>NC_092042.1:8482125-10882125 GCF_003086295.3 Arachis hypogaea | reverse complement strand
CGAGATATAGCTACTCTTCATCATCGAGCAATACAACGTAACATAGCTTAGTGGCCCAATCAGAAGGTCTCTCCCCTGATCATTTCAAACTGGCGACCTCGTACTCAGAAAGACCGAACAGGCCAGACGACCTCCATCTCATGAAAAATGGGCAGCCAAATGGGAGGGCCCATTCCAAGTTGTTGAAGTTCTAGAAAATAGCGCATAACGTCTTCAATCTTTAGATAGTACACTTTACCTATTACTTGGAATGTCTCTTCTTTAAAACAATATTATAGCTAAAAGACAGGGTTATGTTTATACTTTTTTTCTACTCACATGAGTTTTTTCGAAACAAAAGATTTTTCTTGGAAAGATTTTAATGAGGCAGGCCTACCTGGACCTTTGTAACTAAAAGTCTAATAACACTCTATTACCATGATCTAAAATCCGACCTTTTCGTTCATTCATTTTTTAGTAAACGGCCTATAACAATCCGATCTATAACTATAACAAGCAGCTCTATGAATCATTTCTCTAATATACAATTATGATTCAAACCATTCTACCGATCAGATGTTCAAAATGTCAAAACTTTATTCACTAGTGGTAAATTTGACACAACTAGAATCAAAATGTTTACAAAACAAAATTTACCAACAAAAATCGATAATTCTAAATCATTGACAAACTCGCAATAGTAATTCTTATCAAACACTGAGCTGAATTTTTATCAAATAACCTATAAGTAAAATGAAAAGAAAATTGGTATAGCATAATACCAACTTCTGGCAATATAGCCAAAATTTTTAAATCTACCAACTTACTTATCACTGGCTGATAAATCATTCATTGATCTAATCAATCCTCCTCAAAATATCAAAACAGTCAACATTATCAAAATATCATCTAGCAATTCCACAACTAACTGTTACATATCCAAATAAGTCAAAATACTTAGCAAATGTCAAATTTAAATCATCACAAGTTTGATGAGCAAAATACTACAAAATAATAGCATAAAATCAAAATGCAAATAGAAACTGCAAATCACTCTGCCAAGTTTTCATATTCTTCCTCGGTAGCTTCATAATCATCTACTAACAATCAATTATGCACCACTTTCCTGGATCCATTTGAGAGAAATTATTATCCAGAGCCAAAAACTTTGGTTGTGTCACTACACGTTCAAACTCTTCAGCAAACACATCTAAAATTCCAGTTTCCTTACTTTTCTTCATGTTCTTCAACTTGACAATCACTTCAATCATTTGATTTTTCATGTTAGAAAGATCGCTCCCTTTTTTTTCAGCAGATCTAAATCTTTCTCATAGTTATTCTTAACTAATTTCAATTTTTCTTCCTTTTTACCAAACTTCTTTTTTAAATCATCAATCAAATTTTTCTTCAGCTCTAACTCTTCCTTCAAGTTTATTGACTCATCAATCTTCTTTAACAACTTTTTATGCTTTCTCTCTTGACTCCGACCGATATTTGCAATCCAAAAGCCGATCATCTACGTCAAAACAAATAAAGAGTTATATAAACTCAAAACTCATCATCTATTATGATACTAAAGTCATACCTGAAGATATTGATGAATGGTCTCATCTCCAACCTCATTAGCCAAGGTCACGTCAGAAGTTGACTAAAACACCTCATTGGCAACAACCAAAAAAGGAAAATTTTTATCCGACACTGAGGAACCATCACCACTCTCAACAAAGTCGTGCAATCTCTCCTGTTTGATCACAAAAGCAGTTTGCTCTTCCAGAGAATTTTCTTTTTTCTTCTCCATTAAATCGTTATCATGAATAAAGTCGGTTTTCCTCTGCTAAAATATAATATTCTTTTTTTTAAACTAGTTGATTAACCTCCCCCTTTCCATCTACCTTACTAGGGTTCGATGATGAACACTCTTTTTCAACATTTTTCATCTTCAAACGAGCTCTTAAGCTCGCCGTTGAGACTCCTAGAAACTTTCCGCCTATAAAACAAAGAAAAACAGTTTCAAAAATAGTCACATATTCGAATTATCATACACTTTATAAACTCTTAACAAGATAGTTCACCACAAACATTCTATCCTCTTCACATGGAAGCAGATCAAAAATGAAAAATAAAATTTTTCTATCAACAACCCCCACCAGATAATATATTATGCATTCATTCCTAGCACTTATCTCTTCTGGACCTAAAATGTGTTATGGTTGTGAATACCAAAACAAAGAAAACTTTTTACTGAGGTGCTCGTCTAGGTAAAAACAAAAAATTTTATCTACTAATTTTACTTTAAGGAACATTTTTTAAAAATCTTTGAAGGAGGATTCATTCAATTTGAAAATAGCAAAATCAGGAGAGCTATTCAGATTAACACAAATCTCTTTCCAAATTTCTTTAACTTGAAATAAAGAAAAAAACAACTCAATCGAAGGTTTTATTTCCAAAAATTCCATTAAAATTTCAAAACACCTCAAAAATGTCCAACCATTTAGACGAAGTTACGACGGAGCACAATTTAATTATTTCAAAACATCACATTCAAACCCAATAAACGGCAGTTTCACTCAAATTTCTTCTAATACACAACTATATGCATGTAAAAGTATTTAGAATAATTTTTTCTATGAAAAATATGGTCAGTCCTATTACATGGTAACAATTCAACCTGCACACCAGACTCTGCCTTCACCAATTTTGATGCATCTATTTTACCTACATTACCATCATCCACGAATAAAGACCCAAAATTTTTACATCCTCACTAACCCACTTGTATGAACCATCATCCACATCTTTCTATATTCCCTTTCCCTTTTTATCGACCATTGTTTTTCAGAAAACAAAAATGAAAAAGATGAAAAAGAATGAGGTACAATAAACAATAACTAAAACTCACCTCTTTCACTCATACTTTTATTACTCTTTTTTCCAACACGTTTCCAAGAAAGAGAAGTTACCTTTATGAAACCTATTTAGTTCCATCACAAAACCCTAACTATTGCTTCATTTCAAACCAACGACCCTGATTGCATTGGAAAATGGAACGGTGACCTCTTTACGTTTAATGACAAGACTATATTTATTTCATTTATTTCTTTTTTCCACTTATTTTAAACAAGTAAATTGAACTAGGAGCTCAATACCTATGACTGAAAGCGCCAAGTTATAACTTATCATTTAAAGCTTAACTTGCTTTATCAAAATATCACCAGGCCAAGCTTGGGAGCTATGATATGACTGTTATAACTCGGTTATACGTTATAACTCGGCTATAAACACTACAGGTCGGTTATCAATAATAAGTACCAAAGTAAATTATAACGCTCTAATATGCTATTATTCCTTATTTAAACAAAATACTTGGAAAATATAACCGTTTATACCTCATCCTAAATATAAAAGGGTGGTAAGAAATTGTTTTTGAGATACAGCACTACAGAACTTATTATACACTTACTGACTTGAGTGTCGAAGTATCTTTTGTAAATATCCACCCCTTGTTCTCTTACCGCCAAACTATAACTCAACCTGACAGAAAACTTGTTATTTAGGATACCTACTAAAATGACCATCCTAAATTGACCATTAAAATAGAAGAAGAAGGAAATGAATAAACAGAAGAAGCAACTATGATCATCCAACAATTTAGTTTTTATTAAAAAAAGAAAAAGGTGTATAATTTGACACATAAGTCTTATGATTTGATGTAACCATCAAATGAAAAAATGAAAAAAAGGAAAAAAGCTTGAACAGATGAGGAGAAGACGACGACGGTCGGTGTGAGGGCCGTAACACCAATGCGACCGTGACCCATTCAACGGTCACGCCTTCAACTGGCTGACGAAGGAGGCAGGAGCCAGGCGTACGCAGGGCGCGCGCACCCCACAGGTTACTGGCGCGTAGACGGGCCGGCGCCGAAAGACGAACGGGCGCAATGGGTGAGCGGTGCAGGACCGGGGCCGACCAAAGCAGCTGTTGCCAGCGACGGGAAGACACGCGCGAAGTAGGTTGGGCGCTACAGTTCCGATCGGCGCTGATGAAGGCTTTAGGTCACGTGACGCCGCGGCAGTGGATGTTAAAGGCTACAACGGCTGGTGTCTATGGCAGCGCGGCAGATGAGAGAGGATGGAGAGGGAGAGAGAAAGGGAGAGGGAGACCGGTTGGAGGTGTTCGTGACTATTTGGAATCCTTATTTTCTTTGTATTTAAAATTGGAAATAATTTTGTAATTAGTTAATTTAAATATCATTTAATGTTAATTTCAAAAATACTACTCCTATTCTTAAATGAATAACTTGGACGTAACTTCAGCTTTGAAGATTAGCGCCGAGTAGTTGTCTTCAACGCCGAGCTATTATCTCCAAAGATCCAAATCTTTTGTGCAGAGGGATGCCACGTTGTGGAGAGTATGAACAAAAGGGGAGTGTACCTGCAAAAGGCACTCCGATGCTTAAGTCAGTATTGTGTGTTTGTTTTATATATTCTAAAGGTGAGATATCATACCTTTATATATAAGATGGGTCATCGTCAGTTACGCTTTCTGTTGTTATTATTTTTAAAAGGTAATAATGTTGTATAAAAATGGTTTGTTGTGTTCAACCGACTCTATTGAATTGTTGTAACGTTTTAGCCGAGTTATGACTCTTGAAGCCGATTTGTAGCTGGTGTAATGGTCATATCATAGCCCTCAAGCTTAGCCTGCTGTTGGTAAAGCAAGTTGAGCTTATTGATGGCTGAGTTATAATTTGTCATGTATGATGAATATGGGACCCCCAGCTCAACATACTTTATTAACAAAGGATAAGGTGACATGTATGATAAATTAAATGAAGATTGTGGTGTAATAAATGAGATGGTGCTTGGGAAGTTGCACTTGTGCTGTTTGGGTTTACCAAGGGATCTGAGGGGTTTGCCCTTATTTCATCTAACGGGTAGGGTTTTTTGTTGGAACTGAAGTGGTTTTGGGTTTGCATGTGTTTGATTACTTTTGGAATCCAGATAGGTGTCATAGGTTTTGTTTTCTTATTAGCAAGGAGGGGTTCCCAAAAATAACTATAAGCAAGAGAGGTACGTTGCTACTGTTTCTGGTTTTGTTTGGTTTTGTGTTCTCTGTTGCTTTTTTCTTCAACTGAGAAATGAAGAATGAAAATTTGTACACGGATCAACCTCTAGTAGAGGATGGTTCCTATGGGTGGGTTAGTGATGACGTTAAGATAAGAGCGTCGTCGTTTGTTGATACTGATAGTATGGGTGAAATAAATGTTCGTAAACTTGTTAGAAAGGATTATGGTATTCGAGTGGAGTTGCTGCCGTATGCGAGGTCTGATCAGGTGTTTCACAGAAGGGGAGACTTCGAGTTCTTCTTTATTCATAGTTGTGTACTAGAGGAGTTGCGTGTGAAACTTCCGTTTTCTAAGTTTGAGTGTGTTGTTCTGAAACAACTGAACTCTGCACCATCACATATTTATCCAAATGGATGGGCCTTTTTACTTTGCTTTCATATTCTGCTTGAGTTCTTGGAGATTAAACCGTCTCTGGAACTTTTCTTTTCCCTATTTCAAGCAAAAAAGATTTGGAAAGAGGGTTGGGTGAATCTAAATAGCACCTCGGGTTTTTCTATTTTTAAATTATATAAGTCTTCTTTCGAAGACTTTAAAGAGATATTTTTGAAAGTGAAATCTGTTGAAGATTATTTCCCATTTTATCTAGATGAGAATGTATTCCTTTATTTTGGTGTTCTTAACCTCATCATGAGTGTGTGATTGAGTTTTTAGTAGAAGCTGTTAAGGAGGTGGGGTTGATGTCTGTTTTTGATTTGCTTCCTTGGGAAGATAATAAACAGTTTGTGATTGAATATTTGGGTAAGTTTTTGAAGTTGTATTATTATTATTTTTTTGCATCTGATAGTTTGTTGCTTTTTGGAGAAGAGAGAAATATCCAGGAGTTTCTGCCTCAACTTTGAGGGCTCGTTTTAAAAACAAGAAGTTAGAAAAAGAAATTTCTTCATCCAATCCTGATAAGGGTGGAGTTTAGGGTGAGATGAACCAACCTCGACAAGGATGGAGAAAAGTTATTCTAAAGAAGAGAAAAACCGATGTTGTTGATTTGGATGGCTCCAAAGGTGTTTCTGAAAAGGAGGTGGAGGTTTCTTTAGAGGAGCTGACGTCATTTGTGAATAATCAGAAAAGGTTGCAAGGCTTTGCCGAGGAAGTTGACGGGTAGTCATTATGGGGAAAAGATTTTTCGTACATGGTCGTTCCTGGTAAAATTGGGCAATCATCAACTGACAAGGTCTTGGCTGAAGAGGTTGGGGATTTGACAATCATTCAGTTTATGCAGGTATGTGATCTGTGGTTTTTAATGTATATCTTTATCTTCTTTCTAAGATGCGGATTTGAATTTGGTAGGTGGTTAGGTTACGGCTTGCTAGCTTGGGTCACACTCAAGAAATTAGGCATAAAAAACAGATGGGGAATTCTGAGGAATCAAGCAGGTTGAGCGAGGAATTGGAAGCGAAGAAGATTTTAGTTGCTGAGTTAGAAGGAAAATTGGCGGAAAAGGAAAAGGAATTAAAAAATGTGCAGGATAAATATGACAAAGAGGCCGAGTTATTGAAGAAAAATGAGATTGACCTTTCTACCATGCAAGAGTAGATGATAGAGGTTACCGTAAAGATGAAAGACTTGGAAAAATGTAAACAATCTGATATTCTCAACGCCTTTCTATTGCCTGATCAGGATTTGTCTCAGATGGATCTTGGAAAAATAGTTCGTGACAGAGCCTTAGTTGAGGACAAGGACGTTGCTGAAAAAGGGGATCATAATTTAAATCGAGATTCTTGACTTTGTAATAGTTTTCATTCTTTTCTATCTGTTTCAGATGCTTTGACATTATGCCATGTTTGGCTGCTTTATGACTGCTGATAACTATTTTGTTTGTTTAGGATTTGAATTTTGTGGTATTACTTATGAAGAATAATTTATTTGATTATTTTGATTGACTGTATGTTGTTGATAACTGTTATTTGATAACAGTGAGGGATCTGTTCCCACGAAGTTATTATAGGTGGGATTTTTCTGAGATATTGATTAATCAAATAGACATTAGTTATGATTAAAAAACGTTTTTAGTTGCCGATTTTGTAGTCATCGGAAGTATAATGATCGGTTAAAGAAATTGAGAAACTGAGTATATATTATATGAACATTTTGTTCAAAGGTGCAGGTAGGCTAGCCTCGTTAAAACCTCTCCAAGAAGAAATGTTCCATGTGTTGGGTATAGGTTTACCGTTCAATGTTTATAGATGATAGGCCCCATTTCGTATAACCTCGGTGATTCTGAAAGGGCATTCCCAATTGGCTACAAGTTTTTCGTGGTGTGATGGTCTGTATGCTTGTTCGGTTCTTCTTAGGACCAAATCATTATGTTGGAAAGATCTTGGGTTTATCCTTTCGTTGTAAAGCCGAGCTATGTGCTATTGCATAGCTCGGTGTGCTACCTCTGCTGCAGACCGAGTTTTTTCAATGACGTCTAGTTTATGTTGGCGGGTTATTTGGAGTGTGCTGTGATCGCCGACTTGTGCTCGGCGAAATTCTTGGGAGATTTCAACTGGTAACATTGCTTCCGAGCGATACACTAATCAGAAAGGTGTTTCCTTTTTGTGGAGTGGACAGTGGTGTTGTAGCCCCAAATGACTTTTGGAAATAATTCGACCCATAGACCTTTTGCATCATCAAGTTTCTTCCTTAAAGCATGTAGGATGACTTTGTTGGCAGTTTCGGCTAGGCCATTTTTCTGTGGGTGTTCCACAGATGAGAAGTGGTTGTTGATTTTTAGTTACTGCAAAAATGTTGTGAATCTTTGATCGGCGAACTGATGACCATTATCGGTGATAATGTGCCGAGGTATGCCAAATCTGCAGATAATACTTTTCCAAACAAAAGATATAATTTGTTGTGATGTTATTTTTGCAAGTGGTTGTGCTTCTATTCATTTCGAGAAATACTCAATTCCAACTATTAGATATTTTACCTGTCCGGCTGCCAAAGGGAAAGGGTAGAAGATGTCAAGTCCCTACTGATTGAATGGCCAGCTAACCTCGGAAAAAGGGTAGAATTTTGGCTGGGAGGTGTGTGATTGGACTATGTTTTTGGCAGCTTTCGCAGCTTCTTACCTTTGACTTGCAGTCTTGTTGTAATGTGTTCGAAAAGAAACTTGCCCGCAGTATTTTTGATGTCAAACTTCGGGCACCGACATGTGTTCCATAAATGACTTCATGTGCCTCGGCAAGTGCGAGATCGGCCTCAGACCTGGAAAGGCATTTTAGCAAAGGACAAGAAAACTCTCGTTTATATAAAAAGTTGTTATATATAGTGTAATAAGATGCTTGTCGGTGAAAATGCCGTATATTTTTGGTATTCTCAAGAATAATTCCGGTATATAAGTAATGCATGTAAGGCGTCCGCCAATCTGTATCCTGCGCAATACTTAAAACATCGGTTAGATCAATGCTAGATTGTAAGAGTCTGGGCAGATATAAGGTGGATGTTTGCGTCTGTGTGCTGGCGAGCTTTGATAATATGTCAGCTCGGTTGTTGTGTTAACGAGGTATGTGAATTATTTCTATTTTGAAAAATCGGGAAATTAGTTTTTTGACAATTTCCAAATATTTTGCTAAGAGTGGGTCCTTTACCTGATAGAGAGTATTTACCTGCTGCACAACAAGTAAAGAATCACAGTATACCTATAAATCCGAGATCTTAAGATTGGCGGCAAGCCCTAAGCCGACAATTAGTACGTCATATTCTGTCTGGTTGTTGCTTGCTTTGAAAGAAAGGTGTAATGATTGCTCTAAAACAAAACCATTGCCCTCTTTTAATAAAACTCCAGCACCACACCCTTAGGGGTTTGACGAACCATCAACATATAAGATCCATTGTGAAATGTTTGTCATTGTGCTTGGTATGGTGAACTCTACTAAGAAATCCACAAGTCATTGGAACTTTATTAAACTTCGGCCTTGATATCGAATGTCGAACTTAGAGAGTTCGACTGACCATTTTACCAATCGTCCTGCTAGTTCGGGCTTTTGCAGTATTTCTCTCAGCGGCTGATCGGTCGTGACGTGAATGACATGGCTCTGGAAGTAAGGTCAAAGACGTCGGGTCAAGAAAACTAACCCTAGGGCGAGCTTTTCAATTTTTGAAAAATGAAGTTCGGCATTTTGTAGGGATTTGCTGACGAAGTAAATCAGTTGTTGCTGCTTGTTTCTTTCTGTAACAAGAACAAAGCTTATAGCCGAGTTAGTGACAGATAGATATAGATAAAGTGTTTCCCCTGGATGGGGTTTTTTCTAAAATAGGAGGTTTGGAGAGTATTTGTTTTATGTTGTTGAAAGCATTTTCACATTCCTCGTTCCAAATAAATTGTTTTTTCATTTTTAGGGTTTGGAAAAAGCAGAAAGATTTAGATGCTAAATAAGGTAAAAATCTAGAGAGTGCAGCAAGTCTCCCTGTTAGCCGTTGCACTTCTTTTATTGTTTGTGGACTTGCCATCTCCAATATAGCTCGGCACTTTTCAGGGTTTGCTTCGATTCCTCAGTTAGTTAACATGAATTCGAGGAATTTTTTGCCTTGTACCCTAAAAGCACATTTCTCTAGGTTAAGTCGCATGTTATATTGTTGAATTTGGTTGAATATTTCCAAAAGGTCCTCTAAGTGATTTTTGTCAAGCTTTGTTTTTGCCACCATTTCATCGACGTGAACTTCTAGGTTTCAGCCGATTTGATCTGCGAATACCTTGTCTATAAGGCGTTGGTAGGTTGCTCCTGCATTTTTAAGTTCAAATGGAATAGCCTTATAACAGTAATTTCCATATTTAGTGATAAAAGCAGTTTTATCTTGATCAAATGGGTGCATTAAGATCTGGTTATCACTAGAGTATGCATCCATAAAGCTTAATGTCTGATATCTTGAAGCATTATCTACTAAACAATCTATAGAGGGTAAAGGATAAGCGTCCTTTGGGTATGTTTTGTTGAGATCGGTGAAATCAACACACATGCTCCATTTACCGTTATGTTTTTTTTACCATGACGATATTTCCCAACCATGTTGTAAAACGGATTTCTTGAATGAAATTAGCATTGATCAACTTCTTCGTCTCCTCCAGAGAGGCTTGTTTTTTCTCGGCTCCGAGGTTTTGCTTGTTCTGCGCTACTGGTCGGAAAGCAGGATCCAAAGCCAATTTGTGAGAAATAATTGATGGATTTATCCCTGGCATGTCATCATATGTCCATGCAAACAAGTCGGCGCGTTGTTGTAAAAATTCCTGAAATGACGCTTTTTTTCCTCTGGGCTTAGTGTGGTACCTACATAAGTAAATTTGCATGGGTTATTATGAAAATAAATTTTCTCCATTTCCTCGGTTGGAGTTGGTCTTTTGAGGATATCAGCCCTTAGGTCGAGGTTGGCAAGATTTGGAATCTCGTCCGAACTACAGACGTTGTTGATCAATGGCGTCGGAGGTCGGATGGCTCTTTTCAGGATAGTGTTGTAACACTGCCGAGCTTTTCGATTATCACTGTGGATAGTTCCAATAAGATCGTCCTGCACAGAAAACTTAACACAAAGATGAATGGTAGACACAATAGCACCGAATTTATTTAAAAAAGGTTGGCTGAGTATGATATTGTATGGACTGAAACAATCAACTATTAAAAACTGAACGTCTAAGGTTTTTCATAAGGGCGGCTCACCAAGTGTGGTTTTTAACCGCACAAATCCCAAGACAGAAACTCGTTCACCTGAGAATCCGACTAGGTCACCAGTTGAAGATTGTATGATGTTGTTGCTCAGCTTCATTTTTTGGAAAGTAGAATAGAAAAGGACGTTGGCACTACTTCCTAGGTCCAAGAGTGCTTTACGTACAAAGAGATCTCCAAGTTGGATGGTGACGACGACTGGGTCGTCTAGATTGATAGTGCTTGCATTGAAATCCGATATCTAAAACGTCATTCGAGAGAAATGTAATGCAGATCGGCCTTTAGTGGGGTGACCCTCTACCGATAGCATGGCTCGGTATGAGCATTTTTGTGCCGAGCTTGTGATTCCTCCACCTGCAAAACCACTAGATATACAGTTAATTACCCCTCGTGGCTAATCATGGTGATTGGAAGTCAGTCTGTCTTTGTCTCGGGAGTGTTGTCCTGACGTGCTGTTGTCATTTGGGAATGGTATGCGGTGTTGCATGTGGTCGCTGATGTACTTGTCCCAGTGACCTTGCCGAGCTAGTCGCTCGATGAGGTCTTTTGCAATGACACACTCATCAGTAGTGTGTCCATGTTTCTGATGGAAAGTGCAGTATTTTGATTTGTCCATGTTTTTTGCTTCTGCATAGGTGCCAGCCTTCCTCGGGGGTTTTAAATTTAGAGTTGAGGATTTCTTTGATGATGTCATCTCATTTCGTGTTGAATTGAGTGTAAGAATCATAACGAGGTGTTGGCTTAAAACTCTTTTTGCTGTCACGGGTTCTCTCTTCATCTTTGTGCTGAGGTTTCTCCGCTTTCTGAGCTTGTCGTAATTCCTCTATGTCCGTTTGTCCTTTGGCTTTCTCACAGAATTCGGCAATAGTTTTTGGCTTGGCCACATCAATTGCTTCTTAGAATTTGCCTGGTCGAAGTCCACTTTTGATGGCGTGGAGATGCACTTCAGGATGCAGGTCTGGTATGCTCATGGTGATCTTTGTGAAACGGGTAATATAGTCCTTTAGGCTCTCATTTTGGCTTTGCTTAATTGTGTTGAGATAGTCGGAATCATGTAGGTAGATTGCAGATCTAGCAAAATGATCCTCGAAGAGTTTAGCTAGTTGCTGAAAACGAGAAATAGAATCTGCAGGCGAAAAACAAAATCAATCAAGTGCAGGACCGTCTAAATAAAATGGAAAATAACGACTTAAAATGGAATTGGAAACACCATTGACGATCATTATTGATCGAAATTTTTTGAGATACTTCTTGGGATCTCCCAACCCATCATAAGGTGTTAAGGTCAGTGGTAAGGTGAACCTCCTGGGCAATTCAAAGTTCATAACGTCGGTCGTAAATGGTCTGACAGAGTTGTCGGGTTCGGTGTTTTCATTTTCTGGCCAAGCTTCCTCATTCTGTGGACCTCGGGTTTCCTTGTTTCGTGGCTGCCAACCTTCCTCGTTTTGAGCAGTTTCGGAAACATGTGTTGCATCAGACTGGTGCTCTTCATCTTCGTGTTGATCACGGCGATCATTATTGTTCTCAAGGCCAGCATTGGCTAATTCGACGATTTGATTTGCCATCTTCTAGTTTTTCTTTGTCATTTGCTGATTTGCCTCCGCCATGCGTTGGTTTGCTTGTTGTAATTCCGTTACCATCTGAAGAAGCTCGGATGGGGTAGGGGGAGGCGCATCAGCCATGGATAAACATGAAAATCTTTGAGGCCAATGATTAAGAGAAATTGTATATTTTTTGCCCTCCTTCTGGTGCCAATATGTTCTTGAATGAATAACGTAGACGTAACTTTAGCTCTGAAGATTGGCGCCAAGTAGTTGTCTTCAACGTCGAGCTATTATTTCCAAAGATCTGAGTCTTTTGTCCAAAAAGATGCCACGTTATGGAGAATATGAACAAAGGGGGAGTGTACTGCAAAAGGCACTCCGATATTTAAGTCAGTATTGTGTGTTTTTTCTATATATTCTAAAGGTGAGATATCATACCTTTATATGCAGAATGGGTCATCGTCAGTTACACTTTCTGCTATTATTGTTATTAAAAGGTAATAATGTTGTATAAAAACTGTTTGTTGTGTTCAGCCGACGATATTGAATTATGACTCTTGAAGCCAATTTATAACTGGTGTAACGGTCATATCAACTCCCATTATTTATATTGTATAGTATACACTAATTACATTGACTCCTCGTACTTTCTCTAAAAATGGTGAACTATCTTGGATATTTTGAATTCAAGGAACTGTAGTATCCATCGTATAAAACATTTATATTTGAACTAGGAGTGCACATGGCTCGGCCCGGCCCGAAGACCCGACCCGACCCCGAACACTTTAGGGGCTAATTTGGTGTGATTTCACCGGATTTAGGGTTGGGTAAGGGTCGCAAAAATAGACCCAGTCATTATTTCGGGTCGGGTCCGGGCCATAGCTCGGGTCACCCGAAGTTGGCCCGGTCATCATGCATAATTAATATTTTGTGTTATTAGTGATGGATCATGGCTATTCTTATGTGGAATTTAAGTATTGTAAACTTTAATATTTTGTGTTATTAGTCGTTATAAAACTATAAGTTAATGTTTTATGTTTAGAATGCATAATATTGTGTTATTTGTATTGATTTAAATATTTAGTGTTATTAGACAATTATTAGTATTGATTGTGGTTATACTTTAGTATTGATTGTGGTTATACTTTAATTTTGAAGAAGGGTTGGTTATTATTATATTTTTTTAAGTGAATTTTATCATGTCAATTAATGGTTGAAATCTTGAAAATTTAGATATTTTTACATACTAGCTTACAAGAAGGTATCAACGTAATGTAATGTTGATGGTCCGATTTTTACTCGATATAATTGTGGCTCGAAAGTGTGTTAGTTTCATCGGATTTAGAATCAAATACGGATCTAATAAATAAATCCAGTGTATATTTTAAAATAAATCTAAATCATATCAAACCCGACTTCACCTGCCCTATACCTCTAATTTGAACCATTAATAGAGCAATATCGGCACTGTTTCGCTGGCTAGAAGATCTTCGTTCTTAGCAGTAAATTGAAGTGTCGGAAACATTGATTGAAAAAGATTATGAATCTCATCCACTACAGCCGCCCTTTTAATTGGTCCAACTCCATTAATCAGTTGAAAAGAGATGGATCGGATATGCTTTTATCTCGGGGGTTTTATTAATGTTTTGTCTGCATCCAAGACTTAAAATTAATTAATAAAATAATAAGTTATTAATCTTATTTATAAATATTTAATATATTAAAATATTTATTAAAAAATAAAATTAACATTGTATGTATGAAAGATGAGTTGCGATAAATAAAACTATTTAAATATTAAAAAATATCAAAAATTCTTAAATTATTTCCTTTTAACCTACAAAAAATTTCAATTAATATTAAAAAAACAAGTTTTAAATATGTGATGATATAAATTAAGTTACAAAAATATGATGTGCCAAAAATTAAAAAGAAAGTTATACAATCCATATTGTATTTATTTTTTTAAAGTTATCCCACCTTGTGAAGGGTTTCTTTTTTCTTTCTTTTCTTTTTTTCGAATATTTTATAATTTATTATTATTATTACTACTTATGCCAAAACTTTTTTTATTTAAGGTTAAAATATTTTACTTTTTAAATATTGGCAAAAATGTAATAAATAATAATATTAATATCACATCTTATGCATGATAGATTTATTAAAATATATTAAAGCAGCAACGCTTGTAACATTTATTTTTTTGGAAACTATTTTTTTTTACATAAATATAAACAAAATTGTTAAGCGAAAGCAAAAGATGAAACACACAAATTTGTACAGCACAAAAAATCAAATTCATGCAAACTGAAATATTATTGTACGTCTTTATTTGTATTTGTTGGTGTGCGAAAGTGATGGAAATCAAGATGTATGGGATCTTAGAAAGACTACTAAGTTATTATGATCATATATTATTACGATACATAATCTTAATTTTATATTATGGAATCGTTTGAAAAATAAAAAATTTTAGATTGATTTTCTAAAGAAATTAAATAATAAGAGGCATACTACTATATTAACTAAATATATAAATAAAGAAATGCAAATGATATTCTTATTATCATTAATATTATGACTTAAACATAATATTCTATCAATGAAGAGTTTACAATATTAATAAGTGCTAATAAGTTTACCGAAGCAATTTAAAAGCGTTAACGTGACACAGGCGGCACTAGGTGCATGAATTAATTACCGACCAACTATTTTATGCCCACGTTATATTGTATACCAACCGGCCGCTTGGATTTAACCACGTTTTCAACTCAAACGTTTTCATCGTTCATTTTATAAAAATGCAAAACAAATATAATACTCAATTTGGTATAATAGCCCATCTGTTCTAAGCTTATTTATTAGTTTGCTCTTTGAGTTTTGTACATAACAGTAAATTACTTTTTTTACGAATTAATAAAATACTTAAGTCTACTATTTAATTGTTTAATAACTAGCTCACATGATATTAAAAATATCAAACTCATCCATTTGATATTTTGAGGAATTTAATTTTGTCTATCATCAATGCACTAAATTTTATAACAAAAATGTTATGCACACACTAAATATTAGTTAGTAAATTAATTATTATATATTTATATATAAATATATATATTATTTAAATTATTTTTAATTTATATTTTTTTATCTCAATATATATTTTATACACACAGCTAATTTAATAACTGATATTTTTAGTACATATATGACACGATTGATTTTATAAATATGGACGACTCAATTTAAAGTCCATTAGAAAACCAAATTGAGTTATGTCACACGGTTAATTACATATAAATGATTTGTAATTTATCCTTGATGGTAATATCAAAGAAGATTATATTGACTACACATCAAAGATGTTTCCTCTCTTATTTGGTCGAGACTTGCACAAACGATATTAAAAAAAACTGCATACATACATAGGTGATTATAAGTGAAACCAAGAGGTCAAATTAAGCATTTTAAAATAAACATGCTTCGCAAAAATCCAAAATCGCCCATCATATATATTTTTTTTGTTTTATATATATTGTATGTAAGTTTTTTTCTTGGTCAAATCAGCTACCAAATCTAGTATGGGCGCATTAAATTAATAAAACATAAAAAAAAACTTTTTTTTGAAAAAACATATATTTTATATATAAATATATTATTTTATTATTGTATTGAATTTAATTTCACTTGAATATCAATTAAATTATCTTTAAATTTTAAATTTTATTAATTCAGCTTTTGAAAAACCTTGATATTTACTTTTTGGCAATAAATAACAGAATAGAAATAACTGAAAAAGAATTTAAAAAAATGAAAAAATGGGTTAAAAAATTGCTACCAAGAAGGGAGAAAAAAATCTATCATGCTGATACCACTTTTTTGTGCTATAAAAATAATATAAATGGTTATATTTAAAAATAATAATAAAAAAATAGGTTAAAAAATGCTACCAATAAGGGAGAAAATTTTTTTATCACGATACCTTTTTTTGGTATAAAAATAATATGAATAATTATATTTTTAATATTTTTTTTAAAATAGAAGTTTTTTGGATAATTTTTTATTTTTTATTTATTTTATACTATTTATTTTATTTTTAAAATTTATTAAAAATAAAATTTTAGATTTTTTGATATAGAATTTTAATATTATATTTTTTTATTTTTTAAAAATTTAAATAAATAAAAAAATAATATAAATAATTATACCTTTAACCAAATTTTACCATATAATAAAAAAGAAGAACTTGTTATCAAAGAAAAGAAAAACCCACAATGAAGAAGAAGAAGAAATTGCGACCGACAAGAAGTAGAAGAGGAGTTTGCTGTGAGTTTTGTCACTTTCGTGAGTTTTTGAAAAATAAAAAAAAAGATTTCATGTATTTTGAGCGTGATAAGATTTGTAGAGATAATTTTTCTAATATTTGTATAGTGTGGGGTCATTTCGCATTTTCATACAAATAGTAGTTAATTGGTGGTCGATTTATTATATAGGAAACATTTTAAGTACATTACGAGTATTAATATTCCAATTATTTTAATCATTAGTCTGAATTATAAAAAATATATATAATATATATTAATTAAAATTAATAGTTAAAACAATTAATATGTCAATACTCTCTAATATATTTAAAATGTTTTTTATATATATATATATATATATATTTTAAATATATTAGAGAGTACTGACATATTTATATATATATATATAGACCGAAACTTAATTCAAATAAAGGGTCATGATCTTTTTAAATTTTTTATAAAAAAATTAGTAGTTAATTTAATTAGCTTAAATATTTTACTACAATTTAAAATATTTAATAAATTTAATAAATAATATTTTTTTTATCTTTAAGTTTAAATATAAAAAATTAAATATTTTTTATTTATTTAATTTATTATTATTTTATATTTTACTATTTATTTAATTTAATTTTTTATATGATAAAAAATAATAGAATATTCAATAAGTATTAATATTATTGTATTTATATAAATTGATAAAAAAATTTAATAAATATTATAAATTTTAATATTTGTTTTTCTAATTTCTTTTTTACATATTCTATAGGATATATATTCAAATTTTTATATAAAATAATAATAAAAAAATTAAAGAAGTGATTTATTTTTTAAGAGGAAGGCTAATATTTAAGAAGGAGAACATATAACTTTTATAATATCAACACCTGTAGATAGTTTTTCTACTTTAATGAATCACGAAAAAAGTGAGATACAACTTTTAAAAGTTCAAAAAGTTACATATAATGAGTTTGACTTTAATTTTTTGGAACGAGATCCTAGAAACGACTTTAAATTTGACAATATCACCCAAACCAAAGAGATAAAATTAGACGAGCTTATCTTAAATAGAGTCCATATCAAAAATATTTTGATAATTATTTTCTATATGCCCCAAAAATTTTATTTCAAATTCCGCTACTATATATATATATATAACATGACTATTGACTAATCATAAAAGAAGTTTTCCGAAAAAAAGAAATATTTGGAAATAAATAAAGAGTATATATGTAATATTATTCTTTCACAATTACAAAAATCACACCGATACATGTAAAATAATCAAGTAGTACGAAAATTAAAGTGTTTTTTAATTAAATAAAAATCCAAGTGGTTTTTCCTTAACTAGCTAATAAAATGTATTCTAAATTGATAGAACATCCGTACATGCACACATCCCTAAGCAATAATTTCAAATAATAATCCCAATGCATGCAGAAATAAAAGTGTACTTATAAAGAAGGCAAAGTATTCTATCGAACTTTCACGGAAATCTCCTCTCCATAGAATTGTAAAAATTAATTATAGATTCGCTTCAACCTAAGATTTTATATTTATATATTTTTAACAAATTTTTAAATTTCAAAGACAAGTCCGAGCCTAAAAAAAAAGACTTAGTTTCTTTAGAAAGCAAAAGAAGTATTGATAAGAAAAAAATAACTTATTATATAACTGATAATAATTAAGTTGTCCATGGCTCTGAATTTAACTTTGCTAATCGATAGCAACCATAAATATTTTAAACTCAATAAAATAAAACTTTAAGTCTCCCAATTTAAAAACCAAATCATTTTTACTGAAAATGCCCATTGTCTAGTAAACAATGATGTCTCTAAAATTACGAGTGTTGATTTTTATGAACAAATATTGATGTCTAGAAAATAACGTGTACGAATATGATGATTGATCTTGCCTGGAAAATAGATCGGCTTCAACTCCTCGAGGCCGGTCGAGCTATGTGCCGCAAAGTTGAACGTCCTCTTAGAATTCGAATTTCTTATGTTTGTTGTAGGTGTGAGAGCACAAGCAATACAAAGGGGGTGGAGTACACCTGCAAAGGCACTCAGAAGCTTAAGTCAATGTATATTCTAGCTTATTTAGAAAAACTTAGGTCTTTAGAAATAGTCTACTTCCTTTTTATATGTGATGAGTTCCTTGTCCGTTATATTCTCGGTATTAACGTTTGACTGAGTGATATCGTAACCGACCTTATTTCGAAACGTTAATGTCGCCGAGTTATAGCTCATAATTTCGAATAGTAACAGAAAATGACGAGGTATATTATGTGTTGCTAATGGTTATGGGGCCGAGTTATAACGTACAGTAATGACGACCATTATTATGAGATAATGATGACCATATCACAGCCCCCAAGCTTAACCTGAGGAGGATTTTAATGAAGCAGGTTGAGCTTTTTTGGATGAGTTATAACTCGGCTTGCGTGGGTTAGTAGATGAGCCCCCAGATCAACTTACTCATTAAAAGAGGATTTTGTGTTTTATATTTTTGTACGTGGGGAGTCGTGTCCGTTAGTTTCTGATGAGAGAGAGAGTAATGGTTTTATTTAATTTTTGCTTGTTCCCAATGTTGGGTTCACTGTTTGATGTGGTTTTGGGAGTGGGAGTTATCATTTGGAACGTTTTGTTCCTTTAATAGCTTTAATCCTTGGAGATATTTGTTGGTTGTTGTTGGCGTTTGGTTATATGCTTGCTTCTTTGAAGAATGAGTAAAAGAGGTATGATTCTGCTTCTTCATTTCTGATCCATTTCTTCATCTTTCTCTCTGTTTCTTCTTGTTTCTGTTATTCTGATTCTGTTTGGTGAACTGATGGGTTTTGAGAAAGAGAAAAAGGATAAGGTGGATTGGTCTTATGATTGGGTAGGGGAGGATGTGAAATCGCGGGTGTCACTGTTCTCTGATGAAGCGGCGGTGAAGGAGGTTGATGTGAATAAAATAGTGAGGGTGGGTTTTGGAGTTAAGGTAGAGTTGTTACCATGTAGTGTTGATGATAGAGTTTATCACCGGGAGTGGGGGTTTGGGTTCTTCTACATGCATAGTTGTGTGCTTGAAGAATTGCGGGTTAGGCTACCGTTTACAGAGTTTGAGTGTCAGATTCTGAAGCAGCTCAACTGCGCTCCATCACAACTTCATCCTAATGGGTGGGCTTTTCTTCGATCTTTTGAGGTTTTGATGGAATTTCTTGAGGAGGTGCCATCTGTTGATCTATTTTTTTCTTTATTTCAAGTTAAAGGGGTGTGGAAGGGGGGTTGGGTGAATTTCAATAGTACTCCGGGTTTTGGGATTTTCAAACTTTACAAGTCTTCTTTTAAAGACTTTAAGGAGATGTATTTTAAAGTCAAGGGTTCAGAGAAGGATTTTCCATTTTTTATTGATGAAAATCTTGCTGAGAAGTTTTCCCTGTTTTGGTGCTCGGAGCCTCAAAATATACTCGGCCCAGAGGTGATATCGCCGAGGAACGAGTGTCTGATAGAATTTTTGGTGGAGAATGTTGATCGTAAAAATTTGATATCGATGTATGAGTTGCTGAAGTGGGAGGAGGATAAAGGTGCTGTTGTAGAGTATTTGGGTGAGTGTTTAGGGCTTGCACTGATGTCTGTGTTATTTTCTTAAGAATCTAACATGAATTGTTTTTTGTAGATGGGAAGTATCCTGGCGTCTCTGCTGCATCTTTAAGGTCTCGTTTTAAGACTAAAAATTTGGACAAAGAGGTGTCTTCTTCTAATGCTGATAAAGGAGCTGGAACCGGGGAGGTTACTCAACCTTCCCGTGGTCGGACTAAGGTAATTGTAAAAAAGAGAAAATCGGATGTTGTAGAGCTTTTTGAGAATTCTGATGAGAAGGAACATGTAGTTCCTTTGGAAGAGATACAAGTTTTTATGGGTAACCATAAAAAACTTCATGAGATTTCCGAGCATAGTGAGGGCTTTTCTGTGTGGGGAAAAGAGTACCCATACATGGCTGTGGTTGATAATACTGCCAGTCTTCTGCTGATATTTCGCTTGCGAAGGAAGTTGGTGATATGGCTATTGGGCAGTATATGCAAGTAGTTGCCGAATTTATTTCTGTATTTATGTTCTGATTTTTTGTAATATTGATGTTGTTTGTTCTGTCTTAGGTTGTCGGACTTCGTCTTGCCAGTCTTGGACGGAGCCAAGAGTTGAAGTGTAAGAAGGCTCCTCTGGAGAAGAGTGAAATTTCTTTGTTAAAGGAAGAGCTGAGCAAGGAGAAAGCTGTTTCTTCTGGACTTCAGAATCGGCTTAGTGAGACAGAGAAATTATTAAAAGAGACAAAGAAAAGTTATGTTAGAGATGTGGAAGATTTGAAGAAGAAGGAGAGTGATCTGGCAAACATGCAAACTCGGCTTATTGAGGTCAATGATCAATTTAAGGATATGGAGAAGAAAAAGGCGGATGAGATATTGGATTCCTTTGTTGAAGGTTTTGAAAGGGCAATGTTGCAAGTAAAGTTTTTGGTACCAGATGCCGATCTCTCTGGTATGGATCCTGGAAAGATAGTGCGAGATGGTCAGCTGATCGAGGATGATGGTGATGCAGAAGATGAAGCGGATAATGCTTAATGTGTTTTGTTAGAAACTTTTTTGAATTTGTTTTGCATATGTAATAGTTAGTTCGTGTGTTTTGAACTTTTTTGAATTGACTTGTTTGAATTTTGAATGTGATGCTTTTTATAAAAAGCTGTTTGTGATTGTTCGAAAAGTGTTCCGATTTTATTGGCGTTGTGGTTGATGATGTTATCTGATAATCGTAGTTTGTAGCTTAGACGAGTATTGGCACTTGTCTGAGCTGTATTGATAGAGTTATATTTGATTGATAAGATCATCCACATAGTTATTTGATAAAGAATAAGATAATATTTGTCTCCTATATACTCGGAGTCTTTTTGGACCTTTTAAATACAAAGGTGCAGGTAGGCTAGCCTCGTTAAAACCTCTCCAAGCAAAACCATTTGGGATAAAATCTTGGTAGTAGGAAAAAGAGTACAAGCCTGCCCCTGTCTTTTAAGTATAAAATTTTTTTAGGGAAGACACATTCCATGTATTAGGCAAGAGTTTACCATCTAGTGATTCTAGCTTGTATGCTCCTTGGCCGAGTACTTTTGATACTCAGTATGGACCATCCCAGTTTGCTGCGAGCTTTCCATGTGAGGTCTGTTTCCGAGCAGTTTTGTTTTATGAAGTACTAAGTCTCCTTGCATGAAGGATCTGCTTTTAACCGCTTTGTTGTATTGGCGAGCTATTGCTTGTTGTGCTACTCGTTGTCGTAATGTTGCGATGTCTCTAACTTCTTCGATGGTATCGAGTTCGGCTCGCCGAGCTTCTTCTTGATTGCCGAGTTGTGTTCTAAATGAGCTTTGGGAGATTTTCACTGGTATCATAGCCTCGGAGCCATATACAAGTCTAAATGGTGTTTCCTTTGTTGATGTTTGTAGGGTGGTGTTATATCCCCAAAGGACTTCAGGTATAAGCTCGGCCCACAAACCTTTGGCATCATCTATCTTCTTTTTAAGTGCGTGCAGGATGACCTTATTTGCTGTCTCAGCTAGTCCATTTGTTTGAGGATGTTCGACAGAAGCGAAATGCTGTTTTATTTTGAGGTTCTGCAAAAAAGATTGAAATTTCTGATCGGCAAACTGGCGACCATTGTCAGTTATGATATGTTCAGGTATGCCAAAATGGCAAATAATGTTTTTCCAAACAAACGAAATCATTTGCTGGGATGTTATTTTTGCTAAAGGTTGGGCTTCTACCCATTTGGAGAAATAATCAATGCCGACAATAAGAAATTTTACCTGGCCCGATGCCATAGGGAACGGACCGAGTATATCTAAATCCCATTGGTTAAATGGCCAGCTGATGTCTGAATGATGTAATTGCTCTGCTGGTATGTGTATCAGTGGTGCGTGTCTTTGGCAGTTGTTGCATGACCGGATTTTTTGTTGGTTGTCGTGCTTTAAAGTAGGCCAGAAAAATCCAGCTTGGAGGACCTTTGATGCTAAGCTCCGAGTACCTGTGTGTGTGCCGCAGATTCCTTCATGTGTCTCAGCTAAGGCTATCTCAGCTTCCGAGTTGCTAAGGCATTTTAGTAGAGGCCGAGTATAACCTCGTCGATACAGTGTTCCATTGAATATGGTGAAGGAAGATGCTTGCCGTCGGAACTTTTTATTGTTCTCGACCCCTTCTGGTATATCACCTGTTTGTAGATAGTGTATAAACTCGTCCCTCCAATCTTTTGCCTGTGTAACACTTAACACATTTGTCAGAGTAACAGTGGGTGATGTTATTGTAAACTGTTGCAGTGTAGATAACTTGGACTGTGTACTACCGAGTTTAGATAAGATATCTGTCCTTTGATTTTGTTCGCGTGGTATATGTTCTATTTCAAATTTGGCGAATTTTGTTGATAATTTTTTTACTAATAGCAGGTATTTAGAGAGTAGAGCATCTTTTACCTGAAAAAGGTCGTTTACCTGCTGTACCACTAACAAAGAATCACAATATACCGTGATCGCCAAGATTTGGAGATTTAAACAAAGTCGGAGTCCGGCGAGCAGTGCTTCATACTCGGATTGGTTATTGCTGGCTTTGAAAGCTAAGTGTATTGAGTGTTCCAATATGAATTCGTCCTCCGCCTCCAAACGGATTCCTGCTCCACATCCCCCGTGATTTGAAGAGCCGTCAACATATAAAGTCCATTGTTTTGTATGATCTTCCTCTGATGGTACTGTGAGTTCGGCAATGAAATCTGCTAGGAATTGGGACTTGATCGGTCCTCTGGATTGGTATCTGATATCGAACTCAGATAGTTCGACGGCCCATTTTATAAGTCGCCCTGCAATTTCTGGTTTGTGTAACACTTGTCTTAGTGGGTGATCGGTTCTGACGTGGATAATGTGGCTCTGGAAGTAAGGTCGGAGGCGTCGCGCCGAGAATATTAGTGCCAGTGCGAGCTTCTCAATCCTTGGATAATTGAGCTCGGCATGCTGGAGAGTTTTACTGACAAAATAAATTGGATGCTAAACTTTGTTTCTTTCTGTGACAAGGGCCGAACTTATCGCCCAATCAGTAACTGACATATATAGAAATAATTCTTCCCCTTGTAGAGGTTTTTGTAAAATCAGCGGTTGTGAGAGAGTTGTTTTTAATTTTGAAAAGGCTTTCTCACAATCGTCGTTCCATTCAAATCTGTTTTTCTTTTTAATTGTTTCGAAAAAAGGAATAGAAGTAGATGCTAGGTAAGGAACAAATCTGGAAAGTGCGGCAAGTCGTCCTGTGAGGCGCTGAACTTCTTTGACTGTTTTAGGGCTGGCCATGTCTAGCACTGCTCGGCATTTGTCTGGATTTGCCTCTATTCCCCTGCATGTTAGTAAAAACCCCAAAAACTTATCCCTTGAACGGCGAATGCACATTTCTCGGGGTTAAGGCGCATGTTGTATTGGCGGATCTGGTCGAATATTTCTGTTAGGTCGCTGATGTGATCATATCCGACTTGTGTTTTGGCGACCATATCATCGACGTAGACTTCGATGTTTCTGCCGATCTGTTTGGCAAACACTTTATCCATAAGGCGTTGGTAAGTTGCACCGTTTTGTTTTCTTACCATTACCACATTGGCTAACCAGGTAGTGAATCTGATCTCTTTGATAAATTCGGCGTTGATGAGTTTTTGTGTTTCTTCTAGTGACGCTCTCTTTTTCTCTTCGCCGAGTTTTCGTTTCTTCTGCTGCACTGGTCGGACTGCCAGGTTTACTGCAAGTTTATGACTGATAATTTTTGGGTCGATGCCGGGCATGTCTGAAGGTGTCCATGCGAAAAGGTCGGCGTATTCTTGCAGGAAGGTCGTTATGGCCTGTAACTCAGTTGTGTTGATTGATGTACCTACATATGTAAATTTGTTAGGGTCATTATTGAAATACACTTTTTGTAGGTCATCGGAGGGTTTCAGGCGCTCGAGAAAATCAGCTCTTGGGTCTAAGTCGGCCAGTGTGTGCTCCTTTTGTTTGAGGTCGACATTGTTGACTTGTTGCGTCGAGCGGTTTTGGAATTTCATGCTGATGTTGTAACATTGTCGTGCCTCTTTATGGTCTCCATGGACTGTTACAACCTGATCATCTTGCAGTGGAAACTTTACACAGAGATGAACGGTAAAGACAATGGCGCCGAACTTATTCAAAAAAGGTCGGCCAAGAATAAGGTTATATGGACTGAAACAATCAACTACTAAATATTGAATATCATTAGTTTTTGAAAGAGGATGCTCACCCAGTGTGGTTTGTAACCACACTGATCCGAGTATTGGAACTCGTTCTCCTGAGAAGCCGACCAAGTCTCCTCCTGTGGACTGTAGCATGTTGTCGCTGAGCTTCATCTTTTGAAATGTGGAGTAAAACAGAACATCGGCACTGTTCCCGGGGTCCAAGAGTACTTTTTTCACTAACAGATCCCCTAGCTGAATGGTGACTACCACAGGGTCGTCCAAATTTTGTATATTGGAGTTGAAGTCGGCGTGTGTGAAAGTGACTTCTGGTTGTGGATTAGTGATTGCTACATCTTGCTGTGGTCCGTTTACCGAGCATATTGCTCTGAACGATCTTTTCCTTGCCGAATTTGAGTATCCTCCACCGGCGTATCCTCCTGAAATATAATTGATTATACCTCGTGGTCTTTCGTATTGGCTTGAAGACGCCTTCTCTTTTCCTCGGTTTGGTTCAGAGAGGTCGTTTGTTGTGAAACTAGGGCCGCGCTTTTGGATGTGACCACCAATGTATTTGTCGAGATGTCCTTGTCTTGCTAGTCGTTCTAAAAGGTCTTTGGCGACCACACAATCATCAGTATTGTGGCCGTGTTTCTGGTGGAAAGCGCAGTACTTCGATTTGTCCACGTTCTTTGCATCTTGGTATGTACCAGCCTTTCTCGGTGGCTTGATTAGTTTGGAGTTCAGGATCTCTTTGATTATGTCTTCTCTCTTAGTGTTAAACTGCGTGTAAGAATCAAATCGAGGTGTTAGTTTAAAACTTTTCTTAGTGGTGGAGCTCTTATCTTCTTCGCGGAAGTGTGACTTGTCGGACTTCCGAACTTGTCTGAGCTCCTCGATATCAATTTTTCCTTTTGCCTTCTCCCGAATTCTGCTAGAGTCTTTGGTTTGGCTACTGCGATTGTCTCCTGGAACTTTTCGGGTCGGAGGCCGCTTTTAATTGCGTGTAGATGGACCTCGGGATGGAGGTCTGGTATGCTGATCGCGACCTTGGTAAAGCGGGTCATGTAGTCCTTTAAGCTTTCGTTTGGCCCTTGCTTGATAGTGTTCAAGTAATCGGAATCGTGCAAGTATATTGCGGATCCGGCGAAATGCTCTTCAAATAACTTCGCCAACTGGTGAAACCGTGGAATGGAACCTGCAGGCAAAGCACACAACCAATCAAGTGCAGAGCCGTCTAAATAATTCGAAAAACAACGACATAAAACTGTATCTGATGCACCATTGACGATCATTATTGATCGGAACTTCTTTAGAAACTTCCTCGGGTCTCCGAGTCCATCGTAAGTGGTGAGGGTCAGCGGCAGAGTGAACCTCTTCGGCAGTTCGAAGTTCATCACTTCTTCTGTGAAGGGACCTACAAGGTCGTCGGACTCTTCTTTTTCATCTTCGGATTGCTGCTCTTCGCCTCGAGCGGTCTCCGAAACATGAGTGGGTTGTGACTGATGCTCCTCGTCTTCTGCATGCTGGCGATGAGCATCGTTGTGCTCAATCCGAGCATGATTTAGTTCAGCAATTTGGGCAGCCATTATTTGGTTCTCGTCAGCCATTCGTTGATTGGCTTGTTGTAGCTCAGCCACCATTCGCATGAGTTCGGACAGTGAAGGAGGCGGCACGTCAGCCATGGATGCAGATAGAGGTAATGGGACCAAAAGAAAAAGTACGATTTCCTCGGCCCTATGGTGGGCGCCAATTGATCTTGCCTGGGAAATAGATTGGCTTCAACTCCTCGAGACCGGCCGAGCTATGTGCTGCAAAGTTGAACGTCCGTCTCTTAGAATTCGAATTCTTTATGTTCGTTGTAGGTGTGAGAGCACGAGCAATACAAAGAGGGTGGAGTGCACCTGCAAAGGCACTCCAAAGCTTAAGTCAGTGTATATTCTAGCTTGTTTAGAAAAACTTAGGTCTTTAGAAATAGTCTACTTCCCTTTTATATGTGATGAGTTCCTTGTCCGTTATATTCTCGGTATTAACGTTTGACTGAGTAATATCGTAACCGACTTTATTTTGTCGTTGGAACGTCGGATATGATGGAAACGTTAATGTCGCCGAGTTATAACTCATAATTTCGTATAGTAACAGAAAATGACGAGGTATATTATGTGTTGCTAATGGTTATGGGGAGGAGTTATAATGTACAGTAATGACGACCATTATTATGAGATAATGATGACCATATCAATGATGATAATAAAGATTTATTTTAAAAATATAAAAAGTTTTGCTAAAAATATATAAATATAAATTAATAAATTAAGATAAATTTATAAATATTTATAAATGGAGTTCTTTACATGAATTCCATAGAATACTTTGCCTAGAAGGATTAATAAATTTTGGTTTCATGGTTGGTTTTGCACTGTCACACACATGGCAACTGTCACACAGAGAAGGCTTGTGTTGTGGCTGGCTGGCCCTGAACTGTGAGACACGTGGCTGATTCCAAGCTACATTGTGGTTACTGAAAAATTCCCAAAAGGATCTCAGAACTTGGACACATCCACTCACCATAGTGCCAAAAGTTAGCACTCTCAAATTTATTATTTTCAATATCATATCCAGGGGCCTCACGTATTATATTCTTATTCTTCCATTATTAAATCGGATGTAAATAATTAAAATATTTAATCATTAGGTTGATTTTTATAATTTTATTAAATTTATTATTAAATTTTTATTTTTTTAATTAAATTTTATATTATTTTTAATTTTATAATTAAATTTTTTTTATATCAAAACTATTAAGATTAACAGAATATTTTTTAAAAAATATATAATTAAAAATTTAATTATATTTTTATTTTAAATATTTTTAATTTACAGAAAATTTCTATAATTTTAATATTTTTATATTAAAAATAATCTAATTATAAAATTAAAAATAATATAAAAATTTAATTAAAAAATATATAAAAATTTAATAAAATTATAAAAATCAATAAAATAATTAAATCTAATTAAAAATATTATAAATATATTAAAAATAATTATTATATTAATTAATCGTATAAAATATATATTAGAATATAAAATATTTATAATAGTTGATTTGACAGTTAATTTTAAAACATATATATATATATATATATATATATATATATATATATATATATATATATATATATATATATAGTCAAAACTCATATATACACATATAAGTATTTCTTATTCAAATGATTAATATTCGAATGTGAATAATAGTTAGATAATATATATTAGATTTTGATGTAATTAAATGTTCAAAATAATAGATATTTAAAAATAAAATAAATGAATTTCATGCTCATCAATCTACTAATAAAAAATGTATGTTAAGTTAAAAGTTAGTACAAATACAGCACAATTTTAGACCGATTCCTCTTTATCAAGTACTTGTATTCTCTTAATTGAAGCTAAGGTCCAATATAGTAATATATACTCTATTAGTCAAACAAATTAAATATCTCACAGGCCAAAATTAAATGTGCTATTAGCTAGCTTAGCTAGTACTTCAATTATTATTATTAGTAATTATTATTTGCAATGACAATCCACACCACCATGTATATATATAATATTAATGGTTAGGATGATATTATATTATGCTGACACAAACCGACAAATCACAATGGCGGTTGTGAGATTCCTGGAAGTTGGTTTAAACGGAACTTTTTTTTTGCAATCAGATGATCTAAAACCTAAGTTACAATATATTATATAAATAGGAAAATGGATTCCATAACATATAATAAGGTTCAAGTAGCCTTAACAATATTTGGTTTAGGATATGAGACAGTTCAAGATTAGCTAAACAGTTGAGATTCTATGGAACCGACCAATTTGGGATTTGAGGAATCAGAGTTATTCACAGCCTATATACTTGCATAAAAATGTAAATACACTAGTGGGCGCTATGCATGCCTTTCTTGTTATTTCTTTAATATTATTAAGATCTAAGTTTGATAAGCAAATATTTAAAAAAGCGAAATAAAATATGCAAATTAATTAAAAATCTTTTTACAACTATGAAAATATATTACATTTCATGTCATTGATAGGACGCTAAGTGCAGTTTGGATGAGAAACACTTAACCAATTAAGGAAATTAAATTGGGACGTTTTAAAAATATAAATATAAAAATTAAATTATTTTTATTGTAAAATATTTTTTATGTAGATAAAATAATACCTACATAATTTTTTACAATCTTATTTCATATATTATTTTTTGGATTATATATTTTTGTAAATTTGTAAAAGAAATAAGTGATATTATCAAAATAAAAATAATATTATTTTTTTATTAGAAAAGATTTTTTTATGGAGCTTTAGTTAAGTCATCGGAATTCTTAATTATAAGATTCAGATATTAAGAATTCAATTGAGTCATGAAAGTTTTAATTATATTTAAAATATTTAATTATTTTTGTTGGTCTTTATAATTTTATTAAATTTATAATTAATTTTTTTTATATTTTTTAGTTAGATTTTTACATTATTTTTAATTTTATAATTAAATTTTTATTAATGTAAAAATGATTAAAATTAAATAAATATTTTTTTATAAATTAAAAATATTTATAATTAAAAATTTAATTACATCTTCGACAGTTTGATACATATTTTTTTAAAAAATATTCTATTAATTATAATATTTTTACATAAAAATAACTTAATTTTAAAATTAAAAATATTATAAGAATTCAATTAAAAAATACAAAAATTTAATTAAAATTTTAATAAGGTTACAGAAGCCAACCGAAATTAAACCTATCTAAAATGATTGTAAATGAAAAATAATTTAGGCTCTCTTACAAGGATTGAAGTGATATATTTTGAGTGATTGCAATAGTAGGAGACAAAATAATCGGATCAGCTTGCAATAATCTGTCATATATTTGCATTTGCTTACTTCACGGAAGACCACACACCACGAAGGAACCTCACTCCCAAGGATTCTGCTGCGATTTTAAGAAAAAATCTGAGATCTTTGGTAATCTCTTCATTTGTTTGCATCACATGTTCTTTTCTTATTTGGATTTTGGGATACTACTCGTTTACTAGCTAGCTAGTTTTTCCATTTCAAATATAATGTGACTGAATCTTTAATTTCACATCTCTTGATTATTATTATTATTATTATTATTATTATTATTATTATTATTATTATTATTATTATATGTCTACCATTCCAAGAAAGCCTCCCCCAAAAACCATATCAATGCTCATCCATCTATCTCATAGATCAATATGGGACAGTCCCACGTGGCTTTGTTTACCCTCGCCAACAAAACCCTTCATCACCAAGTGTCACAAATGCATTATATTGGAACTATATGATATCATTATTTTATCCCTAAAATAAAAACAACAAGATTGTCAAATTTGTTCGAGGAAGCCTCACATCCAATTATTTTTATATAAAATTATTAGTTAAAATTTATTAAATAATTTAGTATATTTAACTAAAGTATTATTAATTATTTTTAAATAATAATTTCGTATAAAGATAATTGTTTGTGAGTATTTATTGGTTTGTTCGGTAGTAGACAAACAATAATAAAGCTATCAAATGATGAATTGACAGTAGTTTTGATCTAATCTCTAAGCTACTGTACATCACGCTTATTTTTTATTTTTTAGTTTTTTAAAGTAATTCAACTTCCTTAGTATGAGGTTGCGTTATTATTGTCATCAGCTTCAAATTCATTTAATAATGGGGTGATGATTTAATCATTTAAAGAAAATTTGATGGTATACGCCATCATCTCTACTTCTTTGTATTGTCATATTAATATAAGCACAAGTGCAATGTAAAGAAGCATATAAATAAACATCATTATCCCTAATTAGATTGGATATATCTATTCGTACATTCTTACTACTATTCTTTCATCATCTACTACTATTTTGTTTTTAATAATTTCACACTCTAGAAAAAATAAAAATATGAATCATCATAACAGTTGTTAATTAAGATAAGACGAAATGATTTGTTCATCTATTCCAAAGTTTGTTTAGAATAAAAAAAAAAAGGAATACATGTGCTAGTGATATTACTACAATTAAGTTAAAGTCTCAACATTATTAATTACCTATCATAATTTTTTATAAGTGGATTTCGTACTTCAAATCCGTACTTTCAGTTCTTTGGTAGGATAGCTTATGTCTAACCACATGTTGAGAGAAAAAGTGATTATTTACATGAATTTACCTTAGAATTATCAAATAATTTAATATATTTAATGAAATTATGGTTTAATAATGTTTAATTATAATTTTTGTATAAAAGAATAAAATTTAGTCTAAATTTATATGTACAACTAAAAATAAAATTTAATGCAAATATATTTGTCACGTCTAAATCAATACTATTTGATTTTAGAGCATTAATAGTGGGACATATTTTTAAAATTATTTACATACAAAAAATATATTATATTTTTATCGTTTTATTAAGTGGATAACTAAGTCCCTAAAAATTTAAAGAAGTAATTCATAAATTCTTATCATTTATTTAGAAGACACTTAAATTTCAAAATACTATAATTATAGGACTAAACTGTACCTGTTGTTAGGGGAATATATACGTGTACTCTGTCATTTATGTAGTTGAGTACTTCATTTTGTCCCTTTCAAATCATTCTCCACAATAAAACAAAGGCATAATTTCATAAGATATATGCACTAAAGTAACAATAACATTAAACTAAATCCTAATAATTCAAAGTAAAATCACTTTTAAAAGGAATTAGAACTACTTCTAAATTATTTTCATTTCTAAATTTCTTTACTTAATTATTAAGTCCCAAAATAAAAAATTTTTATTGCCCTAACCAAAAAGCAACTCTCTCGTGAAAACGCATGCAATGGAATTAGGAAGAAGGGTCACATAGTAGGACTACAGGAGGATCATAAAAAATTACACATAAAATGCTAATAAATAAAGTAAAGATCTTATTTAGTGTCTCGGTGAATTTTTGGCACCAAATTAGACGTCATTAGGGTCCTATGTTATTGTGTTAGTGTGAATAAAGGAGATGAATGAAAAACTTTTACTCACACAATGGTGCAAGAATCAAATGCTGCACTTTTGCATCATACAAAATGCCAGCATTTTGTTTACTACTAGGAGGCGATTTGTCCCAAAAAAATTGTTTTTGACACATAAGAATGCCATGTTATACGTAGGAACATAATATTACATGTAAGATCATCGTCATCTTCTACATTACCAAAAAATTTTGCATAAAAGCCAGAATATTGGTAGAAGACTATGAATAGAGGTTGTAATGATATTATGCTTTTATTAGGAAATGAATAGGCAAATTTAATAAAATTGTTAAAAACTGAAGTGAAATTTTACGCTAAATAATTGTATGTAAATAGTTACCACGATAAAAATTAAAAAAATTATAATAATAATATTTTTACATAAAAAAAGTTTAATATTTTTTACCACCAAATTTGCCAGTAAAAACGAAGAATTTAAAAAAGCAAACCACGTCAAAATCTAAAAATAATAAAATAGATTTAAGAAAATATATCATATAATATCATGCTATCTTGACAACTAAACTAGGATGGAATTTCAGATTTTATAAATTTCATCTCACATCACAATTTAAAAAAAAAAGAAATAGAAAAGTATATACCTTTGAGACAACCAGAGAGGCTGATTACATTACATAGTAGTTTAAATAATAATATCTTAGTTTAAGAAAAGAAAAAACCTCCCAAATTAAGGCAGAGAGAGAGAGAGAGAAATCAAAGATGGGTGACCAAGTTCGATGCATGAACCAGGACACGCACACCGTCCTTTACCCTATAAATACCACACAAATACCCACTCTTTTTCTCATCTCCTCACTCAATATCACAAAAACAACCCAGGGAGAGAGGGTGGAGACAAAAATCTCCTTTATATATCCAAACCATTCCCAATTAATAGCCAGACACACAAAAACAATGCCTTCTTCAGCACCCACTTTGGTTTCAAAATGCACCATCTTTCCTGACCAAAAATCCTCGCTCTCAAAACTCAAACTTAGTGTTTCAGACCTTCCTATGTTATCCTGCCACTACATCCAAAAGGGATGCCTCTTCACCCAACCAACTTCCCTCTCTTCTAACCAACTAATTCCACTCTTGAAATCCGCCCTCTCACGAACCCTCTCCCTCTTTCCCCCTCTCGCCGGTCGTTTAACCACTGACTCCCACGGTTATGTCTATATTTCCTGTAACGACGCCGGCGTCCACTTCCTCCACGCCGCCGCACCCGCTCTCAATGTTCTCGATCTTCTTTCCCCTCTTGACGTCCATAAATCTTTCAGAGAATTCTTCACCTTCGATAGAAAGGTTAGTTACAGCGGTCATTACTCCCCGATTATGGCCGTTCAGGTAACCGAGCTCGCCGACGGCTTCTTCATCGGAATTTCCGTCAACCATGCCGTCACTGACGGAACCTCTTTCTGGAACTTCTTCAACACATTCGCTCAGGAATGCAGAGGAGCCAGTAAGAGTATCCGGAATGTTCCTGACTTCCGCCGCGACAGCGTACTTATCTCCGACGCCGTCCTCCGATTGCCAGAGGGCGGGCCGAAGGTGACTTTCAACGCCGACGCGCCAATTAGGGAGAGAATCTTCAGCTTCAGCCGCGAAGCAATTCAGAAGCTGAAAGCAAGAGCGAACAACAGAAAATGGACAGAGGGTGTTAACTCCGTTGAGCTGTTACGGAAAAAGAGTAACGACAATCTTCTACAAAAAGATAACGGTAACGGTAAGGTAACGACACTCCTCGAGAATTGGTTCAAGAGCGCGGCTGAAACAGAAACGGTTACAACTGTCGAGATTTCGTCGTTTCAATCCGTATGCGCGCTGCTGTGGCGTGCGGTCACTCGCGCAAGGAAATTGCCGGCTTCCAAAACGACGACGTTTAGAATGGCGGTTAACTGTCGCCACCGGTTAGAGCCGAAATTGGAACCTTTCTACTTCGGAAACGCGATTCAGAGCATTCCGACGTTCGCCACTGCCGCCGACGTGCTCTCGCACGATCTGCGTTGGTGCGCGGAGCAGCTCAACAAGAACGTTAGGGCTCATAACGACGCTACAGTGAGGCAGTTCGTGAAGGATTGGGAATCGAACCCGCGGTGTTTTCCGCTGGGGAATCCCGACGGCGCGTCGATCACGATGGGGAGCTCGCCGAGGTTTCCGATGTACGACAACGACTTCGGTTGGGGAAGGCCGTTGGCGGTGAGGAGCGGTGGCGCGAACAAGTTCGATGGAAAGATTTCGGCGTTTCCGGGAAGAGACGGAAGCGGCACCGTCGATTTGGAGGTGGTTTTGGCTCCGGAGACGATGGCCGGTTTGGAGTCTGATCCTGAGTTTATGATGTACGCTACTGGACAGTTATGATAGTGTCAAACTTTAGAGCTCTTTCTTGCCGTTGATGTGGTCCCACGGGGAGTGGTTTGAACGGTTAAGATTTGATGTGGGGAGCCTGGGGGCTGAATGGACGAGACACACAAATAATGTCTCCCCCCGTCCTTTAATTTGTGACATATTGTAATTGTTTTGTTTAGTATTTTTCTTTAACTATGATAATGTTGTAACAAGTTGCGGAATAAGAAATTATTATAAATTTCCTTCTCTTTTGGACAATTTTTAAAATTTTCTGAATTTAATATTTTCTTTCTGGAAAAGAAGGCTGCTAACACGTAATGAAATTCAACTCAATCACAAGTAATTAAATACTGAATATTAGCTTTTTTCGATTCACAGTAAAAAAGATGAATTGCATCAAAGGATTTTTAAAGTCTTAAGTATAAGAGAATGAGATTTCCAAAAATGTAAAGAAATTTTGACGAATAATTAGTTAATAATATTTAAAAATATAAATTAAAAATATGTTATTAAATTATTAGACTAAAATAATTAAGATAATAATTAAAAATATTAAAAAAATAATAAATTTTGTTGAGGCTTAAATATTTCTGTTAGTTTTATTAGATGCCATGAGCCTAGGAATAAAGAAGTCAACAAAGCATGAAATATTCACGAGTAAAAACACCTTTTTCTCTTTTTATTCCTCAAGTTGATGAAGTGAAGAATTTTTTACTTTTGAGAAGAAAAATATAATGCTAACTCCTTTTATTCCTTGTTCTCTCATAAAAGTCTAAAACTGCCCCCTTAGCTTCTTCTCTTTTTTTCCTCTTCAACGTCGAATGATGGCATGAAAAGTCAGTATCTTGTGCAGTCTTTCTCCTTTGGACGACAACTAAATTTAGCAAGTAGGTCCCCTTTAATTTGGACCTCACTGGATTTAGCAATTTATATCTTGATCCCATGCACCTTACTGCTTGATATAATATAATGTCCTACATGTCAATATCAAATTAACTTTTTATATAGTTAGATGATTTGTATGAACCAAATTCAGATGTACAAAGTTTCCGGACACACAACAAGTTGGTCCCCTTTTTGCCTCGTGAATATACATTGCCCCTCACATTTTCTTATGAGGAAGTTTAATTTGGTTTTCGTTGACTCTACTTTTTACGGATATCGGTTACGAAAAGGCCAAAAAGGCACGCTCAACAATCAACATAAAACACCACAATGGATAAAAACATACATGCCTACAAATAGCGACTTATATAATAGGTGCATGTGACATAATTCAAATAATCAAATAATAATTAATCATGTATTATGGACACTAATGAGGTTGTTAGTTCTTAGTTGTAGCAACCATAGAAAAAAAAATAAATTACAACAATATAGACATTAGACAATAATGACATATTGACATGTTTTAATCATATGGCTGTAAAACCCTATTATAATAATTTTACTAGGTAAACAATAATTTTTATAAAATAATATAAACAATAGATTTTATAATTGACCTAATAAAATAAAAAAGCACTTCACCTTTAAATTATTTCTTAAATTTTAATATTAGGATAATTATATGCACATCTAGTGAATTAAATATTCATCTATTATTAATAGTGTATGAGTAAATCGAATAAAAAATAACCATCTAATTAAAAATAATAGATATAATCATCTATATATCTATTAAATTGAACATCCAACATATTCATTATTCACATTATTTAATATTTTATTATTTACCTATACTTTTTCTATCATAATTTCCAATACCTTTTAATCTTGCCATATCGGCAATATATTTTTTTTTTGCAATAGTATATTAACGTTGATCAAAATGAATATTAGTTTGATGTTTGAAAGAGAGGCTATGTTAATTTAGTATCTCAATTATTAAAAAAGTGACAATTTTTTAGATAATTTTATTCAATCATCTCATCAAATTTATATATTTGGGTAATTTTTTAAATAATAAATGCAAAAGTTAATATTTTTACTACTACTACTACTACTACTACTACTACTACTACTAATAATAATAATAATAATAATAATAATAATAATAATAATAATAATAATAATAATAATAATAATAATAATAATAATACATAGTGAAATTAAATCTTTAAATTAATACTATGAGCATGAAATGCAAGACTGATAGATTGAATTGACGTCATTTTCTACCATTCTATGATGTTCAATTATGTTTCTTCCTCAGCAATAATATAGTAGAATTTCTTTTTCAACTGTCACTTGTTTATCTACCATTATCTATCTATATATTTATCCTTTTTTTATCATTAATTTTCAACAAATGCTCTGCCTTAGAATTTAAGAAAACACCGAAAACTGCTCCACCATAAGGGAGAAAGTGCTCTTTAATCTTTTTCATTCTTCATTGTTGTTTTTGTTTTTTTTTTTTTTTAATTTGACACAAACTCATGTATAATTGTCTATATCTCACGGTTAAAAACTATTAGATATTTGATAAAATTATCATTTATTATTTAATAATTTTTAATTATTAATTTTATATAAAGACAGTGACACCTAAATTTTTATTTTTAATTTCTTTCTTTATCTTTTCAAATAGTAAAAATATTTAATAACAAAAATATATTAGCTAAAAACTATTAAAATTTATTATTTTTAATTTTATTTAATATATTTTATAATAAAAAATATTAAATAAACTAAATTTAAATTATTTGAACCGATTATTTTTTGTCTTTTTAACATTATTGGTGTATGGATATTGAATGTCAAAGAAGACTTCTAATAATAAACTTAACCCCAATACTAATGTCATTTATTATTTCGCATACAAGATTCCAAAAGGAAAAGTTTCAAACAAAAATCAAGTGATATTGATTTCGCAGGAACCGATATTACCGAGAAATTAAGAATGGGGCCGTACTCTGTTTTGGTAGGATAAATCATAAATGTGTGGGGCTTATGAGACTCGTCTTTGCAAGATAACAACCACATTATTGATATGGGATGGTGGGATAGGGTATAATAGGTTTGGACCTTACTGCCACATATTCTTCTTTTTGAGAGTGAGCCAGGATCGGTTCAAACACTTCTTAATATTTTGAATTTCGTAAAATTAGCAGGTGGGATAGAACTTACAAGATGTTTATATTTAGTGTTTGATCCAAAGAAAAACTTTATGCAACTAAAAACACCCTTCTTAGACAATAGACTTTAAATTAGTCTACAAATTTTTTTTAATGAAATTCATTCTTTAAAGATTTTAAATTGATCATTTTATTTTTTCTGTTACTTCTATTATTAATGATGTCAAAATTTATTAATATGACACGTTAAGTAGTACTATAATACATATTTCGTAATCCTAATTGACAGCTAATGTGATAAATTTATGAAATTAGAGTAAATTAATTCTAAATTGAGGAATTCCAATGTTTTAAGTTTTTTCTTTAAGTATGTTTTTATTTGATCTAATTTCATAAACGTATCATACTAATAGTCAATTAAGACTTCTATATGTATCCTAGTATTACTTAATGTGTCACATTAATAAAAAATATTTAAAATATACTACAAAAAATAAATTAAATAAAAATTAAACGTTAAATTATAAGCACCATAAAATTTATATTATAAATAGCGAATTCTAGTGTGTTTATAATATTTACAAATTACATTGTTTATCCAAGTGTTGTTAAAATTAAAATGATTTTTTTATGTTTTAATAATATTTTAGCAACACTTTTTAAAAAACGTTACTAAATAATAAAATACATTATTTTTATTTTAACAACACTTCTTAAAAAACCATAACTAATATAACCGTGGTAACATATAAACTAATGCAACTCTTCTCTTGAAGAATCATTAAGCACACAAGATGAGTTAATTAGTCCACATAAATATCTAACTTTGACATTGAAAGATCCCTTTAAGCATGTTGGATGAATGGGACCAAATACTTTCACGTCAAATAACTATCTTAAACTGTAAAAGGTCACCGAATTTAATTCAAACTTTAAGACGGATAACTCAACTTGCATTGCTTCCTTATTTTCTATCCCCCACATGCATTTATAGTCCCCCCATAACCCATTGGCGATTTCTAGTGGCAATACGTAGCTATATAATTCACCATCAAAAATTCAGCCCCACAAGTGCATCCTTTGAATAAATCATAAGAATTTTCGCAGGTTTATCATCCAATGAAACTTAGCTAATAGCCTAATATGCTACTTGTGCAATGAACCTTGTTTGGTGTTTGTGTACGTATGAACGTATGGTATACCAATTTGACTTGTACATGTATGTATTATGTGTATAATGCAGTTGCAGCCAAATAACATGCATGGCTTTCAATTTATTCCAAGGCACAAATTTAAACCCCCAACGTATCTGCAAACAAATGAGGGTCTAACATTTCAAACGCAATTAGCATGTCATGTTCATGCATTGCACAGGCAAATGCTTCCCCATGCCTCAGTAATTGTTCAATTGCAACTTTGATTCTGTGATGGTGGATTGTAGCACATTCCTAATTTCCTTCCTAATAACACTTGAATCTAAAATTGTATAATCAAGCTCTATATAACCATTTATCTTATCTTATGTTGACTATGAATTTAATGCATCCTTGTACAAGATGTATAGTTAAAATGTTAGTATCTTTTTTTTTTTTTTTTCTGTTTTTCGTAATAAAACGTTAGTATCTAATATCATTAACATCTTATTACCGTTTTTTTTTTTTTGGATATTGATTGTTTTTGTTTTTGGTAAATGGATATTGAATTTCATTATAATGAACCACACAATTTAATCTCTTTTGGGCTCTATTTCTTCCGTGGGTCACTATTTCACTCATAGGCTATATAGAAGTTTCTTCTCACCAAAAATACGGGGCCCTAGTTGTCGTAGCAAAGAGGCCTCTAAAAAAGCATTTATCATTTTGACCAAAGCTTTGTTCGTTTTATTTATAGCGACAAAAAGAGTGAAGGTTTCTTCAATTGACCAACAATCCACGAAAGGCTGCCGAAAACGAGGTTGTAAGATTAAAAAGAATCTTTTTTTTTTCTCAAGTTTTTTAGGGCACGGAAAAAAAATCTCTTTATTTTAAATAAAAGAAAAATATTAAAAAAATTTAGAAAAATTATTTTTAGAAAAATTATAATTTTTATGTTTCTTAGATTAGATTTCTTATTTTAGAAAAAAATTTCATATAATAAATAAACAAAAAGTATTTTTATGTTATTCTACTCAAATATAATTAATAAATAAAAAATATATTTACATGAGATTGGATATTTAAACATCAAATTATTTTTATTTATTTAAAAATTATTTTTAAAAAAACTTAAACTTTTTTTTAGAAATTTACCTAAAAAAACCCAAAGTCCAACTTACGTGCTTGGTAATATATTTGTTAGTATTCCGTTGTGTACTGCTAATCTTATTATCCCCTTATATTTTGAACTTTGTTTAATGAAATGTGCCATTCTCATAAAAAATTGGAAAATAAAAGCTTGTTTAATAATTGAAACTCTTATTTTGGGAAAAAATTATGAAAATCATTTTGATTGTAAATATCTATATTTTGTTACAGTTGTATAAATTAATTCCTGATAAAAATCATATGTCGGTTTTTCTCATGCAATTCTTTAGGTTTCATATGTTGGTACACTCTTTTGTGACATGATAGAGGGCTATGTATGAATGAAATATGAATATGGGATGGTGTTTCCTTATACTTTCAACCATTTTCATAACAGTCAATTGTAAGAATTGAATTAAAATGGTCAGTTAACAGTGTCTAATAGTTATAACTTTATGATTTTTCAGTTTTTTTAGCTAAGAATTTAACCGATTAAACTAATCAAATGATGAAAGACTGTTTTAGGTACATCTGGACTTCAATCTCAGTTTTATATAGATTAGTTTTTCGCAGTCCTAAAAAATTATAATTGTGATTTCCAAGAGCAAAATATAGAAATAAGGACAAAAAGCAAATCCAGCAATAGTGGCGGCTACGACGGAGTGTTCTATAAGAGGTTCTTCTGTTTATCTGACAAGAAGAAGAATCCAAGTCACAGAGTGTTAAATTCATTTCAATTTTTAAGTCCCAGATTCTGATTTCTTAAGATTTTCGTTTTACCTAAAATGGGTATTGTACCTGATTGTATATCATTCACAAGATCACTTCAAGTTTGAGCCTTTACCCTTTAAACTTCAGGTAATAGATTCCACTTATCTTGAATAACGAGGTTATAAAGTTCAAAACTTTGTATTAAAATTAATTAAGTTTTCATCAAGTTTGATTTTGGGTCTTCACCAAAATGAAGAGGCGCATGTTCTTGAAGCATTCAATAGCTCTTATCCTCGTGATGGTAACTATATGCTGCCTTTTGATTGTAATAGTCACAGTTCTCAAGCTTCCAGATGCATCAACCAAGAACAGCCAAATGGTATTGTACCCAAAAATCAGATCCCGAAAAATCCCTCATGATTTCAAGTTGAGCAAGTTCGGTGACATGATGCTTGAGATGTTGCCTCATGATCTTGCATTCACTGTTTTTGTTCCATCGGAGGAAGCTTTCAAGCGAGATCTGCGTCTAGATTTCAATGATAGTTTGAAACCTGACAAGTATAATGATACATATGCGATTGTGTCTCGTGTGTTGGGATTCTCAGCTGTTCCTAGATCAATTCACTCGGATAGTGTGAAACTTGGTGAGCTTGTGAACTATGATTCTTTATCTGGGTTCTCACTATACATCTCAAAGGACATCGATGGAATGTTGGTTGTTAATAGGGTTCGATCTGAAATGGTGGATTTTAAGAGGAATGAGATTGTTGTTCATGTTATGGATGGTGTTATTATGGATGCTGAGTTTGAGCAATCCGTTCTCTCTTACGAAACTGAGGAGGATTGAGTTTTGTATTCAACTGAGTCTTCATCTATACAGAATATACAACTACACTTGTGTAGGTATCATCTAGTTCTTCTTTTAAATGAAATTGTATAAGGTATAAAGGTTTTCTCTTCCTTTTTACTTATTTTTTGGGCTAACTTTGAAGATGTTCCATTTATGTACCATTTATTTATATTACCTTAATAGATATATGGAAATATTTTGATATCTTGTTCCTATTTCTTGGAGAAGTATTTACAAATCTTCTAAATAAATGAGAATAAATTAGAACATATGGTTAGAAAAAGTAGGGAATCGTAACTGTACAACAGCTCATGAATAGATACATGCTCTTGATTATCATAAAGAAAGTTAAGCTGACATTATTTCTTCTTCATCCTGAAATCTGTATACCAAATTGTCGAAACAACTTCCGCAGTACTAATTAAATACTATCAAACATGGGTGGGATGAGGATGGTGGTGACAGTGGTGAAGGAAAGCGTTAGAGGAGTTGGATTTGGGATGATTTGGAATTAGACAAGTTTAAAGTTAAAGATGGGTTATGAATTTAGTGTTTGAAAATTGGATGCAGCAAAAAAAATTCATAACATTAGTAAGAATAAGTGGTGTATAATTTTCTTTTAAGATTGTGTGGGTCATTTGGCAGGGTATGAATTTAAAAATTTATGAGAATAAAGAATCGATGGCTAACAGGGAGCAAATTTACACACTTGTTAGACAATGAAATTTGATTAGAAAGAAATAGAAAATCAAGATGGACAGATGGTTGTAACAGAGAAGGAGGTAAGAATAGAGGGAGAGTGATGGTAGTGAATAGTGTGGAATATGAGCATCATTTGTAAGCATATATGGCTGGAGGATATCCGGAAAATGCAAAAGGTGAGTCAAGAGGATTAATGGGGGATGTAATATCTGAGAAGATGGAAGGGGACGCAATCTTACAAAGCCTTGAGATAGTATTACAAATATTATTGGAGGAAGATAATAAGAAAGAGGAGGGATTGATATTTATAATTGATAATAAAAATATCTTTTAATGGATGCATGGAAAAATAGTAAGTTAGGACTTAAGAATGTTGAGGAACAAGACATATGTAACAAAAAAGTCATGCAAAATGTGGAGGTGAGGTTCAAGTACAGCAGTAACTTCAAAGAGAGGAAGACTTGGGAAAGATTGGAATTGGAGAACACTTGTAGATGGGATGCAATTGAATTATTGGCTTCGATGTTGAATTGGACAAGCAGACTATGAATAAAAGTAACTAAACAAGTGGATGACATGGAAATACAAAAGGAACATTGTTTGGTGAAAATAAATGAGGAGAGGGATTTATTTGGTGCGAGTAAGTGAATGATATGCCAATGGAGGATGTCAAAATGAGATAATGTAATTGATGTGAATATATGAATGTCTGATTTTGTGGGTAATGATTTTGTGAGTAGGTGAGACATGAGTATTTGGTTTTGCACTAATCATGGAAGTCTATGAGCTTTTTGGAAAGGAAAAGTCTTGCCATGATGCTATTTGAAGGGGTGAACATTTGGCGTCTATAAATCTAAAATGGGGTAGTGCGATTCATTTTTGTGTAATTTTGTAATCTTTTAATCCATACTTTGTTATTGATACAGGACTCTTGTATTTCATTTTGACTTGGTAGTTTTTGATTGATTAATTATCTTTGGAAACAATGCCAAAAAGAGATTTTAATTGATCAAAAGTGAGTCTTTGTACTTTTCTCCCCTGTTATTAACCCTGTTATTAACTGTCACAAATTTTACAATAAATAAAATTAAAACTATTTCAAATGAATTTGCGTGCTTTTGTATCATTAGTCATGTTTGAGCTACAATGCACGGTTTGTAACAAGAATGATTCTCGTAACACATCAACAGAGCTTGCAGGGAATAGAAGTTCAATTTCTGACTCGTGATCAAACTGCTTAAGGACAAATCGTTGTAACTCTTCTAAGATTGAAAAACAAAAATGTTCTCAAGAGTACAAATAACATAAACATGAGCATAACCAATAATATTCCCACTCCCAGGTTAAAAGATCTTTTGTGCCATGTTACATGTATTTCCCGAATCCAATCAGAAGTCCTCAAGAAAGCCGAAGGCCAATCAAAGTGACGGTTGAAGTGCAAAAGATCTTGGTCTATGTAGTCAATAACAGCAACTTTAACTTCCAGCTGTACTTGATACTGGTACTGACTTTGAGTCTTCTGCGCGTTCATGTTCTTTGTTAAGCATCTGCCAAAAGAGTAAAGTTTTTACTCTAACCTTCTGAAACTTACTCCATATAATAATAATAATAATAATAATCATAATAATAATAATAATAATGTAACACAGCCAAAACTAGGACTAAGCTATGAAACCAAAATCACCCGCCAAACAACAATAACAAATAGATGCAGTATGATTGACCATAGTGTATCTAACCTTATTGTTAATCAAGTTGTGGAGCGCAATTACACTTCTGATAAGGGACGACAGGTATATTACCAGCATCATATCATTTGTTTTCACTACAACAATGAAGAAAGATATCAACAATAAAGGCCATTGTAGAAAACCATAACACATACATATTCATTCACATTCTTAACCTGCAAAGGCCTTTATCAGATCGTTGACATTAAGGTTTGGTAGCAAGTTGAACACATCCTAACAAAATTCAATAAATCATGAGATGGTGAAACACAATAATAGAGTTGAGCCAAAAATAAATAAATTGAAATGTGGATCAGCTGAAAATTCTTCTAACATATCTTGCTAAACCATGTGACAGCGGCCAAATAATTGTTAATTACAAAGAAATACATGTATGTGTGTGTAAACCAACCTGCAGATGGTACAAAATCTCATGGTTTAAAGGAAGCTTTCCATCGATGACAAGGTCAAGATAACTTCTTATCTCTTTAAGTCTTGCATCCAAACCTTTCAAGGCTGTAAGTTTTCCACTTACCTGAAAGAACTCAAACAACAATTTTAACATTTGTCATTAGATAATATATATATATATATATATATATATATATATATCTTAGCATACTCACAAATATGATGCATGCAGAGAAATATAAATACAAGGATAACAATAACAGCAAAATAAAGAAACAAAAACATTTAGTAAGAAATTAATATATAGCAAATGATGAATCCAGTCACCCACCTCTGTAGCAAGGGTGCTAATGGTTGTATCCTTCACATCTCTAAGCAAGTGTTCCACCCCTAAACAAGGGAAAGAGGAAAATGTTCAGACAACCATGAAGAATACAAATAAGGTAACTTTTTTTTGTTCTTTGAAAAAGGAAAAAAAACAGAAGATGCAGCAATTTTGGATTTGATGGCATACCTATTTCCTCAACTTCATGAGCAGCAATTTCTGATGGCACATGCACAAAGACCTTTTGGCTTTTCTGAGTGGCATTCTGCAGTTAGTTTAAACTGCTTATCAGTTCTTGTGTCCACTGATTAAGTTCCACACAAGAGTTCCACACAAGCAAACACTAGCTAGCTACTCCCATCATTAATAATTTTCATAACTTATGTAGGATCAAGGAAACCACGAGTATATTTAATCAAAGGATAGAAATACTTCAGTTCTACCTCTTTAACCTCTTCAACTGCATAGTAAGCTTTGGTAGGAATTCCCAGTTCCTTAGGCTCAACATCAATTATAACCAAAACAGGATTGGGAACATAGCTGCAAAAATGTGGAAGGTGACAAATTGATATAAATAGAGATAAACAGCAGCATAAAAAGTTTCTTGTTCTATCATGCTTCCAAGTAAAAGGACTAATCCCCAGTGGTGAGAAAATGTATGTGCATAACCACTGCACATAACAACACATAACAATCAGGATTACACAGAGATATTACTACAAAGCAACCGAAACATGCCTCAAGTTGCTAAAGCATAGAAAGGTACAAACTGTGCTCGAGGATATTGCCGAACAGCATTAGGTGTAAACCTTGCTTATCAGAGCTATAATTATTCATTGCAAAAAGAAACAAACCGTTTAGAACTAAGAAATGTTTTTGCATCGTCCGCTGTATTTCGGGATTACCAGCTAATATTAGAAATTTATTATTCCCTATTTTGAATAACTAACATTTACATACACAAATTATGCTTTGGCTCACTCCTATAGAAGCACCACCCTAGCTTTGCACCTCACTCATCACAGCTAGGTATGATATTACACTAATAGCATATTTTCTCTCTTTTGGTAAATACACTAATATCATGTTCGCTAGATGAAGTTTCAATCAGACCATGGAAATTACGTTTACTTCACACAACCACAGCCCTCAATCGAGTTAAACGAACAAAAAAAAAGATAAACATCAATACTGAAATGCGGAAGATTTTTCTGTGAATTTGAGCTGAATAAACAAACATACTCATTGAACAAAGCATGAATGTCAAGATCATTCTCTCGGAGCTTGGGGCCGGAGCTGTACCACCCAACAACATGCTCCTTTGCTGAACAAAAAAAATGTCAAAATAGAAAAGATTAGATCTGATCTGAAGAAACAGAATCAACACAGAATTAAGAATTAAAGGAATGAATAATAATAATAATAATAATAATGAAAGGTACCGTTAATTCTCTTAAACATGGAGAACATGGACTCGTGGTAGTTATGGTCAAGAAACCATATGGAAGGATCCTTGTCATCTTCTTCAAAGGGAACTGTAACGAACCGAAATCAGTTAGAGGGCGTAGTTGAGGTTGTTAGTGAGTGAGTGAGTTAGTTAGTTACCGGCATAGCTGTTGGTGACGTCGACGGTGCCCTTGAAGGAAGAGCCGAGGAGGACGCCGACGACGCGCTTGCGCGTGTCCTTGGCGACTCTGTTGTAGTTGTCGACTATGCTGAGGAGCACAAGTGGGTGCACCACAACTTTCTCTATCGCCCTCCACGATATTTGCTGCGTCTTTATCACATCCATTCTTAACTCTTTTCTTCAAACTCAATTGATCGATCAATTCTTCAAATTTCAATCCCCTTCTTTTTCTTCTTCTTCTTCTTCTTCTTTAGGTTTTGCTTTCTGAATTTCGATCTTCTTTAGGTTTTTCACTTGGGAGGATCTATTATTTTTTGGGCTGTTTTATGGGCCTGATTATATGGCCCATTCATTTGGACCTACTTTCAGGTTATGAATATCCGAAGTCCGGCCCAAAATCTGTCACCAAAATAAATAAATCAATGAAGAGTATATCTAGATGTTAAATTACTAAAATACCTACTGGCCAAGAGAAAAAAATATTTAATACATGGTCAGTTCAAAACTTCAAGTTAAGGGATTCATTCCCGTAAATTATTACATTTTGAAAAAATATAGATAAGTGTTTGTTATCTGATGATCTCGGATACTTAGTGGGTTAGGGTGGTGATGAGGAGAGGAGTAGATGAGACTCTGAGTTGACGTAGAGTAAAGACAGAGATGCGTGCTGGTGATGTGTGCAGTATAGGATGACTACCTGTAAGGACACTCCGACGATGAAGTCAGCATCTGTATGATGTGATAGCCAAATTAGGTAAGAATATTATGTACTTCGAGAGGAAAGTTGATCTCTCCCCTTTTATACTGTGTGGGGTAGATCCTGAGAACGACCTAGTCCACTGCTCAAAAAATTTTATGAGCTGTCATAATCCACGTGGAAAGGGCAGATCGTTCTGGACCCCGAGTCAGGGCTTCGGGTCATGATCAGAAAGTACCGGCTCAACCAGTGTCTTAAACCGTACGAATGGTAAGTTGGATATGTTCTGGGTCGGACATTCTAGGACCTGACCCGTCGGACTTTCCTTTGTGGGGGGTGCCTTGGACCTGGGTCAGGAACGGTGTCCCGATCCGACGGCTAGTGGGTTAGACTCGGCGATCCATAACGGTAAACAATCATTTTCAGTTAATAAACTAATTAACAATTCACAACAAAAAAAATATTTAAAATTAGAAATAATAAAAACATTTAAAATTTAAATAAAAAATTAAATTTTAGTATTTAAAATTTAATATTTAAAACATATAGTTTAAAATTTAAGATAATCTGGCAGCTTGAAGGGGTTGGCGGTGGTCGTCAATAACGAGGATAAATGGATAATGACTAATGCTGAATGTAGCTGGTTTGTGATTGTAGATAAAATTGAAGTGATGAAAGAATGAAAAAAAAAATGATAAAAGAATAAATTAAAAAAAATAGAATAGGATATTGAGCTCATTTAGATTTTTGATTGATTTTTTATTAGGGAACGACTCACATACAAATAGTAAAAAACTAAAAATGTCTTTTTGTGAGGATAATGCCTAGTAAAGTAACATGTATCCTATTTATTTGAGTTAAATAAATTATTAATTGAACCAAAATCAATGTATATAATAAATTAGACTCTGGACAAATAAAATAATGAACTAATTTATACTTTAAGCCAATGCTTTGGGCTAGTTCTACTGGTTTCTCTTTTTATAATTGGACATTTTTGTAGTTAAATTATTTTAAGAGTAGAAAAATTAGGGGAAAAAAGAAGAAACAATAAAATGAAAAAATAATTGAAAAAGATAATAGAAAAATAAAAATTCAAAAAAATATAATAGATTGATTGTTATGGTACCTAAAAATAATACTTACTTACTGACAAAAATTAAAAATTAATATTAAATTTGAAAAGGATAAAAATAAACTATTTTTAAATATTTAAAATTTATTATAAAAAATAAATTAAATAAAAGTTAGCACTTTCAATTCTTATTTTTCTTTTTCTAGTTAGGTAAATTTAGTATTTTTCTCTCTTTTAATTTCTTTTATTATCTTCTGTTTTCTTCTTTTTAATTTTTATTCATATGTTATTTAGGGCTTTCGATTCCTATTTTTCTTCTTCTTCTCTCTATATTTTGAAAAAATTATTTAGTTCTATTTAAGTTGTAAATTACATAAATAAATACAAATGATGTTTATACTTTCTACTTTTATCAATAATAATAGCATGATTTAACATATTTCAAATACATACAATTAAATACGTATATGATATTTATAAAATCAAATCATATACGAAATAAAATAATAAAATAGACAAAATAAATTTAAATTATTATGTGAATATTAGATATGAAAATGAACATAACTTATTGGAATAATTAATAAATAAGCTTATATAGCATAAGTACAAATATTAATTTCTACTCTTAAAATAATTTAAGCTGTATTATCATATTTTAATTATTTGAATTAAAATAATATAATTAAAAAAATCAGTAGAATTAACCCAAAATATTGACTTAAAAATATATATCAGCTCACCATTCTATTTGTTTGAAATCTGGTTTATTATATGTATTATATATGCATTAATTTCAGATTAATTAATTTATTTAACTCAAATAAATTAAATAGGATACGTATTACCTTATTAAAAACTGTCCTCACAAAAAAACGTTAATTTGGGTAATCTATATGTGAGTCCTCCGCTGTTTATTATTAGTTAGCTAGTATAGCGGTTACATTATTCTGCTGTGTATATGCCAAAAAATATGCTGCATTCATAATTATTTATATAATTATATAATTATTCTAATAATAATTAATAAATATTAAATAAGATAATTTTAAACAGTTTGAAATAACTTTTTATTGTCTCTAAAGTGTTATTGTATTTATATAATGTGTTCAAGTGATGAAATCCTTAAATGATAATAAGTAAGTGAATCCTGTTAGGGAGACAATAGTTTATTTGTATAATGTGTACTGAGATACATTTAAGTTCACTAAGGATCGAACTCTTCATCTTTTGAATTTAGAACTCTAATACCATGTTATGGTACCACTCATCTCAAAAACTTCAACTGATAAAAAAATATAATACTAATAATTATATCTTTAATATTTCCTAAATTTTTATTGTACAAATATTTTATTAATTTCTCATACTTTCCTTCCCTAAATAATAATCATGATTTGTCAATCCAGTATTCATAGCTTCTTCAAGTAATCAAGTCATATGTGCAAACAACTTGAGCAAAACATTGCATTAAATAGGATTTATCAATATGATTGAGTTATAAATATGGAATTTGAAAGTACAGTTATATATATTGTATGTACTTCCAAATTACCAAATGCTATTATTATTATTATTATTATTATTATTATTATTATTATTATTATTATTATTATTATGGCATCAGGTAACCAATGCCTTTTTTTATTAATATGAACAATTACTAATCAAATAAAAATATACTACGCTTTTAAATTATTCACCTAAATTTTAATATTAGAATAACTATCCGTACACCTAATAAAATAAACATCAAATATATCTATTATTCACATTGTTTAATATTTTTATTGTCTACTTATACTTTTTCTATTATATTACTATTTTGATAAAAATAAATCCGAAAACCACGAGTTAGCAACTTTGCATCATTGCCAAAGGTTAGTGATTCTTTCAATAATGGACAATGTGTGGACAACACTTTTTTCTAGTTAACGAGTAATGGTCAAATAATAAGTAATATATAATCTCATTAATTATTTATTTGTTTGCCTTCACACGTGATCTAGCTATACATACATATATACCTTGCTAGCTCCATTTGCATGTGAGCATGAATGAGACCACTGGTCTTCATGATTAATCTAAGTCTTATATTTATTTCCCCTTAAAACACATAAACCAACATCAGAATTAATTTGATAATAACGATGAATAACATTCCCAACTTGTTTAGATATGGTTCATGATCATATTCAAAGATAGAATCACACCCGGCGAGGTATGACTACTCGTTTTAATTTGTTATCCAATAATCTTTTGTGTATTCTAAGGTAAAACATCTCATGACTACAAGAGAAATTAGAATCCCAAGTCTTAATAATATATTGTAATAATCCAAACGAGTTTTAATTCTCAATTAGAGGAAATTTAACCAAGTTGAATCAGCATGCAGAAGAGAAATTTTTGTAGCTACATATTATAATAGTGATAATTAATATTAAAGTATCTTTGCTCAACGCTCCATAACCATATGTATATATATATAATGCACTAAACCTACTAATTAATAATTAAGTTCACTAATTATAGTTAATTAACAATAGTAAAATTATTACTACAATTTGTTTAGAGGAAGCTCAAGCGCAGGTCCAATGGAGGATACTCCATTTGTTCTCCCATTAATGTGTATGAGAACATAGTATCATCATCATGATCCATGCATTGATGATGATGATGATGCTGATGATCACCATTTTCATCATCATTTGCATGCACTCTCAGCTTCTCTGATTCGGATTCAACATAAGAGTTCAAGGGAAAGAGCTGAAGAGTCTCAATCACCCTGTTATTATTCTCAGGCTCTGAAACTTGATACATCTCAGCTAAACCTGCAAAAGGAGCCAAAATTAGAATTGGGCCTTCAAGATCCAAAGCCTATTCAATAATGATCCATTTTTTACTTTGTTTGTTTCGGTCAAGTTTCTTTTTTTTAATATTTGATAGAGAATTTTCAGTTAATTAGATACATTCATTAAGCTCATAATATACGAAAAGTTACACTAACAAATTATAATAGAAGGAAATAGATTGAATATCACACGAAAATGATAGTTCTAATAAATAATATTCAAAGTTCAAACAAAGATTATATGTGGTCTTATTTGACTAATATCACTCTTAAGATTTCATATATACACTTAATATTTAAATTTTTAATCTAATTCATATCAAATTAAATATTGTATAAGTATATATTAAAATAAAAAAAAATATTAAAAATAAATTAAATAATATATATTTATATACAAATATTTAATAATTATTTTTTTGTGTGTAAATAATATTTTAAAAAATAAAGTTGTGTATTCTTATCTAAAGATGGATGAGGCCAAATTAAAATATTTAAGAATTGAGAGATTAATATTGAAGATAGAAAAAAGAAGAGTAGTTACTTTGACAGTGAAGAAGATTGAGATGCTTGGAGTGATGAGGAAAGGAAGAAGAGAGCTTGCGGCGCTTGTTGTGTCTGTCCCTAGCTTTATGGTTCTGAAACCAATAGAAGACATTCTTACTCTCAATCTTGCCGTAAAAGCTGAGGTGGTTGGAGATACGCTGAATCTGATCAGTGGTTGGGGTGCGCAGACCAGACCTGAACAGTTCACTCAGAACCGAAACTTGTTCTGCCGTCGGATTCCAACGCCCACACTTGCTTGTGCTTCCACTACTGCTCCCACCTTTCGATTCCATCTTCTAATATCTCTCTCTCTCTCTCTCTCTCAAAACAAACCAACAGCTTTAGCTCTCATGTGAGTTTATCTATCCCAACCATAAAGATCCTATTCCGTGTGCATATATTTATAGAGTACCTCAACTCATTAATCTATTCCCAAAATCTTTGTCTTTTTCCTTTTATGATTTTGCTCTATATATATATATATATATATATATATATATATATATATATATATATATATATATATATATATATATATATATATATATATCAAAAAATACCAAGATTTGAACCCGCAATCTCGTAAATAAGTATGAAGAGACTGTATCATTTGAGTTATAATTCATTGACAACAAATTCGGTATATTATCATGATAACTAATTGGTATAAAAATAAAATATTAGAATAAAATATTAATTAATATTAATAACAAATATCATTTTTTTAACATTTTTTATTGCTATTATTATTAGTTTATTTATTGATATATACTTGAATCTTGTTATAAAAAATTTCAATTAATCTAGTTTAAGAAATTGAAACGGTTTTTATGGTAGTAAATTTTTTACACTACTAGAAATTTTAATGTTTGATAATTAAAAAAATTAGTCCAAAAATAATTAAATTTGTTTTATTAATATTTATTAATTATTATAATAATTAATAAATATTAAATAAAATAAATTTTGATTTTTTTAATATTATTATTTACAAAAAAACGTCTAATATACTGTCGGATTTTAAACCACAGTATTATCATTGGATTTTTCGTAAAAAATTCTTAACAGTAACAATTTAATTGGAAAGTCTCGAAACATTATTGTTGGATTTAGAAATCCAACACAACATGTGGCGCCAATCAACAAGAGTTTAAATCGGTGCCATAATTGTCGGATTGTATTGTTATTACTGAATATGGTGTGTTTATTCTCATTTAAAATGGGATCATGTTCAATTTAATAATAAGAAAATGTTAAATTAATTTTTACCTACAAAATGAATACAATAAAATGACCGACTCGGTCGAAATAATTATCATAGAAGTATATTAGCTAATCAAATAGACTACTAGAAGTTTTCAACTTTGAAAAGATAAAACTTTGTCTTATTTTCTAATTGCATTTGTGGGGATCACAGATCTGATCTGCACTATGTTATCAATTTACGTTTTGTCTGCTTTGAATTTAGGGAATATAAGGTTGAACAGATCGGTTTCACTTGGGCTAGTGTATATTATTGTTTATGTGCTGTAATAAAAAACAAAAAGATAATAAAGACATGCGCAAAAGCATATACATTGTTCAACGTTTCGGTTTTGCAGCACAGAGAAAATATAAGTTTCACTAATTGTACTTAAAAAAAACATATATTCTATAGTTTTTTAGTTCCTCGAGTTCATCTTCTCAAACACGACACGATGTGTTTTTCAGTAAAGTCTGCACTTACTCCTAAATTTTTATACTTATATGTGTGTACATATATTGGTTCCTTTTATGTTTATGTAATTTTCAATGTCTTTTGCTTAATGTTTAATAAAAATATTATTTATATATTAAATTAATTATTAAAATTAATTATTAATATATTTATCTATTAATATTTTAATATATTTTATATTAATAATTGATTTTAATAATTAATTTTAGTATATACGAAATATAATCAAATATTTAATTAGGCATCATACTTATCATATTGATGATTTAATTCTCTCTGAGTTCACTTTTTTTATTTTTAATATTGGATTAACAATAGTATTTTTTAAAATTGTGATCTACTATGGTATTTTTTTAAAATGTGGAATAATTTAATATACGGAGTACAACCGATTTTTAAGAGGTACAGAAATCAGACTGTCCGATTTTTAGGTACACAAATCGAACCGTCTGATTTCTGGACTCGAACCGTCCGATTTGTGTTGAAAAAATTAAAAAATTTTAGAGTACACAAATCGAACAATCTAATTTGTGTACTCTAAATTTTTTTATTTTTTCAGCACAATTCAGTGGGTTCGATTTATGTACTCCAAATTTTTAAAATTTTTTAAACACAAATTGGAGGATTCAATTCGTATAATTTTCATAATTTTAAAAAATACCAAAAATTATTATGTTAAGGTGTAACCAAGGTTGCGAGAACCGGACCGGTCAATGAACCGGTGAGGTTATTGGTTTAATGGTTCAATGGTTTGACCGGGGTTCAACCGGGATTCAACCGGTTTAATTAAATATTAAATAAAATTATTAAAAAACTTAAAAATAATCTTAAATATATTAATTTAATAAAAAACCGTTAAAAAACTGACCGGTTTGACCGGTTTACCGGTTAATCGGCCGGTTCGACCGGTTTTTTACCGGTTTTTTGCTGGCCGGTTTTTGAGCTTACCCGGACCGGTTAACTGACCGGTTCCCGGTTTTTCCGGTTGAACCGGCCGGTCCGGTCCGGTTTTCAGAACCATGGGTGTAACACTCGTTCTACTTCCATATCCAAATTTTTTAGCCCACGTGAGTTAAGCAAATTTTTTAGATATTTAATTTTTAAGTCTAAGAGATACGTAAAAAGGGAAGTGAAAGTCAAAGTTACACGTCGATTCAAATTGGAGGTTTCTGATCAGAACAGAAGAAATGGACAGATTTTGACTTAAATGACTGAAGTTCACGAAAATCTTCTTTTTAAGGGGTAGAAACGTAAACTAACAGCATCTCCAATCAAAGAAAATTTGGAGCCCTTCTACTGTAGTATCAGAGAAAAACAAGAATTTAAGTGTTAGAGAAGGAACAAATTAAGTTCCTGCACCAGTTTCGAGGAAGAGAAATCTTTTTAAATGGAGACTCCATATTAAAAAAATAATTATATAAAATATTAATTAGTTAAATAATGATATTTTTATTTAATTAATAATTTATATTAATTATTTAAATAATAATTAATTAGATTAAATAATTAAATTTTTATTTAATTAATGATTTATATTAATTATTTATATTATAATTAATATTAAATATTATTTATATTATTATATTAAATATTATTTATATTATTATATTAAATTATAATTAATTAAATTTACTTACATCAAAAAATAAATTTAATTTTTATACTTTACAAACTATTTTTTTGTTGAGTTGGTTATTTTTATTTTTGAAATTTAAAATACTAACCATATTATTAAAATTAGCAGTTGTAAAATTAGCCATTACAAAATTAGCCGTTGGAAATTAATTGTTACTATGTTATCGTTACTATTAATAAATTAATATTTTATTACTCTATATATACTACTTACATACACTTTTATTCTCACACTTTCTTCTAATCTTCTTCATCTTCTTTCAAATTTACGAAATCAAAGTTCTACTGATATTAGATTTTGTACGAAAAAATATATCCAAACCAACTCAATTCTTTTTCAATTATTTACAAAATTTTTCTCAAACTCTAAATACCCAACAATCTCAAACCTCAAACTCTCAAGTTTAATCTCGAATTATATATTTTTTATTATTGTTATATATGAATTTATTTAATATTAATATCTTTTAATAGTGAATTATTTTTAAATTTATAGATTTAAATTATATTATTAAAAGAAATTAATTAAATTAATTTTAAGTATTTCAATTAATTAATTAAGTGAGACCACAATAGAGACTAAAGTTACTTCCTGCTAATGGAGAAGAGAGAGATGTTTTGAGTTCCTATTTACATGCAAAAGCTGACGTGGAGTTACTTTTTATGACAGATGGGCCATAAATAGGGATTGGGATGAGTTCCCTATTAAGATGGTCTAAGGGACATCAATGTTGGAGAATAGAAGTGTTAGCTCTAGGATTGGATATGGGTAGAGTAAAATTAGATTTTTTTAAATTTGAATTCGGTTTTAAATATATTTTTTAGATTTTAATTTGATCTTAAATTTAATGAAATTTAAATATTTTTGGACTACAATTATATATACTTAGTTTAAATTAGATGAAAATCGGATCTTTAAAGTTTTAACAATAATTTATAAAAGAATTTATTTATAAAAAAACTTATTTATAATGCACTTATTTATAAAGAAGAAACTTATTATCGAGAAGTTGATATCTATATTTGAATTTGAATTTGTCCATAAATTGTAATTTGATGCTTCTTTGATCTATTTTCTAATTTCACAAGTGTAAATAAAAACAAAATAATAAGCTTATAATTAATATAACATAATATTGGAATTAATTTAAAACATCTATACCTTTTTTTAGTTCCTTAACTAGGGTGCACGTGGGTTGAGTGAAGCCGAATTCACTTTGACCCGGATCTGACCCTGACCGGGTCTATTTTTTAGATCCTTAGTCGACTCTAGACCCGATGAAATCACACCAAATTAGTTCCTCAAATGTTTGGGTCCAGACCGAGTTTTTGGGCCGTATACACCCCTAGTTAGCTCCTTAATGATATAACAGAATTCAGTTAGCAAGTTAAGTTACTTATATTTGTTAGTCAGTTAAAGAAATTAGTTTAAGTACTGTAGAATAGATGGTTAGTTATATAGTGCAGATAATTAGCTATTAGTTAAGCTTATTACGATTTGTATATAAGAAAAACTTGCATCTAATGTAAGTGTGATTTATTATTCTAATAAATCAGAATTCATTTAAGAAGCTCTCAAAATTCTGTACTAGTAATCCCCTTGTTCTCACCAAATCATCATTAATTTCTTTCTCTGCTACTTGAGACAAAACTTTAGCATGGTGCGATGAACGTGGACGATTCCAGAGATCCGTGAGTACCTTCCACTATTCAAGGTTTAATTACTTTGTAAATTCTGATACTGTGATTCAAGCCCAATTTCGTCGAACACACAGGAAAGAACAATGGATTAAATAAATCTAGAGAATCAAGAATTCACTATGTTAGATTTTTAGAAGTTTGCAAAAATGATGGCACAATTTTCGTCGTTTCAATCACAAGCTGCAAAGACGAGCACCAGTCTCAATCAAGACCCATCGAGTCCCTTTTTTCTACATCATAGTGAGAATCCAGGTACCGTTCTTACATCAATTCCCTTATCAAAGCAGAATCACCATTCTTGGGACCGATCTGTGTGGATTGCATTGAAATCGAAAAATAAGATCAAATTTGTGGACGGATCTCTTCTAAAACCTGATAAAAATGATAGTACTTTCGGTGTTTGGGATAGATGCAATATAATAGTACTTTCTTGGCTTCATACATCTTTGAGTCAAAAAATCTTGTATAATATATTATGGTGTAATGATGCCTATGAGTTTTGGACTGACTTAAAGCATAGGTTTTATGAAAGAGACATTTTTAGGATAGATGAATTACAACAAGATTTATTCACAATGAGACAAGAAGAAATGTCGATCACATCCTATTTTACTAAACTTAAAGAAATTTAGGAAGAGTTAGATGATTTTAGACCCATTTCTCAATGTAACTGTGTTGAGACATTTTCTTGTGGACTTGGAGTAATGAAAGGTTATAGGAAGCAGACGAATGTCATCTGTTTTTTAAGAGAACTCAATGAATAGTATGCTACTGTGAAGTCCCAAATAATATTGATGAAGCCCCTTCCCAATGTAGCTGCAATTTTCTCATTACTTTTGCAACAAAAGTAACAGATGAACCAAGCTTAAATCCTGAATTCTAGAGCTGTGATCAATGCAGCAGTAAATATCCTAGTTTTAGCAATAGAGGAAGAAGGAGGGGTCGTGGAGTATTTGGTAGAGGAAGAAGTCGAGCATCTATAAAGATGTGCTCACACCGTGGCAAAACTAGCCACTTGATTGATAATTGTTACCACAATATGGGTTCCCTCCACACATGCAAGAACCCAAAAAGGAGCAAACATTAATAACCTAATAGTTGCTGCAAGTAGTGATGAAAACAGCAACAAAACTTCAACTCCAGAGGAAAAGAATTAGAATTTCGAAGAATTATTTTTTGAAGAAAAGAAAAAAACAATAATTGCCTTGTTTTAACATCATACACAAGTTCCTACTCATAATATTGATTCGGCAACAACAATATTGATCACATCCTTAAGTGTTTTCAAATACTTTTTTCTTACACTCACACAGACTTTTCTCATAAATGGATTTTAGACACATGAGTCACCGCTCATGTGTCATTCTCTCTAAAATTCTTCTAATTACATAGGATTATTAATCCAGTGATTATAAAAATGTTGAATGATTCACAAACTGTTTCAATCATATGTAGAACAATCTATTTTTTCAGTAAATTCTACCTCATTGATGTTCTATATGTTTTCAATTTTTCATTCAATATAATTTATGTAAATCATGTTGCTTGTATGCGAAGTTTGTATTTGTAGGTTTTGATGAATGACAAACCAAACAAACGACATGAAAGACAAACCAACAAACAACTTGAATGAACAAGCATGATTGAAAGATCAACCAACATTCAACGTTGAGGAATGAAGAGTTGAAAGCAACACAACAACAACAAGAAACTCAAGTCCACAACATTTGAAGACAAGTATAGTGTCTTAGGACTTAGGTAACTTCTTGTTAAGAACCAATTGCTAAATCTCTCAACACACACTCACAAAATGTTTTGATGCACATCTTGCAATTCGATGCTAGCCAAATGGTTTAAAAACTTGTTTTCAAAGGTACAAAAGCATAGGAATTGACTCCAACAAGTTTGAGATCAATCCTAAGCATTTTGAAGTGATTTTAAGCCATTCTTTAAGGTTTGCATCGATGCACACTCATCTTGCATTGATGCAAAGCATGCAACGACTTGTTGCATCGATGCAAAGATGTTTGCATCGATGCAACCTAGCTGAAAATTCAAATTTCAGCATCAAAGACACATTTGCATCGATGCAAAGTGTTATGCATCGATGCAAATAATTCAAAAACATAAAAAAAAACGGCTAGTTTTGACATAAATGCTCCATCCCATTAATTCCCCAACGTTTCTAAGGTTTGGGGAATCTATAAATGGATGGATTGAAGCCTTATTTCACAATCTTGAGTATTTGGAAACTATCTTGTTCATATTCTTTCATTCTACACATTTTTAAAGTAATATAATACACAATTTGAGAGAGCAATATCAATTGGTTCAATAGTGCTAAACTTGTAATCATACACTCTTCTAGAGAGTACTCATTTCATCTCAACAATTCTCTGAGAATTGTTTTCTTGTACACCTTGTAAATTGGAGTGTGATCTCCAAGGTTGAGTCAAGAGTTATAAACACTATAGTCGGTGAGGATACCAAAGAGGTATACTAAGTACTCAAGGCAAATCTTAGAGAAGGTATCTCTAAGTGGAGTGGGTTAGTATACGAGTGGTGATCATATACCGTGAGGTGTTAGAAACTAAGGACTCGGATTGTAAAAGGTTTTGCACGAGCACCTTGAAGCTTGGCAATAGTGGAACTTCTCAATTGCGATTGAGAAAGAAAGTGGACGTAGGACAAGGATTGTGCCGAACCACTCTAAATAGCGTTTGCTTCTCTCCAAACTCATCTCTTCAATATTATTGTCTTTTACTATTGAGCAAATAAATTGTGATCGAAAAGTAGCTTCGTAAGTACTTAAGGAGTGGCTTAAGTCCGATTGGTGAAAAGCTTGATCAATTTATTTGAGTTGGTGTCTATTGGAAAGTAAAAGCTCCTTATAAATGCTTAGCAATTGAGTTAAGCTCTTGGAAAAATACTAGTACAATAACACTTTTGTATATTGTCTTTAAATTTCGCAAAAAGATTCATTGTTGTTGCATTACTCAATTCACCCCCCTCTTGAGTAATTGTGCATAGGTTCTACTATTTTTAAGGCCACTAATAATTTGTCTTGCCAATTTTTATTCAATCACATAAAATGTGAGGTGCATGATCAAATTTTTTTAAAGATGATTAGAGCATCTAAAAAAGAAAAGAGTTTGTATATATTGAAAGAAAAGAATCAAAAGGAGGCAGTATTAGACCTACGAGCATATAAAAAGAGTCAGGTCACAAACACAATAAAGCACACAAGCATATTGATTTTCTTTGATGATCTTGATGTATGGAACTGTAGGTTAGAACACATTTCACTTGATAGGTTGAAAATAATGAAAAAGAATTCTATGTTAGTTCATTCAAAAAATGATATTCCTTGTGATTTTAGCCATTTTGCAAAACAAAAATGCTTACCATTTTATCTCAATAAAAATAAATCAAAAAATCTATTTGAACTACTTCGTGTTGACATATGAAGGCCATTAGCCGCTCTCTCAATGAATGGAAATAAATATTTTTTAATTATTGTAGAGGACAACAACATATTTCTATGACTTCGATTCATGAAGTCAAAAACAGAAACAACTCACCTTTTAAAATAATTCATTTTGATGGCTGAGACTCAATTTAGTACTCATGTTAAGTGTGTTAGGTATGATAATAGGAGTGAATTCAAACTCAACCAATTTTTTTACAAAAGAAAGGAATCCTTCACCACATATCTTGTATTGAGACACCTCAATAACATGTGGTAGTGAAAAAAAAAAAACACTAAGAGATCCTCAATATGACTAGGGCCCTTTTATTTAAATTCAGCTTGCCTAAATATTTAGGATTATGCAGCTGCATATGCTACCTATATCATTAATAGAGTGCCAAGTTCAATATTGAAGGACAAAAGCTCTTATCATATCTTACACAAAAAAATTGCTCTTAATTCAGCATCTCAAAATTTTTAGTTGCTGCACATTTGCCTCTACTTTGATAGCAAATAGAAAAAAAATTAGATAAAAGAGCAAATAAATGTATTTTCTTAGGCTTACCACTTACCACTAAAGGTTACATTTTAATAGATATTGATACTAGAAAAAAATTTATATCAAGAAATGTAATTTTTTATGAAATTATTTTTTCATTTCACACCACTTTAGCCAACATAGCGTTAAATAGTGCACCAGGAATCACAGTACCTATTTTTCCTTCTATACATACTCTTGATCCTTTTGAAGGTCAATTTGACTCTCAACATAATATTCCTAACACTATAACTCATGCCAATGACATAAAGACCATCTCAATGCCTAATGATGATCAAGGGATAAGCATGACACACATTGATTTACCTAATTACAGCATATCTCATTCTCACATACATAATACACCAGCATCTCATACATCTCATGCATACATTCTAACTAATTCTAATATCATCACACCTCAATCACACACAACAACCATTCATTAAACATGTTAATGATACACCTAGAAGATCTACAAGAATTAAAAATGGGCCTCGATATCTGGACGATTTCCAGTGTATGCAGACCTCAATTTTCAGTATTGCTGACTCCAATGTTAAACGATATCTTGTATGCAACTTTGTAAACTATGACAAGTTGAATAATGATCACAGAACATTCTCGATTGCGATATCCAATATCAAAGAACCACAATTTTAAGAGCAAGTAATTGTGCATTACTACTGGAAAGAGGCAATCAAAATCGAACTTGATGCATTGGAGAGAAATAAGACTTGGAAACTGACTAAACTTTCACCCGGAAATAAAATGATCAACTGTAAGTATGTATTTAGACAAAGTTCAAAGCGGATGATACCATTGAAAGGCACAAGGGCAGACTTGTAGCTAAAGGTTTTACTCAAGTTCAAGACTTTGATTATTTTGACACTTTTAGTCCCGTGATTATGATGACTACACTACGCATCATGTTGGCTTTGGCAGCTAAGAAACATTGGTACATTCACCAACTAGATGTTAATATTATGTTTCTGCATGGTGATTTACTAAAGGACGTTTACATGAAACCCCACCAGGCCTTGAAGCCCCCCAAAGCATGGTTTTCAAACTTGAGAAGTCCCTTTATGGATTGAAGCACACATCGAGGTAATTGAATTCTAAATTATATTCTGTACTATTCAATTTAAGTTACACGCAGTCAAAGGCTGACCATTCATTGTTTACCAAAAATTCAGGTTCTGGCATTACATCAATATTAGTGTACGTTGATGATTTAATATTGGCTGGGGATGATATGCAAGAGGTTGAATTTGTGAAGAAGTTGCTGGATGAAAAGTTCAAAATTAAGGATATCGAAAAACTAAAATTTTTTTTGGGGTTAGAGGTAGCTCAAAACAGCCAATGAATTTCATTGTATCAAAGGAAAAACACCTTAGATTTATTAAAGGAATGTGGATTACTAGATGCAAAACCAGTTGCCACTCTCATGAACTATACAACAACACTCTCGAAGTCATCAGGGGGTTCCTTTGGATGATCTCCAACCTTATCGAAAATTAATTGGCCGACTCATATTTCTTATAAATACTAGGCCTAACATTTGCTTCTCTGTTAGCAAATTGAGTTAGTACCTAGATTATGCAATGGATGCTCATTTTAAGGCTGCCCTACACATCTTTAGATACCTCAAACAAGCTCTGGCCAAGGGAGTTTTTTTCCCATTTCAATCAAATTCTTAACTCACTGGTTACTTAGATTCAGATTGGAGGACATATCTAGATTTGAGAAGATCCATGATAGGTTACTACTTCTTCCTCGGATCAGCCATAATCTCTTAGAAAAGCGAAAAGCAAACTACTGTTTCTTGATCCCTGCAGAGGTAGAGTATCGAGCTCTAGTGGTAGCCACTCGTGAAGGTTTATGGGTGACTCGTATCCTCAATGATTTAAAAACTCAACAAAAAAATCAATCACTTTGTATTGTGACAACCAAGCAGCCCTCCATATTGCCACAAATCCAGTTTTTCACGAAAGAACCAAGCACATAGATATTAATTGTCATGTGGTTCCTGACAAGACTCAAGAAGGTGTCCTTAAACTTCTACCAATATCTTTAGCAAATTAAACTATCGATGTACTTATCAAATCACTTGCTTCAGGACCTTTTTCAACCTTTCATTCCAAACTTGGCTGAATAGATTTTCACACGCCAAACTTGAGGGGGGATGTTGGAAAATAAAAGTGTTAGCTCTTTGATAATATAACAAATTTCAGTTATCAAGCTAAGTCACTTGTATTTGTTAGTCAGTCAGAGAACTTAGCTTAGTAATGCAAAATAGATGGTTAGTTATATAGTGTAGATAATTAATTATTAGTTAAGGTTAGGGATAAGTATTATTTTCATCCTTAATGTTTAGGGTCAGAATCGAAACCGTCCCCAATGTAATTTTTTATTTAGAATCATCCTTAACGTTTTATTTCATATTAAAATCGTCCTTTTTAATAAAATTTTATATTTTTACTAAACTACCCCTATTCTAATAAAAAATTATAAAATTAAAAAAAAGAAAAGGACGCTAGGGGCAGGGGAAAAGGGAAAGGGGGAAAGGGGGAGAGAGGGGAAAGGGAGAAGGGAATAGGGGAAGGGGAAGGGGGAGGGGAGGGGAGACGGCGCCGGCGAAGCTTGGAACCACCGTCGTGAGCTAGTGAGAGAGCTTCTGCTTCTGCACCGCTGCTCCTCACCGCTACGTTCTTGCCGCTGCTCGCCGCCACATTCTCGCCGATGCTCTTCGCCGCTGCACCTCCCCATTTCTGCTTCCGCCTCTGTTTCTGCTTCTGCTTCTGCTTCTTGCCTTGGTTTCTACTTCTTGCTTTGGTTTCTTCTTCTTGCTTTGGCCTCTGCTTTTTGCTTTTACTTAAAATTCTGCTTAAACTTCTGTTTCTGTTTCTTCTGCTTCTGCTACTGCTTTTGCTTCTATTTCTAATTTTGATTTGATTTGTTGTTTTCTGATTTCATTGTTGTTTTGTGTTGATTTCATTGTTGAATTTGATGTTGTTATTTCTGGATTTGAATAATGTGTTATTGTTGGTGTACTTGAATCTGATTATTAGTATTTGAGTAAAGGAGGTGGTGGTGGTGGCGTAAGGGAGGTGGTGGTTGTGGTAAAGGTGCTGGGGGTGGTGGGGGTATTTTTGTCCGTAAAAAGTTAAAAGGACGATTTTAATACGAAATAAAACTTTAAGGACGATTCTAAACAAAAAATTACGTTGGGGAAGGTTTCGATTCTGACCCTAAACGTTAGGGATCAAAACAATACTTATCCCTTAAACTTATTATGATTTGTATAAAAGAAAAGCTTGTATCTAATGTAAGTGTGATTCATTATTCTAGTGAATCAGAATTCATCTAAAAAGCTCTCAAAATTCTACTCTAGGAATCTCCTCGCTCTCACTAAAAATTCTTTCTCTGCTACCTGAGACAAAATTTCAACAAACAAAGCAACCAATTTGAACGAGATTTGGAGAAAAAACTCAAGATCAATACAATAACAAAAACAACTTGCCTTCCATAATAGATTTATTTTTTATTTTTGAATAAAATATATTTATCTTTAAAATTTTTAAAAAATTTAAAAATATTCGTTAACTTTTAAGTTGTTTTAGGGTTTAAGTTGTTTTACATATATTTACTATAATTTTTATTGATATTTATTTTTCCTTAAATATTGAATCAACCCATTCTAATCTTTTCTATCATTTATTGAAATTTATATGATATAAGTTCTCCATTCTATCTAATTTTATAAAAGAATAAATTGAATTATTGTTTAAGAAAAAGTGAATACAAATATATATATATATATATATATATATTAATATTTCGTCCTTTTTATTGACGCCTTTGGTATTTTACCTTTGAGTGGATGCTTAAGTCTCCTCTTGTTCTTGAGTTTTGAAGAGGTCAGTTTTTTTTTTCAATTAGTATAATTTCTAGCCTGCAATTTTTAAGTGAGACTTAATAGTTTCAAAAGATTAATATACATTACCACACACCATGTCATAGTTAGGCTTCATCAACTATACGATATAAATTCTGTTAAAGTTAACCTTTTTTCTATTTAAAATAATCTTAAGATTACGTTTAATTTTTGAAATAAGATAAAATAAGATATTGAACAAAACACAAAAAATAAAAATATAAAAATTAATATTTTTATATTTTGTTTGGTAGTAAACTGAATATAAGATAAAATAAATAATAAAAAATTTATTTTTATATTTATTTTTTCTTCACATAAAATTTAAAATAAAAAATAAAATTATAAAAATTTAATAATAATAATAAAAAAATAAATTATGTCTCCATTCAATATTTCTTCATGTCCCTTTTATTAAGAACGACATAAAATACACACTAATTTAATTTTTAAAATATAATATTTTTATTTATGTTTTATTAAAAAAATATAAAATATATTAATTTAATATTCTAAAATATAATATTTTTATTTATGTTTTATCTGCCAGATATAATTTTGTATTTCTTAATTTATATCTCAATATTTATAAACAAATTCAGCCTAATTGCTTTATGATCATCGATGTCTCTTTTCCGTAAATCTATCTTCTAGGGCTCTCCCTAGGTTCAATATTATTCTTTTGGCCGAATGTTAATTAGTCTACCAATAATTGTGAATTAAAAAAGAGGGCTAATGGATAATGGAACAAAAAATTCAATGGCAATGAACGGTGAGACACTTTTTAATTCGAATATGGAAGAAAAAGTGGTATTAGACTCAGATGTGGGGAATACAGGTACTTTACAGTCATGTGGTGTTAGTGAATAGAACTCGGACCATGCGAGTTCTTTCTTTCATAAAAAAATTGATAACAACAAACAATTCGGAGGGTCCGTTTTCTAGCTTCCGAAATTCATATTTGTTTAACCACAAGTCGGACCATGCGATTTATTAAGCAAAATTTTAAAATCAAACAACTCGCATAGTCCGATTTGTGTACTCTGAATTTTTTCAAATTTTTTAACACAAATCGGACCCTCCGATTTGTGTACTCTGAATTTTTTTAACTTTTTAAACACAAATCGGAGGGTCCGATTTGTGTACTCCCACAATTTTAAAAAACACCAAAAATTACCATGTTAAAATATATCACTCATTTTATTTCCATATCAAAATTTTTTAACCTGAGAGTAAGAATTATGTAGATGCATGTTAAATCAAAAGAAACAAGGTGATTATATGGTAAAGATGTAAATTTATAGATTTTTTTTTATGGAATGAAAGAGAAATTAAAAAAGGTAGAATCCACACTTTAAATAATAATAAAATAATAAAAAATAACTATAAAAAGAATTTATTTTCTCTCTCTATACTACTCTAGTATCACTTTAATCGATATAGTAAAATGCCCCCAAAAACAAGTGTATTTTGGTAGTTGTCGAGGAATAAGAATTTTGTAGTGGCTAGTCAAGCATAGACAGAAGAGACCACATTCTTTTGTGTGCACTTTCTACAATTCCCAAAGATGTTGTATTATGCATAAGTGTTGTGTTGTCTCTTGAAACTTGACACTAGCGGTATGCATGCTCTAAATTCTAGGCCATTTTGGACCCAAGCTGTTTAGTGTTGCATTACAATTTACATGTTAGGCAGATAGTTTTAAAACTTTTTTCTTTATTGCATTCTTAAATATCAGAAAGACTAATATATATTATTTGTAAAAAGGGCAATGTTATGTGTATTATTTTTATGTAAATTTTTTGTATACCTTTTATTTTAATATTAAAAGTAATTAATAAAAAGATAAAAGATTTATCCTTTTATACAATAAAAAAATGTATATACAAGAGAAGTAATAGTGGTAGTGTATAATTACTGTATGATTATGTGTGTTTATTTTTATTTTCTTTTTTAATTTTTACTCTATATGAGAAAGAAGGACAACGAATAAGTTCATATAATTCGTGTGAGATGCGAACTAGGTAACAAAAAATAAAAGTCATAACACTCTCTATATATAATTTTTTATAGAGCTTTACGACAACTATATCTATTTTTTTTTAACCAAAGATAAGAAGATTTGAATCCACGACCTCTAAGTAAGTACGAGATGAAGAGATTGTATCATCTGAACTATACCTTAACATGAAATCTCCAATAATTATGCGCTACTAACTATTAAGTGTCTATATATCTTTAGCCAACTTGCTACGCCTTCTTGTAACGTCCAAGTGTGCATCATAAAAAAAAGACAAAGGGACAATGAAGAATAAAGACCTTGATTAAGGTTAGGATTGGGGAGTCTAGAATAAGGGTATGGCAGGCGTGAAATCTAGGAACGCCGCCACCCTTCTCCGTATCAACCGTGTCTTTTACTTTTCTTGTCTCCCGTACTTTTTGTCCCTGCTTTTCTTAGAACAAAACTACCTACTATGCGGAAACAAACAACATTAAATTAAAAAAAAATGCTTATCTTATCATGGTGATCACACATTGCGCTTCTTGAATAAAGCCAAAAAGGAAAAGTAATCAGTGATCAGTGATCCCTGTTAGTTTTAGGACACAAATGTCGTATGTTCCTTAGAATGTGGATGCGCTTTTTCAAGTCATGACAAAAAGATAGCACTGAGAATGATACTCATCACTCACTTAGCACTTAATTAGCACTAGTGAGTGACAGCGACAAACATTCTACCACTTAATTAAGGGTGTGTTTGGCAACCACGTTCAAAGAGAAAAAGTACGTTTAGATATCTTGAAAGTTGTAATGTTTTGTTTGGCAAATTTTTGGATCATGAACGCAAAAAGTGATTTTGCATTCAAAACCACGTTTTCAAGAAGCAACAATTTTAAGCTTCTGCGTTTCACCAACGGGCTTTTAGTCATCAATACTCAATCTTTATTTATCTTCTACCAATTTTATCCTTTATGCATACTATTGTATTATTTATATTATTTTTGTTTATATGAACTATCTTTTTCTATTATTTACTATTTTTTATTAATTATTTATTTGATATTATACATTTTTATAATTATAATTTTTTTGTATTATTTTTATTTTTTTAATATAATATATTGATCCTATTAAGAAAATAAATTAAACAAAAAATGAATTCTAAATAATAATAATAAAAAATTATAACATACTAAAAAAGAGTACTAAGAGTATTAAAAATATACTATATAAAAAATATCATAAAAATTTTTTTGATTTATTTTAATTACTACCAAAATAAATATTTAATTTTTTATTATTTTTAGTACTCTCTAAAATTTATATTTTGTTAGTTTTAATTAAAAGTATATTTTGCCAATTTTTATATATTATTTTTATTTTAGTGTATAAATATTAATTTTATTATAGAATTAATTAATAAGATCTATTTAAATATCTAAATTAAAATAATATACAAAAATTATGTAAATTGATGTCTATTTTAGTAATTTTGTATCTAAAAAGTGATTTTGAATAGTGTAATCCAAACATCATTTATTTTACTATAATCCATTTTGATATAAATATTGCCAAATATAAATCACTTAACACAAACTTACTTTTCATCAAAATCAAGTTTACAAAATCAATTTTATTCAAACTTCCGTTTGCAAACTGTAATCCAAACACACACTTACTATTTTTATATTAGAGCACTGCAAATGTGGACAATGAACACACTTCCAAGTTCCAAATGTGAGCAACTACATCAATTGATGAACAATTTCATGTGTTATATTATAAATGAAGATCCCCAAAAATGAATATGCTAAGGAAAAAAATAAAGGAAATTAAAGATGCGCATGATTACATGAGAGTGGTGCAAAATAGCTTTTTTTTTTTTGTCAGATCAATTACATAGCTCCTAATTCTAAATATAATTATCCGAGTTCGTATACTATTTCACTAGATGGGTTAAACCCATATTTGGAACCCAGATACAACTGCAAAATAGCTCTAAATCAGTGTGTAGTCTTATAAATCCCAGAAGGGAAACTACATACATCCATTGTTACCGTTTCGTTCTGAATTTGTTTTTGTACCAAACAAAGAATTATATTATTTAAAAGGGTCATGAATTGAAGATTATTCTTATTCTAACGTTGGATTATTCAATCATGCTCTATGTAACTGTTGATGAGTATAGACAATGACATCGACATCATGATGTAGTTAAATTAGTGTCTGAGTAAGTATCAAGCAAGCTATTTTTCTCTAAGAACATAAGAATCCAATATGCACATTATTATACACAGATCACCCACATTTCCATTTAACACTAGAACTTCTGAACACAAAATTCTCTACTTTAATTTCCTTTAGAAGTCAACACAGTTTATCCATCTTTTTTTTCTTTGGTTATGCCTATTAGAGGCTATAAGCTTAGATAAAAACCATACGAGATAAGTCACTTTTAACCCACTCAATAAGAAGTAACAAACGGTAACCTTCCATCTTCCCTTTCCTGTACTCTCTTCTCTTTGTATCCCTTTTTTTTTTCCTCATCTTTTATTCACCTTGATACGTCACCCTTATCCTCGGTTGCACCGTAAGCTCGGCACGTGCGTCAATGAGCTCGGCGCCCGCATCAATCACCCGAAATACTCGGAACGCAAACAGCTAAAGCTGGCGTCATATCAAACAAACTCGGAACAGGAGCAGATAAGCTCGGCCGCACCCATTCGAGTCAAAGAACACGTGCACCACAAAGCTCGGCCAGGATCAGCCGTCCGGAAATCTCGGCACATGATCAGGACCGAAGCCAGCATTACTCAACTGAAAATAAGAAACGTGCTCAGCTGGTCCACAGCACCAAAACAGAATAATCTTAACTAATCTATAAACTAGGACTCACCCACTAACGGGTAGAAACTAATTCCTATAAAGCCTAGCTAACACACTCGACTAAGGCTCAGGTTCTATCACTCTCAGTCTCTTATTCTAAACTCACTTAATTCATTCCCTTTGAATCATTACTGACTTGAGCGTCGGAGTATCTTGTGCAGGTATTCCCGCCGCGGTGTTTGATTCCGGCCGACGTAAAGCTCTTCCCCTTCACCGGCGATCTGCTCGGAAGTGCTTAAGTTCGGCCTCCAGTGTTCGGACGAATCACTTGGCGCCCACCGTGGGGCCGGAGTACATCTAACCCCACTTTTTTCCTTTGTTTAGTCTTCTACCCTATTTTGCAGGATTCCCGATCCTTGAACATGGCTGACAAGGAAAATCCACAACTATCACAGGATGACCTCCTAGCTCAGATCGCTGAGCTTCAGGCGGAGGTACGGAGGATAGCCGAGCTCTCAACGCAAAACAATGGAGAGAACTCCAAAGGCTCGGCTCATAGTGCCACAGACCCCTTGAACATCGCCCCGCCAAAGGAGAAGCTCACCCTCGACAACCCCTTCTCCGAGGAGATCACAAATTATCAGATGCCAAAAAACTTTACTCTCCCAACCGCATTGGAACCGTACAAAGGGTTCGGCGACCCCCGAGCCCACATAAAGAAGTTCCAGTCAATGATGTTTTTCAACGGCCCTAAGAACGAGCCTGTCCTTTGCCGAGCATTCCCAACCTACCTCGACGGCGCTGCATTACTCTGGTTCTCCAAACTCCCTGAGGGATCAATCTCCTCTTTCGAAGATCTTGCCAGATCATTCATCGACTACTTTGCCGCATCAAGAATCTACGTACACGGATCGGACTATCTCGGCACCATCAAACAAGGCCAGCATGAGAGCCTGAAAGACTACATGACCAGGTTCGCTGACGCCACCATGGAGATCCAAGACTTGGACCCAGCTGTTCACCTACACGCTCTCAAGGCCGGCCTCAGGCCTGGAAAATTTCGGGAGACCATTGCCATAACAAAACCAAAAACCCTAGAGGAATTCCGAGAAAGAGCGGCTGGACAAATGGAAATTGAAGAACTCCGAGAAGCCCAGAAATCAGACAAACAACCACACCGGAGAGATGAGGAAAGGACCTTCAGATCTCCAGGCAACAGGGACACAAAGAAACCTCCTAAGCCAGCGTCAAAATACAACACATACACCAGATTCAACACCAGAAGAGAAAACATCATCAGAGAAATCCTCAACGCCAAAATCATAAAACCACCAGCCCGAGCAGGGAACTACCAGGATCAACGATTCGTGGACAAGACAAAACACTGTGCATTCCATCGGAAGTTCAGTCATACCACAGATGACTGCATCGTCGCAAAGGACCTCCTGGAAAGACTAGCACGCCAAGGTCTCCTGGACAAGTACATTGAGACCCGGAAGGGCAAAGGAGGAAACTCGGACAGGGCAGAGCATAAGCAAGCAACGGCTGACGACAAAAAAGAAAGGATCACTCCTGATCCGCCAAGAGGAGTCATCAACCACATATCGGGAGGATTCGCAAGCGGAGGAGAAACAAGCTCGGCCAGGAAGCGGAGCTACAGAGCAATGCTGGCAATCGAAGGAACCATACAACCAAAGAAGGACAAAGGACCAGACGTCACAATATCCTTCAACCAAACAGACTTCAAATCGGCAAGCCCTAACCTCGACGACCCCGTGGTAATTTCAATCCAGGTTGGAGATCTGTTGGTAAGAAAAACATTGTTAGATCCAGGTAGTAGTGCTGACGTTTTATTTTACTCCACGTTCACTAAAATGAAATTATCAGAAAAATTGATACAACCCTCCTCTGGAGAGCTAATTGGGTTCTCCGGAGAGAGAGTCCCCATCATGGGACACATATGGCTGAAGACCACAATGGGAGAGATCCCTATGGCAAAATCAATTGATATTCAATACCTAATAGTAAACTGTTACAGCCCTTATAATATTATACTTGGGAGACCCGCACTGAACACATTCAGGGCAGTGGTGTCCACATTACATCTGTGTGTCAAGTTTCCAGTGCAGGAAAACAAGATCGCTACGGTGTATGCCGACCATCAAGAAGCTCGGCAATGCTATAACGCCGGTCTGAAACCAGTACAAACAAAACAGGAAGCTCGGCCCCAGGTCCAAACCATCCAAACGTCTGCCAGCACAGCGTCATTAGCCGATCTTGACCCTAGGGAAGATCTCGGCGAAAGACCTCGGCCAATGGACAACCTTCAATAAGTGACACTAACAGCAGACGCCAACCAATACACATACGTTGGAGAAGCATTAGAAGGGGCAGACCGAGCAAGACTCATTCACACACTGCGTCAAAACGCCGACCTTTTCGCATGGACGCCGGAGGACATGCCCGGAATAAACCCAAAGGTTATCTGCCACAAACTAGCAATTGACAAAACAGCCCGACCAGTTGCGCAGAAGAAAAGGAATCTCGGGGAAGAGAAAAAACAAGCAGCACTAGAAGAAACCAAAAAGCCCCTCAATGCAGGTTTCATCCGAGAAATTCGTTTCACCACATGGTTGTCCAACGTGGTAATGGTAAGGAAAAACTCAGGTAAATGGCGCATGTGCGTCGACTTTACAAACTTAAATAAAGCTTGCCCTAAAGATGCATATCCACTGCCTTGCATTGATAAATTAGTTGATAACGCCTCTGGTTTTAAAGCTTTGAGTTTTATGGATGCATACTCTGGCTATAACCAGATTCTAATGCACCCAGAAGACCAAAGCAAAACAGCTTTTATAACAGAACATGAGAATTTTTGTTACAAGGTAATGCCCTTTGGTCTAAAGAATGCAGGTGCGACATATCAACGGCTGATGGACAAAGTATTTCAGCATCAGATAGGCCGCAATATGGAGGTCTATGTAGATGACATTGTAGCCAAAACACCCATGCAGGGGTCACATTGTGACGACTTATCAGAAATCTTCAAACAGCTTCGAGCATACAACATGAGACTCAATCCAGACAAATGTGCTTTCGGAGTCCAAGGAGGAAAATTCCTCGGATTTATGCTAACATCGCGAGGCATCGAAGCCGACCCAGAAAAATGCAAAGCCGTACTAAACATGGCGAGCCCGAAGACGATAAAAGAAGTCCAGCAACTTGCAGGACGAATAGCTGCCCTGTCACGTTTCCTACCTACAGTGGCAAACCGATCTTATCACTTTTTCCAGACATTCTCTAAAGGCAAGAAGTTCAACTGGACAGACGAGTGTGAAAATGCCTTCACCGAACTTAAACAACACTTGACATCACCACCAATCCTCCAGAAACCGGAGACAGGTAACCCATTATGTTTATACTTATCAGTATCTAACCATGCTATAAGCTCGGTTTTGGTAACAGAAACAGGGAAAAAGCAGAACCCAGTGTATTTCATCAGTAGGGTACTGCAACCAACAGAAACAAGGTACCCGAAGATAGAGCAGTTGGCACTGGCACTAATCACAACAGCAAGAAGACTGCGGCACTATTTCCAGAGCCACACAATCATAGTACAAACGGACCAACCATTAAGGCAGATACTAACCAGACCCGAGCTCGCCGGTAGATTAATAAAATGGTCGGTCGAGCTCTCCGAGTTCGACATTCGGTACGAATCGAGGAAAGCACTGAAGTCACAGGTGCTAGCCGACTTTATATCAGAGATGACAAATGACACATATAACACAGAAGTGAGATGGACCATACATGTAGATGGAGCATCCAACAAAGAAGGCAGTGGGGCTGGGATACTACTCAAAGAAGGAGTCAGAGTGGTGGCCGAGCAGTCACTACAGTTCCGCTTCAACGCAAGCAACAATCAATCAGAATATGAGGCCCTACTCGCTGGACTAAAGCTCGCCCTACAACTGCAAATACCTCGAATAACAGCCTACTGCGACTCCTCGTTAGTGGTACATCAAATAAAGGGCGAATTCCAGGTAAAAGATCCTTTGTTAGAGAAATATTGGCTCATAACAAAGGATCTAATTTCAAAATTTAAAGAATTTGATATTATTCATGTAAACCGAGAACACAATACCAGGGCCGACGTGTTATCCAAGCTAGCCACAACTCGGCAAACCGAAAACACGTCGGCACTGTCCCAGCTAACGCTTGACAAACCGAGTTTTGAGCAGGATACAATTCTGAGTATTACGCAGATCCCAGATTGGCGAACACCTTTTTTCAATTACATCAACACAGACATCATACCGAATGACGAGCCGAACTTGTCACTCTTCCGACGAAGAGCGAGCTTTTACACAGTGCTAGGAAACACTTTGTACAGACGAGGGCACTCACAACCACTGCTCAAGTGCATTAGCAACAAAGAGGCCGAGGAGGTCATGGCCGAAACACACGAAGGAGTCTGTGGCAACCATATTGGCGGCCGAGCATTAGCGGCAAAGATCCTGCGAACAGGATATTATTGGCCGACGATAAAAAGGGACTGCATCTCCAAAGTCAAGGCATGTGATAATTGTCAAAAGCATGCCACCCTCTCGGAGACCCCAGCCGAAGAACTCCATACCATAGAGGTAAGCTGGCCTTTCGATAGGTGGGGATTAGATATCCTCGGACCTTTCCCGAAAGCGCCAGGCCAGGTAAAGTTCCTCTTGGTTTCAATAGATTATTTCTCTAAGTGGATAGAGGCACAACCACTAGCACACATAACGGCAGAAAAAGTGCGATCTTTTTTATGGAAAAATATCATATGCAGATACGGTATACCAAGAGAGATAATCTCGGATAACGGGAGACAATTTACAGATCATAAGCTCGCCGCTTTTCTAACAAACTTTAACATCAAACATCATTTCAGCTCAGTAGAGCACCTGCAAACTAACGGACAAGTTGAATCAGCTAACAGAATTATCTTGCAGGGATTAAAGAAAAAGCTCGGTGACGCTAAGGGAGAATGGGCAGACCTCATTCCAGAGGTTCTGTGGAGTTACAATACTAGCATTCAATCCGCCACAGGAGAGACTCCTTTCAAACTGGTATATGGCGCAGAAGCACTTATCCCAGTAGAGGTCAGCGTCCCAACATTAAGGACCGAGCTCTATGATCAAACGAGCAACCTACAAGCTCGGACAACCGAATTGGACCTCATAGAAGAAGAAAGAGACATCTCCGCCATAAAACAGCGGGCCAGAAAACAATACCTAGAGCAAAGACACAACAGAAAAGTACTTCCCAGATCTTTCAACAATGGAGATCTCGTGCTTAGACGCACAGAGGAAGCCCGGAAACCTCCAAGACATGGCAAATTGGCGGCAAACTGGGAAGGACCTTTCCGTATACTTCATAATCTCGGAAAGGGGGCTTACAAGCTCGAAACTCTTCAAGGAGATCAACTTCCAGGAACATGGAACGTCTCCTCCTTAAGAAGATATCAATCATGATGTAACATATAATTTGCGAATGATGGTACTCTTTTTCCCCTCCGAAGGTTCTTTCCCAAAATACATGGGTTTTACTCGGAGAGGGTTTTAACGAGGCCGGACGCAGCAAACCATTGTACTCGTACGAACTATTGAGCAACGGTTCATATTCTGACAGTTAAAACGTACATTTCAAAGAATCCGAGCATAATCCTCGGAACCTTGCCATCACTAGCCGAGCTTAATTCTCGGAAATGCTCACCACAAAAACAAGTCAAAATGTTTCTAACAAACATACTAATCCGAGCTTCATACTCGGAATTCAACATGCGCATGCCGAGCACAATGCCCGGACAAATACAAACTGACTTTTCCCACAAATCATAATAAATGAACACTAAGCGCTAATCCGAGCTTCATATTCGGAGAGATACGCGAACAGTCCGATAAATAACACTCGGATACGCACATACAAAACACAACAATAAGGTATTTCGAAGCAAATCCTAAACGGATAACCAACGCAATACATTTAAACCTCTATTATCCCACTCAACAGACCCACCAAACAAAAAATGACTTCAGCTACCGTCAGTAAACGCAAAATAGTCGTTTTTCTCATAACGACACACCACTATGGACTAATCAAAACACATATCACATTAATCAAAAGTTATTTGTTTCAAACCGAGCTATATACTCGGGGCACAAAGCATCACTGTCAAACGTTCAGATCAAAAGTTCAAAACCAAAATACAAGCATTCACAAATATTGAAAACCTACTCCATTTTATCACCTATACTAGATCCCTCACTCTCAGCAGCACCTTCATCGTCCATAAGCTCTCCATTAACGACAACCTTCATTACATCAAACTTTGAAGGATCAGCCTCGGGATACAACACCTTGACCTGAGAAACAGCGCGGTCAAATCCCTGAGCAAAAGCCTCATAAACCCCACCTTCCAACCCTTTGACCCGAGCAGACAACCGCTCGACCTCAGACTTCATATTCTTTAAAGAAGCCTCATGCAGTTTTTGTTCCTCAGCAAATTCAAGCTCTCTCTTCTCAGCGGAGGAAGACAGCTTAGCAATCTTATCATCTTTCTTCTGGATGATTTCAGTCAATTCCTCCAGATGTGTAGCTTCTTTTTTCTCTCGCTCTAAGGCAAGCTCCTGAGATCGGCCAATGGCGACCACCCGAGCACCAATAACCTAGAGGAAACACAGTTCAATAAGCAAACAACATAATAAAAGAAAACTCAGATAACACATACAACTTCATCACACCTGAAGGAATCGACTGACGCCAGCACGGCCCACCTCGTCAATCATTTTCATGTCGCCAGGAAAGCAGCAAAGTTCATCAGCCATTACACCAAAAGGATAAAGCTTCGCCCATAAGGATCGACCATGCTCATTTTCATCATATCCATGAAGCCTCTTCTGCGATTCATACGCAGACTCAACCGCTTCAAGTATCAGCGACGACTCTCCCTTACCATCCAACACCTCGGCAAGACCACCCTTAGCCTGACCTCTCTTTCGTTTAGACTTCGGTCCAGGACCATACTGGGCTACCACAGCAGCGGGGCCTTTTTCCACGTTGGATGAAACCTCTCTCTCGCTTTTCCTACGCTGGCTAAAATACGATTTCAGCCCGGCAGTGGTAATCGCAGGAGCCTTCTCAGCTGCAAAACATTGCAAACAACAAAGCTCAGATAAAGCAAAGAAAGATAAAGACACAACGACAAACATAATAAGACACAAATTACCTATATGATCATACACTGCCTGCTTATCAGAGTCCCATTTTAACATCTCGGCAACTGACAACAAACCCTTCGGACCCAAAGACTTAAACAGGAAATCCATGACAATATCATCATCAAGTAACCTATCATCTACATCCAGGGCTTGGTAGGGCTTAGCACACCAAAACAAAGGAAACCTTTCAACCAGATGTTCGTTCAAATAGAAGGGAAAGTCCTCCGGGACGCTCCTAACCTTAACGAACATTGACTTGAAATCCTTAAACGAAGACTTATACAATCCAAACACTGCCCTACGAGGATAACTACTGAGATTTACCCACAAACCCCTGTTTACCCCCTTCGCCTGGAATAAAGAGAAAAACAACCTAAGGGACGGCGGGCACTCTAAAAGTTCCATCAACACCTCAAAAGCTCGAACAAAGCCCCATGATTTGGGGTGCAATTGGGTCGGGGCGCAGTTCAACCAGTATAGAACACCACACTCAAAATCGGTGAAAGGGAGCCTCACCCCCAATTCTGTGAAAAGACAACTGTACATGTAAAAATAAGACCAATCATTCAATTGGTCGCACACACGGTCCTCCTCTCCACAAGGCAGCAACTCAATCCTAATATTACTACCAGGCCTAACCCAAACACCCGATCCTAAGAGCTTCACAGACTCTTCGTCATCAAATTGGGACTTGCGTTCTCTTACCCTAACGTCAACCCAGTCATACAAACTACCCACATCACATTTCTCCATCAGAAACAAGGAAAGAAAAAGGGCAAGAAGATAAAGACAAAAGCATAAAAGAATCACCACTAACCTTGCTTGCTCATTTTTCAGAAACAGAGAAGAAAATGACTTTAACCCCACAATACAACAGTTGAAAAAGTAAAGGAATGTCCAAATAACACAAGTCCCAAACGGTTACTCACCCTATACATTTAATTCAAAACGGCAAGAAAAAGAAAACATTAAATCTACTACACAATCCAACGGACAGGGGTGCCTAGAGACGCGGAGCGGTTTTTCACATCAATCACATCAAAAGCGCAAAAATCGAGGCCATTTCAAAACGTTCTGTATTCTCACCAGGACTAAACCAAGCTCGGGGGCTACAAGGACCATAGATGACAAACGAAACTCAGCAACCGAGGATTGCGGTATTTCTGGTCCAAACGCTCGCCTTAGTCCTGTCTGCACCAAGGCAAGCTTGGGGGCTATGATACGTCACCCTTATCCTCGGTTGCACCGTAAGCTCGGCACGTGCGCCAATGAGCTCGGCGCCCGCATCAATCACCCGAAATACTCGGAACGGCCTCCAGTGTTCGGACGAATCACACCTCAAATTCCTTTTGTAATGCAAATATAACATAGTAATTATTTCTTCTTCAATTTGTTTTCATCTTGACTCATACTTCAATATGGTATTAGATAGTAGAGTTGACAATGCGTAGGGTAGGGTAGGATTTGAAACCAATCATAATCCTACCCGCGAGTTGAGATTTTTATATAAACTCAACCCTATCTTATCCGCGAGTTGAGAATATCCCAATCCTAATCATATCCCTTCTCAACCTGCGAGTACCTGACCCTACCCGCGGGTTACAAAAAAGATGCAAAATTATTATATAACTTTATGATAATTTAAAATAGAACTGACTTTTATGTAAAAAAAAAATATATTAAATTATCAATTAATGATCTTCTTTTAGTAGTGGCTAAAGATTTTTTACATTTAATGAGAGGTCTTTGGTTCAGCATCCACTTAAAACATATTTTTATATAAATATATAACATATACATATATAGGGTGCGGGTTAGTTGGGTAGAGTTGAGACTCAACCCGCACTCTACCCGGCCCGTACGAGAATCCAACCCGCACTCTATCCTATCTGCTCCGGATCGGGTTGACAACCCTACCAATCGAATGGGGTCGGGTTGGGTACCCGCGGGTAGAATACATATTGCCACCCCTATTAGAGAGAGTTCTGCCGCACTACTCCAATGTTGCTAGATAAATAATGATTTTTGTAAATACTGTGAATAATAGGTTCTAAAATTTGCGCAATAAAATAAAAACACACTACACCTTAGAGAAGGGAGATTAGCATAATATTGGATATAACTGCACCATTTATAATTTTTTTTTTTAAAATTCAAAATTTAAAATAATTATAAATTAATTAAATTAATTAATTTAAATTTCTTTTTTTATTCTATTATTCACGTTGTTCATTATTCTCATTGTTTCTCTGTACTTTTCTTTCCGCGAAAAATCCTTGCTTTGTAAATTTTTGGTTTACTTGTTGCTTTATGAATTGGGCTAACATTGCTAAACGTTGAATATCCATAAAAATCAAGGGAACCTTCTTGCCTTATGTAGGCCCAGTATAAAACCCTGCCCAAAACAATTCTATATGATGTACACGTACTTTTCACGTCACCAACTAATTCTTACATAGTTCCACTAGATTGTAAAAAGTTAGATTTTTTCAATTTTTTTATAAAAATTATAAAATATGATTTTCAATCCTTTAATTTTTTCTTCATATTTTTTCTTAGTCTTATGAAATACATATATTTACACATTACCTCTTTAAATTAAAAAAATTCAATTTCAATAGTCAATAAACTTTTGGTCAACATACATGTTGTAGCTAACATAAAATACAAAATATAATGATTTATGTGTGTATAATCTTTATCAAAATCTGGATAAAGTAGAAATTATACTTATTCATATGTATATGCGTGTATAGAGATTAATAAACAGTCAAAATTTGATATGTTGATTAACTTTTGGCCAAAATGTTGTTGATTGTTGCAATCTTTTGTTCTGAAGAAGTTACCATATGTACACACACTATATATTACGTTATGTGCATGTCCACGTTATATGGTATATGATGTCAATTTATACCACTATCGGATGAGAATATAAAATTCACTTAACTTCGGTTTATAGATATATTTTCCATCGATGAATTGATAATTAATTGCAGCGTTTTGATAAATCGTTTTACCAGCAGGTTTTCCTTTTCGATAATAATTTTCTAACAAAATTATTTATTTTTACCGGAAAATTTACGAATTTGTCGGTAAATTTTTTAGAAATTCATCATCTCCTTCATTGCCAATAGAAAATCCGACTTAAATTTCATTGGTCAATTAAACAATTCCGTCACTAAGGTTTGTCGATGATAGCCTGATTTCTAGTACTATGGGTTAATTTCAATGAATTAATCTCCAAGGATGATAGTATAAAAGTAGAAACGTCATGTGGAGACATGGGATACTATATTGTAGAATATCTGAATATGTGACCTCTTAACAGTTTTCATGGCCCATATATATACTCATTCTAGGAATACGATGGAACAGAATAACGACACAAGGTTAGGGAAGTACTATAATGTTTAACTGTTTTAGGAGGAAGACAGTTAAATGTTAAAGAGAAGAAAGAAAGGAACAAAAAGCAATTACCAAAAATCATGAGGAACAAAAGAAACTACATGACAATTGAAGCCAGAGTGTGTAAATGAAAAAGAGAAAAGGCTAAGCAAGAAAGCTAAGATCCTAGAATGAGGATATGGGGTTGTTGCATAATTGCATTGGAGTGTTCTATCCACTTGTGTATTCATTCCTTTTTGAGCTTCAATTTGAAATTTGTTGGGGTCATGTATTCTGTTGTCAAGGCGGTGGCGTGTTATTTTCTGAAAGCGATATCACAGCTCAAAATAAACTTGTATTTATCTGTTAATATTATTTCTCTTTTATGGACGTTAACAACGGGCTATAAGTAACATTCCTGTGGGCTGGTTCAGTGATTGTGCTTGGCATTAGGGATGTCAATGGGGCGGGGCGGGGGCGGGGGATGCCTCCCTGCTCCCCGTCCCCGCCCTCAGATTTTGTCCCCGTCCCCGCCCCGATCCCCGCCACCGGGAGATAATTGGCCCCATCCCCATTTCCCGCATTTCCCGTGTTCCCCGTGGGTCCCCATTCCCCATCTCTTTATGTTGAACATTTATATGAAAATTACAATAAAAAATTTAAAAATAAACCACAAAACATTATTACAACACACAAACATACATATCTTATCCAAGATTACAACTTACAAGTCAAGAAATATAAAATAAAAAATCATAATTCATAAAACGAAATTTTAAAATACAACTTTCATTCTTAAAAAAGTCATAAAATAAAGTCTTCAACTTCCAACAAACAACTACATGTTCTCTGTTAAAATACAACACAAATATGAATATGTTAACATACATCATAAACAAAAATATCATATATTTAATATGAATTTCACATAATAAAAAATAATTACCTAAACTCTTAAATCCCCATATCCATCACAGAAAATAACTACAGGCAGAAAATCAGAAATTTACAAAACCCTAACCAAATCCAACAACTCAGAATCACAGAAATTATAATTAACAAAATTAAACCCTAACTATTTCATAATTATAAACCCTATATGTCTAATTGCTTCAGATACATAGAAGGAGAGAAAATCTAACCTAAAGTCAAGTTGATGGGAAGAAGGAAGAGGACTAGAAGAGGGACAACCGGTGGCTGTTTCAGCGTCAGCAACTATGCTCTCCAGTAGACGCGAGTAGCGAAGAGATGGTGGAGCAATCGGATGTAATGCGGCGAGCAGTGAAGAGGCGGAAGCAAACACGCAGATGCAGGAATGGAGAGAAAAAAGACACAGCGCCTGAAGAGAGAGAACGATGTGGTGGTGAGTGGCGCAGGAGTGGCGACCGATGACGGTGAATATAGTAGAGTAGAGTAGATGGCGCAGCAAGGTGAGAAGGGAAGAATGGCTGAATGGAATAGTAGTAGTGTAGTAGACGGCGCAAAGTGAGAAGGGAAGAATGAGAATATGAGAGACTGATAATAGGGTTACGGGACATAGGGTTTTTAATGGGTAAAATTACTAAAATACCCCTGTATTAATAATAAAGTAAGAGTATTTAAGTAACTTTAAAAATTCCGGGAATTTCGGGGATGGGGGCGGGGATCCCCGCTCGGGTCCCCGCGCCTGTCTCGGAGAAATTTTGCTCCCCATCCCCATCCCCACGGGAAAAACTCCCCATCATCGGAGCCCCATTCGGGGCATTCCCCGCAGGGATCCCGTCTCCTGGGGATTTTTGACACCCCTACTTGGCATGGGGTTCTTTCGTATAATAAATAATAGGAGAAAAAGAGAAATAAATTTTTTATTTTTAATTTAAAAATATATAAATTTCTGAAAATATAAAAATATTTTTAATTTTATAAAATATGAGATGTTTAAATTTTTTTTGTCTAAAATATATAAATATAAATTAGATTTTTAAAAAATTTAAATGTCTTATATTTTAAAAAGTAAAAAACGCTTTTATATTTTTAATTAGCCAACAATTTATTTGTTTTCAAAATAAAAAATAAAAAATTTATTTATCGTTTACTCGATAGTGTACTGTATTACAAATTATATCTGGAAAATGATAATATTATTCCTATTTTCTATGACCACTTTATATACAATTTTTTGACATTGTAAGTTTGTATAATTAAATTAAAAAATGATATTATTAAAATATAAACGACAATATTCATTCTCATTATATTATGAATTTTTAGTTATGTACATGAATTTAAAAAAGGAAAAGTATAGGGAGCTAATGGTCTAAGCGTACAATGTGTACAATGGAGGTTTAAAAAGTATTAGAGATATGATTATTAATATTACATTGTCCTGTCAGATTACGTTTTTGGGATGAGTGGGTTCATGACATGGTATTAGAGTTTTAGATCCGAAAGGTCAAGGGTATACTTAGGCCATTGACTCCCTAGCACTACCCTTTAAAAAAATATTTTATTTGACAGATTCTCATTTTTATGTTTTTTTTTATTTTTTATTGTATTATTCAACCAATAAATTAAGGATTAATCAATCATAAATTTAAATTTTATTTAAAAATTATTACTATTCAATAAATTGTTATATGGGCAAAATAAAACTAAAATTATTGACACTTATTTAAGCAAATATGTGAACTAATCACTTAACTAATTTAAGTTGATTAGAAATTCTTTTTTTTTTTAATAACAAAAACATGATTAAAAAGAATAAGAAAACACATTATAATCTAAAAGTAATATATATTCGAGACAAATAAGTATAGAGAGTTAATCAATATTAGTTAATTTGTTACTGTAAAATTATTTTTTATTTTTGTTTTTATAAAGTTTAATGTTTGCAATTTGAATTTAAATTTATAACTTAAAATTTAACATTTAAAATTCAAAACTTAAAATAAAATAATAATTTTTAAAACTAACTGATATTAACAAAAACATTATATTTTTTAACAAAAATATTATCTGTACATACAAAATTAATATTAAAATCAATTAATATATTATTATTTATAAATCTATATAATATAATTTATTTTTAATATATATGTTATATTAATAGTTAATATTAATGATTAATTTTAGTTTTTTAAATTCTCCAAAATAAATTTGGGTGGGAGTTGAAAAGAATTATTAGTGTTTTCTAGAATAAAGAGGAAACTCATAAATGTTTATTTGTTTATTGGGTAACCATTAGTACGCTGTACGCAACCATATTCAAATAGCACATTGTAGATCTTTCTTTAGCCTTCTAGTTTATGTTATCCTGTGAATGCTGACGATTTGGTGAAAGCCATAGAATACTTGTAATACACGTCCTCTTATTCGGTTGATCATTAAGAATTTCTAGTACTAGTATCCACCAACTTTATTTGTTTACTTCGTTTGAATTTTAGTGACAACTCCGATTAATTTGCAACCAAACACCTGTAGCAGCTCGAATTATATATGACCTTAAGTCATACTCAATTACTCATATATTACACAGTAAATTAAAATAGCAAATTTGCGTCATTTCACTTCTGGTTGTGCCTTACAACTACAATCTATTGAATCTACATATTCTATTACAATTTTGTTTTCTAATATCATCATATATATAATTAAAATGATGGGAAATTAAATTTTTAAAATATATAGACATAGATTATCCATTGGCGAAACCTTATCAACTAGCTTCTTTCCTGTCTCACATCACATGCTCTATAAAAATATGACGTATGCACTAAAATTAATCACTAATATAAAATATATATAAAATATAAATATATATTAAAAATAAATTAAATCACATATATTTATATCCAAATATATTAATAATTAATTTTAATATATAAATAATATTTTTGATAAAAATAATATAAAAATATTTATACACAAATTATTTTATATATAAATATATATTATTTAATTTAATTTTAATATATATTTATATTTTAACATATATATTTTATATTAATAATTAATTTTAATATATATTTAACACGGTTAAAAATAATGATATATTATTTACATTTACTAAAATAAAATCTATATTAAAATACAAATACATATTAAAAAAACATTTATATTCAAATTCAAACTCGCATTCACTTAACAAAGCAGAAACAACTTTACAGTTTATATATTTTCTTGCCGTTCCATAATAATGAAGCTCGACATTACCAAAACTATGCCTACAAAAACATTACAACAATGCACTTATTATATTTTCCTCCTCAAAATGCTTTCGTCACAAATCATTATTGCTTAGGGTACCAAACGAAATTGCATTATTGAAGAAGGTGGTGGACCCATGTTAGGTAACATCATCACCCACCCCTCTCTCACAACGTCCCTCCCCGGATTTTTCCATAACAAACCCCAACAATAACACAAGCTCCGATAAAGATAATACAGCATGGCATATACTCTCGGAAAGAAGACAAAAATCACAGCGAGGACTCGATGTTGATAACTTGATATAAAAAAAATAAATAGATCAGGATGACTGGCAAAACAGTAAAATTACACAATCACAGCCGTACATCACACATGAGATTGGGCCCACTCCAAACTTAAAAGCAGAGGATAACTGGCCCACGACGGAGACACATGCACCACCACCCTAATGTTTAATTTAGTAGTAATAATAATAATAATATTCATTCTTCATCATAAAATTACATACATTCTTTACATAAATTACAAAATACAAAGCCTTAGAGAGAAAAGGATAAACGGATAATGATGATGATGAAACGAACTCCAGTACTCCACAAACATTCAATGCTTCATGATTATTTTTCTTTTTTCCTTCTTGAGTTTTCACAACTTGGTTGGTCATGAACCGTTGGATTTTGAGATCATCACTTGGACTTAAAGGGAATGGCTCTGATTACCACCACGTGGTAGAGAGCTGCAAGAGCTGCACCAATGAATGGTCCAACCCAGAACACCCACTGCACAAATTGCCAAAATAAAAATTCAATTACTACTAATACCACTAACAATGTTATTTGTTAGCAACAAAAATGACTAAAATATTCATATATTAGATCAATATTAATCTCAGTAATCCACTTGCTGCTTTTGTCTTTACTCTTGAATTTGAACATAAAAAAGATCTGTAAATAGATACCAACTTTGACTATAGATATGTTTTCCTGGAACATTTTCTGATTCAACTTCCAAATTATAAAAGATTTAATGAAATAATTAAGTGTGAAATCTAGAACATACGTGCTCATGCCAGCCATCGTGCTTGTTGAAGATGATAGCAGCACCAAGACTGCGAGCAGCGTTGATACCAGTTCCGGTGATAGGGATGGTGGCCAAGTGCACCAAGAACACAGCGAATCCAATTGGCAACGGTGCCAAAATCTACTCACAAAGTGACAAAACCAATCAAAGCAATAATTAGTGATCAGCTCATCATCAAATCGAAGAAGAAGAGTTTGTAACTAGTGGCTTACAGGGACGTGTGAATCTCTAGCGTTACGCTTGGCATCAGTGGCGGAGAAGACGGTGTAGACAAGGATGAAGGTACCAACGATCTCAGCACCAAGGCCATCGCCCTTGGTGTAGCCGTCGTTCACCTTGTTGGCACCACCTCCATAGGTTCCGTACAAGTTCTTTCCCTCGAATCCCTTCACCACACCTGCACCGCAGATAGCTCCAAGGCACTGCATCACTATGTAGAAAACCGCCCTTGTCAACGACAACTTCCTCGCCAAGAACAACCCAAACGTCACGGCCGGGTTTATATGACCCCCTGAAAACCACACCACACACAAAATTAAACTAAGAACATAATTTATACTCACTCTCCACAATGTACTCGTGAATAAGTTTGTAGACAAAGACAAGTGAGTGATCACCAACTTATATAGAAGATAGAATTGAGTACTCTGTACAAATGATGATGTACCTGAGATACCGGCGGTGCAGTAAACGAGAGCGAAGATCATACCACCGAAGGCCCAAGCGATACCTTGGATACCGACGGAAGCGCACTTGTTGGGTGCTCTGTTAACCCCCATGACGGTCAAGATGGTGATGTAGAGAAAAAGGAAAGTAGCAACGAACTCCGCGATGCCAGCTCTGTAAAATGACCATGACGTCAGCTCAGATGGCTCGAACAGTGGAGCTGGCGGTGGCTCCTGGTAGTCCTTCGGCTCGTCTTGGCTCTGCGCCGCCGTACCGATCGGCTGCCTTTCCGGGAACTTGTTAGCTCCCAACGACACATCCTGCTCCTTCGCTTCCATTTCTTCTCCCTTCTCTTCTCTTTTCTCTTCTCTTCCTTTTATGTGAGTGGAGAGCGAGAGTGGCTGGGTGCGGATTTATAACCACATTCAGTTCTTGTTAATTCAAGTGAGGACGAAAGGTGGTGGGGTCCACTCCGCGTAACTTATTGAAATATTTTTAATGTTTCTCTTATGATAAGGACCCCAGAATCGTGGGCCCTCGGGTCCTAGCTGGCGTTTTTGTAGCCACTCGCGCCAAAACCCGCCATGTTCCTCGCAGCACTTGAACCTGGCTTACTGCTACCGGTTAAATTCTTACGCATTAAAATTTGCTGCCAACAAATAATAATTGCTACCTTACTCTAATAAATTCAACTCAAATTATTGATTAGTGGTACCACCTAAACTGAGAGCTCCTTGTAAAGTTTTTGAATAAATAACCAGTTATTTTATTATTGATATAACAGTTTCTCATTTACTATTGTGAAACATGGTGAGGGCGTCACATAGCTATAGGGACTAGGGAGATTGTGGTAACTTTACTAGTAGCAGTCTAGCACTTCAATTAATCAATTTTGATGCAAAGTAACTTAGCAATTAGCGATTAGGAAAAGGTGGTGATTGAAATTTGAGAATATTTCTGGTTATTAATTCCACGTGTTACTTGAAGAGTTAAGTTGATGAGGGGGGGGGGGTGAGGGCGGTGCCGATTGTCGCAGTGTGCAAAATAATCACGTTGAACTTGCGTCGGAGAGTGGACACGTGGCAGTAAAGCAGCGTCGCATGGCTTAAGGGAGAATTAGAAAGGAACACGCAAATGCACCTGTGGCTGTGGCTGCACACTGATAATAGTAGTAGTTTGGTACTACTACAGTCAGGAGTCAGTCAGCTTTTTCCTCTTCTTTTGCTTTTTCCAAAATTCAGAAAAAAGTTTAGGACCATGCTCTATTAAAAATTTTAAGCCCGTGCCATAACAATGCAAAATTATTATTTTAGAATGAACAATTCTCATTTTTCCATTTCAGATGTAAATTTGTGATATGACCAGAGTGTAGGTTAAGAAAGCATGTCATTCTGTAAATTTAAAAACAAAAGAAACGGTGATTTGTCTTTATTTTTAATTTATAATTTTTTTTTGTAATTGAATATTGTACTTAATAGATTATAAATTAACATAAAAAATTTTATTTTGTTTTTTAATTTTAGATCTAATGTTTCTGTAATTTGTAAGTCCCATTAAACTATTTTTTTTAAATGAAAGTTTTTTTTTCTATAAATAAAAAAATGTTGAGAACGAAGATACAGATGGTGATTCATGTTCGTTATTTTGTCATTTTTTTTTTCTGTTTATTATGTGAATTTGTTATGATGCAATTCATAAATTGATATCCAGAAACATACGAAATTGATGATAATTGATAAAGAATGTTCAAAAAATGAATTAATTTAGTGTCTTATGAACCAATAGAAAAAATAATAAAAGAACCAATATCAATCATGTTTTTTTTTTAAATAAAGTTATAACATCGAATACTTCATAAACCATATTGGCTTAATAATGATTTTTTAAAATTTATTTTAAACATCAATCCTATATTCTGTTAAAAAAATGATATTTGATAATGCAATTGCCAAATTTTAGTTAATGAGGGATTTTTTTATGTCATTGGTGTAGAGTCTTCATTAGAAGCCAATGAAAGAAATAAATGATTGGACTACACAAATAAGGTTCGTGAGTCTATTACTATTTTTGAACTTTTCTTTCTTTTCATTTTATAAAATCAATTTAGAAAATATGGCCGGTCCATGGCGGTAAGCAATTATCTCTTATTTGCCGTCAATTTTAAAAAAAAAATATTAGTTACTTATTGTAATACCTCATCATCTCCCTGCTCATTCATAGACTGAACATAATGAATTTTTTTTGCATATTATTTTTGTTCCTATGTTCGAGGATGAGACGATGATTAAGTCTGTATAAACGTTAACATGCTTATCTATGCCATTGGCTTTATTTTATTTTATATTTGCTGGATAATATTAATTTTCTTTAAGTAATAAGCACAAAGCCATGGAAGCAGTTGGGCAAAAAAAGGCAAAGAAACTATTTGAATATTTATTGGATGGTTTATTATATTAATCGTACTACCTAACATGGATTAGTTTAGTGCCTTGATTAGCCTCAATGACTTGTCTAGATAACATAAACAACAAATAAACGGCTCTTGATCGTTTTGATTTTTGAAATTATTATGAGCCAAAATTTTATATGGAATCTTTGCAAATTATAAATCTCTTAGTCATTCTACTCTGGCAACGTTCATTTGGATGGGGTTGTATAGCAAAGTTTGGGTGGCAGGGCCCTCAATATTGCATCTTTATTATGGCTTTGTTTTGTGGCTTGTAATTTAAGGAACAGACAGAAAAAAATAAAAATAAAAATAGTGACGCAGCTAATTAAGGACTCCTCCCTTTTTTGCTATATCAAATTATGTTTTTCCTTTTAATTTTGCTAGGTTGGGGTAGGGAACTACATATCCACACACATATTTAATTTAGCAGATTGTTCAATACCCCCTTTTAAAAAAATGTTTATGACATTTTATGTGAAGAATTTTATTTTTTTATTTTTATTTCAATTTTTATTTTATTTGATTTATTTAAATAAAGACAAACAGATTATTTTCTTGTCATGTTATCAACTTTGTTATTAGTAGTTATTAGAATATATTACTCACATTGCATTTACATATAGTGGGGGTTTTACTAGAGAGTTTCAGAGAACGAGTTCAATGCACATATATATATATATATATATATATATATATATATATATATATATAATTTGTCAAAAAATTTTAAAATATTTTTAATTTTTATTTTATTTTAATTTTATTCCTAAAATTTTTAATTTGTATCAAATATATTTTTAATAGCTAAATTTTCAAAAATTTTATAATTAATTAAATAATAATACATGACAATTATGCCGAATTTATTTATGTTAAAAGTTGTAATTGTAAAATTATTATTAAATTGGTCTTAAATTATTTAAAAAATTAACTATTAGAAATATATTTGATACAATTCAAAGCTTGTAGAATAAAATTGAAATAAAATAATATTTATAGATATTTTTAAAATTTTTAATAAACTTTAAGGATAAAGAAAATGAAAAGAGACTACTAAGAGAAACGAAATGTGTGATGGACGGAAATGTTAAAAAAAAAGTTTCTTCTATAGTATTTAATATTTATTCGTAGAATTCAAAAGTAAAAAAGTAGATCTTTTATATTCTATTATTTCTATTTTTAGGCAAATTAAGCAAAAACTTTATGGACACTATAGAATTCTCCAAAAGAATATTATAAAAAAAGTAAATTTATCGTTAGAAGTGAAAAAAATTATTTCGTATTTTTTTAAAAATTAACACACTCTAACTGATATAAAATGTATTAGGTCTTATAAGATAGTTATTTTTTTTGATTTGGTAAAAAATATAGAAGAATTTTATATTAATCTTAAATATGTAGTCCAAATATAAAGTGAATACAACAAAAAAAAATGTGAGTAGAAATTTTGGTGTGTTCCTCTATGAATGGAATGAAAAAAACTTTAGAAAATTACTGCAGTTTGAGAGAATGTGATAAAATTAGTGAGTAAGTCGATCTCTAATAAATCTATATTTTATGATGATTTTTGGATTGAAAAAAGTGGAATTTATCAATTTAACTTGCACTTATTTTTTAAAAGTACATGTTTTTGTGATTTTCTTCTAATTGTGATTAACTGATTGAAATATGTTTTTCAGACCTTTAAAATTATAAAATTAATTCACTTTTATTTCATTTGATGTCTTGATATATTTGTTCAAGATGGTTAAGAGACAAGAATGACTTGGAAAGATGGGTGAAAAGCATGCAAAAGCAGAGGTTTCGCGAATAAACGAAGGAGAAAGAAATCTAGTACCTGTGCGCATGCACACATAAAAAATCTACACCTGTACGTACGTACATGTCTGGTCTCGTACCTCATGTAAAATGGTACATGACTCACAATTTGGGGCAATTTCGGCCCATTTCAGACCACTTGGGAGCCATATTTGAGGCAAACATTGAAAAAGATGGCACCAAGTAGTCTTAGATTTTAGTTTCTCGCATATTTTAGTAAATTCTAGAGAGAGAAGCTCTAAAATTTTTAAGATTTTTGGTTTAATTTTCTCTTATTTTAATTTTTAATCTTGTTTTAGTTTATTTTATTTACATCTTATTGTTCTACTACCTTAATTTACTATAATTCTTTTGGTAGTTTTTTGTTTGTGTTATTTTAGTTTATGAACCATGGTTGAATTCTCATATTTCTATTAATGTAATTTGATGTTTTATATTCTGTTGTTACATATTTGAGATGTTATTTTTACTTTTTTGTATTTGGTAGTAGTAATTTTTATTAATTCTTGTAATTTATAATGTTCTATGTTGATGCATACCAAGTGTTTGATGAAATACTTCTCTTAGTCATAAAGTAGATTCTATATTTTTGGCTTTGAGTTGAGAATTTGGGTGATCTTGAATTACTAATATCCAAGATGATTGATAATTTGGGGATGTTAATTAATTTTATTTCTACTAACGCTAATCTTTTACTAATTCAATCAGTAAATTGGTTAGGACATGTGAATTAGGGTTAATTAAACCTAATTGACTTTTTTCGATTTATAAATGTTAACAAATTGGTTCGCTCTTTGTAATTATCATGTTATAATTAGTGATAAGGATAGATCCTTAACCTTTAATCCTTTCTAAGATTTTTTTTAGCATTTGAATTCACTTTCAATTCTTAGTTAATTTTCTTAATTGCTTATCTTTGACATTTAGTTATTGTTTACCCCTTTAATTTCTTATCATTTAAATTCTTGTTTATTGCGAATATAATCCCAACTCTCTCATAGCCAATGATTGAACACCCGATTACAATTCTTAGGAAGAACAATCCAAGATTAAACTCCTAGTTATTGATTTAAAATTGTGAAATCTTTTACTAAACTTTGAAGAACAATAAATGTCAGTTTAGAGCTACAACAAATTTTGATTTGAATTTTTTAAACCAGTGTTTAGTGTTTGTCAATCTCAAAAGATGATTTTAACTTGGGCTAAAGTTATAATTGACACAACATGAATGAAACTGATTCTTAATATGATATTGTTAAAGATAAATAGAAAAAAAAAATAATATCTTCACAAAACTTGTTTTAAAGAAAAATTTCTATCCAAGAGCATACATATAAAGAAAAAGAAAAAAATATCAAGTAAAAGACCTAAATAAAGAATTTTTCAATAGTGTGAGAACTTTATTTAAAAATCAATTAGCCGTGAATTATGAGGTGAAAGTACATAATGAAAGAGATAAGTTCTTTGACGTACACCATATGAAAATTTTGAATTATATGGAAGATTCAAGCTCAATAAAATGCTTATAGGATTTGATGCATATTTTTGCAAACTACTATTGACAAATACGCCGAATCGTATCAAGTAATACTATGAAATTAGGTTATTGTTTCCACGTGAATTAACGGATTAAGCAAGCAATGGTCAATTGATTAATCTAGTCAAACAATCGGAATTTAGGGTTTTAGAATTCCTTAGCATAAAAACAGTGAATAAAATAAGACAAACAGTAAATGATTAAGAGATGTAGAACTTCAGGAAAAATACTTTTCACTTTCTATTTTAATCATGCAAGATATATATAGGCAAATTATTAGTAATCAAATCTCAATCCCTTGGTAATTTAATTTTTCTTAACTTAATAAACCACCATCTCCTTGATTAATTGATCATGAAAAGAGGTGAAGTACGTTCACTGATTTAGAAACTACACAATTCACAAGAGTTAACTCTAATTGATTCGATGTCATTTATTAAGTATAGTTTCAAAACTTAAAGAACTGTGAGAATGAGTTTTCAAGTTTAATTCCAAAAATCAAGTTTTTCAATATGATAATTAGAATTCAGTTAAGATTAGAACTATTTTTCAATAGATTTAAATCCTTGTGATGAAGAACGAAAACTCTTTCTTGAGAGAACATTAATGCATTAATTAAAAGTAGAAAAGCTATAACATTAGTTCATTAGTATCAACAGAGCTACTAACCTTAACCAAGGAGATTAATGACTCATGCTAACCTTCAAAATCAAAGACAATGTATAAAAAATGACCAAAAGGTCTCGTCAAATTTTTTTTCAAGAGTCTTTTATACTAAACCTCAAACAAAACTTAAAATTCAAATTCAAACTTGATTAAGAAAAAATCAAATCAAATTTTCTGTAACTAATCTTCAACTTCCATTGTGATTTAGGTCCAAAGCTTAGTGATTCAATTCTTCTGCATGCAATGTGGGTTTGGATGATACTTAAAGTGCTTGTGGGTTCTTGAGCTTTGGGCATGTGGCACGCTCAATTATTGGCGTGTTGCACGCCAATCTTTTCAAGCCCCTGGAAAGCAGTTCTTTGGGCGTGTGGCACGCCCACTGCTTGGCGTGTTACACGCCAACTTTGCCAAGTCCCTGGGAGCCTCCATCTTGAGTATGTGGCACGCCCACTCTTTGGCGTGTTGTCGCCAACTTTGCCAAATCTCTGGGAGCCTCCATCTTGGATGTGTGGCACGCCCACTCACTGGCGTGTTGCACGCTAACTTTTAGTATTGGATGAGACTTCGAAGGCATGTAAAAACAGAACGTCCTTGTTGATTGACGTGTGGCACGCCACAGAAATTGTCAATCCTGGAGATGCATCTTTAGGTGTGTGGCACGCCCTATTCTTGGCATGTTGCATGCCACTTTCTTTCTTGGCCTGAGAGTTCTTTATTGGGTGTGTAGCATGCTCAACTTTGGCATGTTGTACGTCCACTTTCTTGCTTGAAGTGTCTTGAATTTGAGCCTTTGAAAAGTTGGCCCTGCATATCATGCCCTTGTTTTGGCGTGTGGCACGCCACCTTTTTCATTGGTTCTTCTTTGGGCGTGTGACATGCTTCTTTGTTGGCGTGTTGTGCGCCACCTTCAATGTTGGTCCTAGGAAGCTCGTTGAAGGCATGTGGCACGCCTTTACCTGGGCATGTTTCACGCCACCTTAAATGAAGGATCCTGGGAGCTCACCCTGGACATGTGGCACGCCCTTGTCCTGGCGTGTTGCATACCAACTCCAATGTTTAATCTTGGAAATTCCACTTGGGCGTGTGGCACGCCCTTGTCTTGGCATGTTACACGCCATGAATTTGTGGAGTTTGGAGTCTCTGGAAGTTTAGTCTATCGTGCCACGTCTTTGGACTGGCGTGTGACATGCCAACGTTCTTATCTTGTCTTGTATTGATAGAGAAAGAGTTTTTAGTCTTTACAAATATTTATAGTTGATATTTGACACTAGGAAAAGTATGAGGAGCCAATGGAATTGTACAATGTGTACAATAGAGGTTTATGGAGTATTAGAGATATAACCATTAGTGTTACCTTTTCCCATCAGCTGAAGCTTTTGGAATGAGTGGTATCATGACATGGTATTAGAGTATTAGATCCGAAAGGTTAAGAGTTTGATCTTTGGTGAACCCCAAAATTAGTTTAAACTTTTGGGAAGATATTTATTATGTTTAGTACTCAGATGGTTATTTTAAATAGTATGGGAGAGTGGGATTCTTAACACTATTACTTGATACATCAGCGAGTAACCATTTATCATCTAATAACAAAAGTTGATCTATTTATTTTTCTTAATAAGTGGGACCTGATTAAAATATAAAAATAATTAAAGTACGCTATATTTTACTAAAAAAATATCAAAGAATGAATAAGGTATTTGTCCAATTTAAATCAATTGTCAAATTTAATTAATACTAATAAACAACTGAAATGTCAAACAATGATAATTGACTTTCATTTTGTAACTTCATAGATTATTTCACAAAAAAATTTTAATTGATCTTATCTTAAAACATTTGAAAAATTTAAAGGGGAGGAATGAGTTAATCATGGGATTGTTCAATATGAAGCCTATAGAGATTTCTATAATTAACTATAAGTTATTGTATCATTATCATTATAGCAACACATTGCTGAATGCTGATTGTTCCCGAATAATAATATAGTGACTATCTTATCTTATGTGGTCACTGTAAGGTGTCTCTTTCATTTTAGGTAATCATGATGGCACTGATTTTTGAATAAATGTGTGGATAAAACTTAACAAAGTGGGTGATCATTTCTCTCTTGCCGTATTATTATATAAATATATTCCTAAAGTTTAACAACCAATGACAACATCATATGAATATACCGTAAATTATTCAGCCGATATACCGTCTACAAAATTATGGCCACATGTTCTTAGTTGATAGTAAAAGCTAAGGGCTGATTTATATATAACTTGTAATAATCATATGCTTAATTATAATGAGAGTAGTTTCCATCCAATTTTACGACACTATTGTTCCATTAGGGGCTGCTGGGGCGGTGAGACAATAGTCATGGAGCATTAGCCCCCCTCAATTATTATTAGTTTTTTAAATGACAAATGAAATTATATGAAGCTTTATTTAATTGTTTTCATTTAATAAATTTTGACCCCAATATCAAGTCATAAACAAATAGATACGTTTTTTCTTGGACAAGAATTTTCTGTTTTTGTTTATACCATGATCCACGCGATAAGCCCAACACAGCAGCTCAGGAACAGGGGATCTCCCTCTTTATCTGGGCCACGCATAACAATTCGGCCCAAACCATGAACAGGCCATGGCCCCGAGTTCGACCAAACTTGGGGAATAAGATAAAGGTTTTCCAACTATTTTTAGTATTCACATCAAAGGAGAATAACTCTTTGCTTAACCAATTTAGATTGGTCGAGTGGTCAACTCACTCGTCCAGTTAAGTAAGTGTTGGAGTTCGAATATCGATTTGTGCATACAATAATTTATTGGCCAATGACAGACTCTTAAATAAAATTTTTAAGTAAAATATCTCCAGTTAAGTAAATGTTTAGACTTTTACTGATTTAGGATTGCAGTCTTTCACAAGTATTTTTAATTGTCATTTTGGAACTACTATAAAGTCACACAAAAACACCTTCACATTATCTCTGACCTATTTTTATTAATCCCATTTATTCATAATCTATTCCATTCTTTTTTAAATAAGGCTAACTAATTCCAGCAAATAAAATGTGACTATGGTATTGTTACGGTGGGTAACCGGAGATTAATAGAATAGATGGCGTAGGTTGGCCCAATCGTCCGCGGATGATAGACTCCGAGCTGGTTTGCACGCTGGAGCCTCCTTCCGACTTGTATACGTGAGTGAATGGGGGGTGGTACCTGCAAAGACACTCCGATGCCTAAGTTAGCAAGGGTGTTAGCAGGTCTAGAGAGTATTGGGCTTAGAGATACCTGATGGGTGTCAGTGTATTTATAGTGGTGAGCCAATAACCACCGTTGGAGTAGTGCCGTATCTTTTGGGGGTTAACCGTCCCTTTATCTTAGGGAGGTTAAGATATGGCTCGATGAAGCGGTTAGAGAGATTTTAGGGGCGGTTACTCATTTAAATGAGTGTTTATCCGCCAGCTAACCTCACGTCCGACTTCTTTAGCGTAAGTCGTAGTCGACACCGACTTCTTATATGAAGGTCGGTGATTAGCTAGGTTTAATCCTTCGGACTAGGCCTTTTTATTTGGACCTGGGCCTTTATCATTGGGCCAGGGTATGAACAGTGCCCCTACTTGAGCCCAAGATCTCTTTAGGGCTTGGGTTCAAGTATTTAACTCGGGTTCGTAGCCGACTTTCTTGGAGGAAACACGGGTTTTTTAAACCGACGTGATTTTCGCGACCTTTTGTTTCTGACAGTTACGTCTATTCAAGCGTCGTGTCCGTTAGGGATGCACTTAGGGATTGATGGCTTTGGTAACGGTGCACTCTCTTTACCATTATGCCCCTTAGCATATTTATAAATACTTTCCCTCTCTTTCCTTTTTCCGTTTCTGCAATCTTTCAAACTTCTTCTTTCTTTGTTCGTGCTGTATTTACTCGTACTATATTCTCGTGCTCCGGAGACTTTTGCTTCTTCCTACCTTCATTTCCAGAAAGAGGTTAGTTTCTTTCTCCTTCTTCGCACTTTTCGTATGACTTTACTTTGTAGAGAAATAGGTTTGTAGACTTTTGCTCGGTTCCTTTTTCTCCTCTCTAGAGACCTTTGTTTTTGATTTTTCCTTTTCTTTTTTCCCTTTGTAGGTTTTCTCATTTTTCTTAGAGAAAGAAAATGGCCTCCGTAGATTGGGTTGACGTTACTGTTCTGGGGGAGGAGCCGTTGGTTGATGCGGAGTTTATTACTCATCTTCGCACCCACCACCGGCTCTGTACTTCGGATGAGGATGAGCCTAAATATGAGTTGCTTGTTCCCAGTTCAGAGGACCGAGTTTGTCATGGGAGAGCCAACGAAACGGCTCCCCATTTCTTCTTTATGTATGAGTGCATGATCACCCGTCTGGGCGTCTTTCTGCCTTTTTCCGATTTTGAGATGTCTGTTTTGCAGCATTGTCGGGTTGCCCCTACCCAGCTTCATCCCAACTCCTGGGGTTTCTTGAAAATTTACCAATTTGTTAGCCATGCTCTGGATTTCCCGACTTCTCTGAAAATCTTTTTCCATCTTTTTCATATGACCAAGCCTTTTAGTGGGCTGAATAATAAACAACAATGGGTTTCCTTCCGAGCTATACAAGGTCGGAGGATTTTTACCCTTTTTGATGAATCTTTTCATGACTTTAAGAATTTCTTTTTCAAAGTGCAAGCTGTAGAGGGTCATCACCCCTTTTTTCTGGATGATAATTCTTTTCCTCGCTTTCCTTTATACTGGCTGGAGGCCTCCCCTTGCGAGAAATATGGTCTGGATGACCTGGATGAAGTAGAGGTCGCCGTCGTGGGGTTCCTCCGAGAAGTGTGGGGGAGGGCCCCATATTTGGACACTAAAAAATTTCTCCAAGGGTCTCCGACCTTTGTCCAATCACAGCTAGGTAGTTTTTTCTGGTCTGTTAAATTTCTGACTTGTTAACTGATCATTCCGACTTGTTTGATTCTTTAGCTATTGTTTTCTTTTTCAGAAATGGAAAAGACAAATGCTCAAGAATCTTTTCAGAGGGTCCAGGAGGCTAAAGCTAAGTCTCGCGCTCGGTCTGGTGGGGCCAGGGTTATCTCTCCTCCTCCTCCTCCTCGGAACGTTGGGACCCTTTCCAATCCCATGCACCCTCTTCAGCTCCCTCTCAGCCGCCCTCCATCGTCCGACCCTCTCCTGATCCCAAGAAACGCAAGACCTTAGAGTCTGGCTCTTCTGGGGAAGTTAAGGCGGATGCTCTTGCATTCGTCCGAAAGAATATCTATCCTTATGCTCGTATAGGCATGGATGATATGTCTATTCGGGGCCACCTTACCACTATGATCGAGGAGAGCCTCAAAGCGGCGGGGGTCTGTGGCAAGCTCTTGGATATCTTTGATAGGGCTCCTCTCAGCTCTTTAGGGGCGACCTCGAGGGTCGAGGAGCTGGAAGGAAGGCTTCATGCATATCAAGAGCATGAGGGAGAGTTGAGGAAGGAAATTGCCAGGCTAAGGGAGGAGAGAGATACCCTCCGAGAGAAAGAGAAGGCTTTGCAGGCCCAATGCAACATGGAGATGGAACTGAGGAAAACGGCACAGGCCAGCTATCAAAGCCTATTCAAGGATCTTGTGTCTGTGAAAACTGACCTGTTGAATTCTCGGAAAGCGTATGAGGAGTTAGAGGACTCCATTGCCGATGGTGCCGAGGAGTCTTGGAGGATCTTCCTGGAGCAGGTCAGAGTTATTGCTCCTGACTTAGATCTTTCTCCTTTACATCCTGACAAAGTTGTCATTGATGGTGCCATCGTAGATCCTCCTGTCCCCGTAATTGTTTCTGAATCAGAGTTGAAGACTCGGGGGCAGAGGATTATTGAGTCTCCTCCTCGCTCTAAAGATGCTCCGAGTACTTCAGTTATTCCTCCGACTTCCTCTTCATCTCCTGTGGGTGCTTCTCTTCCTGGTCCCGGTGGCGCTCCTCCTGATTCTGGTGGTGGTGACCTGTCTGCTTCTGCTGTGAAAAAATGATCTTTGGCTATCTGGGGGTCCGGCCTGTGGGCCCCCCATTTTTAAACTCTTTATTTATTTATTTTTATTTGTGCAGTTTGAACAATTTCTCTTGGCCTTCTCAGGCCGTAAACAAAATATCAAAAAATACCCTTTTTTGATAAGGGTTTTTTAAGTTAACGAAATGGATACCCTTTTTGGATAAGGGTTTTGATTACCTTATGCGTGTATGCTTTTTGGTTGAAGTTCCCTTGATCTTTTCTTGTAAACCTTTGTTTTTCTGAGCTTTTTTGTTTAAGGACCTTTGGGACAGTCTTTAAACTTTTCCTAGGTTTTCCAATCTCTTTTTGTTATCCCTTATACTCGACTTTGTTTTAGCGAGTTTTTACGGCTTAGGTTATTTTTGCGATGCATTTTCTTCTACTCGGTCCTTCGCCCCGATTTATAGGTCGAAGTGTTTCCGAGCTATCTAATCGGGTTCTCGCATCGACATACGAGTCGGATTGTCCCGAGTTTTCACGATCAACTCATATAACCTCTTTACACCGACTTGTACCTCGTCGTTTTATCCTGACGACCATCTAGGTCGGTTCATGGGATTTTCACGTTTTGTCGAGCTTAAGTCGGTGCGTTTCGTAGAGAGACTTAGAAAAAATAAAAAGGATTTTATAAGAGATATAGTAGATGAAAAAGATCTTTATTTATTGGGGAGGTACCTTCTTGCTACTAAGGGTCTTAATAGCCTATTTTCCCTTAGCATCTACTATGATGCCTCGTTAAAAACCCTTCTCCAGAAAAAACCCTTTTGGGAAAAAATCATGAAGTTGGGAAAAGAGTACATCAGGGAGTAGAGTTCGCTTTTAACTGTAGTACCTTTTCATATTACAAGCATGCCACGACCTTGGTAACTCAGTGCCGTTCAGGTCGGTTACTTTATAATAACCTTTTCCTAAAACTTCATTGATTTTGTATGGTCCCTTCCAATTTGCGGCGAGCTTTCCTTCTCCTGATTTGTTGACTCCAATGTCGTTTCTGATTAGGACCAAGTCATCCGGGGCAAATGTTCTTCGAATGACTTTTTTGTTGTACCTTGTAGTCATCCTTTGTTTCAATGCCGCTTCTCTTATCTGGGCATCCTCTCGGACTTCGGGGAGCAAGTCGAGTTCCTCTTTGTGCCCCCGTATGTTTCCGACCTCGTCGTGGAGAGTTACCCTTGGGCTTTGCTCATTGATTTCTATTGGTATCATGGCTTCTACACCGTAAACTAGTCGGAAAGGTGTTTCTCCCGTGGCGGATTGGGGGGTTGTCTTGTAGGCCCATAGCACTTGAAGAAGCTCTTTAGCCCAAGCTCCCTTTGCTTCTTGCAATCTCCTCTTTAGCCCTGCCAGTATGACTTTGTTGGCTGCCTCGGCTTGCCCATTGGCTTGTGGGTGCTCCACCGAGGTGAACTGATGTTTGATTTTCATACTGGCTACTAAGCTTCTGAAGGTGGCGTCGGTGAATTGGGTTCCATTGTCTGTAGTAATGGAATAAGGTATCCCATATCTTGTGATGATATTTTTGTAGAGGAACCTGCGACTTCTTTGAGCGGTGATGGTGGCCAATGGTTCTGCTTCTATCCATTTTGTGAAGTAATCTATCCCCACGATCAGGTATTTGACTTGGCCCGGCGCTTGGGGAAAAGGACCTAACAAATCCATTTCCCATTTTGCAAAAGGCCATGGAGAAGTGATACTGATGAGCTCTTCTGGTGGAGCTACGTGGAAATTTGCATGCATCTGACATGGTTGGCATTTTTTCACAAATTCTGTGGCATCTCTCTGCAAGGTCGGCCAATAGAATCCTGCTCGAATTACTTTCCTGGCGAGTGACCTTGCTCCGAGATGGTTTCCGCAGATCCCACTATGTACTTCCTCCAATACCTCGGCGGTTTTTGAGGTCGGTACACACTTTAACAATGGTGTCGATATCCCCCTTCTGTAGAGGATATTTCTCACCAAGGTGTAGTGTTGTGCTTCCCTTCGGATCTTTTTAGCTTCTTTCTCCTCTTTAGGGAGGATGTCAAATTTTATGTATTCGACTAAGGGGTTCATCCATCCGAGGTTTAAGCCGACTACCTCAAGTACCTCTTGCTTATCTTCTGTTTTTGCTACCGAGGGCTCTTGGAGGGTTTCTTGAATCAGGCTTCTGTTGTTCCCTCCTGGTTTGGTACTTGCTAACTTGGATAGGGCATCCGCTCTGCTATTTAGATCACGAGTAATATGTTTGACCTCGGTTTCTGCAAAGCGCCCAAGGTGCTCCAAAGTTTTTTCCAAGTACCTCTTCATATTAGGGTCCTTTGCCTGATATTCTCCGCTTATTTGGGAGGTCACCACCTGTGAGTCGCTGTATATCATCACCTTTGTAGCACCGACTTCTTCTGCCAACTTTAGTCCGGCGATCAAGGCTTCATATTCTGCCTGATTATTTGAAGCCGGAAATTCAAATTTTAAAGAAACCTCTATCTGGGTTCCTCTTTCATCTACCAATATTATGTCTGCGCCGCTTCTCATTTTGTTGGAGGATCCGTCTACATAGAGTTCCCATGTAGTCGGCTTTTCCTCTTGATCTCCTGCGTATTCTGCGACGAAGTCAGCGAGGCACTGAGCTTTAATTGCTGTCCGAGTTTCATATCTCAAATCGAACTCGGAGAGCTCTATTGCCCATTGAACCATTCTCCCTGCAACATCCGTCTTTTGGAGGATTTGCTTCATGGGTTGGTTCGTACGGATTCTTATTGTGTGAGCTTGAAAGTAAGGTCGTAGCCTTCGTGAGGCTATTACCAAGGAGTAGGCAAACTTTTCTAGTTTGTGGTACCTTAGTTCAGGGCCTTGTAGGACCTTGCTGATGAAGTAGACTGGGTGTTGTCCGACCTCGTCTTCTTTTATCAGGGCTGACGAGACAGCCCTGCTTGCTACGGATAAGTACATAACGAGGTCTTTCCCTGGTACTGGTCGGGTTAGGATAGGAGGTTGGCTTAAAAACTTTTTGAACTCTTGAAACGCCTCCTCGCATTCTGGAGTCCATTCAAATTGGCATCCTTTTCTCAATAGGGAAAAAAGGGGAAGGGACTTTAGTGCCAATCCTGCCAAAAATCTGGAGAGGGCTGCAAGTCGGCCATTGAGTTGCTGGACTTCTCTCAAACAAGTCGGGCTTTTCATTTCTAGGATGGCTCTACACTTATCGGGATTGGCTTCAATCCCTCTTTGTGTTAGCATAAATCCTAAAAATTTTCCTGCCTCCACCGCGAAGGCACACTTTGCGGGATTTAATCTCATCCCATGCAGCCTTATGGTATCGAAGACTTGCGAGAGGTCTGATAGGAGATCGACCTCCTTTTTGGTTTTTACCAGCATGTCATCGACGTATACTTCCATTAGGGTCCCTAGGTGGGGGAAAACACTTTATTCATCAACCTTTGATATGTGGCTCCTGCATTCTTCAATCCGAATGGCATGACCACGTAGCAAAAGTTAGCTCTGGGTGTGATGAATGATGTTTTCTCCTGGTCGGGCTCATACATCGGGATTTGATTATATCCTGAGTAGGCGTCCATGAATGATAAGTATTGGTACCCCGAGCTGGAGTCCACTAGGGTATCAATACTTGGTAGGGGATAAGGGTCCTTGGGACATGCCTTATTTAAGTCGGTATAGTCGACACACATTCTCCATTTACCATTCTGTTTTTTGACTAGCACTACATTGGCTAGCCATGTTGGGTACTTGACTTCTCTGATGAAGCCGGCTTCCAAGAGCGCCTGTACTTGTTCTTCTACTATTAGGGCTCGTTCTGGGCCGAGCTTGCGTCTTCTTTGTTGTACAGGTCGGGACCCTGGGTAGACCGAGAGTTTGTGGGACATGAGCTCGGGGTCAATCCCAGGCATGTCAGAGGCCTTCCAGGCGAAGAGGTCGGAATTTTCTTTTAGGAGTTCAGCCAACCCTTGTTTTAGAGTTTCCCCTAGGTTGGCTCCTATATAAGTGTTTTTTCCTTCCTCGTTACCGACCTGTATCTCCTCGGTCCTTCCTCCCGGTTGTGGTCGCAGCTCTTCTCTGGCCCTTGCGCCGCCGAGCTCTATGGTATGAACTTCTTTTCCCTTCCCTCTCAGATTTAGGCTTTCGTTGTAGCATTTTCTTGCCAACTTTTGATCTCCCCTTACCGTTGCTATTCCCGCTGAGGTCAGGAATTTCATGCAGAGGTGGGGAGTGGATACCACTGCTCCGAGTCGATTAAGGGTAGCTCTGCCGATCAAAGCATTGTATGCTGACCCTACATCTATGACTATGAAGTCTATGCTCAGAGTCTTTGATTTTTCCCCTCTTCCAAAAGTGGTGTGAAGGGGCAAAAATTCTAGTGGTTTTATTGGCGTGTCCCCTAATCCGTATAGGGTGTCGGGATAGGCTCTTAACTCCTTCTCATCTAACCCTAGCTTGTCGAAAGCAGGCTTGAAAAGGATGTCCGCCGAGCTTCCTTGGTCCACTAGGGTTCTGTGGAGATGGGCATTGGCTAGGATCATAGTTATTACTACTGGATCGTCATGTCCAGGGATTATTCCTTGCCCATCTTCTTTTGTGAACGAAATGGTAGGAAGGTCGGGTGACTCTTCCCCGACTTGGTAGACTCTTTTGAGATGTCTTTTGCGAGAGGATTTAGTAAGTCCCCCTCCCACAAATCCTCCTGAGATCATATGAATATGCCTCTCTGGAGTCTGCGGTGGTGGGTCTCTTCTATCCATATCATCTCGCTTTCTCTTTCCATGACTGTCCGACCTTTCTATGAGATATCTATCAAGCCGACCTTCTCTAGCCAACTTTTCTATCACATTCTTGAGGTCATAGCAGTCGTTTGTAGAGTGACCATATATTTTATGGTACTCACAGTAATCGCTGCGGCTTCCCCCTTTTTTATTTTTAATGGGTCTAGGGGGTGGCAGTCTCTCGGTGTTGCAAATCTCTCTGTATACATCCACTATAGAAACTTTCAGGGGAGTATAAGAGTGATATTTCCTTGGCCTCTCGAGACCGAGCTCTTCCTTTTTCTTGGCTTCCCTTTCCCTCTCTTTAGTTGAGGGAGGGGGTCCAGGTCGCCAACTCAGGTCTCTTAATTTGGCGTTTTCCTCCATATTGATGTACTTTTCAGCTCGTTCCTGTACATCACTTAAAGAAACGGGATGTCTTTTAGATATGGATTGCGAGAAGGGTCCTTCTCTAAGTCCATTGACTAGTCCCATTATGACTGCCTCTGTGGGCAGGTCTTGAATCTCCAAACATGCTTTGTTGAATCTTTCTATATAGGTTCGTAAAGATTCTCCGACCTCCTGTTTTATTCCCAGGAGGCTCGGTGCATGTTTCACCTTGTCTTTCTGGATTGAGAACCTCATCAAAAACTTCCTTGAGAGGTCTTCAAAGCTAGTAACCGACCTCGGGGGAAGGCTATCAAACCACTTCATCGCTGCTTTCGATAAAGTGGTCGGGAAGGCCTTGCATCGCGTAACGTCGGAAGCATCAGCTAGGTACATCCGACTTTTGAAGTTGCTCAGATGATGCTTTGGATCCGTAGTTCCATCGTAGAGGTCCATATCAGGGCTTTTAAAGTTCCTCGGAACTTTAGCCCTCATTATGTCCTCGCTAAAGGGATCCTCCCCCCTAAGGGTGGCTCTTCCTGTTCGTCACGGGAGTTGCGATTTTTGAGGGAGGATTCCAACTTTAAGAGTTTTCTTTCTAACTCTTTTCGTCGTTCCATCTCCTCTTTTAGGCTCTTTTCTGTTTCCTTTTGTCGCTCCCGCTCTTGTTCTAACTGTTCCAGGCGGCTGTGGACTAACCCCATGAGTTCAGTTACGTGGGATGGTCCTCCTTTTTCCGACTCATGCCCTTCCGAGGAGTTTACCTTCGGGTTTTTTACCCCAGAGGTGCCTTCTCTGTGCTGATTGTCAACTTCCTGGTGGAGGGCGAGGTCCGTATCGTTATTGCCTGTGTCCAGATTCTCTTGTTCCGAATCTGTCTCCACATGGCCTTCTTCGTGGGATCTGTCCGCCATCGATGGATGATCTCTCGGGTCCCCGGCAACAGCGCCAATGTTACGGTGGGTAACCGGAGATTAATAGAATAGATGGCGTAGGTTGGCCCAATCGTCCGCGGATGGTAGACTCCGAGCTGGTTTGCACGCTGGAGCCTCCTTCCGACTTGTATACGTGAGTGAATGGGGGGTGGTACCTGCAAAGACACTCCGATGCCTAAGTTAGCAAGGGTGTTAGCAGGTCTAGAGATTATTGGGCTTAGAGATACCTGATGGGTGTCAGTGTATTTATAGTCGTGAGCCAATAACTACCGTTGGAGTAGTGCCGTATCTTTTGGGTGTTAACCATCCCTTTATCTTAGGGAGGTTAAGATATGGCTCGATGAAGCGGTTAGAGAGATTTTAGGGGCGGTTACTCATTTAAATGAGTGTTTATCCGCCAACTAACCTCACGTCTGACTTCTTTAGCGTAAGTCGTAGTCGACACCGACTTCTTATATGAAGGTCGGTGATTAGCTAGGTTTAATCCTTCGGACTAGGCCTTTTTATTTGGATCTGAACCTTTATCATTAGGGAAAGGTATGAACAGGTATCATCTAAAAAATTTTAAGTATTAGTATAACTCCTGCTGAATAGAGTAATTCTTATTTAAGTTGTATCTAAAATACTCTTTCTATGCTTTTATTTAATTTTCGAACTATTAGTTCATTAATTATCTCCATCACAATTTTTTTATTGTTGTGGTGATTAATGAGAAAAGTAAATATAACAAGCTAATTGATGAAATTATACAAACTGAACCAATAATTTAAGTATTAATAAGACAACCATTATGTAAACTTCCCTCATCAGTCCCCTCTCCACTTGCACTACGTATTGTTTGTGTAACAAGTATGGATCCAAATTAAATAATAATATTTAGTAGTATGAATTATTATTAATAGATTTGGATTTTCTAACTTTTGAATTTTATTTTAGAAGATAAAGTATGATCTATTATTATTTATTTTATAAGTAAAATAAAGAGAAAACATAAGAGAGAAAGTGTGAAATCTCATTTTATCCTCTAAAGTAAAAATCTAAAATTTAGAGGATCTAAATTCATTATTAATAATCTGTAAAGTTGTGTGAACAGTGAATAGTTATATTGACACAAAGTAGTTATATTTTTTAATCTTAATTAATAATTTCCTTTAAATAAGTGTGTTCATATTTCATATTACAAACCAATATTCTCTTACTTTTATTTTATTTTTATATGTCTTTTTATTCTGGTGAAGTAGTATATTTACCATCCATTATTTATTTTAGAAATCTTTTTTTTTCTATTATTTTAAACCATATCCGAAGACCAACATTAGTACGCAGTTATAGACCCAAAAAAATTTAATATGGGGATAAAAATATGTTAAAATAATTTTTGTTAAACATTGATATATTTATATTTTAAAATTAAAATCATATATATAAGTACCAAAAAGAAACTAGACTTATATATAAAAACTAAAAATTATGTTAATTTAAAATAAAAAAATTAATTGAAATAGTTTCTTCTCTTTATTTAAAATAATTAAATATTATATTATATATATAAATTTAATTTTGAATATTATCAATTTAAAGAATATTAATTAATAGATAGATAATATTCTTTTTTATCTTAACCAATTTCTGAAAAAAAAACTAATAATTTTCACTTATGCTTAGAAAATTAAGTTTCAGTTTAGTAATTAATTACTTGGTTAGTTTAAAAATATATTATTAATATTTATTAATGTTGAATTTGTTTATTTATTTATTTATTTTTAGTTTTGATACTTATAATAAAATAAATATTGTTTCTTATTAAATTTAATAATATAATTTTTTTTACGCAAATTTTATTGGAGACAAAGATAATAAAATAATAAAAGCAAAATATATTGATCTATATGTATTTATTAATTTATTTCCAAAGTTCTAGTGGGGCAAGTGCCCCGGCCCCTCTTTCTCACCTAAGTCCGTCACTGATCTGTTGGTACAGTCTTTGTTCGGATTGATATGGTATTTGTTCATTTAAAATTGTATTTGATGAGTCTTTCTAATTTTAGCATAATATCGTAATTGGATGAATTTTGGATTTCTTTTACATGCCATTTTGTTTCATATAAATAAACATATTTGATTTTCTGTTCTTGTAGCTAATGGAGGAACTAGAATATGAAGCTAAACTAAAAGCAGAAGAAGCAGAGTAATAATTGCAATCTTTAGGTAAAGCCCTGACCCACTCGGATTTGGATCTTCTAAAGTTTGAATTTTACTTTAGAGAGTAAAATATGATTTCTCATCATTGATTTTATAGGTAGGACTAAGAATAAATATGAAAGAGAAACTATTCAAGGATAGAAAATCACACTTTACTCTCTAAAGTGAAATTCAAACTTTAGAGGATTCAAATCCGACCCACTCTATTTCCTTTTACTTTGCTTAGTTCCAACTTGCACCCAAGATGGACGTTATTTCATTGGGTTTTTTTTTTTTTAACTAATTATTGTAGTTACTAGTTAGGAATCTTAGATGTATGTGTGTTTGTAGTTTAGCTTTCTGGTTCTTTTTAATGGTATAGAACTGTCCTTTTGGTTATAACATATAAAAACATTATTTTGTAATTTGTAGTGTGATTGAAACTCTTGGAAGTAATTAAGTACCATTAAGATTATGTGACTAGTGATTTCAAAAGCCAAGGATGTTCATGTTTCAACATAATAATAATGCTAATTTTTAAATGATTTAACTAATTTGTGTCTTAAAAATATTTTTTAAAAATATAATAAATTTTTTAAATATTTTTGATGTATTTAGTGTATTAAAAATGTAAAAAAATTAATTTTTACAATAACTTTTATAAAACATTTTCTTTTATAATATGCTTAACCTATATTTTTAGGACATAAGTTAACAAAATCCATTTTCAAATGTGCACTGACTAAGTGACTATGGTGTATGAGGAGAAAGTGGGAGGACTTTTACGAAAAATCTTCTTCAAACATAGTATTAAAATAACAATCATATTAGGTATTTATCAAAATCTGTTATCAATATAAAATACATAATGAAACATAAAATATATATTAAAAATGAGTTAAACTACATATATATATATATATTTATACACAAATACATCATGACTGATTTTAATAATTAATTTTAGTATACAAATAACATTTAGTTAAAATAATTGTCAAATATTTACAAAATAACTATATATTGAGGTTGGAGATTTTCCTATCTAAAAAAATTACATTTTATTCACATTTAACGAATACTATGATAATAATGCTACATAAGCATAACATAATAAACAAGAAAAAAAAAAAAAAGAAAAGTTCCTTCCAAGAACCTATTCATCTCTCTGTGAGGTTGGAAATATGTTGCAGCGGCACAATGGGCAAGAATAAGGCGATTGACGGTCGGCACAACGCCGAAACCATCGGAATATACAACATTCATGGAACAGATGCGAGCAATTTGTACGAACAATCGCTACACGTGAATCTTCAATACCATGTTCAAACTCTTCCAAACAAATAGCACATTGTTCTTCAACATCATCATCTTGCTCATCAATTTTTGATCTCTCCAACAGATTCACGAACTGAGCTGGTTCAGGAATATTTTGACCGATATCATCATTATAGAAATCAGAATCTTCAATAACAATGCGCGTGGTAACATAAAGGTTCACAAAAATGCTCCGCATATTGGAGTCACACCCTTCATGGCTTAGAATCGTTCTTGCGGTTTCGCCAATGACAGGTAAAATTTGATCCAATATCTCCGGGGATATAGGCACTGAAGAGAAGGTTTCATGTAAGAATGCAGTGTTTTCTCTGAAGTTACATAGGATATCAGAAGGAACCAAGAACGATTCATTGGCCGTACTTGTAGTAGAAGGAAAATTTGTGCTTTGAGTAATTTGGATCAATTCTTTGGTGAATCTGAAAATGATGGAAAAACAATCATCGAAATAGGAGTCTTGTGGTATGCTTGGATCTTCTTTAGAATTGATTTCCCATGAAAAAGAGGTGAACTCCATTGCAAGGTAGTGAAAGTAATTAGTTTAGAATTTTGATTTCTTTTACTCTATGGTTATGTTGCTTTTACAGAGTCTGTGAGTTTCTTTAATAGCAGAAGAAAATCCCTTTTATTAATGAATTTAATCTTTATCTCAACCATAAGTGGTTTTAAATTTGGTTATGACTTGTTAATCGTTACTAAAATTGATGTTTTTCATAGATCTTAAATTGTTAAAAATATTTGAGAAACTGTTAGAGAATCAAATTTTATGTTTGAAATTAAAGTTGGATTGAGTTATTATTGTTTTAACTGTATTAAAAAAAATTACCAGAAAAACCTCACAAAAATCTCACAATAGGAACGTAAGGGTCAGTTTGAAACAAATAAACAATAGTACAGAACCATCATCTAAACATAAACTAACCAAATTACACTACTAATGCATAAACAAGTCATCAAAACTACAATATCATCTATACAAACCGTATTAAAACTTACATTCTGAATTTATTCTTAAATAGATTTAATATCTTTATCCTTAATTTTTAAAGACACTAAAATATCATTTAAAAATAATTTAAAAAATACTAAAAAATAAGAGGTTAATTTGTTAGTTTCTAAAAAAAAAAACCTTTGCCAATGCATCTTTAGATTTGAAATCAACAAAATGAGTTTAACTTCTATCCAATTTATAACCGCCAACTTTTTAACTAAATAGTTTTAAGAATTAATTAATGGCCCTTCTAGATGTCCAATAGTTTTTTTTGCTGAACATGTAATTAACATTTACATGGTTAATTTGATTGAGAAATAAATAAAAAAAGATTAAAGAAAAAAGTAGATTACATAAAATAACTAAAATAGATTTGATTGCTGGGAAAGACAATAAAATTCTTGTAAAGTAAGCAAGTAACGGTGTCGGTTGTGTCTTACCTCTTCGTACATAAAATAATTAAAATATACATGTTTTGTATTCACCGGTCTTATCTTATTTATACCGTATTTATTTGTTTATACTGTGTAGTATAAACGAGATAAGAGAATAATATTTATTTCGATAAATATTTTTTAAATTATTTATTTCGATAATTATTATAATTAATTAATTTATTTAAATAAAAAATCGCGAGAATAAGCACTTAATAATAAGTAATAGCCAAAGTCAGTTATTTCAGTTTGTACATAGCTCAGCAGTTAGTTATTGTCTAGTTAGAGATTTGTCACGTGAATTTATCTGCGAGTAAGTAGTTAAGTTTCATTCTATTCATCAGGTAACATTTCACCTCTATATGTCATGATTTTCACACAAAGCGCAAGTGGAAAATAATTTTTTTTATTAATACATAAGAATGGCAAAACGGACTGAGTTGGTCGCATCAAAATGCTTAAAAAATCAGATTAAGATTTTAGACATATCAATTTTTAAAAATTTGTCTACCTCGTACTGTCAAATCTATTGATTTTGGTGAAATAAAATTTTGTAATTTATAATTATCAATTAATTATTATTAGTATTTTTAATAATATAAAATTATATTTAATAATATAAATTATTAATTTTTTATTTATTAAATACCGAAAAAATTTTAATAAAAATGATAATCCTAACCTTTCTTACAAGAAGAGTCAGGACTTAAGAGTTTCAAGCCTCAAGCCTCACCCACACGCACTCTCTCATACTCTTTATTCTCACTTCTCTCAGCCACTCTCCTTGTCGCTCTCAACTCGGAGCTCTTCTCATTTCTCATTGCTACACACATTAAGTCGTCCCTATCTCTCTCGGTGTTTGTCTCTGTCTAGCATGCCGTTTCCGATCGTCCAAGCTCTTCTGTCGTTGTCATTGATTGCACCAAGGTCAATTCCAGATCGTTCTAGATATCAGTCTCTCTTTGCCTCCTTGCTTCTATTCTTTCGCCTGTCAAGTTTCGATGTGTCCAAGTTTCTGCTCCATCTTCAGCGGCCAAACACCAACATCAGTATTTTAGTGAGCAAATCCTCTATCAGTGTCGGCGTTAGTAACTTAGTGTCTTTTTTAAGCATCGATTCTTTTTTTTTCCAGATCCCTTGCATCAGTTCTGGTGTGCTTCAACAACTTTAATTTTGTTCAGATATGACGTTCTTCAACTCTGAAGACCTTTAATATTTGTTATTTTTTTTAATTTCTATTGGTCTTTTAAAATATTATGTCAAAGATTTCAAACATGTATAAAATCTGGTATGACATAAACTTGTGATTGTAAATTATAATTTTCTTTTTGTTGTAAATTTGTAATTGTTACGGTGGGTAACCGGAGATTAATGGATTGGATGGTGTTGGTTGGCCCAATCGCTTGAAAGAAGAAGCCTTCGAGTGGGTCTGCACCTCGGGGCCTCCGTCCGACTTGCTCGTATGAGAAGGGGGTGGTACCTGCAAGGACACTCCGATGCCTAAGTCAGCACGGGGTTAAGCAGGTTTAGAATGTATTGGAACTTAGAGATACCTGAGGGGTGTTAGCGTATTTATAGTGGCGAACCAATAACCACCGTTGGAGTAGTGCCACCCTTTTAGGGTGTTAACCGTCCCTTTATCTTAGGGAGGTTAAGATATGACTCTGTAAAGTAGGTAGAGAGATTCTTGGGGCAGTTACTCTTTTGAATGAGTTTATCTGCCAGCTAACCCTCGTACCCGACTTCTTTATAGCAAGTCGTGGTGAGTACCGACTTCATAAGACGAAGATTGGTACTGGGTGAGGCCCAACCCTTTGGTTTAGACCTTTTGCTTAATCATGGGCCTTTATTATTGGGCCAGGGTATGAACAGTGCCCCTACTCGAGCCCAATTTTTTTTTCAAGATTTGGGTTCGAGTATTCTACTCGGGATCGTTGTCGACTTGTAGGAGGACCGACGTGATGATCTGAAACCGACGTGGCTTTTCGTGGCCTTTCGGTTCTGACAGTTACGTCTAATCAAGCGTCGTGTCCGTTAGGGATGTGCGTAGGGATTGATGGCCTTGGTAACAGTGCATTCTCATTAATGGCTGCCCTGCTTTTACCATTATGCCCCTAACATGCCTATAAATACTTTCTCTCTCTTTCCTTGTCTCGTTTCTTTGATTTTTCAAATTTTCACTTTCATCCGTGAAGCATTTTCATATCGGTTTGTGGGACTTCTTTTGTTGAAGGCTTTTCATCCTCTCCTACCTTTTTCCGGCAAAGGTTGGTTCTTTCTCCTCTCCCTCTGTTAATTGCTTTTGCTTGTATGTTTTTTGTTTTCTTTGGAAAGGGAGAAGTGACGTTGTAGGCTTCTGTTAAGTTTCGTATCCCTTTAGGGACTCTCGTTTTTTAGTCTTTTTCTTTTTTCCTTTGTAGGTTTTCGTCGCATTTTTAGAAAAAATGTCTTCTGTAGAAGTTCTTGCTCAGTGGGTTGATGTTACGGTCCTGGGGGAGGAACCCTTGGTTGATGCCGAGTTCATCACCCATCTTCGCACTCATCATCGCCTTTGTACTCTTGAGGAGGATGAGCCCAAGTATGAGTTGGTGGCCCCGGGTCTGGAAGACCAGGTTTGTTTTGGGAGGGATTCCGAGGAGGTCCCTCATTTTTTCTATATGTATGAGAGTATGATTACCCGTTTGGGTATTTTTCTTCCGTTTTCTGAATTTGAAATGGCTGTTTTGCGCCACTGTCGTGTTGCCCCTACCCAACTTCACCCAAACTCTTGGGGTTTTTTGAAAATTTATCAATTTATAAGTCACGCTTTGGACTTTCCGACTTCTTTGAGGATTTTCTTCTATCTTTTCCACATGACTAAGCCCTTCAGTGGGTTAAATAACAAGCAGCAATGGGTGTCTTTCCGAGCCATACAAGGTCGGAGAATCTTCACCCTTTTTGACGAATCCTTCCATGACTTCAAAAATTATTTTTTCAAAGTGCAAGCTGTAGAGGGTCACCACCCCTTTTTCTTAGATGAGAATTCTTCCCCTCGCTTTCCCCTCTATTGGTTGGAGGCCTCCCCCTATGAGAAGTATGGTCTGGACGACCTAGACGAGGTGGAGGCGGCCATTGTGGGGTTTTTTCGAGAAGTGTGGGGGAGGGCCCCATACTTGGATACTAGAAAATTCCTCCAGGGATCGCCAACTTTTGTTCGGTCGCAACTAGGTAGTTTTTATACATGTATATACGTTTCTTATTTTCAACTTGTATTTGCCGACTTGAGGTTTGTCGACTTGTTGTTTTTGCTAATTGTTTCTTTTGCAGATATGGCAAGGAAGAATGCTCAAGAATCTTACCAAAGAGTTCAGGAGGCTAAGGCAAGATCTCGGGCTAGGACTGGTGGCACCAGGGCGATCGTCTCTCCTCCTCCTCCTCCTCCTCCTCAGAACGTGGGGGGACTCCTTCCCAGCCATTGTGATTTCTTCTTCAGCTTTGTCTCGGCCACTCCCCTCCGCCCGACTTCTTTCTGAGCCAGAGAAGAAGAAGCGCAGGACTTTAGAGTCTGGCTCTTCTTTTGATGGTGGGGTTAAGGCGGATGCTCTTGCATTCGTCCGAAAGAACATCTATCCTCATATAAGTATGGATGATGTCTCTGTTCGGAACCACCTTACCACTCTGGCTGAGGAGAGTTTTAGGGCGGCAGGTGTTTGTGGCAAGCTCTTGGATATTTTTGAGAAGACTCCTCTCAGCTCTTTGGGGTTAACCTCGAAGGTTGAGGAGCTGGAAGGAAGGATTCTTGCTTATCAAGAGCATGAGAGGGAGTTGAAGGAGGAGGTCGCTAAGCTGAAGGAGGAGAGAGATACCCTTCGGGAGAAGGAGAGTAAGTTGCAGGCCCAATGCAACATGGAGGCGGGTTTGAGGAAGGCAGGACAGAAGAGTTACCAGAGTTTATTTCAAGATCTTGTGTCTGTGAGGAAGGACTTGTTGAACTCTCGGAATGCATATGCTGAGTTAGAGGACTCTATTGCTGATGGTGCCGAGGAGGCTTGGAGAATTTTCAAGGAGCAGGTCGGAGTCATTGCCCCTGACCTGGACCTTTCTCCTTTAGATCCGGACAAAGTCGTCATTGATGGTGCTATTGTGGATCCTCCTGCCCCTGTAATTGTTTCCGAGTCAGAATTGAAGACTCGGGGGCAGAGGATTATGGAGTCCCCTCCTCGTTCTAAAGACGCTCCGAGCTCTTCTGTTGTTCCTCCGACTTCCTCTTCATCTCCTGTGGTTGCCTCTCTTCCCGGTCCTGGTGGCGCTTTTCCTGACTTTGGTGGTGGTGATCCGTCTACTCCTCTGCAGAAATAACTTTATATGGCTATATGGGGGCTCGGCCTGTGAGTTCCCCCCTTTTTTAAACTCTTTATATCTTGTTTGTTGGTGGTGTTTGAACAATTTCTTTTGGCCTTTTAAGGCTGTTAACAAAATATTTTAAAAATATCCTTTTTTAATAAGGGTTTTAAGTTAACAAAATACCCTTTTTTGGATAAGCGTTTAAGTTACCTTATGCGTGCATGCTTTTCTGATTTTGATTTTTCGAAATCCCCTTGATCTTTTCCTGAAAACCTTTCCCCTTGGCTTGTCTGTTTTTCTGAGCCTTTTTGTTTAAGGACTTTAGGACAGCCTTTGAACTTTTTCCTAGGTTTTTTCAATCTCTGTTTTGTTATTCCTTATACTCAACTTTGCTTTATTGAGTTCTTATGAATTAGGTTATTTTTGCGATGCGTTTTTCTTCTACTCGGTTTTTCATTCTGATTTACGGGTCGAAGTGTTTCCGAGTTTCTTACGATCAACTTTTATAACCTCTTTACACCGACTTGTACCTCGTCGTTTTATCCTGACGACCATCTAGGCCGGTTCATGGGATTTTCACGTTTTGTCGAGCTTAAGTCGGCGCGTTTTGTAGAAAGAAAGAGAAAATAAAGAAGGAATTTATAAGAGATATTTGTAAGATGAAAAAGATCTTTATTAATTAGGGGAGGTACTCTATTGCTACTAAGAGTTTTTGACAATCTATTTCCCTTAGTCCCTACTATGATGCCTCGTTAAAAACCCTTCTCCAGAAAAAACCCTTTTATTTTGGGAAAAAATTATGAAGTTGGAAAAAGAGTACATCAGGGAGTAGAGTTCGCTTTTAACTTTTGATGGTTTCAGTGGCTAAGAGAAGGGGGGTTGAATCTTAGCCCCCTTTTTAAATGCTAACACTTGCTGACCTTCAGAGAAGACTTTTCTGTTTTTGCTCGTTACTGGACACGAGCAATTTTGTTTTGTCTCGTCCCTTGCCACGAGACTTTTTCTTTTTGTCTCATCACTTGGCACGAGATAATTCTGGTTTTGCTCCTGTGTAGTAGAAAACAGAAATGGAGTAGAAAGGAGAAGAAGATTGCACCCAGATATATCCTGGTTCGGCTGCTAAGTGCAGTGCAGCCTACATCCAGTCTCCATCACAAACATGATGGAATTTCACTATAATCAATCTGATTACAACTTGTAAAGTGCTAACCCAACTTACAAGGGGATTCCCACAGAATCATGATACACAACATAGATGAACAAAGAACCTCTAAGACATCTATGGCTTTTTCTTTTAATTTTGCACTCTCTGCCTTTTTTCACTCTATGGCTTTTTCATACAAACCTCACTTGTTTGCCTTTTTCCATGAGACTCAAGACATGACAAAATTAAATAGAAAAAATTACAAAACAGAGAACATTGAAGGAGAAGAGAAAACTGTTAGCTCAGGTAGCTCTGAGAACTCTGTGCCTTGCACTCTCAAATTTTCTCCTTGCTTCAAACAATGGTTGTCCACTCTTATTATAGAAGAGGGGAGCTTCCACTTATTGAAGCCAAAACTGAACCAACTTCTTCCTCCTTCAATGAACAGAATCGGTTCGGCCACTTAGAGAGAGAAGAGATAACCATGTAAAACCCAACATGCAATTACCTCTAGTCCTTTCTTGATCATCACCCTTCATCAATCCGAGCTCTCCATCCTTGGCTTCCTCTCCAAGATGGATTTCTGGCCCTTGATGCTTCATGATGATGATGACTTCATCTGCTTCAATCTCTGCCTTCAACCATCACTTCGCCACTCTAGCTACTCACTGTGGTGGTTGAGCAGAATCAAAGACAAGCCATGCTTCAAGAATCTCTCCTCTTGGCCGAATCTTCAACGTCCATTTTGAGCATGTAAGGCTCAAGATAGCCTCACCAAATTAAATCTAACCACATTTGGTAAGTATCTTAGCCACAACTCACTTTTATTTTGGTGTGTTTTCTTGGCATCATTAGCTTGATGGTCTTGATGCATGCAGCTTCTTCCTTTTCTTGGTTGAAGAACATTTCTTCCATTGTTTCCTGGACAAGGACCGTAGAAAGAAGAAGAAAGAGATGAGAGAGAATGAAAGAATCTGAAGAAAAGCAATGTAAAATGGTTAAGCACATTATTTTGAGAATAGCTTGCTTTTACTTCCCTTAGCTTAGAGTGGCGTGTTTGTCATAATAGCCATCAATCAAATCAGCTGAATTTCTCTCTCATGTTCCCCATGCATTAATTAACAATGTAATAGATTTTGAAATCCATCACATGGTTAAAGACTTGGTTCCGTTGGAAGCACTTTGCTTTCATTTTTCCTTGGTTTCGGACCAAGTTTGGAACCTTTTATCATTAATAGAATTTGGGCTTGTAACATTGAGATTAAAACTGGCCCATTTGGTTAACATTTGCTTTCCTGATAAAATTGATTTCGGATCAAGCATAGAGCACATAAGAAAGCATTTGTTTGGGCTTGCAACAATAATGTTTATTCTGGCCCATTTAATAATTCAGCCTCATATAGCAATGCTGATTTTTAATTTTGGGCTAGCAACATCTTTGTTTTCCGGCCCAAGGTAAAATCTGCACAACAAAATTATCAATTAAGCAAATATGAATTAAGATCAAATTAATAATTTTGTAATTTAATATTTTAATAATGTTTGTTCATCATCAAAATTTAATAAGAGTTTTCCAAACTCATCAACTGTAGTACCTTTTCATATTATAAGCATGCCACGACCTCGGTAACTCGGTGTCGTTCAGGTCGGTCACTTTATAATAACCTTTTCCTAAGACCTCATTGATTTTGTATGGTCCCTTCCAATTAGCAGCGAGTTTTCCTTCCCCTGACTTGTTGACTCCAATGTCGTTTCTGATCAATACCAAGTCGTTCGGGGCAAATGTTCTTCGAATGACTTTTTTGTTGTACCTTGTAGTCATCCTTTGATTCAGCGCTGCTTCTCTTATCTGGGCTTGTTCTCGTACTTCGGGAAGTAGGTCGAGCTCTTCTTTGTGCCCCTATATGTTTCCGATCTCGTCGTGGAGAATTACCCTTGGGCATTGTTCATTGATTTCTATTGGTATCATGGCTTCTATGCCATAAACTAGTCGGAAGGGTGTTTCTCCAGTGGCGGATTGGGGGTCGTCCTGTAAGCCCATAGCACTTGTGGGAGCTCTTCAGCCCAGGCTCCTTTTGCCTCTTGTAATCTTTTCTTTAGCCCTGCCAGTATGACTTTGTTGGCTGCCTCGGCTTGCCCATTGGCTTGCGGGTGCTCCACCGAGGTGAACTGGTGTTTGATTTTCATTCTGGCTACTAGGCTTCTGAAGGTAGAATCGGTGAATTGGGTTCCATTGTCTGTAGTAATGGAATAAGGTATCCCATATCTTATGATGATATTTTTGTAGAGGAACCTCTGACTTCTTTGAGCAATGATGGTGGCCAATGGTTCTGCTTCTATCCACTTTGTGAAGTAATCTATTCCCACGATTAGGTATTTAACTTGTCCTGGTGCTTGGGGAAAAGGACCTAACAAATCCATTTCCCATTTTGCAAAGGGCCATGGAGAAGTGATACTGATGAGCTCCTCTGGGGGAGCCACGTGAAAATTTGCATGCATCTGACATAGTTGGCACTTTTTCACAAATTCTGTGGCATCTTTCTGCAAGGTCGGCCAGTAGAATCCAGCTCGGATTACTTTCCTGGCTAGTGACCTTGCTCCGAGATGATTTCCGCAGATTCCACTGTGGACTTCCTCTAACACCTCGGTGGTTCTTGAGGTCGGTACGCACTTTAACAATGGTGTTGATATCCCCCTTCTGTAGAGAATATTTCTCATCAAAGTGTAATGTTGTGCTTCCCTCCGGATTTTTCTGGCCTCTTTTTCCTCTTTTGGAAGGATGTCAAATTTTATGTATTCGACCCAGGGGTTCATCCATCCGAGGTTTAAACCGACTATCTCAAGGACTTCTTGTTTGTCTTCTATTTTTACCACTAAGGGTTCCTGGAGGGTTTCTTGGATTAGGCTTCTGTTATTCCCTCATGGCTTGGTACTTGCTAACTTGGATAGGGCGTCCGCTCTGCTGTTTAGATCCAGAGTTATGTGTTTAACCTCGGTTTCTGCAAAGCGCCCAAGGTGCTCCAGAGTTTTCTCCAAGTACCTCTTCATATTTGGGTCCTTTGCCTGATACTCTCCACTTATTTGGGAGGTCACCACTTGTGAGTCGCTGTATATCATCACCTTTGTAGCACTGACTTCTTCTGCCAGCTTCAATCCAGCAATCAAGGCTTCATACTCTGCCTGATTAAAGCATTATATGCTGACCCCACATCGATGACTATGAAGTCTATACTCAGAGTCTTTGACTTTTCCCCCTTTCCAAAAGTGGTGTGGAGGAGCAAAAATCCCAGTGGTTTTATCGGCGTGTCCCCTAATCCGTATAAGGTGTCGGGGTAGGCTCTTAATTCTTTCTCATCCAACCTTAGTTTGTCAAAAGCGGGCTTAAAAAGGATGTCCGCTGAGCTTCCTTGGTTTACTAGGATTCTATGGAGATGGGCATTTGCCAGGATCATAGTTATTACTACTGGATCATCGTGTCCAGGGATTATTCCTTACCCATCTTCTTTTGTGAATGAAATGGTAGGGAGGTCGGATGATTCCTCTCCGACCTGGTAGATTCTTTTGACATGTCTTTTGCGAGAGGATTTGGTGAGCCCCCCCCCCCCCCCCGCGCGAACCCCCCTGAGATCATATGGATATGTCTCTCCGGAGTCTGCGGTGGTGGGTCTCTTCTATCCATATCATCTCGCTTTCTCTTTCCATGACTTCCGACCTTTCTATGAGATACCTGTCAAGCCGACCTTCTCTAGCCAGCTTTTCTATCACATTTTTAAGGTCGTAGCAGTCGTTTGTGGAGTGACCATATATTTTATGGTACTCACAGTAGTCGCTGCGGCTCCCCCCTTTTTTATTTTTAATGGGTCTAGGGGGCGGCAGCCTTTCAGTATTACAAATCTCTCTGTATACATCCACTATAGAAACTTTCAGAGGAGTATAAGAGTGGTATTTTCTTGGCCTCTCGAGACCGAGTTCTTCCTTTTTCTTGGTTTCCCTCTCCTTCTCTTTTGTTGAGGGAGGGTGCCCAGGTCGCCAACTCAAGTCTCTCAGCTTAGCATTTTCCTCCATATTGATGTACTTTTCAGCTCTTTCCTGTACATCACTTAGAGAGACGGGGTGTCTTTTAGATATGGACTGTGAGAAGGGACCTTCTCTAAGTCCATTGACTAGTCCCATTATGACTGCCTCTGTGGGCAGGTTCTGAATCTCTAAACATGTTTTGTTGAACCTTTCCATATAGGCTCGTAAGGGTTCTCCGACCTCCTATTTTATTCCCAGGAGGCTCGGTGCATGTTTCACTTTGTCTTTCTGGATAGAGAACCTCATCAGAAATTTCCTTGAGAGGTCTTCAAAACTGGTGATCGACCTCGGGGGGAGGCTGTCGAACCACTTCATCGCTGCTTTCGATAGAGTGGTCGGGAAGGCTTTGCATCGCATAGCGTCGGAAGCATCAACTAGGTACATCCGACTTTTGAAGTTGCTTAAGTGATACTTCGGATCCGTGGTTCCATCGTAGAGGTCCATATCGGGGCTTTTGAAGTTCCTCGAAACTTTTGCCCTCATTATGTCCTTACTGAAAGGATCCTCCCCTCCTAGGGGCGGTTCTTCTTGCTTTTCACGGGAGTTCCGGTCTTTGAGGGAGGATTCTAACTTTAAGAGTTTTCTTTCTAACTCTTTTTGTCGTTCCATCTCCTCTTTTAGGTTCTTTTTGGTCTCCTTTTGTCGCTCCCGTTCTTGTTCTAACTGTTCCAGGCGATTGTGGACTAATCCCATGAGTTCGGTTGCATGGGATGGTCCCTCTTTCTCTGATTCGCGACCTTCTGAAGAGTTTACCTTCGGATTTTTTATTCCGGAGGTACCTTCCCTGTGTTGATCATTGGTTCCCTGGTGGAGGGTCAAGTCTGCATCATTATTACCTGTGTCTAGATTCTCTTGTTCAGAATCTGACTCCACATGACCCTCTTCGGGGGATCTGTCCGCCATCACTGGTTGATCTCTCGGGTCCCCGGCAACGGCGCCAATGTTACGGTGGGTAACCGGAGATTAATGGATTGGATGGTGTTGGTTGGCCCAATCGCTTGAAAGAAGAAGCCTTCGAGTGGGTCTGCACCTCGGGGCCTCCGTCCGACTTGCTCGTATGAGGAGAAGGGGGTGGTACCTGCAAGGACACTCCGATGCCTAAGTCAGCACGGGGTTAAGCAGGTTTAGAATGTATTGGAACTTAGAGATACCTGAGGGGTGTTAGCGTATTTATAGTGGCGAACCAATAACCACCGTTGGAGTAGTGCCACCCTTTTAGGGTGTTAACCGTCCCTTTATCTTAGGGAGGTTAAGATATGGCTCTGTAAAGTAGGTAGAGAGATTCTTGGGGCAGTTACTCTTTTGAATGAGTTTATCTACCAGCTAACCCTCGTACCCGACTTCTTTATAGCAAGTCGTGGTGAGTACCGACTTCATAAGACGAAGATTGGTACTGGGTGAGGTCCAACCCTTTGGTTTAGACCTTTTGCTTAATCATGGGCCTTTATTATTGGGTCAGGGTATGAACAGTAATATACTGTGATTTTGGAAAAATATAATTTGATATTGGAAAAATTTAAGGATCCCGCTAGAGAGACAATAGACTATTTGTACAATGTGTACAATGGCTATTGAGTTATAAAATAAACATCCCCTATACTATTTAAAATAACCATCCGAGTACAAGGGATATTGAGTTATAAAATAAACATCCCCTATACTATTTAAAATAACCATCCGAGTACAAGGGATAATAAACATCTTCTCGAAAAATTAGTTTAATTTTTGGGTTCACCAAAGATCGAACTCTTAACCTTTCAGATCTAAGGCTTTAATACCATGTCATGATACCACTCATCCCAAAAGCTTCAACTTATGGAAAAATGTAACACTAATAATTATATCTCTAATACTCCATAAACCTCCATTGTACACATTGTATAAATATTTCATTGGCTCCTCATACTTTCCCAAAATTTAAAGATAAAGGTGTTCTCTTATGCTGTGATTTAGTGTTTGTTTAAACACTGTTATTTTGATAATTTTTTTTAATGAATTTTTTTTAATTTTTTAGTGTATTTGACAAATTTTTAATAATAAAAATAAAAGTATTAAAAAAATTGTGAAAAGTTGTAATTTACATCTTTTAAAAAAAATTTAAAAATATTTTTCATGTAATAAATAAACAAAAAATATTTTTATATTGTTATATCCAAACATAATTGATAGATAAACTTTTTTTTAGATGAGATATCTAAACATAAAATTACTTTTATTTTTTTATAAGATTTTTTAAAAAAAGATAACTTAAAATTTTTTTTTTAGAAGTTCATCTAAACAAGTTTTTTTTTGGTTTTATCCAAACAGTATCCCCAACCCTTTAGGAATTAATTCATCGCAGATCTGAATTCTATTTAAGAGTTAATGAATTGTTGCATGTATAAAGCGGCTTCTTAATATTTTATATTTATAATGTTTTTAATAAGGCTGCCCGATCCATCAACCTGCCAGTCCAATATTTGGCAGGATGGGATAATAATTTCAACCCATATTATTTTGGCAGAGTGGACCGGACTGGACTAGCTCGCTTTGCTATCCATGAATTATTAACCATACTATTAATAGATATAATAAAATCAAAGATCAAACATATTATTATACCTTAAAAAAATTTTATATAGCTGAAATTTTATTTAGGCATTATTAAGTGTCATTAAGAGGTCACAACAAATATTTTATAATAAAAAAATTAACTACGTTACATGTATACAAACAATTAGTTATTGAAGAATATATGTTAAAGGTAAAATGCACAAAAATAAAAATAAGTAGAGTAGTATATGTAAAAAAATGTTAAAAAGCTAATAGAATTTATTATTTTAGCTAATAATTAGTTATTAATATTTAAAAATATGAACTAAAATATGTTATTAGATTATCAAACTAAAAAAATTTAATTGATAACTAAAAATATTAACAAAAAATAATTAATAAACCTTAAACATTTCTCTTATATATAATATACATATTGACTAATTTAAGAACTAATGTTTGTATCGTGAAGTGCTTCATATTTCTAAAAGTGAATTCAAAGTTTTTAATTTCTAATACAATTAAACAACCATATTCATAAAAGGATATTTTAGTTTTTTAAAAATTAACTAAAATGATAGTTTTCTTATTTACTAATTAACAAATCGGATATTTTATTCATCCTAAAATAAATCAAGTTCAAATATCTAATATCTAACGGAATTAAATAACTTTAGTCTAAAAAAATATTATTTTAGTTTTTTTAAAATTAATTATCAAAGTATTATTATTGTATTTTTAATATAAATTCAAATTTTTAACTTCTGATAAGGCAAACAACTTTACTTTTTTTTCCAAAGATAATAGGTTATATTTTATTAATTATTAAAAAATGAAATACAAAGATGTCCAAAAGCAGGACAGCATAATAAAAGGTGGGGATTTCCCAAAAACACTACACTGAAGGTATTCATCCAACGGTGCGTGGTCGAAAAACGAAGAAAAATCTTAAAGAAGAAATAATGATAAATCAAATTGAATGCACCTAAGAGCTTGTCTCATGGAGATGACGACCTAAACTGAGAGTTCTTTGGATTTCACGGAGTAACTTGACAGAGCTTGCTAGAATGGCAGACGGCATAAAAGTAGAACCTTCAAAAATCAACTGGTTGCGAGCTTTCCAGCAGTTCCAGCAAATGATGGCAAGCAATTGAGGATTACGGTCAGCATTCTTCAACGGGTTAAGTATCTCTGTTGATGCAGTCCACCATGTCCAAAAGTCGTTAGAACTCTGAGGGGGAAGACAGTCACGAAGATAACTCTGAGACCATACGTCTTTAATTCTAGAGCAATCGATCAAACAATGAGTGACTGTTTCCGTTGCTTCATGACAGCAAGGGCATATTGGTGATATAGATGGGATGCGGTGATGAATCTGAGCAAGCACCGGAAGTCGGCCATGGAGAGCTTTCCAAATAAATAGCTTAATTTTGTGAGGCAAGTTCAACTTCCATAGATCAATCCACGGCTTTTTCTGTTGCATATAATTAGGGCAAAGCTCCAGAGGCGGATGGTAAAATAAATAGCCAATTCTGTAACCTGAAGCTGTATCATATTGCTTGGATTTGTTCAAATCCCATTGCAATTTGTCCCTACTCTGCTGAATTTTAACTAACAAAATCCTGTTTGCAACGTCTTGGGGAAATAGTTCTTGAATGAGATTCTGATTCCAATTTCTATCTTCAGTAATTAGGTCTTTAACTCTTGGAAACAACTCAGAAATAGCCTGTCTATTTGGCATGTCAGAAATCATTAAAGGATACGGAGGAGGCAGCCAAGGATCCTCAAAGGTTCGGATATCCTCACCAGTACCACAGCCCAATTAAGACCTTTTTCAACAATCTTTCGGCCTTCCAGTATGCTCCTCCATCCCCAAGAAGGTAAGACTCCAATTTCTGCCGTTATAGCATTACCATTGCTAAAGTATTTACCTCTTAAGATTTTGGATAATAAGGAAGTAGGCTGTGTTACAAGTCGCCAAAACTGTTTGCCTAAAAGCGCCATATTTTGGATTCTGAGATCTTTAAATCCAAGGCCTCCTTCTTTTCGTGGGCGAGTCATAGTGTCCCAACTAATCCAAGCTATCCTCCTTTCAGAACCTTTTTGTCCCTACCAAAACTGAGAAAGTAGAGAGTGAATTTCTGAAATTAAACCATCAGGCAACTTGAAGCAAGACAATGTATAAATAGGAATAGCTTCTCCCACTGCCTTAAGCAATATGTGTCTACCACCTGACGAAAGAAGATTGCGCTTCCACCCTTGGATTCTTTTCCGAACCTTTTCTTTGATCATACTAAAAGAAGCCTTTTTCGATTTAGAGACTGTAGAAGGCAAACCAAGGTATTTATCCTGAGGCCCAATATGATTAATATTCATAGAGTTAGCCAGTAGTGTACGAGTAGTGGACGGAGTGTTGTGGCTAAAGAATACAACAGATTTATTAAGATTTACCCTCTGGCCACTGATGCTTTCATAAGAATTCAATAAATGCAGGATATTTGAACATACTTCAGGATTAGCCTTACAGAATAAAATGGAATCATAAGCAAACAGGAGGTGGTTGACCTTAGGACATCGCCTATGTATCTGAAGACTCTGAATTAGTCTATTTTGTTCTGCCTTGTGTAGCAAGAAGGAGAGACCTTCTGCACAAAAAAGAAAAAGATAGGGGGATAGAGGATCTCCTTGTCGAATACCTCTATTTGGTTTGAAGAAACCATAAGGTTGTCCTTCCACAATAACAGAATAAGAAACAGTTGTCACTAATTCTCGAATCCACATAATCCATCGAGAGTCAAAACCAAACTTCTCCAATATAAACCAAAGAAAGTGCCATTCCACCCTATCATATGCCTTACTCATATCTAATTTTAGCGCCATTTCATTTTCGAGACCCCTTTTTTTGTTCTTTAAGTAATGCATACACTCGTGAGCAATTAGGATATTATCAGAGATTAATCTACCTTTAATAAAAGCACTCTGCGTAGGGCTAATTAGTCTATTCATCATACTCTGAAGCCTATGTACAAATACTTTGGAGATAATCTTGTAAAAGACTGAAAATAGGCTTATTGGTCTTACCTGAGTCATATATTTAGCATCAGAAATCTTGAGAATAAGACAGATCTGAGTGTGGTTAAAACCCTTCAAGATTCTGCCCCCAGAAAAGAAGCTCTTAACTGCTCGAAACACATCACCACTAAGTATGTTCCAGAAGCTTTAAAAAATTTTTGTTGTCATACCATCATCTCCTGGAGCACTTTGAGGATGAATGCTAAATGTTACGCGTTTCACTTCCTCCATAGTCACTGGTCTCTGAAGCCAACGGTTCATGTGAGCTGTAACCTTAGGTTCAAAATCAGTAAACAGAAGTTCAGGGTTCTCATGACAAGTGGAGGAAAAGATGTCTTTGAAATAAGATTCAGCCACAGAAGCAATACCAGCATTTGAAGTAGCCACTTCACCATCATTGCCAGTTAGTTGCCAAATTCTATTCCTTCGGGTTCGATTTCTAAATTTCTGATGGAAGAAAGCTGTATTCTGATCACCAGATTTGAGCCATTTGACTCTAGACTTATCTTTCCAATAAGATTCCTTATTTTGCAATGCTTTTTCAAGTTTTTCCTCTATTTCTGAAATGATGTCGCCTCCATGAATTCCTGCTAAACGAAGTTCCTCTAATTCCGACTGTAGTAAATCAATCTCCACCTTCGAATTAGATCTGTATTCTTGCTGTCATTTGACAATCTTATACCGACAACGCTTTATTTTTTGAACTAGGATATACATGGTTGAACCATCAATCTGTTCATGCCAAACCTCTCTAACAATTTGGCAAACAAATTTACTTATATATATAAGGATATTTAATTTTAATCCTTTGATTCCTAAAAGATTGCATTTTAGTTTTTTAAATTAAATCAAATTTAAAATTTTAATTATTCACATAATCAAACAACTCTAATTCTTAAAGGATATATATATATATATATATATATATATATATTAGTATTTTTAAAAGTCTTTTAAAAGGATTATTTAATGGTTTAAAAATTAAATATAAAGATATTTTATATTTTTAAGATCAAATTCAAATTAAACAACAATAATAATTCCAAGGCAACTTTCAAACTTAAGATTTGATTTATGTGTTAAATTAAATCATATCATTCATGTATTAAAGTATTTAGTTAAATTCTATTAAAGATATTTAATTAAATTATTCGTATTATCCATGTAAAAATCAATAATATTTACCAACAAAAAAATATTATAATAACACGTTGCTCTTTTAATATCTTATCAATGCAAAAAATAGATCAAATCTTTAATATTTTAGGATCTATAAAAAATATCAATTCGTGTCAATACGGAACTAAATTAAAAACATCTTTAATTTAGATAAAAAAATTTTCTCTTAAAGCTATTAAAGAAAATCAAAGACTCTATAAAAGCTACATAGCATAGAGTAAACGAACCCATCACTTTTGTTACTTTGCCATGGAATCCACCGTTTTTTCGTTGCGAATTACTCCCATTGAAAATCAAGCCATACCATATGAGTTTTATTTCGATGATTATTTCTCCATCATTCTCAATTGCACCCAAGAATTGATCCAAATTACCCAAGGCTCTGATGTTGAATTTTCTTCTACTACAACTACTGAAGCAATCTTGGTTCCCTCAGATATCCTATGTAGTTGTACTCCACTCACAGACCTCAATAGAGAAGACACAATCTTATTGCATGAAATCTTTTCTTCAGTGCCTGCATCCCGAGTTATTGAACCAAATTTTACCTGCCATAGGCGAAACTGCAAGAAGGATTCTAAGCCGTGAAGGGTGTGACTCCAACACGCGGGAGATTGTTGTGAACCTTCACGTTGTTACCAGGCGCAACATTGTTCAAGACTCTGATATCTATAATGATGATCTCTGTGAAAACGTTCCTGAACTAACACAACTCGTGAATCTGTTAGAGAGATCCAAAATTGATGAGCAAGATGATGACGCTGAATGCGCTATTTGCTTGGAGAAGTTTGGCCATGGTAACGAAGATTCAAGTGTAGACGTTGTTCGCATAAATTGCTCGCATGTTTTTCATGATCGTTGCATGCTCCGCTGGCTCCGATGCTGTGCCGACCATCAGTCGCCGTATTCTTGCCCATTGTGCCGCTGCCTCATATCTGCAACTTCACACGGTGACGATGAATAGGTCTCCCGTGTTCTCAATTATAATCAAACTGAGAATTTTTTTAGTGTTTTGTACAGTTTTTCAATTTGTTTTACACTTGAATTTACGTCCTGCTTATGTAGTATTATTATCCTATTTGTTAGAATGTGATAACAATTTTTCTTTTCAAGAAAAATTCAAATTTTGATGCATAAAAACAAATTCTAAGAAAAAGGTAAAGAAACCTTATTTTTTACGGCAACTAAATAAGTGCGACAAATTAATTTGAATTAATCGAGTGATTAATTTATTGATTATAGTGTGATTATATACACAATAAGACAACATTTTTTATGTATCATTTTCTGCTGTCTAAACTCTAAAGAGATGCATATCCTATTAATAAAATAGAGATACTTTCCAAGTGTAATACAATAAAAATTGTTCTCAAGTACGCAATAACATAGGTTGTTAGAAGCTTGTCTTTCAAAACTTCAACACATGTTACCGAATAGAATAGAGTAATAAACTTTCACTCTATAAACCTCTCAAATTTACTAGAATTACGAGCTAGCATTTTGTTGAACTAGTAAATTCATTTGATTAATAGGATACCACCTAAATTGATGGATTTCAATTCTTAAAATGTTAAAGTATATATATAAACTTGTTTGTTTTGTATGTGTTATTAACAAATTTTCATGTTATGCCCTGTTACTCCATAACTAACACTTGTGTTTGAGTTTGATGCTAGATAGAAAACATTTTTTAGCTTACTTATTTCATTAGTAATACAATATAAAAGTGTTTAAATTTAAATCGATTTAAATTAAACTGTTTATTCAAGATTTTTTTTATTGAAATAAATATAAAAAAATTATTTTCTTAAGTAATAAGTACATATAGATCAAAACTTTTTTTAAGATGCGCTGCACCAAATTATGAAAAGCACCCACGGATTGAAAATAATCTCTATCTCAACGCTTACGCCCATAAAATGGGACATTCTATAGATGGCATCCGCGAAATGGGCATGTCAATGGCAGTACACATGAATTGAGCCATTCTAATTCTGACACAATAAAATGGGCTTTTTCATTTTAATTTAATTAAAACTGGTATTTTAAATAAAAGAAAAACGTTTGTTAAACAATGATCCCGTATTTTAGATGTACTCATCAAACAAAATTAATTCTTAAGGAGCCAAAAATCATATGACAAAGAAACCATCAATCTTTGATGAATCAACGATTTAAATTATCAAAATGGTGGTTTAACTAACTTAATTAAACTATAGCATATTCGGTGGATCAAAGATTACATAATTTAATTAATTAAGTGCGTGGCTGAGATTACAATCGTTTAGGCAATTGATTATTTATTTGCTCTCTTATTAGTTCCATTTGTTAGGCAATTGGTTCTTCTCACTTAGTATCATTAGAAAATAGTGTTCTTGTATGTGGTGAACAATAATAAAATTATAATTCACAATAATCTTGATAGCAATGCCAAAGAAATTATTACGTAGTTAGTGTTTGCTGTTTTATTGTGTATGATATGGTAGGTGAAAATAAAAAACAAATGTGAAATGTATGTTAATGTATATTTTGTTGCTATTTTTTATTTATTTTTTATTCCTATTAGAACTCTCTCTTCTTTTATTGGGGTCAAGAACTTGCTGTAACTAATAAAAATAATAAAAAACTATATAAAAATAAAATCACATGTAAAAAAAATAAAATTAAAATTGAGATTTCATACCATACAATGTTACATACAAATTTAATAATAAAAATATAGTGATAAAATGATAAAAAAAAAGAATATCTGGAAGGAATATCTGCAATAAGTGGTTTAAATGGAATATTATTTTAAAAGGGTGGTGGATGGTCCATATTTTCAACAGATAATTACGTAAAAATGGTGGTGGATGGTCCATACTTCTAGATTATTACAACTTAGTTGCTGCATTTCATTTCATATTTGGTACTAATGAATTGGGTCCAATTCGCGTCTGACCCCTTGAGTTTGGAAATGGATCCTCTCAATTTTTTTTAACAATTGAGATCACACTCTCACCATTAGTTTTATAAGTGGGACTAATAATAAATACGAGAGAGAGAGCAATGGAGGGTTAAAGATCACACTTTAAACTCTCGATTTTTTTAACAATAGAAAGTATCCATTCCCCTTGAGTTTTTCCTCTGCCTCTATTTCGTGGGTACCACCTCTATGATAGCCGAATTCGCGTTTGTCACACCTGAGAAGCCCATTTCGTGGGCGCTATACACAAGATGGATTTCTGCTACCATTTCCTGATCGTCAGCGTTGAGATGGAGGCTATTTCCAATTCGTGGGTGCTTCCCATGATTTGGTACTGCGTATTTTGGAAAAGGTTTTAATCCATGTGTATTTAGGAAAATAATAGTTGTTCTGGGGTTACCTGGAACCAGATGTAGATTGGGCTTGCTTACGAGACCCAAACGTTCAAAGGAGTGGTCTCTGAGTTGTCTTGCGTCAGATAGCCACCGTCTGAGTTGTATTTTCGAAAAGGCGGGAGGTGGTACTTACAAGACACTTCGATGCCTAGGTCAGTAAAGGGTTAAGTAGGTTTTAGCGTATTGGAACTTAGATGTATCTGAGTGTGTCAGAATATTTATAGGAGTTGAGCTAATAACCACCGGTGAAGTCGTTCCACTTCTGGTGGTGGATAACCGTCCCTTTATCTTACAGTTGTTGGGATCTCTCTTCTAGAAGTGGGTGAGAGATATAAGGAGGCAATTACTTAGTTGGATAAGTGTTAAGCACCTGCTGGTGTTGACCCCGATCTCTTTGTAGAGGTCGGATAGGCAGCAAAGGCCAACCTTCATGATTGGGCCTTTTAGCTTAATTTGGGTCTAGCTTATGATTTGGGTCAGGGTATGAACAGTGCCCCTACTCGAGTCCGATCTCTTCAATAGGAGTTGGACTTGAGTATTGATAGTGCTCGGGACTGCCTAAGTCGTTATCCTCTTCCCGAGTTGAGGAACCGACGCGATTTCAAATCATCAATCGTCATGTCTTATCAACCGTCGTGTCCGTTTGGCTTTTTGCATTTACACGTGGAGGCAGTTACATTGGTATCGGCGCACTCTTTTAATGATTGCGTCGTTTTACAATCATGCCCCTAGTATGTTATAAATGCCTTTCGTCTCTTTCTCTTTCTTCTTTTCGAATTTTTCCTTCGTACTTTCTTCTTTGTTTGAAAGATCTTCGCGCTTTGGTGTTTGCTGTTTCTGTTCATGGGATTTTCAGCATTTTTGGCATCCCCTTCCTTCTTGCTGTCAGTTTTCCTCCAAGAAAGATTAGTCTTTCGTTACTTTTCACTCTTTATTGGCTTCGTTGTTTTTATTGAGTGCACTGAGTAATGGAGGAAGAGGTTCTAAGTAGATTTTGGTGGTGCTTTCACTATTTGCTTGTAGCAGACTTTGAAATTTTTGTATTTTTCTTCTTACAAAAATTGTTTCTTTTGATGCAATTGGTTGCTTTATTTGGGAAAGGACTGCCTTGTTTTAAAATCTGCTTTTGATAGTTGTTTTTTATTTGTATAATGTAGGTATATCTTCTTGTATATCATCTCCCATTTCTAAAAATGTCTTCTCGGTTTATGGAGGCTCTGTTAAGATGGGTAGATTCTTCCGTCTTGTCTGAACACCCCATTGTCGATAATGTTTTTGTAACTGAACTTCGTAAACACCATAGGATCTGCATTTCTGATGTCGATGAGGCAAAGTATGAATTAGTGGCCCCAGACTCAAAGGACCGGGTTTACTGTGGGAGAATGAACGATTCTGATCCCCACTTCTTTTTTGTATAGACTGTCTGTTCACTCGTTTAGGGGTTACTTTTCCCTTTTCTGACTTTGAGATAGAGGTGTTATCCTACTGTGGGGTAGCTCTTTCCCAACTTCATCCCAATTTCTGGGGTTTCCTCAAGATTTACCAGCTTGTTAGCCATACACTTGATTTTTAGATCTCTTTAAAGACCTTTTTCTATCTTTTTCATTTAGCCTTTTAGTGCTAAAAATAAGCAGCAGTGAATTTCCTTTCGAGTTATACAAGGCCGAAAAGTTTTTTCCATTTTTGATGAGTCTTTTCCATGACTTCAAAAATTTCTTCTTTAAAGTTTAAGCAGTTAAAGGTCATCATCCATTTTTTCTAATGAAAATAATGATCCCCGATTTTCTCTATACTGGGTCGAGACTTCCCCCGTAGAGAAATATGGCTTGGTAGATTTGGACGAGGTAGATGAGGCTGTGGTAGAGTTTTTCCGAAACCTCTGCCACTCCTCCTTGGCTTCAAAGCTCGGGTTTGGCGACTTCCTCCCAGCCAATTTTAGTAAATCCAATTCCTACTTCTCCTCTTCCTCCTCTTGCCCCTGTCCCCCCAGTCCTTCCTTCCTCGGAACCTGAGAAGAAGAAACGCAAGATCTCGGAAGCCGGTGCTTCTAACATCGGGGACACCAGCTTTGACGGAGTAAAATTTTCTAGGAAGCACATCCTTTTACATAGCCAAATTGCTATGGATGATGCTGCTATCCGTAACCATCTTCAAATTTTAATCCGAGAAGGAATTCGTACTACCGGGGTCTGTATCTCTCTTCTTGATATTATTAGAAAAAACCCCTTTGAGTGCGACCCAGCACTCTTTGGAAAATTTTCAAGGACAAATTACTATGTATTAAGGAGATGAGAAGAGGCTGCATGAGGAGAATGCTAGGCTGAAGAAAGAACACTTTCAAGCTCGGAAAAGAGAAAAACAGTTAATGGGTTCTTGTGCCATGACTGGGGGTTTGAAGGAGATGGCTGAGCAGAATTACGTACGCATCTTTTCGGCCAATTTTGACTTGAAAAAGGGAGGTGGAGCAACTTCGTGAGGGTTACCAAGACTTGGAGGACTCCATCGTTGAGTGTACTGAAGATGTGTTTAGGGTGTTGAAACAATAGGTCGGAGTTATTGCTCTCAACCTATACCTATCACCTCTTTATCCCGACAAGATTGTCATTAATGGAGAGATAATTTTTCCTCCTCGTCCTAAGACTGATTCCAAGCTGAAGACTGTCGGGCAGTGCATAATCGAATCCCCTTTTCGGGAGATCGGTCCAACCGAGGGGTCACAGCCGAGCTCTTCAGCCCCTCCCAACGTGGACCCGACTTCTAGTGCCGAAGAGATTCTTCTTACCCCTCCGACTTCTATAGCTGAACTGACATCCTCTCCTGCTGATGACTCCAACCCTTTAATTGGCCCTATGTGATATTTTTATTAAGTCCCGGCTTGTGGACCTTTTGATGAACAATTTTTTTATGTTTTGTATATTTTTAATTTAAATTGAATTTTAATAACTAATTAAACTAATTAAATATAGTAAAAGAATTTTGTGTAAATTATAAGAGTTACAAAAAAAATTATTTTATAGTTTTTTAAATTTTTTTAAAACTACATACATATATATTAATTAGATCTAACGATACAAAAAAAAATAGAAAACTAAAAAAACAAATGAAAAAAATGGCCGAATCACAAATTTAAAATTAAAAAGTAAAAAAGGTGTTAAGTGAGTAAGGGTGAATTTTATAATTGTTAATGGAGTTGATATGATATAAGAATTGTGTGATTTTGTAGGGTATAAAATTCAAGTGGTTTTACTATAAAAAATTAGTTAGGTTATCAAAAATTAAGTTAAATTAAGAGTTAATATTAATAATTTTGATGATATAATTAATTTTATTTTATAATTATTAAATTTATTATAAAGAATAATGTACTCTTTATTTGAGAAAAATAGGATAAAATTTACCTATTTTTTTATCTGCTAATAGTTTTTGTTTTAGAGTTATATAGTATCTCTTTAAATTATTTTAACACTTAAATATTATTGCTTATAGAGACTATTTTAGTTAAAGTTTTTACGCCTTATATTTGTTCACATTGATACGGTATTTGTTTATTTGAAACTGTATTTGAGTCTTTTTAATTTTAGCATAATATCGTAAATGGTATATGTTACTAAAACTAAAAATATTAACCATACCATCAATAGATATAAAACCAAAAATCAAACATATTATTATACATTAAAAAAAATATTCTATAGCCAAAATTTTATTTAGGCATTGTTAAGTGTCATTAAGAGGACACAAAAAATATTTTATAACGAAAAAAAATTAACCATGTTATATGTATACAAAAAAATTAATTATTGAAAAATACATGTTAAAGGTAAAATACACAAAATAAAAATAAGTAGAATAGTATATGTAGAGAAATTTTAGAGAATCAGTAAAATTTATTATTTTGGCTAATAATTAGTTATTAATATTTAAAAATATGAACTAAAGTATGTTATTAGATTACTAAACTAAAGAAATATGGTTGATAACTAAAAATATTAACAAAAAATAATAAACCTTGATGAACATTCTCGTATATATAATATACATATTGGCTAATTTAATAACTAATTTTTGTATCCTAAAGTGCTCTATATTTCTAAAACTGAATTCAAAGTTTTTAATTTCTAATACAATTAAACAACCATATTCATAAAGGGATATTTTAGTTTTTTAAAAATTAACTAAAATGATAGTTTTCTTATTTACTCGTCAACAAATCGGATATTTTATTCTTCTTAAAATAAATCAAGTTCAAATATCTAATATCTAAAGGAATTAAATAACTTTAGTCTAAAAAAAATATTATTTTAGTTTTTTAAAATTAATTATGAAAGTATTATTATTGTATTTTTAATATAATTAAATTCAAATTTTTAACTTCTGATAAGGGTAAACAACTTTACTTATATAAGGATATTTTAATCCTTTGATTCCTAAAAGATTACATTTTAGTTTTTTAAATTAAATTAAATTCAAAATTTTAATTATTCACATAATCAAACAACTCTAATTCTTAAAAGGATATATTAGTATTTTTAAAATTCTTTTAAAAGGATTATTTAATGGTTTAAAAATTAAGTATAAGGATATTTTATATTTTTAAGATCAAATTCAAATTAAACAACAATAATAATTCCAAGGCAACTTTTAAATTTTTCTTTTAACCGAAAATAAGGAGATTCGAACTCGCAACCTTTTAAGCGAGTATAAAGAGATTATGCCATTTGAGTTATAATTCATTGGAAAGCAAGGCAACCTTTAAACTTAAGATTTGATTTATGTGTTAAATCATATCATTTATTTATTAAAGTATTTAGCTAAATTCTATTAAAGATATTTAATTAAATTATTCGTATTATCCATGTAAAAATCAATAATTTTTACCAACCAAAAAAATATTATAATAAGACGTTGCTCTTTTAATATCTTATCAATGCAAAAAATAGATCAAATCTTTAATATTTTAGGATCTATAGAAAATATCAATTCGTATCAATTCGTTTAAAACCATCTTTAATTTAGATAAAGATTTGGTTCACTAATAAAAGATTTTTTCTCTTAAGCTATTAAAGAAAATCAAGACTATAAAAGCTGCATAGCTCATTCAGGTATCTACTACTCGCTTGCTCGCCTACTTATCCATACGTTCTTTGGTAGGCAGCATAGCATTTTTTGGTTTTCCACTTTCAAGAAAGACTTGAGTGAATTAACCATTCGCTTACTCTTGTACACCGCTCTCCTCGCTTTTTTTTTTTATTAAAAATCTCTTACTTGGTAGCCGGATCTTGATAATTCGAATTAACGAACCCATCACTTTTGTTACTTTGCCATGGAATCCACCGTTTTTTCGTTGCAAATTACTCCCATTGAAAACCAAGCCACACCACAAGAGTTTTATTTGGATGAATGTTTCTCCATCATATTCAATTGCACCCAAGAATTGATCCAAATTACCCAACGCGCTGATGTTGACTTTTCTTCTACTACAACTACTGAAGCAATCTTGGTTCCCTCAGATATCCTATGCAGTTGTACTCCACTCACAGACCTCAACAGAGAAGACACAATTTTATTGCATGAAATCTTCTCTTCAGTGCCTGTATCCCCTGAGTCATTGGACCAAATTTTACCTTCCATAGGCGAAACTGCAAGAAGGATTCTAAGCCGTGAAGGGTGTGACTCCAACACGCGGGAGATTGTTGTGAACCTTCACGTTGTTACCAGGCGCAACATTGTTCAAGATTCTGATATCTATAATGATGATCTCTGTGAAAACGTTCCTGAACTAGCACAACTCGTGAATCTGTTAGAGAGATCCAAAATTGTTGACCAAGATGATGACGGTGAATGCGCTATTTGCTTGGAGAAGTTTGGCCATGGTAATGAAGATTCAAGTGTAGAATTTGTTCGCATAAATTGCTCGCATGTTTTTCATGATCGTTGCATGCTCCGCTGGTTCCGATGCTGTGCCGACCATCAGTCGCCGTATTCTTGCCCATTGTGCCGCTGCCTCATATCTCCAACTTCACGCAGTGACGATGAATAGGTCTCCCGTGTTCTCAATTATAATCAAACTGAAAGAATTTTTTTAGTGTTTTGTACAGTTTTTTAATTTGTTTTACACTTGAATTTACGTCCTGTGTATGTAGTACTATTATCCTATTTGTTAGAATATGAATAACAATTTTTTTTTTCAAAAAAAATTCAAATTTTGATGCATAAAAACAAATTCTAAGAAAAAGGTAAAGAAACCTTATTTCTTAAGGCAACTAAATAAGTGCGACAAATTAATTTGCCTTAGTGGAGTGATTAATTTACTAGTTAAGTATGATTATATACATAATAAGACTATATTTTTTATGTATCATTTTTTGAGGTCTAAACTTGAAAGAGATGCATATTCTATTAACAAAATAGAGACACTTTCTAAGTGTAATACGTACCCAATAATATAGGTTGTTAGAAGTTTGTCTTTCAAATCTTCAACACATGTTATCGAATGGAGGAGTAATAAACTTTCACTCCATAAACCTCTCAAATTTACTAGAATTACCAGCTAGCATTTTGTTGAACTAGTAAATTCATTTGATTAATAGCATACCACCTAAATTGATGGATTTCAATTCTTAAAATGTTAAAAGTATATGTATAAACTTGTTTGTTTTGTATGTGTTATTAACAAATTTTTCATGTTATGCCCTGTTACTCCATAACTAACACGTGTTTGAGTTTGATGATGGATAGAAAATATTTCTTAGCATACTTGTTTCATTAGTAATCCAACATAACATAAGAATGTTCAAATTCAAATCAATTCAAATTAAACCCTTTCATTCAATTCAATTCAAATTAAAAATCGATTAAAATCACTTTAATTTAAATTTAATGGATTGAATTTTGAATCTATTTTTTAAAACTGATGCAATCCAATTTAAACCACAAAATATAATATAATATTATTATTTTTTATTATATTGAAAATTTTAATTTGTTAGTATATTCAATTTGTTATATATTTTTATCTCATTCATGCATTATTATTATTTGATGAACATTTTATAAATTAAAAAAATGAGACTTATTTATTTATTTATTTTAATCAACTTATAATTTTATTTTTATTATTTTGTTATTGTTAATTTTTTAATATATTATTGAGACTTGTTATATCATTATTAGTTATTTAAGATTTGTTATTAAAAGTTATTATGTATATTAATTTTTTTTAATTTATAAAATTCTAAATCCAACACCAATTCAAACCGCTTGAAATTTGATTGAATTGTTTAGAAAAAATCATCCAATCCAAGTCGCACGCAAGTAAAGAGAATGCTTGAATCGAATGAATTTTTCACACTAATCCAAGTCGCACCGTAAATAAAATTAATGTTTGAATCGAATAAATTTTTACACAAAACTAATCCAAACCGCACCACAAACTCCCCTAAATATAACTTGTCTGAAATTATATAAACCCACCACAAACACCCCCAAATATAACTTGTCTGAAATTATATAAACCTAACAAAAGATATCTATACAAAAATATTTACCACCTTCTTTAATATTTAAATTTAAAAGCATATTCTTGTTAAAGACAATACACCCTTATAATTTTCTATCTTAAAAAAGTGAAATTTGCGCCAAAGATTTCTATTTTTAGAAAATAAATAAAAAACGCCTCCGACGAATGTGTTTTTCCTTTCCTTTCTTTTTTTGAAGAAAAATTGAAATCACCCTACCAAGTTAATTTTAAAAATGCATGTATGAGCTGAATAAGCCAAGCTTGATTGTGTTCTGTAACCTGAGCTGTAACTTGCTCAAGTAAAAAGTCAAGCCAAATAAACAAAGAAGGAAAATACATTACTTGAAAAAATTATTTAATTGACAAAAAAGTTATGCATAACACCACAAAACCCTTTAAAAGAAAGATGTTTTTAAATTTGACAATTTTAAATTGAAAAAGCAACTTGAGTTGAATAAGCCAAGTTTGACTGTTCTGTAACTTTTGCAGGAAATGTTAACAAAATCCCACAAACTAACTAAATCATATCATTTCTTTGCAAACACATTTTCACAAGCAAACATAAACTCAAGTAACTATGCCAAGATAAACATCTTCATTTCCAAAATACATAAATAACTAAACAAAATAAAGATTGGACTAATATTCTATTGGTGAATGTCCAAAAATATCAAGGGTATACACATCTCAGAAGCAAGTTGGATGTACAAGTTGTGTCTGTATGCTATCATCAAACTGTGTATATTCACACATCACTCATCTAAGATGATGATGATGATGAAGATGAAGAATCATATGGTCAACAATGTCATAGTTGCAAATTGTCTATTTCTTCTAGGGGAAAGCTCGTGTTATCTTGTCCACCTGTGTTCCAAAGAAAACTTGCATACTTTGACATATAGTAAGTATTGCCCGGTTCTGCTTCCAATGATTGAAGATATCTGAGTTCTGCTGCCCAAAGATCCTTTCTTACCATCCACAAGAAATCAGCATATCTGCTGAATGCTTCAGCCTCCGGCGACTCTGCTAGCACCGAACGCCGGTAGTACTCTTCACTCCTGCAAATATTCACATTCAATGTATCAAAAAAATGGTGGAAATTAATCAGCAGTTGAATGCTTCCAAAAGGGTAAAAGAAGATGTACTTGAGAAATGCATTAACATGCTTTCACCAAAGATATTTACCATACCCAAGAAGACAAGTTTTGTATTAAAACCAGAAAATGTGTTTGATGCTCCTAAAGTCAGCAAAGAACTGTACTTTGTACCATTTATAATTTGTAACACTAGTCATTATATTCAAGTTTTTCATACATTGAGACTTGGATAAGTAAATTTTTTTCAATGAACTTCTTTGAGTCACCCATAACAAAACCTAAACAAAATATATAATGATGGAATACAAGACTCTGCTCAGATGCAAGCGGTATAAGCACCACCTTTTCTATCTATGTATTCCTTTACTCACAAGTCACACTATAAGCAAACTCTACACGACCCTCTAACCCAAATACTTTCAACTCAAAATCGCTTTATTGAAATTGGGAAAACGAATCAAATGCTAATTACTAATAATGACAGTTCATTTACATAAAAAAAATGAGAACATAATATATTATAAAAAAAATAAGGTTCTTGAGAAACTCACCTATCAATGTCACGAGCAACAAGGAAAAGGAAGTGTCCATAGTTGGAAAGCAGAAGAGAATTATGTGGTGACAAGCGCAAATGCTTTTGGTAATACAGATCAGTGGTGACATACTCCTCATATTGATCACTTTGAAGCTCCACAGACAGAGGTGACACAAATCTTTTCATTGTTTCATGGTCCAAAACCTCATTATTATCTAGCCCTTTATGCATAATTGAAGCTTCTTCAACCATGGAGCGCCACAACATCTCTTCCTCTGCCAATCCTTTATCCTTGCTATGCTCGTCTTGTTGAGTCTCAACACCAACTTGTTCTGAATGTCTCAATGGTAGAATGTTTGTAACCATGGAAGGAGGAGTTTGTGCCATAGAGAAGACAGAGAAGTTGGCTAATAGGACCATGACATCGACCATTAGAGTTGGGGTCTTGCAGAAAACCTGTTGAAATAGCCACACAAATGAAGTATCCATGTCAACCCTCAACTTGTCCATGACACCTTCAAAGTCCTCAAGGAACATGCTCTCCCTTGTTTGCAAGGCATAGTTTTGAAGCTGGTGGAAGATAAACAACATGGAAGAGAAGGCCTTGTTTACAGAACAATAACTCAAATCACTTGCCTCCTTCAAACTCTTCTGCAATTGAAGCTTCTTCCTGATCATCCTAATGGAAAAGGGAATCCCCACACCCTTCACTCTCCTCTCAAAACTCAGCCTCAGAATCTCTTCTCTCTCAGGCCAGCTAGGTGGCTCAGGCTGGATTCCCAGAAGAGAAGGTTCCAGAAGATCAGGCTTCATGGAAAAAAAGCTATTCACTTCTCTATTTTTGGAATTGTCTGAAACGACAAAAGCCATTTCCTTTTCATTCTCATCACCATGATCATCATGATTGGCGCCTGCATGGTGAAAAGGGATGCAGCAGACACGATTTTCTCTTTGCACCCTCAAATTCCTGATGCATGGAGATGTGAATCCATGAACCAAACGGCATGGCATGATGGCACTGTTCTTGCTACGAGTGAAACTTGCCAGTGGCAGAGAAGGAACTGAACGCGGTGCCTTCCATGAATGAGATAGAGAACAAGGGGTTCTCAGTTGCCAACAATTTGAATTTGGAGAGACCCTTGAAGCCATGTTCAAAAATGCCAAGTTCTTCTTCCAGGAAACACAGAAAAAGATGAACCACACTTATAGACACAGTATCAAACACCTAGAGGGCAATCATCATTAACCTTATTAAATATTAATTAAAATCATAATGAAGTTTACTTTTTTCCCCCTTCTCATCAAGAATCCAATGATCCCAACCAGCTCATGACAACTTTTAGTGAAAAATATAGAAATCGAAATGGGTGAGGGAAAAAAAAGGGACCCTTTTTTGACAAAAAAGGAAGCAAAGATCAAAACTTCAAAAGGGACGTGAGAAAATCAAAAAAGGGAAACTTGGGATTCGAATAACATTGAATTTAAAGGTGAAAAGAACAAAGATATTTTCTTTCTGTTTTTTAGGAAATTGATGGGAGAGTTCAGAGAGTTGAAGAAGGTGGTTCAGGATAGAAACACGTGGTTTTCTAAGGAACAAAATCATCAAACAAAGAAGCAGGTTCAGGAGAATTCAAGTGTATTGGTGTTGGGTGTTGAGATCTAAAAATAAATAGGGAACCAGAATTGGAACTGTCAAGAGGTGTAATTTTATTATTTTTAGTTTTTTTTTTATTGAATACATTTTTAGGGTTTGAATGTAAGTAGCAGAACTGAAGGAGTGGATAACACGTGGGACCTGATTACCTGAACGACGTGGCAGTAAGATATAGTTTGAAGATATTTATTCCACTTTTTGAGCTTTTTATTATTTTTTAATAATTTTTATATGTTATTTTATTAGGTTTAGTCAATATGTATTTTTTTTATATTATGAAAGTTATTATTAATAATTTTTTTATAGATTTTACTTTAATAAATAATAATAAATATATTAAAAGTTTAATTTTTATATTTTTGACATAAATTCTTTTAATTAATAATACTATATATATTTTAAATATAGTATTATATATATATAAAAAACTTAGCCACTTAAATAGTCATTAATATATAATATATATTGAAAAAAAATGGTAAAAGGTCATTAAAATTTATTAATTTTGATCATTAATTAATTATTAATGTTTAAATGTGTGAGACTAAAAAAATTGAGTTAATAGTCAAGTGATGATAAAAAATAATAAATTTTTATAGTCGTATTTCTCATATTAAAATACTAAATATATAGGATTTAGATCCTCTAAATTTTAGATTTTCACTTTAGAAAATAAAGTTAAATCTCTCACCATTGAATGTTTTCTCTCTTATGTTTTTTCTTGATCCTACCTATAAAATAAATGGTGATAAATTATACTTTACCTCTAAAGTAAGTTTCAAAATTTAGAGAATTCAAATCCAAATATATAAGATAAACTACTAAAATATCTTTAAAATATGATAAAATTATCTAATGTTAAATATATATTCTTAAAAAATATGTAAAAATTAAATTTTAATAAGATTTTTTACAAGTATAATTAGATAATTGAAATATTTTTCTAAGTAGATTTTTTTAAATATTTATTTTCGTTAATGGATAAGAAAAATGAAAAAAATAGAATTCAATTTTTTATTTTTATGTATTTTTTAAATAACTATCTAAATATTTTTATAAAATTTTAGATCAAATATATAAATAATTTATTAAATACAAAAATTGTATACTATTCATAAAAAAATATTTTTTTATTATTTTTTTTGTGTTTTAACTTCGCCTATGTTACACTTGCGGTACATAGCCGGTCCCAAGTCCGGATAAAGGAGGAGGGCTGTGTTAGGTCTTCGACAACCAACATAAAAATATAGTCGAATCCCTATGACATGAATCAAAGACATTATGCACTAAAGCTATGTCGTTGCCTGGAAGCAACGCGCTGTATGGCTCGAGTACGGTGTCAAATGAGCAAGAATCGTGCATCGGTGTCCGGATGTAGTGTTAAATGAGTAAGGTTCTCGCGTTTTTGTGAATGGACGAGGGTGAATAAGCTAGTTCACAAAGGACATGTGAGAAGAAAACCGGTAGAACATCCAGTCAGGATAGTGGATAAGATGGAAGATGGACAAAGGGCGAAAGGCAGAAGAAGACCTAAGAAGATCATCCATGAGGTAGTCAAACAAGATCTACATGTAAACGGTCTCTCTATAGACATGATACATGATAAAGCACAATAACACCGTTTAATTCATGTAGCCGACCCCACTTAGTAGGATAAGACTTTGTTGTTGTTGTTGTTATATTTTTTGTGTTTTATAATATTTTAAAAATATTTTTATTCATATATTCAAAAATAAAAAATGATTTTGGTAATTTATTTAAATATATATTAAAAATAAATTAAATAATACACATATTTATATATAATTATATAATAATTAATTTTTTAATATATATATATATATATAATGTTTTTATTTTTAAAAAATATGTTAGTTGAACCTATTAAATTTTGTATGGATTTTTGATATTTATTGACTGGTGGATCACGACTTTACATGTTTGAATTGCTCGTGATCCAATTTGTGATGTGAGTGATGAATTTGTTTGCTTTCAGACATGTCAATTGTATTACTATTCACCACAGATTTGGATGTGGATTATTATCTACATTGGTTGCAACCATTTGAAAAATTATTGAAAAAAGGTAACCCAATAAATAAAAAGGGGAAGATAACTAGATAAGATATACATTTCTTTTCAAGCGTGTTTATTTTCCAGTAATTTTCATACGATGCTTTATCATCTAAAAGTTGTGTACATGACTCAGCTTATGTGTTATAGTCCAAAATGAACCATGACTGGCACTTGAAAAAATAGTTTTCTACCAAATTTAATCGATTCAAATATAAGTTGAATAAGAAAGTTATAAATATTGTATAAGCTTTAAAATAAATAATTATACACTTATAACAAAATTAAGATAATTAAAAATAGTTGGATCATGTCTGTGTCATATGGAGCATATATATATATATATATATATATATATATATATATATATATATATATATATATAAAACGTCAACAAATAAGTAGTCATTGTAGATCGTACAACTTGAATCAAAAGCCTTACATAGACAAGTAATTGTTCCTGAAAAATGTTTTTAAAAAAATGGGGTGAGTTTTGCAACTCAGTGACTAAACAATACATTTATAATCGACATGAGACCATATAAACATTATATCAAAATAATTTTAATTAGAAAATAATAGTTGATAATAATAAGTGACTCAATAAGGGAGTTCTCGTATAGAAATCAAATTAAAAGTCCACACTTGGGCGGCTTCACCTCTATGAGTAGCCCTTTTCTCTTGTGTGTCCTAACAGAATAACAGATCTAACGTGTGGCCTACACGTTAGGCTAGCAACACCCCTGCTAGCTGGAGTCTGAGTTAGATGCATCTAAGTTAACGTCATAACCGCCGTTAACTACGATTTTCTAATACGAGCCTCCCAAACTAATTCAAAACATATAATTTCAAATACAACAATTCCTTGATCTTTCAAATATATAAGGTATCGAATCAAATCAAATCATATTATACTTGCTCATCAGAAATCTTTCCAATCATACTTCTCAATTATAAGAAATTTCAAACATATTTCACAATCTTTAAAGTAAGCGAGTATTAACAATTACTTCAATGCTTCAAAAATATATTTTCAAGTAAAATCAAACATTTTAGAATAATACAAAATTTCATAAAAAATATATATAGTCTCATGTATAGTTTCAAAAGCATAAACTTCATAAAAACGAATTATTTAAATAAATCAATTATCAATTATACTAATCAATTTAAAATCATTCAAGACAAATATAGTGAGTATAATTCAAAGATCATACTAGTTATAAGTCAAAATAATTATAGATGCACAATCAAACAATTATAAATGTAAAATCTACTCACAACTTTGTCCCAAGGGACCGAAGATACCGAACCCAGAGTGCCAAAATCCAAGGTGAGGAGGATTGAAGTAAAATGGAACGAATGAGCGTAGGATTTGGAGTAGGGCAGCGACAAGGTGGAGCTGCGATAGTTTGGGTTATTGACAGTAATGGTTCAGCTCCAGCGGCACCAACAGTTCCATTAGCAACCAAGGTTCACTCGAACGGCGATTGGTGACGGAACAGCCCTCTATTCACAATGGCTCCTCTCGCACATTCTGTTTCTCTCTCCTCGAGCTCTCTCTTCTGTCTCAACAATGGCGACGGGGACTTGGCATGGCGACGGTTGAAGCTCAGCAGCAACGGAGACAAGGTGCGGCGGTTGTCCTTCCTCGTCTCCTTTCTCGTGCTCATCCCCTCTCTCGGACGCATCTCTCGATTTTGGCCTCTGATGGCGACGCGACGGCAGCGAGCTGGACGCAGCGTGATGGGACACGAATGGCGAGCTCCAGGCCAGCGGTGACGAGGCGTGGCTCTCTCTCTCCTCGCGTGGTGGCTCGGCGTGGACAGCTCCCTCCTCCCTTCTCTTCTCACGGTCTCCCCTCTTCTCTCTTTCCCTTTTTTTCTTTTTCTGTTACTGGGTGTGTGTGCTGTGAGAAAGAGGATATGAGGTGAGTGAGGGTGTGTACGGCGGTGAAAGGTGAGTGAATGTGGGGCTAGGGTTAGAGAAGGAAGAAATATACTTAGGAGTATGTCCCACGTCTTATCTATTTTTTTCTGGTTATTACATTCTTCCCTCCTTTAGAAATTCGGTCCCCGAATTTCAACCAATATACTATGTAATATCGCGTGAGCAGTATAAGTTACATATATTTTCATAGAGTTAGACATTGTTGCAGTGAATAACACATTTAGGAATAAGAGAAAAAGCAACATTGTGACAATCCTGGAATTAAAAGGGGACACAATGAATACACTAGCGACAAAGCAAAATCATTTTAATGATAATCTTTCTCAGACCTAAAAGATTGTTGTGATAACTTGCTTATCATTACTATAGAAGTTCAACTAATTACAACATTACCACACAATGCAACATATTCCTTCCAGTTAAAGTGATAAATACATTTAAATAGCTAATCTAAGACTCAAATCGTATATCCAAACTTCATGAAAATCGTATGATAAAGATAAATTTGTAAATTTTGGAATAAATTTTCTACTAAGATCAAAACACTTGTCATTTATCATGAAAGTTTTCCCATCAAAGAAGTACTTTAGAATTTTTAAACACGTATAGAAAAAGGCGAAGATAAGTGAAAGAAACAGCTTGTCAAATTGACGTAAGACTAGATCAAACAAAAACACAAGGTGAGAACAAAGGCAAAGTTGAGTTGGAAAAGAAATATATATATATATATATATATATATATATATATATATATATATATATATATATATATATATGTTTGTGTTTGTAGACAAAATCTTGCTCTTGAACCCCAAAGTTAAATCTCCAATACACTCGATCGTTTTACTGCACAAAAACATGTTCGTGATTTAATCCCAATACCTCATCCAAAGAGAAAACACCACCAAAAAGTTAAAACTAAAATCAAATCCTCTTATCCTTGATAACCCCCCACAACTGATGCACCGCGTGATTTTGGTCAGAGATAGCTGGAAGCATAAACAACTATACCATTCATGTGATCAATTCCAATAACTTCTATGTGCTCGGTCAAAAATAAAAAGCGATAAAAAGCAAAATTGAGTATATATAATACAGTCAGCATATATGGTAAACGACGACCAATAAGTGCTCATTAAACGCTTAACTCTCCTATCTTGAAAGTGTATCAACAACTAGGATGAGAGAACAACAGGTTGGGCCTATCACCATTCTCAAAGCTAACAATCAAAATCATTAAAAACAAAACACAAACTGCTATACCAAGTTAGAAGTCACCATATATAAGTATGATAGTCAAAAGTATCGATTGGAAGATAACACTGCAAAGGAACAAAAATTGACATGTTCATATTAAATACATGGAAAGTAGATAGAAGAGACAAAAGAAAAGATCTAGGGCATTCAAACTCCAGGTAAAAGTCACCAATTCCACATCTAAGTATTTAACTTGATTACATGGACAATGTTACTCAACCAACTCAACGAACATAGCACTGCAAGAAAACAGGTTTAAATTGAACTTTGCACCAACCATTAATGCTAGAAAATGAATATGGCAGAAAAATTCAATAGAGAAGACAAATTTAATTTAGATCATGAGCCTGTATTATTTTTTGTAGAGCTTCTCCTTTTTTTTTGAAATCATATCTTCTGATAAAAAAAAATTTTAATTGTTGCAACTAATGAAAAGCATTCGAGGTCATAACAAAAGTGAAATGACTACATAATCAAGTTATTTTTTATAATATCTAAGGGGTAGAAAGTGAAAGAATAATATAACAAGGACATATCAACCTCGAAATCTTGAAAACAGTCTTGGTGCAATCCCATATCCTTCAATTGGTTCCCAAGGAAAAGAGAAACAAAAATCGATTTCCAACCACGAGAGAATAACGAAGGAAACAACACAAGTAGCAAATTTAAAATTAAAAAAGCAAAAATTAAACAATGAACCAGGCAAGTGCAAAAGCATATCACTAGGATGCACTTAACACCCATGATCGGACAACACTACACGGGAAACCAACGACGTTTTAATTCAAATGTTGCTAGCACAGTAGGTTGGAATGATCAAAAAGGAAAGAAGAGTTTGGAAAAACTGTTTTAGGAAACTAGATTCAATCCATATTCCATTGTATTCATCGTGTTCAACAACTAGGCTATAATGCTGCATAGAATATAACTACATTTTGATTCACATGCATGATTTATAATTTATATTTGAATCTAAAAACGGGTAAAAATAGAGAATTTGTTCTGTTTTAAGGAATTAGATATCTAGTCGTCCATGTCCAAAATAATAAAAATATTATTTTCAAAATCTCCGATCTATAAATCTCAACATCCCAAATGCATTGCGAACCAAGCAAAACTTAAGCTAAATTCCTCTATGGTGGACGAAATTGTGATCAACAATATTGGCTCTTTGGTATGTGCATTTATTAACTCAGCACTTTCTTTCCACAACTCCGTTCAACTAACCAGCAAGTGTACTGGGTCGTCCAAGTAATAAACCTTACGTGAGTAAGGGTCGATCCCACAGAGATTGTTGGTATGAAGCAAGCTATGGTCACCTTGTAAATCTTAGTTAGGCAGATTAAATTGATTCATGATAGGTTCGAAAATTAATAATAAACAGAAAATAAAATAGGATAGAAATACTTATGTAAATCAATAGTGGGAATTTCGGATAGGCGTATGGAGATGCTGTGCTCCTCTTGAATCTCTACTTTCTTATTACATTCATCCAATCCTTCTTACTCCTTTCCATGGCAAGCTGTATATAGGGCATCACTGTCGTCAATGGCTACTTTTCATCCTCTCGGGAAAATGGTCCTATGCGCTGTCACTGCATGGCTAATCGTCTGGAGGCATCACCCTTGTCGATGGCTACATCCCATCCTCTCAGTGAAAATGGTCCAAATGCTCTGTCACAGCACGGCTAATCATCTGTCGGTTCTCAATCAGGTTGGAATAGAATCCTTTGATTCTTTTGCGTCTGTCACTAACGCCCAGCCTTCAGGAGTTTGAAGCTCGTCACAGTCATTCAATACCGGAATCCTACTCGGAATACCATAGACAAGGTTAGATTTTTCGGATTCCCAGAATCCTACTCGGAATACCACAGACAAGGTTAGACTTTCCGGATTCCCATGAATGCCGCCATCTATCTAGCTTATACCACGAAGATTCTGTTGGGGAATCTAAGAGATATGCGCCCGGCCTAAGGTAGAACGGAAGTGGTTGTCAGTCACGTGCGTTCATAGGTGAGAATGATGATGAGTGTCACGGATCATCACATTCATCAAGTTGAAGTGCAACATATATCTTGGAATAAGAATAAAAGAGAATTGAATAGAAAATAATAGTAATTGTATTGAAACTTGAGGTACAGCAGAGCTCCACACCCTTAATCTATGGTGTGTAGAAACTCCACCGTTGAAAATACATAAGTGAAAGGTTCAGGCATGGCCGAATGGCCAGCCCCCCCCCCCCCCCCCAAAAACGTGATCAATGGACCGAATGGTCAAAAGACGACCAATACATTAGTAAAAAGTCTTATTTATACTAAACTAGCTACTAGGGTTTACAGGAGTAAGTAATTGATGTATAAATCCACTTCCGGGGCCCACTTGGTGTGTGTTCGGGCTGAGCTTGATCTATCCACGAGCTGAGGCTTCTTTTGGAGTTGAACGCCAAGTTGTAACGTGTTTTGGGCGTTCAACTCCGGGTCGTGACGTGTTTCTGGCGTTTTACTCCAGACAGCAGCATGGAACTGGCATTGAGCGCCAGTTTACGTCGTCAATTCCCGAATAAAGTATAAACTATTATATATTGCTGGAAATCTCTGGATGTCTACTTTCCAACGCCGTTGAGAGCGCGTCATTTGGAGTTCTGTAGCTCCATAAAATTTATTTCGAGTGCAGGGAGGTCAGATTCCAACAGCATCAGCAGTCCTTTGTCAGCCTCCTATCAGAGTTTTGCTCAAGTCCCTCAATTTCAGCCAGAAATTATCTGAAATCACAGAAAAATACACAAACTCATAGTAAAGTCCATAAATGTGATTTTAACATAAAAACTAATGAAAACATCCCTAAAAGTAGCTTGAACTTACTAAAAACTGCCTAAAAATAATGCCAAAAAGCGTATAAATTATCCGCTCATCACAACACCAAACTTAAATTGTTGCTTGTCCTCAAGCAACTTGAAAATCAATTAGGATAAAAAGAAGAGAATATACTATAAATTCCAAAATATCAATGAATATTAATTCTAATTAGATGAGCGGGACTTGTAGCTTTTTGCTTCTGAACAGTTTTGGCATCTCACTTTTTCCTTTGAAGTTCAGAATGATTGGCTTCTCTAGGAACTTAGAATTTCGGATAGTGTTATTGATTCTCCTAGTTAAGTATGTTGATTCTTGAACACAGCTACTTTTATGAGTCTTGGTCGTGGCCCTAAGCATTTTGTTTTTCAGTATTACCACCGGATACATAAATGCCACAGACACATGACTGGGTGAACCTTTTCAAATTATGACTCAGCTTTGCTAGAGTCCCCAGTTAGAGGTGTCCAGAGCTCTTAAGCACACTCTTTTGCTTTGGATCACGACTTTAACCACTCAGTCTCAAGCTTTTCACTTGGACCTGCATGCCACAAACACTTGGTTAGGGACAGCTTGATTTAGCCGCTTAGGCCTGGATTTTATTTTCTTGGGCCCTCCTATCCATTGATGCTCAAAGCCTTGGATCCTTTTTACCCTTGCCTTTTGGTTTTAAGGGCTATTGGCTTTTTCTGCTTGCTTTTTCTTTTTCTTTCTATTTTTTTCCGCTAGTTTTTTTTTCGCAAGCCTTTGCTTTTTCACTGCTTTTTCTTGCTTCAAGAATCAATTTTATGATTTTTCAGATCATCAATAACATTTCTCTTTGTTCATCATTCTTTCAAGAGCCAACAATTTTAACATTCATAAACAACAAGATCAAAAATATGCACTGTTTAACCATTCATTCAGAAAACAAAAAGTATTGTCACCACATCAATATAATTAAATTAAATTCAAGGACAATTTTTGAAATTTATGTACTTCTTGTTCTTTTGAATTAAAAACAATTTTTTTTATTTAAGAGAGGTGAAGGATTTATAGAATTTATTCATAGCTTTAAGACATAGTTACTACATACTAATGATCATGAAGTAGAGACACAAAACATAGATAGACATGAAGCATAAAAACCGAAAAAGCAGAGAAAATAAGAACAAGGAATGAGTCCACCTGAGTGAGGGTGGTGCCTTCTTGAAGGTCCAATGGTGCTTTTTGAGCTCCTTTATGTCTCTTCCTTGCTTCTGTTGCATGATCCTCAGTGATTTTGGTGCTCCTATCCTTAGTTGCTCCCAATAATTGTGTGGAGGAAAATGTATCCCCTGAGGTATCTCAGGGATCTCTTGATTTGCAGTCAAATGTTCTACCACTGAGCTATAGACCCTTTACATGAATCTTTTCATCTCCCATGACTTGGAGGTAGAAGCTTTTTGTCTTCCCTTTTCTCTTTTTTTCTCTTTTTTTTTTGAGGTTTCTCTGGCCTTAGGTGTAGTATAATCACCAAGCATCCTCCTTGCATTTGTTATTATTTTCGGCTGCCATCTCCTCTTCTTTTTCAAAAATTTCTGAAAAGTTTTCTCTGAATTGTTGAATTTTAGTTTCTCTTGACTTCCTCTTCAGAGTCCTTTCAGGTTCAGGATCTGCTTCAATAAGAGTGCCTTTTTCCTTGTTCCTGCTCATATGAAAGAGAAGAGGAAAAGAAAAGGAAGAGAAATCCTCTATGTCACAGTAAAGAGGATCCTTATTATTAGTAGAAGAAGAAAGGGGATAATGGAAGGAGAGGGATGAATAGTCTGTATAAAGGGTAAGGATAGGAGAGGTGATAAGAGATGAAGAGAAGTGTTAGTAAATAAATAAATAAATAGAAGAAGATGAGAGAGGGATTTTCGAAAATATTTTTGAAAAGGAGTTAGTAATTTCGAAAATTAAAGATGAATTAAAATTAAAATTAAAATTTGAAACAATTAGTTAATTAAAAAGAATTTTTGAAAAAGGGGTGAGATATTTTCGAAAATTAGAGAGGAAAGAGTAGTTAGGTGGTTTTGAAAAAGATAAGAAACAAACAAAAAGTCAAATAGTTAGTTGAAAAAGATATTAAAGTCAAATTTGAAAAGATAAGAAGATAAGAAGTTAGATAAGATATTTTGAAATCAAATTTTTTTTTGAAAAAGATATAATAAAAAGATAAGATAAAAAGATATGGTTGAAAAAGATTTAAATTTTAAAATTAAAATTAATTACTTAACTAACAAGAAACTAAAAAGATAAGATTCTAGAATTTTAAAGATTGAACCTTTCTTAACAAGAAAGTAACAAACTTCAAATTTTTGAATCAATCACATTAATTGTTAGTGTAATTTCGAAAATATGATATAAAGATAAGAAAAATATTTTGAAAAAAAATTTTTGGAAATTTTTTTTTTCGAAAATAATAAAAAGAATGAAAAAGATATGATTTTTGAAAAAGATTTTAAAAAGATAAGATTTTTAAAATTGAAAATTTGACTTGACTTGTAAGAAACAACTAATTTTAAAAAATTTTGACCAAGTCAACCCAAAATTTCGAAAATTTGGAGAAAATTAAGGAAAAGATATATTTTTTATTTTTGAATTTTTAATGATGAGAGAGAAAAACATAAAAATGACCCAAAACATGAAAAATTTTGGATCAAACACATGATGCATGCAAGAACACTATGAATGTCAAGATGAACACCAAGAACACTTTGAAGATCATGATGAACATCAAGAACATAATTTTGAAAAATTTTTTATGCAAAGAAAACATGCAAGACACCAAACTTAGAAATCTTTAATGCATGGACTCTAACAAACGAAAAATGCATATGAAAAACAACAAAAGTTGCAAAACAAGAAAACATCAAGATCAAACAAGAAGACTTGTCAAGAACAACTTGAAGATCATGAAGAACACCATGAATGCATGAATTTTCGAAAATTGCAAGAAAAATTTTTTAAAGCATGCAATTGACACCAAACTTAAAAGTTGACTCAAGACTCAAACAAGAAAGACAAAATATTTTTTTTATGATTTTATGATTTTTTATATTTTCTTATATTTTTTTTCGAAAATATTCTTAGAAAAACGAAAATTAATAAAAAAAATTTGAAAGATTTTTGAAAAACTTTTTGAAAAGAAAATTACCTAATCTGAGCAACAAGATGAACTTTCAGTTGTCCATACTCGAACAATCCCCGGCAACGGTGCCAAAAACTTGGTGGACGAAATTGTGATCAACAATATTGGCTCTTTGGTATGTGCATTTATTAACTCAGCACTTTCTTTCCACAACACCGTTCAACTAACCAGGAAGTGTACTGCGTCATCCAAGTAATAAACCTTACGTGAGTAAGGGTCGATCCCACAGAGATTGTTGGTATGAAGCAAGCTATGGTCACCTTATAAATCTCAGTTAGGCAGATTAAATTGATTCATGATAGGTTCGAAAATTAATAATAAACAGAAAATAAAATAGGATAGAAATACTTATGTAAATCAATAGTGGGAATTTCGGATAGGCGTATGGAGATGCTGTGCTCCTCTTGAATCTCTACTTTCTTATTACATTCATCCAATCCTTCTTACTCCTTTCCATGGCAAGCTGTATATAGGGCATCACCGTCGTCAATGGCTACTTTTCATCCTCTCGGGAAAATGGTCCTATGCGCTGTCACTGCATGGCTAATCGTCTGGAGGCATCACCCTTGTCGATGGCTACATCCCATCCTCTCAGTGAAAATGGTCCAAATGCTCTGTCACAGCACGGCTAATCATCTGTCGGTTCTCAATCAGGTTGGAATAGAATCCCTTGATTCTTTTGCGTCTGTCACTAACGCCCAGCCTTCAGGAGTTTGAAGCTCGTCACAATCATTCAATACCGGAATCCTACTCGGAATACCATAGACAAGGTTAGATTTTTCAGATTCCCAGAATCCTACTCGGAATACCACAGACAAGGTTAGACTTTCCGGATTCCCATGAATGCCGCCATCTATCTAGCTTATACCACGAAGATTCTGTTGGGGAATCTAAGAGATATGCGCCCGGCCTAAGGTAGAACAGAAGTGGTTGTCAGTCACGTGCGTTCATAGGTGAGAATGATGATGAGTGTCACGGATCATCACATTCATCAAGTTGAAGTGCAACATATATCTTGGAATAAGAATAAAAGAGAATTGAATAGAAAATAATAGTAATTGTATTGAAACTTGAGGTACAGTAGAGCTCCACACCCTTAATCTATGGTGTGTAAAAACTCCACCGTTGAAAATACATAAGTGAAAGGTTCAGGCATGGCCGAATGGCCAGCCCCCCCCCCCCCCCAAAACGTGATCAATGGACCGAATGGTCAAAAGACGACCAATACATTAGTAAAAAGTCTTATTTATACTAAACTAGCTACTAGGGTTTACAGGAGTAAGTAATTGATGTATAAATCCACTTCCGGGGCCCACTTGGTGTGTGTTTGGGCTGAGCTTGATCTATCCACGAGCTGAGGCTTCTTTTGGAGTTGAACGCCAAGTTGTAACGTGTTTTGGGCGTTCAACTCCGGGTCGTGACGTGTTTCTGGCGTTTTACTCCAGACAGCAGCATGGAACTGGCATTGAGCGCCAGTTTACGTCGTCAATTCCCGAATAAATGATGAGCGGATAATTTGTACGCTTTTTGGCATTGTTTTTAGTATGTTTTTAGTGTGATTTAGTTAGCTTTTAGTATATTTTTATTAGTTTTTAGCTAAAATTCACTTTTCTGGACTTTACTATGAGTTTGTGTGTTTTTCTGTGATTTCAGGTATTTTCTGGTTGAAATTGAGGGTCCTGAGCAAAAATCTGATTCCGAGACTGAAAAGGACTGCAGATGCTGTTGGATTCTGACCTCCCTGCACTCGAAGTAGATTTTCTGGAGCTACAGAAGCCCAATTGGCGCGCTCTCAACGGCATTGGAAAGTAGACATCCTGGGCTTTCCAGCAATATATGATAGTCCATACTTTGCCCAAGATTTGATGGCCCAAACCGGCGCTCAAAGTCTCCCTCAGAAATTCCAGCGTTAAACGCCGGAACTGGCATAAAACTTGGAGTTAAACGCCCAAACTGGCATGAAAGCTGGCGTTTAACTCCAGAAAAGGTCTCTACACGAAAATACTTCATTGCTCAGCCCAAGCACACACCAAGTGGACCCAGAAGTGTATTTTTACGTCATTTACTCATTTCTGTACACCCTAGGCTACTAGTTTACTATTAATAGGATCATTTGACATTGTATCAGTACCTCATGACACTTTACACGTTTTCTTTGTGTACTTTCCACGGCATGAGTCTCTAAACCCCATGGTTGGGGGTGAGGAGCTCTGCTGTGTCTTGATGGATTAATGCAATTACTACTGTTTTTCATTCAATCATGCTTGCTTCCATTCTAAGATAATACTTGTTCTTAATCCGGATGAATGTGATGATCCGTGACAATCATCATCATTCTCAATTATGAACGCGTGCTTGACAACCACCTCCGTTCTACCTTAGATTAAGTAGTTATCTCTTGGGTTCTTTAATCGGAATCTTCGTGGTATAAGCTAGAATTGATGGCGGCATTCAAGAGAATCCGGAAGGTCTAAACCTTGTCTGTGGTATTCTGAGTAGGATTCAATGATTGAATGACTGTGACGTGCTTCAAACTCCTAGCAGGCGGGGCGTTAGTGAAAGACGCAAAAGAATCACTGGATTCTATTCCGGCCTGACCGAGAACCGACAGATGAATTCCGCGTGCTGTGACAGAGCATATGCAATCGTTTTCACTGAGAGGATGGGAGGTAGCCATTGACAACGGTGAAACCCTACATACAGCTTGCCATGGAAGGAGACTTGCGTGTTTGAAGAAGAAGACAGTAGGAAAGCAGAGATTCAGAAGATGGAGCATCTCCAAAACCTCAACCTATTCTCCATTACTGCAAAACAAGTAATCATTTCATGTTCTTTAGCTTTTCACAATCAATCCTGATAGTTTCTGATATCCTGACTAAGATTTACAAGATAACCATAGCTTGCTCCAAGCCGACAATCTCCGTGGGATCGACCCTTGCTCACGCAAGGTATTACTTGGACGACCTAGTGCACTTGCTGGTTAGTTGTGCGGGATTGCAAAAGTGTGATTGCAATTTCGTGCACCAAGTTTTTGGCGCCGTTGCCGGGGATTGTTGAGTTTGGACAACTGACGGCTTATCTTGTTGCTTAGATTAGGACTGTTTTATTTTTGTTGGTTTAGAGTCTTTTAGTTGAGTCTAGTTTCATATTCTAAGTTTGGTGTCAATTGCATGCTTTTGTTTTTTTCTTCTAATTTTCGATTTTTTGCATGTTCTTAGTCCCTTTTTGATTTATAAAAATTCTAAGTTTGGTGTCCTCTTTGTGTTTTTCCCTTAAAAATTTTCGAAAACTGTGTGTTTGATTTTCTAAAAATTTTAAGTTTGGTGTCTTTTTGTGTTTTTCTCTTTCCTCTTTTCAAAATCAAATCTTTTTCATAAAAATTTTTCAATCATATCTTTTTAATTGCTATTTTCAAAATCTTTTTAATTAACTAATTGATTCAGTTTTCAATTTGCTTTGATCTTATTTTCTTTTTGATTTTCGAATTTTTATTTTAATTTTATTTTATTTTATTTTATTTTATTTTATTTTTTTTGTTAATTAAAAAAAAAAACAAAATTTATCTCCTTACAATCATTATCATTTCCCTTTTGTCCATTATGGACTTAAGTGGGATTAATCAGTCCAAAAGGACTCTGGGGTCATATGCTAACCCCATTACAGCTGCATATGGGAGTAGCATCTGTACACCTCCCATCAAAGCAAGCAGCTTTGAACTAAATCCTCAACTCATTATCATAGTGCAGCAAAATTGCCAGTATTCCAGTCTTCCACAGGAAGAACCTACTGAGTTTCTGGCACAGTTTTTACAAATTGCTGACACAGTACATGATAAAGAGGTAGATCAGGATGTCTACAGACTATTACTGTTTCCATTTGCTGTAAAAGATCAAGCTAAAAGGTGGTTGAATAACCAACCTACAGCAAGCATAAAGACATGGAAACAGTTGTCAGACAAATTCCTGAATCACTTCTACCCTCCCAAAAGGATGACACAGCTAAGGCTGGACATCCAAGGCTTTAAACAAGAGGATAATGAGTCCCTTTATAATGCCTGGGAAAGGTATAGAGGTATGCTAAGGAAATGTCCCTCTGAAATGTTTTCAGAGTGGGTACAGTTAGACATTTTCTACTATGGGCTTACAGAAAAAGCTCAGATGTCTTTAGACCACTCAGCTGGTGGATCTATACACATGAGGAAGACAATTGAAGAAGCTCAAGAGCTTATAGACACTGTTGCTAGAAACCAATATTTGTACTCTAGCAATGAGTTCTCTCCAAAAGAGGAAGTCATGGCAGCAGTCACTGACCCTAATCCTCAAGAACAGATAATTGAGCTTAATCAACAATTGCTCCTGATGACAGAACAGTTAGCAGACTTTAAAGAGATGCTTCATGAAACTAAAATTGCTAACAAGAACATAGAACTGCAGTTGAATCAAGCAAAACAGCAAATATCTAAACAGATAACAGAGGAATGTCAAGCAGTTCAACTGAGGAGTGGGAAGACACTAAATAACACTGCTCAAAAGAGTAAAAAGCCAAACAAGGAACAATTGACAGAGGACAACCAAACCACTGTTCAAAATCCCTCTGAGGACAGTAAGAGCCCAGAGAGGAATGTCATTGGCGTTCAGACGCCAGAAAGGGAAGGAAAGCTGGCGTTAAACGCCCATTCCTTGCCCAGTTCTGGCGTTCAAACGCCAGAAAAGGGGGAAAAGTTGGCGTTAAACGCCCAATTTCCACCCAATCCTGGCGTTCAGACGCCTGGGGAGAATCAGACACCTGAAAGTGCTGACAGTAATCCCTCTAACAAGGCTTCTTCAACCACTTCTGTAAGGAATAAACCTGCAGCATCTAAGGTTGAAGAATATAAAGCCAAGATGCCTTATCCTCAAAAACTCCGCCAAGCGGAACAGGATAAGCAATTTGCCCGCTTTGCAGACTATCTAAGGACTCTTGAAATAAAGATTCCGTTTGCAGAGGCACTTGAGCAAATACCTTCTTATGCTAAATTCATGAAAGAAATCTTAAGTCATAAGAAGGATTGGAGAGAAACTGAAAAAGTGTTTCTCACTGAAGAATGCAGTGCAGTCATATTAAAGAGCTTACCAGAAAAGCTTCAAGATCCAGGGAGCTTTATGATACCATGCACATTAGAAGGTGCTTGCACCAAGATAGCTCTATGTGATCTTGGAGCAAGCATCAATCTAATACCGGCATCCACTATCAGAAAGCTTGGGTTGACTGGAGAAGTCAAACCAACCCGGATATGCCTCCAACTTGCTGATGGCTCCATTAAATACCCATCAGGCATAATTGAGGACATGATTATCAAGGTTGGGCCATTTGCCTTTCCAACTGACTTTGTGGTGCTGGAAATGGAGGAGCACAAGAGTGCAACTCTCATTCTAGGAAGACCCTTCCTAGCAACTGGACGAACTCTCATTGATGTACAAAAAGGGGAAGTCACCTTGAGAGTCAATGAGGATGAGTTCAAGTTGAATGCTGTAAAAGCTATGCAGCATCCAGATACACCAAATGACTGCATGGGCGCTGACATTATTGACTCTCTGATGGAAGAGATCAATATGGCTGAAAGCCTAGAATCAGAGCTTGAGGACATCTTCAAAGATGCTCAACCTGATCAAGAAGAACTAGAGGAGGCAAAGGAATTTTCAAAAATTCCTCAGGAGGAAGATAAGCCTCCCAAGCCTGAACTCAAACCACTACCACCATCCCTGAAATATGCATTTCTGGGAGAGGGTGACACTTTTCCAGTGATTATAAGCTCTGCTTTAAATTCACAGGAAGAGGAAGCACTGATTCAAGTGCTAAGGACACACAAGACAGCTCTTGGGTGGTCCATAAGTGATCTTAAGGGTATTAGCCCAGCTAGATGCATGCACAAGATCCTATTGGAGGATAATGCCAAACCAGTGGTCCAACCACAGAGGAGGCTAAATCCTGCCATGAAGGAGGTGGTGCAGAAAGAGGTCACTAAATTACTAGAGGCTGGGATTATTTATCCTATTTCTGATAGCCCCTGGGTGAGCCCTGTCCAAGTTGTTCCCAAAAAGGGAGGCATGACAGTGGTTCATAATGAAAAAAATGAACTGGTTCCTACAAGGACAGTCACAGGGTGGCGCATGTGTATTGACTACAGAAGGCTCAATACAGCCACCAGAAAGGACCATTTTCCTTTACCATTCATAGACCAAATGCTAGAAAGACTAGCTGGCCATGATTACTACTGCTTTTTGGATGGCTATTCAGGCTACAACCAAATTGCAGTAGATCCTCAGGACCAAGAGAAAACAGCATTCACTTGCCCTTCTGGCGTGTTTGCCTACAGGAGGATGCCTTTTGGTCTGTGCAATGCACCTGCAACCTTTCAGAGGTGCATGCTCTCTATCTTCTCAGATATGGTAGAGAAATTTCTGGAAGTCTTCATGGATGACTTTTCAGTATATGGAGACTCATTTAGCTCCTGTCTTAATCACCTAGCACTTGTCTTGAAAAGGTGCCAAGAGACTAACCTGGTTTTAAACTGGGAGAAATGTCACTTTATGGTGACTGAAGGAATTGTCCTTAGGCACAAAATTTCAAGCAGGGGAATAGAGGTGGATAAGGCAAAGGTAGAGGTAATTGAAAAATTACCACCACCTGCCAATGTTAAGGCAATCAGAAGTTTTCTGGGGCATGTAGGATTCTACAGAAGGTTTATAAAGGATTTTTCAAAAATTGCAAAACCTCTGAGTAACCTGTTAGCTGCAGACACACCATTTGTGTTTGACACACAGTGTCTGCAAGCATTTGAGACCCTGAAAGCTAAGTTGGTCACAGCACCAGTTATCTCTGCACCAGATTGGACATTGCCATTTGAACTAATGTGTGATGCCAGTGACCATGCCATTGGTGCAGTGTTGGGACAGAGGCATAACAAGCTTCTGCACGTCATTTACTATGCCAGCCGTGTTCTAAATGACGCACAGAAGAACTACACAACCACAGAAAAAGAGTTACTTGCAGTGGTCTATGCCATTGACAAGTTTAGATCCTATCTAGTGGGGTCCAAAGTGGTTGTGTACACTGACCATGCTGCTCTTAAATACTTACTCACAAAGCAGGATTCAAAACCCAGGCTTATAAGATGGGTGTTGCTTCTGCAAGAGTTTGATATAGAAATAAGAGACAGAAAAGGGACAGAGAACCAAGTAGCTGATCATCTGTCCCGAATAGAACCAGTAGCTGGGGCGTCCCTCCCTTCTACTGAGATTTCTGAGACTTTCCCAGATGAGCAACTCTTTGCCATTCAGGAAGCTCCATGGTTTGCAGATATTGCAAATTATAAAGCTGTGAGGTTCATACCCAAAGAGTACAGCTACGTGCAGAGAAAGAAATTAATTTCAGATGCCAAGTACTACCTCTGGGATGAACCATATCTCTTTAAGAGATGTGCTGACGGAGTGATCCGCAGATGTGTACCCAGAGAAGAAGCACAAAGGATCCTATGGCACTGCCATGGATCACAGTATGGAGGACATTTTGGAAGTGAGCGAACAGCCACTAAAGTCCTCCAATGTGGCTTCTACTGGCCTACTCTCTATAAAGATTCCCGAGAGTTTGTGCGTAACTGTGACAGTTGCCAAAGAGCTGGTAACCTGCCTCATGGATATGCCATGCCTCAACAAGGGATATTAGAGATAGAATTGTTTGATGTATGGGGAATTGACTTCATGGGGCCATTCCCACCATCATACTCAAACACTTACATTCTGGTGGCAGTGGACTATGTATCTAAGTGGGTAGAAGCAATTGCTACACCCACTAATGATACCAAAACTGTGCTGAAATTCCTTCAGAAACACATCTTCAGCAGATTTGGTGTTCCCAGAGTGCTAATCAGTGACGGGGGCACTCATTTCTGCAACAAACAGCTATACTCTGCTATGGTTAGATATGGAATTAGCCACAAAGTGGCAACTCCGTACCATCCACAGACAAATGGGCAAGCTGAAGTCTCTAACAGAGAACTAAAGAGAATCCTGGAACGGACTGTGATAGCCCGAAGAAAAGATTGGGCAAAGAGCTTGGATGATGCTCTATGGGCATACAGAACAGCATTCAAGACTCCTATAGGAACCTCTCCATACCAACTGGTGTATGGGAAGGCCTGTCATTTGCCTGTGGAACTGGAACATAAGGCCTACTGGGCAACCAAATTCCTAAACATGGATGCACAGTTAGCTGGTGAAAAAAGATTGCTCCAGCTAAATGAGCTAGAGGAGTTCAGACTCAATGCCTTTGAAAATGCAAAAATTTATAAGGAAAAGGCAAAGAAATGGCATGACAAGAAGTTGTCAACCAGAGTCTTTGAGCCAGGACAAAAGGTTCTGCTCTTCAACTCTAGGCTCAGACTGTTCCCAGAAAAACTCAAATCCCGGTGGAGGGGTCCGTATGTGATTACAGGAGTGTCACCATATGGATATGTTGAGCTTCAGGATACTGATTCTGACAAAAAGTTCATTGTTAATGGACAGAGAATCAAGCATTATCTTGAAGGAAACTTTGAGCAGGAATGCTCAAAACTGAGACTTGAGTGATTCTCAGTGAAGGTCCAGCTAAAGACAGTAAAGAAGCGCTTGCTGGGAGGCAACCCAGTCATTAGTAGGTTGTATGATTTGTTCTTACAGAGGCAAGTATCCAAAAATGAAGGAATTCACAGAGTTACAGAAGGATTCAGCTCAAAAAGCAGAGAAAAAGAGCTTACTGGCGAAAAAACGCCAGTAAGGAGCATTTTGGGCGTTAAACGCCAGAATGGGTACCATTCTGGGCGTTTAACGCCAGGAATGGTGCCATTTTGGGCGTTAAACGCCAGAATGGGCACCATTCTGGGCGTTTAACGCCAGGTGTGCAGCATCCTGGGCGTTCAGAAAAACGCCCAGTGCTAAAGGATTTCTGGCGTTTAACGCCAGCCAGGGCACCTGGCTGGGCGTTAAACGCCCAAAAGGGGCATCCAATGGGCGTTAAACGCCAGAATGGGTGCCATTCTGGGCGTTTAACGCCAGAAAGGTGGGGGGACCACAATTTTGTTTTCAACTCAGATTTTTTCAAACTTTCCTCTTCTTACCCATATTTTTTCACAAAAATACATTTCAATCTCTTATCATTCACTTTCAAATTTTCAAAAATTTAAAATCATTCCCAAATTTTGTTCAAAAACTCACCCTCCTTTCAATTTCTTTCCATATCTCCTCAAATCTCCTTTCAAATTTTTCTTTTTTTTCGAAAATTTCTCCCCCCACTCTATAAATAAACGTTTGCCACCCCTCATTCCCCACACCATTCGAATTTTCTCTTCCTCTCTCTCTCTTCTCTTCTTTCTTTTCTTTTTGCTTGAGGACAAGCAAACCTCTAAGTTTGGTGTGCTTTTCCGTGATCACTAAGCCAAGATTCATCAAGATCATGGCTCCTAAAGGAAAACAACCCAATTTAAGAGGAAAGAAAGAGAATAATCCAAAGAATCTTTGGAATCAAGAGAAGTTCTTAACCAAAGAACATGAAGACCATTATCACAAATTAATGGGTCTGAGGTCAGTGATCCCGGAAGTTAAATTTGATCTGAAAGAAGATGAATATCCGGGGATCCAAGGGCAAATTCGAAACAGAGGATGGGAAGTTCTGACCAATCCTGAAATAAAGGTTGGAAGGAACATGGTTCAGGAATTCTACTCTAATCTGTGGCTAACAGATAAGCAAAGAATGACTGGAACTGCTTACCATACCTACAGAACCATGGTCAGAGGGAAAGTTATGTACTTCCATCTGGACAAAATAAGAGAAATCTTCAAACTACCTCAACTGCAAGATGATCCTGATTCCTTCAATAGGAGGATGGTGAGAGTAGATAAAGGGTTGGATCAAGTTCTAGAGGACATATGCCTCCCTGGGACTAAGTGGATAACCAATTCAAAGGGTGTCCCAAACCAACTCAAGAGGGGAGACCTCAAACCAATTGCAAGAGGTTGGCTAGACTTTATTGGGTGTTCCATATTGCCCACTAGCAACCGTTCTGAGGTCACCATCAAGAGAGCAGTGATGATTCATTGCATTATGCTTGGAAAAGAAGTGGAGGTCCATCATGTGATTGCTTGTGAGATCTACACAATTGCAAATAAGAATTCCACTGAAGCCAAATTGGCTTACCCAAGCTTGATTTCCTTGCTCTGTAAAGAGGCTGGGGTGAAGATGGGAGTAGATGAGTTCATACCCATTGAACACCCAATCACCAAGAAGTCAATGGAAGGACAAGTGCAAGACAACTCTATCAAGAGGAGGGCGCAGGAATTCCTCCCTGAATTCCCAAGAATTGACTACTGGACCAGCCTAGAAGCATCTATCACCAAGTTGCAAGAGACTATGGAGCAACTGAAGGAAGAACAGCAGAATCAGAACTGCATGCTCTGCAAATTGCTGAAGGAACAAGAGAAGCAGGGGCGTGAACTCCAAGAGTTGAAACGCCAAAAGCTCTCCTCTCAAGCTGAGGGAGCATCCACTTTTCAAAATCAAGGTTGTTGAGTCCTAACTCTGTGAAAATCTCTATCATTAGGAGCCTATGTTTTTGCGTTTTCTTTTTCTTTTGTTTTGTGTTCTATTTTTATTTTTTAGTCTTATATCTATTTTTGAGTCTTGTTCTTAATTCATAATTAATAAAATTGAAATTTTATGCCTTAAAGATATGAATGTCCTATAAATCCATCACCTCTCTTAAATGAAAAATGCTTTAATCACAAAAGAACAAGAAGTACAGGATTTTGAAATTTATCATTGAAACTAGTTGAATTAGTTTGATGTGGTGACAATACTTTTTGCTTTCTGAATGAATGCTTGAACAGTGCATATGTCTCTTGAATTTGTTGTTTTGAGAATGTTAAAATTGTTGGCTCTTGAAAGAATAAGGAAAAAGAGAACTGTTATTGAGGATCTAAAATCATTAGACTGATTCTTGAAGCAAGAAAAAGCAGTGGATACAAAAAAAAATTCGAAAAAAAAGAGAAAAGAAAAAGAAAAAGAAAGAAATAAAGTTGTGATCCAAGGCAACAAGAGTGTGCTTAAGAACCCTGGACACCTCTAATTGGGGACTTTAGCAAAGCTGAGTCACAATCTGGAAAGGTTCACCCAATTATGTGTCTGTGGCATGTATGTATCCGGTGGTAATACTGGAAGACAGAGTGCTTTGGGCCACAGCCAAGACTCATACACTAGCTATGTTCAAGAATCATTATGCTTAACTAAGAGAATCAATAACACTATCAGAGTTCTGAGTTCTTATAGATGCCAATCATTCTGAACTTCAAGGGATAGAGTGAGATGCCAAAACTGTTCGGAGGCAAAAAGCTACTAGTCCCGCTCATCTAATTGGAGCTATGTTTCCTTGATATTTTGGAGTCTATAGTATATTCTCTTCTTTTTATCCTATTTTGATTTTCAGTTGCTTGGGGACAAGCAACAATTTAAGTTTGGTGTTGTGATGAGCGGATAATTTGTACGCTTTTTGGCATTGTTTTTAGTATGTTTTTAGTGTGATTTAGTTAGCTTTTAGTATATTTTTATTAGTTTTTAGCTAAAATTCACTTTTCTGGACTTTACTATGAGTTTGTGTATTTTTCTGTGATTTCAGGTATTTTCTGGCTGAAATTGAGGGTCCTGAGCAAAAATCTGATTCCGAGACTGAAAAGGACTGCAGATGCTGTTGGATTCTGACCTTCTTGCACTCGAAGTGGATTTTCTGGAGCTACAGACACCCAATTGGCGCGCTCTCAACGGCATTGGAAAGTAGACATCCTGGGCTTTCCAGCAATATATGATAGTCCATACTTTGCCCAAGATTTGATGGCCCAAACCGGCGCTCAAAGTCTCCCTCAGAAATTCCAGTGTTAAACGCCGGAACTGGCATAAAACTTGGAGTTAAACGCCCAAACTGGCATGAAAGCTGGCGTTTAAGTCCAGAAAAGGTCTCTACACGAAAATGCTTCATTGCTCAGCCCAAGCACACACCAAGTGGACCCAGAAGTGGATTTTTACGTCATTTACTCATTTCTGTACACCCTAGGCTACTAGTTTACTATTAATAGGATCATTTGACATTGTATCAGTACCTCATGACACTTTACACGTTTTCTTTGTGTACTTTCCACGGCATGAGTCTCTAAACCCCATGGTTGGGGGTGAGGAGCTCTGCTGTGTCTTGATGGATTAATGCAATTACTACTGTTTTTCATTCAATCATGCTTGCTTCCATTCTAAGATAATACTTGTTCTTAATCCGGATGAATGTGATGATCCGTGACAATCATCATCATTCTCAACTATGAACGCGTGCTTGACAACCACCTCCGTTCTACCTTAGATTAAGTAGTTATCTCTTGGGTTCTTTAATCGGAATCTTCGTGGTATAAGCTAGAATTGATGGCGGCATTCAAGAGAATCCGGAAGGTCTAAACCTTGTCTGTGGTATTCTGAGTAGGATTCAATGATTGAATGACTGTGACGTGCTTCAAACTCCTAGCAGGCGGGGCGTTAGTGACAGACGCAAAAGAATCACTGGATTCTATTCCGGCCTGACCGAGAACCGACAGATGAATTCCGCGTGCTGTGACAGAGCATATGCAATCGTTTTCACTGAGAGGATGGGAGGTAGCCATTGACAATGGTGAAACCCTACATACAGCTTGCCATGGAAGGAGACTTGCGTGTTTGAAGAAGAAGACAGTAGGAAAGCAGAGATTCAGAAGATGGAGCATCTCCAAAACCTCAACCTATTCTCCATTACTGCAAAACAAGTAATCATTTCATGTTCTTTAGCTTTTCACAATCAATCCTGATAGTTTCTGATATCCTGACTAAGATTTACAAGATAACCATAGCTTGCTCCAAGCCGACAATCTCCGTGGGATCGACCCTTGCTCACGCAAGGTATTACTTGGACGACCCAGTGCACTTGCTAGTTAGTTGTGCGGGATTGAAAAAGTGTGATTGCAATTTCGTGCACCAATAAAGTATAAACTATTATATATTGCTGGAAAGCTCTGGATGTCTACTTTCCAACGCCGTTGAGAGCGCGTCATTTGGAGTTCTGTAGCTCCATAAAATTTATTTCGAGTGCAGGGAGGTCAGATTCCAACAGCATCAGCAGTCCTTTGTCAGCCTCCTATCAGAGTTTTGCTCAAGTCCCTCAATTTCAGCCAGAAATTATCTGAAATCACAGAAAAATACACAAACTCATAGTAAAGTCCATAAATGTGAATTTAACATAAAAACTAATGAAAACATCCCTAAAAGTAGCTTGAACTTACTAAAAACTGCCTAAAAATAATCCCAAAAAGCGTATAAATTATCCGCTCATCACAACACCAAACTTAAATTGTTGCTTGTCCTCAAGCAACTTGAAAATCAATTAGGATAAAAAGAAGAGAATATACTATAAATTCCAAAATATCAATGAATATTAATTCTAATTAGATGAGCGGGACTTGTAGCTTTTTGCTTCTGAACAGTTTTGGCATCTCACTTTTTCCTTTGAAGTTCAGAATGATTGGCTTCTCTAGGAACTTAGAATTTCGGATAGTGTTATTGATTCTCCTAGTTAAGTATGTTGATTCTTGAACACAGCTACTTTTATGAGTCTTGGTCGTGGCCCTAAGCATTTTGTTTTTCAGTATTACCACCGGATACATAAATGCCACAGACACATGACTGGGTGAACCTTTTCAAATTATGACTCAGCTTTGCTAGAGTCCCCAGTTAGAGGTGTCCAGAGCTCTTAAGCACACTCTTTTTCTTTGGATCACGACTTTAACCACTCAGTCTCAAGCTTTTCACTTGGACCTGCATGCCACAAACACTTGGTTAGGGACAGCTTGATTTAGCCGCTTAGGCCTGGATTTTATTTTCTTGGGCCCTCCTATCCATTGATGCTCAAAGCCTTGGATCCTTTTTACCCTTGCCTTTTGGTTTTAAGGGCTATTGGCTTTTTCTGCTTGCTTTTTCTTTTTCTTTCTATTTTTTTCCGCTAGTTTTTTTTTTCGCAAGCCTTTGCTTTTTCACTGCTTTTTCTTGCTTCAAGAATCAATTTTATGATTTTTCAGATCATCAATAACATTTCTCTTTGTTCATCATTCTTTCAAGAGCCAACAATTTTAACATTCATAAACAACAAGATCAAAAATATGCACTGTTTAAGCATTCATTCAGAAAACAAAAAGTATTGTCACCACATCAATATAATTAAATTAAATTCAAGGACAATTTTTGAAATTTATGTACTTCTTGTTCTTTTGAATTAAAAACAATTTTTTTTATTTAAGAGAGGTGAAGGATTTATAGAATTTATTCATAGCTTTAAGACATAGTTACTACATACTAATGATCATGAAGTAGAGACACAAAACATAGATAGACATGAAGCATAAAAACCGAAAAAGCAGAGAAAATAAGAACAAGGAATGAGTCCACCTGAGTGAGGGTGGTGCCTTCTTGAAGGTCCAATGGTGCTTTTTGAGCTCCTTTATGTCTCTTCCTTGCTTCTGTTGCATGATCCTCAGTGATTTTGGTGCTCCTATCCTTAGTTGCTCCCAATAATTGTGTGGAGGAAAATGTATCCCCTGAGGTATCTCAGGGATCTCTTGATTTGCAGTCAAATGTTCTACCACTGAGCTATAGACCCTTTACATGAATCTTTTCATCTCCCATGACTTGGAGGTAGAAGCTTTTTGTCTTCTCTTTTCTCTTTTTTTCTCTTTTTTTTGAGGTTTCTCTGGCCTTAGGTGTAGTATAATCACCAAGCATCCTCCTTGCATTTGTTATTATTTTCGGCTTCCATCTCCTCTTCTTTTTCAAAAATTTCTGAAAAGTTTTCTCTGAATTGTTGAATTTTAGTTTCTCTTGACTTCCTCTTCAGAGTCCTTTCAGGTTCAGGATCTGCTTCAATAAGAGTGCCTTTTTCCTTGTTCCTGCTCATATGAAAGAGAAGAGGAAAAGAAAAGGAAGAGAAATCCTCTATGTCACAGTAAAGAGGATCCTTATTATTAGTAGAAGAAGAAAGGGGATAATGGAAGGAGAGGGATGAATAGTCTGTATAAAGGGTAAGGATAGGAGAGGTGATAAGAGATGAAGAGAAGTGTTAGTAAATAAATAAATAAATAGAAGAAGATAAGAGAGGGATTTTCAAAAATATTTTTGAAAAGGAGTTAGTAATTTCGAAAATTAAAGATGAATTAAAATTAAAATTAAAATTTGAAACAATTAGTTAATTAAAAAGAATTTTTGAAAAAGGGGTGAGATATTTTCGAAAATTAGAGAGGAAAGAGTAGTTAGGTGGTTTTGAAAAAGATAAGAAACAAACAAAAAGTCAAATAGTTAGTTGAAAAAGATATTAAAGTCAAATTTGAAAAGATAAGAAGATAAGAAGTTAGATAAGATATTTTGAAATCAAAATTTTTTTTGAAAAAGATATAATAAAAAGATAAGATAAAAAGATATGGTTGAAAAAGATTTAAATTTTAAAATTAAAATTAATTACTTAACTAACAAGAAACTAAAAAGATAAGATTCTAGAATTTTAAAGATTGAACCTTTCTTAACAAGAAAGTAACAAACTTCAAATTTTTGAATCAATCACATTAATTGTTAGTGTAATTTCGAAAATATGATATAAAGATAAGAAAAATATTTTGAAAAAAAATTTTTGGAAATTTTTTTTTTCGAAAATAATAAAAAGAATGAAAAAGATATGATTTTTGAAAAAGATTTTAAAAAGATAAGATTTTTAAAATTGAAAATTTGACTTGACTTGTAAGAAACAACTAATTTTAAAAAATTTTGACCAAGTCAACCCAAAATTTCGAAAATTTGGAGAAAATTAAGGAAAAGATATATTTTTTATTTTTGAATTTTTAATGATGAGAGAGAAAAACATAATAATGACCCAAAACATGAAAAATTTTGGATCAAACACATGATGCATGCAAGAACACTATGAATGTCAAGATGAACACCAAGAACACTTTGAAGATCATGATGAACATCAAGAACATAATTTTGAAAAATTTTTTATGCAAAGAAAACATGCAAGACACCAAACTTAGAAATTTTTAATGCATGGACTCTAACAAACGAAAAATGCATATGAAAAACAACAAAAGTTGCAAAACAAGAAAACATCAAGATCAAACAAGAAGACTTGTCAAGAACAACTTGAAGATCATGAAGAACACCATGAATGCATGAATTTTCGAAAATTGCAAGAAAAAATTTTTAAAGCATGCAATTGACACCAAACTTAAAAGTTGACTCAAGACTCAAACAAGAAAGACAAAATATTTTTTTTTATGATTTTATGATTTTTTATATTTTCTTATTTTTTTTCGAAAATATTCTTAGAAAAACGAAAATTAATAAAAAAAATTTGAAAGATTTTTGAAAAACTTTTTGAAAAGAAAATTACCTAATCTGAGCAACAAGATGAACTTTTAGTTGTCCATACTCGAACAATCCCCGGCAACGGCGCCAAAAACTTGGTGGACGAAATTGTGATCAACAATATTGGCTCTTTGGTATGTGCATTTATTAACTCAGCACTTTCTTTCCACAACTCCGTTCAACTAACCAGCAAGTGTACTGCGTCATCCAAGTAATAAACCTTACGTGAGTAAGGGTCGATCCCACAGAGATTGTTGGTATGAAGCAAGCTATGGTCACCTTGTAAATCTCAGTTAGGCAGATTAAATTGATTCATGATAGGTTCGAAAATTAATAATAAACAGAAAATAAAATAGGATAGAAATACTTATGTAAATCAATAGTGGGAATTTCGGATAGGCGTATGGAGATGCTGTGCTCCTCTTGAATCTCTACTTTCTTATTACATTCATCCAATCCTTCTTACTCCTTTCCATGGCAAGCTGTATATAGGGCATCACCGTCGTCAATGGCTACTTTTCATCCTCTCGGGAAAATGGTCCTATGCGCTGTCACTGCATGGCTAATCGTCTGGAGGCATCACCCTTGTCGATGGCTACATCCCATCCTCTCAGTGAAAATGGTCCAAATGCTCTGTCACAGCACGGCTAATCATCTATCGGTTCTCAATCAGGTTGGAATAGAATCCCTTGATTCTTTTGCGTCTGTCACTAACGCCCAGCCTTCAGGAGTTTGAAGCTCGTCACAGTCATTCAATACCGGAATCCTACTCGGAATACCACAGACAAGGTTAGACTTTCCGGATTCCCAGAATCCTACTCGGAATACCACAGACAAGGTTAGACTTTCCGGATTCCCATGAATGCCGCCATCTATCTAGCTTATACCACGAAGATTCTGTTGGGGAATCTAAGAGATATGCGCCCGGCCTAAGGTAGAATGGAAGTGGTTGTCAGTCACGTGCGTTCATAGGTGAGAATGATGATGAGTGTCACGGATCATCACATTCATCAAGTTGAAGTGCAACGTATATCTTGGAATAAGAATAAAAGAGAATTGAATAGAAAATAATAGTAATTGTATTGAAACTTGAGGTACAGCAGAGCTCCACACCCTTAATCTATGGTGTGTAGAAACTCCACCGTTGAAAATACATAAGTGAAAGGTTCAGGCATGGCCGAATGGCCAGCCCCCCCCCCCCCCAAAACGTGATCAATGGACCGAATGGTCAAAAGACGACCAATATATTAGTAAAACGTCTTATTTATACTAAACTAGCTACTAGGGTTTACAGGAGTAAGTAATTGATGTATAAATCCACTTCCGGGGCCCACTTGGTGTGTGTTTGGGCTGAGCTTGATCTATCCACGAGCTGAGGCTTCTTTTGGAGTTGAACGCCAAGTTGTAACGTGTTTTGGGCGTTCAACTCCGGGTCGTGACGTGTTTCTGGCGTTTTACTCCTGATAGCAGCATGGAACTGGCGTTGAGCGCCAGTTTACGTCGTCAATTCCCGAATAAAGTATGAACTATTATATATTGCTGGAAAGCTCTGGATGTCTACTTTCCAACGCCGTTGAGAGCGCGCCATTTGGAGTTCTGTAACTCCAGAAAATTCATTTCGAGTGCAGGGAGGTCAGATTCCAACAGCATCAGCAGTCCTTTGTCAGCCTCCTATCAGAGTTTTGCTCAAGTCCCTCAATTTCAGCCAGAAATTATCTGAAATCACAGAAAAACACACAAACTCATAGTAAAGTCCAGAAATATGAATTTAACATAAAAACTAATGAAAACATCCCTAAAAGTAGCTTGAACTTACTAAAAACTACCTAAAAATAATGCCAAAAAGCGTATAAATTATCCGCTCATCACTCTACATAATAATGATAAGAACAGTTGAAGAATAGAAGTTTTAGGGGAAAAGCAAGGGTAAGGAGTTCTCGGTTTCTTTGGATCTAGGCAAAAGCAGAATTCATCATCCAATCCCCGACAAAAAGCAAGCATTCCGTGGGAAAAAAAGGTCATGTTCAACAACACAGTACCATAATAGAACATATCATCAAATTAAAAGAACTCAACCAAATTTTCATATCGAAAAAGATTCAATTGAGCTAACAGATTATCCAAAAAAATTGCCACACCAAAGCAAAGAAAATCACAATTCCAATAAAAAAAGAAACAAGAATAACACTCCATTTAAATGTTCATTGCGCAGTTCTTCTCCTTGAGCAACCAAATAACAGTTCAGTTATTGTTTTGAAAGAAAGAATCACGAGTGGTTTAAAATTATGTAAGCTTCAAAGATCATTCACAAAAGAAGAACAAACTCCTCGTTTATCGAAATCCAAAAGAAAGCATCTCAATTCAACAACTAAGCAAATCCATAATTCACAAATCGAAATACAGTTTTTACAAAAGGAATCAAATAGTAATTCACAGCAAGAACATATCAAATCTTCTATATCATGAATGAAATCTTGAAATCGAGAACCATAGAGAAGATTAAAGCAAATATTCACAAAAGCGAGAAAGGGCAGAACCTGCTAAAAGATAAAAGAGTCGCAAACCGGAACCAAAACTGAAATCTTTGGAAAAGCAAGTTCAAGAAAAACTACCAAAAGATAACTCAAGGTTGGGTACAAAGAAGAGGAAAAGAGTGGCAAGAAGCGGCAGAAGTGGCATCATAACAACCAGAAGATAACAACGACATAAAGGACAAAAATGACATAGCTATAGGCCTTTGATAGTGCCACAATTTGTACAAATAGGCGCGCTTCTATTTATACAATCGTGATCCTACCATAGGACACTTACTCCATTTTACACAGATTAAACCTAAACTCTGATACCACTTTGTCATAGCCCAAAATGAACCATGACCGGCACTCGGGGAAATAGTCCCCTAGCAAACCTAACCGACTCAAATATAAGTTGAATAAGAAAGTTACAAATATTGTACAAGTTCTAAAATAAATAATTATACACTTATAACAAAATTAAGATAATTAAAAATAGTTGAATAATGTTTGTGTCATATGGAGCATATATATATATATATCTAAAAAACTCCAACAAATAAGTACTCATTGTAGATCGTACAACTTGAATCAAAAGCCTTACATAGACAAGTAATTGTTCCTGAAAAATATTTTTGAAAAAACGGGGTGAGTTTTGCAACTCAGTGACTAAACAATACATCTATAATCGACATGAGACCATATAAACATTATATCAAAATAATTTTAATTAGAAAATAATAGTTGATAATAATAAGTGACTCAATAAGGGACTTCTCATACAGAAATCAAATCAAAAGTCCACACTTGGGCGGCTTCACCTCTATGGGTAGTCCTATTCTCTTGTGTGTCCTAACAGAATAACAGATCTAACGTGTGGCCTACACGTTAGGCTAGCAACACCCCTGCTAGTTGGAGTCTGAGTTAGATGCATCTAAGTTAACGTCATAACCACCGTTAACTACGATTTTCTAATACGAGCCTCCCAAACCAATTCAAAACATATAATTTCAAATACAATAATTCATTGATCTTTCAAATATATAAGGTATTGAATCAAATCAAATCATATTATACTTGCTCATCAAAAATCTTTCCAATCATACTTCTCAATTATAAGAAATTTCAAACATATTTCACAATCTTTAAAGTAAGTGAGTATTAACAATTACTTCAATGCTTCAAAAACATATTTTCAAGTAAAATCAAACATTTTAGAATAATACAAAATTTCATAAAAATATATATAGTCTCATGTATAGTTTCGAAAGCATAAACTTCATAAAAACGAATTATTTAAATAAATCAATTATCAATTATACTAATCAATTTAAAATCATTCAAGACAAATATAGTGAGTATAATTCAAAGATCATACTAGTTATAAGTCAAAATAATTATAGATGCACAATCAAACAATTATAAATGTAAAGTCTACTCACAACTTTGTCCCAAGGGACCGAAGATACCGAACCCAGAGTGCCAAAATCCAAGGTGAGGAGGATTGAAGTAAAATGGAACGAATGAGCGTAGGATTTGGAGTAGGGCAGCGACAAGGTGGAGCTGCGATAGTTTGGGTTATTGACAGTAATGGTTCAGCTCCAGCGGCACCAACAGTTCCATTAGCAACCAAGGTTCACTCGAACGGCGACTGGTGACGGAACAGTCCTCTATTCACAACGGCTCCTCTCGCACATTCTGTTTCTCTCTCTTCGAGCTCTCTCTTCTGTCTCAACAATGGCGACGGCAACTTGGCATGGCGACGGTTGAAGCTCAACAGCAACGGAGACAAGGTGCGGCGGCTGTCCTTCCTCGTCTCCTCTCTCGTGCTCATCCCCTCTCTCGGACGCATCTCTCGATTTTGGCCTCTGATGGCGACGCGACGGCGGCGAGCTGGACACGGATGGCAGCAGCGTGATGGGACACGAATGGCGAGCTCCAGGCCAGCGGTGACGAGGCGTGGCTCTCTCTCTCCTCGCGTGGTGGCTCGGCGTGGACAGCTCTCTCCTCCCTTCTCTTCTCGCGGTCTCCCCTCTTTTCTCTTTTCCTTTTTTTCTTTTTCTGTTGCTGGGTGTGTGTGCTGTGAGAAAGAGGATATGAGGTGAGTGAGGGTGTGTGCGGCGACGAGAGGTGAGTGAATGTGGGGCTAAGGTTAGAGAAAGAAGAAATATACTTAGGAGTGGGTCCCACGTCTTATTTATTTTTTTCTGGTTATTACATTATGAATGAAATAATATTATTCCTTGATTTAAAATTGTATAAGTATTATATAAGTCTCGCATATTTTGTATAAGTATTATATATTCTCTTTTTTAATCCAGATCTGTATTACTTATATTTCAAATGATCTCACAATTTAATTTTTGAAAAGCATCAATTTTTTTCGCAATTTTTGAAATTAATAGCGATGCTTGATGATCAGATCCTTGTTTTTCCAATCTGGTCTGTTTTTTTTTTTAAAAAAAGAAAAACTTTACATTGTGAATTAGTCAAAATAATTAAGTATTTTATCCCTTTAAATACGCATCTCTAATTTGAGTTTTGAAAAAAGAAAAATATTTAATAAATATTATAATTATCCGCATACTACTATCAAACTCTAGTGGAGCCAACTAATAGAAGAAAACGTAACGAAAATAAAAGAAAAATTGGAAATTGGATGATACGAGAAACTGATAATCTTTTATTGGCCCAAGCTCCAGGTAATAGAAAAAATTGAAAACTCTTTTGTTTTTTGTTATGGCTGGCCAAACTAGCCAATCCGAAGAAAGCTAAAGTTAGCCTATTGAGCGAGAAACTATATTCCAGGGTGCATTCTTAGCTTACAGATTCCAAATACTTGCCGCATGGAAAATGGGTTGGGTTCATACCCAAAACTGGGAGAAAGGAAGGAAAAAAAAGGTAGAGAAATTAGGTGGGAAAATAAAATAGTAAAACAACAACAAAAAATATAGTAAAACAACAAACACAAATATGACATATTATTGCTAATTTAGGTTAGTTTAATAGTTAAGTTCACTAGTTCGTTTAAATAAGTATTGGAAGTTCAAATCCTAATTTATACATACAATAATTCATTGATCAACAGCAAATATTTAAATAGAGCTCAAATTCTCAACGAATTAGTCATTGTCATAATGACAAAATGATTCAAAGTAAAAATCCTTTCACCGAAAAGTATAAAAAAAAAGTGCAGTCTCGTACTATTGTTGCAGAAAATTTACCAAATGATCATTTCCATCAAAATATTCAAAAAATATTCTTTGTAGTTAGAAGTGTAAACATAATTAGAATATATTATCCTCCAGAATTAAATTCTTCACGTTCCAAGAGTGATTTCTTCATCAATAACAAGCTTCATGCACTTGTGAAGTATGAGACACCAGATGTATTTCAGAAAGCTATTGAGAAGTTAAACGATGAAAGAAATTGGCAAAAAGGTATGCGAATAAGGTGTTGTTTAGATGTTCACCCAGATCTGTCTTAAAGAACAAAAAGTTAGATTTCGATGACTATTTAAACGACGAGAACACGTTAAATTCTAATTTTGCTGAGAATTCGTCTCATCTAAACAATACTGAATTAACTGATGACATTAATGTTGATGAAAATTTTGTAGGATCAAAGAAAGGATAGGCTAGAGGCCATGGAAAGGGAAGTAGGACAAAAGTAATACGTAGATATCAATTTGCAATGGTTTTCTTTCCTACTATATTCACCATTTTTAGAAGTAAATACTAAATCGGTACTCAAAAGATTATGGTGCTAATGACAAAATGGTACCTGACTTTTGTTATTGATAAAATAGTTCCGGAAAGATTTTAAAATTTGACAAAATCACCCAACTGTTAAAGGATGACGTTACAGTGAACGAAAAACACTGATGTGGCATTCGGAAGAGAGCTCCGATGATGGCAGAGAGCCCCGGTGACGTTTCTGGCAGCCTTCTTCTTCTTCGTGTTCACTGCTTCTTCTTCTTTTTTAACACACCGATGCGTCCCCTTCTGCCATAGCAGCTGAAGAAGAAGACCGCCATGGTATGTGGCAGTACCTCGTCGCATTTTTCATGTTCGCCGCTTCTTCTTCTTCTTCAACACGCCACTGCGTCCCCTTCTGTCAGACCGCCATGGCACACTGCTGCGTCCCTTTCCGCCTTGGCAGTACCTCGCCGTGTTCTCGTGTTCATCGTTTGTTCTTCTTTAACACGCCGTTGCATCCCTTCTACGACCCCTCAACCATGGCAGCACTTCGCTGATGCGTCCCCTTCCACCATGGCAAAGAAGAATAAGAAGACCGAAAACAGCGCCGAAATTCTTTGTCATCATCAGAACTCTCTTCCCATGGTCACATCAGTATTTCTATTCACTGTGACATTATCCTTTAACGCGGTTGGGTAATTTTATCAAATTTTAAATTTTTTTAAAAAATATTTTGTTAATAACAAAAATCATGTACTATTTTATCAGTATCAGAATCTTTCATATACCAATTTAATATTTACTTTTCATCTCTAAAGTATAAATTTTTGATAAAAAATAGTATTGGATGAAAATTAAACTGTAACATGTTTTACTAAATTTATAAAAAAAAATATGTATATTGTATATTATATATTTTTTACGAAAATTCTATTTTTCCTGTAAGATTATTTTTTAAAAAAGTGTAATCTCTGAAAAAAAAAAAAAACACCTGTGATTGACTATTTTTAAAAATTAAGAAGTATATAGATATATAATAATTGAGTCTATCATTCTAGATTAAGTTTAGAAGAAACTTGCACACTCATTCTTTGTTTAAATTTCTTTCGAGTTATCCGAACTCTATTCATATTTATATCACTCTTTCTATCGTGCACGTGGTAGGATTTGTGTATATTACTATTCTTATGGAAGACTAACATTATTTCTTTTTCTCTGACAATAACCTACATGCACTTATTTTTTAACTGCAAAGAAATGTATTATTCTTTTTCTTTGTTTTTATTTTTTGCGCAAAAACTTGTACTTTCTAGAAGAGCGAGGTTGGTCTCATCCAAGGTATATTGTATGAGCTTCCCATAACAAGTATCTGTGTCCGAAGATTCTTCAGTATTCCACCACAACAGTCGATGGTTTACTCCACTTTTACTAATTAAAGAGCAACTTAAATCTAAATTAAATGAATCATCATTTTATTTGTGTCATGCCTTTAAAAAATCTAAAATATATTGCATCGAAATACTTATTTTTATTCTACATAATTTTTTAATTTAATAGGTAATATAGATTGTTCTTGAATTATAAGTTACGATTAAAAAATCACAATGAGAATAAATATTAGTGCAAGACGGTTTTTCTTTTGCAATAAATCTTAAATGTTCGACATAAACTTAGTAAAATAATTAAAATCAAATAAATCAAAATCAAAATTAAATAATTCCACAATATTATTACCTGTATAAACACTAGTTTAATTTGGCTAAAGAAATCGTCCTTTTAATTTGTTCGGTGGTCGGTTTCCGGACAGGTCGGGTGATGATTGATGGGAGCGAGGATTCCTCAATCGCGGTTGTGTCGGGCTCCGGTTTGCCGTGAAGTCGAGCACTTGTCGTGAGAGAAAAAAGGGGGGGTGCCACCTGCAAAGACACTCCGACGATCTAGTCAGTCAGTGCGCAGGCGGAGAAATGTTAGGTGAAAAGGTGACGTACCTCGAGGGAAGGGCAGGTCCTTCCCTATTTATATCGTGTCAGAGGTGGGCCCTACGAGGACAGGCCCACCTTCCTCGAAGCTTCCTCACAGCTGTAGCGGGGAGCTGTCAGGGACGCGTGTCCGGGTCGCGCTGTGAACCGTTTGCATCCGACCGTTCGGGTCGGGTCGTCATCGGGTCGAGTTGACCCGCGAGTCACTTGGGCTGGGCCGTAACAGTGCCCCCACGCGCCAGTGGTAGTCGTGGGGACTATTAGTGGCGTGTCGTCTCCCGTTTCGTTTGTTCTCGTCAACTCGGCCGCACGTGGGGAGAATACGCCCTCAACGCGGGTGTCCCCTGGTTTGCATAAGCAACCGTTTCGTCGCATCGTTCCTTGTGCGGAGCATTAAATGCTCATAATGGGGTGGAAAAACCCCATTTGCAAAGACTATTCTGCCCCCAGGTGTTTCGCGCTTCTTGGGAGGCAGTTTTTAAACAATCAGTTTTATGCTTCTGCATTTCTTCATACTTCCCATCTCTCTCCTTCCTTTTCCTTGCTACAAGATTTCAGAGCGTCATTGTGGTGCTTTCGTACATCCTCCTTGTATCTTTCCAGACTTGCAATTTCATCCTCTTTCCATCAATTCAGGTAATTCTTTGAATTCTTTTCTTTTGTGCTTCGTTCTTGCATGCTTGTTGCCTGGTTTTTGTTGCTGTTGTGTAGCCTTTCAATGGTGGTTATACGTGTTAGGAGGGGGGTATCATTCCAGGGTAGGTTTTTCCCTGAACTTCTACATCCACTTATAGTGTTTCATCCTTAGTTGGGGAGTAGTGGGGGTAGTGTCTGTGCTCGGCCTGTGCAACCGATCTCTTAGACTGACTGGATGGTCCCCCCATGTAGGTATGGCTCGCACGGTCTCCCGGGCTTCCCCTTCTCCCGCTGCGTACGATCCCTATGCTTGGGTCGTTTCCGACGTGAAGGATTCGCCTAACCAAATGGGTGAGGAGGAGCTCACCGAGTTCCGACAAGCCGAGTACTTGTGCGGAGGGACTGATGAAGAAGCCAATTATGACGTCTTCGTCCCGGCTCCTCACGAGCGGTTGTACGAGATCAATCTCCACCACCCCCGAGTAGCCGACTGGATTTGGTTCTACAAATCCATGTTTACTCAAGTTGGGGTTCGTATTCCGTTTTCCGCCTTCCAGATGGCGCTTTTAAGCCGTGTGTCTGTGGCGCCGTCGCAGTTGCATCCGAACAGCTGGGCCTCAATCCGCTGCTTCGAAATGGTTTGTGAGTATCTTGAGCTTCCGGTGTCTGTAGATGTCTTCCTTTTCTTCTTCAACCTTACTAACCCTTCGAAGGAGGGGAAACATAAAAAGGGGTTCATGTCCTTCCGGTCTGCCCAAGGTCGGAGGATTTTTGGTTTGTTTGAAGACTCCTATCATGGGTTTAAGGACAAATATTTCAAGGTCCGCCCTGTCAAAGGTCGTCATCCTTTTTGGCTGTCGTTAGAAGGGGTACGCCTTATTCCGACCTATTGGAGTTTCGGAGCGGGGTCCAATGCCTTCGTTAAGGTAACTTATAGGGGCATGTCTGCGGTGGATAGGAAGATTGCCGATGTGTTGATGGCAGTCTTCGGGAGGAATCATGTAAATCCTCACCTTCTCATGGGTGATCGGGAGGCCGGTCGTAATTATATTTGTGAGAAGCCTCTACTTGTCCCTTATCTTTCTGCTTTTGTTAACAATTTGTAGTGATTAACCGACTTCGCTTGCTTTTTCGCAGTGGGGATGTCTGCCGAGGTGACGGGTCTTCCTAACTTATTCCAAACCTTCCTGTGCGCTAGTGACGACGAAAGGGACAATGAGAAATCTGCCACCGAGAAGTCTGCTGCTCCTCCGGAGGACAAGGCTGCTACCGAGCAAGAGGCCGCGGTCAACAGGACCGGGACCTCGGCCCAAGCTGCCCAGGTCGAGGTCGACAAAACGGTTCATGTTTCCCCCTTCCGCGAGGTGATCGGCACCGGGGGTTCGACGTCTAACCCGGACGCCGATGACGAGGTGGAAGAGGTCCCTAGCCTCAAGAGGAAGAGGAAAACGTCGTCCAGTCCTGAGGGGGTTCTCACTGTTATGGAGAGGAATTTTGATGCCAGGAACTTTATAGATTCCCAGCTGATTCCTGGTACCGAGGAGTATTTCCATGAGTCTTCCCTTGCCGGGCAGGCGAGGTGGATGTACCGTACCCTTTTACGTGGCGCCGTGATAGCCCGGAAGGCCGAGTTTGAGCTATCCAGGATGGAGTCCCTCCGTAGAAGGTTGGAATCTACTGGGAAGGCTAACAATGAGCTAAAGAGTGAAGTTGAGACTCTCCGAGAGCAGTTGACCCAATCAAATGAGAAACTTGACGCCGCCGAGAAGAAAGCTACTGCTGCCGAGAAGAAAGCCGCCACTGCTGAGAAGAAGTTAGAAGAGTCGGACGCCACGGTTTCTCGTCTTGTCGATCGTGAAATGGCTTTAGAAAGCCAGGTCGGCGCGGCACAGAAACAGGTGGCCGACATAGAGAAGGAGAAGCAGACCGTGGAGGCTGAACTGGCAACATGGAAAGCAAAGTATAAGGACGTCGTGAAACAAGGGAAGGGTGTGATTTTGGCGACTGAGGAGGCTCTTAAAGCTCAGGTCAAAATCGTTGCTCCCGAGTTTGACACGTCGGCGATCAGTGTTTTCAAGGTCATCAAAGACGGCAAAATTGTTGACGTCCCCAAGAAATGAATCCTCTGTTTAAAACATTTTGTTTAGCCGTTTTATTTTGGCTTGTGAACAATTTGACTTCTTAGTCGTTTGCCCGTTTTGGCGTAGTTAACTTTTTCTTATTCGTCTGATTGTGTTATCGTTTCTATTAACCGTTTTTGGTTTATAGTTGTCGTTTATATCAACGAATCATGGCCTTTCACGTAGTCATTTGTTATAGCGGCAGTTGACGGGCTCCCGGGGTGATCAGTCCCGGGGTTGCGCGTCGTTGTTGGTCGTGATGGAACGGTTTATCTGGAAAAAAGGGGAACAAGACAGGAGAGAAAATTTGCACAAGTATATCTTATTCGGTAATTTCATAAAGGACTCGTAGGTCACTATGAAAAGTTCAAATCCGCAAATTAACTACTTATCTCGATTGGTCGGCATGTCGGTCCGCCCGCTAGGAGTAGAATCTTCTCAAGTTGTCCGCGTTCCATGTTCTCGGGACTTCCTTACCATCAAGCCTTTCTAACTTGAAAGCACCTTTACCCATCACTTTTTTGATTCTATAGGGGCCTTCCCAGTTTGCCGCTAGCTTGCCTGCTCCAGGGGTCGGTGGGCCGATGTCGTTTCGCCTCAGGATGAGATCGTTCGGCTCGAATTCCCTTTTGATCACTTTGGTGTTGTAGCGCAGAGCCATTCTTTGTTTTAGCGCTGTTTCTGTCAAATGAGCCATTTCTCTGGCTTCATCTATCAGGTCCTTTTCCACGGTTTCCTCTACTCCTTTCAAAAGTAACCGGGGGCTCGGTTCACCGATCTCTACGGGTATTACTGCGTCCACCCCATACGTTAGCCGGAAGGGAGTCTCCTTAGTGGAGGATTGTTCAGTTGTTCGGTAGGACCAGAGAACCGAGGCTAGTTCGTCGGCCCAAGCACCTTTTTTACTATCCAACCTCTTCTTCAGTCCTGAAAGGATAATCTTGTTGGCAGACTCCACCTGCCCGTTTGTCTGGGGGTGTTCTACCGAAGAGAACCTTTGTCTTATACCCAGGCCGTTAAGGAATTCCGTGAACTTTTTGTCAGTAAATTGCGTGCCGTTGTCTGAGATGACGACTTCTGGTATCCCAAATCGTGTTATCACCTGCCTCCACATGAATTTCTTGCAATTGGACGAGGATATGCTAGCTAGTGGTTCGGCCTCTATCCATTTGGTGTAGTAGTCAATTGCGACTATGAGGTACTTGACTTGTCCAGGGCCGACTGGGAAGGGTCCTAAGAGGTCGACTCCCCATTGAGAAAATGGCCGGGAGGTCGTTAGCAAGCTTAACTCGGAGGCCGGCGCCCTGGCGAAATTGGCGTTCTGTTGACACTTCACACATTTTTTGACAAACTCCTTGGAGTCCGCCATCATTGACGGCCAATAGTATCCGGCTCGGATTAATTTTCTTGCTAAGGCCTTGCCTCCGATGTGGTGTCCGCAGCAGCCTTCATGGACTTCCCTAAGGACGTAGTCCGTCTGGTCGGGGTGTAGGCACTTCAGTAGGGGCTGGTTGAGCCCTTTCCTGAACAGCTGTCCTTGGATGACGGCGTATTTGGCTGCTTCCCTTCTCAATTTTGCGCGTCCTTTTCGTCGTCAGGGAGTTTGCCGTGTTCTAGAAAGTTGGTGATGGAGTCTAGCCATGAAGAACCTAGGCTTGACACGTGCAGTGTGACCGCTGGTTCTCTTGTCATACCTTGAATGAGAGACCGGTTGCCTTCTCCCGGCTTCGTGCTGGCCAACTTCGATAGGAGGTCTGCCCGTGTGTTCCTTTCTCTAGGTACGTGGTGGATCGTGACCTCTTCAAACTTTTGGCTCAAGCTTTTAACTTTTTCCAAGTACTTTTGTAACAACGAGTCTTTGGCTTGGTAGCTCCCGTTTACCTGGGAGGTGACGACTTGGGAATCGCTGCATATTTCCAGTCTTCTTGCTCCGACTTCCGCTGCTAGGGTTAAGCCCCCTATAAGGGCTTCATATTCTGCCTGGTTGTTCGAGATGGGAAATTCGAATCTGACCGACTGCTCGTATACAACTCCAACCGGGCTTTCCAGGATGATCCCGGCACCTCCAAACGTCTGGTTGGAGGCTCCGTCCACGTGGAGCTTCCACCGTGTACTCGCTTCTTCGGTTGGATCCCCTGTTACTTCTACTAGGAAATCTGCCATCGCCTGCGCCTTGATGGCTTGCCGGGGTTCGTATTGTATATCATACTGGGAGAGTTCGATGGACCAAGTCATCATTCTTCCCGCCAGATCGGGTTTTTGAAGTACTTGCCGGATCCCTTGGTCCGTTCTCACGACAACTTGGTGACTCTGGAAGTACTGCTTTAACCTTCGTGAGGAAGTCAAGAGTGCTAGGGCTAGTTTTTCCAACTTGCTGTACCTTAATTCTGCCCCTTGCAAGGCCCTGCTTATGAAATAGACTGGCTGTTGAGCTTTCCCTTCTTCCCGCACCAGAACTGCAGCCAGGGCTTCTCCTGTTATGGCGAGGTACAGGTATAGTGGTTCCCCGTCCTTTGGCTTCCCGAGGACGGGTGGTGCCGCCAGGATTTTCTTGAAGTGCCGAAAGGCCTCCTCACATGCGGGTGTCCACTCAAACGCCATCCCTTTCTTCATGAGGTTAAAGAATGGCAGGGCCTTTGTTGCCGATGCCCCGAGAAACCGGGATAATGAGGTCAACCGCCTCGCCAACCTTTGGACGTCCTTGATACAACCCGGGCTCTTCATCTGGAGTATCGCTTGGCACTTCTCCGGGTTAGCTTCTACCCCTCTCTGAGTTCATGAATCCCAGGAACTTGCCGGCTTCCATGGCGAAGGCACACTTGAGGGGATTCAGCCTCATGCCGTGTTGCTGGAGAGACATGAATACCTTTCCCAGATCCTTTATGAGGTCGTCAGGTTGCGTTGTTTTTGCAAGGATGTCGTCGACATAGACTTCCACTGTCTTGCCTATCAGATCGTGGAAAATCTTCCTCATAAGCCTTTGGTATGTCGCCCCCGCATTTTTCAGACCGAATGGCATCACCTTGTAACAGAAGGTTCCTCCTGGCGTTATGAACGCCGTTTTGTCTTCGTTTGGACGGTGCATCGGTATCTGGTTATAACCGGAGTAGGCATCCATGAAGCTTAGATAACGGTAGCCCGCCGCAGCGTCGACGAGTGCGTCTATGTTGGGGAGGGGGAAACAATCCTTAGGGCATGCCTTGTTAAGGTCAGAGTAGTCTACGCACATTCTCTACTTGCCATTGTGTTTTTTCACTAGGACTACATTCGAGAGCCACGTCGAGTAGTCCACTTCTCGTATGAAACCTGCTTCTAGAAGGCTGGCCGTTTGCCTGGCCACCTCCTCCGCCCTCTCTGTCGACATCTTTCTCCTCCGTTGCGCTATTGGGCGTGCTTCCGACCTGACAGCCAGATGGTGTGACATGATTTTTGGGTCTATGCCTGGCATGTCGGCAGGTGTCCAGGCGAACAAATCCCTGTTGGCCCTTATCATTTCGACCAAGGACTCCTTTAACTCAAGTGGCAGGTTCTTGTTGATGAACGTGAACTTCTCTTCCGTGTCGCCGATCACGAATTTTTCCAGATCCCCTTCTGGTTCTGGTCTAGGTTTGTCGTCTACTCTGGCGTCCAGGTCGGCTAGGAACACTCCGGATGCCTCTCTGGATTTCCTTCTCAGGGATAGGCTGGCATTGTCGCATGCGACTGCCGTCTCGAGATCCCCTCTTATGGACCCTATGGATCCGTCGTCGGTAACGAACTTCATGACTAGCAGCTTAGTGTTGATTATCGCTTCAACATCGTTTATCGTCTTCCTTCCCAAGATGATATTATAGGCGGTGGATTCTCGGAGGATTACGAACTCGGCCATCGCCGATCTTCGACCTTGGGCTTGCCCTACCGAGATCGGTAGGGATATTACTCCGTCAGGTTTGATGAAGTGGTCGCCCAACCCAATGACCCCATGCTGGTGAGTCGTCAGGTCGGCGTCCTTTAGCCCTAGTGCGTCAAACACGTTGCGGAACATGATGTTTGAATCAGCTCCTGTGTCGACAAGGATGCGTTTGACGAGACCGGTTCCCACTCTGGCCGTAATGACCATGGGGGGTTTTCCGGGGCGTCGTTGAACCATTGATCTTCCGGGCCGAAAGAAATGGAGGGAGGCTTCTTAGAGTTTCGCACCAGCGGGGAGGAGATCGTCAAGACCTTAGCATCTTTCTTGTGTGCCGATCGAGATTTTGGCGCGCGTTTTTGGCTGTCACCACGTTTATCACAGTAAGGCCGTGGTCCCTTTCTTCTGGCTCTTGTCACCGTTTCGCCGAGTGGGTTTTGCCTTCTTCGTCTTGGTCGCGGTAACGCCTCCTCGGTTCTCTGATAAGATGAGAGAATGCTGCTAGTTTACCTTCTCTTATCGCTTGTTCGAGTGCATCCTTCAGGTCGAAACAGTCCTGCGTTTGGTGGCCATAACCCTTGTGGTAGTCACAATAGAGGTTCTTGTTTCCTCCCGTATGGTCCTTGAGTGGTCGGGGCTTCGGCAGAATTCCCTTCTCAGCTATTTGCTGATAGACTTCCATGATGGGGAGAGTGAGTGGGGTGTAGTTAGCGAATTTTCCGACCCGAGGGAACGGCCTGGGTGCCTTGTTTGGTGCCTCTTCCCTGGCTTGTTCCTTTGCTCTTTCTCCGTTACCCTGTTGCCGAGCTTGGTTGTAGCCGGACTGCCGTTTATTGGCAGCCACGACTCGGCTGACTTCCTCGTCATTTATATACTCCTTGGCTACCGTCTGGATCTCGTGCATCGTCCAAACTGGTTTCGTGGTAAGGTGACTCCTCGGCCCTGGTCCCCAGGACCCGGCACAACGTCCATTAAGGGAATTCCCCACAGACGGCGCCATGTTAGGTGGTCGGTTTCTGGACAGGTCGGGTGATGATTGATGGGAGCGAGGATTCCTCAATCGCGGTTGTGTCGGGCTCCGGTTTGCCGTGAAGTCGAGCACTTGTCGTGAGAGAAAAAAAGGGGGGGTGCCACCTGCAAAGACACTCCGACGATCTAGTCAGTCAATGCGCAGGCGGAGAAATGTTAGGTGAAAAGGTGACGTACCTCGAGGGAAGGGCAGGTCCTTCCCTATTTATATCGTGTCAGAGGTGGGCCCTACGAGGACAGGCCCACCTTCCTCGAAGCTTCCTCACAGCTGTAGCAGGGAGCTGTCAGGGACGCGTGTCCGGGTCGCGCTGTGAACCGTTTGCATCCGACCGTTCGGGTCGGGTCGTCATCGGGTCGAGTTGACCCGCGAGTCACTTGGGCTGGGCCGTAACATAATTTAAGTAAATATTTGAGTAATACTATTTATATGCTAAGACTAACTATTAAAATTAGTCATTATATATTTATGTAATTTAATTTATTTTTATTGTATATTTTATATTTTAATACGTATTTTATATTAATAATTAATTTTGATATCTACGGTTGTATAATTGCGGGGACTCTGAAATTTGTTCGTTATTAACGTGTATAATGGGGAGTTATATATAGGTTTAATTACTCTGTTGATTCCTATAGTTTTGCAAAATTTTTAATTAGGTCTTCATACTTTTTTTCCTTTCAATTACTTTTGGGAGGCTATATTTTGTATTTATACTATGTATATATGTATATAGGTTTTCCTATGTACATATTTTATGTTTGCCCTCCTAAAGGTTGAATTGGAGAAACAGGTGTTTATTTTATAGTTTGAATTATATATATATATATATATATATATATATATATATATATATATATATATATATATATATATATATATATATATATATATATACTCTGGCCAGCCTTAGCTTCGCAAGTCGAGTCTAGAGCTTGATATCTTTATTTTTTGAACTTTGATCTATATATTATGTTTTAGCCTTCTTTTGAGCTTACCTATCCATTTTACGATTATCCATGTGAGTGTGAAACAATTTTCTGTTTTCACTTTGTTTAGCTTATTCTTCAAGACTCCTATATATAATTTCTTTCAACTAGATTTATATAAGTATTTTCTTTTAAAGGTCGTCATACTTCGCCACCTCTGCTTTATAACTTAAGCGTAAGGCTCTGTGTGGTAGGGTGTTACATTACCTGTTTGCATTTGTACACTATACGACAAAAAAGAGGGGGGATGAAGGTTATAGCAGAAGTGAATCACATGAGTTTAAGGGGCAAGATAATCTCTGTAGGAGAGGCGAAGTATAGAAGGGCAACGGGGGGAAGAAAATTGGGGTGCGTAAGGAAGATATAGTAAGAACTGATGTGGAGAGTAGGCAACCTCAAAGAGTACAAAGTTTGGATCATCCTACAAGAGTGGATGAGATGAAGAAGAACACATCCGTTAAGGATCCCTCCGAATGGATGGACAAAGAAGGTTGAAGTTCCAGTAGCAAAAGAGAATTTCGATTGGATGTTGAGGAGTTTAGTAGGAGGAACGACGTGGTCCATTGAATTCAAATCGCTATGGAGAGCAATCAGTAAGAATCTTCCTCAGGTTGTTAAAGTCAGAGAGCTTGGAGCGTACAAAGTGCTATTAGTCTTTGATATTGTAAAGAACGCAGAGGAAGCATTTACTTTCAAAATGAATAGTCTCTTACAATTCTTTCATAGTGTATAGAGATGGGAGGAATCGTAACACAGTGAGACTAGAAGAGTCTGGTTAGAGTGTTATGGAGTGCCTTTACATTTATGGTCAGTGGAGACGTTCAACACGATAGGCAGTCTATAGGGGAAAGTAGTCAAGTGTGATGAAGTGATGAAGTCCGTTTTATCATTCGGTGCTGGTCAAGTTTTAACTAATACTTGTGTATTCGACGTGATTAATGAATGGATCCATATACTTGTAGGCACTAGTAAATTTGATGTTTTTGTCAAGGAGGTGGGACGTAAGATATATGGAGATAAGTGTCTGTTGGAAGATGTACTAGTAAGGCTAACGGGTGAAAGCTCTAATTCACATGATGATGGAATGGTGTCGAAGGTGGCGGTTTGGGATCCGACAGCTGAGCTAGTCAGGACTTGGGCAAAGGATAACATTGTAGAGAAGGGTAGAATGGTAACATTTGACATTTTTTTTGAATGAATGTAATTAAGAATAGTTTACTATGCATCACGTGCAACGGACAACTATTCCATTTGAATTAAAAGGGATTAGGGTGTGGATTGTGGGGCTTTGATGACAATGTGGAATTTAATTTTGGAAGAACGATTACAAAGGAATACATTGAGAGGGGTAGTGGGTCCAAAAAAAGGGACAGTAGTTTGCAAGAAAGGGTTAATACGGGCTTGGCTTTAAAAGAGGAAATTGGTAAGAAAAACAAGTATAAGGCCAAGTATTCATTGGGCCATCAAACTAATGGGCCTAGGAAAGAAGTGGGGACATTTGTGCTCTTTGGAACTCCTCACCTGGGCAGAAGAGGTGCACGCGAGGCATGGCTTGAGCAGCGAATGATGTTTTGCGAGGAGCGGAAGTCATAGGCCTTCAGATGCAGCCAACGACACCCACGACGCGGCTAGGGGCAGCAACCCCCATGACCTGGTGCTGAGGAGAAGTGGTGCAGTATTTTTACAACCCACAAACTAACCGGCAAGTGCACCGGGTCGTACCAAGTAATATCTTATGTGAGTAAGGGTCGATCCCACGAGGATTAATAGATCAAGCAACAATGATTGAGTGATTGGCTTAGTTAGGCAAGCAGAAAATAGTGTTTGGATGTTCAAAAAGCATTAAACAGCAACTCAAAATATCAAAAGAATAGACAAATAATTAAGTTGGGAATAAATTATGGAGAAACAGTTAAGGCTTCAGAGTTATCTATTTTTTCAGATTAATTTTTCTTACTAACTATTTTAATCATACAAGATTTAATTCATGGCAAACTATATGTGACTAGACCCTAATTCCTTAGACCTTCCTAGTCTCCTCTAAAATTCATTAACTGCCAATTCCTTGGTCAATTAATTCCAATTAGAGGGTGATGATCAAATTCCAGTTTATATGCCACAAGAATCCTAATTATCCAAAAATAAGGGGATTATATGTCACGTATCCCGTTAAATACAAACAATTATAAATTCAGGATAATATGTTTTCAAGCTGTTGTTCAAGTAAAGAGCTTTTCCAAGTTTTACAAGAACTCAATTAGAACATGGGTCATACTTCCGTTCCATCCAAATTCATAAAATAAAGAACGAAAATAATTATTGAAATATAAATCAAAACATGAATTAAATTAGAAAGATCAAATGAATCAATCCATACAAATAGACAGAGCTCCTAACCTTAACAATGGAGGATTAGTTGCTCATGGTTCAGAGAAGAAAATAAGGATTCTGGTAAAATGTACAGAGTTTTTATCTGATGGCATCTAAGTTCCTATTTATAACTAATCCTAATAAATTTAAAATCTAATTATCTAAAATTAAAAATAATATCTTTTCCTAAAATAATATTTGAATTTAAATTCAAATTAATTAACAAGTCTTTAGCTGATGGGTGGGGACCACTTGATTTGTCCATTCTGCAGCTTCTAATCTGTGTTTTCTGGACTGGAAATAGGGTCAAAACAGCCCAGAAATCGCCCCTAGCATTTTTCTGCATTTTCTGCACGTGGCGCATGTCATGCGTACGCGTCAGTCACGCATACGCGTCGCCAGTCTTCTTCGCAAGTCACGCGGACACGTCGGTCACGTGTACGCGTCGCTGAGCAAATCTTCAAATCACGCGTACGCGTCAGTCACGCGCATGCGTCGCCATGGAAAGCTTCAAATCACGCGTACGCGTCAGTCACGCGTACGCGTCGCTCCTCGCTGCCATCTCCTTTTATTCTTGTGCTGCAGAAACTCCATCAAATTCCATCAAATGCTAGCTAAAATAAACAAAATTAAAAAAGACTCAAAGTAGCATTCATATTGGCTAAAAGATAATTAATTTTTTATTAAACTCAACAAATTAGATGCAAATTCACTAGAAAAATATAGGAAAGATGCTCACTCATCAAGAAGCGTCGTCGTCCGAGTACGGTTGGTGACTCCGAACGATGTCCAAGCTAAGGATCACGGTGGAAGACTTTAACGAAATACTACGGGTAGAGGAAAGGAAAGGTGCAATTAGTTTACCAGCATCTATGGAAGAATTTAAGGATTGGGTACAAGATTTAATTTATAGCTAGTGGATTTACCTCTGAAGGATCAAAAGTTCACATGATTTAGAGGTCAATCTTGTAGTCATATTGACAGGGTTTTTGTCAATTTAGAGTGGCTTGAGGAGTTCCTATATACTTAGTTGAAATGAGGACCTAAAGGTCTATCAGATCACTTCCCGTTGATTGTAGAAGGTACAAGAGTTAGTAGGAGACTAAGACTATTTCAAAGTTTAGCTTCCTAGTTTACACATGAGGGGTTTTTGAGGATGGTGAAGGATGAGCGGAAAAACTTGGGTGATGATCAGTTCACTAATAAGTTGAAGGCCCTGACGGTACCATTGAGAGGATGGCATAAGGATAATTTTAGGGACATGGACAGTAGGATAAAGAAGTTTGAGGAAGGAATCAAGAAGATTGATTATATGGTTAGGGCTGGTTCTTATTACGGAATGGTGGAGGCTCAACAGAAGGCTCTGGTGAGTTATTATGCGAAGTGGTATGTTAAAAAAGAGATTCATTGGAAGCATATGTCTCGATCTTAGCATGCTAGGCATATGGACAAGAATACTAGATACTTTCATAACCTAACATCAGCTAGAAGGAGGAACAACAGAATTGATACTCTGTTAATTAATGGAAGGTTGGTGCGCAACCAAGCTAGAATAAAGGTTGCAATTAGAGAATTTTATAAAGAGTTGTATCGACAGGAATATGCTCCTATGATTGGGTTTCGTGATGGATTGGTAAAGCAAATTGATGATGAAGAGGCAGCAAGATTAGAAGTTCTGCCATCGCTTGAGGAAATTTGAGAGGCAGTCTAGGATTGTGAGTCCACTAAAGCTCCAAGTAGTGATGGATATAATATGAACTTCATTAAGGAATGTTGGGATGATATTGGCTAGGAGTTTACTACAGTAGTATTGGGATTCTTCCAAAGTGCTAAGCTACCAACGGATGCTAATGTAACGTGGGTGGCGCTAGCTCCAAAGTTTGTGGGTGCTAAAGAAATCAAAGATCTTTGGTTGATTAATATGGTTGAGTGTGTGTATAACATGATATCGAAAGTATTAGTGAGAAGAATGAAGTTCGTGATACCTAGATTAGTAGGGGAGACACAATTTGTGATTCTGAAGGGATGAAAAATACATGATGGGCCCTTATTGCATGTGAGACGGTCCAATGGCTGAAGCTACATAAGAAGGAGACGACAATTATCAAGTTAGACTTTCAAAAAGCATATGACAGGGTTGGATGGAGCTCCGTGGATATTGTGTTACAAAAGGTGAGTTTTGGTCTCAGATGGAGGACATGGGTGAAGGAGTGTGTAACAACAGCGTCTATGACAATTTTGATTAATGGGTCACCATTCAAGCCGTTCAGGATAGAGAGAGGTCTTAGATAAGGAGATTCACTGTCTCCTTTTCTATTTGTTCTTGTCGTTGATATATTGCATAGGATGGTGGGTAAGACAGTAAAAAACGAACGCGTTTCTCCACTGATGGTTGACAGGGACAACATAGAGTTATCGCTTCTTCAATTTGAAAATAACACAATCTTATTCTGCCCTTAGAAAATGGAGACAATTATGAATTATAAGAGGCTTCTGTGATATTCTGAGTTGATGACTGGCCTGAGTTAACTTTGATAAGTCAAACTTGATTTTGGTTAATTGTGAGCAGGAATGGGTGACAAATACATATATAGTTTCTTAGGATGTGTGGAAGTTGCTTTACCTGTTAAGTACCTAGAGATTTCTCTAGGTGCAAATCCTCGGTTGGTGAAAACCTGGAAACCAATTATAGACAAGGTGGAGGACAAGCTCAGCTTATGAAAAATGAAGACTCTAAACAAAGCTGGTAAGCTAGTTCTCATTAAATCTGTACTTAATAGCTTACCGGTCTACTACTTAAACTTGTATAAGATGCCAAAGACGGTTGTAGAGAAACTTATTGGGTTATAGAGAGGATTTTTGTGGCGTAAAGAAGATGGGAATAATGGTATACCCCTTGTGAAATGGGAAGTGGTGCAAGCACCGAAAAATTTAGGTGGTTTGGGAGTGGGAGATGCGTTGATCAGAAATATGGTGGTGGTACTTTTCGGAGAAGCATTGTCCACTGTGAAAGAAGATTGTATGTTCTTGTAATAATTTAAATCCCAATGTAATATTGTCAAAACAGACAGTACCTTCAAAAGGTGCTCCGTGAAAAGACATTTGCCAGCTGAATATTAAAGAGCAACAAATAAGAGATAAGATGATCAGTGGGTTGTCTATGAAGGTGGGAGACGGATGATGTATTCATTTTTGGGAAGATGTTTAGTTACAAAGTGGCTCTTTGAAAGAGATTTTTTCAAGGCTCTTCTCTGTTTCAAACCAACAAGGATCTATCATAGAGGACTGTGGGTTCTGGGATAGGTTAGAGTAGATATGGAACTTTCATTGGAGGAGAGATTTATTCAAATGGGAGTTAGATCTTCTCAGTCAACTTCATGACCGGATACGGCCAATTAGATTGTCAACTGGTAGAGAGGATTCAGTTGTATAAAAATTTGACAGGACAGGTATTTTTTTTACTAATTCATTTGTGCAGGTATTGCAGAAAGAGACTCTATCGAAAGACATCACAAATTATAGTTTCACTAATACTATATGGAGAAGATTAGTTCCTCTAAGAGTCAAGCTATTTGCATGATTTGTTCCAATAGGTAGGATCAATACTAAAGAGAGATCTAGTAGACTAAGAATTATTCATCATAGTGATAATATCTGTGTTTTGTATAAAAAAGATATAAAATTTGTGCATCATTTATTTCTTGGCTATGAGTTTACATAGTAGGTGTGGTGTGCTCGGTTGACGTGTGCTGATAGAGTTTGAACTATGTTGGAAACCGTCAAAGAGCCCTTTGAGAGTTGGATTAAAGTGGCAGACAAAAACATTGAGCGAAATAAGTGGCTGATAGGGTTTTCTGTGGTTATTTATAACATTTGGTTGGAACTTAATAGCAAAATTTTTCAGAATTCAGAGACAGGTGTTGAGGAAGTCAAGAATAGGTCGTTTTTGAGTTACAGGGAGTGGAGTGGTGTTGACCCATTTGGTTGTTGATAACAATGTCGGAGATGAGAACGTATTATATCCTATATTTTTACTGTTTATTGTATCATGTTCTTTCGTTGCTCCACCTAGTTGTATTGAGTTTTCTTTGTTTAAAAAAATAATAATAACCCATTTAATTATGTGAGAAAAGAAGTGCAAAGAACCAGTTTTTTTAATAAATAAAAATTTATATTTACTCTTTTAAGTATTTTTTATTTTTTTACTTTTTTTTAATATTTACTGACAATTTCGCAATCAAATTATAGTGCATGCATAAACTGCAAAATAACCTAAAAACACTATAACACAAATGCTACCATCGCAATGGAGGTGGACGTCACTATTGTGCAGCCGTTGGCAATGTAATCATGTGAGAACGCTATAGTGTATGTGCTATGTGCGAAATTGTATGTGAACTTATCACGAAGGATTGCTATATGTATCATATCCTTACAATAAATTTTACCTTTCATCTATTCTTTCTTTTTTCTCTCAAAGACAATTTATCCAAATGGCTAGTGAGTGTTGTTTATCCGAATGCAACAATATCACAAAAAGATGATGGTGCACACATTTTGAATGCAGTGATTTCATTGTTATGTATATTTGGCGATTGCATTCATTGACAGTGCTTAAAAATTTGATTTTGGTTGATATGAGCATGCTTGGAATTAAGTATGTTCAAAAAATCGGTATTGTTGCATTTTTCTTTGATGTTAGAGAATAAGAAGAATTTATTATTTTTGACCATCACTTTTAGCTATCAATCTAATTTTTTTTAGTCTAATAATCCAATAATATACTTTTAATCCACAATTTTAAATATTGATAACTAACTATTAATAAAAAATAATAAATTTAGCTGGTCCTCTAATATTCCTCTTCCCTAATATATTAAACTTATCCTAAACTTATAACTATTAAATAACTAACTAACAACTATAATATAATAAACAAAAAAGTAATTTAAATTCTAACCTGGTCATCAATGTGGTTCATGATATGTCTGCCTTCATTTAAACGATTGATATTTTTACTCCGAATCACTGCGACAAAATTTTTTTCTGCCTTCTTTCCTCTTTCTCTCTTTTTCTTTCAATTCTAACAAGTTGCAAACTAAACAAATGATTGAGCGAGAATCTCTTTTTCTCTATTGCGATGGCATAAACTACACATTGCATTGTTCTTGTATTGCAAAATCATTGACTACGAAATAGTCTCTGTCTGCAAAATTGTTGATGACTGTTTATAATATTAAACAAAATTTTATAACGTTTAAAAGAGTGAATATCAATTATTTTATTTATTAAAAAAAGATAAAATATATTTTTTATCGTTAAAATTTGTTTAAAGTTTTAAAAATATTTTCAAGTTTTATTTTATTTCAATTTTGTCTCAAAAATTTTTTATTTTCATCAAATATACCATACTCTTAGCGGCTAATTTTTCAAAAAACCTCAAAATTAATTCAACAACAATTTTACAAAAATAACCATTAATACAAGCAAACCAAAAAATAGTTATGTATTATTACTAGATTAACCCTAAAAACTCGGAGATGAGATCAGAATCGAAATTGACCTTAAAATCCGGAAGCCAACACTCAATTGAAGCAACCACTTGACCGAAATCACACAGGTCAAGCACTATCCCCTAGCCGTTATTAACAGCAACGGAACTCACCATCTGAGCCCCTAATATCGGAACAAACAAACAATGCACAACACGACATTCATCTATAAAACCAAACTCCAATATCCCAAGAGAAAGAGGTCACAGAACTCATTCTCACTTATTATTCTTTATTCCTTTATAACTCACATACTTACTTGAGCGTTGGAGTGCTTTGTGTAGGTGCTCCCCCGCCGTGTTTCAGAGGGCCGAGGTTAATCCACAACGCTGCCCCGAGACGATGTATATCTCGACCTAGGATTCAAATGCCCACCCGAAAGCTATATACCTCGGCGTACTCAGGACGGAACATTTGGTGCCCATCGTGGGGCCCGAGAGTTAATCTAACCCTACCTTTTTACTTCATATTGCACTTTGTATCTCCTTTGTGCAGGGTTTCTCAACTCTCCAGTATGGTCAATAATGGAGTTCACTAAATCACTCAGGTCGAGCTCCTGGCCCAGATGGCAGAACTGCAAGCTGAAGTCCGAAGACTCGCTGAGATGTCCACTCGAAACAACGCCGAAAAACACGAGGAGAACGGCCCCAAGGGCCCAGGCAAAGACAACGCAGACCTACTGAGCATCAACCCACCAAAGGAGAAGTTAACTTTGGAAAACATGTTCTCTGAGGAAATCACCAACTATCAGATGCCGAAGAATTTCACACTGCCCTCTTTTCTTGAGTCGTATAAGGGGATTGGTGACCCCCGGGCTCACATTAAGAAATTCCAATCTATGATGTTCTTTAATGGCCCTAACAATGAACCCGTGCTTTGCAGGGCTTTTCCCACACTTGATGGAGCTGCATTACTTTGGTTTTCAAAATTACCCGAAGGATCGATCTCTTCATTTGAGGAGTTGGCGAAGTCCTTCATCGACTACTTCGCGGCAGCACAGATATATGTGCACAGATCAGACTACCTAGGAACCATCCGCCAGGGTCCACAAGAAAGCTTAAAAGACTATATAACGAGATTCACAGAGGCCACTATGGAGATACCAGACCTGGACCCTACTGTCCACCTACACGCCCTCAAGGCCGGTTTCAAACCCGGGAAGTTTAGAGAAACAATCGCGGTAATAAAACCAAAAATATTAGAAGAATTTCGAGAAAGGGTGGCTGGACAAATGGAGATCGAGGAACTCCGTGAAGCCAAAAAAGCAGAAAGAAGGCAACCCATAAGGGAGGAAAGCCGAACAATAAGGTCGGCCGACCACAAAGACTCCAAGAAACCCTTTAAGCTCACACCAAAGTTTGACAGTTACACCAGGTTCAACACAAAGAGGGAGAGATAATCAAAGAAATACTCAATGCCAAAATTATAAAACCTCCAGCAAGAGCAGGAAGCTATCAAGACCAACGATTCATCGACAGAAGTAAACACTGCGCTTTCCATCAGAAGTACGGACATACAACCGACGAGTGCGTCATAACTAAAGATCTACTAGAAAGATTAGCTTGGCAAGGCCTTCTGGACAAATATATTGAAAAAAGAAAACATAAAAAAAAACAACCGAGACAGAGAAGAATGCCAACAGACCTCAGGAAGCAAGGAGGACAATAAATGGTCAAACAATGCACCACCAAAAGGCATTATAAATTTCATTTTCGGAGGGTTTGCCAGCGGAGGTGCAACAACCTCAGCAAGAAAAAGAAGCTACCGCGCAATGTTGGCAATCGAAGGAACAACGCCACAAAATAAAGACAAGTCTGACCTCCAAATCACCTTCAGCCAGAAAAACATATGCTCGGTAGCACCAAACCTAGATGACCCAGTGGTAATCTCTATCCAAACAGGTGAGCTATTGGTAAGAAAAGTCCTTTTAGACCCAGGTAGCAGTGCAGATGTACTTTTCTATTCCACTTTTCTAGAAATGAAATTATCTGAAAAACTTATACAACCCTCATCTAGAGAACTAGTAGGTTTCTCTGGAGAAAGGGTCCCCATCAAGGGATATATATAGCTAAAGAAGATTATAGGAGAAGACTCATTATAAAAAACTATTGACTTACAATACCTGGTAGTTGATTGCCCAAGTCCTTACAATATTATTCTCGGAAGACCTGCTCTGAACATGTTCAGGGCAGTAGTGTCCACCTTTCATCTATGTGTTAAATTTCAAGCACAGGACGGAAGGATAGCAACGCTCCACTCGGATCACCAACAAGCTCGGCAGTGCTACAACGCAAGCCTGAAGAAGTCGGAGAGAAAAGAAAAGCATCAACAAGAAGTCAAAGCGATCCACAGTCAAAACGAAGTCCTAACCCTGGCCGAGCTTGATCCCCGAATGGACACTGACGAAAGACCTCAACCAACGGATGAACTTCATAAAGTTCCATTGACTGCCAAGCCAGAACAAGCAACATACATCGGTCAAGCCTTACAAGGAAAAGAAAGGTCCGAGCTCATAAAAGTATTACAAGACAACGCCGATCTATTCTCTTGGACTCCGGCAGACATGCCAGGAATAGATCTAAACATCATCTGCCATAAACTCGCCACCGACAGAACAAGCCGACCTGTAGCTCAGAAGAAGAGGAATCTCGGAGCAAAAAAATCAAAGGCAGCACTAAAAGAAACCAAAAAACTTCTTAAAGCCAATTTCATCAAAGAAATCAGATTCACCACATGGCTCTCGAACGTGGTAATGGTAAGGAAAAGCTCAGGTAAATGGCGCATGTGTGTCGACTTTACGGATTTAAATAAGGCATGCCCCAAGGATGCCTATCCTTTACCCTGCATCGATAAACTCGTAGACAATGCATCATGTTTCAAAAGCTTGAGCTTCATGGATGCATACTCTGGCTACAACCAGATACTCATGCATCCAGAAGACCAAAGCAAAATAGCATTTATAACTGAACATGGAAATTTTCGTTATAGAGTAATGCCATTTGGTCTAAAGAATGCAGGTGCAACCTACCAACGGCTGATGGACAAAGTATTCCATCACCAAATAGGTCGTAACATGGAGATCTATGTCGATGATATGGTCGCCAAGACCACCCAGGAAAAATCACACTACGAAGACCTAAAAGAGATATTTGCACATATAAGAGCATACAAGATGAGACTCAACCCAGAAAAATATGCTTTTAGGGTGCAAGGAGACAAATTCCTCGGATTTATGCTAACTTCACAAGGAATCAAAGCGAATCCTGAAAAATACAAAGCAATACTTAATATGACGAGCCCTAAAACAATAAAGAAGTACAACAATTGGCAGGAAAAGTAGCAGCGCTATCCCGGCTCCTACCATCAGCATCAAGCCGATCATACCACCTTTTTCCAAGAAATAACAAAGAATAAAAAGTTCCAACGGACAGAGAAATGCGAGAAAGCGTTCGCCGAGCTCAAAACAATTTTGTCGTCACCACCAGTGTTGTAAAGACCAGAAGTCGGTAAACCCTTATATTTATACTTATCAATTTCTAACCATTCTATAAGCTCAGTTTTAGTTATTGAGATAGAAAAAACACAACAACCGATATACTTCGTCAATAGAGTCATGCAATCAGTAGAACAAAGGTATCCGAAGATAGAACAACTAGCATTAACACTTGTGACAACAGTAAGAAGACTCAGACACTACTTCCAGAGCCACACAGTAATAGTGCGGACGAACCAACCATTAAGACAAATACTGACAAAACCAGAACTGGCTGGACGTCTGACCAAATTGTCTATCGAGCTCTCGGAATTTGATATCCAATTTCAACCAAGGTCAGCATTGAAAGCACAGGTCCTCGCAGACTTTATCTCAGAACTAACCCCGGACGAGAACAATAAACATTGGGAGTTACACATTGATGGGGCATCCAGCCAAGGAGGAAGCGGAGCAGGGATAATCATGAAAGAAGGGGACAAAGTGGTGGCCGAGCAGTCCCTTCAGTTTCACTTCCCGGCAAGCAACAATCAGGCCAAATATGAGGCCCTCATAGCAGGACTCAAGCTCGCCCTGAGCCTCCAAGTACAAAGCCTGACAGCTTTTTGTGATTCCCTCTTGGTGGTTCAACAAATCCGAGGAGAGTTTTAGGTAAAAGATCCCTTGCTAGAGTGATATTGTCTCATAGCAAAGGATCTCATTTCAAAGTTCAGTTCGTTCATTATTCTACATGTGCATAGAGAAAAAAATGTTAGGGCAGACATATTATCCAAACTTGCCGCCACTAGGCCAGACACACAAACATCGGCATTATCATAACTCACACTTAAAAAACCCAGCATTGAACTATTATCTATAACAAACATTAACCACCTCCGCGACTGGAGAACACCTTTCCTTGAGTACATCAATGCAGGTATCATACCCAGAGATGAGCTCAACCCGCAACACTTCAGACGAAAAGCAAGTCTCTACACAAACATAACAGAAGAACTATATAGGTGTGGTTTCTCACAACCATTGCTAAAATGCCTAAATGAAGAAGAGGCAAAAGAAGTAATGGACAAAGTTTATGAGGACGTATGTGGAAACCACATCGGAGGACGAGCTCTTGCCGCAAAGATCGTCCGAACATGATATTATTGGCCGACCATGAAAAGAGATTGCATAACGAAAGTCAAAACATGTGACAAATGCCAGAAGCATGCCGCCATCTCTACAAAGCCGGCCGAAGTATTACACAGCATGGAGGTAAGCTGGCCTTTTCACAGATGGGGGCTCGACATACTCGGCCCATTTCCAATAGCATAAGGCCAGGTAAAATTTCTCCTAGTATCAATAGACTATTTCTCCAAATGGATAGAGGCACAGCCATTGGCGAGAATAACGGCCGAAAAGGTACGATCTTTCATTTGGAAAAATATCATATGTCGATTTGAAATACCAAAGAAAATAATATCAGACAATGGTAGGCAATTCACAGATAATAAGCTCGGTTCATTTCTAAATAACTTTAATATACAGCATCATTTTAGCTCGATCGAACACCCACAAACAAATGGGCAAGCCGAGTCTGCTAACCGAGTTATACTGTAGGCACTAAAGAAAAAACTCGATAATGCAAAAGGAGAATAGGCGGAGCTAATTCCAGAAGTATTATGGAGCTACAACACCACAGTACAACCCACCACGGGCGAGACACCTTTCAAACTAGTCTATGGCTCGGAGGCACTAATCCCGGTAGAAGTCGGTATCCCCACATTAAAAGCCGAACTATATGACGAACTACATAATACAAACACAAGAAATGTCGAGCCTGACCTCGCAAAAGAGGACAAGGAAATAGCCCCCATCAAACAAAGAGCCCGGAAACAACTGACAGAAAGAAGGCATAATAAGAAAGTGGTGCCAAGGACATTCGAGGAAGGCGACCTAGTCCTCAGACGAACAGAAGAAGCCAGACGACCAATTTCACATGGAAAGCTCGCAGCAAACTGGGAGGGATCGTTCCGGGTGTCCAAAGTGCTCGGAATGGGGGCTTACCAGCTACAAACATTACAGGACAGTCCAATTTCAGGGAATTGAAACATTTCTTCACTAAAGTTGTACAGATCATAAAGTTGTATATTATGCGAATGAAGGCACTCTTTTTCCTCCTTAGAGATTTTTTATCCCAAAATGGGTTTTTACCTAAGGAGGGTTTTAATGAGGCCGGACGCCTAAATCAAACAAATGCAACCAATTATTTGTTCACCTATCTTACACTACTGTTCAATATTCACCTATCTTACACTACCGTTCAATATACCATTCTGTCAAAATAATCATATCATTAATGTGACCTAACCACGGTCAACACATAACTTAAGTCAAAACAAGAACCAAGTGTTCACAAAATATCAAACCGACCATAGCTCGGTAAAACAAGAGTTATAATTACAAACAAAAAATGAAATATGTCTAAAGAAGACAAACATGTCAGGTAGGTGGGACGTTCTCATCATGATCCTCCGCCGTGCCATCTACCACCAGCTTTCCATCAATCACGATTTTTGTCACATCCAGCCGAGCACAATCAAACTCAGGTGCCAAGGCTGCAATTTGACTAACAGCCCGGTTAAAGCCTGAAGCAAACATTTCCATCCCCAACTCCTCTAACTCATGAACTCGGGAAGTCAACTGCCCTTTAGCCAAATCACTATCCTTAATCTCAGATTGTAGAAGTCGGATTTGGTCTCTGAGACAGGTGACTTCGTCTTCAGACGACTTCATCTTAGTGGCCACCTCATCCCTCTCCTTCAGAACTCTCTCTATAGCCACATTCTTTTCCTTCAACAACTTCTCTAGTTCAGCGACCCTCCCGGTAGTGACCTGATGCTCAGCCCCAACCAGCTCCGTCGTTCGGCCGACACACATAAGACGCGAGGCAACGATCTACAAGCACACAAAAAATATGAACAAGGGTGAAATCATAAACAAAAGATAGAAAGCCGATCATAACGCAAAAAACTAACCTGAATAAATTTTCTTATGCCCTCCATACCAATACGGCGAGTCATGAGCATATCACCAGGGTATTGAGAAACCCTATCTGAGAGCTCAGTAATGGGAAATTAATTACTCCACAAAGAGTGTGTGTTCGTCCCAGGAATGAACCCATGCAGCCACCTCTGGCGATCAAACACAGATCTACCGCTACCAGCAACGTCCTTCTCACCCTCAGAAATAACCTCAAGGGACTGGTCAGTTTCCACCCTTTTTCTCTTGAATGATGAAGTAGGCTGAGCGGCGGATTGAGCAGCCTCTCCACCAGCCTCCTTGACAACCCCAGAAACACGAGCATCTTTTTCCTTTTTCTTCTTTAAGAATGATTGAAATTTAGAAGGATCAAGCAAAGGAGCTCGCCCACCTACACAAAGATCATCAGTCAGATAAATAAAGAAAATAAATAACAAGAAAACAACAACATCATTACCTATATAAGACCTCAGACCCTCACTATCACCAGCATCATGTAAATGAAGGAGTTCGGGTATAGACAAACACACACCATCAGCAAAACACTCTATTAAAAATTCTAACAAACATTCCTCATCCACGCTCCGCTCAATAGCCTCAAGGATTTGGCAAGGTTCCGAATACCAATACAATGGAAACCTCTCTATAAGCTCGTCATCAAGATAAAAAGGGTACTCGGCCTCCTTCGACCGGACTTTCACAAACAAAGATTTAAAATTTTTGAAAGAAGATTTATAAAGTAAGAAGAGAGAACGACAGGAAAAGCTAATCAAATACACCCATTGCCCTCTCCTAACCCCCTTAGACTGAAACAGTGAGAAGAATAAAGAAAGGGAACAAGGAAAAGACAAGAATTCCATCAGACACTCAAAAGCACGAAGAAACACCCACGAATTAGGGTGTAGCTGAGATGGCGCACAGTTCAATTGAGTAAGGACGTCACATTCGAAAGCATAAAAGGGAAATTTAACACCTAACTCCAACAAGTAAGGCGTATACATATAAAAATACTCCCAATCCCCTCTCCTCTCAAATACCCTATCCTCACTCAAACAAGGCAGTAACTCAACACCTATACCAGAACCTTCTTTCACGATCTTCAAACCCTCGAATTCATGCAAGGACGCAGAATCAACATATGAAGACGATCGAGTTTTCACATCATCATGAACCCAGTGGTATGGGTTATTTTTCTTCTTCTCAACAGCCGTTTTCTTATCTTTCTCCCTCGCCATAACAAAACAAAAACAAAGAACGAGTGCAGACGGAAGAACTAACCTTTCGAAGTCATAGTCGAGGGTATGAGTGACAGAAGATGAAGAAACAAAGCACCAGTCCCAAAACAAGAAATCAAATGCTATTACCAAACCCACTAACTTAGTGGATAAACCGAAACTTAACTGCTACAAACCTCGAAAAACCAAACGAATAAGAAGCGCATTAATCGCAGCGCGCCAAGCAAAGCAAGAAAACCTTTTGACTCCCCTTGACCTTTTTCCATAAGGATAAGCCCAACAACTAAAGCCCAACTTCGAACAATCAACAAAACAAAAATTGCAAAAAAAGCTTGCCTGCCACTTAAGACACAGAGACAGACAAGCTTGGGGGCTATGATGTGTACCCTATAAACTCAGAGATGAGATCAGAATCGAAACCGACCTTAAAATCCGGAAGCCAACACTCAATTGAAGCAACCACTTGACCGAAATCACACAGGTCAAACACTATTTCCTAGCCGTTATTAACAACAACGGAACTCACCATCTGAGCCCCTAATATCAGAACAAACAGGCAATGCACAACACGACATTTATCTATAAAACCAAACTCCAATAGCTCAGGAGAAAGAGGTCACAGAACTCATTTTCACTTATTATTCTTTATTCCTTTATAACTCACATACTTACTTGAGCGTCGGAGTGCTTTATACAGGTGCTTTCCCGCCGTGTTTCAAATGGCCTAGGTTAATTCGCAACACTGCCCCGAAATGACGTATATCTCGACTTAGGATTCAAGTGCCCACTCAGAAGTTATATACCTCGGCGTACTTAGGATGGAACAGATACAAATAACAAATGTTTAGAATAAAATTAAATCAAAATAAAATTTAAGAATAATTTTTAAATTTTTGACAAATTTTAAAAATTAAAAAATATTTTTTCCTATTAAAAAACTCAAAGAACCATGTGAATGTAAATAATCCAAAAAATAGTTAAATATTTTACAGCCATTTTTTTTTTTAATTGATAGGGTCATTCAAATATTAGTGCCAAGTAAGGGTATTTTCGTGATTATCCCAATAATATCCCAGGAACGTCTTTGCCGCATCGAGGCTCGGAAAATACGTTGGCTCCAAGAATATCTGACTTAGCGAGTCACCTGAATCAACTCGGTTCCCGCCAGCCTCCCCGCTTCCCATCACCGCCGCTACAACCTGCTTGTAATCGTAGAAGAATCTCTTCATCGCCGCCTCTATCCCCAGCATCGCTTGCAGCACCTCAACCACACCCTCCGCCTTCTTCTCCGCGTAAATCCTCATCGCCGCCTCCACCATACCCGGCCCTCCCTTCGGATCAACCTCCACCTCCAATATCCCCGGTATCATCCTCTTCATCTCCCTACAAATCTTCGCCACCTCCACAAGCTCCTTCGATCGGAAGCAAAACGCCGCGGTATCGCCGAAACCCCGAATCGCGATCTGCTTCTTCAGCTTCATGAAATCGTTCGGATCCATCAATAAGTGAAGGTCCTCGATCTCCGATAGAAGCTTCCAGATCCGCTCCACCGCGTAGCACTCCCTCGCCGCCTTCTCAAACCTTCTTCCTTCGACCGACTCCGCAACACTCTCGAGCAGCACGCGCGCGGCGCGTGACCAGGACTCTACAATCTGGTGCGTTGCGTGGAGATTCAAATTCTCGAAGTTCTCGACGTGGTCAAATGGCGTCGTTTCGAGAGAGTGAAGCTCGTTTGGCATGCAAACCGCGTCGTAACGGAGGATCGGTTTTCCGGTGAGGTTCGGTTCGCCCAAGCCTAAAGTGTACGAACATCTCGTCATCTCAGCTTCCACGGTGGCGAGGATCCTCTGAGCTACATCTTTGGATCTGTGCCACGTGGCGAGCCTTGGAAGCAAACTAGCCTCGCTATAGCTTCTGTAACCGCTACTGCTGACGTCCCTTACCGGAACTTCACCACATGTCTCCGGGCTTTCTTCCTGGTCTTTGCAGAGCGTGGAGATGAGCTGTACCTGGGCCTTGGCCAAGGACTCGAGCCTGCGGGCCCACTCGCGTTTGTTCGCGTACGGCCTTGGGTCCGACAAAACGGTTGAGATGAAGCGGAACGTGATCTCGAGACCGTTGAGGGCGGGCTTCATGATGGGCTCATGGGCCCAGTTTGGGAAGTTGTTTGAGTCCCAGAGTGTTCGGAGCTGAGGGAGGCGGAGATAGTTGTCGTAAGCTTCACAAAGGGGAAACGGCGCTGTTTTGATGTCGTTTGGTGTAAGAGGTAGTTGCAAAGCGGGTAGGTTTGACTGAAGGACGGGTTTGTCTGAAACGGCGAGTTTTGGAGACTTGGGATCATGCACGTTGATTTTGGACCTTGCTATCTTTGATTTCCACTCTAAATCAACCATTTTGGGAAGATGAGAATAATAAAAATGGTGCTATGATAGAGTTAGAAAATGTTAGTGATAGAATTTGAGATACTAATAAGAAGGTAAATGAATGAGTCTTTATATGGATAAAGAGAGGGAAAGAGTTTTTGTGGAATTTTGAATAGAAAAAGGGGGAGTAGGGGGCAAGGGGAAACACAACACGGACGAGGAATTTAAAAGTCACCACGCTATGGAATAGAATATCATTTTAAATTTCATTACGTAAAATGAGAAATTAGATTCGATGCATACATACACTATTTATGAAAATAAATAAATAAGTTCATATTAAAATATATGACCGAGGGAATTCAATATGGTGGCGGTGGGATACGAGAGTAATACATGATAAAATTAATCAGTAGTTTATATTCATTCTTTTAAATAATTTAAAGCGTTTTGTGTATTATATATAAATTTTGTTATTTTTTAAAATCCTTAATCCTATAGTTTTACACATTCTAAAGAAATTGATAGGTTGCATCTAACCACTTTCATCTACAGTAGAAAATAAGTTAAACAGCAAAGTTGTACGTTGTACACTTGTACGAATACAACAATGTTTGAACAAGGGGAATCTAGTTTCCCATGATGCCACAATTATTCCTAATCCCCTACCACCTCCTAATACAACATAAGCTGCCCAATTGACGTTATGGGACGGCAAAAATATCCAAATAAAGTTTCCCATTCATGAAAATCGTTAGTCATAAACAATGTCAATAAATTATGTTACTATTTAAGAAGCATACCAAAAGCAAAATAGGCAAGTAGCTGGGGAATTGGACAATTTGTGATATCTTTATTTGAATTTAGTTCAATTTTTACAATCAAAGTCAAAATCAGTTTTTTAAACAATTTGAGCTAACCTAATTCTTTGTTCCAATCCTTGCTCATCTGAACAAAATGACACTACGTACGTACCTAAAAGCACTTTAACAAACTAAATTTGTAGAATTTTCTGTCTCCATTTTGCTCGAAAGGTCTCCATGAATAAATTTAATAAAGAATGCTTCATCTTTGCAATTTCTTGTTTTCACATATCAATCAATATCTAATAAAAACAGATATGGTTGGTATATATAGAATCCAGTGGATGTTGTCTTGTGCCTTTTTAGGGGTAAAAAGAGGTAGTAAAATGTAAAATACATTGTGAGGTGTGAGCTTCTAAAACAATGACAATTTTTTGTGGCCCATTTTATAGTGTCTTTAATTTGATGTCTAATTTTTTAATTTATTTTATATTTAAAATTTATTAATTTTTATATTTTTAAATTAAATATTAATTATATAAACTTTTTGTCAATTAGATATTGGGTACTATAGCAAACGCTAACAGAAAAAGGCCGAATGGAGATACAAGACACAATTATCAAATTATGGGTTCGATTTGCAAATACAAATGATGATAATGGATAAAAAGAAGTAAAGAACAAATATGAATGAGATCAGATATTAATTTTATATTTCATTTAACAGTAAATAAGTTATAAGAGATAAATATTAAATTGGTATTTAAAAGATTTTGATGTTAATAAAAATAGTATTTAAATGTTGTTATTAATAAAATAATTTTTGAATAATTATAAAATTTGAGAAAGTGATCAAACGTCAATTATTCTCATTTACGTTAATAAAAAATGTTGAGATGACTAATTAAAGAGATGATATAACATACTTTATTGAAGTTTATAATTACATGAAAATTTTAATTATTTTAAAATAATAATTACAAAATATTTCTAGTTATTTTAAACTAATACACAAAAAATTCTTAAATCAAAAACCCTAACCTTATCTCTCTTTTTTTTGTCTCCTTTTTTTTCAAATTGATAAAAGCACACCACACACTCTATGGCTAAAATTTTTATATATGGATAATTTTAATGTGAAATACAAAAATATTTGATGATTTTGGTGTTCTACAGGGTTGTGGTAGTAGCACAAAACGTTACTAACGTTTTGTAATAAAAAATTTTTTTTAATCATCAAAGAACAAAACGTCACTGACGTTTTGTAATAAAAAAAATATTATTTTAATTATTAAAACACAAAACGTCGCTGACGTTTTGTTAGAAAAATATTATTTTAATTGAAGAAACACAAAACGTCATTGACGTTTTGTAAATGGCCATAGTTGTGTTCAACACACAATTTGGTTCATGATAAAGGATTTTACCTCTAGTAATACAATATTAAAAAGAAAAAGTTCCACACTCTATAGTCTATAGCCATCCATCATTTTTATCATTCATTAGTCATTACTCATCACTTTCTTTTTTATTAAGCCAACAACCTACACACTTATATAGAGTTATAGATGTCTGTGATTCACTGCTTTAAGCTTTGTCGAAACTTTGTCTGTCGCCATCTTGTCTCTGCGTTTTCGGTGCTCAGTCTCTCTATTTCGCCGAGTTTATCTTTGCGAGTCTTTTTTTCTAACATTGTCGTTTCGTCTCCATGACTTCGCCTCTTTCATTGAATAAATTTATCTTTTTTTCAGGTTTCGCCGCCTTCATCTAGCCAACATTTCCGCCGTCCTCTTTTTTGGAATTCTATTACAGTGTTCAATTCATTGATTTTTATTATCTTTTTTATGTTGTTTTTTTTATTTTCATTTTCTCAGTGAATTGATCTATTTTTATCTGTTTTTCATTTTTTTTATTTTTTTAATGATAGTTGTAATTTTGATATTGAAATTGATTGTTTTATCTTATTGGATTCATATTTGAATTTAAATTTTGATATTGTTGTGTTTGTGTTTATTAGTATAATTCTAAAAAATAAAAAATATTATTTGTATTTATGATAAATTCATTAAAAAAATAATTTTGATGTTGATGAGGTTAATGTTAATAAAAATGAGACATCTTTTATAGTAAAAAATACAAAAAAAAAAGTAAAACATAAAAGAAAAAAAATTATTAGCAGTAACTAATGAGAGCTAAAAAATATTATGTGATATACTCTATTAGTCAATTTAACATTTTTTATTAACAAAAATGAGAATAATTAACGTTTAATTATTTTTATCATATTTTTAAATTATTTTAAAAAAATTTATCAATAATATTTTTTAAATACTATTTAATCACTATTTGAATTTTTTAAATATTAATTTAATAATCACCTCTAAATTATAATTAGTCAATATATTTCTTATCCCAAAAAGAAAAAGTCAATGTAGAGCCCTTTTTTTTAAGATTTAAATTTTTTAAAGTTTGAATTTTATTTTAGAAAATAAAATATAATCTTTTAACTTTAAATAATTTTTATTTTATATTTATTTTTGGTTTCACCTATAAAATAATAATAAAATATTATATTTTATTCTCTAAAGTAAAATTTAAATTTTAGAGAATCAAAATCTTCATTTCCAATGATAATCACAACTAGGATAAAGACACTAGGATGAATAATTAAGTGGACAAGTTTAATCTTATCACCATCATTAATATTTAAAAATATATAAAAATTAAAGATAAAAGTGGGGTAATAAAAAAAGATAAGGTCCATAAGGAGACGGAGCTCGTTGCCAGATTGGCGTTATAAATGGATAATGGGCTTTGTCTCATTCCCATTTCCATGTCTCTGTGATGCAAGTTCCAAGTTGGCTACGCATTTTGACCACATACTGCGGCTGTAATTACATCGCGTGGCAACCACGTGCTGCCACTCTACCCTGTCGGTCAAAGGTGAACACATCAAGTTGTTTTGGGCGGTGGGGATAAATTTGTTTGTTACATCTGTAAGAAAATGGAGAAATTCACCAGCACTCAATTTTATATAAAATTATTTTTAGATGACTAACATCTGATATATATATATAGAGTGAACTATTAATTCAGTTTTTGTTTATTTTTTAAAATGATAACGTAACTTTTTACTATAAAAATAACCTACTTCTATCTATATCTTTTATTTTTGTGACCTAATGCGATTTTTGTGAGTGTTTTTTGGTTAACTTTAAACTAAAAATACTGACGTGTCAGATTCAAAAATAGACAAAAGTATAATTGTCTCTAAATTTAAATTGATTAAAAGTTTATTTATCCTATTCTTTAAATGATATTTTTTGAAAAAATTGATTCATTATATTAATATTTTTTTAATAAATTATTGAATATATAGTATTTTAAATACAAACTAATTAATAAATTATTTAAATTTAAAAATATTATTTATTATAAAACTAAATAAATAATTTTTAAATATAATTTTTAAATGTATAAATAATAAATTTTAAAATACGGTTAATATATTAATAATAATAATAATCTTATAATATAATATTAGTATTATAGCTAGATAATTTTCACAGGAAAATAAAAAATAATAAACACATTATTTGATATATAATAATTTTATTTTGAATTTTTTTCTTTAAACTAAATTAATAATTCTATTTGATATCTTTGCACTAAAATATATCATGAGTAGGCTATTCATACTAAATAAAATAAAACATAATATATATTATGAAAACCATTTATAAACTCAACAAACTCAAAGCATCAATAATATTATTAATCTATCAATAATACATATTCTCATAAGGTATAGATCCATAAAAATTTATCAATATAAGAATAATGTGGATTAACTAAAATTTTATTTATAATAAAATTTAATTAAATGTTACATATATTTTATTCTAAATATTATTCATAGATTAATAATATTATTGATGTTTTGAGTTTGTTGAGTTTATAAATGGTCTCCCTAATATATATTATGTTTTATTTCATTTAGTATTAGACTATTAGTAGCCTACTCATAGTGTATTTTAGTGCTAAGATAACAAATAGAATTATTAATTTAGTTTAAAGAGATAAAAAAATTAAATTTGTTATTACTTAAAAAAATGTTACAATATATCAAATAATGTGTTCATTAGTTTCTATTTTATTGTAAAAATTATTTAGATCATAATACTAATAGTATATCATAGGATTATTATTATTAATGTATTAACCGAATTTTAATATTTATTATTTATATATATTTAAAAATCATATTTGAGAATTATTCATAATAAATGATATTTTTAAATTTAAATAATTTATTAATTAATTTATACTTATTATATTATATATTCAATAATTTACTAAAAAAAGAATATTAATATAATGAATAAAAAATTTTAAAAAAATATTATTTAAAGAATAGAGACAAACAAATTCCTAATTAATTTAAATTTAGAGACAATTAGACCTCTATTCATTTTTGAATCTGACATGTTAACATTTTTCGTTTAGAGTTGACGGAAAAACACCACAGAGACCGTGTTAGATCACAGAAGTAAAAGATAGAGACCGAAGACCAAAATAGGTCATTTTTATGGTGAGAGATTGCATTATCATTCTAAAAAATAGATAGAAACTGAATTAATAGTTCACTCTATTTTGTTTGATAAAAAATTTAATTTATTTTATACAAATAATTTTTTTGAAAAAACCGATTTAAACAGAGATCAAATAATCATATTTAAAAAAAAATTCAATTCTTTGTGTGTATTATCATTTATCCCTAAACAATAAATTTGATACGTTTTTTTTTATTTTTCTATTTATTTAATTCTCGTAAAATATATGTATACATATTATTTCAAAAAGTGAAGTTTGGTATTAAAAAAAATAAAACAAAACTTACATCTTTTTGTTTGTATAGGAATAACGAGAAAAATAAATTAAAAATAAAAAAAAATTAAAATTTATATAAAAAGAGGAAACGAGACTTGCAATACTAACAAAAGGTCATAAATGATATTATTTTTTTCTGTTTTTTTTTAACATCAAATAGTGTGGTAAGATGAATAATTACGTATTTATTAAATAATTTTTATTATTTATAAAAAATTAAATAAAAACAAAAACTAAAGAATACATTTAAAGTAAAAAATCTGATTAAAAAATATGAATAAAAAACATACCCAAATAAAAGTTTGAAATTACCGTTTGAAAAATTGATAAAAAATACTGAATTTTAAGAACATAACAAAAAAAATAAAAATAACTGTTTAATAATTTAAATTAATTTTTTAATTAAATTATTTATATACAATAAATTATTTTTTAAATCAAATAATAATATTTGTCAACCATCCAAAAACAACTTTATATAAAATTCTATAGGTGAGTTTCTGCCAGAAGTAAACGAAATATTTCCATTGCCCAGGTTAATGTCTATCATTAACTTTAATTTGTGTACAAAGCTAGTTGTTATGGCCTGAAAGAAAAGAAATTTCTTTTCTGAAAAATAGAATTGGATAAAAAAGAATGCTAGTGATCAGTAATTTTAGTGTTTTATAATTATTAATTAGTTATTAATAATATTTTTAATAATGTAAAATTATATTTAATAATAAAAAGTCACTCACTTTATTTTAATAGTTAAGTATTGATAAAAAATACCAAAATGACTGACGCCTAAATTTTTTCTCAAATAAAAATAGGTCCCTAGGTGAAAAATACGAGAATACGAGAGCGTAATAGAACTTTTGCTAAAAGTTATTTTTATTTTTTGCTTTTCGCAAAATGTGATAAACTTTTTTTTTCCCGTTTTGCAGTCTACACAAAACCTTTTATAAAGTATTTATTGTATCGTAATCTTATGTTACAGTGTTATACGACTATTTTTGTTATTTATTTTTTAATTTTATGTTGTATTTGGCGAGGCTATGTATTATATAATATAATGTAATACGGCTTATTATTATTATTATTAGGAGAAATATATGGTAAAGATGTTGTTTTAAAGATGTGTGGCAAAATTTAAACCACACATTTTAAAACCACACTTTTAACTTAAAATCGTAACTCTTCACGTAGAAAAGCGTCACCTAATGGAAAAAAGTAAATTAGAAGATTTAAGAGAAGAAATAATTAAATTATCAAAATTAATAGATCAAAAATTAATGATTTTAACCAATGTTAATTGTAATGACACTGAATTCTTAAAATCAATACAAAATGATTTTTCTCAAAATCTTTATTTTACTATAAGTTTTATTGAAGGACTTCAAAAACCTGAAAAAACTTATTTTTCACATGGAATTTCTAAAAAATGCTACCATGGAAATGATTCCCCACATCTTCATCATACTTTTAACCCACAATTAAATTCTATAGTAGATATGTTTGAAGAAATATTAGTATCCATAAAATTTCAAAGAAATAAGGAAAAAGAGAATCCCAAAGAAGAAAATTTTCAAAATATAATCAACATAACAGACTTAAAAGTAAAACCACCATTGAAATTATGAATATTGAAGAAAAATTAGAAGAAGTTACAATGCTTTTTAAATAATTAAAAATGGCTCAAGAAAATAATATTATGGAACATGGTTTTCAAATAGAAGAAGAATTAGTAAATTCTGAAAACATAGAAAATGAAGAACACATTCTAGATTATTCAAGTGACGAAGAACCAGTAATTCCAATACAAGTAAAAAATGAAGCTGGAACATCTAAGGATAATCAATCTCAATTTAAATGGGAAACAGGTTTTGATAATTCTGCCTTTAAAAAAGGGTTTATAAATAAAGATTCAAAATATACAAAAATACCATCAAAATACGTTCCTAAAATTCAGGAAATGGAAGGAGAAAGAATGCTCGACTTAGACTGTAAAAAGAATGAAAAAGAAATTTTCGAAAATTGGTTGAATTCCTTTTTATTAGAAGCTTTTACTAATCCAAAACTTAGTGAATTGTCTAGAAGAGATATTTGGAATTATATAGGGTTTCATACTAAAGGAACTATAAGAGATTATATGACATCAATAGAAAACCAAATAATAGAAGATTTAGCAACAAAAACAACAGCTTACGATAAGATATTATATATAATGATGATTCTATATAAAGAATTTTTTGGAAAAAATATTTTGGATCATAGACAAGAAGTCTATAATAAAGAATATCAAGAAGCAAAAAACCATCTAGCTAATATTCAAATATATGATTTATGTAATGTAAAGTCTTATATATGTGAATATAGAATACATTATTACAAATTAAAAGAAGAAGATAAAAATCATTATCTTAGTATGTATATAACAAAACTTCCATATCCTGCTAATGAATTTATAATGGGAAGATTTATAAGAGAAATAAATAGAGGAACAATTAAAAATAATTTTGGTGGAGCAACCTCTGCAATAAGAGAGGAAATAAAAGAACGTTGTATGCAAGAAGCAACTCAAAAAAGATTTGCAAATATAATTAGAATTTGCTGTCAGGATAATGAAGAGATACCGCAAAAATATGGTCTTAATAAAAATTTTCAAAGAAAAAGAAAATATCAATTTAGAAGAAGAAAATACTATCCAAACTAGAGAAAAAAGAGATATTTTAGGAAAGAAAATAACAATAAAAACAAAAGACAAAGAAATAACTATTGCCCGAATAAAAAAGAAAATTGTAAATGTTGGTATTGCCAAGAAGAAGGACACTATGCAAATGAATGCCAAAAAAAAAAGGATAAAAAGGATCTTACTAAACAAATAGAAATTGCTAAGTCTTGTTTCATGGAACCATTAGAAGAATCTGATGATAACTTAGACTATATTTTTGAATATGTCTCAGAAATAGACTCAGAGACTGAGTAATAATGCTACATTTATTACTATAAAAATAACAGAAAAATTTATAAATGCTTTCATAGATTCTGGAGCAACACAATGCTTTGCTAGTTCAAATATAAAACTTGATTGGAAAAAATTAAAGAAACCATTAAGAGTTAGAATAGCTGACAAATCAATACATAAAATTGACCAAAAAGCAGAGATGGTTGAAATTTTTATTCAAAATTATAGGTTCATTGTTCCATCTATATATATATGTTAGATTCTGGAATGGATTTTATCATAGGAAATAACTTTTTAAAGCTATATCACCCATTCATTCAAGAATTAACATATATAGTTTTAAAAGCTCCACACGATTCCTCAATAAATCAAAAATCAAAACGAATAAAAATATCGACTACTACTATAGATAAGATCTTAAAATTTAAAATATTCTCTATATTAGAGACATGTTATTTAAATCTATACTTTCAGATAAATATCCCAAAAAATAATCTTGAAACAAAGATAGAAGAACTCTTGGATAAAATTTGTGCTGAAAATTCTTTAGATATTAAAAATACAAATAACGAATTAGTAAGTATTAAATTAAAAGATCCTACAAAAGAGATAAATGTTCCAAATAAAATTCCTTATTCCGCAAGAGATAGAGAAGAATTTTCATTAGAATGTAGAGATCTTTTGGAAAAAGGAATTATAAGATTAAGTAAAAGTCCTCATGCGGCTCCAGCCTTTTATGTCGAAAACAATAATGAAATTAAAAGGGGAAAACGAAGAATGATTATTAACTATAAGAAGATGAATGAAGCAACTATTGGTGATGCTCACAAACTTCCAAAAAAAGATTCTATTTTAGAAAAAATCAAAGGAGCAACTTGGTTTTCATCTCTTGATGCAAAATCAGGGTATTGGCAACTTCGTTTAGACGAAGAAACAAAGAAATTAACTGCTTTTACTTGCCCAACAAAAGAATCAACAAGTGTGTTGCTCTATGAATGGAATGTATTACCATTCGGATTAAAACAAGCCCCAGGTATTTATCAAAGATTTATGGAAGAAAATCTAAAAGAGTTAAATGAATTTGTTTTAGTGTACATTGATGATATACTAATTTTTACAAAACAGGATAAAGAAGATCATCTTCAAAAATTATTAATAGTTTTAGAAAGATGTAAAGAAAAAGGATTAGTTCTTAGCAAAAAGAAAGCAAGAATAGCAAAACAAGAAATAGAGTTTCTTAGGTTAATTCTATCCACTCAAGGAAAGCTAAAACTGCAGCCAAATGCCCTAGAAAAGGTAAATTTATTTCCTAATAAAATAGAAGATAGAAAATAATTACAAAGATTTTTAGGGTGTATAAATTATATTTCTGATCAAGGATTTTTAAAGAACATAACAGAATACACTAAAAGCTTATTTCCAAAAATAAGTACTAAAAAAGAATGGAAATGGGATGAAAAAGACAGTATGCAAATTCAAAGGATTAAAGAATTATGTGAAAAACTTCCAGAACTTTATATTCCAGAAGAAAATGACTACTTAATAGTAGAAACAGATGCTTCAGACATAACTTGGTCAGGATGTCTAAAAGCTAAGAAAGCTATAAAAAGTTTGGAACAAGAAAAAGAATCACTAGATTCTAAATATTCCTCAAAGGAATTACTTTGCAGGTATATTTCAGGGACTTTTACTCCAACAGAACAGAGATATACAACTCATGAAAAGGAAACTCTAGCAGCCATTAAATTTCTTAAGAAATGGAAAATTGATTTACTACCCAGAAAATTTACATTAAGGACAGATTCAAGTTACCTAACAGGTTTCATACGATATAATTTAAAAGTTGATTATAATCATGGACGATTGCTAAGATGGCAATTATTTTTATTACAATATCCAATAAAAATTGAATATATTAAGGGTGACAAAAATGTTATTGCAGATACATTAACAAGAGAATGGAGTTCGTCTACAACGCATTAGATCAAGAAATTCAGAAATACGAACAAGAACTCGAAAAATGCAAGCATTGTCAGCAGATAAGGACACAGATCCAATCCCTCAAGAAGGCCATCGAAGCAATGAAATCAACACAACAACCAAAACCATCAGAGTTCAGCCAGCTAAGCGTGGTGGACAAATCAGGTGAAGAAAAAATTCCAGAAAATAAAACAATTGCTGAAATTATCAAAAAATCCACCCAAGATAAAAAATATTATGTAATTTATAATGGCCCCATGAAAGGAGTATATGATGCCTGGGAAAAAGCAGCACCATTTACACATCAATCAAGGATAATTCATAAAGGAGGGTTTTTAACACTAGAAGAAGCAAAAGAATCTTTCAGAGAATATGAAACTCTTCATCCAGAACAAACCCTAAAAAGAGCAGATAAAGCTCCAATTCAAACCCAGAGAACAGGAATAATGAGAAACATTCCTACAAGGGCTGAAATCAAGGAAAAGAAAAGGGTCTGTAGATCAAATCTCAGAGAAACCCTTAACATAGTCCTAAATTGGACTGAAGAAAAAAGGACAATTTTGGGATATTATCCTATTGCCAAAGAACAGTTAACAAAGCTGGTTATATTTCCAGAAGCTTCCCCATCTGACACCTATCAGTTTTTCCAGTATGGATTAATTGATACAATTTTAATTTTTAATGATTTGAAAATTATTAGTGAGTTTCCTGCAGGATTCGTTGATGCAGTAAAGAGATTTAAAAATATGATTGACAACGTAAATCCAAGGGATATATCCCTAAAATTTACGAACAGTCAACCTATTTTTAATGAAGAAGAAGAATGCTTGGTTCCAGCACACCAAGTAATATTCATGTCCGTTTTCCCAAGAAATTTTCAACCAATTGATCAAGTTCAAGATTTAACAATCTACGGTCATGAAGGAAGACTAGCCAGCACTCTAGCAAGGGTCTTCGAAAGAACTCAAAAGATAACAAGGGAATCTCACACAAGAATCAATTATAAAAGCAGAAATACTTTGCTTGTGTCCAGTAAAAGGAATGAAATTGAAGAAAGAGAGATGAGACTCTTAGTGGAATTTGAATCAGCATTCTACAACTTATCTGGACTCTTAGAAAAGCTCCCTGAAGGGATAAAGAGGAATCTCTACTATTTGATAAAAGACAGAGAAGACCACAAGTGCCAGCTATGTGTCTCAAAAAGCAATAATGAAACGGAATCAACCCACATGATAAAGGAAGAAGACAACACATCTGAAGGTCACATGATGAAAGAGGAGGACAGCACATCTGAAGCATCTCTCAACATTATTGCATAGTGACGTAAGCGCTTAGGTCATAGAGCACCAACAATGTAGCTGGTGCAAGATAATAAACAATGACGTAAGCAATGACGTCATAAGAAGGGTAAGGATGGGAATTGTCCATCAGACCCAACCATTATAAATAGGTTGCTTAGGCAATTGTAGAAATCATCAAATAATAGAAAGTAGAAGGCTAAGAGTACTCATATGCTAGGAGAGCAAGGAGGAAGCAGCCAAGGCGATTCTATAGTTTGAAGAAAAATTCCCTTAGGAAAAACCAATTCTAAACTCCCCTCTGGAGTTAGTATCTACAATCTCCCCTCTGGAGATAAAAACATCTTATGTAAAATATTCTAAATAAAGGAAGTTTTTCTCTAGAAAGGTACGCCTTTATCTTAATCTCATAGTTATGAATTATTTAGAAAGTTTAGAATTAACGGAAGAATTTGATTATTATAGATTATCTGCCTTATTAGATAATGAAAAACAGGCTGTTCTAAAAACAGAATTAAATCTCAAATCAAATGAAAATTTTAATAAACAAAATCTTTTAAAAGAAGTTTTTAATAGAAAAAATATAATATACTATGGAAAAATTCAACTTGAAGCCCCTATAAAGATAAAATCTGCTAATGGAGAACTTGAAATAGCTTTGATAAATGATAAAGAGTTGAGTAAACAGATTGAGAAAATTAAGGATCAACAAAAAAGATCTAAAATTGGATGGATTCATATTAGTACTATACAAGTCTTAATCAAATCTACGTATATGAAAGGAATTAATTCACCGATAAGCTTAGCAATCTGTGACAAAAGAATTACTGATGACCCAATAGATCAAATAATTGGAATTGTTCATGGAAACTTGGCAAACGTAAATGTTAAATTCAATGCACATCTTAGATATGCTATACCTTTATCAACTGAAAATCTTGGAAGATCTATAAGTTTGGCTTATAAGTTTCACAGAAAGAATCTAATGGAACAAGACGATGAACCATTTTCAATTACATATGCAATAAATTATGCTTTAACAAATAGCCATCATAGTATAATATTTAAAAACAGAGAAAGAATTTATGTCGATAAATTATTTCAGAAAATTGTAAAAACAGAAATACCAAAATATAAAGCTATTGAAAACCCAGTTCTTTTACTAAAAGAACCATCAGGAAAATTAGTTTCATCGAATTTTCAAATAAGAGAATCCAAAATTAATAGCCCTTTGAGTTTATCTAAGTTAAAAATTAAAGAAGAAAATTCTGAAATAAAAGAATTAACAAAAAAGGTCGAAAAATTAAATGAAACCCTAAACACTAAGTTATGACAATAAATAAAGAGAAAATATATGTAACCTATCAAGATAAGAAACAAGAACTCTTTGAAAGAGAAAATCGGTTGAATTATTTACAGTTTTCTAAAATAAATCAAAGAGCATTTGAAGCTCTAAAAATAATCTATGACAAATTAAAAGGAGAAGTTGAAGAGTTAGAAAAATTAATAGAATCTCTGGAAAATAGTGATGAATCGATGATAGAATTTGCAGAAATTCTAAGATAAATAATGAAGTATACAAAGATTGAAAGACCAGAAAACAAAATAAAAAGAAAAGGCGAAAAAATTAAAAAGTAAAATAAAGGAGTATAAAAGGGAATTAAATAATCTTCAGTTCGAAATTAATGACCTTATAATAAAAAGGATAGAAATAAGAACAAATATAAACAAATTGGAGTTAAACTTAAAAAATTTATAAATGCCTGGAACATCATATTATGACTTAAAAGAATTAAAGCTGTTGAAAGAAAAAATGGAAAATGAAGTTGAAAAATTAAAAAGATATTTAGAAACAACAGAAAGTGTAGAAATAAAAGAAGTTTTGGAGGATTTGAAAAATTATATTAAAAAAAAGACAAACAGATAAAAGATTTTATATACAATAATCAATGCAAAAAAGAATATTATAAACTAAAACAAGATTGAAAAACTATAAAAATGAAATCAGAATTAGTAATAGTAGAAATGCTCAATACTTTTGATTATGAAATTACAAATTATAAAGTACCACCAACCAAATCTATAAACTTATTCAAAGCAAAATATGAAGAGTTAATAATTTTGAAAAAGAAATTACATTTTAAAAATTGGTATCAGAGCCAAGTTAACGATTAAAGGTAACACTTTCTCTTTAAGCAACACTTTTTGTGATACGCTTTTAAAATCAACAAATAACCATAAAAGATAAAAATCTTTACAAATGCATCTGTACACTAGATGCCCCCAACAATTATTATTATCAACAATTTTTTTGTTTATCTGTAGACATTTTAGTATATGTGTGACAGCAAGTCTGAATTAATAAGTGATATATATATATATATATATATATATATATATATATATATTCGACTTTTTTATTGAAATAAATAAACAAAAAATATTATTTCTCTAAATACGCACCTCTGAAAATTATTACTTAAATACGCACTATCATTTTTTGGTCATCACCCACAAAATAGATTTAGCCTCCATTTCATATATGCCACCTACAAAATGGAGCCAAAACTTATATAAAAAGTGTTGACCACCATCTCAATCCTTCAACCCGCGAAATGGAGCTAAATGTCACAATAAATTTTTAGAAGGTTAGATTTAATAGTGTTTGTATAGTTTTTTGGAGTGTTTGATAATACTCTAGATAGTTCCGGAACGTTCTAGAATGTCCTAGAAGGTCCCGGAATATCCTAGAAGGTTCTAGAAGACTCTGGAAGGTCATAGAGTATTCTAGAAGAGTGTAGATATATATAGAAGTATAAAGAGTGGTATGGAATAATCTAGAAACATTTAGAAAGTTGTGGTAAGATAGATATTTGTAAGGAAGGTTCTGAATGATTAATCTGGACTATTGATTAGATTTAATTTTAACCATCCATTGAGGAGGTGGATGGCTATAAATAGGAGGTGAGAGTTAGTATAAGGTGTGTGAATCATTTGTAACAAACACTTGAGCAATAAAGTGTTCTTCCACTAAAGCTTCTTTCTCTTGTGTTCTCTTATATTCTTAGCTTTCTTGCTAAGTATTGAGTGTTAGGCTGACTTGGTCTTAACTCAAGAGGTTGAGTAAGTCCGAGTGTCGGCACGGTAGCGTTGGAGTGTGTCCAAGGCCGTGACAATTTGGCATCAGAGCAAGGTTCGAGAGGGAGCACAAGTGATTTGTGGGTATGGCTTCCAGTGTAACCATGGAGCATGTTGAGTCTCAAAGGGGAAGGGATGCTATTTCTTCTCAATGGGGAGGCAAGAAGATCCATTCTTCAAGTGAGCCTAGAGGTAAGGACTCTAACTTCTTAGAAGAAAGAGTTTCTATGTTGGAAAATGTTCTATCCTCTATGGATGAGCGCTTCCAAAGGATAGAACATGACAAGGAGACCCTCGAGGCTCACGTATTGGGAGAATTAGATGCTTTCAAAGAAAGCATGCTCCAAATCGAAGAGAAACTTGAGAATTTCTTAAAGCTATTTGAGGAAGTTAGAGTTTGGTTCGAAGAGGCAAAATCTCGACCAACCATTATAAGGGAGACGACAAAGATTGATCTCCTCAAGCCAAAGGAGTTCAAGGGTGTAAGGGATGCTCGCGAGGTGGAGAACTTCCTATGGCAAATGGAGAGGTACTTCGAAGCCCAAGGGGTGGTCGAAGAAGCAATAAAGGATGTACTGCAGCTCTCTACCTTTCTGATAATGCTACTTTGTGGTGGAGGAGAAAGTGCGTAGATATGAAAAATGGTACTTGCAACATAGCCACATGGGAAGATTTCAAAAGGGAGTTGAAAAGACAATTCTTTCCTGAGAATGTGGTTTATGAAGCAAGGAAGAAGTTGAAGGGGTTGAAGCACAAGAGTACGATTAGTGACTTCGTAAAGGAGTTCACTACTCTCACGCTTCAAATCCCCAACTTAACATCAGAGGATGCATTGTTCTTCTTCATTCATGGACTCTAACCTTGGACAAAGCAAGAACTACAAAGAAGGAATGTTAAGGATGTCGATGAGGCCATCGTGGTGGCCGAATCACTCACTGAGTATCATAGGGGAGACTCTAAACCCAAGTTTTCCTCTAATCCTAGTTCTGCTAAATGTGGGGGAGACAAGGGGAAGAGTTTCTCAACCAAGAAGGAAGGAAAATACTCTTCAAAGAAAGAGTACGAGGAAAAGAAGAAAGCTTTCGTACCTAAAGGAGGATGCTTCGTGTGCAAGGAACCACACCAAATGAAGGACTGTCCCAAGTTAGGGACTCTGGCATCTATCGCCGAGGAACGAGAGGCCCAAACTCAAGTAACTGAGTGTGTTGGATCCATCCAACACATAAATGCTGTGAATGGCAAAGAGGCAAGCACTGCAGAAAAGAAAGGCTTGATGTATGTCAAAGCCTTTATCAATGAAAAACCTGTCATGGCTATGATCGACACTGGTGCTACACACAACTTCATCACGCCTGATGAAGCAAAGAGGATTGGGTTGAAGATCACCGAAAAGAGTGGTTGGTTCAAACCCGTGAATACCAAGGGTGAACCCCTTAAGGGAGTAGCAAAAGGGGTTGAGATGACTCTTGATTCTTGGAAGGGCCTTGTAGATTTCTCAGTAGCACCCATGGATGATTTTAAAATAGTCATCGGGCTCGATTTGCAAAGGAAGGCAAATATAATACCTATGCCATACTACGACGTAGTATGCGTCATGGAGAAAGGGTCTCCATGCATGGTCCCTACAGTCTCTAAAGTTGGAGGACTACCGATACTCTCTGCTATGCAACTCAAGAAAGGGTTCAAGAAGGGAGAGATTACATATTTGGCTCTATTACAAGAGGAGTCAACATCTGAAAGAGAAGACGTTCCTCCCAAAATCAAGGAAGTCCTTGAGAAAATAAGGATGTGATGCCTCCCGAGTTGCCAAAACAACTACCACCTAGGAGGAAGGTGGACCACAAGATTGAATTGGAGTCAGGAGCAAAGCCGCCCGCCTCAACACCTTATAGGATGGCACCGCCAGAACTTGAAGAGTTGAAGAAGCAACTCAAGGATTTGCTAGATGCTGGATTCATCCGTCCATCAAAGGCACCTTATGGCGCACTCGTTTTGTTCTAAAAGAAGCATGATGGTTCATTGAGACTATGCATCGACTATCGAGCACTAAACAAGGTAACCATCAAGAACAAATACCCCATTCCTTTGATAGCCAATTTGTTTGATCAACTTGGTAGAGCCAAGTGGTTCTCAAAGCTAGATTTGAGGTCAGGATATCACCAAGTGAGAATTGCTGATGGTGATGAGCCTAAGACCACGTGTGTCACGAGGTATGGATCGTATGAGTGGTTGGTAATGCCTTTTGGCTTGACCAATGCTCCTGCGACCTTCTGTACCTTGATGAACGAGATCTTTCGACCTTACCTTGATCGGTTTGTAGTGGTCTACTTGGATGACATTGTTGTTTATAGCAATACTTTGGAGGAACATGTAGAACACTTACGAATCGTGTTCAAGATCTTACGAGAGAATAACCTATATGTGAAGAAGGAAAAGTGTTCCTTTGCAAGGGACGAAGTCCACTTCTTGGGACACATCATTAAAGGTGGAACTCTCTGCATGGATCAAGGAAAGGTGAAGGCTATCAAAGAGTGGGGGCCGCCAAACAAGGTATCTGAATTGAGGTCATTCCTTGGGTTGGCCAATTACTATCGGAGGTTTATCAAGGGATACTCTGCCAAGGCTGCACCATTAACTGATCTTCTCAAGAAGAATCACACTTGGGAATGGTCAAAGGAGTGTCAAAAGGCCTTTGATGAGTTGAAGGCTGCTATCACAGAAGGTCCAGTACTAGCACTACCCGACTACTCAAAGGTATTTGAAGTCAACACTGATGCTTCTGACTATGCCATTGGAGGGGTTCTAATGCAAGAAGGACATCCGATTGCCTTTGAGAGTCGCAAGTTGAATGATACAGAGAGGCGATACACTGTCCAAGAGAAGGAGATGACCGCGATAGTGCATTGTTTGAGAACTTGGCGTCACTACTTGCTTGGTTCACACTTTATCGTCAAGACAGACAATGTGGCTACAAGCTACTTCCAAACTCAAAAGAAGTTAAGCCCCAAACAAGCTAGGTGGCAGAACTTCTTGGCTGAGTTTGAATACAAGTCAGGCAAGACTAATGTGGTAGCAGATGCGCTGAGTCGCAAGGCTGAAATGGGCGGCCATTTCTATGGTTAAAGGAGATATTGGGCATACCATCAAGGAAGGGTTGCATCACGATCCATTACCTAAGAAGTTGGTGGAGTTGGCTAGAGAAGGTAAGACCAAAAGATTTTGGTTAGAAAGCGACCTTCTCTACACTAAGGGGAGAAGACTATACGTCCCTAAATAGGAAAATCTCAGAAGAAAACTAGTGAGTGAATGCCACGACACCAAGTGGGCTGGTCACCAAGGTCAGCGAAGGACCTTGGCACTCATTAAATCTTCTTATTATTGGCCTCAAATGAGAGATGAAGTGGAGAGCTATGTGAAGACTTGTCTTGTGTGCCAACAAGATAAGATTGAAAATAAGACACCAAGCGGGTTGTTGGAACCTCTGCCTCCATCAGAGCGACCGTGGGAAAGTGTCTCTCTAGATTTCTTTCTGCCTTACCGAAGTCTGAGGGGTTTGGATCTATTCTCGTGGTAGTGGATCGATTTTCGAAGTATACTACCTTTATACCCGCCCCTACTGACTGCACTGCAGAGGAGGCAGCACGACTATTCTTCAAGAATGTGGTGAAATATTGGGGATTGCCTAAGAGCATCATTAGTGATCGAGATCCACGCTTCACAGGATGACTATGGACAGAGCTGTTCAAACTCCTTGGGTCAGAGCTTCATTTTTCAACAAGCTTCCATCCTCAAACCGATGGACAGACTGAGAGAGTGAATGCCTTACTCGAGTGTTACTTGAGGCATTTTGTAAGCGCTAATCAGAAAGATTGGACAAAACTCCTCGACATTGCTCAGTTCTCATATAATTTGCAAAGGAGTGAGTCTACAGGGAAGAGTCCGTTCGAGATTGTGACTGGACAACAACCGGTTACACCTCACTCTCTTCCTTCCCCTTATTCAGGGAAGAGCCCTGGAGCTTATCATATGATTAAGTCTTGGGAAGAACAAGCAGATGTCACTTGTTCTTACCTCGACAAAGCTGCAAAGAGGATGAAGAAATGGGCAGATAAGAAGAGGAGGCATGCAAGCTATCAAGTGGGAGACAAGGTAATGATCAAACTTCTTCCATAATAATTCAAAGCCTTTCGCAAGGTTCATAAAGGCTTAATCCGTAAATACGAAGGGCCATTTGAGATCATTGGACGTGTTGGGAAAGTTGCTTACAAAGTACAACTCCCTCCCTCTATGAAGATCCACCCGGTCTTCCATGTGAGTATGCTTAAATCACGAAGACCAAGATGAATCGAGTAGAGGTGATTCGAGTCGTGCTCCGCCTGTGGTGATTAGATCCTTTGATAAAGAAATAGAAGAGATCTTAGCTAATCGCGTCGTGCAACGAAGATGAGTACCACCAAGTATCCAATACTTGATCAAGTGGAAAGGACTTCCGATAACTGAAGCTAGTTGGGAAGCTCGTGAAGATCTGTGGCAATTCCAAGAACACCTAGAGCGCTATCATGAACAGAACGCGACGAGGATGTCTGCGCATTAGGTTGGGGAGAATGTCACGGTAAATTTTTAGAAGGTTAGATTTAACAGTGTTTGTATAGTTTTTTGGAGTGTTTGAGAATACTCTAGATGGTTTCAGAACGTTCTAGAATGTCGTAGAAGGTCCCAGAATATCCTAGAAGGTTCTAGAAGACTCTGGAAGGTCATAGAGTATTCTAGAAGAGTATAGATGTATATAGAAGTATAAAGAGTGGTATGGAATAATCTAGAAACATTTAGAAAGTTGTGGTAAGATAGATATTTGTAAAGAAGGTTCTGAATGATTAATTTGGACCATTGATTAGATTTAATTTTAACCATCCATTGAGGAGGTGGATGGCTATAAATAGGAAGTGAGAGTTAGTGTAAGGTGTGTGAATTATTTGTAACAAACACTTGAGCAATAAAGTATTCTTCCACCAAAGCTTCTTTCTCTTGTGTTCTCTTATATTCTTAGCTTTCTGGCTAAGTATTGAGTGTTAAGCTGACTTGGTCTTAGCTCAAGAGGTTGAGTAAGTTCGAGTGTCGGCACGGTAGCGTTGGAGTGTGTCCAAGGCCGTGACATAAAGCTGACATGAGCCAAGTGTCCTTTTTCTCCCACCACGCAATTATTTTTCCACTCCCATTCCATTTAGTTTCACCATTTTACCCCTTGCACATAAATATTTTTATCACCAGACCTCATAATAAAATACTTTAAAAAAATTAAAAATTAAATTATTTTTTTCTAAGATACCTACCTTTCAATAATTTTTTAATTATTAAATTATGATTTACTAAAATTTTTGTTAATAATTATTTTTATATTTTACTATTAATTTTTGATATTAATATATATTATTTTAACATTAAATAAAAGTTTTTTTTATCATTATTAATATATATAACAATTAACATATATTGATATTGAAAAATAATCTTATTCAAATTTTTTATTTAATGTTAAAATAATATATATAGATATCAAAAAGTTAATAGTAAAATATAAAAAAAATTTTAAAGGGTATTTTAGTAAAATTATAATTTAATAATTAAAATATTATAGAAGGGTATTTTAGAAAAAAATAATATAATTATTAAATTTTTTTAAAAATATAATTTAATCAATAAAAGAATAATTTATTAAGAAGTATTTTAGTAAACAAAATTTAATGAAGAAAAATAAAACTTTTGTTAATGGATATTTTTTAAAAAAATAATATATTTTTTCAACTAGGTATCCTTTAAAAATTGTACAATATTCAGTTTTTTATTATAATAATTAAAAAATTAAAATAAATACATCTAAAAATTATGAATAGATTTACTATCTTTTTAAAATTAATACACATTCAAAATACAAACTAAATAAAACTGGAATTTTAAATTTAAATTTTAAATTTCTATTTCAGATTTAAAACTGAAATTTTAAATTTACGGTGTAATTTCTGTATTTTGGAAGTGTTTCAAAAATATTTTTTGTATAACTTCATAATTTTAGATGTGTTACAATTATTTTTTAATGTTTAAATTTAAATTTTAGATTTATGATTTTGGATGTATTTCAAAAATAATTTCTATATAACTTCATAATTTTAGATGTTTTACAATTATTTTTTAATATTTAAATTTAAATTTTAGATTTATGATTTTGGATGTGTTTTAAAAATATTTTTTGTATAATTTAATAATTTTAGATGTGTTACAATTAAAAAAAATACAATTAAAAATATTTTAGTTTCTGTAAATAATTATATTCGATCATTCATCACTAAAAAATCATAAAACAGATCCTGCATTTTATCAAAGGTACAATAAGTAAGGGATTAATTTTTTTCTAAATGCACTGACTTTGAATTCTTTTTTTCTGCAGATACAAATTGGAATATTGTAGCAGAACAGACGAAAGAAGAAACGTAAAAGAAGAAAATAATAACTAACTATGAAGTGGGTAGAAAGTTAGAGAAATTTTAGTTTTTAAAATTTAAATTAATTTTAATTATAAATGTGTATCCTAAAAAATAGGAATATGTTTTAATTAAAAAATAATTAAATAATATTAAAAGCTGATCAAAGGCTAAATTTTGTTGTACAAGTAGTATTTTTTTAGAATGATATAATATGCTACGGTAATGGTAGAACTACACCAACTCGTGTATGTCAGGAGCGGGATGCTCCATTTCGTATGCGCTGCCCTTGATGTCGCCATTTTGCTGCTGCCTCTAATGATGTGCAGTTCTCCATTTTGCGGGTGACAGAATTGAGATGGTGGTCAATGTTTCTCATGTCAGCCTTGGTTTCATTTCGTGGATGGCATTTATGAAATGGAGGCTAAACTCATTTTGTGGGTGATGATTAGGGGTGGAAACAGGCCAGGTCAGGTCAGGCTTTACTCTTAACAGGCCTGGCATGTTATACAGTTGATTGGCCTGAGCCTGGCCTGCAGCATGTTATAGGCTCTTTATAAATTACTAGGCCTGGCCTATTATTCAGCCTGGCCTGGCCTGAAGCCTGTTAAAAGACCTGATAATTTTTTTTTACAAAAATAAAAATATTATTTAAAAAAATTATTTTTTAATAAAAATAGTTATATGTAATGTGTCATATATTTAATATTTATAAAAAATTTTAAACTTTTAACGTATTTAAAATATACAAAAATATTTATAATAAAATATAATAAATTTAAAATATCTCATAATTTTATTAATAATAAAAAATTATTTATATATTTAATTATATTTTAACAGGCCCAGGCAGGCCTGACAGGCCTATAAGGCTAATTAGTAAGCCTGGACCTGGCCTATTAATGTATTAAGACTTTTAAAAGAGTCTAGGCCTGTACCTATTTTATAACAGGTCAGACCAGACCAGGCCAAACACAGGCCAGGCTGCAGGCCCCTGACAGGCCGCCTGGCCTTTTTTCACCCCTAGTGATGATCAAGAGATGGTGCTGCGTATTTAGATAATAATTTTCAGGAATGCGTATTTAGGGAAATAATAATGTTTTTTGATTATTTATTTCAATAAAAAAGCCTATATATTTGGTAATAGTATGTGATCAGGGACGAATGTACATACATAGTTGTGGGGCAAGCATTTTCACTACAATTTAAAATTTTTTTGAGTAATATATGATAATAATATTTATTTGCTGCCCCCACTAAATTATTAAATTTGACTCCACAATAATTTTTTATTCAATTTTTGATACTTTATAATCAATTTAAAAATTTTATATTAGATGTCATTAAAATGATCAATTCTCAATTTTAATAAAATTTGTGTTTTTTTAGAAATCGACTCGAAATAGTATTATTTATCTTTTTTTGTTATTAGTTTTAATTTTTTTTCGTAACAACTACATTAATTGAAAGAACTTTCTCAACTATGAATCTTAATAAGAGTCGGCTTCTAATTGTATGAAAAGTAAATTTTTAAATAAGTATTTACTATATATATATATATATATATATATATATATATATATATATATATATATATATATATATAAGTCTAACCAAGTTAAATAATAAGACTTAGAATAATACTAGTCATAACTGATTTTTGTTATCTTAGATTAATTTGGTTGGGCTTATTTAACAAAAAAAACCTTAAATGTGTAGCATTATTCTATATAAAAAGAGAGATATTTCAATTGTATGTAAAGAAAAAGATTACTTAATTTTTTAAAAAATATAAAACAAATAATAAAATTTTAAATTATGTGTTATTATTTAATTATTATTTAGTGTTTTAATTTATAAATTAGATATTTTAAAGACTAATCATGTTATATGTACATAAAAATAACCATTTATATACATATTGAACTAAAAAATATACATTAAAAATAAATTAAACAATACATATAATGATTAGTAAATATTTTAATAGCTGATTTTTATGTATATATAATATTTTTATTATAAAAATTATTATTATATTATATATTTTGCTTTTACTATTAAAATTTTTTGGATTCGTCACTGTATGTGATATATTATTATCCGTTTTAGTTCTTCAATCACTTTTTTTTTCCGTTTTGAAAATCAAATTCTAAAACAAAAACTAGTGGCCTTTGATTAGAATGCATGGATGAAGGATTTATGCGAAATTAGAGCCTACTTAAGAGGAGGATGACATGCATTTTTACTTTTAAGAGATAACGGATTAACGATAGTAGTTCACATCCATAAAATAAAGGCAAAAGAGATAGATATGTCATATGTGACATGCATTTTTACTTTTCCATGTACATAAGATAGGATGAAAGGTAAGAATCTTACACTTTGGTATATGATGTATTAGATTTGCATTCCCAATATTTGGGTTTGAAAAGAACACACGAAAGAAAAACGAAAGAAGAATATCAAAGGAAGATAGCGCCATGTACTTGTTTTAATATACCACTTCCATTTCCATGGATATCGGATGCTATTCGTTGGGACACTTGACATGTTGATTGTGTTATTTTATATGATATCATGTTTATTATTTAATTTATTCACATACTCAAGGTTCTAATTCTATCCATAATAATATAATATGTGAAGTGTGGTCTAGGATAAGAATCATTTTATCGACTTATGTTTCCAACATCGTATACGGATTCAAAAGCATGCGGTCTTTGATTTTAATCAATTTCAAAAGTCCCTTTCTTTTACCAAGTTGAGCAACCGAAGTCGGTTATTATTATTATTAGAAATTGTTTTTTGGCAATACATTTTGTTTAAAATTCTAAGTCACCTAACACTTCGTCTTCATTCATAGAAAATTTTTGAGAGACTAAACGGTAAACTTTTTATATTTTCTTTTCTATTTTTGTTTTTAGTTAGACCCCTTTTTTTCACCCCAGGGTTCTCAAAATGTTATCATATATTATTCAATAATATTTTCTTTTGTTGTGAAATAAATAAATAAGGAAGAAAAATAAATATAAAATAAAAAATATAAATATATTTTTATCTTATTATAATATAAGTAGTTTATTTATTTATTAATATTATAAATAGTGTAGCTTAAAATCATAGAAAAATAAAAAAGAGAGAGTTTATTAACAGTATATAAAGAGAAGAATATTATAATAAAGAGAAAAAAAATATTTTATTGTTATTGTGTATTTCTTTTGCATCAGGTCATATTTATTTATAGACATACAAAAATATTACTATTTGGTTTCATTAATTTCATTTTATTTTAAAAAACTGAATTCTCATACTGAAAATACTGAATCGCCCATTAAATGGGCATCTACATCACGATGCTTATCTTAACATCTTTCTTATTTTTATTCTTATTTTTAAGAATATATCTAATTTTATTTAATTGAGAAAGTAGTAATAAAAAACAGTCCTTTAATAAATGTCCGAAATGATAAGTGATTATCGGCGCTAATAAGAGTAGAAATACATGAATTAGATGACCTAAAAGATATGCATGTGTAGTAAATTTCAAATTACGTATTAGTTGATGTAAATTGCAAACATCTACCCAAAATAATTAAAAATTGCCGACAGCAACACTGATAAATTTAAACATCAAAGTCGTCACTACCCTTTAGCAACTGGAATGGGGAAGTTGTCGTGGAAATTGAGCTCATCATGACGACATGACCCATGATGATTCCTTTTTGTTTTTTCTATATTTTCATTTGTTAAAGTACCTTGACATCAAACCTAATTTAGAATTGTAATTGTATATTATATTCATATTTGTAGTTATTATGTCTGGGTTGGAAGGATAACGAACCTACTTTGAACTACTTAGTTATGACTTTTGAGAAATGTTTTATATAATCAATAATGATGGAGTGATGCATATCCGTTTATTGTAGGAATTCGAGATAAACACATAAATATAACACTTATTATTATTCGTGTCTTTGTTAGTCTGTTTACTTGTTCAATCCGTTCAAATAGAAATAGTTAAACCGAGTCATTCGTGTATAGATGAAGCCGTGATATTTCTAGAAGTGTTTGATCATCTCAAATTTGAATCATATATGTGTCTAACTTTAATGTCTTATTTTACTTATTTGATAAAAAAAAAAACTTGAAATGACGTATATTTTACTACAGTTTTAGATTTGACCTTAATTTTATCAATGCAAACCTTTTTCTCCATAAGTAAAATCCGATGTTTAAATCAAAGGAGCACAGTACCATAAATAAGACTAAAAATATATAACTACTTTACTCATACATAATCACACCATCTAAGATGTTCACGTATATGTTCAAGAGTCTTGTGAGAAGCTCAAAAGTTTTACAAAGAGCTAGATATAAATCGGTTTTCAATAATTTTAACTATCAATCTCAATTATAAAAAATATACAATATATATTAATTAAAATTAACATTAACAGTTAAAATGATTGAAACACCGGTGTTCTAAAAATTTTTGAAAATTTTCCAAAAGTATGTCTATCTTTAAAATTTTTAGCATATCTGATAACCACACAATATAGCAGAATAAAACATGATTCTCTAAAATTCAACTTTTTTCTTATTGTTTTTCAGAGAATTTTGGAGACTGCACCACATATTACAAGTTAGGGTTGACCTCTTTTTACGTTTATTTTCTTCTCCTAAGCTCTAGGTGTCTTAGCCACTTTTACTATATCAAAATTCTATATAATCATAGTTTGGACAAAATGAAAAAACTTTAATTTTAGCTACCAATCTAAAATGAGGTTCAATTTGACATATTCAAAAGCCCAATTTGATTTGTATTCCTTAAACATTGTTCTATTCTTGAACTTCCAAATATTTCATACCACAACAGAGTAAGCGGTGAACTCTTCTCTTTTTTGTCAACCCATAGATTCTCATGTATTTCCACCCTTGAAAACAATCTCTAAAGCTTGATGGATGCCCATTTTAATACCCTACTAGTAAAACATGTCCGACCAAAAAGACCATAATTTTTTTACCAAAGAAGAATGAGTGGTTTATAGTTTCTAATCCTTTGACAACGGACAAAACTTCAATTGGCTAAACACATGCTATTCAATGTCCACCACTTGTACAATATTATAGCTTCCTTGATTAAAGTGATGAACCTTCATAAGGATTTCAGAATATCACGACCTTGTGATGCACTGTTACATATAAGCGAGGGCCGAGGGGCATTGGCTTTTCACGTTTTAACGTGCAAACAATTCATGAAAAATAGCAGCACAGGCAACTTTAAACAAAATTAAATATATTGTAAAAATTCCAAAATTAAATTGAATTGTGTCTGGTCTTCTTCCCTATTTGTTGGGTCGAGGCGTAAAAAAAATTTCTAGAAGTAATTGAATTATATAAAACAAAAAGAACACACAATGTAAAATAAGCTAGAATGAGTGAATACTTGAAATATCAAATCTAACAAAGGCCTAGTCAAACAGACTGAAACCCATGTCATCATCAGATTCTTCAGCAGGCTCTTCCTTCTTTTCCTCTTCCTTAGCAGCGGCAGCAGCCGGAGCACCACCTGTGCCAGCAGCAGGAGCAGCAACAGCTGCCACGGCAAATTTGCTGGGGTCCTGCAATTAACACAGCAAGTTGTAAGAGACAATACCTTAAAGTAGTAGTATTTTAGTGTAACATAATCCAAATTTAAGAGACAATACCTTCAAATACTCCTTAACCTTGTCAGCCTCTGGGAAAGAGTAATCTGTCTCAATGGCAACAGATAAAACATTCTTGTAGGCGTTGATGAACATATGTGGGGCAGCTGCAAGGGTCGGGTATGAAATGGCCAATGAGAGTGCGGTCACCATTGAGACTCCAACGGCGAACTTCTCAACAAGGTCGTCCTCAGTGAGATCAAGAACCTCAGGGCTAAATACTGAACCATTGTCATAGACAGAGAGGACAACAAGACCATATGAGAAGGGCCTGATGCCAAGCTTGGAAAGCAGTGCAGCTTCAGAAGAACCGACCTTGTCACCCTTCTTAATAAGTTCCACAGGGGTGATAATTTCAACAGTACCCTTGTTGATCTTGGTTGGAATATTCAGAACCTGAATTGGGAAGACTGACATAAGCACCAAAATCAACAAGAATAAATGAGATCAACAAGAACGAGATTGCATACCTGGAAGAAAGAGGTCTGTGAGGGGTCAAGCCCTGTGTTGCCTGGAGGAACAACAACATCAATTGGAGCAACCAAACCAACACGAGCAGGTGCTCCAACCTGTTGATATAACAAAAAAGATAAGAAACACTCTTGAATATAAGTTGGTAAGTACTAGGTTCAACAGGCAGTAAACAGAAAACTCAGATTCAAGAAAAAGCGTTTTGAAGATCATTAATAGCATCATATTCACTGAGCAAAAACAAACACACCATTCCATTAGGTAGAAGGGTGTCACATCGAGAATTTTAAACTAACAAATGTTGTACCGTGATTCCTATAAGACTTCTACATGAGATCAACAAGCTTAAAGAAATGCAAGTAACATTATTAAACACATATGCACACGTCAAGCATCAAAACAAAGTTGAAACTTCTGACAGTTAATTCCGGGTAAACAATGCCAATGAAATTAAGAAACCATAAGAAAGTTACCAGTATCTGTTTCTATAAGCATTGAAAATAAGTCAAAAAAACACATTCAACACATAGCAAATGCTAGCAAGTCAAAACAAAACAGAACCTAACAATCACTAATTAAATGGCATTACTAATAACTAATTATACAACACAAATATACGAACTAAAGAATAGTTAAATTACCTTGTACTTAGCAACCTCCTCGCTAACCTCCTTCAAATCACCTTTGGTGAAGATCAATCCCACGTTTCCCTGATACAACAAACAGAATATTAGACACGTAGTTCGTAACACAACCAAAAGTTATAATCCAACAATCCTAATTTTTTTGTTCCTTCAACAACCTAAAAAAGTAATAACCTTGACTAAAAATACCATTTCCATGTGTGTAAACAAATTAAAAGTGTAACACACCCCTAAACACAATGAAAGTTTACAATTTCTCAAATTAACGATGAAAAACTGAATAAAAACAGTAATAATTAGGGTTCCACTTACAACAAGAAGAGGGATAAGGCTGAGGTACACATTGTTCCCGGTACTCTCAGCATGCATTCTAACAGAACGCTTCATCATGGTGTTCTTTCCCATAAGAACAATAGAATCACCACGAAGACCCCTTCGAATGTTCTGGAGCTGGTTAGATCCAACGTTATCAGCATTGACCACAAGTATCTGAGTGTACTCCTCGAGAAGCTTGCAGAGCTTAGCATCGTAAGCGATCTTCTTCTCAGCCTTAGTTGGTTTTGGTGCCATTTGTAACGATGATGATAGAGATTCAGAGTTTCAGAGAGACAAAAAAAAAAGTTGCAAAATCGAGGGCCAAGACGAAGCTGTGTTGCTTTGTCAAGGCGGACAGCGAAACGGCGCCGTCTCTTTAACCTCCTCTGTTTGTACCGGAAAAGGCTAGGGTTTTGAGAGTGAAGAAGGAGGCACGAGAAAGATGAAATTGGTTAGTGTTGTTTTAATGTTTTTATCTAGAGGGTTGGTCAATTCAGGTTTTTGAAGACCCAGATCTGACGGATGACATTCACGTGTTGTAATGAATCTGACGGCTGGTAAGGAATTATTTGATAGATAGGCCAATGGGCTTACCTATTTGTGTACTTTTAGTACTCTGTCCAAAAAAATAAAGAATCTCCTACCTCCTTGGTACGAATATTTGCGTAAGATTAGAATAATAACATTTCACCCCCCCAAAAAAAAAGAATAATAACAAAAAAAAAAAAAGAAAAGAAAACAGCGGTAGCTGCCATGGCCTCCGCCTTCAGGGACCGCACCTCCGAGTTCCGGTCGGTGACGGAGACTCTCAAGAAGAAGATCGGAGCCCCCACTCCGCCACCGTTGCCTAACCAACCGGAAAATGCTCCCTCCTCCACCGACTCTCCGGTTCCAAATTCCAGATCCGAATTCAACCGAAAGGCCTCTCGGATCGGTTTGGGAATCCACGATACTTCACAGAAGATCGCAAGGCTCGCCCAGCGTAACTAACTCCTCCTTCCTTCTCTTCTTCTTTTTCATTTTTAATTTTTTTCTTTTATTTAATTAGCTCTGAAGAATCAATTGTGTTTTCGTAGTGGCGAAGAAATCGTCGATTTTCAATGATCCGATTGTGGAGATACAGGAACTGACGGCTGTGATTAAGAACGAGATCACGGCGCTGAACGCGGCTCTTTCGGATTTACAGACGATTCAGAACATGGAGATTGCAGATGGGATGTACTCGGAGGATAGGGTTGTTCACTCCAATGCCGTTTGTGATGACTTGAAGAGCAGGCTCATGGGCGCCACAAAGAAACTCCAAGATGTCTTGACCACTAGAACAGAGGTTAATTAATCCGAAATTTTATTTAAGAGTGACTTGGTAATTTAGTTACTGAATTTGATTAATGCAGGATAGACTGGATAGTTAGCTTTTGAGTTTATGAAATTCGAATCAATTTGTATTCTTATTTAGGGTATTGTGAATAGAATAGAAGAGAAGATTAAGTTAGCCAGCCAGCTAATCTGACTTGAAATAGAAAGTTGGAGTGCTGTGAATTCTACATACTGACAGCTTCGACTAAAATCTCTTTTAGTTTATTTCTCATTCTTGCTCCATCATTGGTGTTTTCCATGGATGAAAATTTGGGTTCCTGTGCTTTCCTTCGCTGGCAACTTTCAGCTGGTTCCTGTTCCTGTTCCTGTTCAGTCATGGATGCTTTTTGGCATCAATGAAACTATGAAAGCACCATTGAACAGTAGAGATCTTAGGAGTATGGGAATGTAGAATTAGAGAAGAAAGGTAGAATAAAGAGGGACTTACAGAGAGAATAACTAAAGAGACGAGAAATACGTCATAGATGAGAGAATCAAAGAGGAGGAATTTCCTTTCATATTTCTCATCATCTCCAATCTCCATTGTACTTGTAACTAATACTCTTTTTTTTTTTTTTTTTTTTTTTCCAGTGGTTGTTATTGTTTTCCTGATTGTGTTTTTGTTATTAGCGTAATTAATTTTGTGCATTGTCCCCCAGAATATCAAGGCTCATGAGAATAGGAAGCAGATATTTTCCAAGAATACATCCAGAGAGAACCCTTTTCAGCATCACCCAAAGCCAGCCCATGTACCACCCCCGTGGTCAAATTCATTAAATCCATCTGAAGACTTGCAACAGCAGTCAGCGTGAGTCGATTTCTATCAAGTTATAGGTTAGCAGTTGTTATACTATGACTTTAATGTACCTGTTCCATCTCAACTAACAACACATGCCTGGGATTTCACTTAATTTTGGCAACCCACAATGAAGTATGGCATAGCGTAGCTAACCTAATATTTATATCTAGTGACTATACTTAAATTACTTTTAATGAGATTTGCTCGTGCAATTTTCATGGGCTTTTTCAATAAAATTGCGTCGTCCACATTTCATTGGTGCCTCTAGTCCCTTAAATGTAATGACTAGCAGCTTATAAATTCTCCTAACGAGATTTGCTTGTGCAATTTATTGTCTTTTTTCAATAAAATTGTCTCATGACATTTGCTCATGCAATTCATGGGCTTTTTCAATGAAATTGTGTCGTCCACATTTCGTTGGTGCCTCTAGTCCCTTAAATGTAATGACTAGAAGCCTATAAATTCTCGTAACAAGATTTCCTTGTGCAATTTGTTGTCTTTTTTCGATAAAATTGTCTCATTCGCATTTCAGTAGTTCTTTGAGTACACCACCCTGTCGTTCTTTAGAAGAAACTTGTTATGGAATGGTTCTCTCATTGCATAGAATTTGGATTTATGAAGAAATTGATACTACAATGTTTCATATGAATCTCTCTTTCATGCAGACTAACTTCAAATGGAGTACCAGTTGGCAATCAACTAAGGTATGTGCAATTTTTTTGTAGAAGCTATAAGATCAAATTGTCCCTATGTTTGTTTATACATGAATAGGCAAATCGGTATGGGTAGCCAGGTAGTTCTAAGTAAAAATCCAAACATCAACTTCACATAGCACTTCATGTGTAAACAGGTGGCTTATACTGCTTGTTATGGATCGTCATTTTCTGAGTGCATTTGAGTTCGAATTCTTTGGAGTGCATGATGCTTTCTTCCTCGTGTACTGAGGGGAACAAGGTTGCCGCCAAGATTTGATCATGTCATAGATGCTTGTTGCATAATGAGAAAACAACTACCAATATTAATAAAAACCTCTTTGTACTTAGCCTATTAATTTGATAACTTGGGCCGGAAGTAAGCAAGCTCTGTATTGAGATAACCACTTGGGTTATGTAGATTGTTTAGGCTCTATCTTTCCATTTTAAATTGTCTTAAACTCCCTTGTCCCTCTGTATGTGTGTGTGACTGTTCTCTTTCCATTGCATGAATGAATGAAACTTGCTGCCCAACAAGAACTATCATTTGATGGGCATAAGTTACTGTTTCTAGCTCAATTGATATGGTTCCTGTTTTCCCAGTATTCAATTATGAGCATAAAATGAACGTGTATTGGAAAGTCTTTGGCTGATCCAACCTAACCAAGTGAGATAAGACATAGTCATTGTATTGGAAAGTTCTTGAATGCTTATTATTTGTTTCCTGGATGATGACTGCGACTCTATGAGTCTAAGTTGTCTGATAGAAGTCACTTCAGGCATTATAATGGTCTTTAAATATGGGCTAGTCTTTGAATCGTGTCTTTCACAATTAAGAGAAATGATGTATATCCTATTTCAACCATGTTTAATTTCAATTGGTATCTTTAAAACTTTATAGGTGTGTTAATTATTAAATTATGGAGCAATTATTTCGTCAGAATTCCCTTATAGATTTTCTAGACAATTGATTGCAGCAACTTAAAGTATACATCTTGATGTTTACATTTCTGCCAATTTATGTTTTGCCTCCATAGTCAATTGGGTATTTATTGTGCTCGTTCAATTTTTGAGCTTGTTACATTATACATATTTGCTTTTGGGTATGAATTTCTTAAACTTTCTAGGTATGCTTTTGTTGCACATAATTTTTAGCTAAACTTGCAACTTGTGGTAATTTGTTGATACAGACGAAGGTTAGCTGTGGACAATGCTCCAACCCCCCAAATGGAAATGTCTATGGTACAGCAGGTTGTTCCTCACCAAGATAATTATGCTCAAAGTCGGGCAACTGCACTGCACAGTGTTGAATCTACTATCACAGAACTTAGTGGGATCTTCACACATTTGGCTACAATGGTTGCCCAGCAAGGGGAACTAGCCATCAGGTTTTTTCTATTCTGACTTGAATATTTGATACCCATATAAAGTTTCAGATTTCACAGTAGTGCACTAGGTTTTTCTTCTTCTAATTGAAACCATCGTGTATATTTTGAATCACAAAGTATTATACTATTATTGCGTGGGAAGCCGTTGATATTCACATGTTCTGGCAATCAGGATTAAATCTATATAACTGGCATGGGCAGGATTGACGACAACATGGAGGAAACATTGGCAAATGTTGATGGAGCTCACAGTTCTTTATTGAGGCATCTTAACAGAATATCATCAAATAGGTGGCTCCTAATTAAGATATTTGCTATTTTGATATTTTTCCTAATGATCTTCATATTCTTTGTGGCCTAATATGCTTTCATGTTCCAACAACGGGAGCTACTTCATGGCCTACTTGGATTTTGTTTGTCCCTCTACTGAGACAAATGTGAGAGCTAAACGAAAAGTCATACATGTGAAGATTGCCCTCTATTTGCATGTAGACAGGGCTCCACTGAACTGTAAATTTCTGGATTCCCATATATAGTGTTTAGTAAACTATAGGTGGCCCATATTAAGCAAGTTAGGTTCGAATTAAACGATTGTTTAGCAAACTGATACATAATCTCAAGGTTGTTGAAGAAGGTGAGGGAGATCTGTTGTGCATATATTGCTGCATACCAGTATGTTACCGAATTGGTGTTAACATACTAGAAATCATGTGTTTCAGTTACTTCAATAATGTAAGAAGCTTTAGGATATTGTAATATCATTGATTTATATTTCTTTGAATTTAAGGCGTCAAACAGAATTATTCTTCATTAACCTCACTTCTATAGTTTTTTTTTTTTTAATGGTTAAGCATGTTGAGTGCTGTGGTGTCTTGACATTTTGGGGTAAATGTGGGTTGAATATAGATTTTATAATTTATACTGTGCTGCATCAATATTTCAAAATTCTATTCACGTAGTAATTATTCAAATACAAACATTAGTTTATCCATGACAATGGTACTTTGGTTTACAATGATGAGGATGCATCTAAAAGCTGGCTGGTTACGTCTTACGTGTGTGTTTTGATTAGGTATTATAGATGGATGTTGATATAAATGTGCTTTTAAAAAATTAATTTTGATCAAAATTGAATGGACATCAATGTAATTCACGTTTGAATTTTTTTTTATCAAACGTAATTTTAGGAAATGAATAACATTTGAATAATATTAACCAAAATCACTTTGGAATGTAAAAAATGATATAAATAATGTCTTTTTCAGTAATTTTACATTCTATCTATATCATTCATTATATTATTTTTGTAATTATCTTTTATAAAAGAAAATGAAATATATTTAAAAAATAAATATTATATGATTTTTTAAAAAAATTAAATATATGCAATCTTAAGATGTATGAATAAATTTTAATAAACAAATTTAAATGTGTAGAAATTATAAGAAGTATAATATTAACATGACATAATGCGTTGTGTAAATTGACATGTGTAGTCAGGTGATTAGGAGAGTAGATTTTTGTGTGTATTATTGTAGTTAGAACATGTATATAGGATGCTATATGAATATATAATAATGAAAATTAACATAAAAATTGTTTTTCTTTTCTTTTGGAACACAAATTTAAAAGCAACATCAAAATCAATCTTTAAGAGATATTACTATGACTTATATTAAACATAACTACACAACTAATTATGTGGCGTGTGATGAATTATTTGATCTTTAATTGAGTCTTAAAGATGATTTATTTTTATGGGAGTGATAATTGTATCTTCTATCTTACTATTATTATGCTCAAGTTTTATGATATTTTTGTCTGCAAATTGTTAGCATTTGTTTAATGTTAAAATTTGGCATTTTAAGCAAGAATGCAAATTTATTTTTACACACTTTAAAAGTCTTTTTTACTGTGCATCTTAAGCTTGAACTTATAAATTTTAAATTTTGGTCAATGTACTTGACTTGGTGGCCAATCCTTAGCCAGATATTCATCCTATGCTGAGAGTAGGCTCTTGCCTAAATTTAAAATGTGTTACTTACATATCTAGTCAGAATAAAGTAGTCAATATCTACTAAATAATATTTATCTAATAAATTAAAAAATTTTATTATATATATCATAATCTTAATGTAAAATTGTAAATAAACATATTTTTTTCATGTTAATCATTACGACAAGTTTCCCCCCAGCACATGTAGAATACTAGAATCTAATTTTTCCAGTCTTTCAAACTATTCGGTAATCAAGCACTACCACACTCATGTCGAAAGAATCCAAGCAACTCGCTACTGCAACAAAGAAAGATGGAAGTACCACGTGCATTGATCCACCCTTATTCTTTTCAACAATCTATGTCACCATTATCCCACCACCACTTAGAAGTGGACTCTTTCTTTCTTCAACAAATTGTGATTATGGGTTTATATATAATGACAAATATTTATTGAGTTAAAAGTCTAAAGTGATGGAGGCTTATTATTCTCTTTAGTCCAAAGTCATATTGTTTCAACAATTTCAAAGTTTCAATCCATTACATGTTAACTACGCGCAGGCCAAATATTAATCCAATATCAAAATTAGTTAGTAGGTATTGATTTAAAATTCATTTATACAATAGAATAGTACATATTGATTGATACTAATATTTATTATTTTTACTTAAAAAAAATATTTTATGCATATTGATTGATACTAATATTTATTATTTTTACTTAAAAAAAATATTTTATGCATAAAAACTCATTGTATATGATAGAATACTATTTCATTCTTTAGTTTTGATAGCACAGATAATATTTTTTTTAAAGTCCACTATTATTTTATATTAGTGAATTCCACTTATATATAAAAAACCTATTATGTATGTGTATTTAAATAAAATTTATAACACTATATTACTGTTATACATAAAAAATATAAAATACTTAATACAAATAATTGTTATTGTAACCACATAAGCAAATGCTTAATATATATTATTGAATCTTTCGCAGTTTGCACATAAGTTTTCACTATAATAGTTACATTACTATATAACTAATATAAAATTGTTTACCTAATTTTTTAAACAACGTATATTTCATCATACAATATCTCTTATACACAATATCTGTCCAATGTCTCAAAGAGTGTCTAGTATAGTGAATTAATTAGAACTCATTTACTTAGTTCAACCGATTACAGAGAATTCAAGTGTACACAATTGAGGGATGAGATTTATTTAAGATTCTATGAAGTTTTTTTCAAATATTTTAATTCTCGCTATTATTCAATTTCTTCCATGTATTGTCCTTTAACAACATTAATGTATATAGGACATTCAGTAGGTAAGAAGTTTTCGAATAATGTTCCTGAACAGAATTACCTGAAATCTATCAAATTCAAACAAAGTAAAAGAATTTTTCCAAGCATTGAATGGCTGAATGCATAGCCTTTTAAAAAATTCAAGAAAATATTAAAAAAAGGAATAAACCAATTGAGACTAACACAAAGCATATATATATGTTAGCTAATAAATTATTACTTTTTAATATAGGTTTAGATGATGTACTGAACTGACATAAAAAGGTGAGAGTGAAAATAAAATAAATTTTTAGCAGTGAAACTTTTTAATTGCAGAAACTTACACAAAATAGTTTGCCTTTTTATTTGGGATGATTTTGAGAGTGAAAATAAAACAAATAAATAGGAAAAAAAAGAGAGAGCACAATGTAAAAACAAATCTAAATCAAGCATTGGCCAAAAATCTAAATCAAGATGTAGCAGTTTGCAGCAAAGAGAAAGAAATATTTCAGATAAAAAATGCTGGAAAAAAACAATAAGAAACTGGTCTTACAAACAACTATAGATTAGATATTTGTTCATGATAAAAAATGACAAACACAGAAATATTTTAATCTTAAACTTTGATATATCTTTAAATCCAAGTGCATCCTTAACCCTTGATTCAAGGATCATTGGCAATTGAACATGAAATCTATGTCTCAATCTTTGATCCATTTTTATTTCATTTCCAATTCCATCACCATTTGCTCCAAATCTCACATCTTTTCAAACAACAAATATAACTAATGTTAAAAAGACATATACAAATATTTTTTTAATGCCACATAAAGTGTTCCAAATTGAATTTGAGCACTTATGCTCTAAATATTACTATCTCAAGACATACTTTAAGCATTGATAACAGTTAAAAAGAGAAATATCAACAATAAATGAAACCTTCTAAGTCTTGACCCTTTTTGCGGCTGCAGTCAATCTGGCATGAATCTGCTACCGCAACCCATTCCTCTTGCCAACTCTCCAAATCATCACCTAGAGGCTACAGTAAACAAAGGAACATACTTCTTAGTCTTTGGAAAGTATTGCAGTTCCAAAGAAAACCATAATTCATTAATTACTCATAATTCATTGTTAAACAAACAACACAATGCAACAACATCTTCATCCACCTAGGAATGAAAACTAATACACCTGTTCTCAGTTTTAACAAAAATCAAATTTACTCAGAGAAAGTTTTAGTAGAAATAATTAACATAACTATTCCTCAGTTACTCTTCATTGATATAGACAAACAACGTAATGCAACAACAAAATCCAGATACTTTTAAAAGCTAACAGCACACTAATAAAGAAGGGTGTTAAGAGCAACATAAAAGATACTGCTTCATTGTTTTGTACATTCTCAAGCAAAAAAATAATGCTTGTATTAATCTGTTTGGAGAGAAGTTGGAAAGGGCAAAACAAAAATAAAAAACTTACTTAATAAATAATAAGAATAACGTAAAAATATCAAAGGTTAAAGAGTATTGGGGATAAAATAATAATAAAAAAACATTGCTTCCCATGAGTTGGCACTTTTTAGCAAAGTGGAATCAACTCAGGATATCCATAAGAATTGCACCCACCATTTCCATAAGTCATCCAGTATCTTCCTATGCTCTCTCCATTAATCCATACCTGACCCTTCCCCATTCTTTCCATGTCCAAAGCCAATGGTTCATTCCCATCCGGTGCATTAGAATAAACCTGAAGTGTTTATTTATCATTATTGTATTGGTAAGCTTATATATAGTTGTTAAAATTCAAATTCCTAATCCACATTAAAAGAAACTATTATCACCATATGCCATTTCAATTAGCTAGAGAATATAAGTGTTTTTATGAAATCAAGTTCTAGTGGGTTCAGTTTGAAAATTTATACACCCTATATAAACAACTATCGCTAGATATATATACTATATAAAGCAGCTGTCATTAGAACACGTATAAAGCAAGGGCAGCACAAAGAAAAAGGATGATTTGAGTATAGTTCATCTCCAATTATATTTTCATCTAAAGATAATCAAGAAATACAATTAGTACTTAAAGGGATTAACAGATTAATGGAATTGATTTAAGTCCAAGGATCAACGTGATGCCACGTACGTCTTCTAATATGAAAAATGGGTCATGTAATCTTGTGCATTTTTGTTAATAACAGTTCAACAGTTAGGAAAAGAAAATATAAACATGCTTTAACTTGTCTACTTCACATTGTACTCAAAGCATGAAAAGTATATCTAATTGAAATTGAGACCCAAGAATGCTTTTAATGTTTATCTATTCGATTGAACTATCAAATTCATTTAGCTTTGCCATGACATTTGCCTTTGTGTGTAGCCTTTTCAAATTTGCAGTGTGATTGACACTATCACATGGACCAACCTATGAATAAAAGAAACTTTTTTTTTTGGTGACTAAGAAACTTCTTATTTAATACAACTATCCAATCGATCAATTATTTGGAAAATGCATCTCTTCTAAGTTCAAAGTGTGACTAATAATTAATCAGTATTATTATAGATTTTTAATTATTTTTCAAAGTACTGTTCTACCCGTTTCTTCTTCCTTCTTTCCCAGTTAAATCCTAATAAAGACAGATTTAAAAAAGAATCAGAGATATAATTAAAGAATAAAGATAGAAAAATCACCTTTAAGATTGTGTTAGTAGTGTAAACCCTTGCCAGATAATACAACATAAAATAGTCTTGTCAATAAACTGCAGGACAAGTACACCTTTGATCTTAGCTTTAAGTTGAGGGTGAATCCTTGGTGGTGAAATCAATTAGATAGATATTACCTTTTAAGTTCTTTCATAAACCACCAAATTCAAATATCAGTAAGAATAAAAAATTACCTATATATTCATTATTCTGAATCCATTTTGTTGAGAACAATAAAATAGATACTTGTCAGGAGTAGCATACATTATTTTCGACTTAAAAAAAATACTTTTTTTCATTAGACTTATTCTCTGAATGTAGCCTATTATAAAATCAGCCCATCTTGTTAAAATTATCTTCACAATGTGAAAATATCAAAGTGCATAGTTTCATCTGACAAATATCTTTATTGGTTTTCAAAACTTGTCTATTTATTTCAGTATTGTGTTAGATTGTTGTATGTACCATAAATTCCACAACTTCTTTTGGGAAAAAAAACTCTTAAATGCTGTAAAAGCAGAGGAATTAAGCACTACAAAATAATAATAGCAAAAATCTTTACACTGCAAAAGCAAAGGAATTAAACTCTACAAATAAATTATAAAACAAAAAAGGCCATGTTTGGTGCTTTTTTTCAAACTGAGATCATTTTTAGATAGCCAAAATATGATTTCTTTCCTTTAAAAATATTTTGTCAAAAATTAAATCTTTTCAGGAGATCAAAACGATAGTAGACTCACATTATTTATATGATGATCAGTGCCCCTTTTCTTTTATTTTTTTTCCATACATACGCACATATCAATTCCTGAAAAAAAATTTTCCTTATTTTAAATCAACAATGATGAGAAGACTCAAAAAAGAAAATTTAGAAAACAATAGAAGCAATGCAATAATCTAAATAAGGACCCTTTAGAACCTTCAAGTTGTTTATTTGCTCAAAACAACAAATTTGCTCAGAAGCAAATTAGCAAATTATTTTCTCAAAACAGCACTTCAATTATCTCTACCATTCTGACCTTACTACAAATTATACTACTTTCACCATTAATATAAACATTCAGAGACACTACCACCTTTGCCACTGCTATATGATCAAACATGGTTTGGTGCTGCTCTTTTGCCAAAACTATTCTATCATTTTATCTATTATCACATTTGCTGTGGGAAATGGGAACCACTCTCACTGCATACTACTACCACATATCACTATTCTGTTATCATAATAACAACTAATTTAGTTATATTATATGTCTGTTGAATTTTCAAATTATAGCAAGCTATTATAAACATAATTAAAATTGTTAACAAACAAAATAAGTAGAATTAAAACAATGCTATCCACTATGTCATATTAGATCAAGTTCAGTCTAGAAAAGCTTTAATAATAACATGATGCCATGTTGTTGATCACTTGAACCATGCTTTGATTATGATTTTTTTAACCCAGACAATATGAAATAATGTAGCAAGAGTTAGTGATATATAAGATCAAGATAACCAAAGCTAATTCATTTAAAAGATGAAGCGAAGCTATTTTCCTTTCATTTTGAGATGTAATTGTATATAATTGAAGTATATTTCTCTATTTTGTAAGTGGTTTGTGATGTTCTTATTCATACTTTCCTACTTTTAGTGTTGGATCCAATTAGTTAAAATAAAATGGATATAACACACAAATGTTTATTCTTTCTTCTCTATATGTTATAGAATAAGGGCTGCTGATTACAGGCATCAAACTCAAATAAATTGAAAAAATCAAGAGTATTGAAGAGGATAGCAAAGTGAATAACAAAATTTAATCAAAACCCAAAAATGAAATGATAGAATACCTCTGTCTGCTAGAGTTCTTAGAACTGCATGGGTTAGTAATCAAATGCGTAGCCCATATGTTTCCTCCTTAGAACTGCTTTTGTGTCACCGTTCTCTTCTTCTTATTGAGCTTGTGAAATCCAGTCACATAGTCTCTTTACAACCAAACCAAAATTCTCATTTTTATTGATATCATTATACACTTAAACTCTAAATCACAATCACATAAGTTGCAAACTTTTTCAGCACAAACAAAACTTCCAGGAAATCAAAACAAAAACAAAAACAAAATGGGCAGTCGCCTATTTTTCTCGGTATAAGGAAGAAATAAAGGTATCAAATTCTAAAGTTTACATGTTTACTGACTAAATCTGCTTTGAGTTGTGTTTTACTATTTAAGTTTACCTAAATTTATGTCCTTAACATTGTTAGCATTAGCTTGCCATTTGTCTTCATATAAGCATTCAAAATTTCACCCAGTTTAAGAACATGTATAAAAAATCAGCTTTATTTTTGCCAAGAATCATATTCATTGTTGAAGAGTTTCAATTTTTCAAAGAGTATTTTTCAAAGAGTATTTGATAGAATACCTCTGTCTGCTAGAGTTCTTTGGAGAGTTTTGATATGATTCATTTTCAACTGCATCTGACTGGACAAAGTAAGCCGAGTTTCCATCAATTAGAGGAGGAACCTACACTAACGGAAAACAACGTCATAAATAAGATTAATAAAACAAATAGAAAACAACAAAAATTTAAATTCTTGTACTAATGAACATGATGATAGTAACTTGAAATTATTTTAACACAATCCAAACACTCTTACCTTAAAAAAATTCACTTCTTAGCTGATTTTACCTACCATCATTTGAAAGGTAAAAAAATTAAACCTATTACTGAAAATAAAAATAAATTATGATAATCTTTTATTTTTGGACTTTACTATTAATCCACCCATTGATGCAATCTAAGGATGTTTTTTTGCTTCTCCTGTAGATAACCCTAGACAGTGGTGTCAACTTACTGCAGCTGTAAAGCAAGCATTAACATACCATTAACATACCAATTTCTTCATAACAGATCCCTTCGGCTTTTCTACAAACTATAGACTCCGTCCTATTTTATCAATTTACATCAGCCCATAGTATGATACACGACTGCAGGAAAGACAACAGTAATCAACTCCAAATGCAAAGAAAGTATATAACAAAAAAAAAAAAGTGAAGTTTTGGGTTCTGCAGATACAACAATTTTATTTACATCAGTTTTATTCGTACATTTTAGCATTTAATATATCATGTGACGAACCTGAGCCTTCTTCTTCTATTTTTCTCTCTCCCCTCAGTCCAACGAATTTCTTCTCTGGCGGTGTATCCAACAGCGGCGGTGGCCTCTATCACCGCCGTCGCCTCCTTCCTCTTCCTCTGTCACCGATCTGTTTGCTTTCACTCTCTTTCGTTTGATTCAGTGGCAAGGTTGCCGCCTCTCACCGCCGCCGCCGTCGTCACCTCCCTCTTCTACTTCCTCGTGCTTTTTCTCTTCACTGTCATGTTCTCTTCTTCTCTGTTTCGATGGGAACGTGGGAGGAGACCTTGGTGTAAGAGAGGAGAGATTGAGAAAAAAAGGGTAGATAACTCTGGTCATCAGGGTAAAGGAGAAAGGAATTAGGGGAGAGAAATAAATCAACTTTTAAAATTTGATTTCTCAATTCAAATTTATTTCCCGCGTCACTCACTGGATAAAAACTGATGGACAACCCAGTGTGTGAACTGCATGCAATAAAGAACGAAAGAGCCAAGAGTTATGAAAAGAGAGATCCAATTTTTTATTACTTTTTATACTCTTCATTGTTCATTTCAACATTTTTGCTCTGCTATTTAGCTTGCCACTTGTCATGCAATAGAGCTTAATACTTGTCGAACAAATAAAATGCCACTTGTCAAGTAACAAACCTATTACTACTCTCTTATTATATATTAACTAGCAAGAGGCCCGCTCATACGCGCGGGTGGGTGATTGAGTTTGTAAAATTAATAATAAAAATATAAAAAGAATACATAGAAATTGAATAATGATATATTTTTTGTATATATTTATTGAGTTTAGAAATATGATCACAATGATATAATTAATAATTCTAAATCGTGTATTGATTAAACATGCTTAATTCAACAATTGTATAAATTGAGTCATCAAAATTTGTAATTAAGAGTTCAGGTAATATAGGTACTACATTATATTATTTTTTAAATGTGTAAACTTTTTATCTTCTGAGTCAAGAATCCATTATATACATTTTTTTGTTCTATTACTCTTTCATCTTCTTTTGAATACCTTAATCTCATATTCTGAATTAAAGTTAATAACTTATATTCATACCATAGATAAAAGAAATCAATTGATGCATTAATAATCTCTTGTTTAGATTCATTTGTTATCACGGAAAGAATTTGAACATATGATAATGTAACGTAATACTTATTTTAATAATTTGATTTTGTATTTGTGAAATTTTTGAAGATATCATTTTGAACGGACTTAGGCTTAGTTTGGTAAAACTTTTCGAAGAGATGCTGCTTTTCAAAAGTATAATCACCTCGTTTTAACGTTTGATAAATCAAAAGGTCATGTGCTTGTACTTATGACTTTTAAAAGTTAGAGATACTTTTGAAAGATAACTTTTTAAAATTTGTAGCATCTATAAATTTTTTTTAATATAGTAATTATTGAATATATAAGCATTAGTTTTGTATAAATTTTAGAGACAATACAATAATATAACTATCATCAATATAAAATTTTAGATCTTTAAATGTATCAACTAAACTTTTTAAATAATTAATATTCTCTTCAATTTAGCTTTAAGGGTAATATTATACTTTACAAAGTAAGTAAACTATTAAAATAGATATTATTTGCAAAAAGTGATCATGACTAAGAGTCTAAGATCACAAATAAATACTCCAAAATTTAAATTGTAAAAACATTGATAAATAAAATCCTAAAATTAAAATAATAGAATGTATAGTATAATGGTCTAAAAAGCTGATGAAATATATTTATATTTGATTGTGCTTTTATATTGTTTTTTATTTTCATAGAAAATACTGTAGGGGTGTTCATGGATCGGATCCGATCCGCATATCTGCGGCATTTATCCGAATTTGATATGAAAATTACGGATATGGATCCGATCCGTAAGGCCTCAGATCCGCATACTAATAAGATCGGATTGCAGATTTCATCCGCATATCTGCTTATCTGCAAAAATAAATAAATAAATAAGTAAATATTATTTTTATGTTTTATTTCAACTAATAATTATCATATATGTCACATTATTTTATTTTTATTATTTAAAAAAAATATGTTTAATATTATTTTAAAAGTAAACATGTTTAAAAGAGTAAAAAAAGAGATTTTATTAATTTTTTAAAATAAAATAAGATTTTAAAAAGTATTTTTATGTTTTGTGAATATATCCGATCTGCAAATGTGCAAATCGGTCAGATCCAAGCTAAAAAACTGCAGATATTGGATCCGATCCAATCCGATGATTTTAGTGCAGATCGAATTGAAATTTTGGTCATATCCGATCCAATTCGATACGCGTTCACTCTTAGAAAATAATAATAAAGACCCTCTTAATTTTTAATTTTACCACTCCAATATACTACTACACCTACAAAATAAAAAAAATTAATTTCAATTTTTGAATATGATTCGTATCATAAATAAATACTAAATAAAAAATTTTATAATCACTAATATAGCTACATAAAGAATAATATATTTGAAAATATAAAAGTAATTAAATTCCTCTTTTGCTATACTTTTATATCTAATTAAAACAGACAATAAAAGTTCATAAATCCAAATTGAAGGTTAGCAATAGAAGAATAATAAAATTTAAATTCGTATTTAAAATATTACATCATACTAAAAAAATAAATCATCTCCTACAATTCAATACTCTATACAACTTAAATAAATTATTTCTTGGGGGATCCTTTCATGTTAAAAGTAAAATTTCTTAGTACTTAGCAGCATACAATCATTTTTATATTATAATCCCTCTTTTAGTACTTAATTCCCACCCACATCATATGTTAAAAGATTAGTATATCAAACATTATCTTAACATACTTCTTAAATGAAATTTATTTGATTTATTTTTACAAAAATAAAAAATAAAATCTTCGTAAAAAGTATATTTCAAGATATAAAATTTAGATTTGATTGTGAAATAAAAGAACTACTAATCCGATACTATGCCCATTACTACTGCACAATATGAAAAAAATAAAAAAATTATTGTCTATCTAAACAATTATTAAAAACTAAGTACACTTATTAATTATAAAAAATTGTAACTATTATAAAGATTTAAAGTGAAAGATATATGTGTAAAATTGAAATTACTTTAAGTACTTTTAAAAAGATATAAGTTGAAATTTAAATATATTTGACTATATAATGTAATTTTTATTTTGCTGTTCTCTAATAGGATACCATTCTATTAAATCAATTATTCGCATATTAATTTTCAATAAGAAATATAATGATTTTCTTAAATGAAAAATCTACTAACACAATATATGTCTTTGTTCGAAAAACGATTTTCTAAATCAAAATAATACATAACTACTAAAGAAATGGCATACTAAATATTATCTACTTGAAATTGGTGATGATAATAATGGACTATAGAAAAAGTTCACTTCCACTCTTTTTTTTTTTCAAAATTCCATCTAGTAATAAGCGATATTGTATTAATTTTTTTAATTCACTGACCTTGTGCTTGTATTCGGTTTGAAGACAGAACAAATAAAATAATAAAAATAAAATATTATTTTTATTTCTAACGTTTGGAACAAATTTTATTTTTTTGCTGTTCTAATATTAATTAGTAATTTATCACTTGAATTATAGTCATGCAATAGTTATTTTCAAATAAAAAAAGGCTAAATCATTTTTCTGCTTTTGTAATTGAAAAGAGAAGGAAAATTTCAGCAATGACTTCAAAATTCGAAATAAGAATTTGCAAATAATTTTTAGCTTAGTCTAGATGTTGAAACAAAAAAGCAAGTCTTAAGCAACCATTTTCTTAATTGAAACAAAACAACTATCAAATACAGTAGAAACTCAAAATCTTATGCATAGGCAACACAGATGAAATACATTATAAGATTCACTAAAGTTTACAAAGACGAATCTGATTTTAAACTAACCAAACATTTAAAAGGTAACACTAAAAAATTCTCTTCCCTAATATAATGTCAATAGATCAATGAAAATATTTGCCAAACCTTGAGTTGTGAGGTGCCTATTGAGCATACTGTTCATATTTACTTCTCCTATAGCTCCACCCATTATGCTAATGAAGAAAAGCCTTCCATCAAAGTTTAAGCTGTCGAGGTTTCGCTGAAGGTACAATCTCACAATTTGATCCATATGACATCAAAACTATGGCAATACTGGCAACTGATATAGAAGCTTCAGTTATTGCACAAATCAATTACAAAAGTTAGAGAATGGTATACCTTTCTTTCCTGTTTCTTCCTTCACTCGTGCAACAGAATCTCTGTCTTATTATTGATGGCAACATCAGCTCCAAGATCCTTACAGGCAGATAAGTTTTCCTCCCTGCCTAAAATTCAATTTAGGATTTAGACAAAAATATGTTCATGCTAACTATATTGTTTGTTCTAATCTGGTCAATTCTATTCTCTTGGAATGCAAACCAATTGGAGTTTGTGAACAGACTACTGTCCAAAAGAAAAAGTATTATATTTTTAATAAAATTTTGCATCACAGTGATAAAGATGGCTTCACAAAAGAAAACTAATGCATTTATAAATATGAGAAAAGAAAGCTATTAGATCATGTTTCAGATTGAGCAACAACAATGTGTTTTCTTTTATCAAACTTTATCAATTTTAATTTTAGAATTACACACATGCAGAGATAGAACTAAGCATAGAACTTAATTAAACTATATTGCAGCAGTATCATTTATCAGAACAGCATAAAACGCTTTACTTATAATATACTCATTTAAAAATGTTTATTAAAACAAATCAATAAAAGACCTTAAGAAATACCAATATTGTTGCCTATTAAAATGCTTTACTTACAATGATAACTATGCAAAAATGGAATAAATCAAGCTGCTTTTATTTAACCTCAAACATGTATTTAGCCATTAACTTGTTAGCTACAAAGCTTCTATTTTGTTTGCAGTCGCCATTTTCATACATAACTACAACAAAGTACCAACTTGAACACTACAAAATGGACAGTTAATATCACATTTTGACATCATCTATGTATATATCTTGAGACAAATTAAACTTTCTATCACCACCGTGACTGCAATTTAAAATGATGGACAACTTTGAAAAATGAAATACAAAGAGAGTTTGTATGTACTGTATCAAATAAACCTCTAAAATCAGCATTAATCCATGTAATGATTAAAATCTTATACCATGTCAGATCACCATACAATGCTTCTGCAAATTGTGCCTGGCTACGATGTCTTTGAAACTGCCATAATATAAAGCAATTCATTATTGATTACTATTTCTGTATATTTTCTTTGACGGTAAGAAATTATGTAAGAAAAATGATGCCTACAATCATATAAAAAATTATGACTTTAGTAGCAAATATATTCTAGAGCAAAAATGTTAAATTGATGAGTGAAAAGAAATCATGTATATTTTTATAAGAAATGTATATTTTCTTCACATCTTAATTTGCCTTCTTATCTTACAAAGATTTTGAGATTAAAAAGAAAATAAATAAACAAATAAGCAATAAATATAGATCACAATCTAAAAACAAATCCAAATCAAGCATTGGGCAAAGGTCAACAATAGTGAAGGATAACAGGATCATTCTGACAGATCACCTCAATCCAAAAATCACAAAAACATATTTACATCAAAATAAATAAGTTTGCAACAAAAACTTAATCCCACAAAAAACAGTAAAATTTGAAATGAAAAATTTTCAACTTATTGGGTAGAAGGAAAGGATATACAGTATATTTGAAACACCATGTTTTATTTTCAAACTTACTGGGTCAAGCAAAAGCAATTAGAATTCTAAAAGCTGCATTTCACAAAATCTATTTCTCCTCAATTTGTAGTAAAAAATGAGGGATAACATTGGAATATGGAAAGCACAAAAACAACGTAAATAATATAATCTAATGAGGGATATCTTTGGAATTTGGAAAGCACAAAAACAACATAAATAATGCATTTATTTTCATTAATAAAAAATGTAGACTTTCCTCTATAATAATTGAGATGATTCCTTTCTAAATAAACAATAGAGGATTATTCTCATGTTAACAAAATCGATAATGTATTTACCTCTTGGACAAGACCACCATTTTGTTTGAAGGCACTAAAGACTTTTGACGCTAATGGAGCAGATGCAATCATAATAGCCTGAATTTTAAGCTTGCTAAGATCAAATTTCAAAATCAAGAAGTTTCAAATTCTATAGTTTACAGAAATTAAAAATGAAAAATATCATGCATTATACAATAGCCAAAAACTTGTTTAACAAAAAATGGAATTGCATAATTCAACTTAAAACAATTACCTTATCATAGTTTGTTGTATCTTGGCAAAAAGAGGTTCACATTACTCTTTCAATAAGCTTCCCATATATGAGGTTGTCATCAACAGCCAACACATGAAATTATCTACATAGATGAAAGAGTACTATGGATATTTCTATTTTCTTATTCTTCTTGGTTTTTCATATAATTGAGTCCTCAAAATATGTGTGTAAAAGACAAAAAAAATACAAAATAAAGGATAATTAATTAGTAATAGTTTTGAAAAGATAACCACCACCCTGATCAACAATCAAAAGATTTATTAAAACTGCACTCATAAGAAACTAAAACTTAACATTAAGTAACGAAAGAAAACAACATATTAGATAAGTTCTCTATTATCTATGCAATCTAATAATTCAATGGGCCCATGTAAATAGATGCACTTTCAAATGCAGATCAAGAAAAGGTCTATTCAACTATTATGGCATCACATAATGAGTTTGAATGATTTCTAATGAACATGAGCAAAAACATAATAACACACCATGCCTTCTTCCGTATTAAGCCTGCAACCTAGGTTGTTTGAATGTTGAAATTTGTATATACTATATAAAATTAATTAAGCATATGCTATAGCTAATTGGTACAAACCTCAATTGTAGCATTTGGAAGAAATTCAGAGCTGTTGTCAGGCTCAAAATTCATGCCTTCTCCTGGCAGCTTTGACAGGATAGTATAATAGTTATCAAAAGAACCTATATTTTTATAATACCTTGAAATAAAGAACAAAAATGAATGCCTGTGAAGATGCAACCGAATAAAACAATAGAAACTTTATGTAGACAAATTAATCAAAACAAACTATAAAATCAACAAATCCCATGTTGTAAGACATGCTATCTATACATGTAACATCTATGGGAGGGCAATCAACTTGACACTAATGTAAGAATTCAATATGGATGCAAAAATATAGTGGTTGTTTAAAGAAATTAAACCTTAGCGAGCTTCTCAAAGGTGTTGTTGGTGCTGGGGGAGTCTAGTAGCTTCGTTGGCATATCCGCGACGGCCATAAACCAGGACGATCATCCCTGTGGAGTACCCGTGAACGGATCGAGCCTCGGTTTCTGGTGTTCCGGTGCCGGAACGCTTGCCGAAACCATCACTCCTTCCTCTGGCGGTTCCTTTGCTTGCATCTCGAACCCTAACGACATTTTTTGTAATTTTATTAAAAAGAAAAAAAGGAAAAAAATTTCTACTTTTAAAAAAGAAAAATGACCTCTGCAAAAAATATGGATGGTATATGGATCTCAGAGCTCTCCATTCTCTTGATCGGTGTCCTGAAATTGTTGTCAACTGCTCCTTCTTAGTTGATGGCAGCAACACCCTAAACCCTGCCACTGTTCTTTCTACCTGAAGCTGTATCAATAGCCACCGTCACCTCTAACTTATTGTTTTTCATCTCGGCTACTCGTCGGAAACAGATTCGGAGCCCATGCCGTGTCTTCTTTGTTCTTTGCCAAACGCTCTCGTAACTGCAGCAGTGACCAGCCGTTTCTCGTGACTTAGACGAAGCAAAAATCAGTAGTTAAAAGCATCAAGTAGTGTTTCTGATTGAGAATTTCAGCAGAATGTTTGTTAAGTAGTTATTAAGTCACTAACCTCGATATATGTCGACTTCGAAGCTGATCCGTGCTCCTTTGCCTTTTCTCTTCCAGTAAATCTTCTCGCCATCTCTCTTCTTACGTTGTGCGCAGCTCTTGCTGCATGGCTTCCAGAGGGTGATCATGAGAAGAGAATATGGGAATGGTTCAGATAGAAGGAGGTGGTCATGAGAGTAAAAGGAAGAGGAAGAGAGACTCAGGGGAGAGAGATGAATAAGTACTGAAATTTGATTTCTAGAGTCAAATTTAGGCAGAAAAATTCCCTCTCAAATTTAGGATTACTAAAATTAAAATGTGAGAATCGAAGAAAATAGAGCTTCTCTTGGATGGGTTCAACACAACTGAAACACAGGCAGTACAGCCATGAATTTGAAAATCAAATTACGGCGCCAAAACTAAACCCTTATTTACCAGGAAAGAACGTGGTTGGCAATCCATTGTTAACCTTAATCCACCAATCAGAAGCTAGCATTTCTGATTTCTTTCTCTAAATCGTTGTTTTGGGATTGTTGCAACATTGCCTCCCTTCAACCCACTGGACAAACCTCTCCCTCCTCCCTTTACAGGTGAGAATTTTTCATCAAGGAGGAAAAAATGAATTAGGGGATGCAGTTTGGGAGATGCTAATTGTAGAATTATGTATTACTCGCTGGGCAAACCATTGAAACGCCCAGGTATCGTTGAAAGCAAGTTGCCGGAAGGGAAATAAGGTTTTGTTATTCAAAAAGTCTGGCTCCATGTGTCGTTCTATGAGAAATCGGTCACAGTGCAAAACAGTGTGTGAATTTACTGTTTGGCTAGTTAACCATTATATATTAATAGATGGATAATGGATGAGCAACAAAGTAGAACCTATGAGCTAAAAAAGGGAGTTTTCAATGCTCATAGTTAGAACAAAAGAAATGTGGTTTGGGTGGTGTAGTTGGTTATCACGCTAGTCTCACACACCAGAGGTCTCCGGTTCGAACCCGGGGTTCAGACATTATTTTAAAAAAGTAAAATGGCTTAATAATAAAGAGGACATTATTCTTAAAAGCTTTTTTCTAAAATGACTTAGTAAAAACCTTTGAGACACTCCTGATAGGATATTTTGATTGAATCTTCAACTTAATGGAGACCATTATTGATACGAAAAAGAAACACCAGCGAGAGAGGGCATTCATGGAATTTCTGAATCTGAGAAGGGTAGAGAAGGAAATGACAACTCTGAAGATCCTTTTGGTTCTTGGATGGTAGGACAACGTACTACACGTGGCAGAAATAGCAAAAAAGGAGATACTGGCAAGAGTAGTGGGTCGAATGGAGAGAGTAGTGAAGGTGGAGACAAAATTGAGGTGCAAAAGACAGCAGGTACTAGGTTTGCAATTTTGAATGAGAGAATCCCGAAGACTCTGAAGCCAATCATCTGCAACAAAAGAATCTTCTCCCAAAAGTTACTAAGCATGATAATCCAAGGCCTACAACAACGTCCCAACCACCCAGCATTGCTACCCAGCCTACAATCCATGGCTCCAATAATAAGACAAGTCCTAGAAACCAAATGTCCAGAAGTCCAACAAGCCCAAAAAACAAAAATACAGCAAGCTCCTCAAACCATGTAAAGAATAATGAAACCATACAAGGCCCAGACAACCCAGCTCCCTTCCAAGCCAGCCCAAATGCCCATAACAAACAACAAATCAGTCCCCAATCTAGTGATAATCCCACCCAGACCACTCAAAATGTAACCCATAGTTCTGATCATGGACCCCTTCCAGAAAATAACCAAATAACCCACATTCAATGTGTTACTACTAACATGGAGTTCAAAGAATCCCCTGTTGCAGAAACTTTTGTCCCTGAAATAGCAGTGATGGATGAGGATATGGGGGAACCAAAAGAGACAGACCCACCTGATCCATACTCTATTGATTCAGAAATTATGGTGGAAGTAGCTCTCCAATTTGAAGCAGAGATGATGGAAACGGCGGATGAGCAAATGAAGGAAGATAAAGAGATAAGGAATGAAGCCAATCATAACAAAGAACTTAATGCCATTGAGAAGGAGAAGGAAATATCCCTTGAAGGGGATGAGATGCTACTGGAGGCAGTAAGTTTTTGGTGCCTTCAATGAATTTATACGTATTTACAAACCTGATATAGTCATCTTATATGAGACTAGATGTAGTGGTGAACAAGCAAGAAGGGCTATTAACAGATTTGGTTTCGACTATAGTGTTATAGAAGAGGCTAATGGGTTTAGCGGGGGAAATTTGGGTGCTATGGAAAGATCCAAATATTCCCATCACAGTTTTAAAATCTCATACACAATTTATTCATATGGAGGTGACCTTCCTCAATAAGAGGAGTTGGATCCTCACTGTTATTTATGCGATCCCTCAAGAGACAAATAGAAGAATTTTATGGCCAAAACTGAAAAGACTATCTAATGGGGAGAACAAGGAGTGGATGATGGTGGGAGACTTCAATGAAATTGTTTGTCCGACGGAGAAAAAAGGTGGTGGTAGAACAGATGTCAGAGCTTGTTAGAGGTTCAAGGAATGGATGAATGCTTGCTCGTTAATTGATCTCGGGTATGTAGGAACCAGATTTACTTGGAGAGGACCATTGTGGGATGGAAGAGAAAGGATGTTTAAGCGGCTGGATAGAGCCTTAGCTAATGTCGATTGGAGAATGAGATTTGGTGAGACTAGAGTTGATGTGCTAACACGTACCAACTCTGACCACCACCCGCTTCTTATTACTCTTGAACCTCAAAACCAGAAAGGTAGAGATAGACCTTTCAGGTTCGAAGTAATGTGGAAGTTGCACCCTGAGTATAAGGAGTTTGTAAGATAGAAATGGGATAAAGGAGCCAACCTCAACCAAGCCCTTTTAATGTTCATGAATGTGTTAAAGCAGTGGAACAAAGATATTTTCGGGCATGTGGGACGGCAGAAGAGAAAACTCCTGAACAGACTAGGAGGAATACAGAGAGCCCAAAAACACTAAAAAAATCCATATTTTGAGAAACTTGAAAAGCAGCTCAATGATGAGCTGGAGGAGCTGATAGAGAAGAAGCCCTCTGGTTGCAAAAATCTCGAGAGAAATGGATAGTTGAGGGTGATCGGAACACGAGATACTATCATACAAAAACAATCATAAGGAGAAGAAAGAACAGAGTTTTGAAGCTGAGAAATGGAGAAGGAGAATGGATGGAGGACCCTGAGACCTTGGCCAGCTTTGCAGTTATGTTTTTGATGAAGAGAAAGTTGTTTGTCGGTAAAAAATTTCATTAATAAAATCTCGTTACAAGTATAGTTCTAAACCAACAAACAATTCCTCAATAAAAAATTTTGTTTGTCACAAGTACAAACCCTAATAAAAAATAAACCGAAGTATTTAAACCTCGGGTCGTCTCTCAAGGAATTGCAGGGAAGTGTTCTTGTTATTGGCTATGAAGTGCATATTTTGGGGTTTTGATAAGAGGCATGAAAAGTAAATGACAAGAAAGCAAAAGAAACTCAAATGATAAAAGGTCTTGGCAAGGGTTGATGGTTAAGAATCTATATCCTTGTTACTAACCACAACACGATAATTGCAAGGATTAATCCCATTAAGTCATCCTCTAACAAGTAAAGGAAAGTCAAATGAGTTACACCAATCCTAATCCATAAGTCCTAACTTTCTCAATAATTAATTTAAGGAAAGCTAGAGTCAATGGACACCAATTATCAAGACTTGGACATTAGCAACTCAATTTTACCTAAGTTACCATCCCAAGCCAAGAACACAAAAATCTACTCTAACATCCTTCCAAGCATTTTGTCAAACACTTGGAAGGCACAAAAAAAAAAGTAAAACAAGATTGCAAGAGATATATATCTACAACTACTAATTGCAAGGAATTAACAATAACAACAACTCAAATCAATAATAAAGGAAATCAAACATAAATTGTATTAAAAGAAAAATAGAAGGAACAAGAGTGCATCAACAACAAGGTAAACAATTACAAGAAGTAAAATATTAAACTAGAGAAGCAAAGGTAGAAAAACAAGAAATTAGAGAGGAAAAGTAAATCAAAGTATGAATTAAACCAAGATCTAAGAAATTCTATTCTACATCTAACCTAATTCTAGAGAGAAGAGAGGGCTTCTCTCTCTAGAAACTAACTAAAGCATGATGAAAACTCAACTATGTGCTTTCCCCCTTGACTCCTCTTGATTTCTGCATGTAATAGGCTCAGAAACTGAGTTGGATTTGGGCCTGAGAAGTCCAGAAATCGCCCCTAGCATTTTTACTTTAATGAAGTCACGTGCTGCGCGTCACGCGTACGCGTCGATGAGATATTCGAGCCACGCGTACGCGTACGCGTCGCCATGCGACTTCAAATTCACGCATATGCGCCAACACTTTGCGCCAATTCCAGAATCATGCATCCATGCGTGCGTGTCGATGCTAAATCTCCAAATCCTTGATTTCCCATGAATTTTCCACTTTGTATGCTTTTCTCTTCACTCCATTTATCCATTCCTAACCTTTTCAACCTAAATTCACTTAGCAAACATATCAAGACATCTAGTGGAATCAAAGGTGAATTAAAATTTGCAATTAAGGGCCTAAAAAGCATGTTTCCACACTTAAGCACAAATTAGGAGAAAATCATGAAACCATGCTATTTCATTGAATAATTGTGAGAAAAGGTGATAAAATCTCTAAATTAAGCATAAGATAAACCCTAAAATGGGGTTTATCAGTTTTATAAGAGATTGTACAAAGAGGAAGTTGTTGTTGCACAACCACTCCCTATGCATAACTCCTACCCTCCTCTACAAGAAGACATAAAGAATAACATGGATTCATTGCCCACCCATGAAGATATCAAAAGAGCCTACTTCAATATTGGTTCTTTGAAAGAGCCGGGAGCAGACAAATTCCGAGCAACTTTCTACAAAGATCAGTGGGATTGCGTGAAAATGAATGTGTTCAACCAGGTGGAGATGTGTTGGAAAGAACCTGAATTAATCAAGAACCTCAATAGCTCCTTAATTACTCTTATCCCAAAAGTCCCAACCAGTGAATTTATATCCCAGTTTCGACCAATCTTCTTATGTAATGTAAGTTATAAGGGGATCTCCAAGATTATTGTGGAAAGGATTAAACTTGCGCTCATAGATAGAATAGCCTCTCAGCAATCAAGTTTTGTTCTGGAAAGAAAGATACAGGACAATATTCTGATTGCGAAGGAGCTAACCCATATTATGAAAAAGTGTAAAGGAAAAAAGGGGTTCATGGCTATCAAGTTTGATTTTGAGAAAGCCTACGATAAGGTTCGGTGGTCTTTTTTGAAGTCATGCCTTCAAGAAATTTAACCTCCCGGACAAGTTGGTGGATATTACGATGGAATATGTTACATCAGTATCCTACAACCTCCTCTGGAATGGGGAAAAAATTGAAGAATTTGTACCCACAAGGGGTCTCCGACAGGGAGATCCAATCTCCCCCTATTTGTTTGTTATCGTTATGGACAAGCTATCACAGTTGATTGAAGAATATGTATCTGAAGAAAAGTGGATTCCTATAACAGCGGGGAAAAAAGGACCAGCTATCTCTCACCTACTCTTCATAGATGATTGATGAGCGGATAATTTATACGCTTTTTGGCATTGTTTTTAGTATGTTTTTAGTATTTTTTTAGTTAGTTTTTATTATATTTTCATTAGTTTTTATTTAAAATTTACTTTTCTGGACTTTACTATGAGTTTGTGTGTTTTTTTTGTGATTTCAGGTATTTTCTGGCTGAAATTGAGGGACCTGAGTAAAAATCTGATTCAGAGGCTGAAAAAGGACTACAGATGCTGTTGGATTCTGACCTCCCTGTACTCAAAGTGGATTTTCTGGAGCTACAAATTCCCAATTAGTGACGTTAGAAAGTAGACATCCTGGGCTTTCCAGCAATATATAATAGTCCATACTTTGCCCGAGATTTGATAGCCCAAACCGGCGTTGCAAATCAACTTCAGAATTCCCGGCGTTTAACGCCGGAACTGGCACAAAAATTGGAGTTAAACGCCCAAACTGGCACAAAAGCTGGCGTTTAACTCCAGGAAAAGTCTCTACACATGAAAGCTTCAATGCTCAGCCCAAGCACACACCAATGGACTCCGGAAGTGGATTTTTACGTCATTTACTCATTTCTGTATATCCTAGGTTACTAGTTCACTATAAATAGGATATTTTGACATTGTATCTTCACCTCATGACACATTACACGTTTCTTATTGTATCTTCTACGACATGAGTCTCTAAACCCCATGGTTAGGAGTGAGGAGCTCTGCTGTATCTTGATGGATTAATGCAATTACTACTATTTTTCATTCAGTCACGCTTACTTCTATTCTAAGATATCACTTGTTCCTCAACTTGATGAATGTGATGATCCGTGACACTCATCATCATTCTCACCTATAAACGTGTGCCTGACAACCACCTCCGTTCTACTTTAGATTGAGTGAATATTTCTTGGATTCCTTAATCAGAATCTTCGTGGTATAAGCTAGAATTGATGGTGGCATTCAAGAGAATCCGGAAGGTCTAAACCTTGTCTGTGGTATTCTGAGTAGGATTCAAGAATTGAATGACTGTGACGAGCTTCAAACTCCTGAGGGCTGGGCGTTAGTGACAGACGCAAAAGAATCACTGGATTCTATTCCAACCTGATTGAGAACCGACAAATGATTAGCCGTGTTGTGACAGAGCCCGTTGAACATTTTCACTGAGAGGATGGGAGGTAGCCATTGACAACAGTGAAACCCTACATACAGCTTGCCATGGAAGGAGCCTTGCGTGCATGAAGAAGAAGATAGTAGGAAAGCAGAGATTCAGAAGATAGAGCATCTCCAAAACCTCAACCTGTTCTCCATTACTGCAAAACAAGTATTTATTTCATGTTCTTTTACTTTTCACGATTAAACCTGAGAATTATTGATATCCTGACTAAGAGTTACAAGATAACCATAGCTTGCTTCAAGCCGACAATCTCCGTGGGATCGACCCTTACTCACGTAAGGTATTACTTGGACGACCCAGTGCACTTGCTGGTTAGTTGTGCGGAATTGCAAAAGTGTGATTGCAATTTCGTGCACCAAGTTTTTGGCGTCGTTGCCGGGGATTGTTCGAGTTTGGACAACTGGCGGTTTATCTTGTTGCTTAGATTAGGAATATTTTATTTTTGTTGGTTTAGAGTCTTTTATTTGAGTTTAGTTTCATATTTTAAGTTTGGTGTCTTCTTTGTGTTTTCCTTTAAATTTTCAAAAATTTTGTTTGATTTTCTAAAAATTTAAAGTTTGGTGTCTTTTGTGCTTTTATTCACTTAAATTTTTTTTTTTAAAAAAAAGAAATTTGTTCTTGGTGTTCATCTTGATCTTCAAAGTGTTCTTGGTGTTCATCTTGACATTCAAAGTTTTCTTGTTTGTTCTCTTTGTTTTGATCTAAAATTTCTAAGTTTAGTGTCGTTTTGTTGTTTTTCTCTTTCCTCATTAAAATTTAAAAATAAAAAAATATCATTTCCTTATTTTACTCATAATTTTCGAAATTTTGCATTAAATTAGTCAAAGATTTTTAAAATCATATCTTTTTTTTAGTCAAGTCAAAATTCTTTTTTCAAAAATTGATCTTTTCAAATCATTTTCAAAAATCAAATCTTTTTAATTTCTTCAATCATATCTTTTCAATCATTTTTTTTATTGCAATCATATCTTCTCAAGCATATATTTTTCAAAATAATTTTCAATCATATCTTTTTAATTGCTAATTCCAAAATCTTTTTAATTAATTAATTAATTTAGTTTTCAATTTGCTTTGATTTTATTTTCTTTTAGTTTTCGAAATTTTATTTTATTTTCCATTTATTTTATTTTATTATTTTCGCTCACTTTTAATTAAATAAAATAAAAAAATAAAAATATAATTTGCTTGCAATCCACATCATCTTCCTTTCTCCATCATGGACATAAGTGGAATTGAGCAGTCCAGAAGGACTCTGGGGTCATATGCTATCCCCATTACAGCTGCATATGGGAGTAGCATCTGTATACCTCCCATTAAAGCAAGCAGCTTTGAGCTAAATCCTCAACTCATTATCATGGTGCAGCAAAATTGCCAGTATTCCGGTCTTCCACAGGAAGAACCTACTGAGTTTTTGGCACAGTTCTTACAAATTGCTGACATAGTACGTGATAAAGAGGTGGATCAGGATGTCTACAGATTATTACTGTTTTCATTTGCTGTAAAAGATCAAGCTAAGAGGTGGTTGAATAACCAACCCACAGCAAGTATAAAAACATGGAGACAGTTATCAGACAAATTCCTGAACCAATTTTACCCCCCAAAAAGGATGACACAGCTAAGACTGGACATCCAAGGCTTTAAACAAGAGGATAATAAATCCCTTTATAATGCCTGGGAGAGGTATAGAGGTATGCTAAGGAAATGTCCCTCTGAAATATTTTCAGAGTGGGTACAGTTAGACATCTTCTACTATGGACTTACAGAAAAAGCCCAGATGTCTATAGACCACTCAGCTGATGGATCTATACATATGAGAAAAACGATTGAAGAGGCTCAAGAGCTCATAGATATGGTTGCTAGAAATCAACATCTATACTCAAGCAATGAGTCCTCTACAAAAGAAGAAGCTATGACAGTAGCTACTGGTCCTAATCCTCAAGAACAGATTGTTGAGCTTAATCAGCAATTACACCTGATGACAAAACAGTTAGCAGAATTTAAAGATATGCTCCAAGAAACTAAAATTGCTAACAAGAACATAGAATCACAGTTGAATCAGAAAAAAATAGCAGTTATCTAAACAGATAACAGAAGAATGCCAAGCAGTTCAACTGAGGAGTGGGAAGACATTGAATAATACTGCTCAAAGTGGCGAAAAGCCAAGAAAGGAACAACTGACAGAGGATAACCAAACCACTGCCCAAAATCCCTCTGAGGATAGTAAGAGCCCAGAGAGGAATACTCCTGGCGTTCAAACGCCAGAAAGGGGCGGAAAGTTGGCGTTAAACGCCCAGTTCTGGCGTTCAAACGCCAGAAAGGGGGGAAGTTGGCGTTAAACGCCCATTCCTCACCCAATCTTAGCGTTCAAACGCCAATGAGGAATCAGACACCTGAGAGTGCTGATAGTAACCCCTCTAAAAAGGCTTCTCCAACCACCTCTGTAGGGAATAAACCTGCAGCAACTAAGGTTGAAGAATATAAAGTCAAGATGCCTTATCCTCAGAAACTCCATCAAGCGGAACAGGATAAACAATTTGCCCGCTTTGCAGATTATCTCAGGACTCTTGAGATAAAAATCCCATTTGCAGAGGCACTTGAGCAAATACCCTCTTATACTAAGTTCTTGAAAGAGATCTTAAGTCATAAGAAGGATTGGAGAGAAATTGAAAAAGTTTTTTTCACTGAAGAATGCAGTGCAGTCATTCTGAAAAGCTTACCAGAGAAGCTTAAGGATCCAGGAAGCTTTCTGATACCATGCACATTAGAAGGTGCTTGTACTAAGACAACTCTATGTGACCTTGGAGCAAGTATCAACCTAATCCCTGCATCCACTATCAAAAAGCTCGGCTTGACTGAAGAGGTCCAACCAACCCGGATATGTCTTCAACTTGCTGATGGCTCCATTAAATACCCATCAGGCATAATTGAGGACATGATTGTCAAGATTGGGCCATTCGCCTTTCCCACTGACTTTGTAGTGCTGGAAATGGAGGAGCACAAGAGTGCAACCCTCATTCTAGGAAGACCCTTCCTAGCAACTGGACGAACTCTCATTGATGTCCAAAAAGGGGAAGTAACCCTGAGAGTCAATGAGGATGAGTTTAAGTTAAATGTTGTCAAAGCTATGCAGCATCCAGACACATCAAATGACTGTATGAGCGTTGATATTATTGACTCCTTGATGGAAAAGATCAATATGACTGAGAGTCTCGAATCAGAACTAGAGGACATCTTTAAAGATGTTCAGCCTGATTTGGAGGAACCAGAGGAAATAAAAGAACCTCTAAAAATTCCTCAGGAAGAGGATAAACCTCCTAAACCCGAGCTCAAACCACTACCACCATCCCTGAAATATGCATTCCTGGGAGAAGGTGACACTTTTCCAGTGATCATAAGCTCTGCTTTAAATCCATAGGAAGAGGAAGCACTAATTCAAGTGCTAAGGACACACAAGACAGCTCTTGGGTGGTCCATAAGTGATCTTAAGGGCATTAGCCCAGCAAGATGCATGCACAAGATCCTATTGGAGGATGATGCTAAGCTAGTGGTTCAACCACAGAGGCGGCTGAATCCAGCCATGAAGGAGGTGGTGCAGAAAGAGGTCACTAAGTTACTAGAGGCTGGGATTATTTATCCTATTTCAGATAGCCCCTGGGTGAGCCCTGTCCACGTTGTCCCCAAGAAGGGAGGCATGACAGTGGTTCATAAGGAAAAAGAATGAACTGGTTCCTATAAGAACAGTTACAGGGTGGCGCATGTGTATTGACTACAGAAGGCTTAACACAGCCACCAGAAAGGATCATTTTCCTTTACCATTCATAGACCAGATGCTAGAGAGACTAGCAGGTCATGAATACTACTACTTTTTGGATGGCTATTCAGGTTACAACCAAATTGCAGTAGATCCTCAGGACCAAGAGAAAACAGCATTCACATGTTCTTCTGGAGTATTTGCCTACAGAAAGATGCCTTTTGGTCTGTGCAATGCACCTGCAACCTTTCAGAGGTGCATGCTCTCTATCTTCTCTGATATGGTAGAGAAATTTTTGGAAGTCTTCATGGATGACTTCTCAGTATTTGGAGACTCATTCAGCTCCTGCCTTAACCATCTAGCACTTGTTCTGAAAAGATGCCAAGAGACCAACCTAGTTCTAAACTGGGAAAAATGTCACTTTATGGTGACTGAAGGGATTGTCCTTGGGCATAAAATTTCAAACAAGGGAATAAAGGTGGATCAAGCTAAAGTTGAAGTAATTGAAAAATTACCACCACCTGCCAATGTTAAGGCAATCAGAAGCTTTCTGGGGCATGCAAGATTCTACAGAAGGTTTATAAAGGATTTTTCACAAATTGCAAAACCTCTGAGTAATCTGTTAGCTGCTGACACGCCATTTATCTTTGATAAGGAGTGTCTGCAGGTGTTTGAGACTCTGAAAGCTAAGCTGGTCACAGCACCAGTCATCTCTGCACCAGACTGGACATTACCATTTGAACTAATGTGTGATGCCAGTGACCATGCCATTGGTGCAGTATTGGGATAGAGGCACAACAAGCTTCTGCACGTCATTTATTATGCTAGCCGTGTTCTAAATGACGCACAGAAGAATTACACAACCATAGAAAAAGAGTTACTTGCAGTGGTTTATTCCATTGACAAGTTTAGATCCTATTTAGTAGGGTCAAAAGTGATTGTGTACACTGACCATGCTGCTCTTAAATACTTACTCACAAAGCAGGATTCAAAACCCAGGCTCATAAGATGGGTGTTGCTTCTGCAAGAGTTTGATATAGAAATAAGAGATAGAAAAGGGACAGAGAACCAGGTAGCTGATCACTTGTCCCGGATAGAACCAGTAGCTGGGGCGTCCCTCCCCTCTACTGAGATCTCTGAAACCTTTTCTGATGAGCAATTGTTCGCTATTCAGGAAGCTCCAAGGATTGCAGACATTGCAAACCATAAGACTCAAGGTTCTCCTTCTACCACCATGGAGAGGAAGCATGAAGAGCTTCTCTCAAAACAGAGTCAAATAGATCCCCCACAGTCAAACTCTAAGTTTGGTGTTGGGAGGCCACAACCAAATTCTAAGTTTGGTTTTGAACCCCCACATTAAAACTCTAAGTTTGGTGTTGGGAGGTTCCAACATTGCTCTGAACATCTGTGAGGCTCCATGAGAGCCCACTATCAAGCTACTGACATTAAAGAAGCACTTGTTGGGAGGCAACCCAATGTTATATTTATCTATTCTCCTTTGTTATTTTATGTTTTCTATAGGGTGATGATCATGGGAAGTCACAAAAACAATTGAAAAAGCAAAAACAGAATGAAAAACAGAAAGAAAAACAGCACACCTTGGAGGAAAAGCTTGCTGGCGTTTAACGCCAGTAAGGGCAGCAAATGGGCGTTTAACGCCCAATCTGGCACCATTCTGGGCGTTTAACGCCAAAAAGGGGCACCAGACTGGTTAACGCCAGGAATGGGCACCAAGCTGGTGTTAAACGCCAGAAATGGGCACTAGCCCAGCGTTTAACGCCAGGATTGGCAGAAGGAGCATTTTTGCTCGCCACTTGGTGCAGGGATGAATTATCCTTGACATCTCAGGATCTGTGGACCCCACAGGATCCCCACCTACCCCACCACCCTCTCTCTTCTTTCTTCTTTTGCTCGAGGACGAGCAAACCTTCTAAGTTTGGTGTGGTAAAAGCGTTGCTTTTTGTTTCTCCATAACCATTTATGGCACCTAAGGCCGGAGAAACCTCTAGAAAGAGGAAAGGGAAGGCAAAAGCTTCCACCTCCGAGTCATGGGAGATGGAGAGATTTATCTCAAGGGATGCACTTTCCTCCACAAAACTATTGGGAGAAAATCAACACCTCCCTAGGAGAATTGAGTTCCAACATGGGACAACTAAGGGTGGAGCACCAAGAACATTCCATCCTCCTCCATGAAATTAGAGAAGATCAAAGAATCATGAGAGAGGAGCAACAAAGAAAAGGAAGAGACATTGAGGAGCTCAAGCACTCCATAAGATCTTCAAGAGGAAGAACAAGCCGCCATCACTAAGGTGGACCCGTTCTTTAATCTCCTTGTTCTTTGTTTTTCTGTTTTTCGAATTTTTATGCTTATGTTTATCTATGTTTGTGTCTTATGATCATTAATGTCTTAGTGTCTATGCCTTAAAGTTATAAATGTCCTATGAATCCATCACCTTTCTTAGATGAAAAATGTTTTTAATCACAAAAGAACAAGAAGTACATGATTTCGAATTCATCATTGAAACTAGTTTAATTATTTTGATGTGGTGACAATACTTTTTGTTTTCTGAATGAATGCTTGAACAGTGCATATGTCTTTTGAATTTGTTGTTTTAAGAATGTTAAAATTGTTGGCTCTTGAAAGAATGATGGAAAATGAGAAATGTTATTGAGGATCTGAAAAATCATCAAATTGATTCTTGAAGCAAGAAAAAGCAGTGAATACAAAAAAAAAGAAAAAAAGGAGCAAGCAAGCAGAAAAGTCAGTAGCCCTTTAAACCAAAAGGCAAGGGTAAAATAAAAAAGATCCAAGGCTTTGAGCATCAGTGAATAGGAGGGCCCACAGGAATAAAATCCTAGCCTAAGCGGCTGAACCAAGCTGTCCTAACCATGTGCTTGTGGCGTGAAGGTGTCAAGTGAAAACTTGAGACTGAGTGATTAAAGTCGTGATCCAGAGCAAAAAGAGTGTGCTTAAGAACCCTGGACACCTCTAATTGGGGACTCTAGCAAAGCTAAGTCACAATCTGAAAAGGTTCACCCAGTTATGTGTCTGTGGCATGTATGTATCCGGTGTTAATACTGGAAAACAGAGTACTTTGAGCCATGACCAAGACTCATAAAGTAGCTGTGTTCAAGAATCAACATACTTAACTAGGAGAATCAATAACACTATCTGAATTCTGAGTTCCTATAGATGCCAATCATTCTGAACCTCAAAGGATAAAGTGAGATGCCAAAACTGTTCGGAGGCAAAAAGCTGCTAGTCCCACTCATCTAATTGGAGCTAAGTTTCATTGATATTTCGGAGTCTATAGTATATTCTCTTCTTTTTATCCTATTTGATTTTCATTTGCTTGGGGACAAGCAACAATTTAAGTTTGGTGTTGTGATGAGCGGATAATTTATACGCTTTTTGGCATTGTTTTTAGTATTTTTTAGTTAGTTTTTATTATATTTTTATTAGTTTTTATTTAAAATTCACTTTTCTGGACTTTACTATGAGTTTGTGTGTTTTTCTGTGATTTCAGGTATTTTCTGGCTGAAATTGAAGGACCTGAGCAAAAATCTAATTCAGAGGCTGAAAAAGGACTGCAGATGCTGTTGGATTCTGACCTCCCTGCACTCGAAGTGGATTTTCTGGAGCTACAAAAGCCCAATTGGTGCTCTCTCAATTGCGTTGGAAAGTAGACATCTTGGGCTTTCCAGCAATATATAATAGTCCATACTTTACCCGAGATTTGATGGCCCAAACCGGCGTTGCAAATCAGCTTCAGAATTCCCGGCGTTTGACGTCGAAACTGGCACAAAAATTGGAGTTAAACGCCCAAACTGGCACAAAAGCTGGCGTTTAACTCCAGGAAAAGTCTCTACACATGAAAGCTTCAATGCTCAGTCCAATCACACACCAAGTGGACTCCGGAAGTGGATTTTTACGTCATTTACTCATTTCTGTATATCCTAGGTTACTAGTTCACTATAAATAGGATATTTTGACATTGTATTTTCACCTCATGACACATTACACGTTTCTTATTGTATCTTCTACGACATGAGTCTCTAAACCCCATGGTTAGGGGTGAGGAGCTCTGCTGTATCTTGATGGATTAATGCAATTACTACTATTTTTCATTCAATCACGCTTGCTTCTATTCTAAGATATCACTTGTTCTTCAACTTGATGAATATGATGATCTGTGACACTCATCATCATTCTCACCTATGAACGTGTGCCTGACAACCACCTCCGTTCTACTTTAGATTGAGTGAATATTTCTTGGATTCCTTAATCAGAATCTTCGTGGTATAAGCTAGAATTGATGGCGGCATTCAAGAGAATCCAGAAGGTCTAAACCTTGTCTGTGGTATTCTGAGTAGGATTCAAGGATTGAATGACTGTGACGAGCTTCAAACTCCTGAGGGCTGGGCGTTAGTGACAGACGCAAAAGAATCACTGGATTCTATTCCAACCTGATTGAGAACCGACAGATGATTAGCCGTGTTGTGACAGAGCGCGTTGAAAATTTTCACTGAGAGGATGGGAGGTAGCCATTGACAACAGTGAAACCCTACATACAGCTTGCCATGGAAGGAGTCTTGCGTGCATGAAGAAGAAGACAGTAGGAAAGCAGAGATTCAGAAGATAGAGCATCTCCAAAACCTCAACCTGTTCTCCATTACTGCAAAACAAGTATTTATTTCATGTTCTTTTACTTTTCACGATTAAACTTGAGAATTATTGATATCCTGACTAAGAGTTACAAGATAACCATAACTTGCTTCAAGCCGACAATCTCTGTGGGATCGACCCTTACTCACGTAAGGTATTACTTGGATGACCCAGTGCACTTGCTGGTTAGTTGTGCGGAATTGCAAAAGTGTGATTGCATTTTCGTGCACCAATGACCTCCTTGTCTTTGCGGAGGTGAACACTGAACAGGTTTCTATTGTTTTGGAAATCATGAACAAATTTTGTGATGCGTTAGGGCTGAAGGTTAGTAATGAAAAAACTGCTATGATCTTCTCAGCCAATGTAAGGAATGAGGTCAGGAGGAAAATAAAAAATATATGCCATTTTCAAGAAAACCAATGCTTGGGAAAGTACCTTGGTGTAATGATCTCTAATCATCACAAAGGAAAAGAGAAATTTAAGCATGTTTTCCTAAGGGTTTAGGAAAAGCTAAAAGGGTGGAAAAGTCAGTGCCTCTCCTTAGCTGGGAGAACAACACTAGCCAAAGCGATTCTAAACCCCTTAGCAAATTAGGAGATGTAGCACTCAATTTTACCTAAAGGTATCTATAATGAATTAAAGAAAGCACAGAGAAGATTTATTTGGGGGAGTTGCCAACAGCAAAGGTGCATGCATCATGTTGCGTGGAAAACCCTATGTCTACCAAAGGCGCAAGGTGGGATTGGATTTAAGAAGCTGTAGGAAATGAATATCACCTTTATGATGAAGGTTCTTTGGCACCTAATGGTAGAGTTAGGGCGCTGTGGGAAAGAGTAATTATATATAGTAATAAAGGCACAAAAAACGGCTTAAGAGAGACAAAGAATAGTGGAAATTTCTCTCAAACCTGGAAAGACTTGATGAGGATCTGGCCCTTAATGAGAGATAATTGTATTTGGATTATTAGGGATGGGGAGAGGACTTTCTTCTGGAAGGATTCCTGGATTGCTAAATCAAAAAATCTTATTAATGAAACTATTAATCAAGTTCCGAAAGAGCTAGAAATGGCCAAGGTTAAGGATTATGTGAATGCGAGAGGAGAGTGGAACACAGAGATCATGGAGCCGTTTCTTGAAGATAGCACCATAGAATAAATAAAGTTGCTAAACCCACCCCAAATGCATAGCAGAAGGGACATAATGAGTTGGAATCATACGACAAATAAAATTTTTACAGTAGCATCAGCATACAAAATTTTAACCAAACATAACACAGAAGTAAACAAAGTTTGGCAGTCAATATGGTGTTGGAAAGGACCAGAAAGAGTCCGTACATTTACCTGGAAATTGGCTCATGGAAGATTGCTAACTGCAAAAAGGAAGGCCAAAATGATGAGCACAACGTCCTTCTGCCACAAGTGCCCCCAATTGGAAGAAATCATCCTCCATGCCTTGAGGGATTGTCCACAAGCTGCTATAGTTTGGGGTAAGTTAATTCAGCCCAACACTGTTATGAGATTCCTGACCACAACTCTTGAAGAGTGGATAGATCTGAACCTATCACAAGAAATGGGGAGAAACAATCAGTTTGAATGGAGAGATGTTTTTATGGTAAGATGCTGGTGGTTATCGAGGTGGAGGAATATCGAAGTGCATAATCCTAGCTATAACAGACCAATTAATGCTATTCAGATCATTACAGAAAGCATAACTAATTTCAAGAAAGTCTTTGAGAAGACTTACCTCTTTGCAGAGCCCAAAGCACCCAAAAAATCTATTTCAACTTGGCAGCCACCTCCAGCTGGTTGGGTTAAGTTGAACACTAATGGATTCGCTCACCATCAAAATAAGAAAAGTATATGTGGAGGCTGACTGTGAACCAGCAATGGAGAATGGGTTGGAGGCTTCATGGCATGTCTAGGTGACTACTCTCCAGCGGAGGTAGAGCTCTGGGGTGTAATCCATGGGTTATGCATGGCCGTAGATTTGAAAATGAGGAGACTAGAGATTGAGGTTGATTCAATAGAAATTGTGGACATAATCAACAATTGTATCCACAATGATGAACACCACAGTGAGGCGGTAATGGAGGTTGCTAATTTTAGGAGGAGACCGTAGGTATTAGTCTTTAAATATATCAATAGAGAAGCTAATCGGTTGGCTGATTGGTTGGCAAAGGAAGCCATAAGGAAGAAATGTGCTTTCAGATTCTTAGACTCTTTACCTAAAGAACTCACTTTGATGTACTTTGATGATGTACAGGAGAAGGTTCTGACTATTGTTAATGTCCCGGCCACCCCCTTTTAATTTTGTCCTTTTGTTTTCCTTTTTTTAGGCTTAGGCCCCTTCAATCGCCCAAAAAAAGAACAAAAGAAGAAAAAGAAAGAAGAACATTTGACATTATATTATTCAATTTAAATTATACTCCTTATAAAATTTTCAACTAACTAACAAGTAATAATTTTTTTGTATTATATTATATCTAATATTACTAATAAGCATATTAAACAACATGACCAAAGTATTAAATGAGAAGAAATATTCTTAACTAACATACTTTAAATGTGTTCATTAAAATGAGAAGAATTTTTATTAATAGACTTTGAATTTTAGATATCTAAATATATTAATGTTAATTTTATAATTTTTTTATATTATTTTTCCCTACTAATAAAATTTTTTGGGTCTATTATAAGGTCTTAAACCTGCCAAGATCTTTCAGTGAAAAAATTTTGTTTAATTGAGATATCAATAGTTCAATTTCTTTTGAATTATTGTCTGTTACAATAATGTCATCCACATATACTAATAAATAGATTATATGAGACTAATTATGTTTGATGAATAATGAAATGTCTGATTTTGTATTCTTGAAACCAAATTGGAACAAGGTGTCTTCTAATGTCTTGAACCAAGCTCCGCTCTAGGAGCTTGTTTCAAGTCATAGATTACTTTATTTAGTTTGCAAACTAAATGACTATTGGTACTAATATATCCTTGTGGTTGGGCCATAAAGATATTCTCTTCTAATCTGCCATTCAAAAAACATTATCAAAGTTAAATTGTCTTAATGGCCAGCCTAAGAAAATTGCAATAGTTAGAATGACGGTCACTATGATTGGTCTAACAACTGGGAAATAGATTTGCTTGTAGTCTATCCTCTCTTTTTGATGAAAATTCTTACCTAGTAGTATCTCCCTATTTTGATTCTTTTTTATAGCAAAGACTCATTTGTTTCCCATAATGGTTGAGTTTTATGGTGGTTCAGTGAGAATTCAGGTTTGACACCGCTGTGATACTTGTATCTCTGCATCCATTGCCTTTTTTTCAATATGGACAGTTAAGGGATTGATTGACAATAGTTAAAGTATGATGTATAAGGTCAATGGTTTGTGTGACAAATGCCTTAGGTTTATGGATGTCTGCTTTTGATCCGGTGATCATAGAATGAGTATTTAAAGGTGTAATAGGAGGTAAATTTGTCTCAGGGTCAGTGATAGAAATGGGTGTGGGATGGTGTGATGGAGTTTGAGTTGGTAATGGTCGAAGGGCAGGCTAAGCAAGAGTAGTAAAAAGATCAGGTGATGCCAATATAAGAGGAGAAGTTGGAAAACAAGGTGACTGTGTAGAGAGTGAAAGTGATAAAGGATGATCAATTACAACTTTAATCAATTCTGCAATATATGCAACAGTCTCTATAGTAGATTGGATTGAAGAATCACAACATAGATTGATAAGGAAACAAATTCTCAATAAAAGTTACATGTCTTGCAAGATATATTTTACCATTCTTATTCATACATTTGTAACCTTTGTGGGTAGAATCATATCCAAAAAAGAGGCATAAGTCAGACTAATAATCAAATTTATGTCTATTATAAGGTCTTAAATAAGGAAAACAAGCACATCCAAAAATTTTTAAGAAGGCAAAGTCTGATTTATGATGAATAGAATTTCATAAGGACTCTTATTGTCTAAAACCTGTGTAGGCAATCTATTTATGATATAGATAGAGATAATAAATGCATCTTTCTAAAATTGGAAGGGAAGAGATACAGAAACAAGAAGGGATAGCCCCATTTCTGTGATATGTCTGTGTTTCCTTTCCACACTTCTTTGTTGGTGATGTGTGTAGGGACACGACTATTTATGATGAATGTCCTGAGTGTTAAAAAAATCAACAAATATTATAGATAAAAATTCACCTCCTTTATCAGTTTGTAAAGCCTTAATCTGGTGTCCTGTTTGTTTTTTCATAAGTCTTTTATAGTTTTGAAAAGCTAGTTACGATTGAGATTTATAATCAAGAAAGAAGATAATTGTAAATTTAGAAAAATCATCAACAAAGCATGCATAATATCTAAATCTATTTCTGGAATTAACCAGGACAGGTCCTCAAAGATCAGCAAAAACACATTCTAATGGTTGATGATATGTAGTTTGAGTTTCATTAAAGTAAAGTCTATGGATTTTAGCCAATAAAAAAATTTCACACATATATTGTAAAGATGATCCAGAATTAGAGATAGGAATAAAATACTGATTCATTACTATATGAACTGTTTTCATTGCAAAGTGGCCAAGTCTTTTATGCCACAAGATTGTATTATTACTATTCTAATTACAGGAACCGTTAAAAGCACAAAAATTACAGGGATTGGTTTCTTGATTGCTAATCTTATCTGACTTACATTGTATTAAAATAGAAGGATGATTATTACTAAAAGGTTTCTGAGAATAGGTAGAGTTGTAAGACAAAGCAGATTTCTCAGAAGCATGCCTAGAAACTCTAAGATTGTGAAAGGAATAGATCCCATTCCTAGCTATGCCCTGTAGGAGAAATTCTCTGGTAACCTGATCACGAATAAAGCAGAAATTGGGCCAGAATTCAAAAAAGACACCATTATTAGCTGCAAATTTGGAGTAAATTTTGAAAAATTTGGGGTACATGGAGTAAATTTTGTAATCGAAAAGTAACATTAGCATATGGATCATGCAAAATTGAAGAACCATAGTTTTAAATGGAAATACCTGACCCATTACCTACATACACTTGATCGGAGTCATTGTTGCTCGTAGTGGAAGTTAGCAAATTGGATGGATCGTGGGTCAAGTGACGGTTCGCAGTTGAATCTGCAAGCCAGGCAGCATCACTTATAGAGGAGGAAGAGCCTATGAGATACTCAGTTGGTAGATGGAAACTTGAATGGGGTGGTGGAGGTTGAGCATTAAGGTAGGGAGGCTGAGAAGATGAGGTACGGTTTCCAGAATTAGGGTTGAAAGACTGATCAAACCTATGATAGCAGTTTCATACCACATGACCCATCCTTCCACATAGTTGACACCGTATTCTTGTGTTATTGTTGTTGTATCCAAATCTACCTCCTCCTCTACTATTTATACCTCCACGTCCTCTTTTAAAAGCATTACCTCTGTTGGGATCAAAATTCTGAGAAAGGTTCTGCACATAATGGGCTACAGGCATGCCAGAGGTTGGTTTCTTGAAGCGTTCAAGCATTTTTTTATGGGAAAGTAAAAATGCTTCAGTCTCTATAATCCTAAAAGATCCTCTCTTTACTGTTACGAAAAAAATATACATTGTATATTTTTCAGAAAGACCCACAATAATAGCCTGAAGATAATCATCTTTTGGCACTTCATATCCCATAGCAAATAGAGCGTCAACAATTCTTCTAATTTTGGACAAGTAATCAGCAGCGAAACCTATTTTCTTGCACGATTTCAATTGGTTCTTGAGACTTTGAACATGAGCAGCGGAGGTTGCCTAAAAGTAATCATCAATGTCCGCCCATACTTCAAAAAATCTTAAGATGTGAATCACTTTGTTCTTGAAGCAATTAGTCATGAATGCAACGAGCCATGTTGTGAGGGTTCTATCTCTATGGCGCCAGATTTTGTATTCTTTGGATTCTGTTATCATTTTATTGGTAGCATCAGTTGTAAACTGTTCAACAATTTTGGAGGGGTCAAGATGACTTTCAAGACCAAGACTTTCAATAGTGAGAATTGCAAGGTACCTCCATGTAGTTTAGTTTTTTAGTAATTGGGAAAAAGGTTTTTTTTTGTTGAATCAAAAAGGATGATTTTCATTGTGGAGTTAAAACTAAGTAATAGGCTCTTAATACCATAAAAGATTTAGAGAATATAAGAAAGAACAGTAAGCTCAGCTCTATAAGAAAGAGCGGTGATATGTTGGAATGGCTCAAAAATGAAAATGCTATGCCTATGCATACCAAAGAAGACAGCAGAGGTGGTAGGGCAGCTCTTCATACAAGCAGAGTTAGTGGAGTAGAATGGAAAAAGCATTGCATGCCAATGGAAACAACTTCAATGGGAAGAATCAAGAAAGGAACTGAAAGAGGAAGTGTTGAAATTTGAAGGACAAGCTTCATCCTATAAAACTGACCTCACAACATCAATTAAAGTTAAGAAAAACAGAGTGATACAAGAGTATCATCTCAAAACACTTGAACTGAAATTTTTTTCCTTCAATTTGTGCTTCATTTAAGATTTTTTTTGTTATGCGTATCTAACGTCATCTTTCTGCATTTGAGAAAAAAACTTATGATTGTAAGTTGAAAATATGAAAAAATCATGAGAGAAGAGGCAAGAGAGATGCATGAAAAAGCCAAAAAAAATGTTTCTATGTAATTTAGTTTTGTTGAACTAAGGTTTAATTCTCCTTGTCAAGTTGGGATAGCACTTAGTAGTTGATTGAACCAATGGGTTTCTTTTGCCAAGTTGGAACAGCACTTGGTGGTAATTAAGCTTGGGTATAAGATTAGAATTTAATACTAGATGAATTAAGTTTGTAATTCATTAGTAGTTGTGTATGTAATTTGATTTATTATAATGAAAATTTCACCATAATTGTGATGAAGATTGATCTAGATATAAATTTCATGGCACTTGGAAGATACATAATGGTCTCATTCTCTTCTTCCTCTCCTTGTTTATTTCTAGTTTTAGAAATAAAACGAAAAAATCTCCTACATAATTAACTTTCACAAAAAACAGAACAAAAGAAATTCACCTCTGATTTCAATTTGATTCAACCTCTCTCTTAAATTCTAGCAGTTACATAAAAAAGATTCCTTTTCATAAAGAAACAAAGACTGTGTTCATCACTTCTCTCTTTCTTTATATGAAATAAAAAATAAAATGTGAATTTTGCAGCTGCTTTGATGCCATTGAACTTATTGGTTCTGCTGTAAACTATAGATAGTCCATAACTCCTTATTATGTAAGTTTGAACCAAACCAATATAGAATTGTTATAACATAACTTCTCTGTTTTAGTTTCTAATTCAAAGTTAGTTAGTTCTCTTAGGTGCAAATCTCATAATTTATTTCTTTGAATTTAACCTGTGAAACAGAATTGTTCTTCGTTAAACTTACTTCTTAAATTTTTTTTTCTTTTTATGGTTAAATATGTTGAATGCTGTGATTTCTTGATATTTTAGGATAAATGTGGGTTGAATAAAGATTTTATAATTTATACTGTGCTGCTTCAATATTTCAATTAACTAGTTTAATTTATCCATGACAATGGTGCTTTAATTTGCTTTACAAAGATGAGGATGCATCTAAAAGCTGGCTGGTTATGCATCTAAATGCTTTACAAATATATTACGTTGATTTTCAAGTATATAAAAAGTATAATCAATTTTTAGTTGACATGAAATTTTCTAATAAAGATTATTTATAACATATAAACTTTTAATCCAATAGTTGATTGTTTTGAAAAGTTATACGAACTAAAAATTATTTCCCAAAATATTATTTAATTAGATCGATATTATTTTCATTTGATACTAACCCTTATATATACACACTCGAACCTCTCAAACTTGAAAATTTACTGCTTTAAAAACAAAACAAATGTTTTTAGAATAGTAGTCAGCAAAACAATTCTAATCTATAAATTCTAGTAGTTAGTCTTTAATTTGAATTGCACTCAACTATACTTGGAGTAAATTGAAAGCATACAAAAGGCAAAACTAAAGTCAATCTGTCCCAATTTCATCTGATTTGGAAGATAATGATTAATGAGAGACGAGTTACCCCTCTGAACTTTATGTATGAATTTATTTCCTATCAAATTACCCTATGATAAGAAGAGGAGAATTAAAAAGATGGGAATGAGAAGATGGTCCTAAAGGCTAAAGCCTAGTCGAAATACAGGTCTCCAAAACCATTTGACCACAAGTTTTTTGTTAGTAACAAATCTGATTGATTTATGACAACTCTGGATTTTTAGGATTTTGCTTTAATTTGGGATTCCATGCATGATGCATCATTAATTTGTAGCAACATTTATCGAATCTTTGCTTTAAAAGGCAATGCTCAGGTTCAGGGAATACAATCTTTGAGGCTTTCTTTTCTGCATATAAAGCATTATCCATGTATATCAACTCACGTGATGTCATCCATCAAATATAATAAAGCTGTCGACCAAATAAAGTTTAATAAAATTTGAGTTACTGCACTTTGATCATTGAATTAGCTTAGTGGGTAATATTTAGGCTGAATTTTTAATGATTTTATCTTATAAAACTGGGAGTTTAAATTAGAAAATAATGATACGATATATTTTGAAAAATATAATTTGTGTATCATGTTTTAATTTATTCACGTTTTTGTCATACCAATTCACATAAATTTATTAACATACGAATACAAACACTAAAATTATTAATAATAAAATAATAGAGATAAAATAAATGAATAATGATAATAAAAAAATAAATTATAAATTAAATCTAACTTTTAAATTTAAATAATATATAAAAAATTAATTAATAAATAAAATTTAAAAAATATTATTTAATAATTATTAAAAAATAAAAAAATGTTTTTTATTAGAAGTAATAAAAGTTTCAAACATTTTCAAACCATTTAACCAAAACCAAAAAAGTAAAAACCATATCCTATCAAAGTTAGAAAAAATAGATCAAATTAGAAAAAGAATTTGTGTGTTATTGAGTGTATTTAAGTTGTCTATTCGAAGTTGTCTATCAAATTGTCTATTCGTCTGAAATGATACAATATAAAGGATATTTATAAGTACTAAGAGAATCATAATAATAAGGACGTCCTATAATAAATATCCAGAAAAAATTGCATAAATTGATAAAACAGGTGCAGACGGAACTGCCGGAAGGAAGCGCAGATGGAACTGTGAGAGCAAAAACTATATGATTTCTTCATGAGAATAGGTAAACAGCGCATGACAATGGTGTTTGATCATTCAACTCGAAAAAAATACAAAACAGAAAAATAGGCTAGTCGGTGAGGTGAAAAAACAGCAAAGGAGTGACAAAAGGGAAAGAATAATGGCATAGAAAAAAATACAAAAACTAGGGTGATTTTAAGAAAAAAATACAAGGAGCCATGACTCTGATACCATGTTAAAAAAAATAGACCAAACTGGAAAAAGAATTTGTATGTTATTGAGTATATTTAAGTTGTCTATTCGAAGTTGTCTATCAAGTTGTCTATTCAACTTGTCTGAAATAATACAATATAAAGGATATTTATAGGTACTAAGAAAATCGTAATAATAAGGACGTAATATCTTATAATAAATATTCAGATATACTAAATAATACTAATTGATCCTAATTATATTCTAACACTAACAAATACAATATAAAGCGAAACAATAAAAAAAAATCAATAGATAAAGTTTTAATTTATAGCGCATACATGGTGAATTTCATTAAATCCTTTTTTTTGAATATATATACCACAGTAAACAGGTTATTAAAACGAGGAATGCTACACATACAAGTCTTTTTGACTTACAAGTCTTATAAGTTACTACATATACGGGTCTTTTAATGCGTTATTCAACTGTTTCCTGTTTTCAAAGCGCTACACTCAAAACGGTTCTTCTTCTTCTTCCTCTTTCTCTTCCTCTTCCTCTTCCTCTTCTTCTTCTTTTTCTTCAATTTTTTTCGATTTTCCTGTTTTCAAAGCGCTACACTCAGAACGGTTCTTCTTCTTCTTCCTCTTCCTCTTCCTCTTCCTCTTCCTCTTCGGTTTTTTTTTTTCGATTTTCATGGTTTCTGAAATTAAGCTTTAAAATCGTTTTGAAGAAGAAGAAGCAGCAGAAGATGAGGAGAAAGAGAAAGAGTTCTAAATTATGCAACGAATTTTGAGTGTATTTCTTAAATCTTTTGGGTGTATTTTCGTAATCCTTTGGGTGTATTTCTATAATCCTTTTGAAGATAATGGAACTTCAGAAATACACCCAAACGATTACAGAAATACACCCAAACGGTTACAGGAATTCACCCAAAACGATTATAGAAATACACCCAAAGGATTACAGAAATACACCCAAAAGATTACAAAACTACACCCAAAGGATTTAAGAAATACACCCAAAATTCGTTGAAGTACATCTTATACATAATTCAAAACTCTTTCTCTTTCTCCTCCTCATCTTCTGCGCTTCTTCTTCTTCGAAAACAATTTCACCATGAAAAAAAAAACGAAAAAACAGAGAGAAAAGAACGTAAATGAAGAAGAAGAAGATGATGAAGACGAGGAAGAATAACGTGCAGAAACGAAAGAAAAGAAGAAGAAGAAGAGTAAGAGAAAGAAGAAGAAGAAGAAGGAGAAAGAGAAAGCAAAAAACGAAAGAAAAGAAGAAGGAGAAGACGAAGAGGAAGAAGAATAGTTCGAAGCGCGTTTTGAGTTAGTTTTAATTGAACTTGTAAGGTTTACAAGCTTTAATCGCTTGTATGCAAAGAATAACTCTATTAAAACTCCTTATATAGTAAACCAGATGACATTATTTTATTAAATTAATTGTATTAGATCCTCTCAGAATAATGATCGGCCGATTGCAAGAGAAAAAGGAGAATAATAACACTGGTTTTGATCCAATTTGTGTCATAATGTTTTATATTATTCAAATTTTATTTTTTTAATCATTAATTAATTATTAATATTTAAAAGTGTGAGTTAAAAAAAATTGAATTTATAACTAAAAGTGATAACTAAAAATAATAAATTTCGATAGTGTTTTAGTGGGCTAATGTTTTTTTATATTGATTAAATATATGTGTAATATATTGTTGTTGAAAAATTAGGTGTTTTTTTATATGATGTTTTATTTAAATCGAACGGTCCAATTTGTTTGATGAAAAAAATAAATTACAAATCGGAGAGTCCGATTTGCTTAAAGAAAAAAATAAACTCTAAATCGGAGGATCCGATTTATATTTTTTATTTTTTTTATTTGTTAAAATAAAAATCAGACGGTCCGATTTTAACATTAAATTTTTTTATTTATTTTCAAAATCACAAATCGGACCGTCCGATTTGTGATTGTTTGTTTAAAAAACAAAACAATACAAATAAATCGGTGTTTTCGATTTATATCATCCCATAGCTAAATAAAACACATCTCTTCTCACATCATATTATCATACACGTTCTCTCTCCCACACGAAAAATCAAAAGCGGTTTTAGTGTTTCTCTCGTGTCTCTGTCCTATCCCCTATGTTTCTAATTTATTAAGTTTTTGGGAAGCTATTTTTATTTGTATATACGTCCTCTAATTCCCATAGCTTGGCGAGGACAGTGACATCATGTACTTAACTTCCTGTAATATATTATTGTATTGTCTCTCAAGTGAATAGTCAATGATGTTGTGTGGACTATATATGATCAAATTTCCAAGATTTATAAAGTATGCTAACCCAATCTATTGATTAGGAAAAGGCTTAAATTGTTGTTGCATATTAATTCAAGGAAAAATTTAGGGGCTAGCAGTTTTATTGAATTTTGGCCAGCATGTAACCAGCAGAGGAAGGTGAGTCATTGGATGAAATTTCACACCAATCTCACACCATCAAATCATCATTGATGGCTAATTGATGGCTAACAATCACAAAAATTGATGGCCCCATAGCATTGTTCTTAATTCAACTAATGGGCATGTTTGAAAAAAGATAATTTTTTGGGACATCCACACAAATAAAGTTGCAACTATTGGTGTGGTGTGTGTATATATATATATATATATATATATATATATATATATATATATATATATATATATATATATATATATATATAAATAAAGTATGAACTAGCATTTCTTAGAGGATAATGTTTGTTGCACAACTAATAAAATTTATACTGAAGAATATAATCATCATTATACTTTGGTTTATCTATATAACTTAAATCTCCATTTACATAATTTAACCTAAGATAATTTTGAGCTTTTGATATGAGAATGATTTTATTCTTTTGGTTGGCAATCCGTCCTTGTCATCACCTCAAGCAAATCAGTAGTCCTAAGTGGCATCAGCTAATTAAAATATTTTTCTTTTTCTTTTTTTTTTTTAAAGAAAAGAGTTGACAGATTTCATTGATATCTTCTCATGAGTTGAAGTATGTAGCGTCCTTGCATGATGGAAACAAAGCAGAGAGTAATGGCAGGCACAAAGAAAGAAAAATTCAAGTCTTGGTCCCAATGATAGATTCAGCAGCTGGTGAAGGGTGTCCATCAATATTAGACCTAAGAATATAATGCTACATAATAATAGATATAATTATAATAATTATATAGTTCTATCTATGGAATCTTCTTTGAAGACCAATACACCCATTGTAGCCTAGCTTTGGGGCATTGCCTGATTGTGATGCTTGCTTGATAGATCCCCACTATAAAGAACCTATCTAGGAAGCTTATATTACACACATGAGATTGAAAATATTTCAATCTCATGCCATTTTCTGATACCTTTCTTTTGAGACAAAATATTTTTAATATTTGTTTTATTTAAAAATTAAAGATAATAAAAATAGAGATAAAATTATATATATTTACCAAAAGAAAAAAGATACAGTGTGGCATCTTAGTCTTATTTTAATATTTATTTGTTTATTTACATACTCATGGATCCAATATATATATATATATATATATATATATATATATATATATATATATATATATATATATTATTTGTCTTTTCTATTTTTATTGAGTAATTATGGTATTTTTTTATAGATGAATTTTATCCAATTTTTTCTAAAATAACATGTAAATTATTTTTTATAATACGAGACGTTTTAATTAGATGATTACTTTTAACTTGAATTAATTTAGTCTAACGAGAATAGATTCACATTTCTCCTAATGAATCTCCGAGTTTCCATGGCGAAGCAGAAGCATGTGGCTCCTCTCGAAGACTCTGACCGTGAAGAAGAAGGAAACTAAACCTTTTTTAAAAGTTTCTAGCCAATTACTTTAATAATGGATGTGGCAGTGTGGTTATAGTAGCATTAGCAGATATTTTTGTTGATTTTTTTTTTTACACAATTTGACACTTAAATCCATTCAAACATTTATAGAATTTGAGGTTGATCTTGACTCCTATACATGGCAATCTATGCATAAGGTTATTGGTTATGTGGAGCAGAAAGAACAGTATTTAGTTTAATCTCAATTCCACTTGTTTTTTCTTCTATGAAAAATATAATTCTGAATCAAAATATGTAAAGGTGTAATTTTTAATTTATTTTTAATTACAAAATGATCTAACTATAATTAAAATAATATTTAATTATAAAATAATATATTAAAAAAAGTAATTTATATGTTATTTCAAAAAATGTAGGATAGAATTTACTTTTTTTATAATATTGTTAAATCAAAGTAAATAAATAATAGGTAAAGCATGTTTTTAATTTTATTCCTTTCTATCTTTAATATTTAATTTTTAAAATTTTAATTAATATTTATTGCTTTCACTATTTTTATTTTTTAATAATATATAAGTGTTATAACATATGTCCTTATTAGCTTTGTTTAATTTATTTATTATCTTTTATATATTATGTATTCTTTATGTACTCTTATTATAAAAAGGAATTACAACAAGTTAACCTACATTTATATAAAAAAATAATCTAGAGTTAACAATAACTAAGGGCTAAGCAACTTATATCCTTTAAATGATGTGCCATAATTATTCCAATGACAATGACTAATATGATAATACTAAGGACTAAGCAAATTTTTACCCGATAGACTATCTTATACTCAATTATCTACTACCAACCTATCTAACATGCTTCTTGTTAATTTTATAACTAGAAATGTTTTTAACTTGTCAAGAATATTACAAATAAAAGAGCCACAAAAAATAAAAAATAGTTTCTATCTTACTTAAAAAAGAATTAAGGACAATATCCTCATATCCTACTATATTTAATATAACTGATGTAAAATAAAAAATATTTACAAATTTTTTTATAGAAAAATTCTTAAATTTCTCCGTCATATACATTGTAATTTCAACTGAAAAATAAAATAAAAAACACACTAAAACTAACATAAAAGATAAGACAGTAGTATGTTCTTGAAATTAAATAAAAAAACAAATAATTAGTAATTAAATAATAAACTTTAATAATAAATAAATTAAAAATATGTAAATAGTAACGCTAAAGAATTATATGTTAGTTATATTTAGAAAAAAATATTTTAATTATATATTTATTAATTATTAAGATTATTTTTTATTAGTTTAATATTGATAAAAATTAATTATGATAAAAGTACATAAAGAGTACATAAAATTAAAAATTAGATGTTCAATAATTTTCTTAAAGACACTATTCATATGTTTATGGCAAAGTAACTATATTATATACATCAAAATTAATCTATTAATATAAAATATACGTTAAAATATAAACACATACTCATCTATCTAATATGCTTTTTGCTAATTTTTTAACAAAGTATGTTTTTAACTTTTTAAGAAAGGATCTCATGAAACTTTCAAGAATATTATAAATAAAAGGACAATAAAAAAATTCTTATTTTACTTAATAAAGAATTAGAGACAATATCTTCCTATCTTACTATACTTAATGTAATAGATATAAAATAAAGAGTATCTACAAATTTTTTTATTTGTAGAAAAAATCTTAAACCTTTTCGTCATATAAAATGTAATCTCAACTAAAAAATAAAATAGAAAATACACTAAAACTAATACAAAGAATAAGTAGGTAGTATGTCCCTAAAATTAAATAAAAAAATAATTAGTAATTAAATTATAAACTTTAATAATAAATAAATTAAAAATATATAAACAGTAACGTTAAAGAATCAAATGTTAGTTATATTTATAAAAATATTTTAATTATATATTTATTAATTATCTAAATTTTTTTATTAGTTTAATATTAATAGAAATTAATTATAATAGGAGTACATAAAAAGTACAGAAGGTTAAAAATTAGATATTCAACAATTTTCTTAAAGACACAGTTCATATACATATGTCAAAATAACTATATTGTATTTACACCAAAATTAGTCTATTAGTATAAAATATATGTTAAAATGTAAATATACATCTATCTGTTTAGTATGCTTTTTGCTCATTTTATAATTAGGTATGTTTCTAACTTTTCAAGAAAGTATTTAATGAAACTTTCAAGAATATTATAAACAAAAAGATAAGAAAGAAATAAAAAATAGTTTCTATTTTACTTAATAAAAAACTACAGATAATATCCTCTTATCCTATTGTATTTAATGTAACTGATGTAAAATAAAAAGTATCTACAAATTTTTTATAGAAAAACTTTTAAAATTTTTCGTCATATAAATTATAATCCCAATCCAAAAAAATAAAGTAAAAGACACGTTAAAACTAACACAAAAAATAAGGCAGTAGCATGTCCCTGAAATTAAATAAAAAAATAAATAATTAATAATTAAATCTTAAACTTATAAATAGTAACGTTAAAGAATCATGTTAGTTATATCTAGAAAAATATTTTAATTATATATTTATTAATTATTTAAATTATTTTTTATTAGTTTAATATTAATAAAAATTAATTATAATATAAGTACATAAAGAGTACATAAGATTAAAAATTAGATGGTCAATAATTTTCTTAAAAGCACCACTCATATTAATATAAAATTAACTACTAAAATTAGTATATTAATATACGATATATGTTAAAATATTAATACACACCCACCTATCTAATATATTTTTACTAATTTTGTAACTATTTATATTTCTAGCTCTTGAAGAAAGTATCTCATAAAGCTTTCAAAAATATTATAAGGATTTAGATCCTCTAAAGTTTGAATTGTGATTTTTTATCATTGATTTTATAGATAGGACTAAGAATAAATATGAAAGAAAAACTATTATAGGGTAGAAGATTACACTTTACTCTTTAAAGTAAAATTTAAATTTTAGAAGATTCAAATCCTTATAAATAAAAGGACAACAAAAAAAAAAATAAAAAAATAGACCAATTGCATATCAGAAGTACTCCCATTATAAAAAAAATTTACAATAAATAAGTCTACATTTACTATTGATAAAAAAAATAATTTAGAGTTGGGCTCCTCCACGTTCAGTAGCTTAAAGTGCATATTTCAACTTTCTTTATCTGGATCATCCACTTTTTTTTTATAGGAGATTCCAAATGAAATCCCTTCTTCCTATTTTTTATTTTCAATGAAGATGACTGGAAGATGACTTTCTAGGAACAACTTCAGCAGCAATCTTGAGCACATCTTCAAGAACATACTCACTTGTCATCTCGACTGAGAATTGGAGAAAAGATATTTAGGGATTAGAGATTGTGTTTGAGCGGAAAAAAAATCGGCAGATGAGTTGTTTTTAAGTAGTGTTGTCTGTGGTATCCAACTCTTTCGAGATTTTTTTACTATAATTAAATTAAGTGGAGAGAGATTTGCAATCTAGATAACCAAAATTTTTGAGTATGTTCATCGTATTTCCGCTGATAAATGTGAGTTTTCGAATTAGAGTGTACTACTTCCATTTTCAAGAAGTACTTGAGATCACCAAAATTTTTTATTTTGAATTAGGGGTCTTGCTATAATGTAAAAGTTCATAATATTTTACACATGTAAAAAACACGTGTTGCTTAATCATTTGTTATAGAGAACTCAAACATATTTGTTCCGTATATTATTTGACAGATGAAGTCAGACTTTGGAAAGAAAAAACTGAAGACTACTAGGAGGTGGTCAGATGTTAATTAAAAAATTGCAGTGGATTAAAAATTAACTAATTAATTTATTAAATGGTATAAACGGCCTTAAATCATTGTTTTTATATATTGTGGATTGTGGGTTGTAATTATTTTTTACGGTGGGTGTATATTATGTTTTTTTTTATGGGTTAAATTTATTGTAGTTTATATTTGTTATTGTTGCATTGTACTATTTGAGAAAAAAAATTTTATAATTATATTTATTATTATAAAATATAATAAAATTTCAAATTATGTCACAAATAAATTAAAAACTAAAATAATCATTTAAATAATAACATATAAGTTAAATAATTATTTAAACAATAGCTTGTTAATAATGTAATATATAATTATATTTATTATTATAAAATATAATAAAATTTTAAATTATGTCACAAATAAATTAGAAACTAAAATAACTTTTTAAATAATAATATATAAGTTAAATAATTATTTAAACAATAACCTGTTAATAATGTAATATTACAGCAAAATTAAAATAATAATTAAATATAATTTTAAAATTAATTCATGAAAAAAATTAAAATGTCACTAATAAAAGTAGTAATAAAACTATATACACACAACATATTACTATATCTTTGAATATAATTTTTTCTTTGATTTTGTAATAAAATTAATCACGCGAATAAGAGAAGAAGAAATGTACAATAAGACATAAAATTTAATTTTCTCCACATATATAAAATAACTCACTTCATTAGCGTTTAGTGATTAAGTGTTAGTGTTGCAAGTGTGAGAAGTGTTGAAGTTAGTCTCACATCAAAGAAAGCAAGGAAGAGTGAGGAGTTTATAAGATGAGAGGCCCATTAACTTGACACCTTAAGGTTTTGAGTTGGATGTGGTGTCTTCTCATGTTATGTTCTCTCACTTGATTCCTCCCCGAAATTTCTACGGTTGTCGAGAGCTCTCCACGGTTGGCCAACATTAAGGAGTGAAAGGATTTAGAATAAGGAGGTAGAATATATGGTGATTAGGGTATATTATGATTTAAGATTTAGGATTTGGTATCTTAGGAGTTAGGGTTGAGAATTTCTGTATGTGATGAGTATAGTATAAGGTTTAGAGTTTGAGTTTTAGAATTAAGATTTATGGTTTAAAATTTAGAATTTATGATTTTATAGTTTATGATTTAGAGTTTATAGTTTAGGGTATAGAATTTAGTATTTAGGATTTAGAGTTTATTTTTTTATTTAGGATTTATAGTTTTAAGGTGTAGAATTTGAAATTTAGGGTATAAAATTTTATGGTGTATGATTTTAGTGTTTAAGCGATATCTATAAAATTATTTTAATTGAGAATTTAATTATGATAAAAAATAACGTACAATTATGTTGATAGAGACTAATTATGAACAATTGTTATATTATTATTAATTTTATTATTTGTATTTAATTTTGGTCTTTTTTGTTAATTAATTAAATAATTATTATATAATCTATAAAATACATAATATGGAGGTGAAAGGTTTGGTATTACGTAATAATATAAATTAAAAGCGCGTATAATACCTGTTAATTTACCAATAATGAAGATAAATACATTAAAATTTTTTTTATGATATATTCTATATTTGCAACGATAACTTAAAATTTCTAGATTTGTGTGCTGTGTGTGAAAATAAATTTTCATTAACATGCAATTATAAAATACTTTTATAATCCACTGTGTTAAATTTATTAAATAATTTTGCATAAAAATTATTTTTAATTTTAATCATTAGCACTCTTTATAGATTTTATTGTAGATTGATTAAAAAAACATATGCGACCTACCAATCCTGCAATCATAGTTTTCTAGAATCCTCGTGAAGTTGTTAATCCAATACACATTTTTATATTGGACAAATGTCAAATTTTTAAATAAGACACGTAGATTATATACATGTAGAATGAATCTTTCTTCTACACAGTAACAAAACCCTTGAATTAATCATCCAAAATCTGCTTGATGAAATTGATTTCACTAATGTTATCGTCGGTTAAAATCAAATTATCTACATATACTAGGATGGCAGTGATGTCTTCGTAAGTTTTCTTGATGAAGAAAGAGTGATCATAAAAAAACTGTTTATAACCAACATCAACAAGAATATGAGTGAGCTTAATATTCGATTGTCTACTTGCCTGCTCAAGTCCATATAAAGACTTTTGCAATTTACGGACCAAACTTGGTTGTGACACATCCAAATGGGGTGGTATCCGCATATAAACTTCCTTGTCCAAATCTCCATAAAGGAAGGCAATGTTGATGTCCAACTGTTTCAAATGCCATTTCTTTGCCGGTGCCAATACCAAAACTATTCGTAGAGTAGTCATTTTGACAACTGGATTAAATGTATCACCATAATCCACTCCTTGCACTTGGGTGAATTATTTTGCAACTAGCCTGGTTTGTGCCTTTCTATGGTACCATCAGGATTGAATTTTATCCGAAAAATTCATTTGCAACCCACAACTTTCTTGCCTTTTGGGAGTTTAGTGAGACACCAAATCCTGTTCTGATCCAGAACTACCAATTCAACTTGAATTGCCTTTCTCCAGCATTCATGTGTAGCCGCTTTCTCATAGGTGCTAGGTTCTAAATTTGAGGTGATGGCTAGAGAAATGGACTTATATTCTGGATTTAGTTTATCATAGACAAGTATTGTGAGATAGGATATAAAGTGTTAGAGTTGGCAAAGTTGCTAGAATGCATTATGTCGGTTATCATATAATAGTACTCCTTCAAATAAGCAAGCGATCTCTTGACTCTTTCAGATTTTCTAGTCATACAGTCATGCGGGATGCTGTAGTTTTGTGATGCATGTACAATGTTAGTGTGTGGTGTGCTAATGGGTGCAATGGTATGTGAAAAAATTGGTGAATACATTGAGATTGAGAGATGTTCACTTGAATCTGTAAGTGTGGTATGTGTAGGTGATGGTAAATGATGTGTGGATGGTGTATCATATTGAAAAAGGTCAATGCATTGTGGAGTAAGAGTGGGTGTCGCAATTTCGGCTTGTGGAATGTGAAAATAGAAAATGATAAGTTTCATAAAAAGTTACATTTCTAGATATGAAAATTTCTTTTGACTTTAAATCAATAAATCGAAAACCCTTTGTTCCAAATTTGAAATCGAAAAAGGCTGCTTTTATGGCTCTTGGGTCCAATTTTGTTATTGAATTTGTTAATGTAGAGATATATGCAGCAAGAGAACCAAATACTCTTAAATATGAAAGATTGGGTAATGTATCATACAAAAATTTATAAGGACTGACATTATCCAATTTTGTGTTGTCTAGCCTATTAATTAGGTGAATAGTGTGAGCAACTGCGCATTGTCAAAATCAAAGTAAAATTTCTTATTGAAATACAGTGCTCTAGAACCACCTAAAATGTGCTAATATTTTCGCTCTACAATTTTATTTTGCTCTGGTGTTTTTACACAAGAAGTTTAGTGTAAAATGCCAGTTGATGTAAAATAGGACTTTAGAGTGAATTCTTGTCTATTGTCAATTCTTATACATTTAACTTATTTTTCAAATTGTATTTTGACAAAATTCACAAAGTTAATAACCAATTGTGATGCCTTCATTGTAAGGGACAGATATGGGACTCCAGATATCCATATGAACTAAGTCAAAATAATTCTTTATTTCAGTTGTGCTAAGATCAAAAGATAGTTTCTTTTATTTTACAAAATGACATGAGCCACAAGAAAATGTTAAAGTAGTGCCTATAAAAGGATAATCTTTTTTCATTAAAATCAGTCTATGCATAGGTGGTATATGTCCTAATTTAAGATGCCAAATGTAACATCCTAACTATTAAAATGTCACATTTTCGGATGCGCTACTTTGATAGCTCAGGTATTAAGATGACTCTTAAAATATTTAATACTAAAATACGAGTCTGTTTAAAAACTTAAACCGAATTACTACTCAAAAGACTTTTAAATAGATAACTTACATCCATACAAATATCAATACTTACAAGGGATACTTATATATATATATATATATATATATATATATATATATATATATATATATATATATATATATATATATTAATTTTACAAGCATTACATAATCAAATACCTATCCCTCTTATAAAAACTCGTAAAGATAAAAGGTGAGGGAAAAAGTAACTAATACAACACACTCATCGTGTAAAACAAAAGATGAGTAAATAAGCTCTTCCGAACTTCGCCACCCATAACCTGAAAAAAGAAAGACCTGTAGGGGAGTGAGAACATCGTCCTCAAAAGGATTCTCACTATAGAGTTATAGAATTATTATAATAGGATACGTAAAAATAAAAACTGTTTTAAAGTACAGTGATTGTTACCCGCCTTATGTATCTTTTCAAAACCATAGATCCACATTCAAAATTCGAAATCTTTTTTTTTTAAAAGAGAAATCTATTAATTCTCCAAAAATCCAAATCTTTTTAAAAGAGCTTTTCCTAGGCAATATGAATGACCAAACTGTTTCAAGCATAGGTTCATTAAGTCTATGCTGAACCAATTTAGTTTTTCATACTTTACTAAACTAAAAACACAAACCATTCACGGGCTTCGGCCCATCACATAATCAATCACGGCCATAGGCCCAAACATTTCAATCAACAATCAATCCACCACAATCCAACCTGTTTTCAGTTACAAACACAATCAAGCAGTTATATCAATTAGAGCAATTAGTAATTAGACATAATTATTCACGTAGGCAAACCAATTACAATATGCACATCAAACAATGTCACGTAGATGCATATGATGAATGTCTGCCCTATGACTGATAAGTCTCATCTGTCGATTATCAAGCCAACCTGACAAGTCTGGTTTGCTAAACCCTTGAACTGTCCTCTGACGCGCATCCCCATGAGTTTATGCATAGCTTTTTCTCATATATATATATATATATATATATATATATATATATATATATATATATATATATATATATATATATATATATATATATATATATATATATATATATATATATATATATCAAATCGCTCAATAGGGGTACCATTCTCAGGAATTTATACGTGCCCGGTCATCTTTACGTTGTAGGGTCAACAGAGTATACAGTCTCAACCTGGAACACGTGGTGGCAAGCCATAGTACTTTACCCATGGAAGCTCGTATCTCAGATAAAAGAAATGCAAAGGCCACATATTCATTTATTCATCATCATTTCCGCACTTCATTACAATTCACATCAAATCAATCATCATTCAAGTCATAAGTTACTTTTTCTCAAATTTCTTTACTTTGAAAGTCATCCGTTTAATTATTTTAAATTAGAGTTATTAATTAACAACCTTGGCAAAGACTCAAGACTCTAGGGAAGAATAGCCTACCTCATTTCTTAAATTCTTTAGAAATTTTTGAAATCATAGTTACTTAATTTGAAGTTAATTGAGATAGAGACTTAAAACAAAAACCAAAGCATGTTTAAAACACTAAGTTCCAAATCAATTCTATTTCATTCTTAAATCGGTAACCTTCCCAAAGGCCCAAAATTGTTTAGTCTTGCTAAATTAAAATTTAAAGAGTACTTTAAAAACAAAACGAACTTAATTAATCAAAGTTCAATTTCTTTTAAAATCCACTAAAAATTCTTCCAAAAGTACTTCTTTAATTAAACTTCAAAACATCGATTCTTTCATATTTAAATCAATCTTAAAACATAAACTTCCCATAAACAGATTAAACTTGAAACATCTATTTCTTAATAAATCAAAAACCAAGCAATGGAACCTCTCAAATTTATTCTTTTTCTAAATCACATTTTAATACAGAATCTTAATTTTCATGAAAATTTGGCAGCATCTCTCCTAAAATTTGGGCTTTGCCACCCTTTTCGGGTCCAAACCAAACCATTATGTAGCCCCTTCCACGACTCAAAATCAAATCAGTTTAATTTCAAAAATTCATATTTCAAGAAACAACTTTAAATTCAAATCATTTTCAATGAACCAAACTCGTTTCCAAAACTTTAAAGATTTAATTTAACAAAACCAAACAATAATCCATCAAACAATAGTCATATTCATCCAAAATAGCCAGACAATACATAAGACTTACATAATCACCAGAAATTGTATTTATCACATCCATATCTATTTATAACAATTCCAAAGTATAAAATAAGATGTTTTAGAAAATCACCCCTACCTCGAAAAGTCGAACCCATAAGTTAAATGCATCACAACAACCCTTTCTCTCAGCCCGAAATCAACTGCAGCTTCATCCATAGGTCTGCTCACTTTCGCAATAGCAGAAACAACTTTAATCTAAAAAGGCAATCTCAATAACTCAATCCTAAAACATAAATATCGCAGAAGCCTTAATTACATATAACAGAAAATTAACAGTGGGTTCGAAATAAAGTACACTTACGATAACAGCAGAACAGAGCAGCTGCAATCCCGAGCTGACCTGGCGGCAGCTTCGACAGTGGCTAGAAACTCCGATGGTTCAACGGCAACCTTAAATTGACATGCAATTCCTTGGAACTCGACCCTACGGTTCCAAAATCTCAGAAACTCTAACAGCCTATAACAGAATATTGATTTCAACAGCTCAAAAACGAAATGCTTACCAAGGAGACAGGGATTTCATCGGCGGTTACCGACAACAGCGGTTGTGGCGGTGGTGTAGGCAGCGGATGAAAGAACGCATGGCAGTGACTGCGAACCCAGCACGACTTCCTCCCCTCCATCACGTTCTGGTCCTCCTCTTCCGACGTGCACGGGGACGGCAACGGCGGTGACTGGCGCAACGGCGGTGCCTAAACGCGGCTCCTCCAGCTCGCGTCTCCGGCAGCAACAACTCCCCCTCCTCACGTGGTTCTCTCCTTCAACTCCGATCTTTCCCCGCGCAGAGACGACGACCATTTGGGATGAGGACGACGGTGGCGGCGATAGTAAGACGTGAGGCAGCTTCTCTCCTTCTAGTCACGGTCTCTCTCTTTCTCTCTCCCTCTCTCTCTCTCTCAGTGACTCGACGGCGACGGCAGCTCCTAGCCCCGCTGGCACCGTCCCCTTCCCTTCCCCCTCTTCTTCTCAACTCTCCCTTCCTCTCGTGCCCCCCTTCTTCTTTCTTTCCCTTTCTTTGTTTCTTTCTTCTGTAGGTTAGGTTAGGAAAACAAAATGAATGGCGGCTAGGGTTAGTTTAAGGGGGTTAGGGTTAATTTGGTTAAAGTTAGGGTTTAGATATTGTTTGGGAATATTTGGCTTTAGTAATTTTAATCAAATTAGGATATATTTTATTAATTTTAAATCTAATTTAATCATTAAAATTACTTTAGAAATATTATTTAATTATCAATTTGCTACTTAGCATTTAATTAGGTATTCTAATTTTTTTATTAAAAAATAATGTGATTAATTTTTTTGCTTATAAAAATTAAAGTATTAAATTTCGAAATCTCAATTATTCAACTAAATCGTATAAAATTCTTATTCTTTTACAACGGTTAAGTTGTATAATTTAAATATAGAAAATTATTCAATAATTATAAGATTAAGTAAAATTTTTAATTTAATTATTAAAACTTGATTTAAATACTTTTAATAAAATAATTTCTATAAATAAAATCTTTAATAAATAAATAAATTGAAATTAACTCATAATAATATTTTTAAAAAATTCTGGATCTTACACCAAATTTATTGTGCTCAGTGTGTGAAGGTGCTATAATATGAGTAGTGGTAGTACCGGCTATCAATGAAGCTTACTTTATTGAAGGGGTGAAAGTGAAAGCCTTCTAGTTCTTTACTCATTGTATATAGCCTATTTTCGCACTCAACAATGCCTATTATCTTCGATGTAAATTGATCCTATATCTCACAACACTTATTATTGATTAACATTTGACAATGTAAGTTTGAAGTTAATTTTGACATATAAATTAATTTGAAATCAAAAGAGGTAATGTACAAAATATTTTTGAGAAAAAATTTTTTAGAAAATGTGATTGTGCCAATAATGATGTTCACAGTTTTGATTCCATTTGACAATATCACATTTTTTGGAACAATATTTTAAAAACTTGCAAAATCTTTTAAGTTAAAAGTCATATGATCTATCGTACCGGAGTTTTCGACTCATAGTACATATTTTAGAGTTATAATACTCATAATTCTTGCATTAAATTGTAATACAATGATTTCACCGGAGTGGAGGTCTAAATATAATTAACCTAGTTTGCATTATGAGGTTGTTACTGCACATTTTTTGTCTTTAATCAACTCCAACAAGGCACATTTTGTTCTGGAGTGAATTCAGAACTTGACATTCCAGTATTCTCTTGGAAACAATTGAGTTGGAAGTATTTGTCATTGAGTACATCAGCATGCTTTTCATTGATCATTTGATTGATTGACTTGATCTCTCTCACCCTCTTCCTTTGCCTCTGTTAGAGGAAGAATTGGGCACTTATGATGCATTTGTATTTTGAGTGAAATTGAACAAGATTTTATTGTTGTTCATGTTGGTTAGCTGTCTCTCTTGCCGTGTTAGCATAAAAAATATTGTGTTTAGGTTTGGTAAATATGACATGAGCATGATTTGTGATCTGATGGTAAAGTATTGTTTGTTCAACCCTCTCAAACGTCTGACTATTTAATTTTTATCTTTGTATCCTTTCATTTGTGACAATCCGCAAGAGCATAACTTTGCACATCTGACACAGTTTGAAATGGATCTGAAATTGTTGAGCTCCTCTCATATCTGTTTGAGCCTTGTGTAATAATCGGTGATAGTCAAATTACTTTGTTTCATGGCAAAAAATTTTTCCTGCAGTTCTACAATTCTAAACATATCCCTTTAATAGTAGCTGTGCTTAAGGTCTTCCCACAAATTAACAGCAACATTATTCTACATAACACTATCATGAATTTTGAGACTTCATGAAAGATTGATCCAAGAAATAATCAAATTATTGTATCCTTTTCATGCCTCAGATTCAACATTATTATTTTTAGATTTTTTATGGTTTTATCAATAAAATTCAATTTGTTCTTCGAATTCAGTGCTCTCATCATAGCATGACTCCAACTATCATAATTTTTAGATGTTAACACGATTGAAATAATGGGTGTACTTGAATTTTCTCTCGATGGATAAAATAAAGGCTTGATTAATCTTGAATTGGGTTTGTGTGTTCTTCGAGATCTGAGACCGAAGAGTAGTGAGTTGATGAAGGGGATTGGCTAGTGCGTTTACGTCCATCTGTACTGCGTTGCTCTGGTTGTCAGACAACGTTGAGAAATCAATGAATCACAAAATAATGGAGATTCAGATCTTCTTTCTTTCAACTCGTTGATGGGAACAACGATGTTAAATAATCTTGCGAAATAACCTCTCATCATCAAACTCTATTGGATGAGTTTGAAGGAAGAGGTAAGAAAAGGGAAAAGAAAATGTTGAAAGAAAAATTAGGAAAAGGAAGAAATTAAAACGGCACAATTAGTAACAGTCGCATCTCAATTCACAACTTTTTTAATTTGATTCACAACTTGGTTGCTCTCTATAATTACCGCACCATAAAGAAAATCTCATGTCCTAAACTATTTAAGTTGTAATGTTGATAGTTTGATGAACCAGAAGGGATTGAGAGAGGAAGAAAAATAAGTTCTTCATCTTGAAAAGAATGAAAAATCCCTTAAAAAAATATTTATATGTATTCATTATATACTCCTAGTCCACTATAAAAAAAAAATTACAACAAGTAAACCTATATTTAATATTGATAAAAAAATAATTTAGATAACAAACTACAATTTTTTTATTTTCATATTAAATTATAAATTATAACTATGTAATTGTATTTCGGAAGACTTTTAGTTTTTTTAATCATTTTTTAATAAAAAATAAACCCAACTATATTATGTTATGCTTGAAAATTTGTTTGAGATGTATTTCATATAATCTTTTGCCCCAATAACTATTAATAATTTTTAGAACTATCATTATTTTAAACATTAGAACCAAAATAAAATTGATACAAATTAATGTTAACAATATTCTTATATTTTTTTACAAATTTTAAGGGAAAAAAACATAATTTACTTTAAATAACATATATCATTATAGGTAGTTAAATTTAATAAAATAGTTTTTTACTTTTCTATTAAGTATTAACAAAAAACTCAACAAAAGCATTAAGAGTATTCGTGGTAGCAAATATAATCTTATAACTGAGGTAAAATATACACATACACATATACATATCGATAATACACCATTTATACAAATTTTCTGTTGGGGAAATTGCGCAAAGATGAGTTTAATTTCCACAATAAGTTTACAAATTAAGACCTATCATTAGAGTTTATCTAAATTCAATAAATTTTGATAAACTCTAATTTAATAACCTTATTTTCAAATATTATTGTGGTCAAAATTAAAGTAGAAAAAGTTGCTATAATAATAGTGCTATTTATGTATGTAGTAATATATGTAAGAACGAAACCGATAAGTATATACATATCGATAATACTAAAAAAATAAAAAAATAACTAAAACTTATTTTGTTTAATATTTATTAATTATTATATCTATAATATTTAATATTTAATATTTATAATAATTAATAAATATTAAATAAAATAAATTTTTATTATTTTTAATTAATTTATTTTGATTTCCAAACATTTTCATATACATATATATTTGTGGTGAGATTTTGAAGTGGGAAATGACGGTATGCTTAGCTTGCTGTGTTATGACTCTTAATTATTTGATGGTATTTGCCTACTTTGTCTTCCACATGCATATCAAATTTGATGTAACCTTTCCTTGATTTTGGTGCTACAATACAATAATTAATGGCACACCAAGAAGAAGAAAAATGACTTTAACTTGATGATGCCTAATTAGAATGGCAAGCAATTAGAAAGGCTAGCTACTAGTGTCCCATGGTTTAGACCTAAAATACGTAATTAAACAAATTAAACAGTGGTTCCCATTTTCTTTGACAAATTATATTGCTGTGAATGGATTGTGTTCATCAATAAATATAATCATAATGATGGCAATCATTTTCTCTTAAGAGGGGTGTGTGAAGTGAATGTTCACACCGGAACCTATTTAATAAGTCTCATTATTTTGATTGATGGCCCTAAGTGCTATGAACAATAATACCACATATCCCGTAGCACACACTTTTAACGGTTCTAAATAGCTGCGCTCATCAAAGGTAGTTTTTCTTTTATTATTATTATTATTTGATGAAATTGTTGTAAACTCTTAATTCGTTAGGGTTGACTATATATATTTATACATGTGCTTCTCTACTTAATAATTTAATTTTTAAAATAATTTAAAATAATCTAAAATTCAATTTTTGTTATTCTCATTATTTTAAAATAAAAAAGTCAACAGAAGACAAATAAAATTTCTTTTGTAGCTTAAATTTTTTTTAGTATGGAAGTCTTTGAAAAAACAAAGTTTTCTTTATATTCTATATTTTTTGTGGAATTGAATGTTGACACTTCTTTAATTCATAATTTGGTTCTTCTTTTGTATATTATTTCTAAATTACTTTCGTAATACAAAATTTCTTTAGTTATTTTTCTTTATCGTTCCTTTGAATAAGTTAGTGATTTTCTCATTATGATTAAAATTTTTGTGACTTAATTAATCTTATGTGAAATTATTTTGATCTTTGATATATTTAGGAGATGATTAAAAGATTTTAGGCAAAAAAAAAAAAAAAACCAAACAAAAAACCCTAGAAAAGTGTAATGTTTTTGAAAAGAATTTGAAAATGTTGTTAATCCTAACCTCTTCATACTTAAGAGAGCATAACTTGAGGTATAAAAGTCCAAATGAAGTAGTTCTCGCAGCGTTAGAAGGATAACATTTAGAGCTTCAAAACAATGTACATATGTCTATACTGAACGTTCAGTTTGAACCATACACGACCAGCACCTTTCAGCTCGTAAAAACAACACCCAAAACCGACGTGTCACACCTTCGAAGACCCCCAAACCTGGCGTGCAACGTCCCCAAGTCACACCAAAAACGTGCCATGCCAAGATCAAACAACTTCCAGGAAAGAAGGCATGTCATACTCTAATACTCACCCAATGGCGTGCCACACCAAATCTTGAAGATACGTCTAGGGACGAAGGCACCCATGGCGTGCCATGCCAAGTCGACCAGCGTGCCACACTTTTGACTCCTCTCCATGAATGGGCGTGCCATGCCACACTCTTAAGTGGCAAGCTGGGCTAAAAACCAGGAAGCCTCTCCCAAGAAGCTAACACAAGGGCGTGTTACGCCAACTCCACCAAATGTCATACCAAGTCCAACTCAAATTACCAAGTGCCATGTTATTTCCTCCACTTACACACCTATGTTTTCATTCTTTGGGCCAACTTTCAGTGATCCCCAAAGACCTTGGCATGCCACACCACCCTTGCCAAGTTACACGCCAACCCCAAGACCACATCCAAGCACATGATTTTAGTGAAGTTTAAGGAATCACTTTGTTCTGAATTTAAGGAGATCACTCTCTAGTTTAGATTGATTAGCAAAGATTTTATTAGATTTGATTAGATTATGTTTGATTTGTTTTGAATTTGAGTTTTAGGTTTTAACTTAGGATTAAAATAAGTGTGGGGCATTGAGCCGAAGACACATCACACCAAACAATTCATCTCTGCTTTACATTCACTGTTTGCAACTAATTCTCCGCTGTTAAAGTTAGAAATTCTGTTTATTTTAATAGATTAATATTATTATTTTTTTACTTTTGATTAATACATTAATGTGTTATTTAAGAAGTAAGTTTCGTTCTTCATATTAAGGATTAGAATGTATTGAAAAATAATTCTAATCTGATTTGAATTCTGTCATTACCTTAAAAAAGTTGATCATTGGAAATAAACTTGAAATTTCTTCTCATAATTTCTCAAGTTTCTAAAACTAGTTTTGACAAGTGACATAAAATCAACTAGGATTAGTCATTAAGGATTGTGTGGCTTTAAACTAATAATTGTCTTTTACCTCTTATTATAATTAATTGATCAAAGAATTGACTGATGATTAGATTAAGAGAAATTGAATCACTAAAAAATTGGAATTTGATTACGATTTGCCATAAATACATCTATGCATGATCAAAGTAGATAGCAAAAGTGTTTCTCCTAAAGTTTAAACATCTCCAAAGTCTTAATATTTTTATTCATATTACTTTTTCTCATCATTCATATTTGCTTTCTTTTAGCTCTCTGTTTTGTCATTTAATACCTCTCAACTCCAGTTTTAATGTCTAATTAGAATAGTCAATTAATTATTACTTGTTTAGTCTATTAATTCTTATAAAAATAATATCTATTCATTATATTATTTGATACGATTCGATACACTTATCGAATTAGTTTTTAATCATGAAAAATAACACAAAAGAGTAGTACATATATGGAGTGTAATTAAAAAATATAAAAAAAAAAATGATCAATTTTAAAAATAACAATATCACTCTACTTTTATTTACATAAGATTATATTTATAAAAACCAATTATACTAGATATATACAAAAAAATTATAACTAATTTTATAACTAATTTTTAGTATATGCATACGTCATATTTTTGTATAAAAATACAAATAAGCATCAATATTTACTACATCATAGCCAAGACTTTAGCTCAGCTAGCACCTTATCTAGGTAAAATAATGATAATAATAATTTGAAAGCTATGAAAAGGTGACGAACTATTAGTAGTTTAGTACTATATACTATGACTGATAAAGGGCATCTTTTTTTTTTTTTTTTTTGGTCAAGTGGATTGGACAACCCCCAATCCTAGGCATTACACCCATGTATTACACACTCACACAACACACTCACACACACTACATGGGTATTACTAACATGGGTTCTATATTCCTCACTGAGGATTCGAATCCGGGTGCAGCTCCCAGCGAGGCAGATGATGCTGCCACTGATCCAAGGCCTCGGCTGCGATAAAGGGCATCTTAAGTTTGGATTTCATACTGTTATTATGGGAAAGGACCACAAAAAAATTAAAGTGAGAAGCCCAATGTCTCAAACATTTAAACAGTGAGAAGATTATTCTTATTCTCCCTCAAATAGGATAGTACTTTAATTTTTGTACCCAAAAAAAAAGGATAGTACTTTAATTTAGTAGGTTATTTTCGTGATCGCCTTAGATTCCCAGTGACACCGGCAACCTATTACAATGGAAGCAAGATCTCTTGTCGGAATAATAATACTTACTTAAATAATTCATTCTATGCTCAAAGGTGGGCCTCCTCTCAATATAGTTTGATGGACGTTTCTTTGGTGGAGAAAGTATTTTCTGGTTTTTGATAAACTAGGTAACGAAATAATTTAATGAAAAACGTGGGATCGATTCACAAATAAGCAAAAATAGCGGTTAGGAATGAATCTCAAAAAAAAAAGAAAATGACAGGGAAAAAATGAGAATCTATTAAATGTTTTATCCACGATTCATGTCCACAAGCAAACATTTCCTTCAACATATTGATGGCTCCTGAAACATCCTTCCTTTTACACAGATATCCATATATTGAGTTGTTTGTGAAATGAGTTGGTTTAATTCCTGATTCTTTCATGGCTGTCAAAAGCTCAAAACTTTTCTCCAATCTATTGGAATTGCATAAATCATTGATCACATTAAGCCTCTTGATTGTTTAACAAATTACCAATTACACTTCATTTATACACCTGAATCAAACAAAGCTTGACATTTGGTAGGAGTGTTTGAAAAAAAATCTTTTAACTGACTCCCTAATCAATCGTTACATTGCATAATGTGCGGTAAAAAATTTTCAATAACCATAATCAAATCCAGGCACACCTCCTCAAGTGATCCTTGCATTACTGTGCCATTATCCCTCATCTTTTCATTGCTGCAAAGGCAATATAGTATCCATAGCACTGCCATCGCGTCTTCGTTTGCTGCTTTTCCTGTCTTCGCCAGTCCCTTCACCACTACCACAGCACACGAAATATCTCTGTTCATCGCTGTCTTACCATCAGCGCACATCGCCACCACTGTTAGCACTCTCAGGCACTTTTCCGCCATGAAATTGATGGAGGCGGCGCTTTGCAATGTCTTCAAAACTGTTTTGAAAATTTTCGAACGGAAAAGCTTGGTTTTCGCTTACTGAGACATCGAAGCCGAAACCAAAAGTGACAAAATGGCACCATTAATCTCCTCAGCTTCGTCGTTCAGAAGCTTCATGAGCTGCAACAAGAATAAGCCTAGCATTTCTGCCTTCCACGCTTCCACTGCTTAGATTAAAAATTGCCGGCGAGAAACTCCAAAACTCTAATCGATGTGACCTTCGATTTCACATATCCCTTCTCCAGTAAAAGCAATATCAAAAATAGAATTTTGATTTTAAAATTATAAATTTGTCATTGGAACACTCAAATTAATAAACCGGGTCTTTAACACTCAAATTAAATCAGACCAAGCTGAACCGGTTTGCAATTTTACTAAACTTTGGGTCAAATACATAATTTTCAATAAATATCATACGTATGTCATCTTAGCCACTGAAATAGCATCTTTTCATCTGGTTCACTAAGGTCCGGAAAATACTTTTTTCACCAAAGACAAAGCCTAGTTTGATAGGGGAAAAAATGAAAGATGAAAGAAAAAGGAAAGAATCACCTTATCAAACTATGAGAAATACTAATGTACGAGTTTTCTTGACTCACAAATTTAAGGAGCAAAATTATAAAATATGTGGTTGCATTAATAGTAAGTTCCACTTAATTACTCGTACCAAGTTCAACCTCGCTTTTTTCTTTAATTTCTCATGGCATCTTCTAATCCAAAAGATCAAAAATTAATTTAATTAATATAAATATAAATTTTATTCAAGAGCTTATTGTTAGCCAATAAATTATATATACAATATAAAATTATTCAAATTCCAATATTTACTTAAACAGATAAGTGAACTAACATTTAGACTAATCCAAATTGATTAGTTCAACCTAATATTTAATCATGTAAATTTATACATCAAAAAATTTCTCAACTAGCTTTTTGTAATATAGAAATACATATTTAGTATTTATAAAAATATTTGACTATGTTATTATTAAAAAAAAGTTTGATTATGTTGTAAACGTTTGATTATTTCATAGATGATTATTTTATTAAAAAAACATAAAACTATATATATAAAATTGTTACAATTTTGTATTTATGCAAAGTTTTGTTATTCAAATATGTCAAAACTCAAAAGGGCTAAAATACATAAGAGAAGTATTTTTAGACTTAAGAGTCACATGACGATTTGGTTTATGTTGAAAATTTCAGTTTCTATAAATATATTGATGTACAAGGATAGAAATTGATGTGTGTACTATAAATATATGTAACATTTGCTTTGTACCCTATTTTTTTGGCAAACAAAATAAAATAGATATAAGTCCAATAATATTGTACTAGTGAAAAAATGTATGATTAAAATCTTTGACAAAAATTACAGTAATCATTAAATGAAATGATGTAATATTAGTTATTTATTCAAAGGTCAAAAGTTATAATGTGTCATTTTGATAATTAAACTTCAAGTATGAAATGATTCTTACAACCAATAATAATATTGATGTATCTACATTTCTCTTCTACTTACTCTCCTTCGTATTCAAGATATATATGCATCTGTTCTTTGCTGGTCAAAACTTCCCTCCCAATATTTCTTATAATGCACTAAACAACTAATAATGAAACCAATTATAGCAATGATGAATGGGCCCAAAACCCATACTTTTTGTGAACCCATTTTGTAGGACCAATAAATTCAAATAAATATATTTGAATAATAGGAATCGAATCATAAATCAATTTGGATTGGTGGTAATCAACTTGGGTTGATTGAGTGTTGGGAGTTCGAATCCCGCCTTGTGCATGCGGCAGACCCTTAATTAAAGTTTAGATTTGCGATGGATTAGTCATTAACCTGTCGGATTAATAAAATTTAAATTTATATAAATTAATTTTTGATCTGTCAAATTAAGGAATTACATATTATGCAAAACTAAAAAAAAATGAATGATCGAAAAATAAAAATGAAAAGGGAATTCAAATCACCAAAGCAGTGATTGCTTCACCGTCATGCTGCAGCAACAAAAATGATACCAAAACCACATTAACATGATGAAAGAGATATGTTCACAATAATAAATAAAATAATAAATGTGATAATAAGTCTTTGTATATATAGTATGGTATTTATTTGTTGAACTAAGCCATGGAGCCACCTAATAATAAGTCACATTGTTGTCCCAGCATTCATATATATAGCTGCACTCCTCCATTGATCTAATGATGAAACAGCAATGGGGATAATTGAGCACTTTGTAGTATGCTAAGTGGCTCTTCAATTGAGGATATATAGACATGCATAATACAAGTTCCATGCCCAGCATTCATAATTCTTGGTCCTACGTTCATAATTATCCCACTACAAGTTTCAACTCCTAGCCATGAAGAGTTTACGGATACATTGGTTGAGTTTGATTACTATCGTATGGTAATAAAAAAATATTGCGCTTACACCAAAGTAAGCAAGTAAGCTACTAATGTATACTTTATATAAATACATGTGTAGTTTCACATATTTAATTTATATTTTATATTTTAATATATATTTTATAAAAATAATTGATTTAATTATTGATTTTTAGTTGTGTACATATTATTATTATTATTATTATTATTATTATTATTATTATTATTATTATTTGTAGGATATCTTTTGTTAGATATATGATAATTCAGGTATTTTTTTATCAGTATAATTTTTTTTGGAGAAATTAGTATCATGAGATGATACCAAAACTTTTATGACAAAAAATTTAGAGTTCATCTTTGTTGAACCCAAAAAAAAAAATTAGCATAAGGTTTATAAAGAAACAAAGAAAAATTATGCAAAAAATTCAAACAAATTCAAAAGAAATTCTTGTTTAAAGGGTGTGTTAGAGATAGAATTATCGTTATATCTTCTCCTATATTATCTTAATTTTTGGAAAGAAATAATTTTATGATAATTTTTAACATAATTGATGATTGAATCAATTTTTTAATATATTAACACATACTTAAATACTTATTCAAAACATTTTATACCAATAGTGCAAACAAATTAAATTTCATTTTGTTTATGATTAAATATATAAAATAGACAAGCACTTTTTCTTTATAATAAGGTACATGATTGAATCCTTAATTAAACTTAATTGTGGGGGCTAAACACCATAAGCATGTCCTAGGATGCTTCTTTCTAATCTTCTTTATAAATAAAGTTGATTCCAAAGACGACGGATAGGTGAAAGAAAATAAAAATAGAGAGGTTTAGTTACAAAAAAGCAAAACCAAGGCTTATTGAATGATATAAGTTTTTTTATAAGGGAGAAAATTCAAAAAGAAGCTTTTGAAGATAAGAAAAAGCCAAATAATTCCAATATTTTCCTTTTAGTTGGAATTTCTATTAATAAAATATTTTTTTTTCTTTATCCTCCTTGTGGGCACCCCAAAAAAATTCGCTCTAATCATCATGATTTTCAGCTTGGACCATGTCACCTCATAGATGACTCTTACTAAGGGCACTTCACAAACACAACCCATAGACACAAAAATAGTATCAAATTATGTCATATTGATATGATTAAAAACGTAGTGGTGCTTTGAAACCTTGCAATTTGAAGTTGCATGACTTGATTAGAAGAAGTCTTTGTCTCATGGCATAGTAAACTACTTTAAATCACGATCAAGGATTTAATAGCAAATCTTACAAAAGATCTAATAAACCAAGAAAAGGGTCACAATATATACATATATTAGAGATTAAAGCAATAATCTCGCGTGTTGATTTGAAGTGACGCTATATATCTATATGTTTGCCAAACATATGCATGTGTGGATCATCCAATCTCTTTAGCTTCAAACTTTACGGAAAAAATCTTAGATAAGGTTGAACTTTTTTTTTGGCCCTTTTACTAATTATATTGCAGTTTCACCTAACTATATATCTTAATAATTGTCATAGAATACGTGATGAAGTATTAAGAGAAGGATGTGTATAATTGCTCATAATTCACCCACTAAACATTTTGCGTATATATTAGGATATGAATTCGAACTTCCCTTGTCTGGTAGTTTAGGAATATTTTTTTGTTTTTTGTTTTTTTTTTTTAAGTTCCCACAAAGTAAAAGTGAGAAAACTTCCATTTTAAACATTCTGAACACATAAAGTAGTGACCTTTGACTCACTAACTACCGTTAGTAATACAAGACCCATTAGAGTAAAATAGATACTATTTTTTCTACTAAAAGTAAGCTATAAAAATGATATTCAAACATTCATATTGTTGACAAAAATAATTATAAAATATACGAATGACAAATAAATTTTTAAAATATGATAAAATAACCTAATATTAAATATATATTTTTAAAAAAAAATTAGAGATTAAATTTTGATATAATTTTTATAAGTATTATTTAAAAAATATTTTAATTATTAAAATTTGACGATTTTATATCTAGTAATTTTTCATATTTTTTTGTGTGAATGATCGAAATATTTTTAAAAAAATTAAAACACCCTAAAACTCGGATTTTGCTTCAATTTTTTATGTATATTCTAATAGTTATTTAAATATTTTTAAAAAATTGAATTAAATAGACAAGTCATTTGTAAAATACAAAAGTTATTTATCATTTATGAAAATAATATGATATTTTTATTATTTTTATTATGCTTTTAAATTATTCGAAAACTTATTTGTAGTTCATATCTTTTAATGTTATTTTCGTTAGCAACATGAACTTTTGAGTATTATTTTTATATTTTATTCTTTATTTAATTAATATTTTTTAATTTTAGTTTTGATTAAATAAAAAGTTTTATATTAATGAAATTACAAAATCTTGATATTAAGAAAAGGATTACATTTAATGAGTAAATACATATAAAACATGCCTAGTAACTACCTAACCGTTCAATCATCTAGCTAGTACGTACCTAGATATGTATGTATGAAAAAAATACCATATCCATATATATATATATATATATATATATATATATATATATATATATATATATATATATGTATTCCTACTAACTCAATGAAAAGACAAGGGACGACTTAAAGTAGTTGTGGATTATATCTCATGATATGAGATTCTCTAATCTATAATAATGGTAATTGGAACTACCTAGAGATAATGCACAAATTGTATGTCCTCCATCACACTGACATATATAAGAGGGTGGATTTCATATATATGGGGCTCATCAAAACAAGTAGTAGGATATATACAGGGTAAGGTGAAAATTCAGGTGAAGTCGATTTTATGTGAAGTTGATATTTAAAAGTCGTTAGATAAAAATTTAATCAAATTAGTCAAATTATCTAATAGATCTTAGGTATCAATTTCACGTGAAGACCACACCCGAGTTTCCACCATAGGGTAATGCTAAATTTAAATAATTATGCAAAAATTGAAGTGAGCAATAAGTTGATTATTATAGTAGCTATTGCATGCCAATTAATCACATTAGAGCATATTTATTTAAAGGAAAAAAAATGAATAAAGAGAGTAAGAGGGAAAGGGGGAGACAAGGAGCATATTATGGAAAAGTTAGAAACCGAGTGAACGAAGGGGTGCGGCCCCCCCAAGCCACTAAGCAACTAAGCATGTTCATTTAATTAGTTCACTGAAAATGAAAGCTTAATGCTCTTCATATATTTTTTGATTTTGATAGATCTGTATATATATATATATATCTACGAACCAGAGAAAATATATAAATACAATATCTATATATGCTTCTCTACTCTATCAGATCACACTTTTGACTAACTAAGAAGGATTAGTTCACCAAATTCTTTTACTAAGAGTATTAACATTAATGGAAACTTTTTTGTATGAAACAAAGTTCCATTTTTCTTGAATGGAAAAATGTAATGGGTCCAGCTAATTAAAGTCACTTGATTATTATTATTAATATTTGTAACATAACCACTATCAAGAAACTATGCATGGAACCAAATCCATTTTTGCATGCCTGCCTGTCTTGCCTTTATTTTAATTTTTTTTTCCAACATTGTTTCAATGAGCCATTTCAGTATGTATGTGCATGCATGTGTGCAATTCATTTTTTGTATTTCACAATATTTGTTTTGCTTTGAAAGAAGTAGTATAGTATAAAATGCATATGGCTTTCGATTTTATTTATTTATATAATTATTTAAAGAGTTGTGTAAACGACAATACACAAGCATGTTTACCTTTAACACTAGGTTAACATATATGTACCAATCATTATAACAATGAATTATCTACCAAAAAAAATCCAACAATTATGTCCTCAACTAACAAACCTACAAAATCATCGAAGCAAACAAAACTAATAATTATTTGCAATAGTTACATGCCACTTAGCTTCTTCAAAACATATATATAATCAAGCCTCTTTTTAATCGAGAGGCAATTGATTAACAGGCTTGTCGATGTTTATAATCACAAATCCAAAGCATAGTTAGATTAATTCATACCCAACATCGAATGCATTTAAACTTCTGTATCAATTACTTATTTTTGAAGCTTTTAACGTGGATGAAATGCTAATATATATATATATATATGATTCGATGAAGAAAACTTTGAAATTTTTTTTATACAAAATGTTATTTTGTATATTAAAATTAGCCACCAAAATTAGTTAATATATTTATGTATAAATACATATGTAGTTTAATTTATTTTTAATGCATTTTTATATTTTAACATATCTTTTAGTATAGTTGTTTTTTATAACATAATTGTTGCGATGGAAGTATATTTTCTTTCTTTTTTCATGAAAGTGACTACACAATGATTATGATTTTTTAAATAAGAATTGACAACCAAGCCACTACAATCGGACCGGAAGATGGCGGCGGCCATATTTAACGGCAGTTTCGCAAACAATTATTTTTCGAATTTGCTAGAGTTTTAGCGGTGGTTTAGAGCCTAAAATTTGAATTTTTTAAGTTTTGAATTTTTATTTTAGAGAGTAAAGTGTAATCTCTCACCTTTAAATAATTTTTTTTCATATTTTATCTTCATCCCACTTATAAAATAAATAGTGAAAACTTATACTTTACTACTGCAATTCTCTTATCTTGTTGAACTGAAATTGCTATATTGGGTAACCAGGTTAATGAAACAAAATAATTCAACTAAAATTTGTAAATGAAAGATACACAAAATTAAACTAAGTAATTTAGGCAATAATGGAAATAAAATAATTAAGTAGCAAAGATTATAATCTTTTAAAATATATAGAGAACAAAAGACTATAATCTTTATAGGAAAAGTATATGGAACCAACTAATAATCAGCCAAGAATAGAACAACATAATTAATTATAATTAGTTTTATTAATTTATAATTTAATTTGTTTTTTAAATTATTGTTGACTACGTTCAAAACATGAGAGAAGATACGCTAGTGATAGGAGAGAATCACGGAACAGATGCTTTTGATAATTCATTAGTAATTAATTATGTTTTATTAATGCGTAACACATGAAACATAGAAATCATATCCAAAACCATCCAATTTACAAGAAAAAGAAACATCCGTATGTCTATCAGTAACAACATCCGGTTAAAGTTACCGGTGCCTCTGGTTTACCAGTTGGCTAATTCTTGATTTATATAGAGTTGTTTTTCTAGCATTGTTGATCTTTATTTTATTCACTACTTTTATACAAAACTTAACAAACAATAATAAATACCTTAATCACTTGTGAATAATTGGACACATCTACTGTGTTCAAGTGAAAACTTAGAACTTTCAATGTTCCAAGTTGCTATTAGTTTAAATATTCATATAAATTTTTTAATATATTTTAAATCTATATAACTAATTAATATATTGAAGTTAATTGTGTGTGCATTGTTAGGTACCAGACAAATGACACAGCAAAATATAGAGATGAAAAATTAGAAATTTGTATAAAATATGGAAATAATTGAATAATTTTCTTTGAGAATTACAACTTCTCTCTATCACAAGGAGACTACAATAACACTCTCTCTTGACAAAAGGAGAACATACTTCTCTCTATCAAATATAGGAGAAAACTACTCAAAGAAATCTTATGTTATTCTATCTGGATGACTTGATTGAAATGAATTAAAGAAAAACTCAATTTATAGGTGAGTCTCTTCAATATGAACCATCCATCAATTAGAGGTATATAATTCTTTTCTTTTTCAACCATTAAAATCCTAAGGTTATAAACTAGGATTGTTTATTACCTTTCATTTTATTTAGTTATTATTTATTTATTTATTTATTTTCTAAAATTAGCTTTACTAATTTTCACAATCTCCCACTTAAAGCTAATTTTGATAAATTTTCAAAATTCATGTTGCTTATGTATTCCATAGGCCGTATGAGGACCTACACCATTCAAACTTTTCTGTGTTGATTGGTTTTGTCATGGCATCTGCTAGGTTGTCTTTAGTGTGAATCTTCTGCATATCAACACTTCCTTCTTCTACTACTTCCCGAACAAAGTGATATTGTACTCCAATGTGTTTTGTTCTTGAATGAAAGGCAGGATTCCTTGCAATGTGCAAGGCACTCTGACTGTCACAATACACAGAAATCTTCTGTTGTTTGTGCCCGAGTTCTTCTATCAACCTTTGGATCCAAATAGCTTCCTTGCATGCTTGTGTAGCTGCCATATATTCAGCTTCTGTAGTAGATAAAGCCACAACAGTCTGTAATTTAGATAGCCAGCTTACAGCTCCTCCTGCAAGTGTAAACACATAGCCTGTAGTAGATTTTCGTTTATCAAGATCACCTGCAAAGTCTGAATCGACATATCCATTGACAATGAATTCTGATCCTCCAAAACATAATGCAACATTCGAGGTTCCTTTGATGTATCTCAAGATCCTCTTAACAACATTCCAATGCTCTTTACCTGGATCTGCCATAAATCGACTTACTACCGCAACTGCTTGAGCAATATCTGGTCTTGTACAGATCATGGCATACATAAGGCTTCCCACCGCTGATGCATACGGTACTCGAGACATTTCCATCCTCTCTGCTTCACTACTAGGGCACATACTTGAGGATAATTTGAAATTCATAGGAAGTGGGGTTGAAATTGGCTTACATTCTTGCATATTGAAGCGTTGCAAGATCTTCTTCAAATAATTCTTTTGCGATAGCCAAATCTTCCTATCTTTTTTGTCTCGGTGAATTTGCATCCCTAAAATCTTGTTTGCTGGTCCCAAGTCTTTCATATCAAACTCCCTAGCCAACTGTGCCTTCAATTCTTGGATTTGATCTTTGTTGGGACCTACCACCAACATGTCATCCACATACAACAGCAGAATGATGAAATCATTATCACCAGACCTCTTGTAATAAGTACAATGATCTGAACTAAGTCTGTTGTATCCAAGGCTAATAATGAAAGAATCAAATCTCTTGTACCAACACCTTGGCGCCTGCTTTAGACCGTACAGAGATTTAGTTAACCTGCAAACCAAGTTTTCTTTTCCTTTTTCTTCAAAACCTTCTGGTTGGAGCATATATATCTCTTCTTCAAGTTCTCCATGAAGAAAAGCAGTCTTTACGTCTAATTGCTCTAGATGTAAATCAAATGCAGCACATATAGCCAAAACTACTCTAATAGTAGTTAGTCTCACCACTGGAGAAAATATTTCATTGAAGTCAATACCTTCTTTCTGAGCATATCCCTTGACAACCAATCTTGCACGATATCGTTCCACCTGATCATTACTATCTCGTTTGATCTTGTAAACCCATTTGTTACCAATGGCTTTCCGACCTGCTGGAAGTTCAACAAGTTTCCAGGTATGGTTCCTATGTAATGCCTTAATTTCTTCTTGCATTGCTGTCATCCACATAGAAGCATCTGGATTGCGCATAGCCTCCATAAAAGTTGTTGGTTCTCCATCTTCTGTCAAAAGACAATATGCATCATGGTTTGTCAAAACATAATTTGAGTGCCATGATGGTGTTCTTCTTTGTCGAGTGGATCGACGAACTTCTATGTCATTGGCCTCTGCTTCTTGTTCTTCGTGCTGTGGTTCTACTTCAGAAAGATCACCTTCTCTACATTTTTCATCTATTTGAACAGTGGTTATATCTTTAACAGTGCTGTCATTTTCTTGTTCCTTTTGCAATTCATCTTCTGCAAATATCACATCTCTACTGACAACTACCTTGCGAGCAGTGGGATCCCACAGGCGATACCCCTTAACTCCGTCAGTATAACCCAAGAATATACATTTTCTAGACTTTGGGTCCAGCTTTGTTCTTTCCTGGGAATTGTACATTACGTACACAGGACAACCAAATATATGTAAAGAAGAATAATTAGGTGGCTTACCTTGCCACATCTCCATTGGTGTCTTCAACCCAATTGCAGTTGATGGTGACCGATTTATCACATAACAGGCAGTTTTAACAGCTTTTGCCCAAAAAGACTTAGCTAAACCTGTAGTTTGCAACATAGCTCGTGCTCTTTCTAGGAGAGTCCGATTCATTCGCTCTGCTACACCATTTTGCTGAGGCGTATATGCAACTGTGAATTGCCGTTGAATACCTGCTTGCTTGCAAAATGTTAGAAAATCGCCATCGACATATTCTCCTCCATTATCTGTCCTTAAACACTTGATCTTCTTTCCAGATTCAAGTTCTAACTTTGCTTTAAACTCTTTGAATATCGCAAACACGTCTGACTTCTTCTTGATCGGGAACACCCATAGCCTCCTAGAGTAATCATCAATAAATGATACAAGATATTTTGCTCCTCCTAGGGACATCTCCGGCGATTCCCACACATCAGAATGAATCAACTCCAATATGTGCTTGCTCCGAGCAGTTGATCTACCAAACGTCAATCTATGTTGTTTGCTTGTAACGCAGTGCTTACAAAACGGTAAGTTTACCGATTTGAGCCCGGGAATGAGATTACGTTCTACAAGAATCTTCAAACCTCGTTCTGACATGTGGCCTAGTTTGCAATGCCATATCATCGTCATTTCTTCTTGGCTTGTTGAAGCAACTGATGCCTCTGCTTCTTGCAAAGTATCTCCCACAAGCATATATAGATTTGCTGCAATCTTTTCTGCTTTTATTACCACAAGAGCTCCTTTAACAACTTTCAAGATCCCACCTTCAATATGGGTCTTGCAGCCAAGTTCATCCAGTTGCCCAATCGACAACAAGTTCTTCTTCAAGCCCTTCACATGTCTTACCCCTTGAAGTGAACGAATAGAACCATCAAACATTTTTATTTTGACAGTACCTATTCCAACAATTTCTAAGGCATGATCATTTCCCATAAACACAGATCCTTCTAAGACAGGTTCATATGTACAAAACCAATCACGATGAGGAGTCATGTGCCATGTTGCTCCTGAATCAACAATCCAAACATCAGTGAGCTGTTTGCTGCCTTTAGAACCAATTGTTGCTTCGCCATACAGGATTTCTCCATCATCAGAGGTACTCGCAACACATCCTTGAGAACTTGATCCTTCTGTAACCTTCTCTATACTCTTCTTATTCCAACAATCTTTCTTGAAGTGCCCTCTCTTACCACAATTGTAGCATTTGATCTGCTTCTTACTTTGTGACTTTGGTCTACTTTGACTCCCACTGGAACCACGCTCCATTGATCTTCCTCTTGTCATCAACAAAGCCTCTGCTTGTTTTGAGCTCTCTAATCTATCTTCCTTATTCTTGCGCCTAGATTCTTCTTCAAGAACCGCAGCAGCCATGTCATCAAAAGAAAGATAATCAGTCAAAACATTATTAGTTAAGTTAATGATTAGCTGATCATATGAATCTGGTAGACTTTGAAGTAAGAGCTCTGCACGTTCATTTTTCGCTATGGTATATTCCAACGATGAGAGTTGGGAAAATAGCGTATTTAGATTGTTGATGTGATCCGTTGCCGATGTGGACTCACTCATTCGAAGAGTATAAAGTCTTCTCTTCAAGAATATCTTGTTGTGAAGTGACTTGACTTCATATAATTTTGTGAGAGCATCCCAAATTTCCTTTGCTATCTTTTTCTCTGCTACACTTGATAAAACTGAGTCAGCTAGTGCCAAGTGTAAGTTTGCAACAGCATTGTTGTCCATCTCCTTCCATTTTTCATCTGTAATTCCAGTGGGTCTACCTTCAATTGCTGTCACGCAATTGTCTTTTCTCATAATGGCTTTTATCTTCAATTTCCATATGGAAAAATTACTCCCACTGAATTTTGGAATTTCATACTTTGCTGCCATTTTTTTTAGACGGTAACTCGCAGCGGAAAAAAAAAATCTTAATCAGCAACCTTTGGCTCTGATACCACTGTTAGGTACCAGACAAATGACACAGCAAAATATAGAGATGAAAAATTAGAAATTTGTATAAAATATGGAAATAATTGAATAATTTTCTTTGAGAATTACAACTTCTCTCTATCACAAGGAGACTACAATAACACTCTCTCTTGACAAAAGGAGAACATACTTCTCTCTATCAAATATAGGAGAAAACTACTCAAAGAAATCTTATGTTATTCTATCTGGATGACTTGATTGAAATGAATTAAAGAAAAACTCAATTTATAGGTGAGTCTCTTCAATATGAACCATCCATCAATTAGAGGTATATAATTCTTTTCTTTTTCAACCATTAAAATCCTAAGGTTATAAACTAGGATTGTTTATTACCTTTCATTTTATTTAGTTATTATTTATTTATTTGTTTATTTTCTAAAATTAGCTTTACTAATTTTCACATGCATTATGTTAAAATTGATTACTTTTTATTATATACTTATTATATAACGGTTCGATATATAGTATTTAACATAAAAAATGTATTTTAATTAAAAATATATATTTTCGTAATTTTTAATGTGTTTCTCACATTATCTCAAACAATAAGTTTTCGGTCTTTTATATATCTCTATAATTTTATATTTTTTAAAAATATGATTACATACAACTTGAAGATTCATGGTGGTGATAAAATTTTTATTACTACATTAAAATGTTTCACTAAATTCTATCCTTTGGATTTATCAATAAAAAATATGTGTGGTTTGAATGTATCTGAAATATCGATATTTGTTTTTAGGTTTAATTATTTTATTGGTTTTTATACTTTTGTAAAATTTTTAATTAGGTCTTTGTACTTTTTTTTTAATTGAGTCTTTCCACCAAATTTTTTTAATTGGGTCCTTAATTTTTTTTATTTGGGTTTCTGTACCAATTTTTTTTAGTTAGGTCCTTATAAAATTAAACTAATTACTGTCAAGATGGGTCTAATTAAAAAAAAATTTGGTACAGAGACCCAATTAAAAGAAAAAAAATATAAAAAACTAATTAAAAATTTTACAAAACTATAAAAATCAATAGAATAATTAAACTTTGTTTTTAAACGGAAACATTTTAAACTTATCCTATATAGTGTCTAATTTACAAAAAAATTTAAAAATTAATATTTAATTTAAAATTAAAGATATAAAAACGAATAATTTTAACATATTTGATATTTATCTTAAAAGGTAAGCTCAGTAATTTTGGCATCAAAATAAAAGTCATAAAAAAATTGGCCTTTAACCTTATTTTTTTACTTGTTTTTAACATATGATTAGTTAATAATTTGTTATTTGCCTAAGTTAAAGGCATAGTTTCTCTATACTCATTTAAAAAATTGCGAGTTCGACTTCTCCTATCTTTAGTTAAAAAAAAAAGAAAGGTTAGTTGCAACTAAGCTAACGTTTTTAATTTTGTCCAAATAAAAAAATTACAACTTAGCTAACTTATTGAAATCACTGTCTTATCAACTTGTTTTTTCTAAGTTTATCAAGTTACATATGTTTGACAATTTTATTTTCTTATATTTATTATTATTTATAGACATAATTTTTTACTTCAAAATCAAAAGAAGAATTTTATTTCTTTTCACGTTAAAGAAGCTTCTAACTAATCAAAACTCAAAATTAAACCAAGGTCAATGTAAAAACAGGGAAAAGAAAAGCAAATATGAGAGAAAATAATGAAAAAAATAGCACATAATCTACGATTTTTTTTCTAATATTAGATTATTAGGAGTGAATTTTTTAAAAATATCTAAACTTTATATTATACACTGTTATAGGACTTTACAAAACGTCAATAATACTTTGTGTTTTTATAATTAAAAAATATTTTTTTACACAATATCAATAACTTTTTGTCTTTTTATAATTAAAAAATATTTTTTATAATTAATTTTTTTTTTACAAAATATCAGTAACGTTTTATGTTACTACTATAATCATATAAAATACTAAAATGAACAAATATTTTTATATTTTACATTAAAATTATTCATATATAAAAAAATTAGCCCATAATCTACATCTACATTTATATAGGTATGACCGTATGAGAATGAATTAATATTTCGTACTATATATAAGGTATGTTTCTATGAAAAATAATTAATTACTTTCTTGATATAATTGGTATTTTTAGACTAAATTGCCATTTAAGTTTTTAAAAGAATTAAAAATATTTTATTTGTGTTTTTATTTTCCGACTTTATTTTTAATATTTTTAATTTTTATGATTTTGTGAAAAAAAAGGAGATAAAAACTGTAAATACATTTTATTATTTTTCTTTTGTCTTCATAAAATGCTAAAAAAAAAACTTGAAAATAAAAGTACAACCAAACACATCCTTTAGTTTTTGAGAAAATGATCTCCAAGAAAAAGAGATGACATATTAGCTTTCCAAAGATTATTTAGCCATGACAAAGTGTATTATTATTTCATAAACGACAAACAAATTATATATTTGATTTAATTTTTTATGAATATTACAAAAAATGTATACAAAAGATCGAAATAAAATTTAGTTAATCTCTAAATATTTTTTTTGGACAATTTTACTATCATTGTTAAAAAAAATCATAGAAAGTATTCATTTGGTATAAATGCACCAAACTTAAAAAGTAAAAACATCTTATTTTTCTAAACAAAATAAAAAAAATTACATTAAAATTTGCTTTCTAAAACGATATCCATGAAGATTGAAGAGCAAGATATGATTTTTACTACTTCACTTGTGTGTAACATTATTTGTGATGAGGACCATCTCAGAGAACAGAACATAAGAGAGAAAGAAAAGAGAGACATCACAAAGTACACAACTATAAGAGAGAACCCCCCAAAGCAACATCACAACCAAACCAAACCCATTGGTTTCATTCATTAATTTTCATCTTCCAACTTCAATATATACCCAATAACAAACTGTTCTTATTCTCTCTCTCTCTCTCTCTCTCTCTCTCTCTCTGAGTTCAGGTGTACTACTACTTCCCCCCTTTTGTGTCAGATCTTGATCCTCCAAATCCAACAATCACCATCCATCAACACCCCCTTCATCAAAAACAGTAGTAACATAGTACTACTTTCTGTGCTTACTTAGCTTCCTTACAGGGTTTAATTTTCCACCACAAGATTACTTATTATTATTGTTATTGTTATTATTATTATTATCATTGATATCTTTTGCATTGAAACTACCAGCTCACTGCCAATTCCTTGTACAGAAAGAAAAAAAAAAGGGGGGGAAAATAAAAAACTGCATTTAAGAACCTTATTGACTCTTCTTACCTTAACAGCAACTCAGCTATATATCACCACAGATCACAAAAGAAGAAAAAGAACAAGTCTAATTTTTAGGATTTAAGGTCTTCACTCTATTTGGCAGTAGGATCAGAGTGGAAAAAAAGCCTATGATTTTCTCTGTCAATCAGCAGCAAGAGAGGAGAAAAAGAAAAGAAAAAACCTTTCCTTTCATCACAAAGCAACATTATTGACTAAGATTAGGTAGCTTTTACTGTTTATCATACACGGTTCGGTATCTCCTTTTTGTGTTTTGATCATGGGGTTTGGTACATGTCTTGATTTTAACACTGTTTAATGTGATCTCTTCTTCTTCTTCTTCTTCAGATCTTTATCACCATAAAAACAATGTCAAGACAGAAGCAAGGAGGTGAAGAAACCATGATGTCAAGCCTGAATGAAACAATTGAAAGAGAAGAAAGAGAAGAGTTGGAGAAAGAAGGTGGTGGTTCAGGTTCACATTCCTCCTTGAAAAGCCTTCTCTGGCATGGTGGTTCTGCTTATGATGCTTGGTTCAGCTGTGCCTCAAATCAGGTATATACACAAAACAGTTTCAATTCATTTCATAATTGTTGAAACTAACTAACTAACTGAGATTATTGTCTTTGTTTGTTATATATTGCAGGTAGCACAGGTTCTGTTAACACTGCCATACTCATTCTCACAGCTAGGGATGCTTTCAGGAATCATACTACAAATCTTCTATGGAATTCTTGGTAGTTGGACTGCTTATTTGATAAGCATTCTCTACATTGAGTACAGAACCCGCAAGGAGAAAGAGAATGTCAGCTTCAAAAACCATGTCATTCAGGTTTGAGTTTTTTCTTTCTCAGCTTTGAGTTTAGTTTACTGTACAAACAAGGAAAAACCACCATTAAATTGTTTTAAGGCTGTGATTACAAGTTTGCCTTTTTGAGTGAAAAAGGATTGGGTTTCAATTCTACTTTATTCACTAACTCTTTTTTTCCCCTCCCTTCTCCTTCAAGCTCTTCATTTACCAGACACATCTTTATATTGTTGTCTTTGCCTCTTTGATGAGTACAGTGTCTCATAATAGAAAGATAAAGAGATATTAAGGTTGTGCTTAGTAGAACCAAGGATATGACTGACACTAATACATAAATAATAAACAAAAAGACATTAATGCCCTTTTTATTGTACATTGAAAAAGTAAGCATACTAGCTGAAATTGGCTATAAAAATAGCTTCTTAATTGAACTTTTCTTTTATAACAATAATTAGGAATTTTAACTTATTTTTAATTATTTTTAATGTTTAAATGAATAAAAATATAAATATATATTCTTTTTTAAAATATAAAAATCTTTATTTTTATTTAATAATTAAAAAATATAGGACTTCTAATTAACCAAATTTATCCTAAAATAAACACAATTCAACAAAAAAAATTATGTATTTATTCTTGTTTACTGAAATTAATTTCAAGTAAATTAAAAACTAACAATTTTTATCCAAAATTAAAATATTTTTAACATATATTTTATAGAAAAAACTCAAGTACAGTTAATTTCATGTGAAGTTGATAGCTAAGAGCCATTAGAAGACAATTTAGTCAAATTATCAAATCATTTAACGATTTTCAGACATCAACTTCACATAAATTTTTAATATATTTTATTTTATTTTATTTTAAATTTTTGTCCCAAAACAATTATCAAGGCGTCAAAACTGCGAATATGATTGATAATTTGATATGATGGATGATGCAGTGGTTTGAGGTGTTGGATGGACTCCTGGGACCTTACTGGAAAGCCGTTGGATTGGCATTCAACTGCACTTTTCTACTCTTTGGATCTGTTATCCAGCTCATAGCCTGTGCAAGGTTTCATATAGTAATTTCCAATTTTATATTAGATTAGAAGATGCTTAGTGACTAACTAATGTTATGCATTATGCAGTAACATATACTACATAAACGATCACTTGGATAAGAGAACTTGGACATACATATTCGGAGCATGCTGTGCCACCACAGTCTTCATACCATCATTTCATAACTACAGGATTTGGTCCTTCCTTGGCCTTGCCATGACCACCTACACTGCTTGGTATTTAACCATTGCTGCCCTTCTTCATGGCCAGGTAATTGTCTAATTATTCTTCTCATTTTTAAATAAAAAATTATTTTTTTATATTTTTAAAAAGTAATATATATTTAAATGTTTACTCTTTTAAATACAAAAAAAAAATAATTAACAGAATGATTTTAAATCTTTAATTTTTCTTCTGTTTTTTTTTTTAAAACAAAAAGCCCAACATAACAAAGTGGAGTAGTTACTAAGTAACAAAACAAAAAAATTAAACTACAGTCATGTCTGACATTGTCATCAACAACTAGAATAATCAAAAACAACCTATTCTTTATAATTCTTAATCGACTTGTTGATAACTTTCGTAACACCTACTTCTTGATTATTGAATATCCTGTTATTTTTTTTCTGCCAAATACTCTAAATAATAGTACAAAATCCATCAATAGACAATAATCTGATAAACTTCTCTATTCACTTTAAGTCGGTCTCAGAAAATTCTTCTGGATCTTGTTATATTTACGTTAACATTTAAAGTTTAACTAAAAAATCAATTATTTTTTTTCTAAATTCTAAATTCTCTAAAAAATAATTTTAGGATAAAATTTAATCCATATTAACTAATTAAAAATTAAAATTTTTATATTTATTTTAATATTTAATACCAAGGACATGACATTTCTATTGCGGGGTCCATCTGCTTGTACGAAAAATTAAAAAAAAAATCAGCTATTAATTATTATTTTATTCCTTTTAGAATTGTATAAAATTTTGCAGGTTGAAAATGTAAGTCACACGGGCCCAAACAAGTTGGTTTTGTATTTCACAGGCGCCACCAACATACTCTACACTTTCGGCGGCCATGCCGTCACAGTGTAAGCACCTTTAATCATTTGCATTTATATATCATTTAATTTAATTAATCATATTTAATCATGTATTATCATATTAATAAAATAATATTTTTTAAATGAAATATAATTTTAATTAAATAATAATATAAAATATGTACATGGTCAATGTATTAAAAATTTAAAACAATTTTCCCCCCTCTAATCTTTTGCTTGTTAAGTAGACAGAACAATGATGATAGTTTTCTTTATTGTCTAGGACAATGAAACATTAAAGATAGTTATATAGTGGTAAGTTTATTGCATTTGCACGGCCACTTTTTTTTTTTTCCTCAATAGCAGCTTTTGCCCCCATTCTAAATTGAGACTTTGGAAATAAGACAAACAGTAAATCTTGCACTTTTTGAACAACCGTCACACACTAACTAGTGTCGTCTGTCTTGGATTACAATTATACTCTGCCATTAATCAATTAAAAAAATTAATGACCCATGTAGTTGAACTTTATTCTTTTAATTACTATTAGTATTATTATTTATGTAGAGCAGTAGATATATTTAATGTGAAACTCTGTTCAGATGTTGGCATTTTGCTTTTCCTCCAAGATACCATCAATGTATCATATTTTTATGACATTTTACCTCATGGTATGTGCTAGTTTACTTTTCTCACGACAAAAGGAATGGAATTAAATGAAGTGCAGTTGTAAACTACTGGAATGGGTAACTTCAGAGATCAGACATATAAATACAAAATATTTTGGATTGTGAAAAAGAAAATGAATGTAGACTTTTATGATAGTTTGTCTCTCAAGAATCTAAATTTAGGTAAAGTTAACGTTAATTATTGGAATAAAACCATTTTTTTTTTTACTAACAATAATGACAAAATTGAATTTGATTTTCAATTTGGAGCAACATTGGTTCTTTTTCTAATATGGAAGTATGTGGCTATGGCAGGGAAATCATGCATGCAATGTGGAAACCTCAAAAGTTCAAGTATATCTATCTTTTTGCCACTCTCTATGTGTTCACCCTCACTCTTCCATCTGCTATTGCTGTCTATTGGGCCTTTGGTGACCAACTCTTAGACCATTCCAATGCCTTCTCCCTTCTTCCCCGCTCCGGCTGGCGCGACGCCGGCGTAATCTTAATGCTCATTCATCAGGTCCGTATATATATTGGACTTAAGTAGTTTGTATACAATATATGTTAATTAAAATCAACGATTAAAATGACTGGAACACTAATATTCTAAACATTTTTTAAAATTTTTTAATAGTATATAAAACTCTTTAAACTGTGAGTGCATAATTGGTGTTGATGAGTTTGTATTTGAAATGGGCAGTTCATAACATTTGGATTTGCATGCACACCATTGTACTTTGTGTGGGAGAAAGTGATAGGAATGCATGACACAAAAAGCATATGTTTAAGGGCATTAGCAAGGTTACCAGTGGTGATACCAATATGGTTTTTGGCCATAATTTTCCCATTCTTTGGACCCATAAATTCAGCTGTTGGGGCACTTTTGGTTAGCTTCACAGTCTATATCATCCCTGCTTCTGCTCATATGCTTACTTACAAGTCTGCCTCTGCTAGACAGGTAAATGTTCCAAGCTATCTATATACATCATAAATGATATCAAAATTTTCAAATATTTTTAAAATACTAGTTCTTCAGTGATTTTAGTTATTATTGATTTTAATTATATATATATATATAATTAAAACTAATGAAATATATTCTTATAATACTTATAACGCTTCATAAATGATATAATGTCTTTAATTTGTTTCTAGTTATATCTTTCTACCTAATGCATAATCTATCTGGATTTCCTCTCTATTATTTTGATTTCTTCTTTTGTTTCATTCATATTTTGTCGTTTTAAATTTTATTATTAAAAATTCAGGTAATTCAATTTGAGAAATTATGACGGTATTTTCTATCACAATTTTTATCTTTTAAAAATAAATTGTGGCTATTAAAAAGAAATGAATTTACCTGTTATTCAACAACTTAATATTATAAAAAAATTAAAAATTTTAAAAATATTAATAATTTAATAATTTTAGTTATTGATATCTATCATGTATATATTTTATGATCAAAATTAATGACTAAAATTATTGAAACACGGTATTTATAAAATATTTGAAATGCATCTAATATTATATATTTATTTATAATATTTTTTACAGATATTCATTTATAACATTGCTAACAATTAACATCATTACTGAGAGGATTTTAATAAAAAGTCTAGACATAACTTTATGTATAGCTTGTAGGTTGTAGCTACCTATATAATAGTACAAGGAAATTTAATTGGCGATGTGCTTTCTGCCCTACACAAAAAGCAAATACCTTTTAAACATAAAGTTTTTGAGTAAAGATGGTGCATTAGGATTTTACAGAGGTCCAAGTTTAAGATTAGATCTTATCATAGAAATAACTTTTTGTATTTATCAATTTTTTTTGGGGGGTACATCAAGCAAACTCAATCTTTTAGATGGAATATAGAATCCATATTAATTGAGTTCCATACTTTATCTAACAGTGAGAGTGATGTATACGACTAAAATTATATGATAAGCCACCATAAAGAAATGAAACTAATTAAACCCTTACTAACAATTATTAAGTTTGAAGATAGTGATAAGAGCTTGATTTTAGAAAGCACCCACCTATGTAGATGATGGATTCTTGAAACTCTTTGTGAGGTGGTGAACATGTGTTTAGAGGATATGATTCCAGCTTAGCTTAATGATTTAACTTTGGAAGTGACTTCCTATGTCACTGGCAGTATAAGTCCTAGTCCCACTCACTAGTTGTATTTAATTATTCGAAATTGATATTATAATTTTAGGGTTGGTGTCATTTCTTTGTCACTCATGAGTTTATATGCTATAGTCATATTACCATTCATAACTATACAAAACCACATTTTAAGTTTTTAACAATGATATGGGCCATGCCCAACCTAATGTTGACCCTTCTACTCAACTCTCCCTCTTCCTATTCAGGTTCTTATAAAATATCTTGCACAAGGAACTAATGGTGCATGTAGATCCCATAACCACAGCATAGATGTCATAAAAAAACACTATATATTTTTAGAAGATCCTGTATCAAACTCAAAATTTTAAAATGTTAAATTGACGAGTTTCTGATCTTATAATTTTTTTTTTTATGTGAAACTAATTTCATACACAAATGTACTCTTCATACTTGTAATATTAATAGGATGCAAGAATTTTTCATTTACTCTAACAATCATACTAATAATTAGTTCAATAAAACAAGAAATTATTCGATGTACGATACGAAAATAAGAAATAATAACCCTAATTTGACGAAAAATTCAAAATCTCTTTTTTTTTTTAATTGATTGTTAATTAGTCATTTACTTTTTTTTTCCGTTGTTGTTTGGACCAGAATGCAGCAGAGAAATTGCCGGTGTTCATTCCAAATTGGACAGTAATGTTTGTTGTGAATGCATTTGTGGTGGTGTGGGTATTTGTGGTAGGGTTTGGATTTGGAGGGTGGGCAAGCATGACTAACTTCATCAAACAAGTTGACACATTTGGATTATTTGCTAAGTGCTACCAATGCCCACCAAAAATCTCTGCTTCCAATCACACAGCAACACTTCATCATTGAACATTTTATTTTATATATGTTTCTTTTTCCTTATTATTATTACTTTTTTTTTAATCATAGTCATTTAGCTAGTATTTCTCCCCCTTTTGTGTGTGGTGTGAGCTATATGAATTTTCTCTATAGTGTTCTTCCACTTTTTTCTTTTTTTAATCTCCAAGTAGAGACACATTATTATTGTTAATGGTGGTGTTCTCCTTGTTTAGTAGTAAAGGCAATATTGTTGATTTCATTCTGAATTAATCATTTTGTGGTTAATCAAAAACATGCCTTTGTTAACGTAAGGATGATGTTTTGCATTTGACTGGCAGTCTCAATTGAAGTCTGCATGTTTCTAATAATGCCTCCACTCAAATAAAGACTAAAATATTATATAATAAATATTAATAAAGAGCACCTACCTCCTAGTTTTTTTTTTTGCCAAAAATAAAATAAAAACTAAAAATATATTTTTTCATATATAATTCATTAAAAAATATAAGATAAAGCATTTTTTTTCTAAAACTTGACAAAAATTTAAAAAATATATCTAAATTTTATTTTATTTTAATTTTATTCTAAAAATTTTTTATTTGCATCAAATTTACTCGAACAGCTAAATTTTTAAAAAATTTAAAACAAATTCAACAATATATGATAATTATATTTAATTTGTTTGTATTAAAGGCTATTCTTATGTAATTATTATTAAATTTATTCTAAATTTTTTTAAAAAATTAATTATTAAGAGTATATTTTACGCGAATAAAATTATTTTGAAATAAAACTAAAATAAAATAAAATTTAAAAATATTTTAAAATTTTTACTAAATTTTAAAGATAAAAATATACTTAAACTTTTGCAATATCTAAGATTTGAATCCAAAATTTTTTAATTTAGGTCTAATATTTACCATTTTAACTAATATCACATTTAGTTAATAAAAAAAGTCGATAAATAGACCCTCATTGAAAAAGCAATGAAATGAGATGGGATGGGAGTGGATCCTCTCCAATAAACAAAAAAATTAGATAGTATTTAATGGAAGATCTCATCCTTTATTACATTCTTTTTCTCGTTTATTTTTTATTATACTTATAGAGTTAAAGGTGAGAGATTACACTTTATTCAACCTAATAACAGAAAAAAATGGAGAGATCAATTTCCGAGATGGGACATATATTTAATTACCTACCCACCCTGAATATCCACGTGTCGCGCCACTTTCTTCCTATTACCTACGAATATTTTAATTTTTATCTCATACTCATACCCAAATTCCAAGTATATATCTATCCAGTCTTGTTTGGTCTCGAACAAAAAATATGGTTAATTTCTAAATTTTTTTAAAAAAAATTATAATATGAAGATAAACAAATTGAATTGAGTAAATCAATAAAATTGTAGACGTGATTAAGTTCTTCACAAACATAATTAAACAAAAAAATAATCCTAAATTATTTATTCATCGCCACAACACACACCATACAAATAGTCTTAAAACATCAAAATAGTCATAAATTAAAGAAAAACTAAACTCATCACAACACAAAAAACCAAACAAATTTTATCTAAATTCGTTTTACATCCGGTCAACTGTTGAAAAATCTGCTATTTAAGACAATGTGAGATCGAGTCAATTTAGATCCGTCTAAATTGTCATTCCTATATATTAGTATAGTACATATATATAACAAATTCCTTCTTTGTTAGAGATCAAGATTAGGAATTTACTTGATTTATATTAAAGATATTATGATATATAGAAAACCTACTTTATATGTTGTTTCCCGTCTTTGAAACCTATTCATGTGAAACATGAATTCATGACGAAATTTGTCATGATTAGATGCTGAACTGAGACTCTTGGCTATAGCTACCACTTTTTTTATACTCTTAATTGATCATTCCCTTAGGTTGTTCACTTAAGGCCATGATCATTATGTCCTTGGTTATTAGGTTCAGTCCTATATTACATATAATATTTGGCTATTCAAAATATAAATATAGAATTTTAGTATTTTACCAAAGAATGAAGAGGCATCTTGGTGTGTATGACATGGAAAGTCTATAGAGTTTGGTATGCAATAATTGAGGGATTTTTGTAAGGCTCATTTGAGTTTGGTGTTTGTACCTTTCAACTTTAATATATCTCTATTCTCTGAATCTTAGCCTTTGCAATACATAACACGACTTGCTTAGTTGTTACCTTTTTCTCTAATATGAGTCTTGTATTGAAATATATATAGAATCCTACGGTGTACCTTATATTAAGGAGAAAATCATAAAGATGCTCCAATCCTATGGCAATGATAGATACATATACTATTTTGTTTTGTTCCCATCATTGATTGAAAATTCCATAAGTAAAATGAACTGTCCATATGTTTCTTATTCTGTTAGATATTATTTGGATGGAAAGCTCCCTTTCATGATAAATAGAAATATTGTATATTATATGTGAAACAATCCAAAAGAAAAGGAGTGTTGCACAGCCTAAGGAAGAAAATTATACAAAAAACAATATCTAACTAGGAATATCAGACATTTGCTTTAATAATAATAAATAGAATAATGATTTATTTAATAACTGTTAAGTATGATTTTGGTCTTTAAAGTATAGGTTGAATTTTTTTTCATCCCCAATTTTTTTTTTTTGTATACAAAATCGTTCATAAAGTTTAAAACCAAATTTTAAAATCATTCTTTTTACTTAAATATGAAAATTTTGGATCAAATTATCCATAGCAAAAAAAATTATAAAATAAAAAAAAAAGAGAAAGAGAGTGTTTCTACTCCTGGGAAGGGAGAAGAGAACAAGAAAAAACTGTTCATGATTCACATCTGCCGTTTTTGGCGCCACCTCCTTATGATTTTGGTCTTTAAAGTAAAGACAATTTTAGAACCAAGTTAAACGAGATGATTTTATATGCGAAAAAAGGTCGAGAATGAAAAAAAATTTCTAACCTATACCTTATAGACCAAAATCATACTTAATTCTTTTTTTATTGTTCTAGAAATTAATTTTTGCCCAATTTGCAAGGACCAGTATTGAGTTGGCTTTGGGAGTGTATGTAAAACTCGGCTAATTCCTTTTTTTGGGTCCTGAATTTAAGAGATCATCACAAAGTTGGAGCCAAATCAGTTGTTCCTTGATAATAAATTAGGATACTTGTGAAAATAATGTGTTTAACTTTCCAATTTGCTTTACTATTTTTTACAACTTCGGGTGAGTCACGGGAAAACTTCTTCTGTGGGTCAAATTTTGGTCAACATTTTGTTTATTGGGTGACATGCTCAAACAGCCCTTGAGATATCTGTGCCTACAAGGCTTCAAAATTGCTGATTTGGGCTTGAGGATTTTTCTGTAATATTGGAGGAAGAAAGCCCTAAGTAGGAATATATTCTATTATAATGAATATAAGCCCAATACAACAGAAAAGCCCAATATATGTAGACCCAATAAAACCCTATATGGCTATATTCAAACACTTACTCTCTTCTTAGTTCTTAGTTCTTACCAAAAATAATTAACCCTGTTTATCTTTTTGTGTTTAGTTAATATATGTCAAAACTCATAAGTACACATTTTTAAAAATGAAGTTTTATAGAAAACATATAAAATTTAAGTTTTTAATATATTTATTATATATTTTCTAAAATTAAAAATTTAAAAATATTTAGTAATGATAATCTGTTAGCTAATTCCTTATTTTTTAATTTAAAAGTGTTACGGAGGTGCCAATTTATATCATTAGCTAAGTCAGCTTTCAGGCCATAAAAGATGAACTTTAAATTGAAAAATGATCCAAGTAAATGATGGTGGGATACCTTAAAAGACTTCAATGATTAAATTGGTAGAAGTTCAAGAGTTGAAGATTAGGATTTGGATGCATATTTAGAACATATTTCTTGCTCCTTATTTATACTTTATAGTATATCATGGAAAATCAAAAGAGAATTTGGCTTGATTCATACTCGGGTTAGGCCAAATTTTATAGAAATTTGGTCCAGATTTTGTTTCATAGATGGACATGTCTCTAGAAGGTAGCGTTTGTTTTGTTTTGAGACGTTGAAATAGAGACTGAAATATTGAAACTCAATATTATGTTTGTTGATTTAGAAATTAATATTAAAATTTTTATTTTTATTTTTAAAAGTTCAGTATTTTAATACTTTCAAAAAGTGGAGACACAGAAGACTAAAATTTTTAGAGATAGAAACTGAAATTTTAATAATATTTTATACCTAAAATACTCTCATTTCAATTAATTAATTTTAATTTTATTTTTTGTGTAAATTAAATTAGAGTTTCATTTTGTTTCCCATTTTGCATCAAACAGAATACTAAGATTTATTTCAATCTTTGTCTCTTAGTCTCTGTCTTTCGGTCTCAATCTTTTTGTTTCTGTCTCTCCACCAAACGCTACCTTAAGAAATTTATGGGTCAAGGTCAATTGTTATTTTTTTTTGAGACATTTAAAAATTAAATCGTATAAAAAGCATTATCAATAAATAATAATATTATCTAATTTTAATAAAATAATTTGTGATAAGTTAAATTAGTTCTTAATAATTTTTTTATTTAGAGCTAGTGGTTAAATTAATTTTTAAAAAAATGATTTTTTTAAAATTCGTCTTTAAAATATTTTATCAATTAAATTAATTATTTAAATATTATAAATTAATGACGTTTCTTCTTCCGTGTTAATTACTTTTATATAATTAATATCTTGGCAAACAAACCCGAAAAAATATCTTGGCAAAGAGCAATATGTTTGTTATTGGTAGATTATTATTCTAAAGATTTACTAATAGAAAGAAGATGATTAAGCAAAAAATTCTACGCAAATGAGGAATTGCTGGGAAGGAGAGCAAAACATGTAGTGATGGAGAAAAATGTGACCGTACCATGGGGAATGGAAGCTCAAAAGTCTCTTTGATTTAGACATGGGGTCTTGAGTGTTGAAAAATGCAATACGGCAATAACTCGTTATTACAAAATTATGTAGCAATAACCACTGAATATGTCGATCAGGCGTCAACTCTATCTATACTATTTTCACCATTTTCAGAAACAAAAGCCATCCATCACCATCGGATATGTTTAAATGTTGGAAGAATCTCACCTCAATACTCTCATCTAGTATATTTATTTAGGCCAATTCTATGGTACTTATGAGTTTTTATTTAACTTATCTTTTATAATAAGTTTTGATTTTTTAAAAATTATTTATTTTTATATCTTTTAAATTAAATAATAATTTTTAACCTTTTTTAATAAATAAATACCACTTTTTAGACACCATAGTATTCACCATTTATTTATATCCATTGTGACTACTTTAAAAGTAGAGTTACTATATTATAGAGTTATAGTTTTCCTTAAAATACCAAGAGAGAATCAAATAGACTATACAACCAATTAAACAATGTCTTTGTCTTGGTTGATGATAGCAATATTACATAGTAAAAATTTTGAATCTGTCACGTACAACATGGTGTATTTTCTCTTTGATTTTGATTTCTACACCCACTATCTCAAATCTGGCATAAAAATTTTGATATGAAAATATTATTGGAGATGTATTCTAAAATGAGATTGAGTGACGTTATTCTCCATCTCAGGAATGGTAAATCCTTTTTGTACAGTCCGAGAAAATTTAATAATTTAAAAGAAAATATAAAAAGCTAATGAATTTAGTATTCAATGTATTCAATGAGAGTAAAATTGAAATTAACATCAAATGATAATTAAGTTAATTAATTTTTAATACTTTTCAATTTAAAATTCAAAATAAATAAAAATGTATAACAGTTTACACGCAAAATTGGCCTCCCTCTCCCCCAAGTGATGTGACTTCTTTCTCGCATAGTCTCCTCTTGTCTCACCGGTGCCACGCCGCCACCGACAGCAGCCGCCATTGTCCATAGCTCTGGCTGACGCTGCGGTGCGCACCGCGAACACTGAGCAGCACCGTTGTGTAGTTTGCATTCGTGCAGCTCTTCAACACGCCAGTCGTGCAGCCCTTCCCCCGCAGTTGATCCGACACCGCCCAGCCGACGCCGCTAATAAATGGTGCGGAGAATGAAGAGTTTTTCTTCAAAGTAGCAGCGCACAAACTCACGATGGTTGAGGCTAATGCTACATACATAAAACCATTCAATACAAATATCATTGTCATAGCACCCGATCAGACCACAAATGTTCTTCTAAAAGCCAACTTCAAGACCGGCAAATTCTAACTTGCAGCCTCTTCTTCTATGGACGCCCCCATCCCTGGTTGACAACAAAACCGCCATTGTCACGTTACATTTCTAAGGTATTTTAGTTTTTAACTTTGATTAATACTACGGAGCAGATTTGCAACCTCGTCTAGTCAAAGTTGTCGTTGCATGACTGCTCCGTCGCCGAATATCCTCTCCTATCTCCATGTGTCACCGTTGACTCTTTTCACCCTGCAAATGTGCTAGATGTTCAATTCATTAGGTATGTAGATGGTTATTTTAATTCTTAATTGAATAGTTATTTTGTTTGATTCAGTTTAAGTATATACAATTAACAAACGCTGGATGGTCATTTTTGGATGATTATTTTAATAACTACGTGGATGATTGTTTGATGACGATTCTGCAACGGTGATGGAAGAGGGGGCTACAGGGGTAGACACTGATGGCCAATGAAGAAGCTTCTAACATCGGAGAGGTGGGATGATTGATGAGGGTGGGGTGGCATACAATTTGGGGGAAATAGAGTGTTTGGATGAATTCTTTTGGTAAATTATGATTGGGATAGTTAATTTTTTGAAATAACTGTTTGTGTTTTTTTTCTTTATATTGGATCAAATTTAAAACCTATTGTACATATTGTCAAAATTTCTCATTATCTCCCTAACGGAGTTGAAAAAATTTTTATTTGTATCTCGCACAATGAAAAAAAGCATCTTAAAAATTTTTGAAAGAATGCATCTCGCTTAGTGCAAAAAAGCTTTCCTTTTTTTAAATAAAAAATTAAACCGCTGCGAAATGCATCAACGACATCAAATACGACATCGCTATAGTGAAATGTGGCCTCTCCTTCAACATCATCAAATCCACTATTGAGTGCACGTACTCCTTTGTCACATTTTTCTTTATCTTTTTCCCTAGCATTAGAATATATCCTCATATAAGACCTTCAAATGATGTAATCTATTTGCATGATAGGTATAATTTGTGATATTTTATCATCTAAATTTCTGTCATTGAATAAACAATGAATAGAAGACAAAAAAATACCAAAAACATAAAAAATGAGGATTATCATGTGATTTTTGCTTCTATGCAAAATTCAAAATCTCTTAGTTTCAGGGATTATTTTCACATGTTAATACACCAAAAAAAAAAAACATCCACAAAATTGTAAGTATTTAATATATTAAAAATTTAGAAAATATCTAATATGTCTTTTTTTTTTTAAGTAATTCAGATGGATAATAAAATATGACTAACTCTTAAATATTCATGACAATAAAATCATGTTTTTATTTTATAATTTTAATTTTATAGAAGTTGTTTTTAATATCTCATCAAATATTTAAATTCAATAGTTGGAACAATATCTTGCCCAATGTCCAATTCATTGTTAAAATGTTGATTTTTAGACTTTGACATCAGTGTATGTTTGAAGTTTTTTAAGTTTTTTTGATGTAAATTCCTTGCTGTATTGTCTACATATTAATACAATAGGCAATCTTCGTCTATATATCCAAAAGGATCTTTTGACATTGAAAAACAAACACATTGAAAAAATTGAAAACTCTTTATAAATTTAGTGAAAAACTTTTGCCTCTTCAAAATTTAAAAGAAAACTTGAAGGTGTGATGTGATTCTATTCATTTTTCATTCTTATTTCCAATAACACATGTTGCATCTGCAGTTTTTTGCGGTTTGCATGGTGTTAGCGTCATTACTTAAATAATTTGGGTAAACAGTTTAATTAAGCTCATTTTAAAAAAATAGTTTAAATAATAAATAACTATGTTAAAAATAGTTTATAAATAAGTTATTTTGTATTTGGATTTTTAGTTCTAAAATTATTTATTTTATAAAAATGTAATAAAAAATAGTAGTATTATGAGAGAAGTCATTTTTTAAACTTCTCTATAAATTTCTAAATAATTTTTTAAAAAATTAAAATTTAATTTTAAAAATTACACCAAACATTAATACTATTATTTTTCATAAGTTAAAAGTTTAAAAAATTACTTTTAAAACTTTCTAAACGACCCTTATTTTATGGGAAAAACTTTGACTTACTACCCACACGTTCATTATCATTTATCAACTAAGGCCGTGACCAAAATCAAGCCAATATAAAAAATAATTTCTGCTCAAGAACTTTTCACTTTTTTTTTGTTTTTGTTTTGTTTTCATTCTCTTATTTACCACAATAAACTTATTTTATTACAATTAAAAAATTTATTCATCTTCATCTTTATTTTATGCTTTTGAGCTGCTTGATAAAATGAAGTGGACTAAACACTCCGATTGATTTTAAAGAATTTTTGATAAGGTATTTTGATTTTTAACAAAGTTTTTTTTTTTATTGTTTGAAATGAAATATTGTTTTAAGAAAAAATAAGTTGTGATCTAATAATATTTTTTAATGATTTAATTATTTTATAATAAAATTCATTAAAATTTATTTATCCAACATATATATTAAAAATTTCACTTAAAAGCACTGAAAGAGTTAATCTATTTGACAGAAAAGTTATAGAACTTCTAAATTAACAAAATTTTATTGAAAAATAAATTATTTGAATTATTTTTGGATCAATTTAGCTACTTATTTAATAAAATATGAATTATATATTTATTTATTTGTTAGTAATTAATCATATAAAGCACATGTTTATATAAAAAAATTGAAGATGGTTAAAAAATTTATTTTATTTTATTAAATTTAGTCATATGTCATTTATTTTTGGATCAAAATTTTCTAAAATAAAAAAATTAATAAAATAATAAAATAAAAAATTAATTACTTTTAAATAAAGATAATAAAACTTATATTTAATAAAAACTATAAAATTATCTCAACTTTCATCCTTTCGTCCTTTCATGTTCATAGTATGAGCACAGAGCGTATAACTTCCACCGAGTTTCCTCATTTCCATTTCAAGACCATCATATTTATGCATTGCTGTCTTACTCATTCCTTAATCACAGTACTGTCACTGTCACACGGATCAAATGCACAGCATCATTGCATCACACAAATGGAAAACTTATTTGTGTCGCTTTGAATAATCCGCCACCTCCAAATATTCATTACTCACTCACTTCTTTTCCATTTCTCTCTTTCTCTCTTTCATTATTTTTCCAACACCACCAACTCAATCATACCAAGAAAACCAGGTTCAGTTGAAACAAGAAAGAAAGCTAGCTAGGGCATGGCGCCAAGAGGTAGACCACGCAAAAAGGTCCTTCATTTCACACACCCTTGATCGCTATTTCTTGGGATATCTATAAAGTTTCGATTTTTAATGCGTTTTTGATCATTTCGCATTTCCCTCTTTTCTTGATGGCATTTTTTTCTGTTTGCAGATGGTTGGAAGCTCAAGAATGGATGCTGCCCTTGATGCAATGAAGCAGTTTGGATTCGAGGAAAAACTTGTTCAAGAAACTGTTAACGAGCTTCTTGATGTTAGTCCAATATTATTATTATTTGTTAAATAAAAGATATCGATGTAAGAATGTGCTGATTTTGGTTTACGAGTAACATTTTTGTAGTCAGTCTTAATCTTCTTGTTTTACTCATAATCTACAGGTTTATCAAGGAGCATGGCCTTTTATTGAGGATGGCTCTTACAATCTCCTAATAGAAACCATACTTGCCAAACAAGAAGACAAGGTTATTTGGTTTTTAATTCTTATTTTGTTTCCATTTGCTGCTTCATTATATGTTATGAAGTGGAAATTGTTAAGGTTTAGATATGATCAAGTCTTTACCAATGAATTATGTCAATGAAGTTACATATTTTCATTTTATTTGCTTGCTAAATGCATTCCATGTCTTCTCTGGAAAATTCTGCTTTCTATAGTATTTGAACACCAACATTATACTAATCTCTTTTACTAATTAAGTAAATTGAATGAATAACATGAATAACTATGCTAGACATGAATTAAGCCTAGATTACTATACACACCACTTTTTTTTTGTGGATACAACAATTAAACTTCACATGAATCCTCCTCCAAACAAGAACAAGGAGGAAAATTTGCAGGAGAATACAAGAAGGGATGGAGTTGCTCTGACATCTTCAGCTGATGCTACTTTTGCAACTGGGATCACTGAAGTTGGATCCTCTAGCCTGGTGGTGAATCATGACCCTTCATTATTGCATGCTAGTGCTGATGGTTTGGACTCTGCATCTCGAACCAATGATCATGATCAAGATACAATTCCACCTTCTAATCAATCAACAGGTAATTGAATCCCATTCTTCATCACTTCCCTCTCATTGAAGTATATGTTTGCATTCGTATTCGATATTTGCATTCCCTGAAACAAGGTTATTATTCATTCTTTGCAACTTAGACATCATCCCTGATCCCTAAATGGTTAAATCTATATCTTTGTTCTTTGACAGTTGAAAAATCTTAGATCTATCTTAATTAAACATAAATACTGAATGAATAATGATTTATGATTGGCATTTACTCCTTCTCATCCTAAGTAGTATACTAAGCTGCAAAGAAATGATGAATAATGTAAGCTTCCAATAGAGTAAATTAAACTCAAATTGATATTCAGTTGCTTAAAAATGTTACGGTGTACACAAAAAGTCAGACACCACGTATTTGTGTATAAAGCTTTTGCTAATACCAAACATTGTGTTGTTTGCAGATGTTAAGGATTCAACTGTTCCAGCTGAAAGAAAAGAACAAAATGAGCCAAACCCTTCAGACAATGTAAATACCACTACACAAACACATATGAACAATGTTGGGACCAGTTTTGTGAAGACTAACATGACTACATCCTTGGAAGCACCTGAGAAGGTTCAGCAACGCAGGCGTAAGCCTTGCTATGGTTGGATTAGTGATGATGATAGTGATGATGGCAAAGTGGAACTCATTCACTTGCCTCTTCCTCCATTACCTGAACACATAGAGAAGTTACTTGGGCAGAGTAGTAGTGTTAGTGTAGCATCCCAAACGAAAAGTAGAATCAGAAGAGGAATGCGCAAGAGTAGATGGGATGAAAAGCCAGATGTGTGAACAATTGTACAAGCCAAATGGTGATAGTGATGATAGGGACTAACACACTTATGAATTAAATGAATACTCTTTAGTCTTTACCTTAGTATGATGTTGACCCAATTTGAGTAACTGATTTAGTTTATATCCCATTTAATATAGAAAGAAAAGGTGTGGGACGAGGTTCTGCTGTTGTTGATTAAATTGTGATTTTTACTTATGATTTTTTTGTTTACTTTTTTTTTACTGATATTATATACACATACAACCTTTTATTGATTATTTATCTTACAATTTTGTTTTGTATATACATTGAAAATTAATTATTAAATTAGTTACCTATATGACATACAGAATACATATTAAAATATTAAATATATTATGTGTGTATACAAAAAGACTATTAAATTAATTATTTTTATAAAATATATATTAAAATATAAAATATAAATATATGTAAAAAGCGTATAAATATAAAATAATATATATTTATATACAAATATATAATAATTAATTTTTTGAATACACAACAATTTTATATTTAAAATGAGTGATACGACTTTCTTCTTTGGTTTTCTATTGGAATGACGCATTCGGTCTCAATTTTATTACAAAACACTTCTTTCTTACTTACAAGCAATGGTGTTTAAACTTTAAAGTATTCAACGTTTAATAAGTGGAAAACTATAATATTGTATCGAACTTGGTGAAATTAAAATACAAGATAGTGATTGATACTGATGTAATTAGAGATCATATTTTACTTTTTTAATTGTTAAAAAAATTGAGGGAACCATGAAAGTGCAGACATAACACAAGCTAAAAGCAAGCAGCGTTAAATATTCGCACACCTTGCAAGTTACATGCCGCAATAAATAAATAAATACAATTAAAACAGAAATATGAAAAAAAAATGAAATCTCAATCCATAATCTTCTTACGTGTCAACTCCTGATTGGTTACCCAAAACTTCTCCCGCTTACCTATGTCCTCGAAGCACGAGAAAAAAAAGATCTTTTCGCGGTAACTACAAAAAAAGGGGGATAGCTTGTCTTCTCTTCTCTTCTCTGCTATTCATAGTACTAAATTCACCTATCTAATTCTAATACTTAAATTCAATCTTTCTTTTCAATTTCTCATTCTAATGAAGCTAGGTTTTCATCTTAATTAGGTAACTTCCACCTATCTCTCTGAACGAAAAAACCATGAACTTCTCGGCGGCACCTTCAGCCACTTTTCGCGGGAATCTCGTTCCCTCCTCGCGCTGCGCCACTTGCTTTGAATTCAATCTTCGTTGTCAACTTCCTTCCTCCATTGGTTTTCGCCGCTCTCTACGGCGTTGGAGTTCCTTCAAGCTGAGCTCGAGCTTCAGGTAGCGGCTTTGCTTTCCATTCTCAGTGGAATTTGCGTTTTATTTGTTTATTTGTTTATTTTTTCCGAATTGTTACTGATTCTGCTTTGCGTGGCGATGTTATTTTGGAATAAAGAGGGAAGAGAGGAATTGCTTGTAGTGTTACTGAGCCACATTCAGATCCTGAGGGTGACAATGAGGAGGTACTTCCAGTTTGCTTTGGTACTATATCTGTTGGAGAATTTGTGAGTTGGTTAATTTGTTGTAACTGTCAGGTTAGTTAGAAATCAGAAGTTAGTTATAGTTAGTTAGTTTGTTTCAAATTTTGACAATTTGCTGCACTATATCTATTAGACTAGCATCTGTTATAACAGTTATTTTAGTTTCAGAAGTTAGTGTCAATTAGTTTCAAGTTCTGATCATTGGTATCTGCTTTTTTTTAGTTTAAAGATTCTTAGTAATATTCTTTTCAACTTCCTCTACTTCACGGTTGACTTTATCTTCAGGAATCAGGTTGGTTCTCTTTAGGCTCTTCAAAATGAAGTTTGTCTTGCTATGGATTCTTTCTAGTTATGTTAGGACTTGGCTTATTTGGAATTTCGCAAAATTGCATGGATGCCTTTATGAACCAAGCCAATTGAATTTGGATAAAGTTGAAATTTTGATAATGAAATATAGGTTTTCACTTTAGTACGATATGATAATAGTAATTTTCTGTGCTAAGGTCTGAATTCTCAAATGATTTTCTGAATGATATAAAACTATAAATTAAATTTTATGCTTATCATAGCAGCGGCCAAACATGCAAAACATTTCATTTGGAATGTGAATATTTCAACAAATTAGATGTCAATCTTATTGGGTCGTTTATGTTTTTTATTTTTTATTGTTTTTTTAGTTGACCATTCACACAAAAACATTGTAGGAAGAATGGTCGTCGCTTCTTAGCTTTGCGTGCTGCCATTTACTTTTTCCTTAATAACATTTCATTTTTTTCAATTTTTCTTAGGAGAAAAAAACACATAAAACTGGAGAAACACAACCTTTGCAAGATTCCTTTGAGCAAAGTAGTCCTCAGTCTGAAGATGTAGAACAGCTAAATAGTTTTAGTGAAAATAAGGATCAAAGTGATGTGCAGGTAATTTTTGACTTATTTATTTTTTGTTGCTTTAAATTTGGCAATTTGGTCCTAAATGGTTACATTTCCATAGTTTGTGTATATTCTATTTTCTTTAGTCATTATTTTCTGTCTTTTTAAAAACTGCTCAAAGGACTGTTAGTCATGTATATAGTGTACTCAATAATCCATTTGAAAAATTGAGTTTATTATCTAGTCCACTCATGATGTATGCAACTGGCTAATTTTGTTTTAGGCACTATTAAATATAATTCTGTTCCCTCTCTGTTTCTCCAACAGTAACTGTTGAAGGAGCAGGAAAATTAATTGATCATGAAGGATTCTGGTCGCCACCTGAATGTAGAAAATGTGTATAGCTATTGTCTATGTTATCTGGTATAATTTGTGGAAACCAAAGCATTTATGGAGGTACTTACTTTTGTTAGTCTCATTATACGACTAGTTGCTTGCCGTTTAGCATTTTAAGCATCTGGCTGACAGTCTAATAATAGTTCAGGAATATAACAGTCTCCCATTCCCCAAAAATTTGAACTTCCATCATCAGATTTGGTGTTAGATGTAAAGAAAGAAATAGAAAGAGGAAAACTCTATCATTTTCATTTGGAGTGACAGGCATTGTATCCTCCAGCCCTGCTTTTGCTTATCTCTTATACTTTGGATTTGTGATGTAACAGAGTGTGGATACCATTGAAGTTGCCAGTGGATCACCACTGCCAGGTGTGAAGGTGATTACATAATATGTTTAATACTTCCTGCATTAAAAGAGGCATACTTGTTTTTTCAACCCATTTTCTGCATTTCCGTTCTTTGTTCTAAACAGCCTCAGCAACTGGATGATGCAATAAAAATTCCCAAGGAAACTATTGAAATTCTTAAGAACCAAGTATTTGGATTTGATACCTTTTTTGTGACAAGCCAAGATCCTTATGAGGTGTGCATCGATCTTTCCTCCTTTACTGTTTGCGCACGAAAATGTTCTTGTTGTTTTACGATCTTTTGTTTGTCTGCTAGGGTGGGGTGTTGTTTAAAGGAAATCTACGAGGGCAAGCTTCTAAAAGTTATGATAAGATATCAAAAAGGATGCAAGTATGTTACTTCTATATATATATATATATATATATATATATATATATATTGTTTTCTGTAATTTGGTTAAGTACCAGTTCCGTAACTACAATTCTGCATATTTTTTGTTTTAGGAAAAATTCGGAGATGAATACAAACTTTTCCTGCTGGTCAATCCTGAGGATGATAAGCCAGTTGCTGTAGTGGTTCCAAGAACAACCTTACAACCTGAGACAACTGGTACACTTATCTTGTGGCTGCAGAAAAAGTGGATTTTTTTTTTTTTGGAGAAAATGAAGTTAGAGATAATTATTTGAACTTCTGGTGTTAACTGTCTTTGCAGCGGTACCTGAATGGTTTGCTGCTGGAGCTTTTGGACTTGTTACTGTGTTTACGTTATTGCTTCGCAATGTTCCTGCTTTGCAATCTAATTTATTGTGAGCAATTTTCTTTCGCCTAAATTTGCCACATTATATTCTTTAAACTCTTTAAGTTTAAATTTAGTATACGAAAACTGTTCTCTTTGTTTCCTTTACTGACCTAGCATACTTTACTCCATCCTCAGAACAGATTTTACTAGTAAAAATGTTGGGTACAAAATTATTTATCTTTTTTGTTAGTTGTTATTTTCTTAATAGGTTGTTCTTAATAAATACCTTAGCTTTTGACGAATTCTTATTCATTTCTGATGTAATATTTCATAAACTTTTTTCAGAAATTCTCTAGTTGACTGACATCAGTTTATCACATAGATGCTTCAGTTTTTCTTGCACTTTTAATCCTATAGTGTAAATTTTGTTTTATGCATATTTTTGAGGTATTAAAACTGCCAATTGCTGCATAAATCTGGATTGGTTCATAGCCTCCAATTGCTGCATAAAGGTTTTTGTTAATTAGCTAGTTTTGCATTGCGATTTTTCACCCAAATGATGTTATTAATATTCCAGATCAACTTTTGACAATCTGAACTTGTTAAAGGATGGCTTGCCTGGGGCCGCTGTTACTGCTCTCATTCTGGGTATACATGAACTTGGTCACTTTTTAGTTGCCCACAACATTGGTGTTAAGCTTGGGGTTCCATTCTTTGTTCCTAGCTGGCAGGTTGTATGATACAAATCTGTATCTGTTAAATCTTCTTTTAAATACGTTTCTCCTTAGTTTCTTTATTTAGCTGACATTGATTTAGTCCACCATATTCTCTGCCTACTCCCTGTAATATGTATTCCTTAAATCATTCAGAGTATGCATACTTGTGTAGAGAATTGATTTACGTATTGTTAATTAAGTATCCATTTGATCATGCATCTCAACTTGAAACAATTTATCTGTGTTTATCTTGGCAAATGTTAAGTAAATGTACTGTTTATACGTACACTTTCTATGCTCTTCTATAGTATTGTACAAAAATTCTTATGAGTAATTTGGTGGCAGATAGGCTCTTTTGGTGCTATTACAAGGATAAGAAACATCGTATCCAATCGTAAAGATCTGCTAAAGCTTGCTGCTGCTGGACCAATAGCTGGCTTTTCCTTGGGTTTTCTGCTTCTGCTTTTAGGTTTTGTCTTACCTCCAAGTGATGGTCTTGGCGTTGTTGTTGATGCCTCTGTATTTCACGAGTCATTTCTTGCTGGCGGCATTGGTAAGACCATGAACTTTAGATAGGCAAGCAGAAAAAGATTTGATGAATTGTGCGTGCATTCATTTGTAGGTTGTAGCAATAATCAGATGAGCCTTTCTTTTTCTCCCTAGCCATGTCAACAAATTAAAGTTATTAGTCCCATAACTAAATAATATATCATTGACAATACTGACAATTTTTTCCCCCTTTAGCAAAGCTGCTTCTTGGTGACGTGCTCAAGGACGGCACGCCAATCTCTGTCAATCCTCTTGTGATTTGGGCATGGGCAGGGCTTCTTATTAATGCCATCAATAGCATTCCTGCCGGAGAGCTTGATGGAGGGAGAATATCTTTTGCCATATGGGGAAGAAAGGTATCAAATCACTTTTAGTAATTTCCTTTGAACTAGAAAATATTTGAGCGAAACTTGGTTTGCAAGTATCATAAAGAGTTACACGATCAATTAGATATAATTGCTCTTCAATGTTGCTAATGTAAGTGTATTTGGCAGGCGTCAGTTCGCTTGACAGGATTTTCGATTGTGCTGCTTGGACTCTCATCTCTGATTGATGATGTAGCATTCTACTGGGTAGTTCTCATATTTTTCTTGCAACGAGGTCCAATTTCTCCTCTCTCTGAAGAAATAAGTGATCCTGATCAGAAGTATGTTGCGTTTGGAATAACAGTTTTGCTCTTAGGCTTGCTGGTGTGCTTGCCTTATCCTTTTCCATTTACAGATGAAACACTAGCAAGTTTCTAGTGCAATAATGGCCACGTAACTCTAGCAGCACTGCTAGAGAGTGTTCGTGCATGAAAGTTTTGAAAAATTGAGTGTACACAATAGGATTGTCAGTGAATCGTAACCGTTAACGTCCGTTCAAACATATACTTCTCAAGATATCAAACATCATTGTTCCACACGCCCCCTTTGTAATTCATTGAATTCGTTTATACAAGGACGTTTTCTTTTTTTGTTTTTTTTTCCCTTCAATGTTTTCGACTTTTCTCCTCTGTTGACCCCTTAAGTAATTCCTGTTTTGATTTTTCAATGGTTTAAAGGTTGGCGGATTCTTCGTGTAGAAGCCACTGTCTTGCTATATGTGTAAAAATACGGTGTCTGCTTTCTTATTGTGACAAGTGTGTACGTTAGCTAGGGAACCAGAGGTAACATTTTGCAGTGGATGTTCAAATGCAACAGCTCACGTGATCGATTAGCAACATTTCCAAATTTAATTGAAGGTTTAGATGGCTTAATTAAGGTGAGATGGTAGTGTGACTGTTTTTGTTTTTTTTTTTTTGGTTAGATTTTTAACAGGAAAAAACAAGTAAACTTGGTTATAGTGGCTTCGCGACAATATGGTATAACATATTGACATGCAATCGTGGAAAATAAAAAAAGACGTTTAATTTAATTAATTTACTCAACTGAGGCTGATTAATTTTGATATGGAAAAGGGTTTAGTGATATGCATTGAAATGGGTGTTTTACCAATTTTTCCACTAGTATGGACCAGACAACAAACGCAAGTTGCGTTTTTAATTTTTTACAATTAGTTTTTTTTTTATTTTGAAGCTAAGGAATTTTTTTATTTTGAAGCTAAGGAAAAAACGCAAGTTGCGTTTTTTGCATGGAGGCACAACAAACGTATGTTGCGTTTGTCAAATTGGCATTAAAATTTTTTTTTTTAACTTAAAAGGCATGATGCGTTTGTCAAACTGATGGGCTCAGAATTTTTTTTGGGCAGAGTAAATCGCATGTTGCGTTTTATTTGGGCCGAAAATTTTTTTTGAAGTCCGTAAAACGCAGGTTGCGTTTTATATGTAAAATAATATTTTAATGAAGAGCCGTGCATATAAATTGCTAACTCAGCTATCTCTAACTCGTACCTGACTCCTAAATCCCTCACTTGTGCTCCTTTCCACCTTTCATTCATTCATGCATCCCATAATTGTGAGATTTTTTGGGTATTAGAAGGGTACAAAAAGTGAGATTATGGAAGGTATTGCAAATATACGAGTGTATTATAACGGTGAGGTTATACCGAACACACACGAAGGAGTGACTTTTGTTTGTGAATGTCCGTTTTCATTTGCTATTCCATATACCACGAGTTTTGTAGAGTTGCAAAATGGTCTTTGTGTCAACATACCAAGTCATATTTCGAAAAGGGTGAGCCATATTTTGTACAGGAGTCCTGTACAAGTATTTGGTGGGCTGATACAGTTTCAAATAATGGCCATCACTGACGATGCAAGCATGCAGCAGATGTTCTGTATTTATCAACAAACCCGATTTCAGGTGCCGCTAATAGAGCTGTACGTTGAGTTTGAACAGCATATGGGGGTGGACGAGTTTGACGAGGAGGTCAACATTAACGAGTTCGGGGATATAGGCTGGGAAGAAGATAACGACGATAGTGAAGAGGAGTTCGAAGCCAACTATGAAGTCGATGACGAAAACGATGACGGAGATCTGGCAGGCAATCCGGCGGTGCCAAATGAAGCGCATGCTGTTATAAGCCAGCAGCCGTTTGGTGTTCCGTCTTTTATGCGGACTCTTGATCTCGAAGCCATGCATGTGCCAGAATTCCTGAGTATGCGAATATGGGTATGTTATATTATGGTTATTAATTCACGTTACCACTAGTGTCCATTTTATTTGCCTTGTCTGACTGATGGTGGTGCACTTATCGTAGGTGAAGGCAATGCTGCAGCCGAAGATGGTGAATTCAGTGTCGGAATGGAATTTGGCTCTAGAGAGTCGGTGATATCTGCAATCAAAAGCTACACTATCTCTAGAGGAGTTGATTACACTGTGTATGAGTCTGAGCCGCAGACATTCTATGCGAAATGCAAGGGTTATGGTGCCGGGTGCGATTGGCTTATCCGAGCTAGCTTGATTCGAAAGAAAGCTTGTTGGGAGATCAGGAGATACAATAGCAAACACACGTGCACCATGGGAACAATCTCGCAAGATCATGCCAAGTTGGACTCAGACACAATTGCAGATGCCATTAGGCCGTTGGTCGAAGCAGATCCGTCCATAAAGGTGAAGTCTATTATTGCAGAAGTTCAGTCAAAGTTCAACTACACTATCAGTTACCGCAAGGCTTGGTTGGCAAAGCAGAAATCTGTTGCAAAAGTTTTTGGTGGTTGGGAGGTTTCTTACCAGACTCTGCCATTTTGGTTGAAAGCAATGACTGCAAAGATGCCAAGGTCTCGTGTTCAAATAAAGACGCTCCCTGTTTACCGTGAGAGTGAGGAGGTTCAAGGTGTAAGAGTTCTTCATCGCGTTTTTTGGAGCTTCTATCCGTGTATAGTAGCATTCCGACACTGCAAGCCACTGGTGCAGGTTGATGGCACACACCTGTACAGAAAATATAAAGGTGCGCTTCTAGTTGCCGTTGCACAGGATGGGAACCAGAACATTGTGCCTATTGCGTTTGCAATAGTCGAGGGTGAGACGGCAGACGCGTGGGAGTTTTTCCTAAGCAACCTGCGGAGATATGTTGTTACCATCGATGGCGTCGGCATTATTTCTGACCGCCATAACTCCATCGACGCAGCAATAGCTCGCAGCAACGGTGCATGGTCACCGCCAAGAGCGTGGCACATGTACTGCATCAGGCACATCGGTTCCAACTTCTTAAGGAGGTTCAAGGCTCCGTATTTGCATAAACTTGTGGTTAACACAGGTATTTGATTTTGTTGTTATGGTTCTGTTCCTATTAATTTCGTGCAAGCTGCTTATGATTAAATGGTTTTTCCAACAGGATATTCTACGACGAAGCAAGAGTACAACAAAAACTACCAAAGACTGAGAGAGCGGGATGAGGCGTATGCGCAATGGTGTGATGAGATCGGTGTTCAGAGATGGGTGTTGGCATTCGACGGGGGTCATCGTTGGGGACATATGACGACAAACTTGGTAGAGTGCATAAATTCTGTCCTGAAGGGTGCACGCAACCTTCCTGTGACTGCCATTGTTAGGTCTACTTTCTATCGGTTGAACGAATTGTTCACTCGGAAGAGCGCCGAGGCTCATGAGCGTGTCCGCAATGGATTCACATATTCAGAATTTGCCACCAAAAGAGTCGAAGAAAGTTTTCGACGTGCAGGCAACATTGTGGTCAATAGGTTCGACAGGCGCAACGAGATGTTTGAGGTTCACGAAATGCAAGATGGTTCCATTCACACCGTTAATCTCGCGCAACGACACTGCGATTGTGGCCATTTCCAGGTCGAGCGACTCCCATGTCGCCACGTCCTTGCATGTTGCGCCAACCAGCGTCTTGATTGGCAAATATATGTGCATGACGTGTACAAAATGTCCAAAATTTGCAAGGTCTACAGAGGTGAGTTTGTCCCGATGAGTGACCCATCTACGTGGGCTCCGTATGAAGGAGCGAAGGTGATCGCGAATTGGACATTGAGGCGCGCGACGAAAGGAAGACCTAAGTCAACCCGCTACTTGAATGAGATGGATTCGCGGGACATGCGTCGTCCTCGCCGATGTACTATATGTGGACGGGAGGGACATAGCCAGAGTCGATGTCTGCAGCGCGCAGAATCAAGCTCTGCCAGGAATCAATCGTGATTAAGACTTTTTATGTAACTTTTTATGGACCTTTATATGTAACTTTTTTTGTAAGCTTTTTTATGTCTTTGTGCGTTTTATTTATGTATGCAGTAATAATGATTACAAATAGAAACATCTAAACATACTATTCGCGTCGGCCTCTTCACCTGCAACTCTATCTGACAGTCGTAGGTGACCCCCGTATTGCTGTGTGTACCAGTCATAGTACAATGGGAGGGGATGGAAGTCGACAATCTCCTCCCCTACCTGCAGTCTATCATAGCGGCCAGAACGCCACATGTCAAGCCATTCCTTGGTCCGGTCTCTCCAGTCATGATGCTGGGCACCGCTCAAACGCCTGCAATGAGCACTACCGATCTGAAATGTCGGGTCTGGTGGAAGCTGCTGCAACCCGAATTGTCGACGAACCCGATCTGTTGGGTGCCATTCTATACATTCGAACGACACTAATGGCGACTTCGTGGAGCACATAAACAAATTTGCGCCGAGTTCGATCGGAACATCCACGTCGATATACGGCCGCCATGTAAACTGCACACCAGTAAGCACGAGACCTATTAGTAACATTATTTTTCTTAACAAAGACGCTAACCTAAATGGTTAAAACTTACATCGTTGACTCCCATGTCATCAAGTCCTCGTCTAAACTGCGCCGTAGACCTCCGTGTATATCTTGTATGCCGGCGCCAATGACTCCACCTATGCACAAGTAGGATGACCTCAACAACAACAACAACAACAATAATGATGATGATGATGATGATGATGATGATGATGATGATAATAACAGTAAAGTACAATACCGTCGCGCAAGTGGAACACCAATATCGAGAAGCTGATTGCGCGGTATAGGGGCCATGAACGGCATACGCTCCCACGCCCAAACAAAAAGCAAAATCAGTGCCTCATCCATCTCTTTACAGTTGTACCGCGATGCACGACACAACGATCTGTATAGATGTGCCAGACTAGCTGCCCTCCAACTGTATTGTGAGATCTGATGAAAATTCCGAAGTAGAGGCAAAAACTTCGAGTTCAAAGACGTGGTGGACTTATCTGGAAACACCATTGTACCAAGCACGCAGAAAATGTGAGCCCTGACATACCGCTCAATAGACTCCTGCGTGTCACACGGTTCACTGTCTCGACACCGCTGGACCCAATGGAGATTTACCTTGCCCAACACGTGATCGTCCGGATCCGGTTGCCGACCAAAACAAGCAAGGCAGTTATGCACCAAAAACTGGTAACTACTATCCGATCTACCCGTGACGGGTTCTCCGTTAACCTGGAGACCAAGTATATGTATCACGTCTTCCAGCGTCACCGTCACTTCACCAACTGGAAGGTGGAACGTATGGGTTTCTGGCCTCCATCGTTCCACCAAGGCACTTAAGAGTGCAGAATGACCTCTCATTTCACCAATTCGCAAAACGTGTTGAAACCCAGTTAATGCTAGTGCCTCTGCAGCTCTCTCATTAAAGGTATCCGACGGATCAAGTTTTCTAGACAACAAATTTCGGATCGCCTGCGAAAAAAAGATAATATTCATTGAAATTAACAACAACTAACACAATAATATTAATCCTAATTAACAACAACAACAACAACAACAACAACAACAACAACAACAACAACAACAACAACAACAACAACAATAATAATAATAATAATAATAATCCGGTTATTACTACTACTACTATATTGATAACAATAATAATCATAATAATAATAATAATAATAATAATAATAATAATAACTACTACTATTATTATAATTATTACTACTACTACTGCTAATAATAATAATAATAATAATAATAATAATAATAATAATAATAATAATAATAATAATACTTCTACTTCTACACTACGGTTATAATAATAATAATAATAATAATAATAATAATAATAATAATAATAATAATAATAATAATAATGCAACTACCAGTAATAATACTAATAATAATCATAATAATAATAATAATGCAACTAAGTAACAGTAATAATAATAATAATACCAATAATAATAATAATAATAATAATAAGAATAATGTTGTTACTAACTAATAGTAATAATAACAATAACACTGTTCAAATAAAAAAATAAATTAAAAATAAATATATTTATTTATCATAAAATTAAAAGAAAAAATATTACTCATTGAGGATGATCCAAATACTCAATAATGTGTTCTTCAGGTAACGTAAAATTACGAACTATTTTTTTTTATTCATAAACTTAAACCCAGCCTATTATTTCTTCTTCTTCCTCCCAGAAGCAACACTGCCATGCTCCTCCACCGCAACTTCAACTCTCTTTGTTACACTCTCCCTCTCTCCATCTGCGTTTGTAAATTTGCCTTTTTAAAGCCCTCTCCAAATCCATTCATCGGACTTGCGATTGTGGAGTGCAGCTTGACCAAATCCTTTTCCATGTATTGGTTTCATTTCTGTCCTAGAATAAAACGCAACTTGCGTTTTTCAGTGTGCAGCAGACACGTCCCATCCATGCATTGGCTTTATCTTTGTTCATCAATAAAACGCAACTTGCGTTTTTCAGTGTGCAGCAGACACGTCTCATCCATGCATTGGTTTCATCTTTGTTCATCAACAAAACGCAACTTACATTTTTCAGAGGCTGTTTTTGGCAGATTCACATTCCAGGATAACACACCATGTTACAATAACCTTGCATAACACCATTTTTGGTTCCATTCATAAATTATTTTCCGCTCAACTGACCTTCGAATAATATTTTTGGTAGAATGAGGCGAAGCGAAACAAAACAAATTTATATCATGGGAATCATATCCCACTTCCACAAGAGACTATGAGATTTTTTGCATTATGAAAATAATTAAAATATAAGATTTAGCTAATTTGAGTTTTAAGAACACAAGTTAAAATTATTAGGAATAAAATTTTTTAAATAATTTATTTTAATAAATACATAATAAATACATTAAAAATTTAAATTTTGCATCCTTTTTTATAAAGACTTAATTAGTAACTTTATCAACTAAACCCTAAAATATATTAGAGTTATAAAAATTAAAAATACATTTAAAAAGTTATCCAAGAGTAGCATAATATATGATACTAATAATTTTCTTCTAATTACTTTATTTATTTATTCTCCCTCATCACTTATTCCAAAGATGATTAGAGTAGTGTTAATATATATATATATATATATATATATATATATATATATATATATATATATATATATATATATATATAAAAGAATGAAAGAAAAAGTAATATATCACACTAATTTACTAAATGAAACTTATTTGCGAAAAAATAGTGTTAATAATTGATAATACTTATTTAAAAATAGAGAAAATATATTTATCGGATTTGAAATTTATTTTAATTTTTGAAAATACAAACCCTAAACAATTGTTTATTATCACAGAAAATATTAGAAATCAACATATTTAATAAAAATAAATAGAAGATTAATTAATAATAATATTAGCTCAAATACAAAATAAATATAAAGAATATCAATAATCTAAACAATATTTTTTTATTATCACAAAACAAGAATCAAATTGAGGTTCAATTCGCTTCTCACACTTGTCCGTTGTCAAGCTGCTTCACCATTTGAGTTTGCATGGAATTTCTATTACCACCGAGAAAGTACTAGGAATAAATACCCTTTCATTTTTTCACAAGAAAAAATGCCCTCACTAGCGGTATTCTTAACCAATAACAATTTAAGGAAGAGCTAAGAAGCTGAAACATTATTTTTTATATTTCATATTTGCTAAAATTTTAAACAGTTATTTCCAAGACTTAGCTATTCAAAGTATTAAATTTTCATAATTTAATAAAATTTGATTCCCATTATAAAAGCTGGAAACACCTTATATACAAAATTTCTAATATGTCATTCAATTATTGTATTTATTGTGTTCTGGAAATATCTTGCATTATTATATGAATTAATATTTTTTTTATTAAACCCAAAAGAAGATTATATCACAGAAATAACACGAAGTAAAGCAACCTTCTACAGTCATCATCTAAGATTAGTTTGAGAATATGAGATAATGATTGATCTATGAAATGGTACCCAGGCTTTGAATTCAAATTCTCCTTTGTTAGAAGATCAACTCTTCTATTCCCTTTCTTATAGGTGTGCTTTATGCTAATGTTCCAATCTCTTCTCATCAACCAAGAAATTTTCCTGACAATAGATTTGTAATTGGCTGATTTTTTTTTTTTAATTTTTGTGGAATTATAAACTGATCAAAAGAGAATTGACAAACAAATCCCAGTTTAATTATGGCAAAAGCAAAATAGTTTATTTTATTTAAAAACATTAACGACCTATATGATAAACCCATCTTTTTGTCTTAAAAAAGAGAGCCAAACTTAGAAGCCCATAATTATGTTAAATAATTACCACTAATACCCCATATTAACATATCCGTATAATACTCTCATCATGTGAAGTATACTGTAGCAAGCCTGCAGCAAACATTGAATTTGTCTCTAGTGAGACACTCATTACCCAATAAGATCATACGTACACTACATTTCTACATACGTAGAAAGATAATAATTTAGTTATCTAAGCAATTAATAATTTTTTTTAAATAATATAAATAATAAATTTTAAAATTAATTCAACTTAAATAAAATATATTATATTTTTAAAATATTTATCTAAATTTTAATATTAAAATAACTATTCGTACATTTAATAAATTAAACTTCCAATATATCTATTATTTATATTATTTAATATTTAATTTTTATTATTTGCCTATACTTTTTCTAATAATTTTTATACCTAACAAGAATTCATGTGAAATATAAGCGCTAACCCCATCATCAAATTCTTATTTTATTTGTTGATAGCAAGTTCAATAGGATATCTTGTTAGGTGACTCCTAAAGATAATTATAATAGATAATTTTTTTTATTAGATAATTTGGACAATTTTCAATCTTAGAGGTTGATATATTAAGATATTATATATTACTACTTGTTACGCTGGGTAACCGATTGATAGACTAGACTCGCGAGATTGACCCAATCGTCTTGAAAAAAAGGCCTTTAGGCTTTGTCTCGCGTCTGAGACCTTCGTCCGACTTGTGTGTATGGAAGAATGGGGGTGGTATCTGCAAAGACACTCCAATGCCTAAGTCAACAAGGGGTCTAAATAGGTTGAGAGAGTATGAGAACTTAGAGATACCTAAGAGTTGTTAGTGTACTTATAGGAGTGAACCCATAACCACCGTGGAGTGGTTCTACCTTTTAAGGAGGATAACCGTCCCTTTATCTTAGGGAGGTTGGAATTTGACTCCTGGAAGTGGGTTGAGAGATTTTAGGAGCAGTTACTTATTTGAATAAGTGTTATCTGCCAGCTAATTTGACTCCCGAGTTTAGTGGGTTTTCGTAGAATCCGACTTCTTAGAAGGAGGTCAATTGCGCGGAGAGGCTAATCTATAGATCGGGCCTCTTGTTCTTATCTGGTTTTGGGCCTTAATGTTGGGTTAGGGTATGAACACTACTCAATCAAAATTGTAACTTTAAACTTTGATCTTTTTGTGTAGGTCATGCCTGTCAAACCTATACCATGTCTAAAAAAAACATTTTTAGAATTTATAATAAATTTACTGTTAAAAAAAATTATAATGGACTTTGTTAATAAATATCCTACCAAGTATTTTAAAGATATAAAAATAGAAAGTTTTGTATATACTCCATCTTTTTCTTTTCCAAAAATAAAAATGAGAACTTCAACTAAAATTTTAATAAAGTAAATGAAAAAAATATATTAAATGATAATTTTTATTATCTATTTAAAATTTAGATAGCAATAGTTTTTAATTTATAAACGAATTATTTCAAAAATAAAAATTACACTACTAGCTATTCAAAATTAATGGAAGATATATATTACATTTATTATTTAATAGTCTTTACTTAACACAAAAGTATTATTAGTAGGTTTTTTAGTGTTTTTAGATAATAAATATAGATCAAGTACATCAATTTAGGTCACCTCAAAATCTTCTTAAATTATTTGGACCAATCTTTTGTAGGTGGAAAAAGTTCATAACTATTAAAAGTTTTCGTAATTATTAATAAAATTATTGAAAATCACAGAGAGTACGTAGTATTATTTTTATGGAGTTATTCTCTGTCAAAAATTCTTAATGTTTTAAATATGTACTCTCATGTCTCAACACATTTTATATTTCATCAAGACAAATGAAAAGATGTGTGTCATCATCATCCCACTTATTAAATCATCTATTTTATATATTTATATAAAAATTGATACATAAGACCTTTTAGCAATAGAGATCACTAGAAATTGATATTTTATCTATTACTCTATTATTACATAACCATTTTTTCTAAGTTGTAATTTTCATAGAATTTTTATTTTTTTTTAAATTATCTCTCTTTGTTTAATAATTTTAACTAACATTTTTTTAATTAATAATGAATTTAATCAATAACCTTCATTAGCATTATTTTTTAATTAATGACTTTAATACTATTATTAAGTTATTTCATAAGAAAAAACTATCTTATTAGTTTTTGTTATTAACTCTGTTTATTAAAATATTATTTTATTTTTATATGTTTTATGTTATAGGTCAAATGTTCATATATTATATATTTTTTAAGATTTTTTAATTAGAAATGAAATTAAAAGTTGTAAAATCAATTGACATTTAAAAATATTAAAAAAAAATCTTACAAAAAATTTTTGGATTTATTTTAATTTTATTCAGTCATACAAAGTATTTAGTAAAGTAAAATCTATCCAAGTCAAATTAAACTTTGTTTGAGTGTCAATAAATATATTAGTTTTGTAATTATACATTAATTTTTTTTGTGTAAATATATCTCATTTATCAAAATCAAATAAAAAATTATTCTCTTTTTTTATATTTTATCGAAAATCTACTCAAACAAATACTTTCATATATAATAGATTATTAGAATTTAATTTTCATTATACTATATTATTGTATTATACTACATAATTTATTAAAAATTGTATACTATCAGCATTGTGCGCACTACACAGATCTAAATCTAGTATGTACTAATTTAAAAATAAATTCAAATCACGAGTAATTGCACACACAATGTAATTTATAAGGATTAGAGGGTGATGGATATAAAAGAAAATATGATACAGATTTTTTTTGTTTTTTCTTTTAAGATGAAAAATTCTTAAGCTAATGGCTCCAATAGCATGATGACGATCGTCAAAATTACAAACTTAAAATGGAATCATGCAACTTCCTCGACCTCATCCAGTGCATAATTGTTTGTTGATACATTTGCATAATTAACTTTGTTGAATCGAACCACAACAGGGTAGCGAGTCTTGGGGTCCTACACAACAAACAGAAAAACAAATCAAATTAACAAACATTATTACATGACTTAGTTAAGCAATTTGCACAGATCGTTCTAAAGTAATATCCAAATCAGTCTGTAAAACATTTTAGCCAGAAACTTTAGTGGTCAACAAATTTTAATCATCATATTAGTCACTAAATTTTTATTTCGTTAGAAATACAAATCGAGCATGTGGTTAATTGTTAATTTGAGTGTAATTTGGAGTAGGAATAGTAATAACCTGATCAACAGCAACAACTGAACCATAGCCTTTGTACCAGTACGATTCTTTCCTAAGAATCTTCACCTGTTTTAATGATGAGTGCAAACAAAATTTAGACGCATGTTATTAGTCTACATTATGATCTATATATGAAAAATGAAGTCTCATATCAAATAAAGCTACAAAAATCAATAAACATCTAAGTGGATTCATAATAGATTAAATGTCTTAACTCTTAAGATTAAGTACTAAAATTGTTACATCAATCCCACCATGCTAAATATCTTATTATGTGAAGAGTTTCAAGATTTTAAAAAGATAAAAAGTTTTAACTACAGATCACTCAAGTTTCAAAAAAAAAGTTATCAAGCCAGATTATCAACTCAATTAAACTAATTATCGAATAAAATATCAACGATTTCAACACTGGCATTAATTTTCATTCACTAAAATTCTAAATTGGATTAGAATTACTAGTTAAGAGTATGTTGTCCAATAAAAACTTCACTCCGAAAAAAAAAAGTGTTCCATTTGATGAATCTATCTAATAAGTGATACATAATATTATTACCCTACGTGTATGCCAAGAATCATCCACCAAAGTATATTCCTTGAAATACAAAATATATGTTGAAAATAATAGATAATGATTGATTTGTCTACTGAATTTGGGCATAGCATATTTTATAATATATAATAGATAATGATTTGTCTACTAAATTTTATTACAATATTAACTAAGAAGTAAGAGTAACCGAAAAAAGGAAATTGAACGTTAAATTATGTGACTAACTATATCTAATTAATTAAAACCTAACCTTAGTTCCTCTCTTGGGGCCAATTGGAGGTGGCTTTGGTTTCGGAGCAGCAGCAGTTTCACCTTCAGCTGGTGGTGTTGCAGTTGCAGGTGCAGCAGAAGCAGCAGTAGCTTCGTCTTCAGCCCTCACAACAAGCCTGTTAAAAGAACCACCATTGTTGTTGTTGTTGAACCTTGAAGGGAACATCACCGTAGAAGTGACTCTCGAAGAGGAAGATGAAGAGATTACGTTGCCAGCTGACAGCACAAATCCAGATGCAACTGATGCCATGTTGCAACTAGCCATCACTATTTGAGTTCAATTGAATTGCTCTCTTTCTTTCTCTTCTTTCTATCTCTCTGATGATAATGGTTGATAAGTGTAATGACAAAGGAAGCAAAAATAATATTGAGAGACTTGGAAAGAAGGTAGATTTTCGTTGGAATCTGATCCACACAGAAGCGGAGTCAAAATCGTTTCCTCCACTAGGGTCATGCCACTTGTGTAACCATATCCAATTCCTTTGGATAACGTTTCTACAACTCATCTATTTCATCATGGTCGTCTACCCACTGAGTCAACTCACCGAGGGTATATCTAGTGCCTACTTCTACTTTGTTGGAGCGGCAATAACAAAACAATAACCAAATATTTAAGGTAGATTTTGCATTCTTAGTTCATTAATGAAGTCACAGAGTCCAAGAGTACATTGTTTTTGTGTGTTACATTCAAAATTCTTATGCAAATTCTATATTATTTATATTTTTATCTTTGTTACTTATTTTGTTTACACTGCTAAGAAACAAAAATTATGTTATTTATATAGTTAATATTAAGTTCCACCAACTTTCTATTTTTATTATTGGATATCTTTATCATGGGATGTATCTCAAAATAGGATAAATTACATTATAAAATCAATTGTTTCTCTAAATTATACCGTTACAATACTAGTATTATTTTATTTCTATCTAAACAATCGAGTCGTAAGCAGTAAGTATTGTTATTGTGCAGCTCTGTATTAGTGTATAGGTAGCTTCGATTGTTTAACTATTTCTCATTTACACAAGATTTTGCAATATGGTTGGTGGTTCAAGTGATATCGAACAACGAAGATGTGTTGGAATTCGGTAAGGAAGTTACTCTCAGCCATAAGAAGCGGTCACTTCCGATTGGCTTTTCCAAAGAGGATAAAGAAAGGAGGGACAAAGGATTCCATTTAAAATCCCCTGTTAAGGATTTTTCAAAATTCAATAGTTGCAGCGATTTATGTGTTTAGATAATTGATATAAAATGTATGAAATCAAAGAATTAATAATAGAGATCAACTTCATTCATATGAGAGGATGTGAATAAGATATGATAAACTATAGAATACTATCAAAATTCTGAAATAATTTTAGATAATAAAATTTATCAAATTAGAGTACTTTTTCAATATATAATATTTTATATACATTTTTTATTACTTATTATTTATTCAAAGATTTTTTAGTTTTTATTTACTATTTTTGTTACTGAAAATAAAAAAAATAGATATGTACTCATTAAATAAAATAATAATAATAATAATAATAATAATAATAATAATAATAATAATAATAATAATAATAATAATAATAATAATAATGATGGTGTTAACTAAAGAAGGTACGTATTATATATGATACATATTTAAGTTTACAGAAATTCATATAATTCAGCTCTTTTCGCAATACCCTGCACTATTTTAGTATTTTATCTTTAAGAGTAACTTGGCAATAATGACGGAGCTTGAAATAAAATTTTGGGGGGTCAGATAGAAGATAGTTGTCAAAATATTTTTGATATGAACCTATTTAAAATAAGTTCGTCTAACTTCATCTCTTTTATTTGGATGATATTGCCAAATTTAAAGCCGTTTTCAGTGTTTCGTTCTAAAGAATTAAGGTCAAACTCATAAGATGTAACTCTTTAAACTTTTAAAAGTTGTATCTCACTTTCTTCATGATTTATTCAAGTAGAAGAATTATCTACAGGAGTTGATATTGTAAAAATGATAGGTTCTCCTTCTTGAATATTAGCCTTCCTCTTAAAATGCATCAGTTCTTTGATTTTTCATGATTATTTTATACAAAAATTTGAATATATCTTGTAAAATATGTAAAAAAGAAATTAGAAGGATAAATACTAAAATTTATAATATTTATTGAATTTTTTATCAATTTATACAAATATAATAATATCAATACTTATTGAATATTCTAATATTTTTTAGCATATAAAAAATTAAATTAAATAAACAGTAAAATATAAAATAATATTAAATTACATAAATAAAAAATACCTAATTTTTTATATTTGAACTCAAAGATAGAGAGAGTGTTACTTATTGAACAGAGAGCTGCGAAATGCGAATACACTCGGTTGAGTCCAAATCTAACAAGGTTTGAATGTTTAAAACTAAAAACTATTGTGTAATAAAAACAAGAGATGAAAATTGAACTTTGATATTTTAAGTCATAGTAAAGTATTTGAGCCAACTGAACTATTTTTTATTTTCTGAAAAAATACTACTAATTTTTTTAACAAAAGTTTGGGGGATCGTGACCTCCATTATCTTAACTAAGCTCTGCCCCTGCTTGGCAAGCTGCAAAAAATCATTCATGTTGATCTTTCTTTACATATAAGTTGGTCCTTGAGATCTTGACTCCTTGATGGTTCTTTTGTGATTGATTCTTTTTCTTAACAGAACTTGAAAGAAAAACAAAGAAAGAGTTTTAATACCAATAACAATAATAATTAACTCAGATAAAAAAATATTAATTAGTTAAAATATAAATTTAATTTTAATTGATATAATTATTTTTTAAAAAAATTGTGGCATATATGCTTTTTAATTGATGAAGAAAATTGATAACTAATTTTATATATTATATATCAAAAAAAGTTTTTTTTGTATAATTCAAAAATTAAAAAAGAGTTATGTGATTTTCTTTAATTTATTTGTAAATTAATATTTTAATTCAACTTACTATTTTTCTATCCATGATTCTGTATCGTTTTTAATTATTTGTATATTCATTTATCCATATATATATATATATATATATATATATATATATATATATATATATATATATAAAAGAGTAAGTTACCGAAATATATAAATTGTTTAAAAATCAGTATTATCATAATACACTTTTTATACATTAAAGACGCAAATACAACTTTTATTATTCTATAGAAATCACGATAAGGATATAATGGATTAGGATTTGCACTTAAACTGCTACAGAGTCCCGCAATTTATATTGGGCTACGTGCAGAAATCGCTACAACCTGTAGCGGTTTGTGAAAGAATTGAGCTTAGAAGAAATCGCGGCACTCCTATAGCAGTTTCTTTACGATTATCACATTAAGGAAACTGCGGCACTCCTTTAGCAGTTTATGTTCGGTTAAAATTGCCTATAAATACCAAGCAGGAGGGAGTGGTGTAGTTGTAGATTGTCATTTTTACGAATTTACAAATGGATAGTGAGAAGAGTTTTGATTCTAGTCTATTGCTCTAAAAAAAATTCAAAAAAGCAAAAGGCACAGCGTTAAGTTCACTGATAGAGAATCAATGAGTATTTTTATCCGGTCAATAAATACGTTGTCAGAATTAAAAACGAGTATATTGCAGAAGGCGGGGTTGTGTGGGACTAAGTGGGTGAAAAAATTGTTCTATAAAATTCTGATTGCGATTGTGTCAATTGGGGTGAAGTATGAAACATTTGTAATAGGGTCGAAGATATGCGAGTTTTGTTTCATTGTCGGCGTAGTTTTCCGGAAGTGAGAACACAAGCTGTATGCCAAGTTGAAAGATGGCGTCGACAGTTTTGGAATATCAGCACTGAATCCTTAGTCAACTATGGTAGGGGTGCTTCGAAACTTCTAATTTTAAAATTTAAAATTTAAAATTTTAATTCTTAGTTTTCAAATACCATATTTAAAAATTAACCCTGCAAACCTTAAACACTATATTTAAAATTTGAACCCTAAATCTTAATTACTGAAAGATAAACATTCTACTTAAACTGCGACATCCCTCCAACGATTTCCTCACGAATTCCTAAATTGCATAAACCGTGGCAAATCTTAAATTCCTAGATTCCTAAATTTTAAATCTTAAATTTCAAATACTAAGCAAATCTTAAATTCTGTATTCTAATTACTACACCCTAAATACTACGTATTATGTTATAAAATTTAATAAGGGATAAGTACTATTTTGGTCCCTAAAGTTTATGATCAAAATCAAATTCGTCCCCAACGTTATTTTGGATTTAGAATCGTCCCCAATGCTTTATTTGGTATTAAAATCGTCCTATTGACTTTTTAAGGACAAAAATACCCTCCACCACCACCACCATCTTTACCACCACCACCACCTCCCTTACTCCCACCAAATACCAATAATCAGATTCAAGAACACCAACAATCACACATTATTCAAATTCAGAAATAATAACATCAAATTCAACAACAAAATCAACACACAACAACAATAAAATAAAAATAACAAATCAAAACCAGAATTAGAAGCAGAAACAGAAGTAGAAGCAGACAAAAAAGTGTAGAAGCAGAAGTTGAAGCAGAAGGCAAAGCAAGAAGTAGAAGCCGAAGTAAGAAGCAAAAGCCAAAGCAAGAATCTGAAGTAGAAGCAGAATCGGCGAGACGCAACAGAGGGTGCAGCGGCAAGAACGCGAAGTGGCGACAGTAGTGGAGCGCAACGGTAAGCTCTTTCCCTGGCTCGCGTCTCTTCTTTCCCTTGGGAGCTCTCTCTCCCTCTGGTTCTGACTCTCAACGGCAACGGCGGTGGCGGCTCCAAGCTTCTTCTTCCCCTCCCCCCTTTCCCTTCGCTTCCTCATCTTCCTTTTCCCTCTTCCTTTCTTCCCCCTCCCTCGCATTCTTTCCTTTATTTTTTTAAAAAATTATAATTTTTTATTAGAGATAATTCAATAATAAAATTAAAAATTTTATTAAAAAAGACAATTTTAATATGAAATAAAATATTGGAACGATTTTAAATTCAAAATAACGTCGGGGACGAATTTGATTTTGACCCTAAACCTTAGGGACCAAAACAATACTTATCCATTTAATAACTAAAAGAAAATAAACTTACCTCTTCATTGATGCCACTGGCAACGTGCGCAATGCTGTTGAGTCAGTACAGGCTGCCTTTGTCTGACATGGTCCAACACCTTAGAAATTTCAAGTGTCTAAATTCTCTCCAAGTCTTTTCCTCCTTCTCTCTCAATCCACAACTCTCTCTCTAAAATATTTGGTTTTCAATCGAAATGAAGAATCCGTTATTGGGTCCGACGGATTTGTAGGCAAGCATAAACCACTATACAGATACCACAGTTTATGCAATTTAAGAATTCGTAAAAAAACTGTTACAGGAATGTCGCGATTTCTTCTTTGTGTGTTTTAACGTAAATTGTTATAGGGTATAGTAGTTTACGTACAAACCCTAATTCACTATACCTGTATTGTGGTTTCTATAGAATAGTAAAAATTATATTTGTGTCTTCAAGGTATAAAAGTTGTATTTTAACAATATTAGTTTTCAAACAATTTATTTGGGTGACTTACTGTAAATATAATGCTTAAAATGGTTAATAATAATAACATTTTATTTATTTAATTATTAAGTATATTTAAAAATTGAAATACTTCTAAATTCTAATAGTATTTAATTAAATTACTAGTACATGTATTAAAATGTATAAAAAACACGAATAAAGAGAAATTTTATAAGAAGAGTCTAATTATGCAAGGTTTAGATGTAAATGGATCTTGGGTTTGACCATGGTGAAATGGAGTTGAAATTTTTTATATGTAAATAGAGAAATATTACTCTGTTACTTGTTAATCATCCTAACATATAGCGTTTTTTTTTTTTTTTTATATAAAGAGTAAAATGTTATGTTGTGGAAGGTTAGGCCGCCATAGAGTACGTATAATTAATTAATTATAGTAGAATGTTGAATTTGATTTTAGAAGCATGATTAGAAAGTTGTTATATGTAACCATGCAAAAGGGAAGGAGTGTGTGTATGATGTAATTTGGCTAAGAAAAAAAAATACTGACTAAGATTGAGGATCAAAGATTATTATTGTTATCCATAATTACAATATGATAATTACTAAAAATAAATGTAATTTGTCATTGAAAAAAGTCAGTTCGACTTAATGAATCCTAATTCAAATGTGGTGACCTACTTATTAATTAAAATTTCAATTTAGTAAAAAATTAATATTAGAAAAAAGAAGATTAATTAATATCTGTTCACTATCAATGAACATGTACATTATGATTGAAGATTGAAGATAATTTATGTTCTTAATCCAAGCCAATAATAAAAATCTAACTTATAACTAGGTCAAATATTTTATCAAATAGTTAAAATGTATACATATAAAACTTTATAAAAAATAAAAAATTATAAAATCAAAAATAATATACATTTTAAATATATAATTCTCCAATTTTGTATTTTAAATTTTTTTACTCATGTAATTATTTCACTTAATTACGAGTTAAAAAATTTTTAACTCAATCTCACCACACTTAAATCCAAGATTCATTTACATATAAACATTGCATAATTAGACCTTTTATAAATTTTCTCTTTGTTCGTGTTTTTTAACTGTTTTAATATATATACCAGTGTATAAATTAAATACTATTCGAATTTAGAAGTATTTAATAGATTAATAGAAAAATAGTTAAATAAGTATGTAAATAATTAAAAACATGCCAATTTTTAAATATACTTAATAATTGAATAAATAAAATGTTATCATTATTATTAATAATTTTAAGTATTATATATATATTTGAATAATATATATGATATAATATAAATATATGGATAAATAAATTTGCAAGTAACTAAAAGGGATATAGAATCATGGATAGAGTAATGATAAGTTGAATTAGAATATGAACATTGCTACAAAATTAACAAAAATATTATTATTTTTTATTAGTATTTGACGAACAATAATTTGCATTCATATTTATACACATTTTGTACATAAGAAACGTATAATTTATACCTATATTTATTAAAATTTTGCACACATAAATTGATATAGTTTACACTCATATTTTTTAGAATTTGCACATATAAATTAATAAAATTTATTTATTAAAAAATATTTATTATTTGTGTTGGCCAAATAATGGTCAAAACTACTAAAAATTGCTAGTTCCAAAAATTTCTCTTAAAAATATTAATTTACAAATGAATTAAAGAAAGTCACATAACTCTTTTTTCATTTTTAAATTATACAAAAAAAGCTCTCTTTAGTTACCAATTTTTTCATAAAAAGCATCAAATCCTAGCAGAGAGAGAGAGAGAGAAATTAAGAGAAGGTTTTGGATATAAAAGTATATATATTATGTTGATTAACTAATTACAGTTATAGACTTAATGTATTTATATACACACTTTACTAACTATAACTGATTATTAGCTATATCGGTTATTAGTAGCTAATTACAAGCTATATATACTTTACTCCTTTCATCCCTCAAATTTAGGGTGCTGAAATTCTACCATCTAAGTTTGTTACGAAACTCAAAAAATTTGGTGGAGGAGAAAGCTTTGGTCATAACCTGAGTATCACCAAGAATGTGAGTGACTTACAGTCTTCTTTTTGCAACATTATCTCTGAGAAAATGAAGATCAAACTCAAAGTGTTTAGATCGTGAGTGCTGCACCAGATTAGCTGCTATAAACACTGCTCCTTGATTATCATAGTATATCATAGGGACAGATAGTGTAATATGAATTTTAAATAAAAGCTTCTTGATAATAAGTAGTTCAGTGACTAAGGTGCACACCCTCTGTACTCAACCTCTGTGCTGCTGCAAGAGGCTGAGGCTTGCTTCTGGGAGGAACAAGAAATTAAGTTCGGTCCGAAGTAGACACAAAAATCAGAGGTAGACTTTCGATCTTCAATTTTCAAGGCCCGATCTGAGTCAGTGTAGCCGGCAAGCTTGAAAAAAGGTGCTGATTATTGAAGATGCAAGCCTAAAGTAATTAACCTTTGAAGGTATCGAAAAATACGCTTTACGGCTTTCTAGTGTAGCTCTCAAGGCTGCTGCATGAACAAACAGACCTTATTAACTGGATAAGCTAATTTAGGCCTGGTCACAGTAAGATACTGGAGGCTTCTCACAATATATAGAACGGTAGAGACTTGGGTTCTCAAAGAATTCACCATTAGTGGATGTTAACTTCAAATTAAATATCATAGGTGTGGGAAATGACTTGCAATTTTTTAAACCAGTCTTCTTTAGAACATCCAAAATATATTTGGATTGGGTAAGTAAAAGACTATTCCTAACTGGTCTAACTTCAACTCCTAGAAAGAAATACAAATTACCCATGTCTTTAAGAGAAAAACTAGCATTAACCTGCTGAATAAGAATAGAAATAATAGTGGCTGATGTCTCTGTGACAATAATATCATCCACATAGAGTAAAATGAAGATGGTGTCTAAGATGCAGCCCTGTAAAAAAGAGAGACATCGGATTTTGTTGTTGTAAAATCAAGCTTTTGTAATTCACCTGTCATCCTTTCAAACCAGACCCGCGACGCTTGCTTTAAACTGTAGAGAGAGCGGGTCAGCTTGCACACTAATTTAAAATCACCAACTTCATAACCATAGGGCTGCTGCATATAAACTTCTTCACAAAACTCTCCATTAAAGAAAGCATTATTAACGTCTAATTGTTTGATAGGCTAGCCATGAGTAAGTGTAATAGTGAGCAGAATCCTTATAGTGGTTGGGAGAACAACAAGGCTAAAGGTCTCTTTAAAATCAATCCCTGGTCTTTGGTGAAAAGCTTGAGCTACAAGTCGTGCCTTGTATTTGTTTATAGAGTCATTCGGGTGATACTTTGCTCGAAACATCCACTTATTACCAATGGATTTTTGATTTATAGGAAACTCAATAACATCACAAGTATGATTCCTCATTAAAGCAGCATATTCTTCATCAATCGCTTTCTTCCAATGAGGTATGAAAAAGGGCTTCTTTTGTTGTTTTTGGTGCAAGCTTCTTGAGTTCAACTAAAAATACTCTAGACATGAGTTTACCACTTTTAACTCTCGTGATCATAGAATGAGTGTTTAGGGTATGACAAGGTCAAGGTGGAGACGAGGGAGGGTTGGGTTGAGTTGAATGTGGTTCAAGTTGAGGGGGTAATAGAGGTGGGGATTGTGGAGTGATATTTGTGGGAGTGGGATAATTGAAACTGTTGGTACATTTTGAGATATGGGGACAGGTTCGGTGGTGGTGGTAAATAAGCCATAGCTGGGATCTTTGAATGGGAACACTTTCTCTTCAAATATCACATTCTGGATAATGAGTATTTTGCCAGATTTTGTGAGGCACTTGAGCCCTTTGTATTGAGGTGCCAGACTTGAATAAATACATGCCTCTGACCGAATCTACAGCTTGATTTTGTTATAGGGCCTAATGGTCAGAAAACACCAACACTCGAAGACTTTTAGCATATCTATGGACTGATTTTTGCCAAAACAATTTTGGTTTGGGGAGCTAAAATTCAAATCAGCCGTGGGTAATAAATTGATGAGGTAGATTGCAGTAGCAAAAGCTTCTTCCCTGAATTTCATTGGCAAGCCTACTTCAGCAAGAAGAGTGAGTCCCATTGTAGTGATGTGCTGATATTTTCACTCTGCACTACCATTCTGTTGGTGGACATAAGGACAAGAGAACCTGTGTTGTATATCTTCATCACTAAGAAATTTCGTTAAAGTAACAAATTCTTTAGCATTATCAAATTGAATTTGTTTAATCTTCACACTTAGTTGAACTCTACCATTTTCTTAAACTGCATACAGACATCATATATTTGAGATTTACAATGCAATAAATATATCCAAGTGAATTTAGAATAAGTATCAAGAAAATGTAGGTAATACCGAGAACCATTTATTGAAGGAATGGGGGAAGGTCCCCAAATATCAGTGTAAACAAGTTCTAATGGACTAGTAAATTTTGTACTTGAAATATTAAAAGGAAGCTGCTGGAATTTTCCAAGACAGCAAGAACTATAAATCAAATAAGGGACTTTGAAGGGAATATTGCACGACTTCAAAACTCTTACTAAAACATTAGTGGAAGGGTGACCTAATCTCAAGTGCCAAAGACGAAAATTTTCATTTTCTTGATCAGTGGTGACATTTGCAGCTGATGAAACTGAATTTTTATTGTTCGGTTCAAAGGAATAAAGGCCATGATCAACTATTTTTTAGAGAAGCATCTCCTTAGTATCCTGACGTTTCACGTAACAAGCATCAATATGAAATTTAATCCAGACTTTATTATCACAAACAAACTTGTGGACATTGAGAAAATTCTTTGTTAAATCAGATACATGTATTAATCTTTGCAATTTAGAAATTCTTAAAGCTGAAAATGGTTTAAGTAAAGAGCTTAAACCCTGAAAACACTTAACACACATATTACGGCATCGAATGGTAATAAAGGAGAATTAAAATTAGCTAATTTAAAGTCAAAGAAGCATGTTTTCAATCATAGCACAAAATTAGGAAGGAAAATGTAAAACATGCGAATTATTTGAATAAGTATGAGAATAATGGATAAAATTCACTAAATTAAGCACAAGATAAACCCTAAGAATTACTAAAATTAATAAGAGACAATAAAATCTAAGATACCCAGTTGCAAGACAACAATAACTAATGATTAAAGAAAGAAGAATAACTTAAAAATATGAATTGCATTAATCTAAATCAAAGGGGCAAGTGTGCATCAATAATGAAGTAAACAAACGGAAGCAATAACAAATAAACTAAAAGAAGTAAGATGGTAAAACAAACAAGAGTAAAGGAAAACTAAATTAAAGGAACATTGAACCTGAATTTGAGAAGAAATAAAAAAGAGAAAATCTTAAAATCTAGAGAGAGGAGCCTCTCTCTCTAGAAAACTATATCTAAAACCTAAAATTATGTGAATGAATGTGTCTCTCCTGATTTCCCAACTCTGTAGCCTTTAATATGTGTTTCTGGGTTTGGAACTGGGCCAAAAAGAGCCCAGAAATTGCCCCCAGCGTTTTCTGATATCTGCAGCACGTGACGCTTTGTCATGCGTACGCGTTGCCCACGCGTACGCGTTGCCACGCAAATTCCTGGTCACGCGTACGCGTCATCCACGTGTACGCGTCGCTTGTCTGCCGCACCTATCACGCGTACGCGTCATACCACGCGTGTGCGTCACCTAAATGCAAGGCAACTATAGCAAATTGCATATCATTTTGAAGCCCTGGATGTTAATTTTTTAACGCAATTGAAACCGCCTCATTTAGACCTCTGTAGCTCAAGTTATTGATCGATTTAATACGAAGAGGTCATGATTGACAGGTTAGCAATTCCTTCAATTTCTTGTATTCCTTCCACTTTTGCATGCTTTCTTTCCATCCTCTAAGCCATTTCTGCCCGATAAACCCTGAAAACACTTAACACACATATCACGACATTGAATGGTAATAAAAGAGAATTAAAATTAGCTAATTTAAAGTCAAAGAAGCATGTTTTCAATCATAGCACAAAATTAGAAAGGAAAATGTAAAACATGTGAATTATATGAATAAGTGTGAGAATAATGGATAAAATCCACTAAATTAAGCACAAGATAAACCCCATAATCAGAACTACCAATATTAAAAGTGTGTAAAGAGTTACTATTCCCCACTTATACTTGCTAACTGCCTCTATATGAATGATATCTTGTGAATTGCGAAGAATCTGGTGTCAAATGATGAGTCGCTCCTAAGTCTAGGTATTAGTTCGGATTAAATATAGTGGATAATGAATTTTGTGTGTCCGTGGTGGTGAAATTGTCTTATGCTTTAAACTGTTTACCATAAAAATTTTTATTGAATCTGTGCCAGCAATCCATGGCTGAGTAACCATATTTCTGATATAGTTGACATGAAAAATGGATCCTCTCAATTTTTTTTTACGGGAGAGAATAAAGTGTGATCTCTCACTTTTAATTCTATAAGTGAGACTAGAAATAAATAAGAGAAAGAGAATAATGAATGGTAAGATTAAACACTGGACACTATCCAATTTTTTTTCATTGAAGAAGATCCACTCCTATTGACATGTAAGCCTCTTTTAAAAGGATCTGTCTCTCTTTCTCTAAAATTATAGTTACTTCTACCTTAAAAATATATTTATGTATTTTTTTTTTAAAAAAATATTCACTTTAAAATTAATTGGAGAGTAATTTAGATAATTATTCAATTTTAATTTTCGGCTAGGGGTAGGTTTTTGTGTTTTTTTTTTTTTTTTTGGTCATACAAAGTCACATACACTAAAGAGTAAAGATTTCATCACTAATAGTTAAAATTCGAACTTGGGTTGTGGTTTCTACGAGTCCAACATATTGGCCATTGGTGTAATCAAGCAGCGGGAAAACCCAAAAATTTTAATGAAATGGCAAAGTCCAATAACAAAAATTAAAAAAATAAGGAAAAAAAGAAAAAAAAAATAGATAAAAAGTTAAAAACGAGAATTAATCAAAGAATGGCGAAAAAAGTGTTACGGACCTACGACTACGAGTCTACCATTCCCCTCTCCAGCTTCATTCGACGGTGAACTATGAAGAAGAAGAAGAACGATGTCAATGGCGACGAAGCTATTACCAACACTTAGGGTTTCTCCACAACCAAACAAAAGTCTCTCCCCTTCCATGCCAAGCTCTTCCAATTCGCTCTCCTTCTCTATCATTTCTCCAACACTACCTACGAGTTCGTCAATCCCTAAAACATGCTTATCGATTTTGTTTTTATTATCATTATTTTTTAACTAATTGCTATGCGGTTCTACTGTTATCTCAGCTTACTGCGCCAGAGGTGATCGAAAAACAGCCAAAGGAAAACGCTTTGCTCACTCTTTTGGAAATGTCAGTTCTCATTTAATCTCTTAGTTACACTCATTGTGTTATGTTGAATTGTTGATGTTGGTCAATTTGGAAGAGATTTTTCCTCTTGTGATTTTCTGGTTCGAATTTTTGTGGTTTGAGCAGGTAAGACCAAGGGATAAGAAGAAGGGGAGAGGACCACCGAAGCCCCCTGTGCCACCGACTCCACCGAAGAACGATCGCTTCACTGATGAAGATAGATCACTGCCACCACTGAATTTATATGAGTACTTTCTCAACTAGGTCTTTGTTATTTGAATTTTGAATCCAAGTTGCAATTTTGATAAATTCAATAGGTCGATAATGCTTCTAGCAACTTGTGAAGCATGAATGAAAGAAATCATGTGCAACGTTGATTTTGGCTCCATTAGAGTGTGAACTTACATAATGTGTGTGAATTGGGTTGTTGAGTGGATTAACAATTCTATTCTCTTTTAGTATGCTTTATTTGACTTGCAGAATATATTTTTTGATCCCATTTTAATGCACAAGAGAGAAGAGACTAGTGATGCTAAACTGGCCACACTGAATTTTTAAGCTATGAAGATTTTTCTTCTCTTTAGTAGACTTGACTCAACTTTATCGATCTTAAAAGTGTTTTAAATTATTAATTACTAGTAATACTCATATAGTAAAAATGTTTCTCTTAAGATACATGTTGGTATAAAATTTTATTAACCCTAGCAGAAGACACTAAAAAATTTTATCAAAACAACATTGATGGCCGATTCTTACCATCAGAGCATCCATGGACATACAGAATTCTTTTATAACCTGTCTCTGTCCTAAAAAGGAATGATAATGTACTTTTTATAATTGAAGACTAAACTACTATATTTTGGAAAAGATTAATATAAAATTCAGTGAACAAAGGTCGTGGTTTACTTGGAATTATTGGTCATCGCAAGCCAGACAAGATAGCCTCCGGTTTTGGACTTTGATTGTAGCATTTGGAAGTTCATTTTCCCATTGCGTTCTTGGCGACTTCTCGGAACTTCTCGAAATACCATGCGCAATAATGATAGTGATAATAATGACGATGATAATGATAATGATAATGATAATGATGATGATGATGATGATGATGATGATGATGATGATAATGACGATGCTCATGATAGTGACAATGATAATGATGGTGATAATAATACAGCATTTAGTCCACATTGGAATGAAACATGTCTCCACCAAAGATTGGCATAATAAGGGGATTTTTTTTATTATTATTCTTGATCTTAGCACCATAATTAGCTAACCAGTTTGCTGCAGTGTTTGCTTGATGAAGAGTCCATATAAATTGAATTTTCTATTGCCGAATGATGATCTCTTGAATATTAGAGACAAGATCATAATCTTCACATTTGTTGGGACAATACAGATTCTAAAGAAGGATGAAAACATCAAAACAATCAGTTTTATAGATAACTTTCTTTACGCCACTCTCTCAAGTCAAAGCAAATCCTAGGATAATTTTAGTAAGAGTGAAGACTGGGATAATTTTAATGATCTAGACGTGAAGAGTAAAAATAAAATTTTAACGAATTGAATGCATAAACAAAAACTCTCTATCTTTAGATTCAACATTTTTAGATTGATTTGTGTGATTTATAAGCTGAATTTGTCACTTGGCTGAAGCGTAAATTAGAGAACATTCAAAAGGAAGATTTATTAGTTGTTTACTTGAACCAAATATGTAATTTCTTCACCTTCGTTTCTCCCTTACCAAATAGATTTAATTTTTGATGTTCCTGTTCAGCTTAGCTTGATGCCGATTTTCGCTAATATATTAAATTAAAGTACACAGAAGAAAGATCGTGGAGTCCTCCCAACTCCCAAGTCAACTTGCAAGTCGTGATCTTCCGATATCATTTTATCCGTTCTTGGTCCTCCCAAGTCAGTTTTCCATTCACAAGCACAAAATATCAAAATTTGTGTTTAATTTATTAATATCCGTTTCATTTCTTAAGTATTATTGTAGTGTTGTACAGTAACACTTTCAGATTGATTTTTTATTAATCCTACAATAAAGCAAATCAGAAATCTATATAACAGAGTATTCAAGCAACTACTACAGTATACTTTTCTTCACCGTTGCTCTCTTCTATATAACAGTTAGAGCTATTGAAGCAACAACACTAGTACTACATTTTTCTTCACCATCGTCCTTTTCTATATACTAACACTGTAGCACAATGCTCATATTGTCACGGTCACACTACAACAAAATAATGATGGTGTTTCTCATCATGTTTCTCCTATCTATCCCTTCACAAACCTTGGCTGTGAATGTGGCCTTGAGTTCAGAGACCGATAAGATTGCTTTGCTTGCTTTGAAGGACAAGCTTACCAATGGCGATCCTCATGCTCTGCCATCATGGAATGAGTCTCTACATTTCTGTGAATGGCAGGGCGTTACATGCAGTCGCCGCCACATGAGAGTCTCATCCCTACAACTGCAAAATCAATACTGGGGTGGTACTTTTGCGCCATCCTTAGGAAATCTAACGTTCCTCAAGGAGATCAATTTTACTAACATCAACTTGCATGGTGAAATTCTAGGAGAAGTCGGTCGTTTAAAGAGGCTGAAGATTCTTGACTTGAGGAACAATAATCTTGGTGGTCATATTCCTGTGGAGATGATAAATTGTTCAAGCCTTGAGGTGATTATATTGATGTACAATAATTTAACTGGCAAAGTCCCTTCATGGTTTGGTTCTATGGTGCAACTCACTCAATTGGGGCTTGCAGCCAACGGTTTTGTTGGCAAGATCCCGCCTTCTTTGGGGAATCTTTCATCGCTTGAGAAGTTGTCATTTTTACAAAATCATATGGAAGGAAGCATAACTCCGGCTTTGGGTAGATTGTCGAATTTGAAATTTTTGTCTTTGAGTGGAAATAATTTTTCTGGCCTATTTCCTCCTTCAGTTTACAACCTTTCAAATATTCAAACTTTTTATTTAGCGGGCAACCAATTAGCGGGTAATCTTCTCTCAAATATACCTCTGGCTTTTCCCAATCTTCAAACTTTTGCGTGTGGAAGGAACCAATTCACTGGTATTTTTCCATCTTCAATATCCAATCTTTCCGAATTGCAATTTTTTGATATTGCAGAAAATGATTTTCATGGACCAATTTCTCCTAATTTGGGAAGTTTACACAAACTCTGGAGATTCAATGTTGGTCTTAATAGATTCGGGAGCGGAAGCACTCACGATTTGGATTTTCTTTCTTCATTAAAGAATTGTACTCAATTGCAAAAGCTAGGCTTTTATCACAATTCTTTAGGCGGTGTATTGACCGATCTCATAGGCAACTTATCAAGCAATCTCGTTTGGCTTGCTATGGGGTCCAATCAAATATCCGGAAGGATACCTGAAGGAATTGGAAAACTAGTCAACCTAGCATCACTTGATATGGAGTTGAATTTTCTTCAGGGAACAATTCCAGATTCAATAGGAAAGCTAAAAAATCTTGGAGTGTTGTGGTTGGATGGAAATAAGTTCTATGGCAACATCCCTCTTGTCATTGGTAACCTTACTATGCTGTTTGATGTTGATCTGAGTTCAAATAAATTTGAAGGACTCATTCCCTTTACACTTGGATACTGCACCAACATGCAAAAATTTGCTGCATGGGGAAACAACATAAGTGGTAATATACCCAATCAAACATTTGGCTACCAGCAAGGCTTAATAGAATTGTTTCTATACTCCAACTCTTTTACTGGCCCCATTCCTTCTGATTTTGGAAACTTGAACCATCTTTCCATCTTGGATTTACAAGATAACAAGCTCATTGGTGAGATTCCCATGAGACTTAGTGCTTGCACTGCTTTAACAGTGCTCGTACTAGAAGGAAACTCATTCCATGGAAGTATACCTTCATTCTTGGGATCTCTACTATCCCTTGAGGTCTTAGACCTTTCTAATAACAACTTCTCAAGCTCAATCCCGCATCAACTTGTGAACCTCACCTTGCTGAAGACTTTGAACTTATCTTTCAACCATCTCTCTGGTGAAGTCCCGGTAGGAGGAGTATTTAATAACATCACAGCAATATCACTCACTGGAAACAAAAATCTTTGCGGCGGGATACCTCAATTGAATCTTCCTGCATGCCCTGTGTTTCCCTTACAGAAGAAACACAAGAGATCACTTAAAAGGAGAGTCATCCTCTTCATTGTATTTGGAGGGATACTAATCTCTTGTGTAGCTTTTATAAGTATATATCTTCTCAAGAAAAAGGCAAAAAAGTTACCCACTACTTCTCTAGCTTTGCAATATCGCTATGTGAAGGTTTCTTATGGAGAGTTACATCAAGCAACCAATGGATTTTCTTCATCCAATTTAGTTGGCACAGGAAGCTTTGGTTCTGTGTATAGAGGAACCCTTGTTCATTTTGAGAGACCTGTTGCTGTGAAGGTGTTGAAGCTTCAAACAAGCGGGGCATCCAAAAGTTTCATGGTTGAATGCAATGCTCTAGGAAAAATCAAGCACAGAAACCTTGTCAACATATTGACTTGTTGTTCAAGTGTTGATTACAAAGGGAATGATTTCAAAGCCATAGTGTTTGAGTTCATGCCTAATGGGAATCTAGAAGCCTTGTTGCACAACACTATTGAAGATAGCGTGTCCACAAATCTGAGTTTCAACCTAATGCAAAGAGTAAATATTGCTCTTGATGTAGCTTTTGCATTGGATTATCTTCACAATGATTCAGAGAAAGTTGTAGTTCATTGTGATATAAAGCCAAGTAATGTTCTACTTGATGATGAAGTTGTTGCTCATTTGGGAGACTTTGGATTAGCTAGACTCATTCATGGTGCCGCAAGTAGTTCTAGCAGTGGTCAAGCTACTTCCTCTACAATTAAGGGAACCATCGGATATCTTCCACCAGGTATGTGTGCTTTGGATCGCTTTTGGTAATTTAATGACCTGGTATTGTGTTCTATATTATGTTAGATTCACGTTAATTTACTTACAACTAACTTCACCAAGTCCTTAGCACATTAAGAATTAGGTTTTTAACCTTACTATGGCTATCAACCCCTTAGAATAATTAGTTAAAATCATGATATTGTTGTATTATATCCATTGTACTCCTTTCCTTCATTTTTTAGCTTTTCAAACAGAGTATGGAGCAGGTGGCTCAGTGTCACCGCAAGGAGACATGTATAGCTATGGAATTCTCCTTTTGGAGATGCTCACTGGAAAGAAGCCAACTGATACCATATTTGGTGAAGGTCTGAGCTTGCACAAGTTCTGTAAAATGGCAATTCCTGAAGGAATCACAGAGATTGTTGATTCTCGATTGCTGGTCCCATTTGATGAAGGAGAAAGAAAGATCACACCTCAAAATATCAAGGAGTGTTTAGTGTCGTTTGCTAGGATTGGAGTTGCATGTTCTGAAGAATTTCCCTCTCAACGGATGAACATTAAAGATGTTATAATGGAATTGCAAGCGATTAAACAGAAATTGCTTCATTAAGGGGTCAGTTTTATTAAATAAATTTAGTTGCTTTTGAATATCTCAGTTGGATTACTCTCGTATCCATTTGTTGTTTTATGTGAAATTGTTAATTGTGAATTATTATTTGTTGTAATGTACAACGCTTCAATTTCTTTGTTTGCTGTAATGTACAACGCTTGTTTGTGTCTTCTGTACCCTTTACTAGGATCAAACAATATTTGCTTCAATTAATCCATGCATCAAATAATTGCAAAAACGGTAACTTGTTCCATGCATCAAATAATTTATGTTTTTTATTATCCTTTTTTGTTGTGCCTTTGTATTATGTTGATGTTTATCAATTTTGGAAGAGATTTTTACTTTGAATAATTCAAAGTGCTTATAGGCTTATAGCAACTTGTTAAATGATATTGGAATTTGGATAATAAGATAAATATGAAAAATGACTGAATCGAATCACTTTCAAAGTTGTGAACTTACAGAGTGTGTGGAGTGCATGTTAAATCGTTCATGTTGGATATCATGCATAACAATGCAACTAAAATTTGTAAACGAGAGAGATACAATTGAACTAAATAATTTAGACAATGATAAAAATAACTATGCCAATGAGTTATAGTTCAAACTCAAATGACATAATCTCTCCATACTTAATTAAGAGGATGTGGATTTGAGTCTCTTATCTTTAGTAAAAAAAAAAAATAAATAATAAAAATAACTATGACTAAATAGTAAAAATGATAATTTTTAAAATATATAAAAAATTATAATACCTTCTTATATATTACATAAATTATATAAAAAATCATATATAAAAATTTTTACTATTTTTTTCTTTAATTTTTACTCACTAATTTTTATTCAAAACTTCTCATACAATAGTAAATGTTTTACCGGTCTATATATAGTTTAACAAGGGATGAATATCAACTTGAACCTTAACATCTTGTTCAACTTGTGCTTTATTATCTTATTTATTTTGCTAACAAATTGTTTTAAATTGCTTTATCCAATTTGACTAGGATTTCAACCCAGCATCATACAACTTCCTTCCTTAGTCATCTACATGATTCTATAATATATTTATTTTATTTGACTAAAAAAATAATAAAAATATTATTTTCATATCAAAATTAATTATTAGTGTATTTGTATATATATATATATATATATATATATATATATATATATATATAATTTAATTTATTTTTAATATATATTTTTTATTTTAATATATATTTTATATTTGTAACTTATTTTAGTATACAACCAGCATAATTGAAAAAATAATTTTGACTCCTCACGGTCAACTGAATTGTTGAGTTGATTAACAATGCTGTTTTAATTTTTTTTTAGCATGCTTTCTTTGACTTTCAAAAAATATATTTTGAACACACTATTTTTAGTTGGATGTTACATGGTAGATATACTCCAATAAAGTTATGAAAAATGAGTTTCGCTGAAATTTAAAACTGGACCACGAATGTATTTTGATATTAAAGATCTTATAGATATGTGTCTTTTTTTTATTGACCCGAAATCAAGAATTGGTCCGGCATCATTTTTCTCTTCTAATTTAATTAGTGTTAAATGAACTTGCACCAACGTATAAATATACCAATTTGTGACGAAAATTATACTTAATTTTGATTATTTTTATTAATTCTGAGCTCTTTCAAAAATTCCCAATCCCGCTCTCCCTCCTCTAAGCTATCAATTTCGAAAATTCTCAATCCTGCTTTTTCTTCTCCAAACTGGTGGTATGTCAAAGCTGGTTTTACAAAAAAAAGACTTGGATAATCACTTTGATAGGAGTCGACGGTTGTGCATTTCAGGTGGTAATGCCAATGCCACCATAAATTACATGTTTGAAAAAGTCGACGTTGATCCGATGACTATGACGCGATATAGTTCAACAGTAAAAGATCGGTTGGATAGCTTATTTTGAGTTGATGAAATATGTGAACTGATTATCAATATTTTGGTGATGTCCCTGCGTTTAATGTTACGTATGAAAAAAATAAATACAAAAAATTTTTGGTAAATTTTTTTTGGGAATAACCACAAATGTGTATATTCGGGATTGTCATACTTAATAATGAAATGGCATCTATATACAATTGGCTATTAGCTAAATTTTTGGAGGTCATGATGAATAAGCATCCTAAAATTGTTGTAACTGATACATACGAGGTTATGGAAGAGGCAATTAATGAGATTTTTCCAAATGCAACCCATAAATTATTCAGATGGCATCTTTAGAAAAATCCTACTGTAGGAATTAAGGACTCAAACTTCTGTGAAATATTTAAGAAGTTCATTTATGCCAAGTGGAATGTTGTTGAATTTGAGGAGGAATAGTCAAAATTGGTTGAAGAGTTTGGTAGTAACATACGACATGGATTGACAAACAATATAAAAAAAGAAAGCTGGGTTAGGGCATTTCTTCCGGATAAATTTGTGCTAGTTTTAGAACCACTTCATGATGTGAAGATATTAACAACCTCATAAAGAGATTTGTTCTGCGTTTGTTTTGTGTATTTTTTAATACATAGATACAGAGATATAGACACTGAAGACACAAACACAATAAGACACAAATTTTTTAAACTTGTTTGGTATACAAATACAAAACAGAAGACACAAATTACAATTATGTTAAATTTTAATATTACCCTTATTGCAAATTCTCAGTACCACCACAACGCAACTACTATTTAAACCAAACTACCATCATTAACAATCAGCCACCATCTCAACAAAAAAATAACTACTAATAACAATCTAAAACTAAATAACAAATTTAATCCGACAAATATCAACAAAAAATTCAATCTAACAAAATTAATACAAAATTATTTTAACAAAAATTCAAACAAATAAAAAATTAAATTATTCAAAAACAAAGTGTGCGGATCTAGAAACACAGAGTGTGCAGAAGAACAGAGAACGGATCTGAAAAGATGGTGACAGAATGGTGATTGTTGACGAGAAGTGAAGCAGAAGTAACAACTGCAAAAGGTGATGACAGCAGAGAACAACCGTGAATAGACAAAAAAAAGTGAGAGAGGAGAAAAAGGAGGAAGGGATGGGGTGGTTGGTGGTCTGGGTGGAAGAAAGGGAGGCGAGGCGGTGGTCTGGGTGCAAGAAAGGCGGAAGGAAAGGAAGAAGAGAGGCGGCAGTGATTTGGGTGGAAGGAAAGGAGGAAGAGAGGCGGCGGCAGACTAGTGGTACCACGGGAGGAGAGGCGGTGGTGGTCAGAGTGAGTGGAAGGAAAATTGGATGAAAGGAAACCGAGGAAGGAGAAGAATTTCAAGGGTAATTAATGTTCAAATTCGTCCCTGAAAGATCACGCGATCTTTATTTTCGTCCCTGAAAGATTTTTTAATCAAATTAGTCCCTGAAAGATAAACTGTTAGTCAAATTAGTCATTCTGTCAATTGGATGATGACGTGTCACGTTAAGTGCCACATAGCATGATGACGTGACACGCCACGTGGCAGGTATCACTTGACATATAAAAAAGTTTTTTGTTAGTCAAAATAGTCCTTGAAAGTCCAGATGTAAGTCATTTTCATCCCTCAAATTTTAAAAATTAGTCAAATTAGTCCTTATATAATTTTTTTATAATATTAAATTTATAATATTTTTTATACTACTAATTTAATATTATTTTCTAAATCTTAATAAACAAAATTCTCTTTATATAAAATAATAAAAATAATTAAATTTTTATAAAGTTATTTGTCATTTATATTTTAAAATTTTACATTTTCAAATTGTAATTTTTTATGTGAATTTTTTTTATTTAAATGAGTTTATCAAATTATTGTTGATTATATATTTAAAAATTTAATATTTTAAATTTTACTAAATAATATAGTAATTATTTTAAATTTTAAATCTTTTAAATTTTTCAAAATTATAATTTTTATTATTATTTAATTTATATAGTAAAACTCAGTAATTAAAAAACAGGTTTATGGAATCACTTTTTGAATCTTAATATTCTAATATAATTTTTAAAATATTTCATTTAAAACAAAAGGAATTTTATTTTAATATGAAGCATATCTATTTATATAATGTACTAGTGCGGAGTAGCCTGTGTTATGCATAGGTATAATGTTTTCTATTTCATTTTATCTCATTGATTTGTGAAATTAAAAGAAAAATTATATAATCTATCTCAAACATATGAAACACACAAAAATTTATTATGATGTTTGCACGTATTACGCTTAAGAAGCAATTCATTTATAATAATAATAATAAAAAAAATAATAATAATTAACCAACAAATTTTTAATATTTTGTAAAGTTTGGAATTGAAGCAAAATTTGTGAATCTTTTTGAATTTTAACTCTGAGTATCACTACCATTACCTCCTATATATAAGTAATACCGTAATGAAAAAAAAGATGTAGTAGAAAAAAATAGTGGTATAACTTTGTTTAGGTTAACATACATAAATTTTTTATTTTGAGCATATAACTTTGTTTAGGTTAATAAATACATGCATTTCAATTTTGAGTATATATATATTCCAGTAAAATGTAGTAATGTAACAAAAAAGATTTTAGAATAGAAAAGAATAAGAGAGATTTTGAGAAGAATTAAAGAAGAGAGATAATTTTATGAAGAAAAAATAAAAAAATTATATAAGGACTAGTTTGACTAATTTTTAAAATTTGAGGGATGAAAATAACTTATGTCTGGACTTTCAAGGACTATTTTGACTAATTGAAAACTTTTTTATATGTCAAGTGACACCACGTGTCACGTGGCCTGCCACGTGTTACTGACCTGCCACGTGGCGTGTCACGTCATCATGCCACGTGGCACTTAACGTGACACGTCATCATTCAATTGACGGAAGGACTAATTTGATTAACAGTTTATCTTTCAGGGACTAATTTGATTAAAAAAATCATTCGGGGACGAAAATGAAGTTCGCGTAATTTTTCAGGGATGAATTTGAACATTAACCCCAAGTTTAGTGTTCCATCCCTCCCTGCTATACACAAATTTTATGTCTTTGTGTGCCTTTGTGTCTTCTCGTGTCTATCAGAATTTTGTGTCTTATTAACCAAACGAAGAACGTGTGCTTCCGTGTCTATGTCTTGGGTAGACATACCCATTAACCAAACGCACGCTCAAGGCACAGTATTTTAGAGTTGGTTGAGAATCTTGAGTGAACTTTACTTTACGAAATTATCGCAACAATGAGATGATTGCTCAATTCAAAACAATCAATGTTGATCCTGTTTTGACGACTGACTTACAATCTTTTGAGCTCTGTGCTGCAAACATCTACACTAAAAAAATATTCAGACGAATGAAGAAGCAAATTGAAGAAGTGATTTCTTTAGACATTATACATAATGAGTTTCTTTTCACAATTATGGTATATAAAATTTGTGCTTTTTAAAAGAGGGACAAAATATTTACGGTTGCATATAATCGCAACAAGAAGAAATTGGAGTGTAAATGCTGTCATTGGGATCACGAAGGATAAGAGATCACGAAGAGTATCCTTGTAGTCATATGTTATGTGTGTTGAGACGAGAGGATGTAGATAAATTGCCACAAAGTCTAATTCTAAAAAGATGAATCCGAGATGCAAAGAAGTATATTAATAGTAAAAAAAATCAAAAGTACTACAATTGACGCTGAAATTTTTTTTTAGTGAGATATAGTGCAATGTCAGTTGCTACAATGTGGATGTCATTTCTTGCTGCTCAAGAAGTTTCACTTTTTTACAATACAATGAATAAAGTGATTAGATGTACTAAAGATCTAGAAAAAAGGTGCAGCATTAAAATGCAAAATGAGGTTACTCATATACTATATTTTGTTGCTGAATTTGTTGGTGATCCATGTGTCGCTAAGACTAAAGGTGCACCCAAACTCAAAAAAAATGAAACAAAGAAAATGCCATGTTCAAATTGCCTCGTGAAGGGTCATACAAAGAGGCATTGTCAAAAGTTATTTAATGAAGGTGACCATAGCCACGACCATCTCCCTTTTCAATTTATGCACACAGATATTGCATTCTGAGATATTAAATTGAGACCTGCTACACATACAAGTCTTACAAGTTGCTACACATATGGGCCTTTTAATGCGTTATTCAACCGTTTCCTGTTTTCAAAGCGCTACACTCACCATGTATTATGAACGACTATTCTTCTTTCTTCTTCCTCTTCCTCTTCCTCTTCTTCTTCCTCTTCCTCTTCTTCTTCTTCTTCTTCTTCTTCTTTGTTTTTTTTGGATTTTCATAGTTTCTGAAATAAAGCTTTGAAATCGTTTTGAAAATACTGAAACTTCAGAAATACACCCAAACGATTACAGAAATACACCCAAACAATTACAGAAATACACAAAAAGATTACAGAAATACACCCAAAGGATTACAAAACTACACCCAAAGGATTTAAGAAATACACCCAAAATTCGTTGAAGTACACATGCATAGTTCAGAACTCTTTCTCTTTCTCCTCTTCATCTTCTGCTGCTTCTTCTTCTTCAAAAATGATTTCAGAGCTTGATGTCAAAAAACAATGGAAATCGAGAATAACGAAGAAAGAAAACAGAGAGAAAAGCATGTAAATGAAGAAGAAGAGGAAGACGAGGAAGAAGAACGTACAGCAAGAAGAAGAAGAAGGAGAAAGAGAAGGCAAAAAACAAAAGAAAAGGAGAAGAAGAAGAGTAAGAGGAAGAATAACGTGCAGCAAAAAGAAGAAAAAGAAGGAGAAAGAGAATGCAAGAAACGAAAGAAAAAGAAAAAGAAGAAGACGAAGAGGAAGAAGAACGGTTCGAAGCGCATTTTGAGCGTTAGTTTTAATTAGACTTGTAAGGCTTACAAGCCTTAATCGCTTGTATGCGAAGAATTTCTCTATTAAATTAGTGTATTTTGTAGCATTTCTAATAAGAAGGATATAGATACATTAAATAAAGACACGCTTTATTTTTTATTCTTTCTTTTATTATCACTATTAAATTTTCATAATTATATTTTTTATCATTTTTTTATTTTAAATTTTGTGTAAAATAAATAAGGTAAATTATACTTTTTTTATTATTTATTTTATCCTATATTAAGTTTGTCACTAAATAAAATATAAAAAATACTAATTTTTATGTTTTTGACATTTATATCTTATTCTTAATGTCTTGTCTTATCCCATTCTTAAAACTAAATATAACCTAAATGATTACATCAAATCATACTTTGAAATTGATATTAAGAATTAATTAACGCTTTGTTTTGTTGTTATGATTATGACCTTTAAATTAAATTATACTTAAATTTTTATTTGATCAAATCACTAATTATCATTTACTTACATGTATAAATAAAAATTTCAAATCAAATCATACTCTAAATTTAATTTAAATCATTACTTTATAATTAATTATAAGTTAAATAATATGTTTCCTATCCGTTCATGTTTTAAATTTAGTTCAGATTACTAATATACAGTTAATTATAATTAAAATAGTCTACTTTAAATGAAATAATATTTTATCTTAAATAACAAAATTATACTTAACACTTAATTAAAATCAAAATAGCATCATTAACTTTAAATTAGACTTCTAATTTTTATTAAAACAAAAATATTTCAATAACCAATGAAATTGTAATTATTAACACTTAGTAAGTATTTATTTAATTATAAATATAAATAATTGTCTTACTTTTTATATTTAAATTAACCATTTAATTAATTAATATTTTCTTTTTAATATGATTTATTTTAGTATAATTTATTTTTATTTAGATATATAAACTATAACTCATTCTTTAGTTTCTCTATTTCTATTATTTAGGAGAAAAAAGATCAAGTAAATTTATTAGCATAAATATTAATCTAAAGGTATATTGATATTTTTAAATTTAGATCCACTCCCGTTTAGAAGCAAATCCTCCTTTGACTAAAGCACTTGATTTCAACACTTGCACGTAACGACTTCGGCGGAAGACAGAAAGTTCAGAAACAGTGTCTTCAGTTAAGTGGCGGCACGTCCTGCTGCTGCACAAGACAAAGACTGCAATGTTAATAGATAACATTTTTTTCATTTTCTTTTTGGATTCATTTTGTTTTATTAAAAAAAATTGTTAAACCTTTGAGTGCCAAAATTTATTCTAATTTTCACCTTCCTTCTTTCTTAACTACTCCATGCACTTGTCGCACTGCATAATGATAATGATCATCTTCATTATGTTTCTCTTACCTATTGCTTCACAAATAGAGTACATGACATCTGCTGCAGTGACCATGCCCTTGAGTTCAGAGACCGATCAGATGGCTTTGCTTGCTTTGAAGGACAAGCTTACCAATGGAGACTCGGATGCTCTTCCATCATGGAATAAGTCACTCCATTTTTGTGAATGGGAGGGGGTAATATGCAGTCGCCGCCACAAGAGAGTCACATCCTTGCAACTACAAAATCAAGATTTGGGTGGCACTCTTGCACCTTCCTTGGGAAATCTAACATTCCTCAGAGAGATGAGTCTTACTAGCATCAATTTACATGGTCAGATTCCAAGAGAAGTTGGTCATTTGAAGAGACTGCAGATTCTTGACTTGAGGCAAAATAATCTTCATGGAGAGATTCCCATAGAGATGATAAATTGTTCAAGCCTTCAAGTAATTATATTGCTATACAATAATCTAACTGGCGAAGTTCCTTCATGGTTTGGTTCTATGATGCAACTGACTCAGCTGGGGCTTGGTGCTAACGGGTTTGTTGGTAGTATACCACCTTCATTGGGAAATCTCTCATCTCTTGAGAAGTTGTCACTTGCATACAATCAATTGGAAGGAAGCATAACTCCAACTTTGGGTAGGTTGTCAACTTTGAAATTTTTGGGTTTGGGTGTAAATAATTTTTCTGGTCAAGTTCCTCCTTCACTTTATAACCTTTCAAATATTCAAGTTCTTGATTTCACGGAAAACCAGTTAGTGGGTAATTTTCTCTCAAATTTACCTATGGCTTTTCCCAATCTTGAGATACTTTTGTGTGGAGGGAACCGATTCACCGGTACTTTTCCGTCTTCAATATCCAACCTTTCTGAGCTGCAACAGTTTCAAATATCCAAAAATGATTTTTATGGACCAATTTCTCCTACCGTAGGAAGTTTACACAAACTCCAGATATTTAATGTTGGACGGAATAGATTCGGAAATGGAAGAGCTCATGATTTGGATTTTCTTTCCTCATTGACTAATTGCACTCAATTGCAGAAATTAGGCTTTTATGAAAATTATTTAGGTGGAGTATTGCCAGATATCATAGGCAACTTATCAACCAATCTCGTTTTGCTTGGTATGGCTTTGAATCAAATATCTGGAAGGATACCAGAAGGAATTGGAAAACTAGTCAACCTAGCAACACTTGATATGGAGGGGAATTTTCTTGAGGGAACAATCCCAGATTCAATAGGAAAGCTAAAAAATCTTGGAGTGTTGTGGTTGGATGGAAATAAGTTCTATGGCAACATCCCTCTTGTCATTGGTAACCTTACTATGCTGTCTGACGTTGATCTGAGCTCAAATAAATTTGAAGGACTCATTCCCTTTACACTTGGATACTGCACCAACATGCAAAAATTTGCTGCATATGGAAACAACTTAAGTGGTAATATACCCAATCAAACATTTGGCAACCAGCAAGGCTTAATACAGTTGTTTCTATACTCCAACTCTTTTACCGGCCCCATTCCTTCTGATCTTGGAAACTTGAACCATCTTTCCATCTTGCATTTACAAGATAACAAGCTCATTGGTGAGATTCCCACGAGACTTAGTGCTTGCTCTGCTTTAACAGAGCTCGTACTAGAAAGAAACTCATTCCATGGAAGTATACCTTCATTCTTGGGATCTCTACTATCCCTTGAAATCTTGGACCTTTCTAATAACAACTTCTCAAGCACAATCCCACATGAACCTGTGAATCTCACGTTTCTGAATACTTTGAACTTATCTTTTAACCATCTCTCTGGTGAGGTCCCGGTAGGAGGGGTATTCAATAATGTCACAGCAATATCACTTGCCGGAAACAAAGATCTTTGTGGTGGGATACCTCAATTGAATCTCCCTACATGCTCTACGTTGCCCTTAAAGAAGAAACACAAGAGATCTGTTAAAAAGAAAGTCATCCTCATAGTCGCATTTGGAGGGATTCTAATCACTTCCGCTGCCTTTATTATTAGTATATATCTTCTCAAGAAGAAGCAAAAAAGGTTATCCACTCCTTCTCTAGCTTTGCAATATGGCTATGTAAAGGTTTCTTATGGAGAACTACATCAAGCAACCAATGGATTTTCTTCCTTAAATTTAATTGGCACAGGAAGCTCTGGCTCAGTATATAGAGGAACCCTTGTCCATTTTGAGAGACCTGTTGCTGTGAAGGTGTTGAATCTTCAAACACGCGGAGCATCGAAGAGTTTCATGTCCGAATGCAAAGCTCTAGGAAAAATGAAGCACAGAAACCTTCTCAATATATTGATCTGTTGTTCAGGTGTTGATTACAAAGGTGATGATTTCAAGGCCATAGTGTTTGAGTTCATGCCTAATGGGAGTTTAGAAACCTTGTTGCACAACACCATTGAAGATAGCGAGTCCACAAATTTGAGTCTCAACCTGATGCATAGAGTAAATATTGCTCTTGATGTAGCTTTTGCATTGGATTATCTTCACAATGATTCAGAGGAAGCTGTAGTTCACTGTGATGTTAAGCCAAGTAATGTTCTACTTGATGATGACATTGTTGCTCACTTGGGAGACTTTGGGTTAGCTAGGCTTCTTCATGGGAATGCCACAAGCTATACTAGTAGTAATCAAGCTAGTTCCTCTGTTATTAAGGGAACCATCGGATACCTTCCACCAGGTATAAGTGCTTTTGATCACTTTTGGTACTTCTTTAATAACTACATATATTGTTACTGACCTGGTATTGTTTTCTATGTTATGTTAGATTCATGACAGTATAGCAATTTCATCATTTACTTTCAACTAACCAAATCCTCAGCGCATTAAGAATCAGAATTTTACCTTACTCTGTCTATCATTTGATGTTACTTTTTAAGCATGATGTTGTTGCATTTTATCTATATATACACACTCCTCCTTTTTCATTCTTTTTTCTTGTTTAAAGCATTGTTATTGGAATCAACAGAGTATGGAGCAGATGGATCAGTATCACCACAGGGAGACATCTATAGCTATGGAATTCTTCTTTTAGAAATACTAACCGGAAAGAGACCAACTGATGGCATGTTTGGTGAAGATCTAAGCCTACACAAATTCTGTAAACTGGCAATTCCAGAAGGAATTACTGAGATTGTTGATTCAAGATTGATAACTCTGTTTGATGAAGGAGAAAGAAGGATCACACAACAGAAAAACATGATGGAGTGTTTAGTGTCTTTTGCTAGGATTGGAGTTGCATGTTCTGAAGAGTTTCCCACTCAACGGATGAACATTAAAGATGTCATAATGGAGCTGCATGCAATTAAACACAAACTGCTTCCTTAGATAGGTGTCATGATTATGGAAACAAATTTAGTTCTCAGTTGGATCTGTTGTCCATTTCTTGTTTTATGTGAATGTTGTAGTTTAATTTACATAGCTTCAATTTCTATACGCTAATGAAATGCTTCTTGTTGTGTTCTGTACCCTACTTTACAATAATCAAGGAACAGTTTTTTATGGCAAATCTTTTTTCTTTTACACTTCAATAATGTATTGTGTCAATTTTTCAAGCACAATCCCGCATGAACTTGTGAACCTCACGTTGCTGAATACTTTGAACTTACAATAATGTATAACTAAAGTGAGACCCGCACAATATATGAAGAAATAAATTATTTATAATATATAATATATTTCAATAAATATTATATCAAAATTATTTTAGAGATTATAAATAGATTTTGAATTTATTTATTTTAAAAAAAGACATAGGTTATTTATATTAGAATTATACAAAAGTGTATTTTCATTTTTTGATTTACATTAATAGCTACACTTTGTCTTTTCTTGCGATTTTTTTGTTTGTAAATAATTAAAAAAATAAATAAATGAGAATGAAAAACATATAAAAATGTTATATTAAATTTAAGGAATTTTTGATAATTAGTATAAAAGATTAAAAAATGAAGAGTAGTAAGAGTATTAATATGTATAAACTGTAGAATTGAATATTTGTAATTGAAATTTTTTATAATTATTATTATGACACTTTTAAATATGTTTATTACATTTAATTAGTACTTGATGTTTCAATTAAATAATAATAGATAAGAGTTTTTTGTTTTAATTTTTTAAAAACATCTATTTATAATATATAAAAGCTGATACCAACTCTTTCCACAATGAGTTTAAGCCATCTTTTCTTTCCTAAGGATGCCACGTCAGCAATTCCAATGACTTGGCAAAAGATGAAAATCAACCAATCACTATTTAGTAAAATAAAATGTTTTAAAAAAATTAAAACAAAAAATTCTTATCTATTATTATTCAATTGAAACATCAAGTACTAATTAAATGCAATAAACATACATTAAAAGTGTCATAATAATAATAATAATAATTATAAAAATTTCAGTTATAAATGTTCAAATTTTACAACTTATACATATTAAGACTCTTACTATTCTTCATTTTTTAATCTCTCATACTAATTGTAAAAGATTTCTTAAATTTAATATAACATTTTTATTTACAAACAAACAAAAAACGTAAGAGCAGACAAATTGTAGCAATTAATGCAAAACGAAAAATGAAAAAAATGAAAATGTAGTTTTATATAACTCTAATATAAATAACCTATGTCTTTTTTAAAAATAAATAAATTCAAAATCTATTTATAATATGTTCTCTAACATATTTTTAATATAACATTTATTAAAATACACTATATAGTATAAATAATCTATCTCTCCACATATTGTGCGGGTCTCACTCTAGTTTTACTAAATAGTGATTGGTTGATTTTCATCTTTTGCCAAGTCATTAGAATTGTTGATGTGGTATCATTAGCAAAGAAAAAATGGCTTAAATTTATTGTGAAGAGAGTTGGTATCAACTTTTATAGATTATAAATAGATAAATAAATTACACCAAATTAGTTACAGCTCATTGTTCCCTATAGACCTATATCCTGAGCAATATAATTAAAGGATAAGTTACAGAAAGAAAATAGTACCATAAGTAGTTATACTTACAAATTTTAGAAAACAGGTCTACTACACATCCATATAACCATATAACCAAGTTGACTCAAGCTCAAATTGATTCAAGCGTATTAAATGGAGACCGAGAAACACGCGCCAGACACAAAAAAATGTCTCGTTTTTCATTTGCGCTTCATTATGAACGAACGTTACATCTTCAACATGAAACCAATACACCAAAACACTCACTCAAACTTCAATTACATTTTTTGCGAAAACCACTACTGCAAACGAATCGAAAGAAGATTTTGCAAGCAATAACTAGAAACAAACGAAAATAGCAACAAAGACTACAAAAGGTATGAGAAAACTACTATTCATTTAAAATCTTACAATGTCGCGTTTCGCCTAGTTTCATTTTAGTTTTACTGGTTTGATTTGCTTCATTTAGTAGATTGAACTATTGTGAATGATTTTTACAGTATAACTGGGGTTTTAAGATATAGTTGCTTGTTCTTATTGGTTTGGATAGTTTAATTAGAGCTCTGTTACTATCTTTAGTACTTATTTTTTATTGAAGAACACTATTCTTGTTGATTGAAAATTGATAATGATTTATTAACCACATGAACGTTTTTCAGTTTGGTGGGCTTTGTGATTTTGGTTCTGTGCATGAAGGATTTTCGGTTCGGTGGATTGTGGCATATTAATTAACTTGATTAAGATATACATACTTGTGGTTATTGATGTATTGAATGAGTTTTGTTTAGTACAATTGACATTAGAGACAACTCTTTCACTTTGATAAGCCATACTACTATAATAGTATTCTTGTTGATTAAAAGTTGATCATTATTTATTAACCACATAAACATTTTTCGGTTCGATAGCCTTTTTTATTTTGGTTCTGTGCATGAAGGATTTTCGATTCGGTGGGTTGTGGCATTTTAATTGACTTGTTTAACATACACATGCTTGTGGTTGTTGATGTATTGAATGAGTTTTGTTTAGGACAATTCACATTAGAGATAACTTTTTCACTTTGATAATCCATACTACTGTAATAGTATTTTTGTTGATTGAAAGTTGATCATCATTTATTAACCACATGAACATTTTTCAGTTCGGTAGCCTTTTTTATTTTGGTTCTTTGCATGAAGGATTTTCGGTTCGGTGGGTTGTAGCATTTTAATTAACTTGTTTAACATACACATGCTTGTGGTTGTTGATGTATTGAATGAGTTTTGTTTAGAACAATTGACATTAGAGACAACTCTTTCACTTTGATAAGCCATACTACTGTAATAGTATTCTTGTTAATTGAAAGTTGATCATCATTTATTAACCACGTGAATATTTTTTGGTTTGGTAGCCTTTTTTATTTTGGTTTTGTGCATGATTTTCAGTTCGGTGGGTCGTGGCATTATAATTGACTTGTTTAACATACACATGCTTGTGGTTGTTAATGTATTGAATGAGTTTTGTTTAGGACAATTCACATTAGAGACAACTCTTTCACTTTGATAAGCCATACTATTGTAACAATATTCTTGTTGATTGAAAGTTGATCATCATTTATTAACCATATGAACATTTTTCGGTTCGGTAGTCTTTGTAATTTTGATTCTGTGAGTGAACAATTTTCGATTCGGTGGGTTGTGGCATTTTAATTGACTTGTTTAACATATACATGCTTGTGCTTGTTGGTATATTGAATGAAATATTGAATAATAATAATAATAATAAAATAATAATAATAATAATAATAATAATAATAATAAGTGGTTGAATAATAGTTTTTCATTCTTATAATTTTTCAATTTAAACTAATCTGAACTTAATATATCGTTTTATATGTCAAGCAGATGTTAGTTTAATCTATGAGAGATTTAATTCAATAATTTTTTGTAAGATTTAAATATATACTTACTATTTCATTCATCTTTTTTATTTTTCTGTTTTCAATTTTCTTTATCTTTTCAAACCAGTTGGTTCTAACTTTCCCAGTTTTAAAGAAAAAATTTATTTTAGTGTATAAGAGGCTACATCTAATTTGTTTTAATTGTTGAAAATATGGTCATAAAATAGATGTTTACCCAAAAAAAATTCTAAAAATTTATCTAAAGAAAGTGCGATTATAGATGTTGATAATCAGAATTCTATAAACATAATTCATTCTGATAATCGAAGACAATAATAGAGGATGGAAAATGAAAGCAAAAAAAAAAGAAAAATAGAAGATGAAGAATCTAGATCAATAGAAGGCGAAGAATCTGAATAAGCATTTACACATGATGCCATTAATTCTTTCTGCTTGTGATAATTTTATCCGGTAGAATATGTTTTATGGGGCCAACAACTTTTACAAGACACAAAATCAGAATAATATCTCTGAATTAAAAGAAAAAAATATGTATGAACCATGAATGGTTATCAAGAGACAACAAAAAAAAAAAAAAACAAAAATCAAGAGAGATAAAACAGACCAGGAAAAAAAAGGAAATTATTCCACATATTTAAGGCCTTAAATATCATAAATGATGAGAAAGAAAAACAATCTCAACCTAAAGAGGAATTATAGTCCAAACTGTAATTCTAATTAAATACAACTATTGTAAATAAATTGAAAAATATAAATTTAATATTAATTTTTAAAAGTTTTTATTAAATAATTTCAAATAAAAATTTAATTTATTATAGTTATGCACGATTTCAATGTTTAAATCTAATAATTATTTTATATTACATAGTTTACCGTTAAATTAGATTAAATTTTTAAAATGGTTCTATAAATTCACGACTTTTACCATTTTAATCTCTTAAATCTAAAACTTTTTATATTAGACTGAGATTTAACTATGGGTAGAGGGCTGACAATGGGTAGGGTAGGGTAGGGTTTAGACTCTACCATAACCCTACCTGCGGGTTGAAAACTTTCTTAAAACTCTACCCTTCCTTACTTATGGATTGAGAATCTCTCAACCCTAACCCTACCCGCACCCTAAAGTTTTAAAGCCTACCCTACTCGACCCTACCCGCAGAAACAAATAAAAAATTTAAATAAATATAAAATTCAACCATTCCAAATTTCATACATATTAATAAAATAGAAAATAAACAACTAAGTTCAAATTAAAATTAAAAACAATAAAATTTTAAAAAAATCCAATATAAAATTACAAATAATATGATCATCAACTAGCTTAGTGATGATTTCAAATTTTTATAAGAAGAAGATTGTGAGTACAAGACTCACTTTCTTCACTACATACATAACTTTTACATATATATTATATAATATATTAAGAATGCGGGTAGGGTAAGGTAGGGTATACCCTAAACCCGTATCCTACCCTACCTGCAGGCAAATTTGCACCCTACCCTACCCTACCCACAACGGGTAGGGTAGACAACCCTACTTGAACGAGTTGGTCCGGGTTGGGTACCCGCAGATAGCTAGGGTATATATTGCCAGCCCTATATGGGTACCATATTGGTCTTTACCCTTTTTAGCACTGAATCAGTGAAGGAAGTGTTGAGCTAGCCAGCTATAACTTACTACACCGAACACATCGCTAAACAATGTCATTTCGCTTTGGCGCTTAAACAAGACAAAAACAAGAGGGCGAAAAAGAGTTTATATGATGTGCAAACCATTTTATCTCCCTACATTCTCCAAAACGACCTCATATTTATGTTGTTTAAGAGCTAAAAAGAAACAACATCATTTAGTCCTGTGTTTAGCATGACAATTTAGAACTAGCTCAACATTCTATTCGTTGACTCAATATAAAAAAAGATCCAGAGACTAATATGGTGTCTGAAATTGAATCTCATGAACCAACATAGTTAGAGGGTTTGCTTTCAATTCAATATGCAGTTTTCTTCTCTTAATTTAGATAATTTAATATAATATTAATTTTACTATGAAAAGTTGTATGTGAAAATTGCATATGTAAGTACAACAACAACAACAATAATAATAATAATAAAGGGGTTGAATAATAGTTTCTCATTCTTATAGTTTTTCAATTTGAACTTATAACACCCTGACTTTTTGAAAAATTAAATAATGTTATCATTATTTATTGTTTTATTTAAAGAAAATTATTCTCCTAAAAATAATTAAATTAAATTTTATGATGCTTTGAATTTAAAATTTATTAGGTTTTTTAAATAACTTTTATTATAATAAAATATTTCAAAAGAGATAAAAGAATTATTATTATTAAAGTATATTTTTGTCCCTGAAATTATCGAAAAATTTTAAAAATACTCTTAAGCTTTAATTTATTTCAATTTTATCCTTAATGTTTTAAATATGCTTCAATTATATCCTTTTTGTTAATTTTTTTATAGTCAACCAATAATCAACCTTTTATTTCTAATTTTACCTCCTAATTCTAACTGTGTTTGGCCCACTCCCTAACCCATTTCAACGCCTCCACCTTTCTTCTCAACCTCATTCCATTTCTACACGGCTATACCTCCACCTTTCTTCCCAACCATCACTCATCCTCTCTTTATCTCTTTCGTTGCAACTGCCGGCGCCATCACCAACCACCACCACCAATCTCCATCTTCGTCTCCAACATCATTCATCCGTCTTTCTCACCACTCATCCATCTCCATTTTTATGATCATAAAGCAGCAAAAGACAGAGTCTGAATACCAATCACTCATCACGTTTCTCTTCTCCCAATCCGACATACTCAAGTCTCATACAACATCACCATTTATGGTGCCTCAAGCTCATCCTTCACCGTCCACGATTAACTGTGCCTAGAGCTCCGTCACTCATGATTCACCACGCTCAGAGATCCACTGTCCGTGTTTCACTGTGTCTTGAGGTCCGCCGTTATGTGCACTATGGCTTCCTTCTCCAACAGCCTCAACTCCCCTTCTCTATCTGCCCATGTGCAAATCTTGAACATTAATTGGTTTCAGAAATAGCCCAAATAGAAACCATGAGGTTTAATTTCTTGTTCAGATCTATAATTAGGGTTTAATTGTTCGAATGGTTTTCTATTAGTTTGTCAATATCACTCTTTTATATTCAATTTTGGTGTTTTCAACTCGTTGCTGGATTGTAACTTTGGTACTTTATTTTGCAATTGAGCCAAATGTGTGAATTGATAAAGTTTGTCCATACTTAAGATACTGAAATAGTTAACATATGTGGTTGTGATTAGCAATATGAATATATAGTCAATGCTTTATTGTCTAAAATAAAGGTTTATGCTGAATTTTTTGAACTATTGTCTTGTAGAATATAGATAAATTTAAAAATTTAAACCTGGCAAGTGCGGCGGCACAACGAAGAGAAGAAGGGCGATGAGTGACAGTGGTTGTGCACAGTAGTTGGTGAGACAATGAGAAGCAAGAGAGAATGAAAGTTAGTATGAGAGAAAAGACAATAGAAGACGGAGATAGAAATTGGTGGTGGTGGCGCCGGTAGTTGTCGCGAGAGAGATGAATGAGAGGATGAGCGATGGTTGGTAAGAAAAGTGGAGGTGTTGGAATGGAATGAAGTTGGAAAGAAAAGGGGAAATGCGTTGGAATGGATTATACAGCGTGCCAAACACTGTTAGGATTAGAGAGTAAAATTGAAAACAAAAAATTGACTATTGGTTGACAATAAAAAAATTAACAAAAAAGATATAATTAAAACATATTTAAAATATCAAGGATAAAATTAAAATAAATTAAAACTTAAGAATATTTTAAAAATTTTTCGAAATTTTCAGAAACAAAAAATATATTTTACCTTTATTATTATTATTATTATTATTATTATTATTATTATTATTATTATTATTGATCAAAAGAAAAAAAAAAGAAAAAAGTGGCTGAATGCTTTAAGGAAGTAAAGATAAAGATAGCCAAAGGTTGCTTGCATGTAAACATATATATATAATCATAACACATGTCATTCTATTTATTAATCATCATCATTTTTACTTCATTTGCTTCTTTGTATCACCAAACCAATATAAAAGAATAAGAGAAAGAAAATTGACCGAGAGAGAAAAGGAGAGAACCGAAGCCCCTTTGATCTTCCGGCTTTGATTTTTTGCGATCCATAATTTTAATAAAAAATTTAATCCGATAAAAGTATTCGTATTTTTCTCTTCTATATGTTGGTGTTATTTTTGTTCTGTGAAAGCTGATAATGACATAGCTCTCCTTCTCCTTGAGTTCGGCCAATTAAAGTTCTAAGAGATATAGATAATTTTTGACATTTTCTTCTTCAGCAACTCGATCAAAAAATTTATCCGAAGCTTTCCGTTGATTTGATTTCATACGGAGATAGGATTTTGATAATTTTATAATAATTAAATGTGAATTTGATGAGTGAACATTGGTTTGATTAATTATTGTTTGAGTTTGAATGAGTTTATGTTGAATCATTGTTGTTTACTTGAGATTTTGATTTGGTTATGTATGAACAGCCACCTGGGGTATTTTTTATTATTTTGAGAGTAAAAATAGATTTTCAAAAGTTTTAAAAATTATATTAGCTAATTTTAAATTATTAAAGAAATGATTATGTTTTGAGTCTCGAGAAAAGTATTATGTTTGAATTTGATTTATCAAAAAAAAGAATTTAATGAAAGAAAAATAGATTTGAATTATTTTTAAAGAGAAATTTTGATATTTGAAAAACACCTGGGCAGTACGTAAGGGTTTTGGGTTAGTCCCACTTACTTCGGGTATGAGATGAAGAAGAAGAATTATGAAAATTAAGTTTAATTATGAAATTTTGAAAGATTATGACAGAATTGATATGAGAATGAATTTTTGAATGAAAAATCTGGGTAGAGTAGCAAGGATTGTGGTTCATCCCACTTGCCCCAAGTCAGTGACAACAGTAGTGGATTATTTCACTTACTCCAAATTGAGCTTTTAAACACTCGCCTGAGTAGTAGCCGCAATAGTGGTTATTCCACTAGTTTTGGGTTAAGCGGGTAGTAGAAAGGGGATTGTAGCTCAAACCCACTTGCTCCGCAATGGGTGTTTCTGTCCATGGCTAGCTACCAGAACATGTCGTGTTAGCTATATAACCGACAGATGATATCATCAACCATAGAAAAGGCATGCATCATATGCATTGCTTGTCTTGCTTGTTTATGCATACTTCTTTGTGATATGTGTTTTCTGTGATTAAGAGTGTGTGCTTCTTGACTTGTAATTTTTTTTTGTATCTCTGGCCTGTTAAAGTTGGTTGTATCATGAGCTTTGCTGCCATTGGCCACCTGTTGAAGATTGCAAGTATGTTGTTATGGAATTCCTATGTAACAAATAATAAAATGAATATATAACTATACACTCCGATCTTACTAAGAACTTTTCAATTCCTACCTCCTATTTTCACCTCTTTTAGATACAGATGCAAAGGTTTAATATGGAGTTACAGGAACATAGAAGAGTATGTTTGCAAATTAATTTGTTGTTAGAATTTCTTTTTCCCTCACTCTGTTAGTTGAAGTTTTATTCAGATGAGTAGGTTTTTGTGATCGGTTTTGTATATATTACTATAAGGTATTAATAATATTAAGTATGTGAATATGTGTATTTGATTTTGTTGGAAATGTCTTAACTTTTTAGTAAACATGTCGATATTTTAATGCATAAAGGCTCAATATTAAGTAGATAATAAAGGAATTAGGTTGGTAACGCCTTACTTTTGGTACGATCATGCCGTGCTGAAAGTTATGTCGTGCTGAAAGTTAGGGTGTTACAGAACTAATCTGAGCTTAATATATCATTTTATATATCAAGCGGATGTCAATTTAATTTATGAAAGATTTAATTCAATAATCTTTTGTAAAGTACAAAATTCTCTCAGAGATTTGAGTATATAATTACCATCTTATTTATCTTTTTTATTTTTTCTATTTTTAATTTTCTTTATCTTTTTAAATTAGTTGGTTCCAACTTTCTCAGCTTTAGAAAAAAAATTCATGTTAATATACGAGAGGCTATATCTAATTTGTTTTAATTGTTAAAAATATGGTCATAAAATAGATGTTTATCCAAAGAAAAATTATGAAAATTTATCTAAAAAAGTGTGATAATAGATGTTGGTAATTAGAATTCTATAAACATAATTCATTCTGATAATCGAAGCCAGTAACAGAGAATGGAAAATGAAGGAAAAAAATGAAAAAATAGAAGGTGAAGAATCTGGATCAATAGAAGGTGAAAAATCTGAATCAGCATTTACACATGATGCCAGTAATTTTTTCTGCTAGTGATAATTTTATCCGATAAAATATGTTTCATGGGGCCACCCGCTTTTACAAGACACAAAATCAGGATAATATCTCTGAATCAAAGAAAGAAAATGTGTACCAATCATAGATGGGTTATTAAGAGACAATAACAAAAAATAAACAAAAATCAGGAGAGCTAAAACAGACCCAAAAAAAAAATTATTCCACATATTTAAGGCCTTAAATATCATGAATGATGAGAAAGAAAAACAATCTCAGCCTAAAGAGGAATTGCAATCCAAACAATAATTCTAATTAAATACAACTATTGTAAAAAAATCCAAAGACCTTAATTTTTAAATTTTTTATTAAATAATTTCTTATAAAAAATTTAATTTATTATAGTTTTGCACAATATACATATTTAAATCTAATTATTATTTTACATTCCATAGTTCACCTTTTAAATTAAAATGGTCTTATAAATTTACAAATTTACGACTTTCACCATTTTAGTCTCTTAAATCTAAAATATTTCATATGACTCTGAGATTTAACTATGGGTACCATATTGGTCTCTACTCCTTTTAGCACTAAATCAGTAAATGAAGTGTTGAACTAGCTAGCTAAGACTTACTACACTGGACACATCGCTAAACAATGTCATTTTACTTTGGCGCTTAAACAAGACAAAAATAAGAGGACGGCAAAAAATTTATATGATATGCAAACTGTTTTATCTCTCCACGTTCTCCAAAATAATCTCATATTTGTCTTGTTTAAGAGCTAAAATGAAACAACATCATTTAGTCATGTGTTTAGCATGACAATTTAGAACTAATTCAACATTTTGTTCGTTCACTCAACATAAAAAAAATCCAAAGACCAATATAATATCTAAAACTGAATCTTAGAGACCAAAATAATTAGAGAGATTGCTTTCAATTTAATATGCAGTTTTTTTTCTTAATTTAAGTAATTTAATATAATATTAATTTTATTATGAAATATTGTGTATGAAAGTTGCATAATAATAATAATAATAATAATAATAATAATAATAATAATAATAATAATAATAATAAGTGGTTGAATAATAGTTTTTCATTCTTATAGTTTTTTTAATTTGAACTAATCTAAACTTAAATATATCGTTTTATATGTCAAGTAGATGTTATTTAAGTTATGAAAGATTTAATTCAATAATCTTTTGTAAAGTACACAATTTTTTAAGAGAGGTTTGAGTATATAATTTCTATCTCATACATCCTTTTTATTTTTCTGTTTTCAATTTTCTTTATCTTTTTAGACTAGTTGGTTTCAACCTTTTTAGCTTTAGAGAAAAAATTTATGTTAGTATACAAGAGGCTACATCTAATTTATTTTAATTGCTAATAATATGGTCATAAAATAGATATTTATCCAAAAAAAATATGAAAATTTATCTAAAGAAAGTACGAATATAAATGTTGGTAATCAGAATTCTATAAACATAATTCATTCTGATAATCGAAGCCAGTAACAGGAGAAGAATAATGAAAGTAAAAAAAAAATAGAAGGTGAAGAATCTGGATCAATGGAAGACGAAGAATCTGAATCAGCATTTACATATGATACCATTAATTCTTTCTGCTAGTGATAATTTTATCCGGTGGAATATACTTAATGGGGCCAATAGCTTTTATAAAACACAAAATTAGGATAATATCTTTGAATCAAAAGAAGAAAATATATATGAACCATGGATGGTTATTAAGAGATTACAAAAAAAAAAAAGCAAAAATCAAAAGAGGTAAAACAGACTAAAAAAAAGAAAAGTATTCCACATATTTAAGGCATTAAATATCATAAATGATGAAGGCATAATTCTAATTAAATACAACTATTGTAAATAAATTAAAAAATATAAATTTAATATTAATTTTTAAAATTTTTCATTAGATAATTTCTTTTAAAAATTTAATTTATTATAGTTATGCACAATATGCATGTTTAAATTTAATTATTATTTTACATTACATAATTCACTGTTAAATTAGATTAAATTTTTAAAATATTCCTATAAATTTATAATTTTTACTATTTTAGTCCTTTAAATTTAAAATTTTTTATATTAGCCTCTCAGATTTAATTAAGGGTACCATATTGGTCTCTATCCTTTTTAGCATTGAATCAGTAAAGAAAGTGTTGAGCTAGCTTGCTGTAATTTACTACACTGGACACATCGATAAACAATGTCATTTTTCTCTGGCGCTTAAATAAGATAAAAATAAGAGGACGAAAAAAAGTTTATATGATGTGCAAACCGTTTTGTCTTTCCACATTCTTCAAAACGATTTCATATTTGTCTTGTTTAAGAGTTAAAACGAAACAACATCATTTAGTCTTGTGTTTAGCATGACAATTTAGAACTAACTCAATATTTTGTTCATTGACACATGCAACATAAAAAAAAAATTCAGGGACCAATATATTGTCTGAAACTCTATATCAGGAACCAAAATAATTAGAGAGTTTGCTTTCAATTCAATATGCAATTTTTTTCTCTTAATTTAAATAATTTAATATAATATTAATTTTATTATAAAAAATTGTGTATGAAAATTGCATATGAAATAATAATAATAATAATAATAATAATAATAATAATAATAAATGATTGAATAATAGTTTTTTATTCTTATAGTTTTTTAATTTAAACTAATCTGAACTTAATATATCATTTTATATGTAAAGTGGATATTAGCTTAATCGATGAGAGATTCAATAATTTTTTGTAGAGTACACAATTTTTTCAGAGATTTGAGTAATATAATTACTAATCCATTCATCATTTTTATTTATTTATCTTCAATTTTTTTTATGTTTTTAAACCAATTAGTTCCAACCTTCTCAGCTTTATAGAAAAAATTCATGCTAGTATACAAGAGGCAACATCTAATTTGTTTTAATTACTGAAAATATAGTCATAAAATATATGTTTACCTAAAAAAATTAAAAATTATGAAAATTTATCTAAAGAAAGTATGATTATAGATGTTAATATCAGGATACTATAAATATAATTTATTCTGATAATCAAAGTCAGTAATAGCAGATGAAAAATAAAAAAAAAATAAAAGGTGAAAAATCTTGATCAATAGAAGACAAAAAATTTAAATAAATATTTTACACATGGTGCTATTAATTCTTTCTATTAGTGATAATTTTATCCAGTAAAATATGCTTAATGGGGGCCAACAGCTTTTAAAAAACACAAAATTAGGATAATATCTCTAAATTAGAAGAAGACAATATGTATGAATCATGAATGGTTATTAAGAGACAAAAACAAAAAAATTAAGCAAAAATCAGAAGAGGTAAACTAAACCAGAAAAAAATTATTTCACATATTTAAGGTCTTAAAGATCATAAATGATGAGAAAAAAAACAATCTCAGCTTAAAGAGGAATTGCATTCTAAACCGTAATTCTAATTAAATACAACTATTGTAAATAAATTAAAAAAATATAAATTTAATATTAATTTTTAAAATTTTTTATTAAATAATTTTTTATAAAAATTTAATTTATTATAGTTCTGCACAATATGCATTTTTAAATCTAATTATTATTTTACATTATATAGTTCAACGTAAAATTACATTAAAATTTTAAATAGTTTTTCAACTTCACGACTTTCACTATTTTAGTCCCTTAAATCACATTTTTTTTATATTAGTCTATAAGATTTAACTAAGGGTACCATATTGGTCTCTACTCTTTTTAGCACTCAATGAGTAAAGGAAGTGTTGAGCTAGCTAGCTATGACTTACTACGCTGTACACATCACTAAACAATTTCATTTTACTTTGGCGCTTAAACAAGATAAAAATAAGAGGGCAAAAAAAAATTTATATGATATACAAACCGTTTTATTTCTGCACATTCTTCAAAACGACCTCATATTTATCTTTGTTTAAGAGTTAAAATAAAACAACATCATTTAGTTCTATATTTAGCATAACAATTTAAAATTAGCTCAACATTTTATTAGTTGATTCAATATAAAAAAAAAATTCAAAGATCAATATGGTGTCTAAAACTAAATATCAGAGACTAATATAAAGGATAAAAAAATTTACGGTTGATTTTTATATTCTTTAACATACTAGGATAAAAAAAAAGTACAAAATAGATAATCACATAAACAATGGAGTAAAGAATAATAATAATAACAAAATATTAGATATAAAGTAGTAAATTTATTTGCAAAAGAGTGAAGCATCCTTGAATTGAATCTTTTCTCTCCTATACGATACAAAGAGAAGAAAATGATAAAGTAAATAATTGCTTTATAATATAGATAAAAAGTTTGAAAAATTTTAGTATTTAAAATTTAAATTAATTTTAATTATTAATATATTTATCTATAAAAATAAAATAGAAATGTATTTTTATTAAAAATTAATTAAATAATATTATTTAAATTAAAAAATTGATTAAAGACTTAAAGTTAAAGGATAACTAGCATTTTTGTTTTGATATATATATAGGCGTAATATGGTTGATATCAAACATGGTAAAGAGGGAACAAGATCAAGTAGAGTCGCGATCAACTTTCAGCCATACCAATCATAGTCCTATTTTGTTTTCCTTGTTTTTTCCTATTTATTATGTCGGGGTTTTGAGGCCTGGAGTTGGGCCAATTTCATAATCATAACAGTTGTATAGAGTTGACCGTAAAACAGCCAAAAAAGGAAGCACTTCGCGTTAATGATAATGAAACGAATGAGAACATTGTGATCAAACCACACACCAGTCCAAATATTATTTATGGTTGCCACTTATCTTTCATTGTGCATCAATTATATCCTTTCAAGTCTTAATTGAAAATTAGTTCGATTACGTTATTATATCTATTGACAATTTCGTAGGTAAATTACGTTGCAATTCATAATGTCGGAATATACACAAATTTAAGTAACTCTGAGCTTGACTTGTAGCATGCACAAGATATAGTTTTAATCGGTGGGTTCCTTGTTATTGTGCAATGCAGATTTATTTCTTCTAATCCAAGATAATGTTTTCCTATTTCTGATGTGTCATCAAATTTGTGACTCTAAATGAATTTGGACTTCTTCAAGCTAGCTGTTAATTGTTATTATTCTTCACACCGTGTTGGAAAGGTTACCTAAATTCTAAACACAACATTTTGTTTTTTTTTTTTCCAGTTTATTGATTTCGACACATGAAGTTGCCTCAGACATGTTTTTGAGATTGTTTTTCCAATAAAATTCCAGAACTTGGTGAAAGAGAAAGGCTTCCATGCATGTTTTTAGGGAGGGAGGAATATCATGATGGAGAATTAAGTTTAGGGTATGGAAGTTGTAATTCTAAAATTAACCATCATACTTATATATAAAAAATCAACAATCAAATTAGTCGTTTTTATAGAACATGTTATAATATAAAATATATTAAAAATAAATTAAATAATATATATTTAAATATAATATATAATAATTGATTTGATAACTAATTTTTTTATATATATAATATTTTTATTCTACAATTTGATAGGAGAAAATATTTCCAAATGTTTAGAATAAATATTAATAGTGTCTTTAAAACTTTTCATCCTGTTTATTTTTAACTCAAAAGTACTCATTGTACATCTTTGTAAAATGACGATTTTATCCTTTTTCACTTTCCATACATTCTCAATTCTAAACCAAGACTAACATATATAGGAACATAGTTTTTTAACCGAAACCTTCTTTTGGTGTTAAAGGAGAAGGAATATAATACGATATTGTATGATATTGTATTAAGAGATGGAGAGAGTTAGATAAAAATTAAAAAAAAAATAGAATAAAAATTTTTAAAATTAGGATCAAGAAGCTAAAAAAATTAGAGTTTATAATTATATCATGTATGTCTATATTAGTATATCATACTTCTATTTATAATATAATTATCTAATTGAGTTATAGATTTATTCAATTAATAATTATTGACAGATTTACGTAAACTTAAATTCTATTTTTTTTTTATAAATTCACTCGTCATTATTCTCCTCCTATAACAGAAGAGAATAAAAGCATATATGACTAATATCAATTAATCAAACAAATAAAAAAGATAAAATTATAGTGTAAAATAAAAAAGTATAATAACCAATTGCACTATAAGACTATAACCCCTATATTCTACAATCAGAAAGAAAAATTAATTAAGTATATATGCACATTATGACTAAAAAATTGTCTTAAAGTATTGTTTGTACACTTATAAAAAAATTAAAGCCAATTAAAAACCTTTTATGTTTCAATAAAAGATAATCTATATGTGTGTGTGTGACTTCTAATTGTTTTTGATATCATTGCACTCTCTGAATTTTTGTTTTGTACGTGACTTCTAATTTTTTTTAAAAATAAGATATGAACAATTGAACATTAGTTTTATAGGCATAATCAACCGAAAAAATGAACAAAAAATAAGCACAAAATTAAAGAAAAAGTAAAAATTGAGATAACTAATGTATGTGTGATTAAATTTTAAGTTTCAATAGATAAATAAGAGAATAATTATGAAAATAACAACAAAAATCAATCATCAATTATAAAACAAGTTAAAAACAAGTAATTGTTTTTTACCTGCCACCAACAATCTTGCTAACCTAATTGTTTTGAATCTGTAATGACAATGCAAAAAAAGTTAAAATTCAAATAAGTTAAAAATAATTTGAAAACTAATTAAAATTTTTTTAAAATAAGTACTGAAAAATATTCTACGTAAATAAACGCTGACAACTATAACAAATTTGTTATTTGGGTGCTCTTTCTTGTACTATTTTTTGAATTCAAACTTACAAAACAGAAACATAACAACATATCTCAACTAAAAATTCAGAACAAACTAAAAATTACAACAAAAATCAAGAACAGACAAAATTCAGAGCAAATCATAATAAAAATCATAAAGAAAATAATGAATTCAGAAATTTCAAAATTAAAATAAAATAATGAATCCAAAATAAATCCTAAAGTTGAAATTAGAATAAACAAAAAAAAGAATAAAATCATAACAAACTCTATAATCCAGTAAAAATAGAATAAAATCAAAATAAAACAGAAACATAGTCATATACCATAAGTTAAGGTTTAGGGTTAGGGTTCAAAAACGGGTTAGAATTGTTCATTTAAAATGAAGTAAAAACGGAAATGGAATAGGAAGAGGGATGAGGAAAACCTACCTGGAGGAGGAAAGAGAGAGACAAGTTGGTGATTAAGGGAGCAACGACGGCAATAACAGTGGCGGGAGGACAAAAACGGTGACGACAGAGCAACCAATGCGTCACAAGGAGCACCTAATCGAGTTCACGCAATCTTTGGATGCAGTTGGTGGTGGTTGACGCTGGCGGAAGGGCTGCCAGAGGTGGTTTGGGGGGAGAGAGGGAGAGAGAAAGAGAGATGAAAAGGTTAGAGAGAGTAGTTCGAAAATGAGGAAAGAGAGGGTTCGGGGTTCGAATTTAGGGTAAGATTGCCGTGAAATTTACTGGCAAAAAAATCCGATGGTAACGCTTTGAAAGTGACCAAAACACAGCGTTGCACCAATCAGGTATTACCGGCGGATAAATCCGACGGTAGTCTCGGTGCTAATTTTCTTGTTTTCCCTCCAATTATTACTGGCGAATTTATTATTGTCAAATTCGTCAATATACACATCGCTAACGTCTGATGCTAAATTCAACGGTATTCAGCATTTTTCTTGTTGTGTTGTTGTTAACCCTAGATTTGGATTTTGAATTTGTGATTAATCTACAATTTCAATTAATTCTTCTCGTTGCTGTTGTGGTTGAAATTCAAAAATTAAAATCTTATTCTTTTTCTTCTCTTGTAATGTGTTGTGGTTGTTATGGTTGATACTTTTTTCAAGTACGCTCTAATTTCTTCCAAATTACATCTAGATCTAAAACTTCATTATATTTTAAAAAAATTTTAGTGATAGTATTGGACGAATTATATGACATATAATGATACATAAATGCTATATCAAATACTTATTTATCTGCATTTAAATTGCATTTTTTTCATAATAATCTGAACCATATTAGACCTTTGCTTTCGAGGTATTTTTCAATTTCCAAAAATCTTTGTTGTTTTGTAGTTTTTTTAACATTCTAAAACTGTTCTGTGAGAATAAACTAATGGTAACCATCTCTAATACCATTAAACATAGAAAATTTGTTCAATGAAATAAAGCACCATTTGAGAAACCACTACAAGAAAAAACGTATTTATCGACGCAAAAAATCGACGGCTATCTCTCCCGTCGATATTTTTCGACGGCTTGCTGTCGATTTTTTTTAAAAAATAAATAAAAATAAAATAATAAAATCGACGGCCTGTTCGTCGATTTTTTTTATGATGCATTAAACCTCCGCAAACTATCGTCATATTGTTGATGAATCAGAGGATGAAAATACTTTTATTTTAAAATCGACATACATGGCGTCTATTTTTATATTTAAAATATCGACAACCTTTCTGTCGATAAATTTAAATAGTTGAGATGGTATGGATTTAATGTATAAAATAGACGCCAAAAGCGTTGCTTTTTTCAAATTAAAATCGACACAAATGGCATCGATTTTATATAATAATATCGACGACAATGTTGTCGATTTTAGTAACAATTTAAAATCCTCATCACCACGTAGATGGTAATTGTTTTTTCTTTAAAATCGACAAATCTATTGTCTATTTTAATAATTATAATATCAACGACTATTACTGTCAATAAATTTTAATGATAGAGATCTTTTTTCAAAATAGGATAGAAGGTATAAATTTATTATATAAAATAGACTGTTAATATGTTAATTTTTGTTTTAACTCGACGAATTTAACGTCGATTTTTATAACAAAAAATTATGATCGCATTTATTACCCACGTCTTTCGTTTCAATCAGTTTCTAAACATTAACCCCAAACCTCAGAGAGACTCAAAGTTTAGAGTGAAGCTGTTGCTGCTTCTTCTTCTCCAATGCTTGAGAGTAGAGACCAGAGACGGAGTCACCGTCACGGAGAGAGGCAGAGAGCAGATCAGTAGAGCTTCTTCTCCTCCGACGATTGAGAAAACCCGCCGTCCTCCGTCGGAGAGCAGAGCTTCTTCTTCTTCTTCTCCTCCTCCTCCTCCGCCGAGCCCGCCGCCGCGCCATCTGTTCATGTAAGTTCCTCTCAGTCTCTCTGATTATTATACTTATTTTTGCAGTTGTTGTATCTACTATTTTCATAATGAAATTCTGAATTTGTGTTTGTTAATAACAATCGCATCACTGAAACCTAGTTAGCATAATCAATTCATCACATTTCATCAATTCAATTGACCGTGCTCAATCAAAATCAGTTACTCTCTCTCTTTTGTTCTTCAATTGATTTTTTCATCAATAAAAAATTTGCTCAGCATTTGTAGATGATTCACTATTTTTCTCAATGATATAGGTCTTCAATTCAAAGATTGATGAAGAAAGAAAGGCATTGCGGGTGTTATCACTACTTTTGTTCATTTTTCTGTGTTATCCTGCAATTTTGTATTCTTTCTTCATGACTGACATGGATTTATAGGATTCTTCTCTATTTTTGGTGTTAGTTCTCTAAATTTTTATTAAGTTAGATTCAACGATCAACTATATGTAACCTCGTTTTATGCTGAAGAAATCTGTAAAGAACTTCAATGTCTTGCAACGCTTGTTCATGAAGAGCTTAGAAATGATCATTTAGTTATTTTATTTTTCTTAGGGAAGAATAATCTCTTGCAGTCTAAGATTAATCAATATGATGCCAATTTTCAGGGAGTGAAATGCGGTATCTATGGTGCCAATTGCCCTGGGTGGATAATAAACATGGAGGTTCATTTTCATTTCTTCGCTTTCACATTTTGTTTCGTCATCCTCTCAATGTTTCTTGTTGACTAAGTGCAACATAACTACAGGCCTGTAATGCAACATAGCTATTCTAGGTTTCAAGTTGTACCAAATTATTATTACCTACCTATATGTATGTTAACACACTGATTAGTGCCTACCTATGTGGAACCTTGGACAAGTTTTTTGGTTTAGTCCTTCTTCTTAAGTATATATAAATATATATATATATATGTGTGTTCTAGATTGGCATGTTGACATGTTGATGACCTTTCTCCTTGCTTACAGGTTGTGGCTGGAGAGCTTGAACTGAATCATGAATGCAGTTTGATGCACTGGTCGTCAGAGGATTTCGAATCTAAATTGCAGGTATTTTAAATGTTTTCCTTTGCTGAGAATATGTTACTTATACAAATCACTCATCATATATTTCGTTATGACGAGAATTTATGCTGGATGAAATTTTGACAAATATCTGATGTGGAAATTGTGAACTAGTTCATAACTCTGATTCCTAAGGAAACACAAGGTTTTCTATTTTGTCCTAAAACCTAATGACAAAATTCAGTTTACAGGCTCTACTATTTTGTCCAAATATAGTGTTTTGATATGAACAAGTTTTAGCTCATTGCAGTTCTTGATTTCTTTCTTTCAATTTTGTAGGGATCTTGATTAATGGACAATTCCCAGGGCCCACTATAGATGCGGTTACAAATGATTTAAAAATACCAGGGGATGAATTGGAAGTGAATCTCAAGAGTTGGGCTGTTAGCTCAATATCTAGCTTTCAGAATATTTACTTTTTGGGTTAGTATTTAGTTATTACATATTTGGTTTTAAATTTTCAGTTTCATGCTACATTTTGTTACTTATGACAATGTGACTTTAGTTTTTCAAAGGTTGTAAAATTTTATGATTTTAGCTTTTTGTACTGCAGTCTGCACTATTATAATTATTCTGTGCAAAATACATAAACATCTAAAACTAGTATTATGTTCAAGTTTACTATAGGTGAAAAGACTAACAAGAGGAACAACTGATGAAACTATAGGTGACTTCTTATCAGAACTTGGAATCATGGCTCATGTAAGCCACACCAACACTGCTAAATTGGTTGGTTATGGTGTGGAAGGTGGAATGCATCTGGTTCTTGAATTGTCTGAAAAAGGAAGCCTAGCTTCAGTTCTTTATGGTAATGCAGGATTAATTGTTTAACCTTTTCAAAATTTTCATATGTTTCTAATTTCTTGTGATTGTTATTAGGGTCAAGGAGAAGCTTCCGTGATCTATTTGGCAGAGAATTGCATTAGGAACAGCAGAGGGAATATTATATCTTCATGAAGGTTGTCTTTTGTATATGATTATATTATAAGCCTGTCTTTCTTAGTTGTTTTCATTGTTTCCATGTGATTACAAATTTTCTATTTCTTTAATAAAATAATTATCTATTCAATTAGAATCATGCATGAAGTCTTTGTATTGCTCTTCAGGAGGATGACTTATTTGCTGTTTCCTCACTTGTTTTTATATTTAAAATTTTATTTTCCTCACTTGTTTTTATATTTAAAATTTTATTTTTATCTTGTCTTGAGTCTTTATGTTAGAGAATTATTTATTATTTTGATAAGTTTGTAAACTTATTATTTAATATTTAAAAGTTTATTTGCATTAATTATTTTCTATTTTATTTTTATATTTAAAAGTTTATTTGCATTAATTGTTTACTATTTTTTAAATAAAAAAATAATTAAAACATATAACTATTAAAATCGACGGCAAAGTTGTCGCTTTTTTAAAAACCAAATATAGACATAGAATTTGTCGGTATCTAAATAATTAAATCGACGGCAAATGTGTCGATTTTATTGAATCAAATATCCACGGTAACGTTGTCTATTTTATTAAGCATATTATCGACACATATTGTCAATTTTATTGAATCAAATATCGACGAAAATGGTATCGATTTTATATAATAATATCGACGGCAACGTTGTCGATTTTAATAAGAAGATAAAATTCCCAAACTCATATTATAGACGGAAACACTATCGATTTTATTAAATTATTATCGACGGCTAGACAAGCCGTCGATTTTATTAGAATTTAAAAAAATCGACAAGCTTAATAGCGACCACCTCTTTCGTCTATTTTGCCGTCGAATTTTAATATTATCGACGGCCTAGCCGTCAATTTTGCCGTCGATTTTAACGATATTTCTTGTAGTGAACATTGTATCAAGAGATCGATAGAATTGGATAAAATTAGAGAAAATAAAATAGAAATAGAAATCTCTAGAATTATAGACAAAAGAAAAATTAAAATTTTTAATTACATCATGAATATTCATACTATTATATTATATCATACTCTTAATCTAATTGGGTTATAAATTCAATACTAATCCTAACAGAATAATTAGAGAGTATTTTTTTTTGGTGTCTCAGTTGTTAAAGAGTATTTAAAAATATAAGTAGTTAATATTACCAAAAATAAGAAGTGATATTTAAAACAAAAATGTTAAAATTATGCTAAGTGGTGTAATTTGTAAAAATATTTGCGTATATATTTATATAAACAGATACATGTGCAAATTTTCATGCTATTCACGTACTAAAACATTATAATATATATTGAGTTTCTTGCATATTTTTTGTTATAACAATTTTGAAGGACGATATTGACATGTTTGATTTCATATTTTTGTAACTATTTAAAATTACCACGCTCTTTTGACTTGTCATGAGTTATTGTGTCCTTCAAAGAATAATGTCAAACTTCAAACCCACCCTTAATTAGCTACTAGCTAGTATTGTTTTTTTTTATATTTTTTCAAAACAGTCATATATATAATTATAATTTATATATTAGATTAATAAAATTATATTTTATAAAAAAATGTTGCTAACAAGTCTCCTACTTGTTAATAAGATTATTTAAAGTATCATTTTTTTAAAATACACCATAAATATATTGAAAATTATAAACTTTTGGATTTTCAATATAAACTTTTAATATTTAATGTCCTAAAAGTGCTTATTAATTAAGATATTTATATGTAATTAGTTAATTCTTAAAAATGTTTAGATTTTGTTAATGAGGGTCTTAAAGATCAGGACAAATTTTTTAATAATCTAAAAGTGAGAAAAAATCTAAAGATATTGAATGCATGAAAAAAAATTAAAAATATTTATTTTTAGAATTAACATTTTTAAATTGATTTGTGTGATTTCTATGCTGAATTTGTCATTTGGCTTAAGCGAGAAGAGAAATGCTATATATTTGAGTTTTTTTTATAAATTAAGTCTAATAAAAATTTTAATTAGACTTAATTAAAAAAATACTTAGATGTATAATATTATTACAGAATAAAAGAGCGTTCAAAAAGAAGATTTTTATCAAGTGTTTACTTCAACCAAATATTTCTTCACCTAAGACACCAACAAAAAAAAAAAACTACATCTTCGTCTCTCCCTACTCACATCAATTTCATGCACATGATCACGATGGCTTTCATCATCATCTTTTTAATATTTATAGCTTCACAAACCTTCGTGAACATTCCATTAACTACAACGACGGCCACGCCTTTGAGTTCAGAGAGCGATAAGATTGCTTTGCTTGCTTTGAAGGACAAGCTTTCCAATGGCGATCCTCATGCTTTGCCATCATGGAACGAGTCTCTCCATTTCTGTGCATGGGAGGGCGCTACATGAAGTCGCCACAGAATGAGAGTCTCGGCCTTGCAACTTCAAAATCAAGACTGGGCTGGTACTCTTGCACCATGCTTAGGAAATTTAACGTTCCTAAGGGAGATTAATCTTACTAGAATCAACTTGCAGGGTGAGATTCCAAGAGAAGTTGGTCATTTGAAGAGGCTGCAGATTCTTGACTTGAGGCAAAATAGTCTTCGTGGTGAGATTCCTATGGAGATGATAAATTGTTCAAGCCTTAAGGTGATTGTATTGTTCAGCAATAATCTAACGGGAAAAGTACCTTCATGGTTTGGTTCTATGATACAACTTACTAAATTGGGGCTTGCAGCCAACGGTCTTGTTGGTAGCATTCCTTCTTCTTTTGGAAATCTTTCATCGCTTGAGAAGTTGTCACTTGCATTCAATCATTTGGAAGGAAGTATAACTCCAGCTTTAGGTAAATTGTCGAATTTGACATTTTTGTCTATGAGTGCAAATAATTTTTCTGGCCAAGTTCCAAATTCACTTTACAACCTATCAAATATTCAAGTTCTTGATCACAGAAAACCAGTTAGTAGGTACCTTTCTCTCGAATATACCAATGGCTTTTCCCAATCTTGAAATATTTTTGTGTGTAGGAAACCAATTCACTGGTACTTTTCCATCTTTAATATCCAACCTATCTGAACTGCAACACTTTGAAATAGCTGAAAATGATTTTCATGGACCAATTTCTCCTACTATAAGAAGTTTACACAAACTCCGGATATTTAATGTCGCTGGTAATAGATTTGGGAGTGGAAGAGCTCACGATTTGAATTTCCTTTCCTCGTTAGAGAATTGTACTCAGTTGCAAAATCTGGGGATTAATGGAAATAATTTAGGCGGTGTATTAACAGATATCATAGGCAACTTATCAAGAAATCTTGTTTTGCTTGCTATGGGATCCAATCAAATATCTAGAAGGATACCTGAAGGAATTGGAAAATTAATCAACCTAGCATTACTTGGTATGGAGAGAAATTTGCTTGAGGGAACAATTATGATGGTTTCAGTGGCTAAGAGAAGGGGGGTTGAATCTTAGCCCCTTTTTCGGTGCTAACACTTGCTGAACTTCAGAGGAGACTTTTTTGTTTTTGCTCGTCACTTAACACGAGCAACTTTGTTTTGTCTCGTCACTTAACACGAGCAACTTTGTTTTGTCTCGTCACTTGGCACGAGATAATTCTGGCTTTTGCTCCTGTGTAGTAGAAAACAGAAATGGAGTAGAAAGAGAAGAAGATTGCACCCAGATATATCCTGGTTCGGCTACTAAGTGCAGTGCAGCCTACATCCAGTCTCCATCACAAACATGATGGAATTTCACTATAATCAATCTGATTACAACTTGTAAAGTGCTAACCCAACTTACAAGGGGATTCCCACAGAATCATGATACACAACATAGATGAACAAAGGAACTCTAAGACATCTATGGCGTTTTCTTTTAATTTTGCACTCTCTGCCTTTTTCCGCTCTATGGCTTTTTCATACAAACCTCACTTGTTTGCCTTTTTCCATGAGACTCAAGACATGACAAAATTAAACAGAAAAATTACATAACAGAATACATTGAAGGAGAAGAGAAAACTGTTAGCTCAGGTAGCTCTGAGAACTCTGTGCCTTGCACTCTCAATTTTTCTCCTTGCCTCAAACAGTGGTTGTTCCCCCTTTTTAAAGAAGAGGAAAGCCTCCACACTTGAAGCCAAAACCGAACCAACTTCTTCCTCCTTCAATGAACAGAACCGGTTCGGCCACTCAGAGAGAGAAGAGATAACCATGCATTAACCAACATGCAATTACCTCTAGTCCTTTCTTGATCATCACCCTTCATCAATCCGGGCTCTCCATCCTTGGCTTCCTCTCCAAGATGGATTCCTGGCCCTTGATGCCGCATGATGATAATGACTTCATCTGCTTTAATCTCTGCCTTCAACCATCACTTCGCCACTCTAGCTACTCCCTGTGGTGGTTGAGCAGAATCAAAGACAAGCCATGCTTCAAGAATCTCCTCTAGCTGGCCGAATCTTCTTCTTCCATTTTTGAGCATAAAAGGCTCAAGATAGCCTCACCAAATCTAACCACATTTGGTGAATATCTTAGCCACAGCTCACTTTTATTTTGGTGTGTTTTCTTGCCATCATTAGCTTGATGGTCTTGATGCATGCCACTCTTTCTTTTTCTTTGTTGATGAGCACGGCGTCCATGGTTTACTGGACAAAGACCAAAGAGAGAAGAAGAAAGAGATGAGAGAGAATGTGAAGTTAGAGTAAAAGCAATTAAATGACATATAGCATATTGATTGCTAGCTTTTACTTCCCATGCTTTGAGTGGAGGTCATAATGATTCCCATCAAATCAAAGTCAAGTTCTCTCTCATGTTTCCAATGCTAGCTTATTTAAATTTGAAATCCATTCTTAGCAAGCAATGGAATCCGTTGAAGAGTATGAAGCCTTTTTTTTTCTTTGCTTCATGGATTCGGTCAAGCATTAGGAACTCTCCTTTCAAATAGAATTGGGCTTGGTTGCAATGATAATTAAATCAGGTCCAAGAATAACATTTGCTTTCCTGATAAAATTTTGGATCAAGCATAGAACACACAAGAAAGCAACTGTTTGGGCTTGCAACAATAATATTTATTCTAGCCCAATTATAACTAGCTTTAATTACAAACACAAAGCTGAACCAATAATGCAACAGTTGGGCTTTGTTAATTTTTTTTGTTTCGGCCCAACATAAAATCTGCACAACAAAATTATTAATTAAGCATATATGAATTAGGATTAAATTAATAATTTTGTATTTGAATATTTTAATAATGTTTGTTCATCATCAAAATTAAATAAAAGGGAGAAAAAAAATTAGGGTTAGTGGGAGTACGTACTCCGTACTCTGTACAATTTTGAAAATCGAAGATGAGCGGTGGAGTGAGCGGGGAAGAGACTTTGAGGGTGAAACACGGTGAGGCAGCCGATAATGTCGGCGGAAGAGATAAGGGGGAGAGCGGGGGAGGGATTGCATCAGGAGAAAAGGAGGATCATATTTCGGGAGGGGTTTCTAAGCCTTTGAAGGTTTCTTTCAGGGACAAAGTTGTGGGTTCCAAGATTGCTAAAGCTTTTTCACTTGTTGAAACTTTATCGGGAGATAACATTGCGATAGTTTCTGGGAAGCAAGGAGATCTCTTACCACCGAGTGTCACATTTACCCAAGAAGCTAAGAATTGCTTGGCAGAACCTTATAAGGATGCTATAGTGATTAAGGTGCTAGGTAAACATTATAGCTACACTACATTGTCTCATAAACTCCGAACGGTATGGAGGATTAAGGGAGGTTTTGATTTATTGGACGTGGGATTTGACTACTTTCTTGTGAAGTTTGATGTGGCTGAGGAGCGAGAAAAGGTTCTCTTAGGAGGTCCATGGATGATTGAGGGAAATTATGTGGCTGTGAAGCCTTGGGACCAAGAGTTTAGATCAAGTGAAAACTGTTTTGGAGCAACTTTAGTGTGGATTAGAATTTCTGGATTACCAATTTGGTGCTACCAAGAAGATGCAATGCTCCGTGTTGCGGCTGCAGTTGGCATTCCCGTTAAGGTTGATTTGGCAACAAAATTAGCTGAAAGAGGACGATATGCTCGAGCCTGTGTTCAGATAGATTTAGGATTGCCAGTGACTAAGAAGATTCTTGTTGAAGGTGTTGAATATGAGGTTGAATATGAAAGTCTTCACCTTATTTGTGGCTCCTGTCTCAAGTTTGGTCATGATATGAAGGTGTGCAAGACTGACAGCAATGCAGGAGGAGGAACTAATGCCAAGGTGATCAGCGATGTAGCAAAATAGCCAGAAAGCTCAAATTCAAAAAATCCAGTGCATGTGGAAAAGGCAAGTTTTCATTTTGGCAAGAATCTTGGAGATGAGACTGTAAATGTTACTGTCCCAAATTTGGTGGAGAGTGATTTGCATGCTGTTCATGTAGACCATGCACAACATGAGGATTTGGAAGGTTGGACTCAAGTGATTAGGAAAGGAAAGTATAAAATGGGTCAAAAGCCTTCTCCTAGTACCCATCAGGTCCAACCAAAAGCAAAGAAGACTCCTAACAAGGCTACCAGTACTTGGACAAGGCCTAACCACCAACGTACAACACATGCTACTGGATCCAAAGTAAAATTAAGCAGGGGCATCAATATTGGAAAATCGGTTAGTGTGGCTTCTTCGGGGACTCGGCACAATGTTCATTATCAGCAGCAATGTGAGACAACAAATGGCACTGTGCGAAAGCGTCCTCGCCCAAACTCTTTGCAGAATTCACCAGTAGATAAGGATGGAGCATCGACGGCAGGTATGGTGCAAGTTTCGACGGAGAAAATTGGGCTGCCACTTGAGAGTCCATTAAAGGCAGGATTGTCGAAGACAGGGACAACATGTTGAGTCTCGGGTTTGTTATTGGAGCTCCCTTTTTGCTGTTTTTTATGGATAGTTTCAATATCATAGCCTGGAATGTGAGGGGTGCGTCTAACAAGATGGCCCGTGTGCATTGCAAAAATTTGGTGAGAATATATAAACCATCTTTCTTCTTTCTCTTTGAGACTCATACCATGTTTAATAATTTAAAAAATTTTTGGGATAAGTTGGGTTTTCATTGTGTTGGTATTGAGGAAGCAGTAGGACACAGGGGTGGCATTTGGTTTCTATCTTCTATTGCTAATTCTTCTTGTGTGGTTATTGATCAAATTGACCAATGTATCACAGTGAAAGTGAGTGTGGGTAACTTAGTTTGGCTTTGTAGTGCAGTATATGGGAGTCCTCAATTCGAAAAAAGATGTATGCTTTGGGATCATTTGCGTTCTATTAATTCAGGCCATAATAGACCATGGATGGCCATTGGTGATTTTAATGAGATTATGGCACCAGATGAGAGTACGGGTGCTTATTTTTCTTCTCACAGAGCTAGTCTATTAGCTACTACTCTAGATGACTGTGAGCTCTTTGATCTTAAAGTGACTGGTAGGAGATATACTTGGTATAGAGCAGTTCAGGCTAGCAGGAACTTGGCTAAAAGGTTGGATAGAGCTCTAGTTAATGAGGCGTGGATGTCAATGTTTCCTGAGGGTTATTCTGAAATTCTTAGCAGGCTTCATTCTGATCATTGTCCTATTTTAGTTCGTTGTCATGGTAGCCCCAGAGTGAAAGGTTCTCGTCCTTTTAGGTTCCAAGCTGCGTGGGCAACACATCCTTCTTATAAACATGTTATTAGTAAGGCTTGGAATCAAGAGTTTGGAGGCGTTACTGAAAGGCTTAAGATGGTTCAACAGGCTTCTTTGGACTTCAACTCAAAGATTTTTGGAAATATTTTTGTGCGAAAAAATAAGCTGGAATATCAGATTGATCAGATTCAACGGCGTTTGGAGGTTACCGATGTGTTATCTCTGAGAATTAAAGAAGCTGAACTGAGGGAAGATTATAATAGGCTTTTATTGCAAGAGGAACTTTTTTGGTACCAGAAATCTAGAGAGCAGTGGGTCAAGTATGGGGATAGAAACACTAAATTCTTTCATCTTCAGACTTTGGTGCGTAGAAACCATAATAGAGTACATGGATTATATGTTAGAGATGGGTCTTGGTCTACTGATCCAGATATTCTCCAGGAAGAAGCCCTCTCTTTTTACAAGAATCTCTTTGGTACAACGGAAGAGGTTGAGGTTGATTGTTTAGGGGATGTTCCGATGCCCACTCTAAGCACTGAGGCTTGTGCTAGGTTAATTGACCCTGTCTCTTTTGCGGAAGTCAAGTCAGCAGTATTCAGTATGAGCCCTTTTAAGGCTCCTGGTCCAGATGGCTTTCAAGCTTATTTTTTTAAAGAATATTGGGAGATAGTAGGCACTGAGATTTGGAATATTGTCCGGAGCGCTTTTTTGGGAGAGTTCTTAAATCCTAGCATCATGGAAACTCTTATTGTGCTTATTCCTAAAATTGATAATCCTACCTTTATGAAGGATTTCAGGCCTATTAGCTTGTGTAATGTTGTTTATAAAATTATCACCAAAGTATTGACTAACCGACTTCGGCCTTTTCTTCCAGATATTGTTAGTCCTTTACAAGGAGGTTTTATTCCGGGTCGTGGTGCTCCTGATAATATTATTGTGGCCCAAGAAATTTTGAATTTCATGAAGCACACAAAATCCAAGAAAGGTACTCTTGCTTTTAAAATTGATCTTGAAAAAGCTTATGATAGGGTGGATTGGAGGTTTTTGGAGAGTACTCTCATTGCTTTTGGTTTTCCTATCATCACTGTTAATTTGATTATGACTTGTGTCCGTGCATCCTCTCTTTCTATTATGTGGAATGGGAATAGATTGGATAGTTTTGCTCCTAGAAGGGGGCTTAGACAGGGCGATCCAATGTCTCCTTACTTATTTGTGCTTTGTATGGAAAGACTTGCCTGCTATATATCTCATAAGGTGGTCGAGGGTGTGTGGAAACCAGTTTCTGTCACTAGGGGTGGCCCAAAATTTTCTCATTTAATGTTTGCAGATGATCTCTTACTCTTCTGCCAGGCTACAAAAAGTCAGGTCCAAATGGTCATGCATTCTCTTAATATTTTTTGCAAGGCATCTGGCATGAAAGTGAATCTTGAAAAGTCTAAAGCTTTTTGTTCTAAAAATGTGACTGCTCGTAGAAGAGATATTTTTACTAGTGTTTCTTCAATACGTTTTGCTTTGGACTTAGGAAGATATCTTGGAGTTAACCTTAATCATTCCCGTACCAGTAGGGCTTCTTTTCATTCGGTGATTGAAAAGGTGAGGGGAAGATTAGCTAATTGGAAAGGAAGGCTTCTAAATAAAGCAGGGAGACTTTGCCTGATCAATTCTGTTGCAGCATCCATTCCTGTCTATCATATGCAGGTATCCTTTTTTCCAAATTGGGTTTGCGATAAATTATCTTCTATGATGAGACAGTTCCTTTGGAAGGGTCAAGTTGATGGTAGAGGTCTTTCTCTTGTTAATTGGAGGACCGTGATCACTCCAAAAAAATTTGGTGGCCTGGGTGTTAGAGACCCTGCGTGTGTTAATATATCTTTACTTGGTAAATTGGTGTGGCAACTTTTTCATTGTCAGGACAAGCCTTGGGTTGCTCTATTGAGGGCGAAGTATCTGAAGAATGAGGGAGTTTTAGATGGCCCTGTCCCTTGCAATGCTTCTCATGTTTGGAAGAGTATCTCAAAGGCTTTTGGTGCTCTTAAGGATGCCTTCTCTTGGTGCGTTGGGTCACTTGATCAATCTTTTTGGTTTGACAATTGGAGTATTGAGGGCCCAATTGCTCAAGATGTCCCTTTTGTACATATATCTGACTCTGATTTAACTATTAGAGACGTTTGGAAAGATGGTCAATGGAATCTCCATGATATTTTCTCTATCATTCCAGAAGATGTCAAACAGCGTTTGAATGCTTATAATCCGGATTTGAATGCTGGAGAGAGTTCGGGTTGGTCGTGGGGTGTGGCATCTTCTAGACTCTACTCAGCTAGGAGTGGGTACAGTTGGCTAGCCAAAAGAAAGTTTGACTGGAATGAGCATGATAATTGGTTGTGGGTATGGCGTCTGCATATTCCTGAGAAGTATAAGTTCTTGATTTGGCTCAGTCTCCATAATGCTATTCCTACAGCAGAGTTTCGTTTGGGTCGTGGTTTAGCTTTATCTAGCACCTGTCATCGGTGTCAGAATGGTTCTGAATCCACTCTTCATTGTCTTCGGGAGTGCCCTAGTGCCAAGGAGGTCTGGACCCTTTTAGGCTTGTATTCAGATAACTCGAATTTACATGATTGGCTCTACAGAGGTGCAAGGAGTGGAGATGCTTTTCTTTTCTTTTCGACTATCTGGTGGATTTGGAGAAGCAGAAATCATGACTTATTTAATATAGATGATTCATGGAGTGCTAGTAAAGTGGTGAGTTTGATTCGTAGTTCAGTAAGGGAGTTTCACACTATTTTTGCTATGCATCAATCTCTGTCTCCTCTTTCACTTTGTTTGCATTGGGTTCCACCTCCAGTTCATTCTGTTAAATTGAATTGTGATGCTAGTTGGTTTGCTCCTTCTGGCTATGCTGGTTTTGGTTGTATTATTCGTAATCCTGATGGATGTTGGTTGGAAGGTTGCACTGGAAAAGTCGAAGTGTGCAGTGTTCTTTTTGCTGAATTGTATGCAATTTGGAGAGGTTTACTTCTTGCTTGGGAGAGTGGATTTCGTGAGGTTATTTGTGAAACAGACTGTTTAGAAGCTCTTTTCTTGGTAAACCAAAGAATGCTTAGTAAGGATATTCCGGAATGGGATTTGGCAAAGCATATTCAGGAGGTTATGAATTGGAATTGGAGAGTCTCTATTCTTTTAATTTAGAGGACTGCAAATAGTGTTGCAGATTGTATGGCTAAAGCAGCTGCTTCTGTCGCGGATATTCACTCGAATTGGAGCCAACCATGGAGTGAGCTTCAACATCTAATAGATTTAGATATGACCCTAGCCAATTAATTTGGTTTTGTCTCTTTTTTCTTTCTTTTCTATTTAGTCACCAAAAAAAAAATCATCAAAATTAAATAAGAGTTTTCCAAACTCATCAAATTCCATATTCAATTGGAAAGCTAAAGAATCTGGTGGAGTTGGGGTTGGCGGAAAATAAGTTGTTTGGCAACATTCCTCCTGTCATTGGTAACCTTACTATGTTGTCTGATGTTGATCTGAGCTCAAATAAATTTGAAGGATTCATTCCTCTTACGCTTGGAAATTGTACCATGATGGAGAGGTTTTATGCTAATGATAACAACTTAGGTGGTAATATACCCAGTCAAACATTTGGGTATCAACAGGGTTTAATAATGCTTTCCCTACATTCCAACTCCTTTACTGGCCCCATCCCTTCTGACTTTGGTAACTTGAACCATCTTTCCATCTTACATTTGCAAGGAAACAAGTTAACTGGTGAGATTCCCATGGGACTAAGTGCTTGCTCTGCTTTAACAAATCTCCAGCTAGAAAGAAACCTCTTCCATGGAAGTATACCTTCATTCTTAGGATCTCTACTATCCCTTGAAGTCTTAGACCTTTCTAATAATAACTTCTCAAGCACAATCCCGCATCAACTTGTGAATCTCACATTGTTGAATACCTTGAACTTATCTTTCAACCATCTCTCTGGTGAGGTCCCGGTAGGAGGGGTATTTAAAAACGTCTCAGCAATATCACTTGCCGGAAACAAAGATCTTTGCGGTGGGATACCTCAATTGAATCTTCCTGCATGCCCTATGTTGCAGAAACACAAGAGATCTCTTAAAAAGAGAGTCATCCTCATCATTGGAGTTGGAGGGGTTCTAATATCTTTTGTAGCTTTTATCAGTATATACCATCTCAAGAAGAAGCCAAAAAGGTTATCCACTACTTCTCTAGCTTTGCAATATGGCTATGTGAAGGTTTCTTATGGAGAGCTACATCAAGCAACCAATGGATTTTCTTCATCAAATCTAGTTGGCGTAGGAAGCTTTGGTTCTGTATATAGAGGAACCCTTGTCCATTTTGAGAGACCTATTGCTGTGAAGGTGTTAAATCTTCAAACACATGGGGCATCAAAAAGTTTCACGGCTGAATGCAAAGCTTTGGGAAAAATCAAGCATCGGAATCTTCTCAATATACTGACTTGTTGTTCAAGTGTCGATTATAAAGGAGATCATTTCATGGCCATAGTTTTTGAGTTCATGCCTAATGGGAGTCTAGAAACCTTGCTGCATAACAATCATGATAGGGAGTCCAAAAATCTGAATCTCAACCTTACTCAAAGGGTAAACATTGCTCTTGATATAGCTTTTGCATTGGATTATCTTCACAATGATTCTGAAGAAGCTATAGTTCATTGTGATGTTAAGCCGAGCAATGTTCTTCTTGATGATGACATGGTTGCCCACTTGGGGGATTTTGGACTTGCTAGGCTCCTTCATGGTCATGGAGGCACTAATTGTTCTAGCAGAGATCAAGTTAGTTCATCTACAATTAAGGGAACTATTGGATATGTTCCACCCGGTAAGGAACTTTTTTATCCTTTACTGGAATGTTTTTAGTTATGTCTCACCTTTGTTTGCGTTACTAAATTCTTATTTGTTAGTAAAATTCTATTATCATCTATATTAAATTAGGTTTAGCATTATAATTACAATATTATATACTTATAATTCAAACTTTTGAAAATCAAATTGCTATCTTAGATATTGTAATAATGGACACTTTTGAAATTCATTTTAGCTAAATTGTTCAGAATATAATCACCATGTGACAAAGTTATATTTGTATTCTGTAACTTCAATTTTGTTTAAAGAATTGTTATATAACCAAATGGAACAGAGTACGGAGCAGGATCTCCAGTGTCACCACAAGGAGACATTTACAGCTATGGAATTCTTCTTTTGGAGATGATCACTGGAAAGAAGCCAACTGATAGCATGTTTGATGAAATTCTAAGCCTACACAATTTCTGTAAAATGGCAATTTCTGAAGGAATCACTGAGCTTGTTGATTCAAGATTGCTCATTCCAATTGATGAACAGGGAAGGGTCACAAAGCCACAAAATTTGGAAGAGAACTTTTCTAAGGAGTGTGTGGCATCCTTATTTGCTAGGATTGGAGTTGCATGTTCTCAAGAGTTTCCTAATCAGCGAATGAGTATAAAAGATGTTATAACTGAGTTGCATGCAATTAAGCAAAAGCTATCCTGCTTACAACACTTCTGTGATTGCCACTCTTGTATTATCCCTTGCAAAACAGCCCATACACATTCAATGTATCATTTTCATTCTATGCTCTCTATTAATGTGTCATTTATCTTGTATCAGTTTTTGGATTTATCTTCCATATATAATATAATAGTTGCTACCTTAAATATTTTTGTGGTGTTTTTGTTCACCCTGTTGCCAATAGAAATGAAACAAACACAAAATAAACTTAAACCTAAATTATTCAAATTTATTTATATGCCACCTTTTTACTTTAATTTAAAGGGAAAATTGGGAAAAGGGGGGGAAAACAGAAGAGATAACAAATCTAAAGAAGTGTGTTCAAAACCTTCAACATGCTAAGCTAGGCAGCAATATTGAGATAATCTCCTGAAGAACCTTAAGATTTGACCTTTTTTTTCCCTAAAAATTTTATTAGACATTCAATCACATTTTATTTAAAATAAAAAAAGCATAATCTGATTGATAACTTGATTGAGCATTGCAATATATTTTTCGTATCCTAACAAACTAATATATCAGAACTTTGGACTGGTAAAAGCATCCTTCTCTTCTCGTGGATGATGGTTTTTCTTTTATGTCTAACAAATCTTGTGGGTGTGACTCTGAAAACCATGTGTCTGTATTTGTATCAGATAAATGATGTTTATACTATCTTTTTGTGTTTATTATAAATAGTTCGAATGCTTAAATAGTAGTAAAGTATATGTTGCAGAGAAAGTTTCTTTCACTATTATAGTCACCAAACTCTTATTCATGTAAACTTAAAAGTGGAAACACATCATCAAAGAACAGAAATGAAATGCAACTGATATTTAGGGAAATGAAAATACTATATACATACAATACAAAAGAAATCAGTTATTAAATTAATTATTATTGATATATATTTATTTATATATTTTTTAATTAAATACAGTAGTCATAAGAAAAATCAAATTTATAATAATAGAATAATTAAACTTATTTATACCAGTAAAATGAAAAGAAACTTTTTTAATATGTTAAATACGTATTTTTATATATATTGTTGACTTATAAAAAATGTTAAGGGTCATTAAAATTTTATGTTTTTAACTATTATTTTTAATCATCAATTTAATTTTTTTAATTTAATAATTTAATAATATATCTTTAATTACTTATTTTTAAACATTGATGACTAACTAATAATAAAAAATAATAAATTATGATAATTTTTAGCATTCTTCTTGATTTATTGATAACTATAATTTTTTGTGATAATCTAACTATTTGATCTCAATATTAAGGAATAAAAAATAATGGGATTGTGAGCGATACTATAAATCTATACAGCAGCATATATCAAAGTCAATCACTAAAATTAACAACTAGTATAAAATATATGTTAATTGAGTTAGTATACGATCTTAGTCTCGAGTTTAGAGTATCGTATTAGAGACTTCATATCCGCAAACCGTATATAAAGGCCTAAGCCTAACCTGGTGAATGATAAAGGGCGCGGAGTAAAATTTTGGCGGAATTATTAATGAATATGTTAAGAATTGTAATTTAAGTTGAGATAGTAGGTATTGAAATTATAACGAATGATGAGGATTATGTTACCAAGGAATAATTCCGGTTGAATGATGATTGTGGTTGATGAGAATTGTGATTTAAATTGAGATATATGTATATACTGAGATTATAATTGATGATGATTGATTTTGATTAAAGATGGTGGAAATGATTATGATAATAAGAGATTACGATGATTGATTTTAATTATGATTATGAATTGAGCGTAATTGCTCAAGTTTGAATACTCCTTCTCGTAAAATGCAACTCTAGAGAGATGGTAAAATGTGAGAACCCCCTTCTTTGTTCCTTCTAAGAATATAAGATCGCCTCCAGTGAGATGGTGGAAGGATAAGATCCCCTTCTTTATTCCTTCTGGATATTTATTGACCCTCCGTCGTAAGATGTGGCCGGACACTTAGACCTTTTTAGATAATTCCTCCAGAGATACGAATTTCTCTTGAGAGATGTGTGCATGCAGGGACTGTCAAGGGTTAGCTACCAGACATGTCGAGTTTGGCTGTATAACTAACAGATGAGCTCATTAGTCATAGAGCAAACACACATCATATGCATTTGTATGTTTTGTTTGGGTGTGCATTTGGTATTTGGCTTGCCTTTTTAATTGATTGGATCTATATGCTACTTGATCTATTTATTGTATTTGTTCTCTCTACTTATGTATTCTTAGCTTTGTATTGCTTTGTGTGTGTTTGCTTAACTGAGAGATCTCTCATATTGACAGTAGTGACGTTGAGAGTTGTTCCTAGTATGTGGTGATGGAGGTTGAGGCTGGTTGGACTAGGTATTGCCTTATTTCTCTAGTTTATGTATTGGATGGATAGAGATGAGCGATGTAAGTTGTTGGGTAGAAAGTTCTTAGACACATCTTTAATCCTTTTTCATTTCTTTAAATTATTCACCTTATGAATTTGTAAATTAAAGGAGTTTTTTTTACGACCTTTTCGAAGAAAGATTTCTCATAAAGTTTTTTTAAAGTATTATTTTTGAAAAAAAAACTGTGTTTATAATGGGGTTATTTCTATTTGCAAATATTTTTTTACTTTGATGGTATTTCCTTCTCTATTGAGAATTTGTGAGGACGACGTTCTCACCTCTACAGATTTTCTTTTTCAGTGACAGGTTCAGGAAGATTTGATATGAATCCGCGACCGATCTACAAAGCTTTATATATGTTTATATTTTTTGTTGTTGGTTTAGTTGAGATTTTATCCCTCGTCATTTATCATTTCGAGTTTTTAGAGAGGTAGAACTTATATGTGAGAATTGTTGAATAATGTTATATATTATATATTATGTGAATATACTTATGTGATTACGTGGTTTAAAGTAAAAGATTTTTTGTTTTTATAATTAAAAATTCAGTTTGTATTCGTAAAAACTCAATATTAAATAAATATAGTACTAAATTAAAGAAATAGAAATAAGTAGCGCTTGAACTTTTAATATGAATATGAGGTATTAAAAATTAAAATGTTATACTTATCATGCAAGTCAGGTCAAATACAGGTTGTGATATTCGTGTCCTGATCAAAGGTTATCGTTTTGAATCTGGATAGCTCTATGCCCATTAAAGATAACTAACTCTTTTCAAACTATGACTTTAATTATTTGAGTCATAATACGAACAGTCATTATTCAACTATTATATATATATATATATATATATATATATATATATATATATATATATATATTTGTGAATTATTTGTAAATCGATATTTGAAAAAAAAATAGAGACTAAAAACATAACACTAAATAAACCAGTATTTAGTGAGATTTGACCTCTAAAAAAAAGTTATTTGTCTAGTTTTAGTTTTAGAAAAAAAATAGGAGTAATTTTTTTTATTATAATGTATGTCTCTCTCTTCTATTTTAAGTGATTCTTGGAATCTTCCATCCATTATTAGTACTTTTAAGATTAATTGTGATATTAGTTATCCTTATTCTAGTGATAGTGTTGGTTTTGTTTGTGTTATTAGAGATTATAATGAGAGTTGACAAAATGGATATTTGAGAATGATTGGGAGTAATAATATTCTTCAAGAAAAATTATTTGTTATTTTGAGAGAATATCTCTTAGTTTGAGATGTGGGTCAACGAAATGTTATTTGTAAGACGAATTGTGTGAAAGTGTTTAATCTTGTTACTAATCACCAAGATGGTTTTAGGTTTATTGATCCGTTGATACTCAAAATAAAGAATATCATGCATTAGAATTGACATGTTGACTTTGGTTTGATTATGAAAGATACAAACATGGTGGTAGATACCATGACAAAAATGACGATAAAGTGACAACTTCATCGATTAGAGTTTTTTTCTCTTCAAAAGAAGTTTAAAATTAATCTTAAACGGGATTGTCTCTCTATTTAAATAGTTGTTTTACTTTTTTTTATTATTTTTTATAATTTATTTAAGTAAAAAAGAATAAATTAGTATTTTAGTGACAAACAAGTAAATATGTAATACGTTACATAATTGATAATTGTATATGACGATAGACTTCACATATAAAGTGCACAAGAAAATTTAATGGTGGGTTCCTTATCGTTTTTGTGCGATGCAACTTCTTCTCATCCGAGATAATGTTTTTTCTATTTCACATGTCATTTAATTTGTGACTCTAAATGAACTTGGACTTCTTCAAACTGTTGTTAATTAACTGTTATTTTTCACACCGTGTTGGAAGGGTTTACCTAAATTCTAAACATCATTTTGTTTTTCCAAGTTTATTGATTTCGACTTGAAGTTGCCTCAGCCATGTTTTTGAGTTTGTTTTTCCAACAAAATCCCAAAAATTCGTGAAAGAGAAAGGCTACCATGTTTCTTAGGGAGGGAGGTATATCATGATGAAGTAAGTTTAGGGTATTGAAGTTGCAATTCTGAAATTTGATAGGAGAGAGTATAAGATTTTTGTTTTCCAAAAATTTAAATAAATATTAATATGTGTTTAAAATTTTGCATCCATTATATTTTAAATGTTTTAAAATTAATTCAATAACGATAAAAACATAGTTTTAGACTTGAATGGGAATGGCAAAAAAATCGAACCCGCAAATATTCATAGAAATTACCGGCAACGAAGGGACTAACAGAGATCCGCACAAAATCCTCATAGTCATAGGGACCGTTCCGGCAAATAAACGGGGATGAATACCAAAAATCCACTCCACAAAAACCTACAAATTCTCGAAAAAATTTTAGCATTTAGGGAAATTTATTTTATTTTATTTTAATTTGTATGTTAATTTTTTTTTTGTATATATTGATTACGTTAAATTTATGTTTTAATTTCATACATTAAAACTTAATATTCATGGTTTTTTTTGGTGACTTTTTTAATTTTTTTTGGTGACTACTTAATATTCATGGTTACTTGCAGATATTTACCTCTCTTGCAAGAAAAATAGAGCAATGCTAGGGGTCAGTAATTTTTGTGATTGTTAGTTATTAACTAGCTATCAATGATGATTTGATGGTGTGAGATTTCATCCAATGACTCACTTTTTTCTGCTGGTTACATGTTTGCCAAAATTCAATAAAACTGCTGACTCTTAGACTTTTCCTTAAAAGAATTTAACTAACTTGTGTTATTAAGGCAGATTTTAAAAATATAATAATAAAACATTTTAATATTTTTTATGCATTTAATATATTAAAAATATAAAAAAATTAATATTTTATAAACATTTTCTTTTATAATATGTTTAACCTATATCCTTAAAATACAAATTAACAAAATCCAAAAATAAGCCATCATATATTTTTATATAAATATTTTTTTATATTTAATATATATTTTATATAAGTAATTTATGTAGTAGGTAATAATGGTGGAAACTCACCTGCAGTCGACTGTAGGTGAAGTTGCTTCTGGATCGTTGACACGTGTTACTGTATGGTTTAAAAAAAACCGATTTATTTTATACAAATGGTTTATTTAAAAAAATCGGTTTGAATAGATCAAATAACTACTTTTAAAATAATTTAAATTCTTTGTGCATGTTATTCCTAAATTCCTAATAGATGAATTTGATATGTTCTTTTTCTTCATTCATATTCACCAATTTTTTTTAAATTTATCTAAAACTTTTTTTATTTAATTTTTGTCAAATATATGTATATAAATTGTTTGAAAAAGTAAAATTTAGTATTATGAAAAAGAAACAAAATTCACGGTTTTTTTTATAGGAATGGCATAAATAATATTATCTGTCCTTTTTTTTGTGTCTCTGATTCTATTTTTTTGATGAGTTTGGTTTTGTTTCTCATAACTTACATTTTCAGTTGCTTTTAAATTAAGCTGTAAACAGATTTTAAATTAAGCTGTAAAAATATGTTCAATTGCAAATTTATAGTTAAATTAAATTTTATGGTAATCAATCAATTAACTTTTATTTTACTAATAAACTATTTTCATGCAAATTATTGTTGATTTTTCAATATTATTCTATAAATAAATTATTTTTTTAAGATAATAAGACTATAATTTACTTGTCTAGAAATTATGATTTCACTGTCATGCACGTTTTTGTGTTTTTACTTATCAACTAAAATTTATTTTTTAATGAAATTAAAATTTATTTTCAATAAAACAAAAGTATCTAATCAAAATATTAATTTGGTCTCCTTAAATAATTGAACATAATATTATTAAATTTGTCTACAACAAAAAATTTTAATAAATTTTTTCAAAATAAAATTGATTCAAAAACAGAGAAAAAAAAAGAACAACTAATGAAAATATTTATTTTGACATTGCCATCAAGAATAGGATAGTCATAGAAAAAATTCAACCAAATAAAAAGGACCTAACTCATACAATTAAACTACCCTCATATCATCACAATAAACTATAACATCACCAACTAAAGAGACATATAACAAATATGAAAGAGATCATGCCAAAATTTTAACAATGTTCATGCTATCAACTAGTCTACGTTATACTATAATTACATTTTTGTCTTTCATCACATGAAATTGCCATGAATTATCTTGGCATTTATGATCCTGAACATTAAAATGGTGTGATGACATAAATATGTACGTATTTATTAAATAATTTTCATCGAGGAATGAATAAAAACATAAATTAAGAAATACATTTGAAATAATAAATTTGATTAAAAAATATAAATAAAAGGAACATACCTAATTGAAAGTTTCATATTAGTTCTAAAAAAGGGATTGAAAGAGAACGAATTTTACGTGCGAAACGAATAAGAAGGGAATAAAAGTAATTGCTTAGTCCAATTCAAACCGGTTTTTTTAAATAAATCATTTATATAAAATAAATCAATTTTTTTTAAACCATATAATAACAGGTGTCAGCCATCCAAAAGCAACTTCACCTGCAATTGACTGCAGGTGAATTTCTGCCGCTAATAATTTATATAATTACATGTTCAAATTCTTATCGTACTAAAACAATTATAAAATATGTTTAGTTTCAAAATTGGCAATAATATACAGTGTTTTAAATATGGGTATGAATATGAATACTTAGATTATATTATATTATAACTTTTATTGATATTAAAATTATAGAAATTGTTGCAAAGAGTACAAAAAACATAGACAAACAATTAGGCTGCCAGATACAGCTGAAGCAATGTAAAGTACAACACACGATTATTCACATAAAACAACAAATGAACACTAGCATAGTAATCCAACTCTGATAAATCCAAGTGATGAAAACAATTCATGATTTTGTTTTCATGAAAATGGCTCTTTATGAAAGCAGTTTCTGTTTAATTGCATGTAACTCCATTATGACATCTTTTATGCCCATTCGTTGAGATGGAACCTTTTCAGAACATGCAATTCCAATCCTAGTAAAAGACACAAGACATTCTCGAATGGTGTCTTCCATATTTTGCTGCCTTGTGACCCTTCTTCCCTCTTGTTCAGTAATTGGAATGAGCAATCTTGAATCAACAATCTCACTGATTCCTTCAAGAATTGCCATGTTACAGAACAAGTGTAAGCTTAGGCCTTCACCGAATATGCTATCAGTTGGTTTCTTTCCAGTGATCATCTCCAAAAGAAGAATTCCATAGCTATACATGTCTCCTTCTGCTGACACTGAGCCACCTGCTCCATACTCTGTTTCATTTGAATATATAACAATTCTTCAAAACAAAAATGAAGTTAAAGAATATAAATACACCTTTGTCACTTAGATTTCAAAGGTGTCAATTAATACAATATCTAAGACAACAAATTGATTTTTGAAAGTTTGAACTGTAAGTATAGTATTGTAACTATGATACTTTACTTAACCTAATATAAATTATAACAGAATTCTACTAACAAAAAAAGAATTTAGTAACATAGCTTCTCCCATTATTATGATAGGGCAAACAAAGGTGAGACATAATTTAAAACATTCTAGTAAGGATAAAAAAAGTATCTTACCAGGTGGAAGATATCCAATAGTTCCCTTAATTGCAGATGAACTAACATGATCTCCACTAGAACAATCAATGCCTCCATGACCATGAAGGAGCCTAGCAAGCCCAAAATCCCCCAAGTGGGCAACCATGTCATCATCAAGAAGAACATTGCTCGGCTTAACATCGCAATGAACTATAGCTTCCTCAGAATCATTGTGAAGATAATCCAATGCAAAAGCTACATCAAGAGCAATGTTAACCCTTTGTTCAAAGTTGAGATTTAGGTTTTTGGACTCCTTTTCTTCATTGTTGTGCAACAAGGTCTCTAGACTCCCGTTAGACATGAAATCAAACACTATGGCCTTAAAATCATCACCTTTATAATCGAGACTTGAACAGCAAGTCAGTATATTTAGAAGATTCCGATGCCTGATTTTTCCGAGAGCTTTGCATTCGGCCATGAAACTCTTTGATGCCCCATGTGTTTGAAGATTCAACATGATGAGTTTGAAAACTCCCATTTAATTTTGATGATTGAACAAACATTATTGAAATATTTAAATACAAAATTATTAATTTGATCTTAATTCATATGTGCTTAATTAATAATTTTGTTGTGCAGATTTTGTGTTGGGCCGAAAAATGAATTTCTGGCTTAAGCCCAATAACCAGCCTTGTTGCATGTTTTACTAAGTGACTGAAATTTTATATTAATGGACCAAGCTCAATGTTGATTACAACCAAGCCCATGGTTAATTTTTTATGAGAGCTTCCTATGCTTGATCCGAAACAAAAATTCATCAGAAAAGCAAATGTTAACCAATTGGGCCAGATTTAATATTTGATGCAACTAAGCCCAATTATATGCAATACTAATTCCTCATGTATTACCCGAAAACAATGAAGAGGGAAGCCAAATTGTTTTCAACAGATCCAAAAATTCAAACATGTGTTGGATTTCAAATTACACTCAACTATCATTTATTACATGGGAACTATGAGAGAGAAATTGACAAAGTGATTTGATTGCAAGCACCAAGGCTACACGTTTATCAGTAAAAAGAAAGGGAAATTGATTCACTTTTATCTTTTGTTTCATTAACTACTATTTCTCTTTCCTCTCTCTCATCCATCTCTTTCTTGCTTCTTCTTCGGTCCTTGTCCAGGAAGCTATGGACGCTATGCTCATCAAAGAAAAAGAAGAAGTTGCATGCATCAAGACCATCAAGTTAATGATGGCAGGAAAAAGAAAAGTATGTAATGGCTGAGATTTTCACCAAATGTAATTAGATTTGATGAGGTAATCTCGAGCTCTTCATGCTCAGAAAAGGAAGATGAAGATTCGGCCAGCAAGGGAGATTCTTGAAGCATGGCTTGTCTTTGATTCTGCTCAACCACCACAGGGAGTAGCTAGAGTGGCGAAGTGATGGTTGAGGCAGAGATTGAAGCAGATGAAGTCATCATCATCATGAAGCATCAAGGGCCAGAAATTCATCTTGGAGAGGAAGCCAAGGATGGAGTGCCTGGATTGATGAAGAGTGATGATCAAGGAAGGACTAGAGGTAATTGCATGTTGGGTTTTGCATGGTTATCTCTTCTCTCTCTATGTGGCCGAACCGGTTCTGTTTGTTGAAGGAGGAAGAAGTTGGTTCGGTTTTGGCTTCAATAAGTGGAGGCTCCCCTCTTCTATAATAAGGGTGGACAACCACTGTTTGAATCAAGGAGAAAATTTGAGAGTGCAAGGCACAGAGTTCTCAGAGCTACCTGAGCTAACAGTTTTCTCTTCTCCTTCAATGTTCTCTGTTTTGTAATTTTTCTGTTTAATTTTGTCATGTCTTGAGTCTCATGGAAAAAAGGCAAACAAGTGAGGTTTGTATGTAAAAGCCATAAAGGAGAAAAAGGCAGAGAGTGCAAAATTAAAAGAAAAAGCTATAGATGTCTTAGAGGTCCTTTGTTCATCTATGTTGTGTTTCATGATTCTGTGGGAATCCCCTTGTAAGTTGGGTTAGCACTTTACAAGTTGTAATCAGATTTATTATAGTGAAATTCCATCATAATTGTGATGGAGACTGGATGTAGGCTGCACTGCACTTAGCAGCCGAACCAGGATATATCTGGGTGCAATCTTCTTCTCCTTTCTACTCCATTTCTGTTTTTAACTACACAGGAGCAAAAACCAGAAGTTTCTCGTGCCAAGTGACGAGACAAAAAGAAAAGTCTCGTGGCTAGGGACGAGACAAAACAAAAAGTCTCGTGTGTAGTGAAGAGATAAAAAGAGTTAAAGTTTCTAGAATTAGTCTGACAAGTCAGCAAGTGTTATCAAGCAAAAAGGGGGCTAAGATTCAACCCCCCTTCTCTTAGCCACTGAAACCATCACAACACCTTCACAGCAATAGGTCTTTCAAATTGGACAAGTGTTCCTTTATATACAGAGCCAAAGCTTCCGGTGCCAACTAGATTTGATGAAGAAAATCCGTCGGTTCCTTGATGTAGCTCTCCATAAGAAACCTTCAAGTACCTATGTTCCAGTGATGGTGAAGAAGATAATGTTTTGGGCTTTTTCCTCAAATAACAAATGCAGATGAAAACCAGAAAAGATGCCGAAACCCCACTAATTACAATGATCAGGGTAACTTTAAAAGAACTCTTATGTTTATGTGAAAGCAACTCAGGACATGGAGGGAGATTCAGCTGAGGTATCCCACCACAGAGATCTTCGTTTCCAATGAGTGACATTGCCGTGATGTTTCTAAAGATTCCTCCTATTGGGACCTCACCATAAAGATGGTTAAAAGACAAGTTCAAATAATTCAGAAAAGTCAGATTCTCAAGTTCATTCGGAATTGTGCCTGAGAAGTTGTTGATTGAGAAGTCTAAGTTTTCAAGATTTCTTAGAGAACCAAAGAACGAAGGTATACTTCCATGAAAGAAGTTTCTCGTCAGCCAAAAATCTGTTAAAGCAGAACAAGCACCTAGTTCCAGGGGAACTTCACCAGACAAATTATTTGTATGTAGATACAGTATGGAAAGTTGTTTCAAGTTACCAAAATCTGAAGGAACGGAACCAGTCAAGGCATTGATGGATAAATCAAGAGTTATTAAACCTTTTTGATACCCAAATGTATTATTGGGTATATTACCACTTAAGTAGTTTGTGTCTACAACAAATTTCTGCATCATGCTGCAGTACCTAAGAGTAAATGGAAGGCTTCCTTCTAACTCATTGATGCCAAGATAAACTTCAGATAACATAGTAAGATTGCCAATAACACTAGGAATGTTACCAGATAACTTGTTCTGTTGCAAGTTCAATCTTGCTAGATTTTTAAGCTTTCCAACTGAATCTGGAATTGATCCCTCAAGGGATGTGCCAAAATAAGTTTAGTCAAGCCGATTAAGTTGCCAATTGTTTGAGGAATCCTCCAAGATATCTGATTAACCCACATATCAAGTAAATAGAGATGGGTAGATAAGTTGCCTATGAGATCTGGCAATACACCACCTAGATTATTTGCCTCAAAAGACAACCTTTGCAATTGAGTAAGATTGGTTAGTGAGGAAAGGAAATCCAAATCATGAGGTTGTCCACTTCCAAGATTGTTATAATCCATTATAAGTACCTGAAGCTTGTTCAAGCGTCCCAAAGTAAGAGGAATTGGTCCTCTAAAACTATTCACTCCTATATCAAACACTTGCAACTGAGACAGGTTGGATATTGAAGATGGAAAAGTTCCGGTAAATTGGTTCAATGGAATAGTAAACTGCTGGAGATTGGGAAAAGCATGGTCTATATTTGAAGGAAGAGTACCCACTAATTGGTTTTTCCCTAAATCAAAATGTCGAATATTGGAAAGGTTGTAAAGTGAAGGAGGAATCATACCTGACAAATTATTTGAACCAAGAAAAATATAATTCAAATTGGATAACCTACCCAAAATATGAGGTATATTTCCTTCCAGATGATTGTATGCAAGTGACAGAGTCTCCAACGATGAAAGATTTCCCAAGGAAGGTGGAATTCTTCCAACTAAATTATTGGCTCCAAGTTGCAACCAAGTAAGGTGCACCATGGATCCAAACCATGAAGGAACTTTCCCAGTGAGATTGTTGTGCGTCAAGAAAACTACCTCAAGCTTGGAGCAGTTGGTTATCTCCATAGGAACTTCCCCATGAACATTATTCATGTCTAAGCAGAGAATCTGAAGCCTCTTCAAACGACCAACTTCTCTTGGAATCTCGCCATACAGGTTGACGTTAGTGAGATTGAGCTTCTTGAGGAAGGTTAGATTTCCAAGAGTTGGTCCAAGAGTTCCTCCCAAGTCTTGATTTTGCAGTTGCAAGGCTGAGACTCTCTTGTGGCGGCGACTGCACGTAACGCCCTGCCATTCACAGAAATGGAGAGACTCATTCCATGATGGCAGAGCATTATTGTCATGATTACCATTGGTAAGCTTTACCTTCAAAGCTAACAAAGCGAGCTTGTCGGTTTCTGAACTCAAAGGCATAGCGGCTGTTGTAGCATACGGCATGAACACTAACAAGGTTTGTGAAGCAATAAAACAAAGAAAGAAGATGATGATAGCTGCTATCATTTTTGCTGTGTGAGTAGTATATGCAGTTGGAAGTTGGAACGTGTGAAGAAATATTTGATTGAAACATACAGGTAGAGATTTTAAATCCCGCACAAATTCAGATTTGGGTTAAACTTGGAAATCATTGCATGCATCCTAATATAAAATGTTTATATTACTGCACAATATTGAATGCAAATATACCATAATTAATAATAACCATATATTTTATTTTGATGAGAGGAGTGTCTTATGTGTCAAACAGATAAAAAAAATTTTTATAAAATATATTAGTAATTTAAATATATTATAATTAGTTACAAAGTAAATCAAGTTAATTTGTGTGGTCGGACTCATTGTTTGTGAGTTGTGCCGCTTAAGTGCTTAACAAGCTGAACTCATAAGATAAACTTGAACTTACGTGTATTCAATAACCTACAAATTATATTAATCTCTTCTTTTATATTGACCCAACATATCTTAAAATTTATATAGTTATTAATTAGTTATTATTAATATTTTTAATAATATAAAATTATATATATATTTTTTTGTTTTTACAGTATCTTTCAATCAAACAGGTTAAAGACTAATTTGTCGTGAATCTAAACTCTATTTAAAAATCTGCTGTTGGCCAATAGATTACTACATGCATAAGATGAGATTCGAACCCCTAATACTTGCTTAAGCGAAGAAGGTAACTGACCATTCGACTAACCCAAGTTAGTTATATAAAATTATATTTAATAGTGTAAGATTATACACTTTTTTCTACTAATTAACTGTGAGCTAAATTTTAATAAAAATGCTGACTCTAAATTTTTTCTTTATATTATACATATATTATATCATTTATAAATAAAGATGTACGGCTTATTCGAAATAAAACTTAATTTGATTTCTAAATTTGCATGCGAATTTTAATTTAGTCTCTAAAATTTTAATTGCTTTATTTAGTCTCGAAATTTTATAAAATTGACTTATGTTAGTCTTTGAAATGATTTTTGATGCATAGACATTAATAGAACACTAATATAAATAGTTAGATGTTTGGTTTTGACATTTTAATAGCCCAAAAACATTATAAGTAATGTTTATTGAAATTTTTTATCCCAAAATAAGTATTACAACGTTATTTTTAGACTATTTAAATATGACAAAATTATTTTAAAAATTAATATGAATTACGTTTATAAAATTTAAAAATTAAATAAAAATAATTAAAATTTTAAAAATTAAATTAAACTCTGGGTAAAAATTAAAGGACTAAATTAAGTATTAACTCAAAAAAAATTCATTGCAAATCATTGAATAAATTATTTGAGCGGACAGCAAGGCTAATCAAGATTGATAACTGCCACCACTCAATCTTTGATGGAATGAAGGTCATGAGTGTAAAACTTAATTTGGTAAAGGTTTTTGACGAAAGTACTTGTATTTAAAAAAAAACATAAATTTTTTATTTTGTGTTTGATAAATAAAAAAATATATTTATTTATAATTTTTGCTTTTAAAATCATTTAAAAAAATATTTTTAAAGTTATATTATATTTATCAAAATTAACAAATTTAATATAATTTTATATATTAATAAATTTTTAAATTTAACTCTTATAATTATATCTATTATAATATTTTTAAAATTTAAAAAATATTTTATCAAATATAATATTATTATTTATATTCATTAAAAATTATTTTTTAATTTAATTTATCAGACATAAATACTATAATTTTAAAAAATAAATTTTTAAAGTAATTTTAATAAATTATTCTTAAAAAATAAAAATATTGTCAAACTAAGACTTAGTCCCCGCTGTGCGAGATGTGAATTTGTGCTTACAATCTTTCATACACATCCTTGTCCCTCGTCATGCGAATTGTAACAAGTCAATACTTAAATTTTCGTTTTTCAAACAATTTGGAAAGCTATGCTGGACTCTGGAAGCCCAGCCAAAAATTACTTCACAACAAGTCCATATAGTTAAATGGTTGACTGCGAAATTAAGTAAGATTAAATTAATTAGTATTAAAATAGTGTCACTAACAATTGTAAAATGCAAAAAAAAAAAAAAAATTATCTAAATTAATCCTTAAAAATTTTAGAGACGAACATTTTAGTTTTTAAAAAAAAAATTAATATACAAATTAATTTTTAATTTTTTTTTCATCAAACATAACTCATTTATTTTCCAGCATAACTCATTGACGGAGACGACTGAGTTGGCATATAAACTTACATACGTAACACTTAAGTGTCTACATATACGAGAAGGATAAAATAATCTTTGGACTTGTATAAAATACTGTGTTTAATAGGTGAGTACATTGCTTTCACTAAGCTAAATGGGTTTATAATAGGTTACATTACTTGGTTAATCAATTTATTTTGGTGGATGGTTAGGATTTAGTGACAGTCGGAACTTCTGACTTGTAACGGTGTTATATGTGTGTGGGTTTTAAAGTTGTTGTGTTCAATAGTTTTAAGCAACAAATCTATGAAAAATACACAGGTCACATTCTCTCCAAAACTCTCCCATTGATATTAGGCCCATAAACAGTGAATGAAGGCCTCCCAGTAGTAGGAGAAGACTTCGACAAAGACATAATTTTTGTGCGTGACTTATTCCAAACCATGTCGTTGGTATACTCTATCATCATTCTTATTATTTTTTCTGGATAGCTGTGATTTTAATATTTTGACTTGGATTGATAACATGGAAGACTTGAAAGCAGAAACTAATAAATTTTTCAAAGGCTATTTTGCAGCAGAAAACAGGTGGATATAGATGTTCTTGGGGATGTTTCCCTCCGACAATTAAGTCAGAAGGCATGCAGATGTCTCATGGAACTAGTGTTTTTAGAAGAAGTTAAAAGGATAATTATGGGTATGAACTCTTTCAAGGATCCAGGCCTCATGGATTTCAGGCATACTTTTTTAAGGAGTTTTTGAATCACTTTGGAAAAGATATCCACAACATTGTGAGCTTGGTTTTTTCTGGAGTTTTTATGCGGTTGTACATGAACTGGCCGGTTTTTACGAATTTAACCGTTTTTTATCGGTTTAATTATTTAAACGGTCATAGTGTCAAACCCAATCATCTAAATTAGTTCACCAATTTTTCAACTGAACATCGGCCAATTTTATTAACCATGGTTGTATGTTCTCAAGAGTTTCCTAATCAATGAATAAGCATAAAAGATGACATAACTGAGTTGCATGCAATAAAGCAAAAGCTATCATGCTAATAACACTATGATTGCCATTGTTGTATTATCTGTTGCAAAACAAACCGAATACATATGTATCAATGTGAAGGTTTGTCAATAGCCTAGAGAAAGAAGATTAAATCTATGACCTCCTTTTTAAAACTTGTACACTTTAGCTTTTAATTGAATTCGAAACTTATTGGCTGTGAAGTTTGTCACTTTAAAACACAAGAGATAATTTTATTTTTTCTCTTCATGATTGATCAGGAACTGAGTAAACTCTTTACTTTTGGATTGCTAAGACTTTTTTGAAAAGATAATATAGGAGACAATTTTATTTTGTCTCATATCAAAAGAAAATAGAAGAAGAGCAAAGAAGAGAGAATGACACAATCATGTATCTTGGTTCAGCCACCATGTGCAATATAACCTACATCTAGTCTCCTCTACAACAATGCTGAAATTTTCACTATTTTTCACAATGATTACAATCACCAATTTCCTAAAATTCTACCCAATCCTATCTAGAACAAATCAAACTTCTACCCAACCTTAGTTGGCTAGGTACATCCCTAGACTTTTAACTACTAAGTGCTTACCCAATTTAGCAAGGAAATTCTTTCAAGATCATAAATGCAAAACAGAAATACAAATAAAAGAGTTTGACATAATTTTATGGATTTTTTTGGATAACCCTCTTTGTCTTTTCTCTCAATGACTTTTACTGATACCTCACTTAATGTCTTTTTCCATTGAAAAGAAATAAAGAAAGATGAATACTAAAGAATGAAAAATTTAATGTGAAACCATGAAGGAGAAGAAGATTAAGCTCGAAAATTATAAGAACCTAAACTGTGTGCTCATACTCCTTACTTCAATTTCTAACCGTTTACCTTTTTAAAGAAGAATAAAGCTTCCAAAATTTGAATCTTGGTTGAAAACATTCGACTTATTCTTCTTCCCCAAATATTAGAACAGTAGCACAAAGAAGAGATGGGATAACACCAGTTATTAGAGTTCGCATGCATCCTTACCTAGCTACTTCTCTTTCTTCCTTTTTCATTTAGGTTCAAAGATCTGAGCCATTCATAAATTCTCTGACTCCAAATTTTGTTCTTGACTTTTCATTTGAAGTAGTGATATATAACCTCCATTTTCTCCATCTTACTCGAATGGTGCATGCAGAAGGAAAGCATCTTTAGCAAGTTACAATAAAAGCACAAAGATAAAAATAATTTTCTGAGTTCAACCTTTGATTTGATTTTCGCTTTTGTGTCTTAGTCTTTGACTTTTTTTTTCTTATTTTCTCTTTTTTGCTTGAATTTGGTAATCACTTTTTTCTTTTTTTTATTTGAACCCTAAACCGAGCTTCTTTTTCTTCGCTTGCTTTTACAATTTTTTTCAATCTTATCACGTGGGTTACAGAATCGAAGAGAGAAGGAGAGTTTGGTTGTTTGGTCATGGGCCATAAGAGATTTGTGATTCGCAACACTATTCTTGGGCTACCAAATAATGAAGTGGATATTTTTTATTTTGGACCTATTATATTATTGTGCTTGATTTGAATACTATATTTCTTTGCACAACGAACACACATATCAAAAAGAATTTTGGACTTCACTGACCAAAAAAAATAATTTTAGACTTTTAACTCAAGATTATAATGTTAGCCATCATCAAATTATTATTTTTGTTTCCTCAAACTCAACACAATGTATTATTTTCATTTTCAGTATATGCTCTCTATTAATGTGTCATTTATTAACACAAATTATTCTCTCTAACAAAGATAGTGACCAAAATTTTTTTTTTGTTTTTTTCACTGACCGAGACCTCATGAGAGGGGGGTTTGTGAGAGGAGGAGCTGCCAGACCACATGGTCCTAGGGAAGCAGCCAGAGTGGAGGGTGACATCTTGCATCACAACTCAAAGAAGGTGAGAAAAACGGGACAAGATATGGAGTTCTCTGGAACTTCCAACCTGGTACCTAGAATGGAGGATTGGATGGAGAACCAGGGAGAAAGAGTTAGGGTGGCTATTTTTGAAGGGGAAAAAGAAGTAAATGCAGCAAAAAGAATCTCCTTTGCGCAAATAATAAGATGTGGAAAGAGCCTTGTTGAGGGTTAAAAGGAAGATATGGAAACAGAGAGTGTTGTTGGTATCACTGAAGGAAATAAAAAAGGAGATAGCAGGGAAGAAGAAAGTGAAGACGAAGAAGATGAGGAGGATGTTAAAATTCAGAAAATGCCAAATGGGCTGATGAACCTGATCATAGGAGAAAGGACGAAAAGAGAGCTGAGAAAGGTTTGGTGGGACTCTTTAGTGGTGAAGTTGTTGGGAAGAAAGATTTCACTCCTAGCACTAAGGCGCAGATTGGAGATTATGTGGGGAAAGAGTGGAAGTTTGGATGTGATTGACTTAGGGAATGATTTTTTCCTTGTCAGATTTTACAATTCTAAAGACTTGGATTTTGCTATAATGGAGGGACCATGGAAGATCTTAGACCATTATCTAACAATAAGGCTCTGGAAACCCGACTTTAATCCTGCGGAGGCTACTATTGATACTATTGCTGCATGGATTAGGCTATCGGGACTAGTGATGAGCGGATAATTTATACGCTTTTTGGCATTGTTTTTAGGTAGTTTTTAGTAGGATCTAGCTACTTTTAGGGATGTTTTCATTAGTTTTTATGCTAAATTCATATTTCTGGACTTTACTATGAGTTTGTATGTTTTTCTGTGATTTCAGGTAATTTCTGGCTGAAATTGAGGGACCTGAGCAAAACTCTGATAAAAGGCTGACAAAGGACTGCTGATGTTGTTGGATTCTGACCTCCCTGCACTCGAAATAGATTTTCTAGAGCTACGGAACTCCAAATGGCGCCCTCTCAACGGCGTTGGAAAGCAGACATCCAGAGCTTTCCAGCAACATATAATAGTTCATACTTTATTTGAGATTAGACGACGTAAACTGGCGCTTAACGCCAGTTCCATGCTGCATTTTGGAGTCAAACGCTAGAAACACGTCACGAACCAGAGTTGAACACCAAAAACACGTTACAACTTAGTGTTCAACTCCAAAAGAAGCCTCTGCACGAGTAAAGCTCAAGCTCAGTCCAAGCACACACCAAGTGGGCCTTGGAAGTGGATTTATGCATTAATTACCTATTTCTGTAAACCCTAGTAGCTAGTCTAGTATAAATAGGACATTTTATTATTGTATTAGACATCCTGGATTATATTTTTGATCCTGTGATCACGTTTTGGGGGCTGGCCATTCGACCATGCCTGGACCTTCATCACTTATGTATTTTCAATGGTGGAGTTTCTACACACCAGAGATTAAGGGTGTGGAGTTCTGCTGTACCTCGAGCTTTAATGCAATTACTACTATTTTCTATCCAATTCAGTTTATTCCTGTTCTAAGATATTCGTTGCACTTCAACATGATGAATGTAATGATCCGTGACACTCATTGTCATTCTCACCTATGAACGCGTAACTGACAACCACTTCTGTTCTACCTTAGACCAAAGGCATATCTCTTGGATTCCTTAATCAGAATCTTCGTGGTATAAGCTAAAATTGATGGCGGCATTCATGAGAATCTGGAAAGTCTAAACCTTGTCTGTGGTATTCCGAGTAGGATTCAAGGATTGAATAAATGTGACGAGCTTCAAACTCGCGATTGTTGGGCATGATGACAAACGCAAAAGAATCAATGGATTCTATTTCGACATGATCGAGAACCGACAGATGATTAGCCGTGCTGTGACAGAACATTTGGACCATTTTCACAGAGATGATGGGATGTAGCCATTGACAACAGTGATGCCCTACATACAGCTTGCCATGGATAGGAGTAAGAAGGATTGGATGAAGGCAGTAGGAAAGCAGAGATTCAGAAGGAGCACAGCATCTTCATACGCCTATCTGAAATTCCCATCGATGATCTACATAAGTATCTTTATCTTTATTTTATGTTTTATTTATTATTATTTTCGAAAACCAATATAACCATTTATTATCCGCCTAACTGAGATTTACAAGATGACCATAGCTTGCTTCATACCAACAATCTCCGTGGGATCGACCCTTACTCACGTAAGGTTTATTACTTGGAAGACCCAGTGCACTTGATGGTTAGTTGTGCGAAGTTGTGAAGTTATGTTTGGACCATGGTATCATGCACCAAGTTTTTGGCGCCATTACCTGGGAGAGAACGAACATGAATGCCATTATCAGAAATCACAATTTTGCCTATCAACTAGCAATAGAATACTATGACAAATCCATTCTCACTAAGATTGGCAATATAGTTGGTAGAACACTCAAAGTAGATTATACTACTGTCGAAGTTTCTCGTGGAAAGTTTGCTCGTCTCTGCGTAGAGGTTAATTTGCAGAAGCTGCTCGTGTCCTAGTTTCTTATTAATGGTATCAATCAGAAAGTTGAGTACGAAGGAATCCATTAAGTATGCTTCCACTATGGGAAAATTGGGCATGAGAAGAATAGCTGTCCAGAAAAAAAAACAAGATCAAAACAGAGGTGAAGCAACCCAGCAAGTAGGAGCTGAGGTTGAAGATAGGGGCAAAAATGGCAATGCAAGCAAAGACAAGGGCAAGAAAGTAATTGAAAGCTCAAATGAGGAATTTGGTCCCTGGATGCTTGTCCAGAGGAATACACGTGGCAGAAAAAGCAACAAACTTGGGAAAGGAACAAGCGTTGGAAGAGGTGATGCAAGGAAGATTCTGGATGCTGTAGTGGAAGGACATAATTCTCTCTTTGGTCCCCTGCAAAACAAGGTAGTGGAGGATTGTAACGGAACCAATAATGATAATAGTACAGTTGAGGTGGAGAAAACAACAAATCAAACCTCTCCAGTAAAAAACCTGCCCAAAAAAGATACAAAAAATCAAAGATTATCTAATAGCACTCAGTAAAAGAACTCAACAGCCCAAAAATCACAACCCACAAAAGTAGATCAAACCCAGACACACCAAAACAGACCCAGTATGACCTCTAATAGTAGAATCACCCAGCCCAACACCCAGAATAACCTAAAGTATCATTCTGCCCAAGACCCATGTATGCATCCTATTCATAACCCTGCCCAAAATCATTGCACCCAAACTGCCCATAACCCAAGCACACAAAATTACCTTAACCAAAGTTCTCATCCAGAACAAAATCCTGAAACATCTTTGATCCCACCCCATCAAGAAGCACATTTTCAAGAGAATTGGATTGACCCCACAGAAGAAGTTTTAGCAACAGACCCAATCATAATGGAGGTAGAGATACCACCTGATCCAGACCCAAAACCCTCAGAATTCAGTTCAATTAAAACTGATGATATGTTAGAAGCCATAAATCAGTACTAAACAGGGTTGAACTCGGAGAAAGATGACAATGGAAAGGAAGTTCATCTTCAGGAGGAAAATATGTTATGTAACTAATGGGTTTTTGCCCGTTAAGGTTGTGCTGGGACAGGACAGTGTCCTTCAGTCAGGTTTTTTTTCACTCTCTTCACTTGTTAGATTTCTTATGAATATTCTTGCATGGAATATTAGGGGTGCTGCAAATAAAGGTTCCATTCTCACACTCAAAGAAATTAAAAGGCAATATAATCCATATATTTGTCTTATTTTTTAACCCAAATATGGGGGAGAAAAAGCCAAAGAAGTGATAAGAGACAGTGACTATGAACAATATTTTATTGAGGAAGCAAGAGGCTTTGCAGGAGGCATATGGGTGATGTGGAATGATGGTTGTGTTAGCCTAGATATGATTGAAGTTCACAACCAATATGTCCATATGGAAGTGAGTAAACAAGGAATGCACATGTTTGGTGTCTTACTGCGGTTTATGCGAGTCCTCAAGAGTGTACTAGGAGGGAGCTTTGGGGAAAATTATCCACGATAGCAAACATAGAGACAGAAGCATGGCTTTTGATGGGAGATTTCAATGAAATTGCTGATGAAGGTGAGAAAAAAGGAGAGGCTATAGTTGATCTCCAAGCCTGCAAAAGATTCAAGAAATGGATCAATAGAAGTAAGCTTATTGACTTGGGCCATGTTGGCTCTAAATTTACTTGGAGGGGAGGACAAAGAGAAGGCTTGGATAGAGTCGTCAAGCGCTTGGATAAAGCGTTGGCGAATGCTAAATGGAGAACTGAGTTTGCGGAAGCAAGAATAGAGGTGCTACCAAGAGTTTTTTCAGATCACCACCCAATCCTAGCCTGATTACAACCAGAAAGATTGGATAGAGGTCCAAAACCTTTTCCGTTTGAAGCAATGTGAAAAACTCACCCTCAATTTAATACCTTTGTTAAAAAAGCATGGAAAGGGTATATGCACTTTCCAGCAACAGTGAAGGATCTTACAAAAAGTCTGCAGAAATGGAATGTTGAAATGTTTGGCAATATATTCAGGAAGAAGAGAAGAATTCTGAATCGCTTAAAAGGAATCCAGCAAGCTACATCATATGAAAGGAAACATTTTCTTGAAGAGCTTGAAAGACAGTTAAAGAATGAATTAGAGAGTATTTTGAACCAAGAAGAAATCCATTGGCTCCAAAAGTCAAGACAACAATGGATAGTGGAGGGTGATAGGAACATGAGGTACTACCATACTAAGACAACAATTAGAAGACGAAAAAATAGTGGTAAAGCTGAAAAGAAAGGATGATGCATGGTGTGAAGATCAAGAAGAACTAAAGAACATGGCAGTAGACTATTACAAGAATCTTTACGAAGAAGAGCAACAATTCAAGCCTGAACTCCCCATCTTTTCTACCTTTTCAGGTATTGACGAACAAGCCCGAACTCAAATTTTGAAGTCCCCTGACAAAAGTGATATTGAAAAAGCCCTCTTTAAGATAGGCTCCCTTAAGGCCCCAGGGGAAGATGGCATGCCAACTTTCTTTTATAAGGAGAACTGGAGTCTTGTCAAAGAATCCTTATGCCAGTTTATATCCAGCATGTGGAGAAATCCCAGCATGATTAAGGAGGTAAATCAGACTCTTTTGGCTCTTATCCCTAAGGTAAACCAACATGAATTTATCACTCAATTTTGCCCCATTGCTCTATGTAATGTTGTATATAAATGCCTCACAAAAATTCTAGTTGAAAAGATAAAACCTGTCTTGAATGAAAACATCGCTCCAAACCAATCCAGTTTTATACTTGGCAGATTAATACATGATAATATAATCATAGCAAAGGAAATGGTCCATGACATGAAAAGAATGAAGGGTCGAAAGAAATTCATGGCTATAAAATTCGACTTTGAGAAGGCTTATGACCAGTTGAATTGGAACTATGTGGAAAGGTGCTTAATGGAATTTGGGATTCCTGGCCAAGTTACAAATATCATTAAAAGCTGCATAGCTTTGGTCACTTATCAAATTCTTTGGAATGGTTCTAAAATAAAGCTTTTTCACCCAACTCAGGGAATCTGTCAAGGAGACCCCCTTTCTCCATATTTGTTTGTCATAGCTATGGACAAACTCTCTCAATTCATAGAAGAAAGGGTGTATAGGGGAGAATGGTTGCCAATGAAAGTAGGCAGAAATGGGCCACACATATTGCATCTCCTTTTTGCGGACGATCTACTTATCTTTGTGGAGGCACCAACATATCAATTACATATTGTTAACTCAACTCTTGAGGCTTTTTGTGAAGCATCGGGTCTAAAAGTTAATAAAGAAAAAACTGCTATCTATTTCTCCAAGAGCACAGATCATAGATTAAGGGAAATCATTTGTAATAGTAGTGGATACAAAGAGGTGAGTTGCTTGGGAAGATATTTGGGGGCGATGTTTACTAATGGCAGAAGCAAGAAGGAGAATTTCAAGAACATATTAGAAAGAGTGCAAGGAAAAATGAAGGGATGAAAAGCCAGTTGTCTGTCATTTGCAGGAAGAATAACCCTAGCTAAATCGGTGATGAGTGCTTCATTGAATTTTGATATGTTGCACAGCAAAATTCCAAAAGGTATATGCGAGCAGATTGAGAAACTTTAGAGAAAATTCATATGGTGAGAAGAAGAAAATACTAGGAAAATACATGCCGTAAGCTAGGAGTTATTATGCAAAGAACAACTGAAGGGAGGAATGGGTTTCAAAAAGTTAACCATCATGAATGAAGCTTTCATTATGAAAGTCCTTTGGAGAATTCTCACTGAACCAAGCTCTTTATGGACCAGAGTCTTGATAAGTAAGTATAGGAGAGGGCTGAATTTGGTGGAGCAAATTCAAACATATAGAGCCTATTCGGAACTCTAGAAAGAGTTGGCAAAAGTATGGAAAAAGGGTGCTACATAACTCATCCTACTCTATTGGTAATGGCAAAAGAACCAATTTTTGGACACATAGGTGGTTACAGGGGGAAACAACAGCTCTCTTACAGCATACAATTATTCAATTACAAGATAGTCAACAACAAGAAACCGTAACAGATTACATTTAAAACAATGGCAATTGAAATTTTCATAAGCTAAGTACATACCTCCCTGATCATATTGTAAGTAAAATTCGAGCGATACCACCACCATCAGAGAAATTTGGAGAAGATAAAATTCTCTGGAGCCTGAGTAGAGATGGAGACTTCTCTGTTGCAACAGCCTACAAAAGCATCACAAGCACAGAAGAAGACTTAGATGCATTATGGGAAATAATTTGGAGCTAGAAAGGACCCCAATGTATAAAATGTTTCATGTGGCTCGCCTTGCATAACAAACTTCTAACTGCAAAGAGAAGACAAAGAATTATAGGAACAATACCTTATTGTCATAGATGTGTTGAAATGGAAGAAACCCTTTTACATGCGCTTCGTGACTGTTCAGCAGCATTGCAGGTTTGGTCTAGATTAATCCATCCCTCAAAAATTGAAAGCTTCTTTAGAGCTCCCTTCAACACTTGGCTAAGGTGGAACCTTATCTCAGAGCTGAGTAACAAACCAAATGACTTTTGGATGGATATCTTCATGGTGGAATGTTGGTGGATCTGGAAGTGGCGAAACACAGAGGTGTTCAATCCAATAGTGAGCATACCCCCAAGTCTTCATCAGCTTATAGCTAACTATGTTGAGGAGATTCGCACAGCTTTCAAAAAAGAAAGACTCTTGAATACCGGCCCAACCAGATTTCAAGTGAACATAAAATTGGAAATTGCCTCCACGAAAATGGGTAAAATTGAATTCAGATGGGGCTTCAGCAGGGAACCCTGGTCCGGCACGTGGTGGAGTTGTGAGAGACGAGAATGGGCAATGGATTGCAGGTTTCATGGGGAATATAGGGACATGTTCAGCATATCAAGCGGAGCTTTGGAGAGTGTATTATGGTCTCAAAACATTGTGGGAGTTGGGATTCAGAAAGGTTGTGGTAGAGTTGGATTCCATGACAGTGATAGAAGTTCTTTATGAAAAAAATAAAGCAAAAAATCATCCAAATAGTCTAATAAAAAGAATTTATTCCTTTATCAACAGAGAATGACAACTCAAATTCAGCCATACATACAGGGAAGGGAACCGTGTGGCTGACTGCTTAGCTAAGTACAGAAAGAGAACCTAGTTATCATGTTGTGGATCTGCCTTTTGGTATCCTTAGAATGATTGTTGATGATGATACTAGAGGAGTCGTTTTACCCCGCATAGTTACAGTGAAGTCTCTCTAGCTTCTTGGACTTCATGTCCCATTTAAAGTACCCAAAAAAATGTGTCGTTTATTTTGTATCAGTTTTTGGATTTATTTTTAACATATAATATAACAGAGGCTAGTTTAAATATTGTTATGGAGTTTTTGTTCATCTTGTTGCCAATAGAAATGAAACAAACATAATGCGGCGATTTTGTTAATGTATTAAGATACATTATAAAAGAAAAATCTGATCTTTTTCTAGTTGTCCTCAACGTGTTAGTTACAAAAGTTTTGATTCAAATCAATCAAAGTTAAATTGTAGGAAATTTTAGGTAGACCCAAAAAGTAAAAAATAAACTTAAACTAAAATTATTCGCAGATATATAATGTTTATATGCCACTCTTTTACTTTAATTTAAAGGAAAAAATAGGAAAAATAGAAAAGATAAAAAAAATTAGAAGAGATCAAACCTTCTAATACATGATAGGCAATAACATTAAGATGATCTCGTGAATAATCTTAAGATTTGACAATTTTTCAAAAAATTTAATTCTACATTAAACCAAATTTTATAAAAGTGCATAATCTAATTGATAACCAATTTTTGTTGTATCCTAACAAACTTAATGAAGCAAAGCATAGATTAGGCATTATAGATATATAATTTTGTTTTGGTAGTAAAAACTGATTTACCAGAATTCAGTTAATTTTGTTATCATGCAGCAGCTCAAGTAGTCATCACCATATGATAGTACATTGCAGCAAGTTTATAACTTTAACGTTTAGTTTCACCTTTTTTTTTGTCATCATTATTCTATTTGGTTTATTTTTTGGAGTTACCACTCTATCAGCACTTGTTTTTGTTGAGATTTTGGGACTGCTCACAACTATCCTTCATATGTTGTAATCAATTGATTGAATGAAGATCCGCATCCTTTCTTTCCAATAAGTATAGTTCTTTCCATTAAAAAAAGGAGGCCTGTTATTTGACTATCCCTCTGTTAGTGTGTAGATCACTGTGGTTGTACCCAAATTGTTTGCCATTAGACCTTTGCTCCAAACTGTTAATCTTGATTCTTGAGACCTTGGTTCTTGATACCAATTGAAGGTTCTAGAAGGCTTAGAGAAAGGGGTGAATCTATGACCTTCTTTAACTTTGATTAATTAAGCCTTAAACCCATAACTTTAAACTTGATTTCTATTTGATCTGCGCAGCGGATAATTCAGGAGATAATTTTGTTTGTCTCATAAAAACCAAAAAACAAAACTAAACCAGAGAGGAAGAAGATGACACAGCCAAATATCCTGGTTCAGTTGCCTTGTGCAATGTAACCTACATCTAGTTTCCACCACAACATTAGTGAAATTTTCACTATAATTCAAGTATTATAATACACCAATTTTCTATGACTCAACTTAATCCTATCTGGGCACACAAGCTTCAACATAAACTTGACTTAGGTATGCTAATACTTAGACTCACCACACTAAGTGCTTACTCAACTTAGCAAGGGATACCTCATAGATACATGACTCAAAATAGAAAATACAACTAAAAGAAATCTGAAATTACTTTTGACTTTTCTCTCAAGTGTTTTACTCAATCTTTTTCACTCTATGACTTTTTCTTAATACCTTTCTTTTTTGCTTTTTACCTCTCAAAGAAAATAAAGAAAAATATACATTGAAACAGAAGTACAAAACGAAAATAATGAAAGAGATGATGATTCACAGTCTTTATGCTATAAGTTAAACCGAATTCAGCTTTCACAGATAAAGCTCTTTATCTTGGCGGAATATTTTTTTAATGTAGAAACACTATCCAAAACATTGAACTCTTCTCTGAGAAGTTCTTAAACAAACTCAAATTCTGGTTCTTTCTCCTTGCCTCTACTCCGAATCGATTTTTCCTTTTGTACCTTAGTTAGTGTCACGGTTATGGTTCATCTCAAGTCAACTTCTTGGACCTTAAGCTTTTGGAAGACTTGCATGCAAATAGAAGTAAATCACATTTATTCTCTGACTTAGCTTATTAACATGTATTTGATTAGCGTGATTGGACATTGTCTTCTTTGGTGTGTGAGTTCAAAGATGAGGATCTCTCTCTTCCTCTCTCTCTCAATTTGCTTTGAACTCTAAATAAATCTCATGTATTTACATTATAACTAAATTTAATATCTTTATTTTTGAAAAGCTTGGTAGGAATTAAAATGATTTTATGCGTTAAAAATTCAAAATATCATTTTTACCTTTCAAATATTAATATAAAAGAAAAACTTTGTTTGTAATCCAAGCATAAATATAAACTTGTAGTATTGTGAAAAATAAAAAATAAGACAAAAGAAAAAAAAATAAAAAACAACTGAAGTAGTAAATGATTAATTAATTTATTATAACTGAAATTTGTTTTTCCATATGGAATATGCGGTTTGCTGTTGAGAAATTGGTAATTAATGAGTGCAGCAAAGTCAAGACTCAAGAGGTAACGAAAAAAAGAGAAAGTTCCGAAGATGTGAGATTTCTCGTCCCCACTTGATGCTGATGAATTTGGCGGGAAATTTGGCAGGTCAAGCAAGTGAAGGGATAAGAAGAACATTGAAGAAGTGCTCTACGCCAAATTCAATTCTTGGGTTTCCATAATTCTCTTCGTCAAGCTACTTGTTGTTTGATCCCATTTTTCTTCCCAATTTCTGTTATTGATTGATTTCGATATGAATTTTCGTCCAACATTTGCGTGTGTTTGGGTTTGGGGGCAATAATTGTGCCCATTCCATACTCAATTCTAGACCAAGACTATATTTCACTGCTGTCCCACTTTTGCTGGCAAATGCATAACATGATAACATAGTCTTAACCCAAAAATAATTACAAAATGATTCAATTTTTTTTTTTTTTGTAAAATATTTTAACTGTATATTGCTCCTAACTTATTAGTATCTCACTATCTCGTCTTTAACTAATTGCTAATATACAGGTTTACTAAATGTTACTTCTTGTTGGTATTAAGAAAGACTGAATAACTAAGGAATATTCCAAAGATATAATAATTTAAATAAGAAGGTGGACGTAAAATGTATAATGGCTAAATTGTGGTATTCATAAAGCTTTTTTGTATTACAAAATATTGATGACTTTTTTTATTATAGGATAATGAATTTATTTGATGATAATGATTGCATTTATATGTAGATTACTTATACACTATCTTTATATTAATTGCTTAAAAAATTTTAGCTAAAAGTACATTAAAATATTTACTTATCAAACTTTTATAATATATATGATATCATAAATTGATTTAAAATAATATTTTCGTCTATATTACATCGGTTATAAAGATTAATTACAATAATAAAAGAAATTAGTTATGTTATCTTTGACTTAAGCCACTTTAATTATTAAAAAAATATAAAGTTATTTTTATTGAGTTATATTTGTATGATATTTTCACAATTATGATGATTATCTTTTGAATTGTTAAACATCGTCAAATTTATTTTGAGGATATATTAGTTTTCTTTATAAATTTATTTTTAGGTCAAACTCTAGTTTATTTTTCTCAGTTTAAAGAAGAATGTATTCTTACAGAGGCTTGCTACACATACAAGTCTTTTTGACTTACAAGTTTTACAAGTTGCTACACATTAGAGTCTTTTAATGCGTTATTTAGTTTCCAAAGCGCTACACTCACCGTGAATTATGAACGATTCCCCTTCCTCTTCCTCTTCCTCTTCCTCTTCCTCTTCTTCTTCATCACTCACCGTGAATTATGAAAAACTCATCTTCCTCTTCCTCTTCCTCTTCCTCTTCTTCTTCTTCTTCTTCTTCTTCTTCACTCACCGTGGATTATGAACAACTCATCTTCCTCTTCCTCTTCCTCTTCCTCTTCTTCTTCTTCTTCTTCTTCACTCACCGTGGATTATGAACAACTCATCTTCCTCTTCCTCTTCTTCTCCTTCTTCTTCTTCTTCCTCCTCCTCCATGTATTTCTTCGTTATTCTCTTTGCCTTTTCATTAGTTGTTTTATTTGCGTTTATTACTGGTATTCTTGCTTCGTTTTTTTTCGATTTTCATGGTTTCTGAAATCAAGCTTTGAAATCGTTTTGAAAATAATGGAACTTCAGAAATACACCCAAACGATTATAGAAAATACACCCAAACGATATTTCTTCGTTATTCTCTTTGCCTTTTCATTAGTTGTTTTACTTGCATTTATTACTGGTATTCTTGCTTCTTTTTTTTCGATTTTCATGGTTTCTGAAATCAAACTTTGAAATCGTTTTGAAAATAATAGAACTTCAGAAATACACCCAAACGATTATAGAAAATACACCCAAACGATTATAGAAAATACACCCAAACGATATTTCTTCGTTATTCTCTTTGCCTTTTCATTAGTTGTTTTACTCGTTTATTACTGGTATTCTTACTTCTTTTTTTTCGATTTTCATGGTTTCTGAAATCAAACTTTGAAATCGTTTTGAAAATAATAGAACTTCAGAAATACACCCAAACGATTATAGAAAATACACCCAAACGATTATAGAAAATACACCCAAAAGACACTTTATGCATAATTCAGAACTCTTTCTCTTTCTCCTCCTCATATTCTGCTGCTTCTTCTTCAAAAATGATTTCAGAGCTTGATATCAAAAAATAATGGAAATCAAGAATAACGAAAAAAGAAAACAAAGAGAAAAGCACGTAAATGAAGAAGGAGAAAGAGAAGGCAAAAAACGAAAGAAAAGAAGAAGAAGAAGAGGAGGAAGAGGAAGAAGAATGTGCAGCAAAAAGAAGAAGACGGTGCAGTGAAATTGTGCAGTAACGGTTGAAGAAGGAGAAAGAGAAAGTAAGAAACGAAAGAAAAGAAGAAGAAGAGGAAGAGGAAGAAGAACGTGCAGTAACGTTCAAGCGCGCTAATATAATAACTTGTAAAGACTTGTATAAAAAAATGGTTGTATATGGAGAATTTCTTATTCTTACATAAGTAGAAGAACGCCACAAGATTGAAGTGGGAAAAATAAATCATAATATTCTCAACATTTTATAATTTAATAATTTTTTTACAATTGTTTTTATATTTACTAAGGTCCGTTACATTACTTGAGTATTATTGTAGCATTATACAGTAAACACTTTCATATTAAATTTTTATTAAGAAACAACTTCACCTATAGTTATTTTCATGTGAATTTAATATTGAGAAATTTGATAAATTTAACTAAAATCGTCTAACTATTATTGATTTGACATAAAAATTTATAACTGAATGTTAGTTTTTCTATTTTTTAAATCCCACGCTGAAGCAAAATAGAAATCTATATCAGTTAGAGCTATTGAAGCAACAACTATAGAAATCCACATTTTTCATCACCATCGTCGTCTTCCATATACTAACACAATGCTCACATTGTCACGGTCATACTGCAACAAAATAATAATGATGGTGTCCCTCATCATGTTTCTCTTATCTATCGCTTCTCAAACCTTGGCTATGCATGTGGCCTTGAGTTCAGAGACCGATAAGATGGCTTTGCTTGCTTTGAAGGACAAGCTTATCAATGGCGATCCTCATGCTCTGCCATCATGGAATCAATCTCTTCATTTCTGTAAATGGCAGGGCGTTACATGCAGTCGCCGCCGAATGAGAGTCTCAGCCGTGCAACTTCCAAATCAATACTGGGGTGGTACTCTTGCACCATCCTTGGGAAATCTAACGTTCCTAAGGGTGATCAATCTTACTAACACCCACTTGCATGGTGACATTCCAAGAGAACTTGGTCATTTGAAGAGGCTGCAAATTCTTGACTTGAGCAACAATAATCTTCAAGGTCAAATTCCAAGGGAGATGATAAATTGTTCAAGTCTTGAGGTAATTCTTATGTGGAAAAATAATCTAACCGGCAAAATTCCTTCCTGGTTTGGTTCTATGAAGCAACTTATTCTACTGGGGCTTGGAACCAACAATTTTGTTGGTAGTATCCCGCCGTCTTTGGGAAATCTTTCATCGCTTCAGAAGCTGTCATTTACATACAATCATTTGGAAGGAAGCATAACTCCAGCTTTGGGTAGGTTGTTGAATTTGAACCATTTGGCTTTGGGTGCAAATAATTTTTCTGGCCAAGTCCCTCCGTCACTTTACAACCTTTCAAATATTGAAGTTCTTGAATTTGCGGAAAACCAGTTAGTAGGTACTCTTCTCTCTAATATATCTATGGCTTTTCCCAATATTGAGAGTTTTCTATGTGGAGGAAACCGATTCACTGGTACTTTCCCATCTTCAATATCCAATCTTTCCGAATTGCAAGTGTTTGATATTGAAGAAAATGATTTTCATGGATCAATTTCTCCTACTTTGGGAAGTTTACACAAACTCCGGATATTTGATGTTGGTATTAATAGATTCGGGAGTGGAAGCGCTCACGATTTGGATTTTCTTTCCTCACTAAAGAATTGTACTCAATTGCAAAAACTAGGCATTCATCAAAATTATTTAGGCGGTGTATTGACAGATCTCATAGGCAACTTGTCAAGCAATCTCGTTCAGCTTGTTATGGGGTCCAATCAAATCTCTGGAAGGATACCGGAAGAAGTTGAAAAACTAATCAACCTAGAAGCACTTGGTTTGGACCAAAATTCCCTTGAAGGAACAATTCCATATTCAATTGGAAAGCTAAAGAATCTGGTAAAGTTGGCGTTGGCGGGAAATAAGTTGTTTGGCAACATTCCTCTTGTCATCGGTAACCTTACTATGTTGTCTGAAATTGATCTCGGCTCAAATAAATTTGAAGGATTCATTCCTTTTACACTTGGAAATTGCACCAAGATGGAGATATTTTATGCTCCTAATAACAACTTAAGTGGTAATATACCCAATCAAACCTTTGGCAACCAACAAGGTTTAATAGAGCTGTCCCTATACTCCAACTCCTTTACCGGCCCCATTCCTTCTGATCTTGGCAACTTGAACCATCTTTCCATCTTGCATTTACAAGATAACAAGTTCATTGGTGAGATTCCCATGGGACTTAGTGCTTGCTCTGCTTTAATAGAGCTTGTACTAGGAAGCAACTTGATCCATGGAAGTATACCTTCATTCTTGGGATCTCTATTGTCCCTTGAAATTTTGGACCTTTCGAATAACAACTTCTCAAGCACAATCCCGCATCAACTTGTGAATCTCACGTTGCTGAAGACTTTGAACTTATCTTTCAACCATCTCTCTGGTGAAGTCCCAATAGGAGGAGTATTTAATAATGTCACAGCAATATCACTTGTTGGAAACAAAGATCTTTGCGGAGGGATACCTCAATTGAATCTTCCTGCATGTCCTATGTTGCCCTTACAGAAGAAACACAAGAGATCACTTAAAAAGAGAGTCATCCTCATCATTGCATTGGGAGGAATTCTAATCTCTTGTGTAGCTTTTATTAGTATATATCTTCTCAAGAAAAAGGCAAAAAAGTTACCCACTACTTCTCTGGCTTTGCAATATGGTTATGTGAAGGTTTCCTATGGAGAGTTACATCAAGCAACCAATGGATTTTCTTCATCCAATTTAGTTGGCGCAGGAAGATTTGGGACTGTGTATAGAGGAATCCTCGTCCATTTTGAGAGACCTGTTGCTGTAAAAGTGTTGAAGCTCCATACACGCGGGGCATCGAAGAGTTTCATGGCCGAATGCAAAGCTCTAGGAAAGATCAAGCACAGAAACCTTGTCAACATATTGACTTGTTGTTCAAGTGTTGATTACAAAGGGGATGATTTCAAGGCCATAGTGTTTGAGTTCATGTCTAATGGGAGTTTAGAAAGCTTGTTGCACAACACCATTGAAGATAGTGAGTCCACAAATCAGAGTCTCAACCTGATGCAAAGAGTAAATATTGCTCTTGATGTAGCTTTTGCATTGGATTATCTTCACAATGATTTAGAAGAAGCTGTAGTTCATTGTGATATTAAGCCAAGCAATGTTGTACTTGATGGTGAAGTTGTTGCTCACTTAGGAGACTTTGGATTAGCTAGGCTCGTTCATGGTGCCGCAAGCTGTTCTAGCAGTGGTCAAGTTAGCTCTTCTGCAATTAAGGGAACCATTGGATATATTCCCCCAGGTCAGTGTCAGTTTCTTTTGATATATCTTACAATATCTTTTTGAAATGTTTTTCTCATATTTCTTCAACAATAATCTGTCATATTAAATTCATGTTTTGCTTTGGAAATGGTATTCTCATATATATAATTACAGCAAATTAGTTACAGCTCAGAGTTTCCTATGTTCTAAGAGAAAATATTTATGGAAATGAACACCTTAATATATTTAATTGATTGAACTGAAAATAATTAGTTTATAATGATGATATTGTCGCATTATTTTTGTTTGAACAAAACAGAATATGGAGCAAGTGGCTTAGTGTCACCAGAAGGAGACATGTATGGCTATGGAATTCTTCTTTTAGAGATGATCACTGGAAAGAAACCAACTGATAGCATGTTTGGTGAAGATCTAAGCCTACACAAGTTCTGTAACATGGCAACTCTAGATGGAATCACTGAGATTGTTGATTCAAGATTGCTCATTCCAATTGATCATCAAGAAAGAAGAAGGGTCACACAACAGCAAAATATGGAAGACACCATTCAAGAATGTCTTGTGTCGTTTGCTAGGATTGGAGTTGCATGCTCCCAAGAGTTTCCTAATCAGCGAATGACTATAAAAGATGTCATAAATGAGTTGCATGCAATTAAGCAAAAGCTATCCTGCTAATAACACTTCTGTGATTGTCATTCTTGTATTATCTGTTGCAAAAACGGACCAGATACATATGTATTAGTTTTATTTTCAGCTTGTTCTCTCTCTCTGCTCTATTAATGTGTCATTTATTTTGTATCAATATATAATATAAGGTGAGTATTCCAATAAAGATTTTATAATTATTTTCATGTGAAAATTTTTTTTTGACTCTTTGAAAATGAATTGTATAGTTAGATTTTGATATGTTATAAAAGTGTTATTTTTATTTAAAGTGTGGCCAAATAAATAAATTATCCTATTATATAAAACATCTTTATAAAAATATGTTTTTGGCATTTTTATTTGAGTAGCTCCATAATATAATAGTGATTGCCTTAAATATTTTTATAGTTTTGTTCATCTTGTTTCCCGTAGAAATGAAACAAGCACATTGTGGCGTTTTTTCTAACGTATTAAAGTACAGTGTAAGAAAAATCTAATCTTATTCCTAGATGTCCTGAATATATATGCTATAAAGTCATGATTCAAATCAATCAAAGTTGAGTCGTAAAAAATTCCAAGTAGACCTAAAAAGAAAAAAATAATCTTAAACTAAAGTTATTCGGTGATATATAATGTGTTTATATGCCACGTTTTACTTTAATTTAAATGGTAAAATAGGAAAAACAGAAGAGATAAAAAAAATTAAGGAGAGTGTTCAAATTAAACCTTCAACATGGTAGGCAACAACTTTGAAATGATCTCGCGAATGACTTTAAGATTTGACATTTTTCTCCATAAAAATTTAATTCTACATTAAACTAAATTTTGTAAGAATGAAAAAATCTAATTGATAGCTTTATTGAACATTGCAACATATTGTTTTGTATCCTAACAAAATGAAGCTAAGCATAGATTAGGTATTATTGATAAACCTGTTACTTAGCATATAAGTTAGTAATTCTGTTTTGGTAGTTAAAACTGATTTACCAGAGTTTTCAATTAATTCTGTTATCATGCAGCAGCTCAAGTAGTATATAAGCTGCATGTACAGAGAGACACAGAGTTAGATAGATTGAATTACAAAGTATATAAGCTGCATGTACCAGAATTTTCAGTTAATTCTGTCATCAATCTCTTTCAGGACTAATATAGCTAAACATTTGAATGGTAAAAAAAATCACTTTCTCTTCCACTCTTCTTGTCCATGATGCTTTTCCTTTTAAGTCTAACAACTCTTCTGAGTGATGATTCATTGATGATGAGTTTGAAAAACTCTAAGCTAATATTTGTGATGACTAAACATTATTACTTTGATAAATAGTAAAAATATTAATTCACATATGTTAGTAATTTAATTTTTGCTATGCAGGTATGTTTGGACCAAAAATAAAAGAATTTTGGTGCAAGTCCAATTGTATAAAAAATAATCAGCCTTGGTATTAAGATATTGTGATTATGGTGGCTGAAAACATGGTTATGATATTTGGGCCAGAAATTTTTACTTAAGCCCAATTGGTTAAGTCCATCAGCATTGATGCAAGAATATATGATGAATATGGCTGAATTGATTATTATATTACTTGGGCCAAATTGATCCATTATTGTTACAAGTCTAAGTTAATCAATTTTTGCTATACACCCCAACGCATGATCCGAAAATAATTAATTAGAAAAGCAAATGTTGTTATTGCTTTATGTCTTCAACGGATCTCACACTTCACCATGTGATGGAATTCAAATTTTATTAGTGTGAAGTTAATAAATGCATTGGAACTATGAGAGAGAAAGTTTCATTGATTTGATTGATGGCCTTAATGAAAGGCACGCTACCAAGAAACAAAAGGGAAGTGGACATTTAATTTATTTTGTCTAAATCCTTTAGTTAATGTTCATATCTTCCCTTCTTCTCTCTCTCCTTCTAACCTTCGGTCATAACACAGAGAAACCATGGAAGCTAAGCATAGCCACCGAAGAGAAAAAGAAGCACGCTACAAGACCATCAAAATGATGGCACGAAAAAGAAAAAGAAAAGTATGTTGTGGCTAAGATTCTCATTACTTGTGGTAAGATTTTGTGATGAGATCTTGGCTTCTTCATACCAAAAATGGTTGAAGAAGATTCGGCCAGTAAGGTGAAGATTCTTGGAGGGATGGCTTGTCTCTGATTCTGCTCAACAACCACAGAAGGTAGCTAGGGTGGCTACGTGATGGAAGAGGCAGAGATTAGAGCAGATGAAGCTATCATCATCATGAAGCATTAATGGCCAGAAATTCATCTTGGAGAGTAAGCCAAGGATGGAGCGCTCGGATTGATGAAGAGTGATGACCAAGGAAGGACTAGAGGTAATTGCATGTTGGGTTTTGCATGGGTTATCTCTTCTCTCTCTCTGGCCGAACCGGTTTTGTTCTTGGAGAAGAAGAAGTTGGCTTGGGTTTTGGTTTCAACTGTGGAGGCTTCCCTCTTCTATAAAAAGGGAGAACAGCCACGATTTGATTCAAGGAATTAGAAGTAAGCGGTGAGAGTGCAAGGCACAAGATTCTCAGAGCTACCTAAGCTTACAGATTTTCTTCTCCTTCAATGTACTCTGTTTTGTAATTTTTCTGTTCAATTTTGTCATGTCTTGAGTCTCATGGAAAAAGGCAAACAATGAGGTTTGTATGAAAAATCCATAGAGCGGAAAAAGACAGAGAGTGCAAAATTAAAAGAAAAAGCCATAGATGTCCTTAGAGTTCCTTTGTACATCTGTGTTGTGTTTCATGATTCTGTGGGAATTTCCTTGTAAGTTGGGTTAGCACTTTACAGTCTGTAATCAAGAAGATTATAGTGAAATTCCATCATTGTTGTGATGGAGACTGGATGTAGGCTGCACTGCACTTAGCAGCTGAACCAGGATATATCTGGGTGTAATTTTCTCTCTCTTCTACTCCATTTCTGTTTCTACTGCACAGGAGCAAAAACTGAAAATATCTCGTGCCAAGTGACGAGACAAAATAAAAGTCTCGTGTCTAGGGACGAGGCAAAATTAAAAGGTCTCCTCAAAGACCAACAAGTGTAATCAAGCAAAAAAAGGAGGCTAAGATTCAACCCCCCTTCTCTTAGCCACTGAAAACCATCAATTGGTATCAGGGCTTGGTCTCAAAGAGATCAAGCTTTGTAGCTTGGAGAAAAGATCCGTATGGCAGAAAGCAGTGGCTCAAATCTGGTGTCCTATAACCTTATAGAAGGACAGTCAAGCAACAGACCACCTCTTTTCAATAGAAAAAACTATACCTATTGGATGGAGAGAATGAAAATTTTTGTACAAGCAGTAGACTACAGGCTTTGGAAGATCATCCTAGAGGGTCCTCAGATCCCAACTAACACAAGTGCTGAAGGAGTAGTCACTCTTAAACCAGAATCAAGCTGGACCGAGGAAGATAGAAAGAAGGTGGAGCTAAATGCCAAGGCTGTAAATCTACTCAATTGTGCTATCAACTTCGAGGAATACCGACGGGTATCACGATGCACAACGGCAAAGGAAATCTGGGACAAATTGCAAATCACTCATGAAGGAACCACCATTGTGAAGAAAACTAGGATAGACATGTTAAACAGAGAGTATGAAATGTTTGCAATGAAGGAAGGAGAATCTATTGATGAACTGTTCGAACGATTCAACACCATCATCGTTGGCTTGGATCCTATGTGAATAACATATTCTAATTCTGTGCTTGTGAAAAGAGTGTTGAGATGTCTCACTAAAGAGTGGAAAACAAAAGTTTTAATCATTTCTGAGAGCAGTAGCCTTGATTCCATGACATGCGATTATTTGAGAGGAAATCTTCTTGCTTTTGAAAACACTTATTTGAAAAAAGATTCAAAAAAGAAAGGAATTACCTTTTCTTCTGTAACTAACCCCATGGATGATGAATCTAGTGATAACTCCTCTGAAAATGAATGTGTTGTTTGCCAAAAAATTTAGGAAAATGGTAAAGTTGAAAGGCAAAGGCAGCAGCTCAAGGAAAATGAAGAAAGACCTTAGCAAAGTAACTTGTTACAACTGCAAGAAAATGGGGCACTTCAAATCTTATTGTCCCAAGTTAAAGAAGGAGGAGAAGCTAAAAAGGGGAAAGAAGAAGGGATTGATGGCTTCATGGGAAGATTTGAAAAATGACTCAGATGATGATGATGAGGAATTTGAGACCAAGTCACAACCATGACTCATGGTAGATCACATAGATCAGGTAGTCTTTCACAACCCTAACACTGAAGATCTTCATCTTATGATAGACCACCTTTCTGGAAAAATAAGATGTTTTCTACTTGATAACCATGACCTTGAAAAACAAATTATCATTCTTAAAACTGAAAATGATTTTCTCAAGGAAAAGCTAAGGGAGGCCGAAACTGCCTGTGATCTTGTTGAAGAAAATAAGCAGTTAAAAGCCTAACTTAGAAGTTGTGAAAGTAACCATTCTGTTGTTGCATATGTAAATTGTTTTAAAGAGAATGAAGAGTTACTGAAAAAGATTAAAAATCTGGAAAATGACTTAGCCAAGTTTACTCAAAGTTCTGAAAATTTAAATCAAATATTGGCTAGTCAAAAACCACTCTTTGATAAATCTGGTTTGGGGTTTTACAAATCTAATAAAAAACCTTCTTTTGAAAATAGAGCTTCATCTTCTAATGACACAAGGTTTCAAGATCCCACCTACTTTAACAAATTAGCAACTCCAAGGTTTTGTAGACTATGCAACCAAAATGGACACCTTCCCATTCAATATTTTTTTGGTGAAAGAATGATTGGTGATAAAGTTTACAAAGTTGTTTTTGATTACAATGGTTTGGGTCATAGGAGATGGTTTAACGTGAAAGGATCCAAAAAAAATTGGATACCTAAGGTCACTTGAGCTTATTTTGTAGGTATGCCTAGCATCCAAACGGAAGGAAAATATGTGGTACATGGATAGCGGATGCTCTAGGCACATGACCGGAAAGACAACCTTCTTCATAAAGCTTGATGAATATGATGGAGGACTTGTCACTTTCGGTGATGATGGTAAAGGAAAGATAGTGGCCGTTGAAAAAGTTAGTAAAAGCTTTTCATCTTGTATAAATGATGTTCTTCTTGTAAATGGTTTGAAACATAAGTTACTTAGTGTAAGCCAATTGTGTGATTTAGGATTTGAAGTTATTTTTAGAAAGTTTGTGTGTTTGGTTGTCTGTGAAAAAACTGGGGATATTCTTTTTGAAGCTAAAAGATGCAACAATGTGTATGAATTAACTCTTGAGGACTTGAAAGAACAAAATGTAACATGCTTTACTTCTCTTGAATCTGAAAAATGGCTATGGCATAGAAAGTTGGGTCATGCTAGCATGTACCAAATTTCTAAGCTAGTAAAGAAAAATCTGGTTAGAGGAATTCCTAAAATCAAATTTGATAAGGATCTTACTTGTGATGCTTGTCAACTAGGCAAACAAGTTAAATCCTCTTTTAAACCAAAAGATGGAATTTCAACCAAAAGGCCATTAGAGATGTTACACATTGATCTTTTTGGTCTAATAAGAACTCAAAGTCTAGGAGGTAAACACTATGGTTTGGTAGTGGTAGATGATTACTCTAGATTTGGTTGGGTACTTTTTCTTGCTCATAAAAATGATGCCTTTCATGCTTTCTCAACCCTTTGCAAGAAAATTCAAAATGAAAAAGATTTAAAAGTGGCCCACTTGAGAAGTGATCACAGAAAAGAATTTGAAAACCAAGACTTTGAAAAATTCTGTGATGACTTTGGAATTACTCATAATTTTTCATGCCCTAGAACACCTCAACAAAATGGGGTTGTTGAAAGAAGGAATAAAAGCCTTCAAGAAATGACTAGGGCTATGTTATGTGAGAATGAGGTTCCGAAATTTCTATGGGCTGAAGCTGTAAATACAACATGTTATATTTTGAATAGGACCATTATTAGAAAAGGGTTAAAGAAAACTCCTTATGAGCTATGGAAAGGAACCCCTCCTAATCTTAAGTATTTCCATGTTTATTGGATGCAAGTGTTTTGTGCTTACTAACAAAGAAAATCTTGGCAAATTTGATCCAAAATCATATGAGGGCATGTTTGTTAGATACTCCACTACTAGTAAAGCCTATAGAATTTACCTCAAAGATCATAGAACTATAGAGGAATCCATACATGTTACTTTTTGTAATTCTAATTTAATTCCCAGTACTGTGATAGATAATAATTCAGATTATGAAGAAGCTGGAACAAGCAAAGAAAATCCCAAGTCTGCTCAAAATGAATAATCTGCCAGTCCAGTTTTGTCTTGTCAGAATGGAGGAGACATTTCCATTTTGTCTCCTGAGCCAGCAAGAGAAACTGAAACAGTGAGACCCATAGAAGTTCATCAAAGCTCAACACCACAAAGGAAGCCTAGAGAATGGAAGTCTATGAGGGGTTACCCTCATGACTTTATCATTGGAGATCCTTTTCAAGGTGTGACCACAAGATCCTCAACCAAAAGGCAATCCGAACCAAGCAATTTTGTACTCTTGTCACAATTGGAGCCCAACAATGTCAAACAAGCTCTTGAAGATCCATCATGGGTGAAAGTCATGCAAGAGGAGCTTGCTCAATTTGACAAGAATGAGGTTTGGACACTAGTACCTCATCCGGATGGTAAGAAAGTTACAGGTACTAAGTGGGTGTTTAAAAATAAACTTGGTGAGAATGGACAAGTTGTTCGTAACAAGGCTAGATTAGTGGCCCAAGGTTACGATCAAGAAGAGCGTATAGACTTTGATGAATCCTTTGCTCCGGTAGCTAGAATGGAAGCAATTAGGTTGCTTCTTGCCTATGCTGCCCATAAGGGTTTTAAAATATTTCAAATGGATGTTAAATGTGCTTTTCTTAATGGCTTTATTGATAGAGAAGTGCATGTAGCTCAACCCCCCGGTTTTGAACATAAGGTTTTTCCAAATCATGTTTTCAAACTCTCTAAGGCTCTTTATGGTCTTAGACAAGCTCCAAGAGCTTGGTATGAAAGGCTTAGTGCCTTCTTGTTGGAAAATCAATTTCAAAGGGGTACAACGGATACTACTTTATTTATTAAAGCATCTAATGATGGCATTCTCCTTGTTCAAGTTTATGTGGATGACATTGTGTTTGGATCGGCCAATGGGTCCTTGTGTAAAGAGTTTGGAAAACTCATGACTAGTGAGTTTGAGATAAGTTTAATGGGAGAGATTACTTTCTTTCTTGGCCTCCAAATTAAACAAACTCCTAGTGGTACCTTTATTCACCAAGGAAAGTATGCAAAAGAACTTATCAAAAAGTTTGGCCTAGAAAACTCTAAACCAATGGGAACACCAATGCATCCAAACACTAAACTTGAAAAGGATGATGATGGCCAAGATGTGGATGAAACACGGTATAGATGAATGATTGGTTCACTAATGTATCTTACCTCCTTTAGACTGGATATTGTTCAAAGTGTGGGTGTTTGTTCAAGGTTTCAATCTCACCCAAAGAAATCCCACCTTTCGGCTGTTAAGCGCATCATTGGATATATTAAGGGAACATGTGATTATGGCTTATGGTATCCAAAATCTTATGATTTTTATGCAGTAGGTTTTGTGATGCAGATTATGCAAGAGATAGAGTGGATAGACGAAGTACATCCGGCATGTGTTGTTTCCTTGGAAGCTCACTTAACATGTGGTCAAGCAAAAAACAAGCAACCGTAGCCTTATCCACAGCTAAAACTGAATATATTTCTGCATCTGCATGTTGCTCACAAGTAATTTGGTTAAAAACGCAGTTGGAAGATTACAAATTAAAGATCAATAGTATACTATTATTTTGTGATAACATGAGTGCTATAAATATTTTAAAAAACCTTGTTTTGCACTCAAGAACAAAGCACATTGAGATCAAATATCATTTTATTAGAGAACATGTGCAAAAGGGTACTATTGATATTCAATTTGTGAAATCTAAAGACCAACTTGCTGACATTTTTATAAAACCCCTCTGTGAAGACAGATTCTGTTCACTAAGAAAAAGTTTGGGAATGACTGATCTTGTTTCTGTTGATAATTTGTGAAATTTTGATTCTGTTCAGTTTTGTCTCGTAGGAATGGACGAGATAAAAATAAAAGTGTTGGAAGGGATGTGATCAAGGGGGAGGCTGCGCAGAATTTAATTTTCGTGGGCCCTACCAAATATCTTTGACTCCACCATGACCGTTTTGTTATTAGTTCCTCATTTTTTGAAAATCACAATCTCTTTGTGGTCTTATCAAATCTTGTTGAAAGAAGCATAGTGTCAAATCAAATCTTTCCTTTCAACTAATTCCTTGATTCAAGGAAACCCCTTTTTCAAATAAATGGAAACCACCTTGGTTAATAACCACGCCCCTTGATGGTCATTAACTTCCTCTACTATCTCTTTCCAATCAGCATTTAATGCCTCTCTAACCTCCCTCCACTCACCTCAACCTTCGGCCTTCTCTTCAACTTACATATCCACTCCACTTCTTCATCTTCTCTCTCACTTTCAACCAAACAGACCGAAACCATGCACACTAAGGTGATTGCTCAAAAAAGTTCAAGAAAAAGTGGGAAGAACAAAGAGCCAAGCATTGAAGTAGAAGAAGAATCACTCACTTTCATCAGTCCATCACCGTCGCACTCACCACCAAAAAGAATCACACCCGGAAGCAATGCTTAGAAGTCTAAAGGGTTTTCCTTGAATAACACCAAGGAGTCAACAAACCTGGAGACATGGGATTTCAAGAAAAAGCTCCAAAAATCACATTCTCATTATGATCCATCTAGGTTCGACTCTTGTGCATCCTATGAATTCCACAAAGAAGATCTGGAAAAACGTCATCTCTGCGCTACTTACCTCGTCGATCTTAACTCACTCACCAACAAAGGAATCCATGTCTCTTCTTTGTTTGACAACCTTCAATGGACACCACTGCTTCACATTCAAAAACTGGTTTACCCCGGTTTGGTCCGTGAGTTCTATGCCAACATGCGACTAATGGATAGCATCATTCACTCCTATGTGAAGGAAGTTCACATAATCCTTGATACTGCAATCCTTAGGATGGCTCTAGGCTACAAAGAAAAGGGACCAAGGGCATCCATGTCCAAGAAATGGGATTTACAGGTTGGGATCACTTACCAGATGGCTTTAAATCAAACCTGCGAAAGTCTCTATTGAATGGATGGCACGAATCCAACTCTCAAGGAATTTGGTCCAGATAAGACAATTCTCATTTACAAACTCATATCTCATGTTCTCATACCATAAAGTAGTTCACGCCACCGGGTAACAGTTTCTGACTTTCTTGTTCTCTTTGCTCTTGTTACTTCTTTTCAAATTTCCTTTGCATACCTTATGATAAGGCATATGTGGAAATCTGTAAAGGATACCAAAAAGGCTAGTCTTCCATATGGCATGTTTCTCACCAGCATTTTTGAGTATTTTGAAGTTGATTTAACAAATGAAGCTGTTGAGAATAAGGTTTCAGTCATTAAGGGAGGATGAGTTACAAGGAGGATGATGCTAGAAAATCTTGAGGATGAGTTAGGTGTTGCCAGTGAAGAAGGAGCTGAGGAATCTGATTTTAATTTCTCTGATAATTAATTACTGTTTTCCTTTCTTTATTTTGATATTGGCATACTGAGGCTCAATTTGATACTCTGTTTTGTTGGGTTGGATACTGTTAGTACTATAACTCTATGATACTTTGTGGATACTTTTGGGTTATATTTTGCATACTGTGTTTCCTATGTCAAAATTTTTTTGCAGGTGCCCCTTTGATGACAAAAGAGGGAGAATAAATGTTGAAAATTGAAACTGGAAAACAGGGGATGAAATTCTCTTTTGAGAGTTCATGATCACCCTTGATAAAAGGATACACCTAATGCTTGATAATGCATACTAATAATGCTTGGTTGATTATATTTGTGATGCATTTGTTTTGATATTATGGCTGCCTGGTTGTTAATTGGTTGTTAACATGTATTCTTGTGATAGTTTTATCTTGATGAATATGCTTGCTACTAGTGGAATATGAATATTCTGATTCATCTTGGTAAACATGTTTGTTGAATACTTTATTTTTGGCAGTTCCTTTAAGCATTGGGTATGAAAATAAATGTTGAAAATTTCTGTGATCATGCTGTGATTAAAAATATTTTCTTACTATAAGTATGTTGCTCTGATTTAAATGGAAAATATTTTAAACAGCAATTTTTTTTCAAAAGATTTTTTGGTTGATCATGGTTTGAGCAGAAAATCAAATTATTGATAACAAATGAGTTTTGATTATCATCCAATTCTACTCATAAATCAAGCATTCAACATTTCAAAATTTTTATATGTTGAATAACATAGTTGCCTCAAGCTTGATTTGAAAAGTTACAGGTATAAAGCTTCCCTTGGTAAAATAGCATATATTAAGGGGGAGCCATGTAACAATTTGAAAAGGGGAGAAATACAAATCTTCAAAGGGAGTATTCTTTACTCAATCTTAAATTTCTTTCCATTTCAATTTTAATAATGTTTGTCATCAAGGGGGAGATTGATGAGTTTGGAAAACTCTAAGCTAATATTTGTGATGACTAAACATTATTACTTTGATAAATAGCAAAAATATTAATTCACATATGTTAGTAATTTAATTTTTGCTATGCAGGTATGTTTGGGTTGAAAATAAAAGAATTCTGGTGCAAGCCCAATTGTATAAAAAATATTTAGCCTTGGTATTAAGATATTGTGATTATGGTGGCTGAAAACATGGTTATGATATTTGGGCCAGAAATTTTTACTTAAGCCCAATTGGTTAAATCCATCAGCATTGATGCAAGAATATATGATAAGTATGGCTGAATTGATTATTATGTTACGTGGGCCAAATTGATCCATTATTGTTACAAGCCTAAGTTAATCAATTTTTGCTATACACCCCAATGCATGATCCGAAAACAATTAATCAGGAAAGCAAATGTTGTTATTGCTTTATGTCTTCAACGGATCTCACACTTCACCATGTAATGGAATTCAAATTTTATTAGTGTGAAGTTAATAAATGCATTGGAATTATGAGAGAGAAAGTTTCATTGATTTGATTGATGGCCTTAATGAAAGGCACGCTACCAAGAAACAAAAGGGAAGTTGACATTTAATTTATTTTGTCTAAATCCTTTAGTTAATGTTCATATCTTTCCTTTTTCTCTCTCTGTTCCTAACCTTCGGTCATAACACAGAGAAACCATGGAAGCTAAGCATAGCCACCGAAGAGAAAAAGAAGCACGCTACAAGACCATCAAAATGATGGCACGAAAAAGAAAAAGAAAAGTATGTTGTGGCTAAGATTCTCATTACTTTTGGTAAGATTTTGTGATGAGATCTTGGCTTCTGCATACCAAAAATGGTTGAAGAAGATTCGGCCAGCAAGGTGAAGATTCTTGGAGGGATGGCTTGTCTCTGATTCTGCTCAACCACCACAGAAGGTAGCTAGGGTGGCTACGTGATGGAAGAGGCAGAGATTAGAGCAGATGAAGCTATCATCATCATGAAGCATCAAGGGATAGAAATTCATCTTGGAGAGCAAGCCAAGGATGGAGCGCTCGAATTGATGAAGAGTGATAACCAAGGAAGGACTAGAGGTAATTGCATGTTGGGTTTTGCATGGGTTATCTCTTCTCTCTCTCTGGCCGAACCGGTTTTGTTCTTGGAGAAGAAGAAGTTGGCTTGGGTTTTGGTTTCAACTGTGGAGGCTTTCCTCTTCTATAAAAAGGGAGAACAGCCACGGTTTGATTCAAGGAGTTAGAAGTAAGCGGTGAGAGTGCAAGACACAGGATTCTCAGAGCTACCTAAGCTTACAGATTTTCTTCTTCTTCAATGTATTCTGTTTTGTAATTTTTCTGTTTAATTTTATCATGTCTTGAGTCTCATGGAAAAAGGCAAACAGTGAGGTTTGTATGAAAAAGTCATAGAGCGGAAAAAGGCAGATAGTGCAAAATTAAAAGAAAAAGCCATAGATGTCCTTAGAGTTTCTTTGTACATTTGTGTTGTGTTTCATGATTCTGTGAAAATTTCCTTGTAAGTTGGGTTAGAACTTTACAGTCTGTAATCAAGAAGATTATAGTGAAATTCCATCATTGTTGTGATGGAGACTGGATGTAGGCTGTACTGCACTTAGCAGCTGAATTAGGATATATTTGGGTGTAATTTTCTCTCTCTTCTACTCCATTTCTGTTTCTACTGCACAGGAGCAAAAACTGAAAATATCTCGTGCCAAATGACGAGACAAAAATAAAAGTCTCGTGGCTAGGGACGAGGCAAAATTAAAAAGTCTCCTAAAAAATCAGTAAGTATAATCAAGCAAAAAAGGGGCTAAGATTCAACCCCCTTCTCTTAGCCACTGAAAACCATCGATTGATTCTGTAAACGAGGAGTGCTAGGGTCAGCAAGTTTTGTGATTTGTAGCCTTCAATTAGCCATCATTTATATTTTTAATGGTGTGAGATTTCATCTAATGGTGTGGGATTACTCACTTTTCTTTTGATGGTTAAGTGCTTGTCAGAATTTAATAAAAGTACTATTCCTTGAGTTTTTCTTCTGTAAACCTTATGACCCATATTTATATTAAAAAAATGTATTTGTACTCTTTTTTATGCTTTTTTAGTAAATTTTATTTATGATGTAAAAAATATTTATTTATTTTATTTTTTATCAATTATTTTTAATATAAAAATGAAAAATCTACAAAAGAAGTATAAAAAAGTGGTATTTATAAAATTTCTATTTATATTTTTGGTTGAGATATATTTCTTCTTTGTTTTCCGTATAGATGAAGATACTTTAAGATAGGAATTATATTTGATATTTTTTATTCAATGAAATTATCTTCAGATATAATAAACAAATAAGTACTAAGGATTTGTTAGGAATGTAATTGAGAAAGGTCTTTTGTGAGGGATACCAATACGTGTGATCTAGAAGGAGGCGAAGCAAGTAAGGGGATAAGAACCACATTGAAGTCCCCCTACGCCAAAATACTAATTCAATTCTTGGGTTCGCATTGTGTTGGTCAAGTTATCTGTATTAGTTGTTCAAACCACACATCAGTTGTCGACGTCTCAATTTAATTGATTCTTATGTATCTATTAACCACAAAATATAAAGGGCCGAAACTTGAGCAAGTATCAATCATGAAAGTTTCAAAGATCGATCGAGGGTTTCACATAGTAATTGAAGAAAAAGAAGGCAAGTTTCGATCGAGTCAATACGGGGTTGAAAGCTAAAGGCCAATCGAGAATAGACTGAAATTTTGGGTGATAAGTATGGATTAAAGGGAAAGAGAGCTTTCTGTTATCAAGGTAAGAAATAACAGGTTTTTGTATTGAAATTGTGTTATCATATACGATACAAAATATTTATATGAAAAAGTATATAAACCAAGACTTTGAATCAGCCAACTTAAACAACATTAACGAGGAATTAATTTCTACATTTTAAAAAAAATCAAAATTTAAATAATTAGCATTAATTAAGTTTTGGATAACTAGGGTTAGAAAAAGTAACTTTTCTTCTAGAGATCAAAACACATTCTCAGTAACTACAATCAACAATTACTTCATGCATGCATACAATTATCATGAGGTCTTTTCTTTAGGTTGTAATGGGGTAAGGATTAAGGTAGGATGCATATTTGGTCAAGTGAGTTTGAAGTTTGAATCTTTGATAAGCTTAGACTTCCCACCTAACCTATGACATCCTATATAATTAGGCTCTAACCAAACTACCCATTTTGTACTCTTTCACATACTCATGTATCCCTTTTTCGTTTCACAACACTCATGCATTGATTTTATTGAGCTACACTTTGCTTTGGGGCATTTTGTCCCCTTTTTATTTCTTTCTTTTTCTTCTTTTTCTTTCTTTTTCTATTTTTTTTTCTTTTCCATATTATTTTTCTTTTTCTTTTCTTTTTTTCTTTTGTTTTTCTCATTTTTTTCTTTCTATATACAAGAGCATTAATGCATAAGGTCTATACATTTGATCAATACATGAGCATGTACCCAATTCCCAATATTTTCAATAAAAATACAAAACTACCATTTTATTCACTCAATGTCCCAAGATTCCCACACTTGAATGATACTCACACACACTTGCCTATGCTAATCAAAGATCCAAATTAAGGACATTTATTGTTTTTCGCTTTAAGGCTTGTAATGTGCTAAAATAAGAACAAGTGGGTTATACGTAGGCTCAAATATGGCTAACAAAGGAAGATAAAAGGTAAGGCTATTTGGGTAAGTGAGCTAAATGAAATGATGGCCTCAATCATATAAATGCATGAATACACAAAATAATGGACATAAAGAATCAAACAAATCAAAGATTACAATCATAGAAAGATAATAATGCACACAAGAAGGACGATAAGTGGTTATAAGATGTAACCACGCAATTAGGCTCAAAACTCACATGCTTGTGTGTTCTTATCTCAAAAACCATGTTCCAAAATACATTCTTTCACGCAAGTTCCACAAAGTATTTTTTTTTTCAAATTGGTAGGGTGCCCTAAAACAGTTTCTTGGAAAGGAAATCATCACCCTAACCAAGTAGTCCTAATAAGAAAGAAATGGTAAAAATATGTACAAATTCTAACTAACATGCAACCTATCATGCAATGCAATAACTAATCTAACAAAGAAAACTAAGAATTGGTGTTGGACAAGGAAATTGTTACCCACGGAGATCGGTCGGACGACCTCCCCACACTTGAAGATTGCACCATTCTCGGTACATGCAAAGAAGAGCAAGGTGGATGGGTTGCTATAATTGATGAGCTCCTTCAAAAGGTTGTGCGGATGACTTGTTTGTTGCCCCATTTAAAAGATTTTCCTTTCTCCTCTCTTGGTGGCCAACCTAAAAGGGGAGGAAAGAAGAAATCAAAACAAGTAGAACGTAGGCCGGGGCTAATGCCAAATAAGAGTAAGGTTCCCACTACATGTTAGCTACGCATGTAAGTGAAAAAATAATATAAGCTAATGGCATATTAACTAATACTCGATGGAAGAGTAAAATCGAAGCATGAAAAGCATATGGCACATCAAGTTCAAATAAGAAGAAGTGGGTCATGAAAGACAAGATAAGGTCATATCAATGCACAAAGAACACAAGTGCATAAAAGATTGAGCATTGATTTGAAAAGAAACATCACCCAACAATATGAAACACGTCAAGAGGCACCAAAGTAATGCAAGGAATCCTCAACAATTGAGTAGAAAGATGCAACACCATTATTAAAATGACTAAAAAAAAACGAAAACATGCTGCAAAAACTAAATGAAAATGGGAAGAGTAGAAGTATGCGAATGTGATAAGCAAAAGAAAATGGAAGGGGAGAAAAAACTCTTTTTTTTTTACCGACGCGTGTGCGTCATGCACGTTTACACGTCAATGGGCGAATTGGTTGAAGGACGCGTACGCGCCAGGTGTGCGCACGCGTGCGTCGAGTTAGGCCGGAGGCATAGTGTCGGCCCAAGTCTGGCACAACTCTCGGGTAAAAGTACCGGGGGTGCAGATTGTGCAATCGATGCGCGCGCTCACAGTGTGTGCGCACGTGCATTGCGAATTTAAGATCATGTGCGCGTACGCGCCAGGTGCGCGCACGCGTGCACAGACTTGTGCCTTAGGCCCAATGTTCTTACAGTGTAGGCCTAACTCTCGGTTTTTGGCTGGGGTTGAATTTTTGCATCCACGCGTACGGGTACGGTGCGCGTCCGCGTGGAAGGTCGATAAATGCTCAGGTGCGCGTACGCGTTATGTGCGCGCACGCATGGATGGTGTTCTGTTTTTCAAAAATTTTTTTTTTCTAAGTTCTTGCACCAATCCAAGCCTTTCAATCCCCCAAACAGCTACCAAAACACCCTAAAACCTTATTTATCATATTATACTTCTAACTAAACTTAACAAACCAATAAAAACATGAAATTAAACTAATTCTACCAATATGTACAAAGAAAGAAAATGAAAAGATGTTACCATGGTGGGGTGTCTCCCACCTATCACATTTGTTTATTGTCCTTAAGTTGGACTTATGGGGAGCTCCTCTCAAGGTGGCTTGTGCTTGTACTCATCTTGGAACTCCCACCAATGCTTGGTTCTCCATTGTGCCTCAAGATTCTTCATGGATTGAGCCAAGTGTTGATGGAGTTCTTCACAAGCTTGGGGCTCCAAAAGTTGATCATCGTTTTCTAATCCGGGATCCCACACTTTATCTTCACACCCGTCTTGAAGTTGATCATCATTATTGGTCCAACCGGGTGGTGAGTAAGGCGAATTCTCTATATAGTGGCCAACAATCCTCCTAGACCCATCTATTTGAGCACTACTCCAACCTTTATATCTCATGTTTGATGCATCAATCATAATGAGCCTTGATTTGCAACGCCAACCACGAAACATCTTTCGCTTACGCTTCATCCCACAAAGCATCCTAAGTTGACCATCCGTTTCAAGCAAGCCATACTCAAGTAGGACAATAAAGCTAATAGAAATAAATTTTACCCACTCAAGTGAAGGAGTAGATGACAACCTAGGCAAAGATGCTTCCAACGATCTTGACAAAGCGTATTCCACTCCCATCCTTTTATTTCTAAGAACTTCCACCTCTTCACAAGATTTCTCTATTTCAATCCTTTGTTCATTAATACTATCTAAGCCTTTTCCCTTAATCAAACTATAATTGGGAGGGTGAAAGAAGTTTACCTCCACAATATTTTCAAATGCACCGGGAGAAGGTTCTTCAAGTTCAAAGGATTCTCCACCACTAGGACTTGATGCTTGCTCTTCATTGCCATGGGAACTCAATTCTTGCTCTATCCCTTCCAAGTCTTCATATGGAATATGCCTTGGAAGGTGTGCACTTTCCTCCTTAGCATCAACTTCAATCATCTTGGAGGGGTTTTCTTCAACTCTATGTTCCCATGGAGGCTCCGCATCTCCCAAGTCTTCTACCACTTCTTCCTTGTCTTCAACAATTAAAGCTTCCCCCAATTGTTCCAATACAAAGCAACTTCCTTCATTTCCCACTGGAGTTTCCAATCTCTCCTTCATGCTATGTTCTTCATTTGATTCTCCACATGTAGCCATAGTAGTTCCTTGAGTGTTCAAGCATTGGGAGGCTAATTGATTTGTTACCGTATCTAAGGCGGCCATGAAATTTTGCACATCCCTTTTCATCTCTTCTTGCCCTTGAACAAGAACACCAAGGATGTCATCCATTGGAGGTTGGGGTGGATGGAAGGATTCATCATTTTAGGGGAAGGGTTCATAGTAGGAAGATGGTTCTTCTTGGTAGAATTGTGGTGGTTCAATATTCTCCACTCTTTCCACTTGTTGCACAACACACTCCATGGTTGCTTGAAATTGATCCAATGCTTCCTTGAGATGATCCCTTGACTCTTGTTCCGCTTGGATATCATGATAGGGATCATATGGGTCTTGGATCAATGGATCTGAGTATTCTTCCATGGGAGGTTGTGGTGGAAAGTAGTATTCATCTTGTGGTTGAAAATTTTCATATATTGGAGGTGGTTCATCTTGGTAATAATGTGGAGGAGGTGGCTCTTGAAAATATTGATGTTAGAATGGTGGTGGCTCTATGTGTGGTTCATATGGCTCATATGGTTGTTGGTAGGATGGATATGGATTAGGGTCACATGAAGGTGGTTGGTAATAAGAGGCTTGTGAGTATGGTTGAGAGTTATGTTGAGGATATGGTTCATATGCATATGGTGGTGGTTCTTGAAAGTCACAAGGAGATTCACCATAGCCATTGGATTGATATGCATCATAGAATGGCTCTTCTTCATAGTGCATTGGTGGAGGTTGTTGCCATGAAGATTGTTCATATGCATATGGCTCCTTCCACCTTTGATTGTTCCATCCTTGACACACATCCTCATTGTAGCTCTCATCACCTACAACATAATTGTAATCACACTCATAGCCAAAATGAGAATTCATGGTAGCAAGAGAAAATAAGAAAAAAAAACTAATAAGAAATAATGAAACAAAATACTAAGACTAGCAAAAACTAACAAGCAATCTAAAAAGCAAGCTATTCGTAATATTCACATATATACAATAACCAATAACATAACACAATTGCAATTCCCCGGCAACGGCGCCATTTTGATGATTGGATTTTTGACGGTTTAGAATTTCACTAATGAATTCTCGTTGCAAGTATAGTTTCTAAACCAACAATAATCCTTTCATACAAAAGATTGTTTGTCACAAGTAACAAACCCCTAAAATTAATAACCGAAGTATTCGAACCTCGGGTCGTTCTCCCTAGGAATTGTAATAAAGTGCCTTGTTATTGGTTAGAAATGTGTTTTGGGGTTTTGGATAAGAAGCATGAAAAGTAAATGGCAATGAAAATAAACTAACAACTATAAAAAGATCTTGGCAAGGTATGAAAATTAGAAGTCATATCCTAGTTATCCTTCTCAATTGTGATGAGAATTGTTCATTGCTACCACTTAGTTAACCCTTACTAAATAAAGGAAAGTCAAGTGGATGAATTGACTTGAGCCACAAGTCCTAGCCAACTCCCAAGGAAAGACTAGCTTTAGTGCACTCCAAACCAATTAGCAATTTCTCCAATTACCAATCAACAAAGGAATTAGATAACTCAAGTGTCACTAATTACTCTACCTAGGCCAAGAGGAACAAAATCTATACTATATCTAGAAGAGGCATTTCAACAAACACATAAAAGGCAATAAAAGTAAACAACATAAATTGCAAGAATTAAAGAGAGATCTAACTACAAAGGCAAGAGATCAACAATAGAAAAGCAAAGAAGAACAATTATTATGAATTACCTCTTATTGAATTGAAAGAAAATGGAAGGAACAATAGTAGATCTACAACAAAGTATAAGAACAACATAAAGGAAATTACAATAAAAGAATGGAAGAAGAATGAATGTAACAACAAGGAATTGAGAAGATAGAAGTAGAAGAAGATGAATTAAAATCCAGATCTAAGAACTAAACCTAATCCTAATCCTAATCCTAAAGAGAAGTGAGAGCTTCTCTCTCTAGAAACTACTTCTAAAACTAAACTATGACTAATGGTTAAAAGTTAGTTGATTCTCCTTCAATTCTTGGCTTAAATAGCATCAGAAATGAGTTGGATTGGGCCCACAAAGCTTGAGAATTCGCTGGCCCACGGATTGCATTAAGTGAACCAGGTGGCACAACGACACGTACGCGTACAGTGCGCGTACGTGTCACCATACGTGTAGCAACTATGACAAATCTTATATCGTTTCGAAGCCCCGGATGTTAGCTTTCCAACCCAACTGGAACCGCATCATTTGGACCTCTGTAGCTCAAGTTATGGTCAATTAAGTGTGAAGAGGTCAGCTTGACAGCTTTTGCGATTCCTTCATTTCTTCATGAGTTCTCCATTTTTACATGCTTTTCCTCCATTCCTTTGATCCAATCTTTGCCTCCTAAATCTGAAATCACTTAGAAAATATATCAAGGCATCTAATGGAATCAAGGAGAATTAGATTTAGCTATTTTAAGTCCTAAAAAGCATGTTTTCACTCTTAAGCACAATTAAAGGAGAAGTTATAAAACCATGCTATTTCAATGGATAAATGTGGGTAAAAGGTTATAAAATCCCCTAAATCAAGCACAAGATAAACCCTACAAATAGGGTTTATCACATGGTCAGTGTACACAATCACTTTTGATCTTACTAAATAAGATCTGAACTTGTCAATGGCATAAACTACTGTAAGTAACTCTTTTTCTGTGGTTGTGTAGTTATTCTGTGCGTCATTTAGAACACGACTGGCATAATAAATGACGTGCAGAAGCTTGTCATGCCTTTGTCCCAACACTGCACCAATGGCATGGTCACTGGCATCACACATTAATTCAAATGGTAATGTCCAGTCTGGTGCAGAGATGACTGGTGCTGTGACCAGCTTAGCTTTCAGAGTTTCAAATGCCTGCAGACATTCTTTATCAAAGATAAATGGCGTGTCAGCAGCTAGCAGATTACTCAGAGGTTTGGTGATTTTTGAAAAATCCTTTACAAACCTCCTATAAAATCCTGCATGCCCCAGAAAGCTTCTGATTGCCTTAACATTGGCAGGTGGTGGTAATTTTTTAATTACCTCTACCTTAGCTTAATCCACTTCTATTCCCTTGTTCGAAATTTTGTGCTAAAGAACAATTCTTTCAGTCACCATAAAGTGACATTTCTCCCAGTTTAAAACCAGGTTAGTCTCTTGGCACCTCTTTAGAACAAGTGCTAGATGGTCAAGACAGGAGCTGAATGAGTCTCTAAATACTGAAAAGTCATCCATGAAGACTTTCAGAAATTTTTCCACCATATCAGAGAAAATTGAGAGCATGCACCTTTGAAAGGTTGCAGGTGCATTACACAGACCAAATGGAATCCTTCTGTATGCAAATACTCCGGATGGACATGTGAATGCTGTTTTCTTTTGATCCTGGGGATCTACTGCAATTTGATTATAACCTGAATATCCATCCAGGAAGCAGTAGTATTCATGACCTGCCAGTCTTTCTAGCATTTGGTCTATGAATGGTAAAGGAAAATGATCCTTTCTGGTGGCTGTATTGAGCCTTCTGTAATCAATACACATACGCCACCCTGTAATTGTTCTTGTAGGAACCATATCATTTTTTTCATTATGGACCACTGTCATGCCACCTTTCTTAGGGACGACTTGGACAGGGCTTACCCAGGAGCTATCAGAAATAGGATAAATAATGTCAGCCTCTAGTAATTTAGTGACCTCTTTCTGCACCACCTCCTTCATAGCTGGATTCAGCCGCCTTTGTGGTTGAACCACTGGCTTAGCATCACCCTCCAATAGGATCTTGTGCATGCATCTGGCTGGGCTAATGACCTTAAGATCACTGATGGACCACCTAAGAGCTGTCTTGTGTGTCCTTAGCACTTGAATTAGTGCTTCCTCTTCCTGTGGCTCTAAGGTAGAGCTTAGGATTACAGGAAAGGTATCACCTTCTCCCAGAAATGCATATTTTAGGGATGGTGGTAATGGTTTGAGCTCGGGTTTGGGAGGTTTCTCCTCTTCTTGAGGGATTTTCAGAGGTTCTATTATTCTCTCTGTTCCTCCAGATTAGGCTGAACATCTTTAAAGATATCCTGTAGCTCTGATTCGAGACTCTCAGCCATATTGACTTCTTTTACTAGAGAGTCAATAATATCAACGCTCATGCATTCATTTTGGGTGTCTGGATGCTGCATGGCTTTGACAACATTCAACTTGAACTCATCCTCATTGACTCTCAGGGTTACTTCCCCTTTTTGAACATCAATAGGGTTCGGCCAGTTGCTAGGAAAAGTCTTCCTAGAATGAGAGTTGCACTCTTATGCTCCTCCATTTCCAGCACCACAAAGTCAGTGGCAAAGGCAAATGGCCTAACCTTGACAATCATGTCTTCAATCACGCCTGATGGGTATTTAATGGAGCCATCAGCAAGTTGGAGACATATCCGGGTTGGTTTAACTTCATCAATCAACCCAAGCTTTTTGATAGTAGCTGCAGGTATTAGGTTAATACTTGCCCCAAGATCACATAGAGCTTGCTTGGTACAAGTACCTTCTAATGTGCATGGTATCATAAAGCTTCCCGGATCCTTAAGCTTCTCAGGTAAGCTTTTTAGAATGACTGCACTGCATTCTTCAGTGAGGTAAACTTTCTCAGTTTCCCTCCAATCCTTCTTATGACTTAAGATCTCTTTCATGAACTTAGCATAAGAGGGTATTTTCTCAAGTGCCTCTGCAAACGGAATCTTTATTTCAAGAGTCCTGAGATAGTATGCAAAGCGGGCAAATTGCTTATCCTGTTCTGCTTGGCGGAGTTTCTGAGGATAAGGCATTTTGGCTTTATATTCCTCAACCTTAGTCGTTGTAGGTTTATTGCCTACAGATGAGGGTTGAGAAGCCTTTTTAGAGGGGTTACTATCAGCACTTGTATGTGTCTGATCTCCCACTGGCGTTTGAATGCCAGGGGTGGAAGCTGGAGTGGCGTTAGATGCCAGCTCCTTACCTGTTTCTGGCATCTGAACGCCAGAACTGTGCTTCCTTTGGGCGTTCAATGCCAATTCTTTGCTTGTTTCTGGCGTTGAACGCCAGCACTGAGCATGGTTTGGGCGTTCAACGCCAGCTTTCCACCCATTTTCTTGTGTTTGAGCGCCAGAATTATTCCTCTCTGGGCTCTTATTGTCCTCAGATGGATTTTGGGTGGTTTGCTCATTTCTTGGCTTCTTGCTACCTTGAAGTGAGGTATTTAATATTTTCCCACTTCTTAATTGAATTGCTTGGCACTCTTCTGTTATTTGTTTTGATAACTGCTGTTCTATTTGCTTCAACTGTACTTCCATATTTATATTAGCCATTCTTGTTTCTTGTAGTATCTCCTTGAATTCGGCTAACTGTTTTGTTAGAAAATCTAGTTGCTGATTGAATTCAGCAGCTTGATCTGCAGGACTGAGTTCAGCAGTTACTGTTTTAGCCTCTTCATTGATGGAAGATTCACTGCTTAGGTACAGATGCTGATTTCTAGCAACTGTATCAATAAGCTCTTGAGCTTCTTTTATTGTCTTTCTCATGTGTATAGATCCACCAGCTGAGTGGTCTAGAGAAATCTGAGCTCTTTCTGTAAGCCCATAGTAGAAGATATCTAACTGCACCCATTCTAAAAATATTTCAGAGGGGCATTTTCTTAGCATCTCTCTGTATCTCTCCCAGGCATCATAAAGGGATTCATTATCTCCTTGTTTGAAGCCTTGGATGCTCAGCCTTAGCTATGTCATCCGTTTTGGAGGAAAATAGTGATTCAGAAATTTTTTTGACAGTTGTTTCCATGTCTTTATGCTGTCCTTAGGTTGGTTATTTAACCACCTCTTAGCTTGGTCCTTTACAGCAAATGGAAACAGTAATAATCTATAGACATCTTGATCTACTTCCTTATTATGTATTGTGTTAGCAATTTATAAAAATTGTGCCAAAAACTCTGTAGGTTCTTCCTGTGGAAGACCGAAATACTGACAACTTTGCTGCACCATGATAATGAGCTAAGGATTCAACTCAAAGCTACTGACTCCAATGGAGGGTATACAGATACTACTCCCGTATGAAGCAGTAGTGGGGTTAGCATATGACCCCAGAGTCCTTCTGGACTGTTCATTTCCACTTAAGTCCATAATGGAGAAAGGGAGATGATGTGAATTTATTTTATTTATTTTATTATATAGAAAATTTTTGAAATAATAATAATAAAATAAGATAAAATAAAGACGACAATGAAAATAAAAAAATAAAAATGAAAATAAAATAAAATAAAAATATTTTAAAAATATTTTATGAATATTTTCAAAAAGGTGAGGAGAGAGAAAGTGGTTAGGATATTTTCGAAAAAGATAATTTTTTTTAAAAAATCTTAAAAGGATAAGATTTGAAAATTTTGAAATTGAAATCTGAATTTTTATAAAAAAAATTTCGAAAATATGGCTTAAAAATAGTTAGAAAAGATATTTTTTTGAATTTTGAATTTTTATGATGAAAGAGAAAAACACACAAAAGACACAAAACTTAAAATTTTTAGATCTAATGCTCCTTGTTTTCAAAAATTTTGGAGGAAAAACACCAAACTTAAAAATTTTAAGATCAAAACACAAGGAAGACTCAAGAACACTTTGAAGATTCACAAGAACAACAAGAACAAAAGAAAGAACACCAAACTTAAAGTTTTTAGAAAACCAAACTAAGTTTTCGAAAATTAAAGAAAATTAACAAGAGAATACCAGACTTAAAGTTTGGCACAAGATTCAATCAAAGAAAAATTATTTTTGAAAAAGATTTTAAAAAGAAGATACCCAATTACCAAGAACATAAGCCAACGCTCTAGCCAACTGAGCTATAAATGTAACGTGTTTTAATACTGTATATAAAAAATATATTTTTGAAAACTAAAATTAAAAAAAATACAGGAAAAACAAGAAAAGACACAAAACAAGAAAAACTAAAGATCAAACAAGAAAAATAAACAAGAACAACTTGACGATCCAGGAAAAATAAAGAACACAAATTCGAAAATTTAAAGGAAAATATAAAATATGCAATTGACACCAAACTTAAAATATAAAACTAAACTCACAGAAAAATAAAAAATTTAATAAGGAAAAATAATATTTTTGAAAAAAATTTTGAAAAGAAAATAAAGGACTCAGATTTAATGACTCTATAGCATCAAAAATAAATTATTCCTAATCTAAGCAACAAAATAAACCTTTAGTTGTCCAAACTTGAACAATCCCGGCAACGGCACCAATTACTTGGTGCACAAAATTGCAATCACACTTTTGCAATCCGCACAACTAACCAGCAAGTGCACTGGGTCGTCCAAGTAATACCTTACGTGAGTAAGGGTCGAATCCCACGGAGATTGTTGGCTTGAAGCAAGCTATAATTATCTTGTTGATCTTAGTCAGGATGCCAATAGGGTTCTTTCGTTTTAATTGTAAAAAGTCAAAGGGCATAAAATAAATACTTATTGTGCAATAATGGAGAATATGTTGGAGTTTTGGAGATGCTTTGTCTTCTTTATTTCAGCTTTTCTCTTGTACTCCTCTTCACACATGCAAGGCTCCTTCAATGGCAAGCTGTATGTAGGGTGTCACTATTGTCAATGGCTACTTCCCATCCTCTCAGTGAAAATGGTCCAAATACTCTGTCACAGCACGACTAATCATCTGTTGGTTCTTGATCATGCCGAAATAGAATCCGTTGATTCTTTTGCGTCTGTCACTACGCCCAACAATCGTGAGTTTGAAGCTCGTCACAGCCATTCAATCCTTGAATCCTACTCGGAATACCACAGACAAGGTTTAGACTTTCCGGATTCTCATGAATACCGCCATCAATTCTACCTTATACCACGAAGATTCTGATTACAGAATCTAAGAGATACTCATTCAATCTAATATAGAACGGAGGTGGTTGTCAGGCACACGTTCATGGATTGAGGAAGGTGATGAATGTCACAGATCATCACCTTCATAGTGAAGCGCGAATGAACATCTTAGATAGGAACAAGCGTGTTTGAATAGAAAACAGAGATAATTGCATTAATTCATCGAGACGTTGCAGAGCTCCTCACCCCCCAGGCCCCAGCAATGGGGTTTAGAGACTCATGCCGTCAAAGAGTATAAAATTCAGATATAAAAATGTCATGAGATACAAAATAAGTCTCTAAAAGTTGTTTAAATACTAAACTATTAACCTAGGTTTACAGAAAATGAGTAAACTAAGATGGATAGTGCAGAAATCCACTTCTTGGGCCCACTTAGTGTGTGTTGGGTCTGAGACATAAGCTTCTCACGTGCTTGGGCTGTTTCTGGAGTTGAACGCCAGGTTGTAACCTGTTTTTGGCGCTGAACGCCAGACTGCAACATGGAACTGGCGTTAAATGCCAGTTTACGTCATCTATCTTGGCACAAAGTATGAACTATTATATATTGCTGGAAAGCCCTGGATGTCTACTTTCCATCCCAATTGAGAGCGCGCCAATTAGACTCTTGTAGCTCTAAAAAATCCATTCCGAGTGTAGGGAGGTCAGAATCCAATAGCATCAGCAGTCCTCTTTCAGCCCAAATCAGATTTTTGCTCAGTTCCCTCAATTTCAGCCAGAAAATACCTGAAATCACAGAAAAATACACAAACTCATAGTAAAGTCCAGAAATATGAATTTTGCCTAAAAACTAATAAAATTATATTAAAAACTGACTAAAACATACTAAAATCTACATGAAATTACCCCGAAAAAGCGTATGAAATATCCGCTCATCACTGGGGCAGGGGACGTACGTCCTATCGCGACAATACAGGGCAGAGAGGCTTCAAGGGCACCGCCATCACCGACATGCAGCAGCAGCGCACTCTTGATGTGAAAGAGAACCTCCTTGTTCCTCGCAACTGGGTGGCATGGCGACACTGCGGCGTAGATGGTGTTGACTCCAAGTAACGCGGCAGTGACCACGTTGATGGGAAAGAAGCTTTGCGGCATTCTGAAGCGAGCTACGGAGGTCGGATGTTGCCCATACGTGGTGGACCGAAGAGCAGCGTCCGTTGGGGGCGGGGGATAATGCCACAAGCTGAACCTGGTAGTATGGCATTGCCGTCGATGATTTCTGAGTTGTGAAACGGTGAAATGGTGAAATTAGAAGAGAAGGTTTAGTTAGGTAAATTATGTTTACCTATGTTAATTTTAGATGTTCCTAAGGTGGATTGAGCTTCTAGATTCCAGCCCAATAGGAGTTGGCAAATTTTTTGCTGGAGACCCTCTTGATTCCCTAGCATTATTGAATAAATTATATTCTATAAAAAAAAAAGAGTTTTGTTAACAAGCTTGTGAAGGTTTTTAAAATTAAAGTAACAACTGAAAAAAATATACTTTAGATGTATTGAAAATTATAAGCACTAGAGTGAGACTGGGAGATATACAGGATAGCAAATTAACGATAGTATATAATATATATTTTAATAAGTATTATATTATTTAAAAATTAATTAAAATATATGTAAATTAATATTAAATTTAATATATTTTTTATTTAAAATATTTAATATTACAAAAGTTTTTATATTAAAATTGTATAAAGTTATATTTTTATTTGTTGTATAAAAAAACATTATACTCAAGTGTTATTTAATGTAAAACATTTTTAAGTATTATAAATTGTTGAAATTATAACCAATTTAATTGGTCGAATAGTCAATTCAACGATTCGTTTAAACAAGTATCAAAAGTCTAAATTCTATTTTGTAAAAAATCAAAATAAATTGTGGAAATTAGGTTGAATATTTTCGAGAAAAGTTATGATTTGTTTTATTATACATATTTTGAGAATAATTTTTTTATTTTTTAAAATTTTCTAATATCAATAGAAAAAGATTATTTTAAAAAAAATATAATAATTGATGGATATAATTTTTTATTTGATTTCATGCATCTATAGATTTAAATTTTGATGTTGTTGCAATTCATCTTAGCTTGTTGCTGATACAAATGAAGAACAAACACAAGATGGCAATTTTTAATTTACTAATGTATTAAATTAAAAGCAATAGTACATGATTAATAAATATTATTATTTTTTACTAGTACGTAATAAATAATAATTTATATTTATATTTATAAATATTTTATACATAAAAAATATATAATTTATATTATATTTATTAAAAATAATTTAATATTTATACTCGTCTAATAAAAATAAAAAATATTAAAAATTGATGGGCAGAGAATGACTGTTTCTCTTACTAAATTAAAGTTCACATAAGAAAGATAGTGGAGTCCTCCCAACTCAACTTGGGAAATAGATGGAAATAGATCCTCTCTATTTTTGTTGTCACGGGAGAGAATAAAGTGTAATCTCTCACCTTTAATTTTACAAGTGGGACCAGTAATAAATGAGAGAGATTATATATTGAATGGTGAGATCTTCCACTAGATACCATCCAGTTTTTTTGGAAATAGATCCTCTCCATTTTTGTTGTCACGGGAGAGAATAAAGTGTAATCTCTCACCTTTAATTTTACAAGTGGGACCAGTAATAAATGAGAGAGATTATATATTGAATGGTGAGATCTTCCACTAGATACCATCCAGTTTTTTTTCACTGGAGAGGATCCACTCCCGAAATAGATCCTCTCCATTTTTGTTGTCACGGGAGAGAATAAAGTGTAATCTCTCACCTTTAATTTTACAAGTGGGACCAGTAATAAATGAGAGAGATTATATATTGAATGGTGAGATCTTCCACTAGATACCATCCAGTTTTTTTTCACTGAAGAGGATCTACTCTTAGTTTTTTTTCACTATATATTGCAAGTCTTGGTCTTCCAATATCATATCCGCTCGGTGCACTCTCTTTCCATTCACAATCACAAAAATTTCAAAAATTGTTTTTATATTTAATTATTTATTAATATCCATTTCATTACTTAAGTATTATTGATTTTTTTATTAATCCTACAATGAAGCAAATTAGAAATATATACAACAGAGTATTCAGGCAACTACTACTGTATACTTTTCTTCACCATTGCCCTCTTCTATATAACAGTTAGAGCTATTGAAGCAACACTAGTACTACATTTTTCTCCACCATCGCCCTCTTATATACTAACAGTCTAACACTGTAACACAATGCTCATATTGTCACAGTCACACTACAACAAAATAATGATGGTGTTTCTCATCATGTTTCTCCTATCTATCCCTTCACAAACCTTGGCTGTGAATGTGGCCTTGAGTTCAGAGACTGATAAGATTGCTTTGCTTGCTTTGAAGGACAAGCTTACCAATGGCGATCCTCATGCTCTGCCATCATGGAATGAGTCTCTCCATTTCTGTGCATGGGAGGGCATTACATGCAGTCGCCGTCACATGAGAGTCTCAGCCTTGCAACTGCAAAATCAAGACTTGGGTGGTATTCTTGCGCCATCCTTGGGAAATTTAACATTCCTCAGGGAGATGAATCTTACTGGCATCAACTTACATGGTCAGATTCCAAGAGAAGTTGGTCATTTGAAGAGACTGCAGATTCTTGACTTGAGGCAAAATAATCTTCATGGAGAGATTCCTATAGAGATGTTAAATTGTTCAAGCCTTCAAGTAATTATATTGCTATACAATAATCTAACTGGCAAAGTTCCTTCATGGTTTGGTTCTATGATGCAACTTACTCAACTGGGGCTTGCTTCCAACGGGTTTGTTGGTAGTATCCCACCTTCATTGGGAAATCTCTCATCTCTTGAGAAGTTGTCACTTGCATTCAATCATTTGGAAGGAAGCATAACTCCAACTTTGGGTAGGTTGTCAACTTTGAAATTTTTGGGTTTGGGTGTAAATAATTTTTCTGGTCAAGTTCCTCCTTCACTTTACAACCTTTCAAATATTCAACTTCTTGAATTTACGAGAAACCAGTTAGTAGGTACTCTTCTCTCAAGTATATCTATGGCTTTTCCCAATATTGAGTCATTTCAATGTGGAGGGAACCGATTCATTGGTACTTTCCCATCTTCAATATCCAATCTTTCCCAATTGCAAGAGTTTGATATTGCAGAAAACGATTTTCATGGACCAATTTCTCCTAATTTGGGAAGTTTACACAAACTCCGAATATTCGATATTGGTATTAATAGATTCGGGAGTGGAAGCGCTCACGATTTGGATTTTCTTTCCTCATTAAAGAATTGTACTCAATTGCAAGAACTAGGCTTTTATCAAAATTATTTTGGCGGTGTATTGACAGATATTATAGGAAACTTATCAAGCAATCTCATTCAGCTTGCTATGGGGTCCAATCAAATATCTGGAAGGATACCTGAAGGAATTGAAAAACTAAGCAACCTAGAAGCACTTGCTATGGAGAAAAATTCCCTTGAAGGGACAATTCCATATTCAATTGGAAAGCTAAAGAATCTGGTAGCGTTGTGGTTGGCCGGAAATAAGTTGTTTGGCAACATTCCTCTTGTCATTGGTAACCTTACTATGTTGTCTGATGTTCATCTCGACTCAAATAAATTTGAAGGATTCATTCCTTTTACACTTGGAAACTGCACCAAGATGGAGAGATTTTATGCTCATGAAAACAACTTAAGTGGCAATATACCCAATCAAACATTTGGCTACCAACAAGGTTTAATAGAGCTGTCCCTATACTCCAACTCCTTTACTGGCCCCGTTCCTTCTGATCTTGGCAACTTGAACCATCTTTCCATCTTGCACTTACAAGATAACAAGTTCATTGGTGAGATTCCCATGGGACTTAGTGCTTGCTCTGCTTTAACAGAGCTTGTACTAGGAAGTAACTCATTCCATGGAAGTATACCTTCATTCTTGGGATCTCTACTATCCCTTGAAATTTTGGACCTTTCTAATAACAACTTCTCAAGCACAATCCCGCATCAACTTGTGAATCTCACCTTGCTGAAGACTTTGAACTTCTCTTTCAACCATCTCTATGGTGAAGTCCCGGTAGGAGGAGTATTTAATAATGTCACAGCAATATCACTCGTTGGAAACAAAGATCTTTGCGGCGGGATACCTCAATTGAATCTTCCTGCATGCCCTATTTTGTCCTTACAGAAGAAACACAAGAGATCACTTAAAAAGAGAGTCATTCTCATCGTTGCATTTGGAGGAATTCTAATCTCTTGTGTAGCTTTTATTAGTATATATCTTCTCAAGAAAAAGGCAAAAAAGTTAGCCACTACTTCTCTAGCTTTGCAATATGGTTATGTGAAGGTTTCCTATGGAGAGTTACATCAAGCAACCAATGGATTTTCTTCATCCAATTTAGTTGGGGCAGGAAGATTTGGGACTGTGTATAGAGGAATCCTCATCCATTTTGAGAGACCTGTTGCTGTAAAAGTGTTGAAGCTCCATACACGCGGGGCATCGAAGAGTTTCATGGCCGAATGCAAAGCTCTAGGAAAGATCAAGCACAGAAACCTTGTCAACATATTGACTTGTTGTTCAAGTGTTGATTACAAAGGGGATGATTTCAAGGCCATAGTGTTTGAGTTCATGCCTAATGGGAGTTTAGAAAGCTTGTTGCACAACACCATTGATGATAGCGAGTCCACAAATCCAGGTCTCAGCCTTATGCAAAGAGTAAATATTGCTCTTGATGTAGCTTTTGCATTGGATTATCTTCACAATGATTTAGAAGAAGCTGTAGTTCATTGTGATATTAAGCCAAGCAATGTTCTACTTGATGATGAAGTTGTTGCTCACTTAGGAGACTTTGGATTAGCTAGGCTCGTTCATGGTGCCGCAAGCTGTTCTAGTAGTAATCAAGCAAGCTCTTCTGCAATTAAGGGAACCATTGGATATATTCCCCCAGGTCAGTGTCAATTTCTCTTGGTATATCTTACAATATCCTTTTGAAATGTTTTTCTCATATTTCTTCCTTTGCAAATTGTAGCAACAAAATAATCTGCCATTTTAAATTCATGTTTTGCTTTGGACATAGTATTCTCATCTATATAATTACACCAAATTAGTTACAGCTCAGAGTTCCCTATGTCCTAAGAGAAAATTAATTATCAGTTATTTATGGAAACTAACACCTTAACATATTTATTGATTGAACTGAAAATAATTAGTTTGTAATGATGATATTGTTGCATTATTTTTGTTTGAACAAAACAGAATATGGAGCAAGTGGCTTAGTGTCAGCAGAAGGAGACATGTATAGCTATGGAATTCTTCTTTTAGAGATGATCACCAGAAAGAAGCCAACTGATAGCATGTTTGGTGAAGATCTAAGCCTACACAAGTTCTGTAACATGGCAACTCTAGATGGAATCACTGATATTGTTGATCCAAGATTGCTCATTCCAATTGATCATCAAGAAAGAAGAAGGGTCACACAACAGCAAAATATGGAAGACACCATTCGAGAATGTCTTGTGTCGTTTGCTAGGATTGGAGTTGCATGCTCCCAAGAGTTTCCTAATCAGCGAATGACTATAAAAGATGTCATAAACGAGTTGCATGCAATTAAGCAAAAGCTATCCTGTTAATAACACTTCTGTGATTGCCATTCTTGTATTATCTGTTGCAAAATGGACCAGATACATATGTATCAGTTTTATTTTCAGTTTGTGCTCTCTATCTACTCTATTAATGTGTCATTTCTTTTATATCAGATTTTGGATTTATCTTCAATATTTAATATAATAGTGGTTGACTTAAATATTTTTATGAAGTTTTTGTTCATCTTGTTGCCAATAGAAATGGAACAAACACAATTTGACGATTTTGCTAATGTAAATTACACTGTAAGAAAAATTTGATCTTATTCTTAGATGTCCTGAATATGCTATAAAGTCATGATTCAAATCAATCAAAGTTGAGTCGTAAGAAATTCCAAGTAGACCCAAAAAAAAAAATCTTAAACTAAAATTATTCGCAGATATACAATATGTTTATATGCCACGTTTTACTTTAATTTAAATGGTAAAATAGGAAAAATAATAGAGATAAAAAAAAAATAAGGAGAGTGTTCAAACCTTCAACATGGTAGGCAACAACTTTGAGATGATCTCGCGAATAATCTTAAAATTTGACATTTTTCTCCCTAAAAATTTAATTCTATATTAAACCAAATTTTATAAGAATGTAAAATCTAATTGATAGCTTTATTGAGCATTGCAAATATTGTTTTGTATCCTAACAAACTTGATGAAGCTAAGCATAGATTAGGTATTATAGATAAACCTTTTACTTAGCCCATAAGTTAGGAATTCTGTTATCATGCAGCAGCTCAAGTAGTATATAAGCTGCACCTGTACACAGAGTTAGATAGATTGAATTACAAAATGCAATCGACACCAAATATTCATCAATATTCTTGTTCTGGTTTCTCTCCCTTGTAACCTCTTCTTCTTTCTTCATATCAAGAATTTATTCTGTCTCAATCTCTTTCAGGACTAATATAGCTGAACATTGGAATGGTAAAAAAAATCATTTTCTCTTCCACTCTTCTTGTCCATGATGCTTTTCCTTTGAAGTCTAACAACTCTTCTGAATGATGATTCATTGATTCTGTAAACCTTAGGACCCATATTTTCCATTGCTTATATTTCTTCCTTTGCATATTGTAGCAACAGGATAATCTGTCATACTAAATTCATGTTTTGCTTTTGAAATAGTATTTTCATCTGTATAATTATACCAAATTAGTTACACTCAGAGTTCCCTGTATATGTCCTAAGCATCTTTGCATCAAGTATTTATGGCAACCAACTCCTAAATATATTTACTTTAATAATGATAATATTGCAATAGTTCTTTTCTCCCTTTCTCCATTTTTTGTTTGAATCAAACAGAATATGGAGCAGGTGGCTCAGTGTCAACAAAAGGAGACATGTATAACTATGGAATTCTTCTTTTGGAGATGCTCACTGGAAAGAAGCCAACTGATACCATCTTTGGTGAAGGTTTAAGCCTACACAATTTTTGTAACATGGCAACTCTAAAAAGAATCATTAAGATTGTGGATTCAAGATTGCTCATTCCAATTGCTGAACAAGAGGGAAGAAGGGTCACAAGTTAGCAAAATATGGAATGCACCATTCGAGAGTGTCTTGTGTCCTTTGCTAGGATTGGAATTGCATGTTCTGAAGAGGTTCCCTCTCAACGAATGGGCATAAAAGATGTCATAAAGGAGTTACATGCAATTAAACAGAAGTTATTTTCATAAAGACTCGTTTTCATGAAAACAAAATAATGGGGTGCTTTCACTAAATGGATTTATCTGAGTTCGATTACCATGCTAGCTAGTATCCGTTGGTTGTTTTATACTTTTAACTTTATTAAAGTGTGTTGTACTTTACATTATTTCAATGTCTCTATGTTGGGTGGTATAATAGCCGGTCTATTTTTTCTGTGCCCTTTACGAATCAAGGAATAATTTTGCTTACAAGTATCTTTTTTTTTACAACATAATAATATTTTATTACAATTTTAATAAATAATGTATGTTTTGAGTTTTATTATGTTTTATAGGTTTTTCCTCTACCCTGATTTGAAACAGTTATTTTAACAGCAATCTAAAATCCTATGGTTCAGGGTTTAAATTTTAGGAGCAGAACCAACTCCTCTTTTTGGATACAAGTTTTAAAAAAAAAAAATATCAAAGTTATAATTTGATAATGATCATAAAAATGCATGCAAAGTAGAACTAACCTGGAAATAATAGTGAACACTAATCTTTAATTAGTAAAATAATTAATACTTTATAGAATTCAAAATATTACAATATTCAGACTAAACCTTCTCAAAATTCCGAAGAACCGAACATAATTAAATTGTGATCAATCTTACTAACATCAACTTGCATGATGAGGTTCCAAGAGAAGTTGGTCATTTAAAGAGGCTGCAGATTCTTGACTTGATAACCTATAATCTTCATGGTCAGATTCCTAGGGAGATGATAAATTGTTCAAGTCTTGAGGTAATTATATTGTGGCAAAATAATCTAACTGGCAAAGTTCATTCATGATTTGGTTCTATGATGAAACTCCCTCAACTGAGGCTTGGACCAACGGTTTTGTTGGTAGTATCCCACCTTCTTTGGGAAATCTTTCATCGCTTGAGAAGTTGTCTCTTGCACTCAATCATTTGGAAGGAAGCATAACTCTAGCATTGGGTAGGTTGTTCGAATTTGAAAGTTTTCGCTTTGAAAGTATTGATAGATCTCTGAAGGTTCCCAAATGAATTGAGAAGGGAGTTAAATCAATGGAACCACTTTTAGGCTATTTAAATAACTTGTGCAGAAACCCAGAATTCAGGAGATTATTTCGAATTGTCTTCTGATTATGCAGAACAGCAAATGCAGAAAATAGGGAAGAAGAAGAGTGACGCCTCTATATATCCTAGTTCGGCTACACAACACAATATAACCTACGTCCAGTCTCCACCACAACAATAGTAGAATTTCCACTCTAATCAAAACAGATTACAGTTACCAATTCTAAAAAAGTCACACTCTTGTAAACCACCTAAGCTATTCGTAACTTAGTAAAACACTTAAGTGCTAACCCAACCTAGTTAAGAAAAACCTAGAGTACTAAGACCAGCACTCTATTCCAATACAACTCTCTCAAACAAAATAGAATATATAGCTTTTGTGTGAACGCTCTCTTTGCCTTTTGTTTATTTCAATAAACTCTCAATTCTAAGCACAAGAGATGCAGAATATACATAAAACACTAACTAAAATCTGATTTTTTTTCTCAATGTGATCTGCACGTCCAGGTTGCTCTCATCCTTGATAAAGATAAACTATCAATATATAGAACTTGATCTTTTTCATAAATGGTATGCAATCAAATCCTCATGAAACATGCTAGCCGTTGCATGATTGACTTCATGGCCATTGGTCATTGATGTGCACTTCTTTCCTTCTTTGTTTCATCTCACAGTAAAGAGGTGCAGCAGCTTCCCATGATTCGGTTCTGATTTTGGGAGCTTTGAATGCTATATTGATGGTTCAATATCCTTCTATATATAGCTTGATTATTCTTTAATGATATCCCATTAATATGGACTATATTTGCTTCCTTCATAACTGGATTATTCTCCACATACAAGCACTTTTCCATACAAGTCATATAAGTCATTTATACTCACGCCGTTTTCACATTTTTTTGTGCCTCTTTTTCTTCCTCTTCCTTCTCCTCCTCCTCTTCTTCTTCTTCTTTCTCTGTCTTCTTCTTCTTTTTCGTAATTTTTCTCTCTCGTTATTGTCGTTATCAACACCACCTTTTCCTCCTTCGTTTATTTATTAAAATTTCTTCTCCTCTTTTCGTTTTCTCTTTCTCCTTCATCAAAATCACCACAAAAAACGAAGAAACATTATTCAAGGTATTATTTTACTGTTCTTCTAGATATTTTTTTCTAGATTGTCTCTGCTATGGGTCTCATCCGCAAAACATTAAAAGATTTCAAGAAGAAATATACTGTCTCCCTCCTATATTGGGTGAATTTCTTAAATCCTTTGGTGTATTTCTGTAATCCTTTGGATGTATTTCTGTAATCGTTTGAGTGTATTTTTGTAATCGTTCGGGTGTATTTCTGAAGTTCCATCATCTACAAAACAATTTCAAAACTTGATTTCAGAAACCATAAAAATAAAAAAAATAGAAGGAGATCGAAGGCAAAAAGAGAACGCACGAAGGAGATCGAACAAATTTGACAAGAAACTCGAAAAAGGAAACGAAGATGAAACACGCGAAGATGGTTCAGTGACGCGCATGTTAGATTTGGCCCAACTTGTAAAATTTGTAAGCAAAAATGACTTGTACGTGTGCTCCTCTTATAAAATATGATTGATTTCTACATTGCTTATCATAATAGTTAGTTATAATAAAAAATAGTTAATTATGTTTGTCATAATAAAATACCAAACCAATTCTTGACTCAACAATCTCGTAGGCAACTTATAAATAAATCTTGTTTTGCTTGATATGGGGTTGAATCAAATATTTGAAAAGATAACTAAGAGAATCTAAAATCTATTCGGCTTAGGTTCACTTATTAATTATTATGGATGAGAATGTCTTTCAGGGACCAATTCTAAATTCAATTAGAAAGCTTAAAAATATAGTAGTATTATCCTTGAGTATAAACAATCTCTCAAGTAATATTAAGCTGTTTAATAAAAAAAATTATATCAAATTATCTAATAATTTTTAATTATCATATTTATGCAAAGATATATTCATTTTAATCACATAATTTAACTTATATATTGAATTACTTTATGAAACATTAGTTGTATTGTAAAATAGAAATGAAGAATAATTTCTTAATCATTTGTACCTACCAGTTATAGGGCTCAAGCCAAATAGAGGGTCTATATATTTAACATTATGAATTCACTGAAAATGATAACTTTTTGGATTTTTAATAAAATTGTGTTATATTTTTTTTTGGTGACTAAATTGTGTTATATTTAACACTTTTAAAAGAGTTTTTTTTTTTTAAGGAGACTTATTAACTAATTCTTTAAAATTTTTTAACTTTGTTGAGAAGTATCTTAAAAAGTAAAGACTAGGGTAATTTTTTAACTTTGTGTGATTTATAAGCTGAATTTGTCATTTGGCTGAAAGCGACCAAATAAGAGAGCATTGAAAAAGAAGATTTATTAGTTGTCTACTTCAACTAAATATTTCTTCACCTTCGTTTCTCCCTAACAACTTCAATTTCATGTAATGTGAGATAAAAATATCAAAAATATTTTTTTAAGATATTTTTTAAAAATTAAAATTTAAAACATATAATTAATTAAACTATATTATTTTTATTAAAATTAGACCGTACAAATTAATTTAATCAAAAGTTTAATAAATTAAATTTTAAATCAATCTAAATTAATATTTTTTATAAAAAAATTGCCTGTTCTTGCTCTTCATCTTAGCTTAGCTTAGCTTGTTGCCGATACGAATGAATAACAAACACAAGGTGGCGATTTTTAATTTGCCAATGTATTAAATTAAGGAAAAGTACACACAAGAAAGATCGCGGAGTCCTCCCAAGTGAATTTGCAAGTCTTGGTCTTACAATATCATATCCGCTCTGTGCACTCTCTTTCCATTCCCATGCACAAAAGTTTCAACAATTGTTTTTATATTATATAAGTATTATTGTAGTGTTGTACAGTAAATATTTTTAGATTGATTTTTATTAATCCTACAATGAAGCAAATTAGAAATCTATATAACAGAGAGTATTATTCAAGCAACTATTATAGCTTTTCTTCACCATCGTCCTCTTCCATATACTAACACAATGCTCACATTGTCCCCGTCACACTACAACAAAATAATAATGATGGTGTCTCTCATCATGTTTCTCCTGTCTATCGCTTCACAAACCTTGGCTGTGCATGTGGCCTTGAGTTCAGAGACGGATAAGATAGCGTTGCTTGCTTTGAAGGACAAGCTTACCAATGGCAACCATGATGCTCTGCCATCATGGAATGAGTCTCTCCATTTCTGTGAATGGCAGGGCGTTACATGCAGTCGTCGCCGAATGAGAGTCACAGCCTTGATACTACAGAATCAATACTGGGGTGGTACTCTTGCACCATCCTTGGGAAATCTAACGTTCCTCAAGGCAATCTTTCTTACTAACATCCACTTGCGTGGTGAGATTCCGAGGGAAATTGGCCATTTAAAGAGGCTGCAGATTCTTGACTTGAAGCAGAATAATCTTCATGGTCAAATTCCTATGCAGATGATAAATTGTTCAAGCCTTTATTGGATTATTTTGACTTATAATAATCTAACTGGTAAAGTTCCTTCATGGTTTGGTTCTATGGTGCAACTTACTCATCTGGGGATTGCAGTCAACAGTTTTGTTGGTAGTATTCCGCCTTCTTTGGGAAATCTTTCATCGCTTGAGCAGTTGTCACTTACATACAATCATTTGGAAGGAAGTATAACTCCAGCATTGGGTAGGTTGTCGAATTTGAATTTTTTGGCTTTGGGTGGAAATAAATTTTCTGGCCAAGTCCCTTATTCACTTTACAACCTTTCAAATATTCAAGTTTTTTCAGTCACAGATAACCAGTTAGTGGGTAATACTCTTCTCTTAAATATACCTATGGCTTTTCCCTATCTTAGGGAATTTACGTGTGGAGGGAACCGATTCACTGGTACTTTTCCATCTTCAATATCCAACCTTTCTGAATTGCAAGTGTTTGATATAGGTGACAATGGTTTTCATGGACCAATTTCTCCTAAGTTGGGAAGTTTACACAAACTCCAGATATTTTTTGTTCCTTTGAATAGATTCGGGAGCGGAAGGGCCTACGATTTGGATTTCCTTTTCTCGCTAGTGAATTGTACTCAATTGCAAAAACTGGTCATTGAGGAAAATTATTTAGGCGGTGTATTGACAGATACCATAGGCAATTTATCAAGCAATCTTGATATTCTTGTTATGGGATCCAATCAAATATCTGGAAAGATACCTGAAGGAATTGGAAAACTAATCAACCTAAAAACACTTGGTATGGAGAGAAATTCCCTTGAGGGAATAATTCCATATTCCATTGGAAAGCTAAAGAATATGGTACGGTTGACGTTGCAGGAAAATAAGTTATATGGCAAGATTCCTCTTGTTATTGGTAACCTTACTATGTTATCTGAAGTTCAACTGTACTCGAATAAATTTGAAGGAATCATTCCTTTTACACTTGGAAACTGCACCAAGATGGAGATATTTTATGCTCATGAAAACAACTTAAGTGGTAACATACCCAATCAAACATTCGGCTACCAACAAGGTTTAATAGCACTGTCCTTATTCTCCAACTCTTTCACTGGTCCCATTCCTTCTGAACTTGGTAACTTGATCCATCTTTCAGTCTTATATTTGCAAGAGAACAAGCTGATTGGTGAGATTCCCATGGAACTTAGTGCTTGCTCTGCTTTAACAGAGCTTGTACTAGAAAGCAACTTGATCCATGGAAGTATACCTTCATTCTTGGGATCTCTACTATCCCTTGAAATCTTGGACCTTTCTAATAACAACTTCTCAAGCACAATCTCACATGAACTTGTGAATCTCAAGTTTCTAAGTATGTTGAACTTATCTTTCAACCATCTCTCTGGTGAAGTCCCGGAAGGAGGAGTGTTTAATAACATCACAGCAATATCACTCTTTGGAAATAAAGATCTTTGCGGTGGGATACCTCAATTGAATCTTTCTGCATGCCCTATGTTGCCCTTGCAAAAGAAACACAAGAGATCTCTTAAAAAGAGAGTCATCCTCTTCATTGCATTTGGAGGGGTTCTAATATCTTTTGTGGCTTTTATTAGTATATATCTTTTCAAGAAAAAGGCAAAAAAATTATCTACTACTTCGCTAGCTTTGCAATATGGCTATGTGAAGGTTTCTTATGGAGAGCTACATCAAGCAACAAATGGATTTTCTTCATCCAATTTAGTTGGCACAGGAACCTTTGGCTCTGTGTACAGAGGAAACCTTGTTCATTTTAAGAGACCTGTTGCTGTCAAAGTGTTGAACCTTCAAACACACGGGGCATCAAAGAGTTTCATGGCTGAATGCAAAGCTCTAGGAAAAATCAAGCACAGAAACCTTCTCAGCATATTGACTTGTTGTTCAAGTGTTGATTACAATGGGAATGATTTCAAGGCCATAGTATTCGACTTCATGTCTAATGGGAGTCTAGAAACCTTGTTGCACAACAGAATTGAAGATAGCGAGTCCACAAATCTGAGTCTCAACCTGATGCAAAGAGTAAATATTGCTCTTGATGTAGCTTTTGCATTGGATTATCTTCACAATGATTTAGAAAAAGCTGTAGTTCATTGTGATATTAAACCAAGCAATGTTCTACTTGATAATGAAGTTGTTGCTCACTTGGGAGACTTTGGATTAGCTAGGCTCGTTCATGGTGCCGCAAGCCGTCCTAGCAGTGGTCAAGCTACTTCCTCTACAATTAAGGGAACCGTTGGATATATTCCACCAGGTAAGTTTCTTTTGACATATCTAACAATGTCTTTTGGAAATGTTTTGCTTATATTTCTTCCTTTACATAAAACAATCTATCATATTAAATTCATCTTTTGCTTTTGACATGGTATTTTCATCTATTTAATCGTACCAAATTAGTTACATCTCAGAGTTCCATGTATATGTCCTAAGTAATTTTAGTATCAAGTATTTATGGCAATCAATCCCTTAATATATTTACCTTATTGAACTGAAAATACTTATTTTATAATGATGATATTCTTGCATTATTTCTCTTCTTTCCTGAATTTTTTGTTTAAATCAGAGTATGGAGCAGGTGCCTCGGTGTCAGCAGAAGGAGACATGTATAGCTATGGAATTCTCCTTTTGGAGATGCTCACTGGAAAGAAGCCAACTGATACCATGTTTGCTGAAGGTTTAAGCCTACACAATTTCTGTAACGCGGCAACTCTAGAACGAATCACTGAGATTGTCGATTCAAGATTGCTCATTCCAATTGCTAAACAAGAGGGGAGAAGGGTCACAAGTCAGCAAAATATGGAAGGCACCATTCAAGAGTGTCTTGTGTCCTTTGCTAAGATTGGAATTGCATGTTCTGAAGAGGTTCCCACCCAACGAATGAGCATAAAAAATGTCATAAAGGAGTTACATGCAATTAAACAGAAGCTGTTTTTATAAAGAGTCGTTTTCATGAAAACCAAATAATGGGGTGCTTTACTACTTGGATTTATCTGAGTAGGATTGCCGTGTTTGCTAGTATCCGTTTGTTGTTTTATACGTTTTAACTTTATTAAAGTGTGTTGTACTTTACACTCTTTCAATATCTCTATATTGGATACTATAATAGCCGATCTATTCATCTATGTTTTCTGTACCCTTTACGAATCAATGAATAATTTTAATATTTTGTTACAATTTTAATAAATAATGTATGTTTAAAGTTTTATCATGTTTTTATAGGTTTTTTCTCTACCGTGATCAGAAATAATTATTTTAGCAATTATCTAAAATCCTATGGTTCAGAGTCTAAATTTTAGGAGCAGAATTAACTCATTTTTTTGGATACAAGTTAAAAAAACATTTAAAGTTATCATTTGACACGAAGCAGAAGAATAAGTAGAATTTGATCATGATCATAAAAATGCATGCAAAGTAGAACTTTTTGTGGAAATAACGGTGACAACTAATCTTTAAACAGTAAAATAATTAATACTTTACAGAATTTTAAAATATTACAATACTCAAACTAAACCTTCTCAGAATTCCGAAAAACCAAATATAATTAAATTCACATATGTACGTTACACCCGTGTAGATTCACACTAATGCCTTCCATGGTACCTTATCCATATATTGACTTCTCTATGTTGTCACCACTTGTTGGGGAAAGAAGGAAATTTTTTTAGCCATGCCTTCAGTGACTGACAGATCCAAAAAATTTTGGTAATGGGGCAAAATTTATATAACATCATAATTATTTTTATAATAAAATAATATATGTATATAAAAAACTAAATATTAAATTATTTATTAATTATTATATATCTGTATATAAATATATGTATTGTTTAACTCATTTTTAATGTATATTTTATATTTTAATATATATTTTATACAAATAATTATTTTTTATGTACATATAACATAATTATTATTATGATTATATTTTATTATTGTAAAATATGATTAGTCTTCAAAATATCTAATATATAAATTACAATACTAAAATAGTAATTTAAATAATAATATATAATTTAAATTTTTATTATTTTAGGTTTTATATTTTAAAAAATTAAATAATTTTTCTGTTAACTACCATCAAAATTTCTCTCTTTTTATATATATTACTAAATAATTATTTAAAAATTCACTTCCTAACACAATTAGAAGTCGACTCTTATTTATATTTATAGTTAAAAAAGTTCTTTCAATTAATACAGTTGCTATGCAAAAATTAAAGCTAATTTGAAAAGAAGATAAATAATATTCTTTTGAGTTGATTTTTAAAAAAGAACACTAATTTCGTTTAAATTTGAGAATTGATCATTCTAAGTTTTAACGAATTTCTAATATAAAATTTTTAAATTGACGATTAAGTACCAAAAGTTGAATAAAAATTTATTGTGGGGTCAAATTTAATAATCTAATGGGGGCAAATAAATATTATTATCATATACTACTCAAAAAAATTCCAAATTGTAGGGGGCGCTTACCCCCACAACAATGTATGTAGAACCGTCCCTGCATGCCTTAGACCAGAACTCCACAACTTCAAATTTATTACCTTCGTCTTGATATTTAGTTTTTTTTTTTTTCTTATTTTCTCAAAGATAAACCTTTTTTCAAATTTATTACTTCCATTTCAAATTTTAGGATTCGAATCCCGATACTTACTTAAACGGAGGAATAAGCTGACTACTCGACTAGAGGTGGCAATAGTGCGGGTAGGGACGGATTTTTGTTCTATCCGACTCCACCCAATCCTAAAATAATCCGTATAGAACTCGCCCCACTTCTAAAAGGTTGAATCTTAACTCGTTACGCTCCTATCCATCTTTATAATTATTAAAATCTAATAAACAAAATAAAATTTTAAATTTTGTATAACTATCATCACATATATAACATAAATTAAAATAAAAATTTAAATATAATACAATATTATTAATCATTTTATTAATTATTTTACATATATTATATATATTATATATTAAAATCATATATATTATATATATCTCAAAATGAATAATATCTAAAATCGATTCCATCCCCCTAAAAACCTATCCCAGTGATGAGAAGGTAATTACTCACCCTGAGTGGATAAAAACGAAATAAATATCTGCAGATTCAAATAGCGTTGTCATCCTTATACTCTATCAACCCAAAGTTAGTTAAACCTATTTCTCATATTTCATACATTTCATATGACAATACAATACGTAAAAGCCCACGTAATAATTGAGTATTGTATGTTATTTCTGATCTATGTTTTCTATCATAAAAAATCATTCTTTTATAGTGCCTATTGATGACAAGTCATCATATACCCATTTTTCAAGCTAATTTCACTTGTTTTGTTAGCATTTATGCACTTTCTTGCATTCTAAGTAAGTGATTTGGAGTGAAAATGCATAACTTCTCTAAATCAAGCAACCACCATGAAATTAATGTTAAATCATGAGGTTTGAGCTAATTTTAATTGAATTTTAATTGATTTATAAGCCTCTTGAATTTAGTGATACTTGGAGTGGTTGTTTTGGTTTATTGTAGGTGAAGAAAAGAAAAGAAAAGAAAAAGCGTGGCCTAAGAAGTGTAGCCTAAGGAAAGGAAAGCGTGGCCGAAGCAATAAGAAGCGTGCCGCATGCTAAGGGGGAGGCAACATTGCCCTCCACAAGGGCAAACTGCCCTCTAGGAGGGCAACATAAGAGAACCAAGAAGAGAAGGCAACTCTGCCCTGCCCACTACAAGGGCAGAGCACAAAACGTGCCTTGGGACCAAGAGGAAGAGAACCTTGCCCTGCCCTTGTGGAGGGCAGAATCGGGCTCTCTAAGGAAGAAATTCAAGGGAAAAATGTCACCCATGCATGCTACAAGGATCGAACAAGGAACCATGAGGAAGCCAAGAACTAAGGTTGATTGCCGTGCAAGAAGCCAAGGAAATTAATTGAATTTGTGCCCCAGCCGTGTTTCGAACACGGGACGTGGAAGAGGGAACTCTGCCCTGCCCTTGGCGCGGGCAGGGCAGCATTTGGATTGGCGCACGATCTTGGCGCACCACACACAAATCTGGCGCACCAAATCCTCTCCTGGCAGCACCAGCGCGCACCACAATCCTCTCCTGGCAGCATCCTATGCACCAAGCTCAATTCTGGCGCACCAACTTTGGATTCTGGCAGCACCATGACACGTTCTGGCAGCACCAAGACAAATCTGGCGCACCAACTTTTCCTGCCCTGCCCTTGGCGCGGGCAGGGCAGCGTTCCACGCATCAAGGCGCACCAAATTCGCACAAGGCCGCACCGGACGCACCACCATGCACCAATTTTCTGCCCTGCCATCCACAAGGGCAGGGCAGCCTCCTGGGAGTGACTTTTAATGGGCCAAAAATTCAAATTAAAAATCCATTTGAATTCATTTCTTCACCAAATCAAAAGCCCATCCAAATCCCAAAATCCAAGAATAGAAAGTGTATAAATAGAAGCTAGTTTGATGTAATTAGGATCTTTTTTTGAATTTTTTACCTTTTGACTTACTTTAGGGGTTTAGCCTTTGAATTTGCACTTTCTTTGAGCTTCCTTGAGAGACTTGACCGAGCACTAAGAGGATCAAGGGAGAATTGACTGATCTCCTTCCTCATTCTTACTTGGGCAATTCTACTCTTCTGTTTCTGAGTTTTGGGTGTGTGAAATTGAGGAAATTCTGTCTCAATTCCCATTCAAACTCTTTTCAATTTGTTTTCTGCATAATTAAATCTGATTTCTGTTCTTCTACTGCTTTCTCTTCTAATTCTTGTCAATTGCTTTGCTAACTTGGATCTAGGAAGGCAAATAGAGATCTAGGCTCTGCTACCTAGTCTCTTGAGACCTGAGACCCAATTTTACTTTTGGCTCTTCTGTGAACCTCTGCTACATTTTATTTCCTTTCTGTTTGAATGCTTATTGCTTCTGATTCAATTTTTGCTCTCTTAATTGTTGCAATTTACTTTCTCTTGGTTTAGATTCTGCAATCCCAGTCCTCAAACCCCTTTTATATTCAAGCCATTTATCTTTCTTGCCATTTAAGTTACTGTAATTTACATTTCTTGCACTTTAAGTTTCAGTCATTTACTTTCTTGTTCTTTAAGCTTCTGCAAATTTATCTTCCTGTTCTTTAATTTACTGCACTTTTCCCTTCCCCCTTTACATTTACTGTCATTTACTTCTTGTTAAACACACATCACTCAACCAAAACTTGATTCGCTTGACTAAATCACCCACTAAACTAAAATTGCTTAATCCTTCAATCCCTGTGGGATCGACCTCACTCATGTGAGTTATTATTACTTGATGCGACCCGGTACACTTGCCGGTGAGTTTTGTGTTGGATCGTTTTCCACACATCAAGTTTTTGGCGCCGTTGCCGGGGATTGAAATCGATTGACAATGATTAAGTGAAGTGGAGGTCTAGATCAAGCACTTTTCTTTATTTTTAAACTAACACACTAACTGTTCGAGATTTTGCCTCTACTAACTCTAACTGCACTCAGGTTACAAAGTGCTCTATTTTAGTTTCTGGCTCTGTTTGTGTTTCTGCTTTTGTGACAGGAGGAAAGAGCAATGAATCCACACCTTTTGATCCTGAAACACTTTGGAAGTTGAGCAAGAATGAGGAATGTCAAGCTAGTGACATTAAAAGAGTGCTTGTTGGGAGGCAACCCAACCTGATGTAGTTTCTTTTCATAGCTATTTCAATAAAAAAGTTGAATAATTGGTCTGTATTGCAAAGAGCTAAGTTTGGTGTTGCACACCAAAACAATTTAAGGGAGAATGAAGGATTCTAAGTTTGGTGTTCCACCAAAATCTCATTTAAAAGAACATTCTCACTTCCTGCACAATGCTAGCTCCAAGCAGTCAGACAAATTATTCAACTATTTAACTGTTTTTTAGCTTTAATTCCATAACCTTTAGCAAGGACACAAGGTTTCACATATGGTTAACTTGTCACATCTGAGGTAGTGGCAAACAATTAAGTTTGGTGTCCCTACACCAAAAATCAATCCTGGAGCCACACTCAGTTTATACACACTAACCATATAATTAAGGGCTTGAGAAGCAAGCAACTTTGAGGATTATGCAGGATATGAGTCAACAATTGAAGACACTATGCATTTTAACTCAAAGAGAGCACAACAGAAGGAAGAATCAAAGGGCTGCAACTTCAAAGGTTGTATCTGAACTTAATCCTTGCTGCTGTGTATTGTTTCGAACATGGGAACCATTGTTTGTCTTGCTAAAGTGTTTATCTAGTTGCAAGTGAAATTGTTTGCTAAAAATGATAAGTCTGCATAATGCTTGTATCCATCACTTAGCTTTAAATATTGTTTTGTTTCCCATATGCTTAAATAAAAGAGTTTGGTTTGAATTGAAAAGTAAAATATCCAATGTTGCATAAGTATGAATGGAAGTTGGTGGTGGTATATGTGTTTGATTAAATGCATGACTCATGAAATAATTGTTGCATAATATCATTCTCATTCAAGTGTGAGTTAGCTTGCTGTTATAAAAACTCCTATCAATACTGAAAAAGCCCTTGGTAACAAAAACAGAAAGAAAAAGCCAAAGTGGCAAGAAAAACAAAGAATAAAGGTTGGACACCAATAGCTTGAACCTTAGGACATATGCCTGTGGTGTTCTTGTACTAAGATCTGCTTGGATGAGTAAATTCTAAGGGGTATTTTGAAACCCGGTCACTTAGATCAACTGATTTGGGATGGCCAATTGAAAATCCACAATAAAGAGCAAATTAGATGCAGAACATTTAGTTATCCAAAGAGATGCTGGGCATCAATGATCCTAGGAAGAATTTGTGGGCCATGTGTCTGTGGTGGAAAGATGTTGAGCAAAAGAAAAGAAAATAAAGCCAAAGGCTATGCTGCAGCATTTGACACCCAACCTCTAAAAGAATAATAAGCTTGTTAAAGCATTATAAGCCAAGAAAAGTTAGCAAGGGAAGAATCAAAGAGTGAGTCTTATAACAGCAAGTTTAGCAAACCTTTGATGCAAAATGTATATCATGTAACAACAACAATAATTGAGTTGTCATTGTCTGCATAAATGCCCCATAGATCAAGTTCTGCTATCTGCATAATAAGGATAAGTATCCTTTTCTTATTCATTTCATTTACTCTTAGTTTTGAGGCTTGCTTGGGGACAAGCAAGATTTAAGTTTGGTGTTGTGATGACAAGTCATCATATACCCATTTTTCAAGCTAATTTCACTTGTTTTGTTAGCATTTATGCACTTTCTTGCATCCTAAGTAAGTGATTTGGAGTGAAAATGCATAACTTCTCTAAATCAAGCAACCACCATGAAATTAATGTTAAATCATGAGGTTTGAGCTAATTTTAATTGAATTTTAATTGATTTATAAGCCTCTTGAATTTAGTGATACTTGGAGTGGTTGTTTTGGTTTATTGTAGGTGAAGAAAAGAAAAGAAAAGGAAAAGCGTGGCCTAAGAAGTGTAGCCTAAGGAAAGGAAAGCGTGGCCGAAGCAATAAGAAGCGTGCCGCATGCTAAGGGGGAGGCAACATTGCCCTCCACAAGGGCAGACTGCCCTCTAGGAGGGCAACATAAGAGAACCAAGAAGAGAAGGCAACTCTGCCCTGCCCACTACAAGGGCAGAGCACAAAACGTGCCTTGGGACCAAGAGGAAGAGAACCTTGCCCTGCCCTTGTGGAGGGCAGAATCGGGCTCTCTAAGGAAGAAATTCAAGGGAAAAATGTCACCCATGCATGCTACAAGGATCGAACAAGGAACCATGAGGAAGCCAAGAACTAAGGTTGATTGCCGTGCAAGAAGCCAAGGAAATTAATTGAATTTGTGCCCCAGCCGTGTTTCGAACACGGGACGTGGAAGAGGGAACTCTGCCCTGCCCTTGGCGCGGGCAGGGCAGCATTTGGATTGGCGCACGATCTTGGCGCACCACACACAAATCTGGCGCACCAAATCCTCTCCTGGCAGCACCAGCGCGCACCACAATCCTCTCCTGGCAGCATCCTATGCACCAAGCTCAATTCTGGCGCACCAACTTTGGATTCTGGCAGCACCATGACACGTTCTGGCAGCACCAAGACAAATCTGGCGCACCAACTTTTCCTGCCCTGCCCTTGGCGCGGGCAGGGCAGCGTTCCACGCATCAGGGCGCACCAAATTCGCACAAGGCCACACCGGACGCACCACCATGCACCAATTTTCTGCCCTGCCATCCACAAGGGCAGGGCAGCCTCCTGGGAGTGACTTTTAATGGGCCAAAAATTCAAATTAAAAATCCATTTGAATTCATTTCTTCACCAAATCAAAAGCCCATCCAAATCCCAAAATCCAAGAATAGAAAGTGTATAAATAGAAGCTAGTTTGATGTAATTAGGATCTTTTTTTGAATTTTTTACCTTTTGACTTACTTTAGGGGTTTAGCCTTTGAATTTGCACTTTCTTTGAGCTTCCTTGAGAGACTTGACCGAGCACTAAGAGGATCAAGGGAGAATTGACTGATCTCCTTCCTCATTCTTACTTGAGCAATTCTACTCTTCTGTTTCTGAGTTTTGGGTGTGTGAAATTGAGGAAATTCTGTCTCAATTCTCATTCAAACTCTTTTCAATTTGTTTTCTGCATAATTAAATCTGATTTCTGTTCTTCTATTGCTTTCTCTTCTAATTCTTGTCAATTGCTTTGCTAACTTGGATCTAGGAAGGCAAATAGAGATCTAGGCTCTGCTACCTAGTCTCTTGAGACCTGAGACCCAATTTTACTTTTGGCTCTTCTGTGAACCTCTGCTACATTTTATTTCCTTTCTGTTTGAATGCTTATTGCTTCTGATTCAATTTTTGCTCTCTTAATTGTTGCAATTTACTTTCTCTTGGTTTAGATTCTGCAATCTCAGTCCTCAAACCCCTTTTATATTCAAGCCATTTATCTTTCTTGCCATTTAAGTTACTGTAATTTACATTTCTTGCACTTTAAGTTTCAGTCATTTACTTTCTTGTTCTTTAAGCTTCTGCAAATTTATCTTCCTGTTCTTTAATTTACTGCACTTTTCCCTTCCCCCTTTACATTTACTGTCATTTACTTCTTGTTAAACACACATCACTCAACCAAAACTTGATTCGCTTGACTAAATCACCCACTAAACTAAAATTGCTCAATCCTTCAATCCCTGTGGGATCGACCTCACTCATGTGAGTTATTATTACTTGATGCGACCCGGTACACTTGCCGGTGAGTTTTGTGTTGGATCGTTTTCCACACATCACCTATGACATGTGGTTATAGCGGTTACTGGTGTTGTTAAAATCAAAATTAACATACAATTTATAGTTATAATATATATATATATATATATATATATATATATATATATATATAAAAGTTATAATTTATATAAATTATATTTATCATATTTACTCATGAGTTTTTTGCAAAACAAAATTAAAACTAATTTAGTTCAGTTATTGATAATTAAGTCTAATCATAAAAACAAACTTAAACTAAAATTAATTCAATTATTGATAATTAAATCTAATCATGAATTGATTTCAAATTTCGTGAGGCAAACAAATTAGTGAAGTCTAATCACTTCCACTCCAATTTCTTGTCATTATAAGCCGGGGAAGGTAACTTTTGCTTTTGGAATAATAGTCTTCAATAATTATCTTTATTATTCTTTATTATCTCTTTGGTCTCATATTTTAGAACTTTATTATCATTTGGCACTCCCTTTATTGACGTCTTATCATGTGAGGAAACAAAGCCGTATGTAAATTTGAACGGAATATGTAAGCCTTTTTCTTGTTTAATTATTGCTTTTTTTTGTTCAATGAACCATGCCTCATTGCCTCATGCTCCACCGTGATTTTTTAAAGTTTAATTTTAATGTATTAATAGTATAAAATATTTTACATAATTAAATATAATTATATTTATTTTTTTAAGTAATTTTTTATGGTCAATAAAAAATAATAATTATTTTTTATAATATGTCATTACATGATTAAATAAATACACGTAGAAAGCTGTTTTACAATTATAATGTATCAAAATTAACTTTTTCTTTTTTCACTTTTTTACCTGACCCATTTCTATTCATCTCTCTCTGGTCCTAATCACGCGTTAATCTCTTTTTAAACGTGATATTGGCGTCTAAAAATTCCAATGATTGATTCAAACAGCGTTTATAGATAACACGTTTTTTTGTTTATACATTTATTTTTTGGTAAATACTCAATTTCACTCCTGATAATTACTTCGAAAGGATTATTAGGATTCCAACAAAAAGTTATTCTTTTCGGCTCTTGATCTTTATTTTTATATGACTGATTAGTCTTTGTGTCAATATTTTCACCTCTTGATCTTTATTTTTATGGGATTGATTAGTCCATGTATCAATGATAAAAAAACATTGACACAAAAACTAATCAGTCCCATAAAAATAAAGATCAGAATAAATATTTTTTTGTTAAAGACCTTGTTATCTTTTTAAGTAATTGTCAGGAGTCATTTAGAGTTTTTTTAGATGTTAATTTAAATATTAATGTAAAGTAAAATAAAATTTTACAAAAGTTGCGAGTGTCTAATAAATAGTTAATTAGATTTAATTTATTTTTTATAATTGACAAATTAGTATTTTTTAAATTAATTATAATCTAAAAAATTTTGCTTTCTGCTTTTAGTTATTCTATATATCAGAAGCTCACCCAAAAAAATTGTATATAAAAAAATTCAAAATCTTACTTAAAAGAACATGAAAAAATAAAATATAATATCTAAAAGCAATAATAATTTTATTGAAAGTTATGAAGGAAATGGGTAATATATGCAGTTTTTTTATTTAAACTAAATAAATATAACAAAATGCTCAAACAGCAAAATATTTATTGATATGTACGACATGTCATATTCTAAGTACTGTGTCTAAAATCACATTAAAAATACATCCCAATTATGGAGTACACGAAATATGATACAGTAATTTGGTATACATTTCGGAGACTTCCGGGATAAAAAAACAAAAGTTAAAAACGAGTAATACGTTCTTAAAAATTTTTCGGATTCAATACTCGGAATGCTTTTCAGGACTATAAAAATGGGCGCAGTTAAGGTGTTTGTGTTCATTGATTTTTTTTTTTTTTTTGGAGTTTTAAAAAGTTTGAAAAGTATACATAGCTCAAGAAGGAGTTATGTACGGTCAGAGAACATTAACAGGTTAAATGTAACGTGACATATGGCCAAGGCACTGAACTTTAAAGTTAGTTTGTCTATCTCTTTTTTTGAATAGTTAATTAGTTGATATGTTATAATATTTTAATTTATTTAGTTTTAGTTGATACATTATTATATATTGAATTTAATTCGTTAGAAAATATATTAAAATAATGACATACTACACTATAAAAAAATGTTAAGTACCGTCAGAATTATTGTTGCAAAAACAACTAAAATCCGACGAAATTAGAGGGTTAAGTTCAATTTTAGTTTATGGCCACAAAAACCCTAATTATCCAAAACTAAATGGATTATATGTCACGTATCCAGATTAGTTCAAGTAATTAGCAATTTAGGAGAAATTTACTTTTAAGCTGTTATTTAGGTGAGAGACATCTCTCGAGCATAGTTGTCAGAACTGAACCAGTGATCGAATCGGTCAAGCTATTGGTTCACTGATTTATTAGTTCAACCGATAAATTACTGGTTGAACCGATAAAACCAGTTTCACGTAAATATAAAATATAAATAGTTAAAAACTTAAAAATAAAATTTGAAATACATATTTTCACTAATATTTTATGAAGAATCAAGTCTCAAATTCTAAAAATAACTAATATAAAAAAACCATAAAATTTATCAGTAATACTACAATAGTATCTTAATTTAACACAATAAAAAATAATTAATTCACAAAGTCTATCATCTAACTATAATATTAGTAGATTTAACACTAATATCAAAATAAATAACCTTAATCACAATACTAGCATTGAAATAGATCAAGTAAATTAATAAATTTTTAGTGAAATTTATATTTATATTAATAATGGTATATAACTAAAATATAATTAATTTGAAAAATAGAAAAAATAAAAATTAAATTAAATTAGATATTTATGTATACTACATAATTAATATTTGTCACATATAGTAACAAGAAGCTCAATAGTTGAGTGGCAAATGGAGGCTGTTTTTGCTTAGAGGTTCTCCGATTCACCGGTTTTTCCTTTTATAACTAACTTAATTTGATTTAAAACTAAAATAAAATATTAAATCCTAAAACTAAAAGATATTTTTTGTAATTAAAAATTACAAAAATAAAATAAAAGCTAAATCCACTTGAAGATGCTATTTTAAAGAGGTTTCAATTTGGACTGCCTGGCACTAAATGCTTATGTTCGGTGCAGCTTGATGGTGCTAAACGACAGTTGGGCATTTAGCGCCCAAACAAGACAGCTCCAATTCTTCTCTTTCTTACACGAAACTCTATCAAATTATTCCGAATTTCACCTGAAATAAATAAAAACACTAAAACACTCAAAGTAGCATCTAAAGAGGATTTTTGCATTAAAATATAATAAAACTTAATAAATTCTAACTAAAATAACTAGAAAACAAGAGAGAAAAAGGTACAAGATGCTCACGCATCAATATATAAAATAATGCTAATCATATTACATTCTTCTCAAAATTTGATAAAGAAACACATAAGATAGTACTATATTTACAAATTCATCTTCTTCTTCCTTTGGTTCACCATCCTCGTCTTCTGAAGTAGTTTTCTGATAATTGAACTCATCTTCCTCTTCTTCTTCGTCATCGATCCCGTCTTCTTCTTGGAGACCATTGTCCTCTGGTGGTAGTTTGTCGTCTTCTATTCCAAGGCCAATGATGTCATCATCCATAGTAGCCGACCTAAGGATGATCAGATCACCGGTAGCAACCACCATTTTCAAAAGAGTTGGGTCATCAATCTGGTAAGATTCCTGACCCTCTGCCTCATCGTTAGGTTCAATGTGACCTCTTGACTTAGTCGTAACCAAAACCACCCCTAAACAACCAAAATTACAATATCTCAACATACACTTAACCAAATTCGAATTCAAAGAAGGAAAACAAAACTGGGGTTTGTGTAACACCTCAATTACCCTAAGCCTTACCTCTAGCTGTAAAGCAAAGATTAATCAGAGGTTACGATAGTCCTAGGGCTTATATATATTTATATATAGAAGGAAATAATATATTCTAGAAGGCTGATGAAGAATAAGCTCAAAGACAGATTTACAAAAGTGCGAAACGTTCACACGAAGCTAACGCGTGAGATACAAGACATAGATGCAAAAGGATGGAACATATATATAGATATAATAGTATGATAATCATGGGAAACTAGCCGTAGCATTGCGGAGTTTAAGTCGACTAGTATATACAGACATACAGAGTTTTGGAGTTAAAAACAGCTTATAGAACTATTCTCTCAAATAAGCCTCTAAGGCCATAAAGATAAATATATACAAAGAGATGCGAGAGTAACTACAACAAAGTAAAACAGAAATAAACCAAGGAGGAACCATACTCCGCTCTGTCACCATATCCGTAATCTCACCGAGGTGGATTAGCAACATGCGTCTGAAAAACAACAACATATGGTATGAGAATTGGAGGTTCTCAGTATGGTAACAGTGCCCAATATGTAAGATGTAAGGCCCCGGGACGCCAAAGGCAATCCTAGAACTTCACACCAAAACATATTCAAGCTTAGAACAAAATAAATAAATAAATCAGGAACTTAAACCATAAATCGGGTTATCTAAACTTAGGGGAATTCTAACTAAAAATAATCACACCGCTGTATCTCACAGCCTTCACCACCCTAACCTCCGTGCGATCCCATCGCCACCGCCTACCTAACCTCCTCAGCTCTAGACAATCACAATTAATGCAGGCAAGTAATACACAGATAATAATCATATACACAGATAACAACAACATATGACTCATCAAAAATCATTCCAAGAATATAGTGCTTGGCACACTTTTCACATCCAACAAGTCAATCCACCTTAAACCATCACCGGTCATCACCATTTCTTATCCCAATTAATTTTCAATTATTAATTTTCAACATTCTAAGGATATAGTGCCTGGCACACTCTCTTTTAATCATTATCATCCCAAGGATATAGTGCCTGGCACACTCTCAATATTCATCAAGATCATCATTCCATTTTGAGTCCTCAACTCATCACAACCATCATCAATTCATAATTTCCATTCCGAACTCATTAGTTCATTTTCTCAAATTCTTTGATAGCAACTCATCCTCAATACACCAGAAGCTTAAACCTCCGTTTGTTAACTTTCAACGTAAAATTTAAATAAAATTCTCCTACGACTTTTTCCACGTCCTCATACTCAAAATTAAGCCCAAAAGCCTTAAAATGGTGTTATAGAAGCTTACAAGCCTAATTCTCCATCTCTAGACTCAAAATGAAAGTATCCTATAGATTCAGACCAGTTGAAATAGTTTAGTTAAATAAAATAAAAAAAAAAAACCTTTCTCTTGCAAAAACTGATTTTAAGTTTGAAATCTCTGCACCAAGACAGCAAGCTACCCTGTTCTTAGAAAATCCACCAAAAATCATATTTTTATTTGATGTATCTAAAATTTTTCAGAAATAAACTAGACTCATAGAGCTTTAAATCAGTCAAAGTATTATAGAAAAATTATTTTTCTGAAGAGAGTTATATTGATTACAAGTTTACTTTCAAAAACTAGTTTTGTTGTCAAAATAGTAAGAGCTCTATTTTTAAAACGAGCACAACTCTTTCTACAAAATTTATAATAGTCTAAAATTTTGACAAAAACAAGAAAATAGTCCAAGTCTCAATTTCCTTTTGGTCCCACTCAAAATTATGGTCAGGATTGGGAGATATAGGCTTGGAAAGTTGCTGGTTTGATTATGTAGCAGCAGAAAATCGGTTTTAAAGTAACAAACTTCAAAAATTTATATCTCCTAATCCAACCGTTAAACTTTAACCAAATTTTCCAGGATTTTTCTACACATAAAAAAAATTTGAGAAAAATTAATCCCATTCAATTGTGATGGTTAGATCGTTCCCAAAAGGTATTCGAAACTGCTGTCAGAAAATAGATTATGCAGAATTTTTCCAAACCTCAACTTTCAAAATATTTCAACCAAAACCATACCAACTTTAATTTATCTCATAACTCACCCTTTGTGTCACAGTCTACCATTAATACCAAGTTTTTCATTCACCCTCCAATATCATCAGCCTCAAATACCAAATATATAACACTATAATCATTCCTCCACCAACTACATTCATCGATTTCCATTATCAAATACATAACAATACATTTATTTTTTAAATCAACACATTAATCAGATTCCATTCCACCATTTCCAACAATCATCATAATCAATTTCAATCAGAATCCTCAATTTATACCAATCTTCCATCACACTTCATCATTTTCAACATCAATTTCAACCTATAACAATTATCAACAATTTTCCACCAACACACTCACCATTCATCATTATATCACCATCAATTTTCATCACCAAACTCATTCATGCTTCATATCCATAATCAACAATAATCATACATCATAATCTCAATATCATTATTTAACAACATTTACAAAATCAATTCATCAAGCATCATCACCCAACCAACATCATCAACAACTACAAATCCTCATCAATTCCAACAATTCATCACCCAAACAATAACTAACATTAACCAACATCATAATGCATCATTAGCCCCAATAATCATCAATAATCACTATCATCACACATATACCACAAACAACCACATATCCAATTCAATCCTATCATATGGGCCACTAGTCTAAGTGTCCATGAACATTACGTATTACATAAAGAAAACTGAAACCATACCTTGGCCAATTCTCAAACCTCCCAAACACCAAAACGAAGCCACTAAACTCGATCCAAAGCCTCAACCAACTCTAACAAACACCAAAACTCAATCTAACATCACATATATATACTAAATCAAAACCTAAGATACATAAAACAACTAAACACAAGGGTTTAGTGGAACCTTACCTTATCCAACATGAGTAGGGGTAAAATTCAACAATTGCCCGCTATTAGAGCTCACCTAAACAACCAAAACCACAAAATCTACTCAAAAACCAAACATAAAAATGCGCAGAATCTAGGGCTGGAAACTGGAAATGGAACTTCAAGTTCTTACTAAAAAAAACTAAGATAGAAAGGAAGAGATCATCGAGAGTTTCGTGTGGCTGCAAACGGCTCGTCAATCGGACCTCCGGATCAAAAGTTATAACTTCCGGAATATGGAGGTGAATAGTAACCACTCCCCTCTTCTCCTCTCATCTCAAAACCGCGGCTCTCTCTCATTTCGGGGAAGAAATGAGCTGAAAAACTCATTAAACGAGCTTATATATGTTGGGCCTTGGGCCCGGTTTGGACCCAGTCCAATCCGTTAGCGTTTTTAGCCCGTTTGTCCCACTTTGGGGCAAAACCTTTAATATTAGTGCCCGGTTTTTAATTCTAAATTATTTTTATCAGTTCTAAAACAATAAATCAACTTTCAAAATCTTATTTTCTAAAATATGCGGCACTGGACAAATTAGAGCCGGTACTGCCAGCTTAAGCGCCAGTACGCATTTTTACAAAACTTTTCGAAACAAATATATTTTCCAACTTAGAAAAAATCACTAAAATCAAATTTCACATTTATATGTTCAAATTAAAACTTCTAAATTTTGAATCCATCTCGGGCACTTAAAATTATTATATTCAAACGGTTTTATATGAAAAACCTCGGTTCTTACAGTTTGAGTTTCGAAATACTCACCACCAAACTTAGATAGAATCGAAGAGGGTGAGGAGAGCGACGCGTGGCCGCAAATCATTTGTCAATCGGAACTCCAAAGCTCAAGTTACAATTTGAAGAGGAGGGTGAATAGTAAACCCTCTCTCTCTCTCTCTCTCTCTCTCTCTCTCTCTCTCTCTCTCTCTCTCTCTCTCTCTCTCTCTCTCTCTCTCTCTCCTCTCTCTCTCTCTCTCTCTCTCTCTCTCTCTCTCTCTCTCTCTCTCTCTCTCTCTCTCTCTCTCTCTCTCTCTCTCTCTCTCTCTCTCTCTGTGTGTGTGTGTGTGTGTGTGTGTGTGTGTGTGAAAGAATGAGTTGAATGATCATTAATTTGGGCTTGGGCCCAACTTGGGCTCGATCCAATCGGTTTAGACCGTTGGCCAAACTTTGGGCCAAAACCTTTAAAATTAGTGTTTTAATTCACATTTTAAATATTTGTACTTTCCTGAATTAAATTTTATCTTCTTACCCCCTTTACTCCCTATTAATTTTCTCAGATGCAGTATCGGGCAGACTTAAGTCGGTATTGCTGGCTAAAATGCCACTTCACATTTTTACGCTGAAAATTACGTTTTCTAACTCAAAAAAATTCACTCAATCCAAATATCATATTTAAATTATCAAAGTCCGATTGCTAAATTTTTCTAACCATATTTTCTCATATTTAATTTATTATTTATTTAATTTTCATTTATTCGAGATTTTACATCTTACCCACTTTATTTAAAATTTTACCTCAAAATTTAGTTGCTTCAAATTCACTTTGCTTAAACCTCCTGTAACTTCCAATTAAAGTGTTAACCTAGAATTCCCAAAATCCTCTGAATCCTTAAAGAATGGTTGATAAAACCTCCCTTAAACTGAAGTTCACCACCTTTTATGAGTTCCCTCCTCCCCCAATCTATCCTCAGTACAACATCAGCACCTCAATTTAATGTTTTTTAAATTCGTCTTTCAAAATGAATCACTATGAATCTCAATCTAAATCCATGGTCACCATGGCCAAATATTATAGTACTCATCCCTCAAACGCGACAACTTGCACTCACTCATCACCTAAATCTAATTACGTATCAACAATCATTTCCACATCCATTCCAGAATCAATCAAAGCTTACAGCCACGATTCAACTCAATTATCTAGAATCATGATCTGCATTAGTTCTCTAACCCTTCAAGTATTCAAAACATAAAGCATTTCTAATCATGCCCTACTACTCCTTATTGCAACCATACTATGTTAACGCTCTGGCAAGCTTCCACTGTGTCACTCTGATTTTCAGCCATTAAGAATCTAATCATAGTTTAAGTCCCTAGCGCATCTCTATGTTTAAATAAAAAATCTCCTCAAAATCCTCAATTTTCATGAATGCATTACTTAGGACCTCAATAAACAAATTACAAAAATCTCCCACTCAACTTATTATTCCTTAAGGGCAACGTCATAACATTACATACTAAACAACCGATGAATCCCACTTATCATACCTACAATTGCATGCCAACCATGTCAAACTCGGCCAAGTTCAAAGCTAATTAAACAAAATCAACTATCCACCTTCAAGGATATCACTTAAGAATCCAAACCAACACACTAATCTCACATATACCGCTACATAGATTCCCATTTCGAGTACCTCACTCATGTCCATGAGACGCCATTCGGGTCCTGTCCACACTAAACAAGCGATACCAAGGTGATCAATCTTAATATCCCAAGTTAAGTGCTTCAATTTACCAAAGGTATGCTCATGAACTTCATGCTAAACATATCAGTTAGATACCCTAAGTAGCACAGGTACAAACTCAGAGTATACATTAAAGCATAAGCAGTCCATCCCACAAGCTCACGAGGATGAACTGCCATGATACCATAATGTAATACCCTAATATTCAAATCCTCATACTCGAGTCATAAGTCATCGATACTAAGGTGGTACGACTCTTAAGGTGGATTATAATACGTAATTATATATATGTTGAAGGGAAATATTAAATGAGAAGCCTGAAAAGGAGTAAAATAAAATCGCAAAAACGGAAACTCTCATGTATCGATAACATATATAAATAAGGTGTGTTTAGAAAGCGAAGTAAAACAGTAAAACAGAATGAGATAAAGACATAATATAATTATATAATATAAGTGAATAGCTGCTAGCTGCGACCTGCGAAGTTTAGGCTGGCTAGGATTACCAAAAGAAAACTAGTTTGACAACATATATTGTTTATTTGTCCCAAAATACATCACAGCCTCTATAAGCAAGTTTCAATATAATATATGTACATTAATAAAAAATTTTCCAAAATAAGGGGAGAGATCTTAAAACAAAAGTAAACCAGAATTCCAGTAAGCTTTGCTGCTTCCTAGATGAACCACTGGACCTGCATCTGAAAAATGGAATATATATATATATAAGGAATGAGAACTCCCGACCCACAGATTTTCAGTACGGTAAAAGTACCAAATAAATACAATGCATTATAACATAAACTCACTAAGCATCTTAAACTTCTTACCTCGACATATCCATCCTAAGTTCTTACTGATCCATAACTTGGCAACTATCATAGGGGATTTTAATTCTAACCCAATATCCTTCATACTCTCACTACTCTCCAATAGAATAACCCAAGACTCGAACTAGCCCTCAAGTAATTTAACTTTTATACAAACACAAATAATACAGACACATAATGCACAAGTAAGGCAAGTAAGGCATTTAGCACCTAAACAATTAATATACACAATTAGGCAAACTAAATAAATTAAGCAAACCCAACAATTCAAACATATGCAGATGATGCATGTCTATCCTACTGGCCATGAGCTCACGTGTCGGTAGGGGTGGAAACAGGCCAGGCCAGGCCAGGCTTTGCTCTTAACAGGCCTGGCCTGTCATACAGTTGATTGGCCTGAGCCTTGCCTGCAGCCTGTTATAGGCTCTTTATAAAGTACTAGACCTGGCCTGTTATTCAACTTGGCCTGGCTTGAAGCCTATTAAAAGGCCTGATAATTTTTTATTTACAAAAATAAAAATATTATTTAAAAAATTATTTTTTTAATAAAAATAGTTATATGTAATATGTCATATATTTAATATTTATAAAAAAATTTAAACTTTTAACATATTTAAAATATACAAAAATATTTATAATAAAATATAAATTTAAAATATCTCATAATTTTATTAATAATAAATAATTATTTATATATTTAATTATATTTTAACAGGCCCAGGCAGGCCTGACAGGCCTATAAGGCTAATTAATAAGCCTGAACCTGGCCTATTAATGTATTAAGGCTTTTAAAAGAGCATGGGCCTGTACCTATTTTATAATAGGCCAGGCCAGGCCAAGCCAAACACAGGCCAGGCTACAAGCCCCTGGTAGGCCGCTTGGCCTTTTTCCACCCCTACGTGTCGGTTACTTTGCCAGAACCTGACACACCCAACAACTAACCCGGATATTGTCTTTCTGACATGCCTCCACACTCTTGGGATATAGTTTCCGTCACACTCTCAGGATATAGTGCCCGCCACACTCATGGGATATAGTGCACGTCACATTACACGGGATAAAGTATTCCCACACTCTTGGGATATAGCGTCCGCCATGCTCTCAGGATATAGTGTCCGACACACTTCCTAGGGTAAGGTGCTCCCACACTCTTAGGATATAGCACCCGCTACGCTCTTGGGATATAGTGCCCGTCACACTCATGGGATATAATACCCGACACACCTTACAACAGAGAGAAAACATACACATCCTTATCATCAATCAATACTCAATCATGTCTCATAATCACATTCATTCATTCATATCTGTTTTATATTCCGCACTTCCTCAACTAATCAATCATAGCCACAGTCACTGTCTACCAGGGATATAGTGCCCAACACACTCTTGGGATATAGTGTCCGTCACACTCTCCAATCACACTTACTATTTATCATTACCACCCTTTATGCCCTCTATTGTACACTCACATCTCATCAATTCATATCTCAATTCAATCTCAAGTTCACCATTTATCATCATTATCATCATTCACTTCTCATTCAACATTGCCAACACCTCATTACCTAGTTACTCGCTTTATCCATAATTTCAATTCAAATCTCCCATTTCAAAACCTCTCTTCTCCTCTAAGTCACTATCCCTTCCTAGTTCAACACTCTTCATTACCATTACAACTCAATTCTAGAGTCTTAGAGAGTAAAAATAGAGGTTTAGAGGTTCAAAATCATGTTTAAATCATCAAAATCAATTTGATGAAAAATAGGACCCCGTGTACACGAACCATGTCCCGCGTACGCGGAAGTGTAATTTTTCCCATCTCGCGTACGTGACAACTGCCCGCATACGCGAGTCTCCTTGACCCAAATGGTTTGCTTGCGTCGTGTGGCACCCGCCCGCGTACGCGAGCCTTGAAATTTCACCCTCGCGTACGCATGCACACTCTCGCGTACGCGAGACGTCAAGGCAAAGCCAAACATCCGCATCACGTGTGTGTCCGCATACGCGAGCCCCTAAAAAATAGCAAAATAAAGCTGTTAAATTTTGTAGAAAATACTTTTACGCACCAAACTTTCGACGAACATAACTTCCTCTACAAAATTCCATTTTTCACAAAATTTATACCATTCAGAAGATCTTGAAATCATCTTTAATTTAAAATAGATTCCATTTAAATCCAAAATTTGAGGCTCGAGTTATTCATCACTGAAGTTTATTAAAAATCAGTTTTTTTTTCCAAAAGTTACCAAAAGCTCTATTCTTCAAAAATCTCATTTTTAAACCAAAGTTTCTTAACCCAAAAACAACCCAAATTCTAACGAGACTTATTCCATACCCTTATCACACCTCTCTCAATATATCAATGTCCAATTCTATCAATTTCCTTTCAACAAACTCATAATCAACTAACATTATTCATAAATCAACAATCAAGTATTATCTTTTCTTCATAATTATTACCAAAACTCATCATGGCTCAACATTCACATTCAATATCCTCATTAATCATTACACAATACAAACACAACTTACCTACCTTATCTTTTTTCCGGCCTCCGACCCAAAATTTTATTCAATTCAACACAACTCATAAACACACAATAATTATCCAACACCAATAGCAATTTCATAAATACAGTGTCAATTTCCTTCAAGCATTCTCTACACACATCAATCCATCCAAACATACTATTCAAACTTAATCCTAGGGGCATCTAATCTAGGAATTTACATCACACCACACGGTACTTAAATAAAACTTAAATCGTACCTTTTAGAGCCAAAACAATTGAGCATCTTCTTTGAAAATTTCTACCAAACCTTAGTTCTAAACCTCACCAAAGCTCCACAAGAAATATCAACCTCCTAATTGTTTACTAATATCACCTAATATTTTAACATAACCAATTTTCACACTTATTGTCATGGCCCAAACCTGTCCATGACTGGCGCTCAAGGGACAAGTCCCTCAGCAAGCCAAACGACCAAATTTCAGAAAAACGAACAGAATCTCCTCTGTTTCTAGGACCTTACCAACATAAATATTAACTCACTGTATCAATAATAAACATCTATTTCCACAGACAACAACAACAACATATTCCAACTATATCCACAACCACATATATCCAAAATACGCATTATATATATATATATATATATATATATATATATATATCAAGTTGATAACTAGAGTATATAGTTAAATCCATAAGTCTTACATAACCAACTTATAATTACTATCTAAACAGTTCAAGATTCCAAAATAACATAACCCACACGAGGATTCTGCCTGTGACATATGGAGCATTGACGTAATCTAAATTTTGAGCAAAGGTTCCATTACATAATCACTTAGCCCTTGGAAAGAAAAAGGGCTCACCGAAATGACTAAGATCTACTGAGGAGCAGGTGGAATGGAACCTGGAATGACTCATGTATCTGGAAAATATGGGAATATAATAGGGTGAGTTTTGCAACTCAGTGAGCAAACATTACATCTATAACACACACGAGACAATACAGAGTTTACCTTGAAAATTATATTTCTTTTCAGAGATGAGAAATTCATATTAATTAATTATGCATTGATGATTGGATTTTTTACTGTATGAAATCTCGTCGAAGTATAGTTTCTAAACCAAGCAATAATCCTTTCATACAAAAGATTGTTTGTCACTAGTACAAACCCCTAAAATTAATAACTGAAGAATTCAAACCTCGGGTCATTCTTCCTAGGAATTACAATAAAGTGACTTGTTATTGGTTATGAGTTATTTTTGGGGTTTTGATAAGAAGCATGAAAGATAAATGACAAAGAAGTAAACTAATAGCTAAAAAAGTCTTGGCAAGGGTTGGTGGTCAAGGATATCTATCCTAATCACTAACCACAATATGAGAATTGGCAAGGATTAATCCCATTAAGTCATCCTCTAACTAGTAATGGAAAGTCAAATGACCTATATCAATCCTAGTCCATAAGTCCTAACTCTCTACTAATTCAATTAGTGAGAACTAGAGTCAATGGCTTCCAATAATCAATTACTTGGACATTAGCAACTCAAGAAGTCCTAAGTTACCTTTCCAAGCCAAGAGCATAAAATTCTACTCTAAAATCCAACCAAGCATTTCATCAAACACTTGGAAGGCACAAAAGAAAAGCATAGTAAATCAACAACAAGAACAAAATCTAAAAGCAATTATTGCAATGAATTAACAACAACAATCAAAAGGAACACAATTATTGTGAATTACCTCTAATTGAATTGAAAGAGAATAGAAAGAACAAAAGTATATCTACAACAAAGTATAAGAACAACATAAAGGAAATTACAACAAAAGAATGGAAGAATGATGAATGTAACAACAAAGAATTGAAAGGTAGAAGTAGAAGAAAGCATGAAGTTAAATCTAGATTTAAGAACTAAACCTAATACTAATCCTAATCCTAGAGAGAAGTGAGAGCTTCTCTCTCTAAAACTAACTAAAACTAATCCTAATAAGTGTGAATGATTAAAAGTCCCTTTGCTCTTCAATCCTTGGCTTTAAATAGCATCTTTGGCGCCAAAGTTGGTTAGAATTGGGCCCCACAACCTTTCTGAATTCGTTAGCCACGTTTTCATTAAAAAAAATCATAAACCAGCATCGACGGGTACACGCACAGTATGCGTATGCGTCCATGGGGTGATTTGCAAGGCTCGCGTAAGCGCCAGGTGCGCGCACGCGTCCATGGGCGAGTTCAACTCTTTGGCTTTTCATGATTTCTCCACTTTGCATGCTTTCCTCTTCACTACTTTGATCCATTCCTAGTCTTTTCAATCTGAAATCACTAACAAACACATCAAGACATCTAGTGGAATCAAAGGGAGATTAAAATCATCAAGTTAAAGGCCTAAAAAGCATGTTTTCACATTTAAGCACAAATAAGGAGACAATCACAAAATCATGCTAATTCATTGAATAAATGTGGGTAAAAAGTATTAAAATCTCCTAAAATCAATACAAGATAAACCCTACAAATGGGGTTTATCATGCAAACAAATAAATAAGTAGTTAAGCGGATGAACTGAAATGGGAGTTCTCATTCCAGAAGTCAAATAAAATCAAATATTACACACCTAGGGCGGCTCCACCTCTAAGGGTAGCCCTTTCCTCTAGTGTGCCCGTACGGTATAACAGATCCAACGTGTGGCCTACATGTTAGGCTAGCAACGCCCCTGCTAGCTGAGGTCTGAGCCAGATGCATCTAGGTTAACGTCATAACCGCCGTTAACTACGGTTTTCTAGTCAGAGTCTCCCAAACCAATCCAAACCAAATCACTTATAAAAATCTCTAATACATATAATATACTACTAAATTCCATAGCAAATCCAATATATATAAGATTTCATACTAAAATTTTTATTTAAAATTCAATAAAGTCAAATAAGAAAACATGTTTACTTTACAAAATATATAAATATCGTCTCGTGTGTATTTTTATAAAATTATAAGTTTCACAAATCTATATTTATTTTTAAAAATTCAAAAATCACAATAATCAGATATTTTCAAACTACAAAAATAATGATTCAACATAAATATTGATAATAATATATTTAAAAACAATTATAGACATAATATCCACTCACAACTTGATTCCAAAGAACCGGAAGCAACTCTGAGCGCGTCAACGAGCTACCAAATGATGTCCAATAATTCTACAACTCTAAAAATATGACAATAATGATATTTGTGAGCTACTAATATTGTCAATTAATATAATCTTACTCACCTTGACAAAAGCCCCAAATTTTCTAACCCTAATTCGGATTTATACATACCCATAAATATAGAGATGACAAAAATTGGGAATATGGCTAATTATTGAGTCAAATAGTTACCTTGAAGCCTCAATAATAATTGGAACTCAAAGTTGAATGCTTCTTTCACTCATTAAGTTGACATTCCATGATTTGGGATTTTGAGAAAATGAGATTTTAAATAGAGATAGAGTAGAAAAAGAAAGGAAGGTAAGATGATGAAGATGAGTTTGATAATAGTGTGTAATTGCAAGAAGAAATGAGAAGATGGAAGAGTTGAATGAGAAGGGAAGAGGAAGAGAGGGTTTTAAGTTGTTGAGAAGAAATAGAAAGAAAATGAAAGAAGGAAGGAGGGGATGGGGGTCACCAAAGGAGGGGGGAAAGGGAAAAAGAAAATTTTAAGTGGGGGTATGTGCCCCCCACGTGCTTCCACTTTTTTCTCTCTCTCTCTCTCTCTGTTATAACACTTATAATTAACCTAGGGTTCATGAAATTGATAAATCACTAGGGTTTGGAGATTCCATACCTTAACCCATTGAATTGGTTGATGAAACTCATCAATAACTCATACTAGAGTACCCCTAAACAACCAAAATCATAATATATCTCAACATACACTTAACCAAACAAATTCAAAGAGAGAAAACAAAAATGGGCTTTGAGATTCGAAATACTCACCACCAAACTTGGATAGAATAGAAGAGGGCGAGAAGAGCGACGCGTGGTCACAAACCATTCATCAATCGGAGCTCCGTAGCTCAAGTTATGGTGATTTGAAGAGGAGGATGAATAGTGAAGCCCTCACCCCTCTCTGATGAATAGTGAAGCCCTCACCCCTCTCTTCTCTTCTCACTTCCACGGCTCTCTCTCTTTCTCTTTGAAAGAAGGAGCTGAATTGTAACACCCTAACTATCAAAATGTCACGCTTCCAGCTGTGCCACTATGATAGCTCGAGTATTATGACGACTTTTAAAATATTTAATACTAAAATATGAGCTGTGTTTGAAACTTAAACCGAATTTTTCAAAAAATACATTTATACTTATTTTTTGTAAGGATTGTAATTTATAATTTAAGTATAGATGTGTGTTTTGAAAATTTTGGTTTAAGTTTCAAACAGACTCATATTTTAGTATTAAATATTTTAAGAGTCGTTGTAATACCCGAGCTATTAGAGTGGCATAGTCGGAAGCATGACATTTTGATAGTTAGGGTATTACATTATGGTATCAGAGCGGTCCTTCCTGTAGAGCCTAATGAATGGACCGACTATGCTTCAATTGCATATTCTGAGCGTCTGTCATGTAGTAGGTCTTGTTCGAATAACGAGAAATAGAGCTTTATGCACATGACGGTCTATTGATTAATGCCATTAGTGTTACATTGCATAATTCCTGGTATTAAGTTTGGCCGGCTTAACACTAGTAAGTTATGTATATGGAAGTACTAATGGGTTATCATAGACGGTATACGAGTTATATGTAACGCGAATCGTGGATTTTGGGAACGTTAGGAGTTAATTCTCGAGGTTACTCGATTAAGTGTTTTGAACTCTGCAAATGTCAAGTGACATGTTCCTTCTTGGTATGCTATGAGGTTCTTGTTTGCAATTCTTTCTTGGAAAGTAATCGGATTACCTTCCAATCCTGCCCTCTTGTTCATATGCGTTCTTGTTTGATCTTAATTGTATATGTCTATTTGAAATTCCTTGAAATAACTGCCTCATTTGTTCAAAACCCTATATCTTGACTCATGTGTTCTTTGATGTATTTTTGAATTGTTTGATATATCAAAAAGATCTTTGAAAATCTTTAAGAAATCATTATCGACTGAGTTGTCCCTCTTTGTAAGTTCTGTAATTCATCGAATCACCTGAAAACTTTTTCGTTATTTTCCAACTTTGTGAATCTTGCTTGATTTCTTTTGAATTGAGTTCCTTTCTTGGAAGCAAGTTGACTTTCCTTTCTAGTGCATTCTGAATATCCTTATTAGGATACAATTTTAAGATTACACTCGGAATTTTGATTTAAATATTTTGAAAGAAGTTTTGGATTCTTTTTAAAGAAATTTCAAAACAAATCTTTCTCTTACTCGGTTGTATTCATAACCATTCTTTAAACTTTGATAAAGTTGTTTTGAGCTTTGCATGCACTCCTTATATGAAACTTTGAAAACTTTATATGACTGAAAATCTGTCGGTTTGCTAATCATCACTCATTTCCTTTATTGACCTATAAGAAAATTTTTACCTCGAACTTTCTTCTTAATTAAAATTGATCTTTGTTGCAACTTCTATACTCGTTTTGTTTGAATATGAATTTCGATAAAATCACCTTTGGCATAATGAGTTTTGAAAGAGGGTTTGCGAATTTTAATAAAAACTTGATTTTTTTAACGAACTTTAAGGAGTCGTAGTTTGACTTTTGGACTCCCAAATTTTGTAAAATTTGTTTGAAATAAAAATTGGGTTCGTGAAGTTTATAATGTTTAAAGAATGGATGAAAAATATTTTAAAAAAAAGTTATGCGCGTTTGAAGTTTGGTATAAAAATCTAAGATTCTGCAATTTTTGAAGTTTTCAAATTTTTCTAAGGCATGCGTATGCGAGTACAATAATTTCGAGACATGCATATGCGACCTGTAACACACGACGCGGGGAATCCTCTCTGTTTGGAACTCCCGCGTACGCGGGAGAGGTACTGCGTACGCGGCTACCCCTTTTTATTACTATGCATACGCGGGATTGGGGCATGATGCGTACGCATGATCCCTCTGTTTTGCTGAAAATTGTTTCTTTTACATTTTAATCGTTCCTTAGCTTACTAATCTTCTCTAATCACTATTTAAGTTTCATAACTATTGACTAGGCTTTGAATACTAAGATTGGTTATGATTTTCACTTTTCGAAACTCTCTTATTCCACTTTTAAACTTGAAAATTGTTTTGATGTAATATAACTTGATTTTTCTTTCGACTATATGCCAGTTTTATGCATGCATTTGGTTAGTAATGCACTTAAATATTTTTACTCTTACCTTTTTCAAACTTTACATAATCTCCTTCAACTTGAGTTTGTATTAGAGTAATGTCACATCTATGCTTTTGTTATTCTTTTACAATATGTTGCATACTTTCTCTTTTGGAATTTAAAATAATTTTTCTGAAGTTCCCATTCTTTATGGGAAATGCGTTTGAAAGGTTCCATTCATACTTGAATTTTGTGAGTTTGTCTTTGGCCTTGAATTTTCTTTTTCTATAACCCTCATACTTCTTGACTCAGCTTGAATTCATTTCAAATCGCTGTGTTGTTTTCTAACCCTCATTAATGTTGTCATTCGACCTTCCTTCCAGCACCCTTCAATGTTCTTACCTCCTCGTCTGATTGTAAATATATATATATATATATATATATATATATGTATGTATGTATGTATTTTTTGTAAGTATCGTAATTTATAATTTAAGTATAGATATATGTTTTGAAAAATTCGGTTTAACTTTCAAACAGGCTCATATTTTAGTATTAAATATTTTAAGTGTTGTCTTAATACTCGAGAGCAGCTAAAAGCGTGACATTTTGATAGTTAGGGTGTTACATGAATGCTTATTAATTTGGGCTTATAAAGGTTGGACTTGGGCCCAATTTGGACCCGGTCTAATCGGTTTAGCCCGTTGTCCCAACTTTGAGCCAAAACCTTTAAAATTAGTGTTTTAATTCACATTTTAAAATTTTTTTACTTTTCTAAATTAACTTTTATCTTCTTACCCTCTTTACTCCCAATTAATTTCTCAGATTCAGTACCGAGTAGATTTAAGCCGGTACTGCCGGCTAAAATGTCACTTCGTATTTTTATGCTGAAAACTACATTTTCTTACTCGGAAAAATTCACTGAGTCTAAATGTCATATTTAAATTATCAAATTCTGATTGTTAAATTTTTCTAACCATATTCGCTCATATTTAATTTATTATTTATTTAATTTTTGTTTATTCGGGATTTTACATGAAATCCGGTCACGGTTAAGCAACACATGCAGATGTGCGGCATCAATTTCCTTCTACTCTAACCAATAATTACAGCCCGCACCCATTGTAGCTCATTCCGAAGCAAAGATTGGATATGTTGTTCCACTTGACGAGGATTATCCCCTCTCTTCATTCTTTCTAACCTTGTTCTACGTGATTCAACATGAAGTTGAAAATAGAATGAGCAAAATGCGGACGTTCCTTAGCTAGGAATGCTTTACAAATGCTGCCCTTAATCCGAGCTTTGTTCTTTACCGTACACTTGAATGACCCAATCATCCTCTCAAATGGGTACATCCACCTAAATTAGACCGGCACACATAGTATGGCTTCATATAGTAGGTGAACTGCTAAGTGTTCCATAATGTCAAAAAATGATGGAGAGAATATCCTCTATAGCTTACAAAGTATGATGAGAATGTTTTTTTTCCATGACTGGAAGATCATTAAAGCTACGTTTCATAGCACATAACTCCCTAAAGAACTCACTTATTTGTATGAGGGATTTCCAGATGTTGGTTGAAAGTTCTCTGAATGCGACAGGAAGCAAAGACTCCATGAAGACGTGACAATCATCACTCTTCAACCCAGCAAGTCTACCATGTGATATGTTTGCACACCTGCTCAAATTAGAGGTATAACCATTAGGAAACCTCAATCCTCTAACCCACCTACAAACATTTTGTCTCTGTTCCTTCGTTAGAGCGAACACCGTCTTCGGTTTAGTCCACCACCCGTTTTCAAGTATCTTTAAGTTTAGATCTGGCCGCCTTATCGTTATTCTTTGTTTAAACATTGACCATTATTATGTGCATGATGATATCAAATACGTTTTCTTCAATATGCATCACAACAAGATAATGTCAAACCGAGTTGTCTTCTTAATAAGACAACTGTAACGTCTCGTCCAGCAAAATACCTTGCTTAAGTCAGGATAGTTCTATTAGAAAGAACATTACGTAACCTTCTTTAGTATTAACTACTTAATTATCGAGCCTTTGTATCGAGTTCGCATTTTAGTTTTAAGAAAATTCCAGAAAATTTTGTTTTTATTCATTAAAGTCATAATTCAAACATTTCCAAGTAATAATAATCACATAATTACTATTGATAATAATTCTTATACAAAAGAAACCATATGAAACTTAAATATAATATATCAAACCTACCCCTTTATACGAAATAAAATCTCAAGGGACAACAGCAAGGGGACTCTATGAAAGCAATTAAAACCATAAAGGAAGCCTACTAATCGCTCGCAACTTCAAATTGCGTCTTCAAACCTATGTAACTGAAAGCGTGGAAAATTTGGGGGTGAGAATCAAATCACATGTTCTCAGTAGAGGTCGAGAATGCCGTGAAAGTAAAGAATAAAACGCAAATAGTTAATTCCATTCAGAAATATTTAAAAGAAAAACTGTTTTCATCTGCAGTGATCTTTACTCGCCTTATCAATATTTTATTTTGAAAACCAATGGCATAACATTCAAAAATCCAAAATCAAATAAAGCTTCAGTTAATTATCCAAAATTCTAAATCCATATTTTCCTTTATGAAAATCTTAAAAGTTTTCCTATACCGTATGAATGACTAATCTGTTCCAAGCATAGGTTCATTAAGTCTATGCTGAACCAACTCAATCTTTCGTACTTACTAAACCTCAAACACAATCCAATCACGGCCTCATGCCCAAGCAATTCAACCAACACCCAATTCACCACAATCCAGCCAATCAGTTACAAACACAAATAATGAGGTTCAAACACAATCAAGAGTAATTATATCAAGTATAGCAATTAGTAGTTAAACAGAATCATTCATATAGGCAAACCAATTACAATATACACACCCAAACAATGTCATATAGATGCATATGATGAATGTCTAGTCCTAGTACAGGCCATGAGCTCATGTGTCGGTTGGCCGCCCGCAATCCCGACATTTATCCGGTCACGAGTAATCCCGGATACGATTTTTCGTTCCTAAATAAATGCGCATATAATAATAGCCGCTCATTTGAGACAACCTCTGCTCACTGCAGGAAATATATATATACTCTGCTATGCTCTGGGGAAGCGAAAAATGGTTGTAGGTAACTTAGTTTCCCTACAGAAGCTCTGGGTTGCATTAAGCAACTAATATATATAAACATAACTCTGGGTTGCATCAAGCAACTAATATATATTTATAAATATCTCTTTACTCTGTTCTGGTTTCTCTTTTCTCTGTATCTCTTTACTTTTCTCTGATTACTCTTTTCTCTGTATCTATATTATTCTTTTTCTCTTTATTCTCTTTACTTTACTCCGGCTGCTCTGTTCTCTGTGTTTTTCTACTCTGCTCTGATTTACTCTTTTCTTTTTATCTCTTTACTCTTTTATAATTGTAAATATGCAAGCGGTACAAAATCCACGCCCTTGCCAACAATCTCGTATACCAAATAATCTTTCCTTAAAAAAAATCATTGAAGTTATTATCATTAAATAAGCCTTAAATATTGATTTTGATTAAGTCCTTATACTTTTATAAAAATTTCGACATAATCTCCTTTAAAAATAGGACTTCGCCACCCTTACGGGTTCCTTCTTTCTCAACATTTTGTCAGCCTCTTTCAGCAATTGCCACAACAATATATTCTCAAAAACATTTGATAATAGTATAGAAAATCTATTTCTTAAATTCCAAATCCAAAATAATTACCAACACAACTTGGCAGCCTGATTTCCATTTTGTTTTTAAAATATCAAATGAATTCGGAATTCCGCAAATTTTATATCCATGCGATCGTCTCAGATTAAGCTTTCTATTAAACAAAAAATCATAATTTTTCATTGTCTTTAGCTTCGGAAATATAAGCAAAACCGTGCCTGCTCTGCAGTGCTAAAAATCCAGAAGACAGCAACAGCATACAACACTCAAAATTTCATATAAAATCCAAATTAAATCCAACCACCTTCAAAATTAATGTGGTTAAACATAACTTAGCCAAATTTCCTTCTCAATTGGTTCCAGGGTCATACCATTTTTAATGAAGGAGTTACGTAGCTTGAAAGTTAGGTAATTTCCTGCAGCATTTTGTTTTACAAATCATTAAACACATCCTCTTCCAAGTCCCATAACTCATTTATTAAAACATGGAAAACCCTGAAATTTGAATCATATGTACTAAACATACTCAACTTTCACCTTCAATTGGTTGCATCTCAATATCATTCCAGAATTAAAGATTATAAAATCTCTAAGTTACTGATTTAGAAAACAACACCTGACTTTTACCGCATAATACATCTTACTTTAAAAATCCAAATCTTTAAAACCACAACTCTAACAATTCTAAATTTTTATGAAATTATAGTATTAGGACCAGAGTTTCATTTAAAATTGGTTCTATTTCAAAATACAAACTGGAGAAATTCCAATAGAGGAAACAAGTTGCTGCTGTGTTAAACGTTCTACAGAAAAATCAGGTTTGACATCCATAATTCAAAAATTCACCATAAATCATAAACTTAATGAAAAAGTCTCAAATTCACCAGTCCAGCTCCCTATATTCCCAAGCTTAATCCGGACTTGGTTCCACGCAATTTCGATAATCACATAATTAGTTATAGCTTTTTAAAGTTGCTGACTCAGTTTAGAAATTATGCAGAAAATCAGATTTTAGAATTCAACTTTGAAAAATCATAACTAATTCTCTAGTTGATACGAAACCTTAAAAATTAAATTTTCACAATTACACTTAATATGATTTACTTAACATTTAAATTCTTATCATTTCAGTCACTATATAATTACTAAATCACTTTCAAAGTTGCCGTTTAATTTCAAGAGAATCTGATTTTCAGCAAACCATTTAGTATTCAAAATCCAACCCTTCAATACCCCTCAAAACCAATTCCAAATCAACCACCAACTAAGCTCACTAACATTACAATATACCAAATAATAGCTCAACAGCAACAAATCCAACATAACCCATTAAAATTCAGTAATTCTCAACAATAAGTCATCAAACTATTCCCAATCTACATAATCAATCAATATCACCAATCACCAATTCCAAATCACAATCTCAACCATTCCAATCACAATTTCAGCCACAATTCAATATTCACACAACCAATCAATATCACTATCAATAATTTCAATTACACTTCATAAGCACAACTTAGCATTCATATCATCAATTAATCACTCGCAACAATTAAGACTATTTGCAATTTACTCAATAAACCTTGCAGGCATTCTTAAATTGAAATCGTTTTAAACCCCCTACCTCGATGTCGTAATGAATCTAACACAGCAATTCCCTTTATTCCTAATTCGTGGCAGCAACCGCAACAGTGATGCCAATGACTCTCTGTGCAGCAATGTCATCAATAATCGCGATAATGATGGCTAGACGAAAACAAAAACATTTTTTGGCATTTTTCCTATAACAATGGAGCAGGAAGCAGAGATAACAATAATCAAAATAGGTTGTTAATGATACAGATTCAGATACAAAGATGAAGGAGGATGTGGTAACCGAGCAATACCAGGGCAGGGCTGAAATAGTTCACAGCAACAACGCGGATGATGCTTCTCGGATGGCGGACTTCCTCAATAGCACTAGCAAGTGCATCAGTGGCAGAACGACTCTCTTCTTTCATCACGTCACTCCTCCCCTTCCTGCCCTGTTCGATGGTATCGATGACAGTTAGGGTTCCTCTCACCAGTGGCCCCTTCGATGGCGCCGACTTTCATCAATGGTAGCGGCGGCGACGATGATCCTGGGCGGAATCGGCGGTAACCTCTCTTCTACGCGCGACAACTCCAATAAATGTCAACAGAAGCAACGCGTCTCCCAGTTCGTCGCTCTTTTCTTCTCTCTGTGCGCAGTAGTTTCGATTGATAATAGTAGCAGCCATGGGTGTACGAAGATGGTGAGATCGAAGCCTTCTTCCTTCCGTGAGTTCTGATCTTCATTCCTCCCTTTCTGTTTCCGTTTTTCCCCTTTCTCCCTCTGTGTCTTGCTCTCTCTCGATCTTTCTTTCTCTGATTTTCTGAATCCAATTCTGATTTTCATTTGGAAATATGTGGTTTACATTAGCTATGGATGAATGGCTCATAATAAAGGAATATGTGGATCATTGGAGAAAGGATGGGTGGTAGTGTGCGTGTGTTAGTGTAATTGGTCAAGGAGTTAAATACCAAATAAAATAAATTTAGATTTTTTTTTATTTGGAATTTTTTTTCTATAAAAGGAAGATTTCGTTAGTTGTATGCTTCTACATTTCAACCAATTCAACTTCCCTTCTCTGTTACTCCCAAACACTTTTCATGCACATATTGTGACCAAGTAATGATAATATGATCATGATGGCTCTCACAATCATCATCTTTCTCATATCTATTGCTTCACAAGCTTCAATAAACATGCTGTTAACTACAACAATGGCCATGCCATTAAGTTCTGAGACTGATAAGCTTGCTTTGTTGACTTTGAAGGACAAGCTTACTAATGGTGACTCAAATGTTCTGCCATCATGGAATGAGTCTCTTCATTTCTGTGAATGGCAGGGCGTTACATGTGGTCGCCGCCATAAGAGAGTCTCAGCATTGCATTTGCAAAATCAAGACTTGGGTGGTACTCTTGCACCATCATTAGGAAATCTAACCTTCCTCAAGAAGCTCAATCTTACTGACCTCAACTTGTACGGTCAGATTCCAAGACAAGTTGGTCGTTTAAAGAGGCTGCAGATTCTTAGCTTCCAGCAGAATCATCTTCATGGTGAGGTTCCCCGGGATGTTGGTCGATTGAAGTCGTTGTACGCTCTCGAACTAACGAGAAATAATCTTCAAGGTGAGATTCCTATGGAGCTGATCAACTGCTCAAGTCTTAAGAAAATTGACTTGTCCTACAACAATTTAACTGGGAAAGTTCCATCATGGTTTGGATCCATGATGCAACTTACTATGTTGGAGCTTGGATTCAATAATCTAGTTGGTAATATCCCACCAACCTTGGGGAATCTTTCATCACTTGATACATTGTATCTTGCAGGAAACAATTTGGAAGGTCCTATAATTCATGCTTTGGGAAGGTTGTCAAATTTGGAGTAACTCTCTTTGAGTACCAATAATTTGTCAGGCCAAGTTCCTATTGCGTTCTACAACCTTTCAAATCTTCAAGTTCTTGATATAAGTAACAACAAACTAGTGGGTCCTATTTCTTCAAATTTACACCTTGCTTTTCCCAATCTGTCTGTTTTTGTTGTTGCATCAAATCAATTCACTGACAACTTCCCAATATGAACTTGGTGCATGTTCTGCATTGACAGAGCTTTATCTAGATGCAACCTTCTTCCATGGAAACATACCTTCCTTCTTGGGTTCTCTAAGATCACTTGAATTCTTAGGACTTTCCAACAACAGCTTCTCAGGCACAATCCCGTATGAACTTGAGAAATTGACACAGTTGAATGCTTTGGACCTTTCCAATAACCAGCTCTATGGCAAGGTCCCATTAGGAGGAATATTTAGTAACATCACAGCAATATCACTCATTGGAAACAAGGATCTCTGTGGTGGGATACCTCAACTGAATTTCCCTCCATGTCCAAAGTTGCCCTCAAATAAACACAAGAGCTCTCGTAAAAAGAAAATTATTCTCATCAGTGTTATTGGAGGGCTTTTGATCTCTTTCATTATTTTTGTTAGCATCTATTGTTTCATGAGGAAGCCCAAGAAGTTACCTTTTTTACCATCATTGGAACATAAGTACTTGAGGGTTTCTTATGGAGAGCTACATCAAGCAACAAATGGATTTTCTTCATCCAATTTAGTTGGCACAGGAAGTTTTGGTTCTGTGTATAGAGGAACCCTTGTTCATTTTGAGAGACCTGTTGCCGTGAAAGTGTTGAACCTTCAAACACGCGGCGCATCAAAGAGTTTCATGGCCGAATGCAAAGCTCTAGGAAAAATCAAGCACAGAAACCTTATCAACATATTGACTTGTTGTTCAAGTGTTGATTACAAAGGGGATGATTTCAAGGCCATAGTGTTTGAGTTCATGCCTAATGGGAGTCTAGAAACCTTGTTACACCACACTATTGAAGATAGCGAGTCAACAAATCCAAGTCTCAACCTGATGCAAAGAGTAAATATTGCTCTTGATGTAGCTTTTGCATTGGATTACCTTCACAATGATTTAGAGGAAGCTGTAGTTCATTGTGATATAAAGCCAAGCAATATTTTACTTGATGATGACATGGTTGCCCACTTGGGAGACTTTGGATTAGCTAGGCTTGTTCATGGTGTCGCAAGCCACTCTAGCAGTGATAAAGGAAGTTCCTCAGTAATCAAGGGAACCATCGGATATGTTCCACCAGGTAAAATTAAAGATTTAATTTTTCTTTTTAATCTCTTTTGGTAATATGTTGCTACTATTTTTAACGAATTCATGAATTATTTTTTTTTTCTCAAAAGATAGTAGGTTATATTTCATTAATTATTAAAAAATGAAATATAAAGATGTTGAAAAGCAGGACATCATAATAAAAGGTGGAAATTTTTCAAAAACACTACATTGAAGTATTCATTCAACTGTACGTGGTCGAAAAACGAAGGAAAATCTTAAAGAAGGAAGAATGATAATTCAAATTGAATGCAACTAAAAGCTTGCCTCATGGAGATGACGACCTATACTGAAAGTTCTTTGGATTTCACGAAGCAACTTGACAGAGCTTACTGGAATGGCAGACGGCATAGAAGTAAAATTTTAAAAAATCAACTGGTTGCGAGCTTTCCAACAGTTACAACAAATGATGGCAAGCAATTGATGATTACGGTCAGCATTCTTCAACGGGTTAAGTATCTCTGTTGATGCAGTCCACCATGTCCAAAAGTCGTTAGAACAATCGAGATAACTCTGAGACTACACGTCTTTAATTTTAGAGCAATCGATCAAACAATGAGTGACTGTTTCTGTTGCTTCATGACAGGGGCATATTGGTGATATAGATGGATGCGGTGATGAATCTGAGCAAGCACCGGAAGTCGGCCATGGAGAGCTTTCCAGATAAATAGCTTAATTTTGTGAGGCAAGTTCAACTTCCATAGATCAATCCACAGCTTTTTCTGTTGTATATAATTAGAGCAAAGCTACAGAGGCGGATGGTAAAATAAATAACCAATTCTGTAACCTGAATCTGTATCATATTGTTTGGATTTGTTCAAATGGCATAGTCTCCTCATACTCATCTAAGAGGTTGCGGGTTTGAGTCTCCTATCTTTGGAAAAAAAAAATTATTATCTTATTTACTATCGTGGAAAATAATAAATTAAATATTTTTTATTTTATTTAAAATTTTGGTGGTAAAAAATATTATAATGAAAGATATGATATATTTATGAATTTATTAGTAATAGATATCTAAAAATAACATATTCATAATTAAGTTTTGTTATTCTTACTATATCTATATCTTTTATAATAAATATTATTTTAACATTTGTATTTTCTTAACAATTATCCAAATATTTTGTTATTAAATTTGTGATTAATTAATTATTTTTATATTTTTATAAAGGTGTCAAAAGTGTTTAGTATATGAATAGTATTTTTTATGTGTTTTGTATTTTAATTAATATAATTATTTAATATTAAAATATTAACCTCTTTTATAATAGTTTATTTTACTTTTTCATAATAGTTAATTTATCTATTTTTTAAAATTTAGTTACAATGTATTTTAAAGCATTTGAAAAAAATTATTAACTAAATTAAATATCAATATAACAAAAGAGGTTAATAATTTAATTTTTCTATATATACTAAGTAAATTAATATTTTCAATAAATATATATCAATCTTTTTATGAAAAAATTATACATAAATATAATAAAATAAATTAAATATATGATGTACGAGTAGCACAAATTATACACTAGAGACTAATAATATAAATAAATATCATTTAGTTAGTATTTATTGTTTGTGTGATTAGAATATAAACTAATTTTATTAAAATTTTATTTATTTTTGAATGGTACAACAGTAACATATTTAAACACAAATATAATAGTTTTTATATTTAAATAATTTTTTTAAATATGAACTAAAAAAATAATAAAATTATTTTGTTCTCTAAGAATATAGAATAAAATAATTTTATATACTGGATTTTTTTAAATTAAAAATAGTAATTATTAATACCAATAAATAGATATCAATAAATTTTATAATGAAATAGTGTTTGGCCAGAACGTAGCCCGAATTTTACATTAGTTTCATTTAAACAATTAATTCTCCAAGGTCCAAACATCAAAAGTCATTCTTAAATTTTTTTTTTTTTTAGAGTAGCCCAAGAATAAACCCCATTAATTAACAAGCATGATGCATATACTACATCTTCCAAATAAATTTTAAATTGCAGAAAAAGCACCATCAGTTTATATAGAACAAAGTTAAACAAATTAGCTATATTAATAAGTAGTTCTTAGTTCACTAAAAAATTAATACATAAATCTATCGAACCAAAACAAAAGTCTGTACAAAATTGAATCCGAATATATTTAAAAAACTAAAAATAAATTAAAAAAAAAACAAAAATTAGATATAGTTGATCACAAAACTTTTTTAAACCTCTTTAACGTGTCATTGTGAAATTTATTTGGAATTAGGGAGACATCATTATTTGGGATGAACCGGTCTTTGTTAACTTCTATCAATTGTATTGCAAAAAACTCTGGCCATGTCATATCATTGTGATCTTCATCATCATCACCATCTTCCATTTCGTCAGAGTTTGCCTCAATTCCAATAGTAGTAACCAAAGTTTCAACCTTTATTTCAGATCAATTATATCATACAGATGTTAATGATACAGATTCAAGAATTGAGTGACAAGTGGCAGGGCGCTCCTTACAGGAGACAGGCTTGTCTGAGATCTCTGCAGCTTGTCGGGCTTGCTTGATGGAGCCACGGCTAGGGAGAGAAAGAGCTACCGTGCAAATCCCGTAATGTGTCTAGGAAAGTAATGGGCTCAGTTCTTTATTTTTTCTTTTTTGTCATTGGGAGTGGGCTCCTTTATATGTATACAATTCTGTATATGGATTGTGCTTGTAAAACTTGATAGTGGGTTTAGGGAGAAGTGGATAACGTATAGTGTATCGACAAAAAAAATAAATTGTTGTATCTATGTGTAGAGTTTTTTATATAGCCGAAACCAACATTAGTTATTACTATTATATTGTTGTGCATGTTTACAGAAGAAAATAATTGATTCAAAATTTTTGAAAAAATATATGTTGTATTAGGCATGTATTTGGATAATGTGTGTTTTTCTAATAAAATTTTAAGAATGAATATAAATATTTGAAATAAATTGGTAACAATATATTTTATTTTAAATTAAGAATATTAAGCTTAAGAAATTAAAGAGGCTATAATGAAATCTGTGTTAAAAAATATTTGTATTTCATATGAATTATTAAAATACAAAATAAATTTTTTCGAGAACTAAAAGATGTGATGATAATTGTTAATTTTTTGAAAAAGTAACTTTTAGTCTAGTTAAATGTATTAAAAAAAGTTGACTGATTGACTGGCTCTGTATGTTTTTATGTAATAATAATGGTAATGATGATAAGAATAATAATAGTAATAAAAATTAGAAATAGATAGTAATAATATTAAAGAAAAAATAATAAGACAGTAAAATATGGTTTTGAAAGAACATAAATAAAAGACAAAAAATTATTTTTAAAAAATTAGCACAATTAAGTTCTTAACATATTGAATGATTGTTTTATAATAATATCAATATGAACCTAATTAATTGCTTGTTTATTAACTAATAAGACAAAAATTTATTGTATACTAATTTTAATACATAGTTGTAAGAATCGGATCAGATTGGTCGGTTTGACCAGAAAATTGGTAAATTAAACTTTTAAGTAGTGCGGTCCATCCTTCGACTGTTTAAAGATAAAAATTGATGAGATGCTTGTACTTTTAAGTAGTTGTTGAGATGCTTGTACTTTTAAGTAGTTGTCAGATGCACAATGAGATGCTTGTACTTTTAAAAAATGTAAACACCTTTTCAAAAAATTTTACCAAATCAAACCTTAGTTATAATCCAATCCTTTTATATTGAAGATATATAGTCGAAAGAAAATTTAAAAAGATGAGATATTTTCGATATATCTTGCAACCCAATTTCATGTTTTGTTACTTTTTTATGTGAATTTTTTTAAAAATAAAATTAATTAATTAATTTATCTCTAAAATAAATTAAATTAACTTTATATATATATATATATATATATATATATATATATATATATATATTTGTTTGGAATTATTTCGTTTGATTTTTTTTTATATTCAACTGTAGATGTTGATCAAGTTTATATAAAAAAATCTTAATTCAAAGAATAGATATAACTTCTTTATAAAAATGAGTTCGACCCAAGACTTATTAATTTAGTTTCTCTCTTTGTATGGATATGTTGACGAATTTAAGATATAAAAGATTATTTTATGTTATTTTGCATATAATAATTTGAAATAATTATTTGTAATATAGTAATAATTATTGTTTTGATATTATTATTATTATTATTATATTTATTAAGATAATATTCAATGTAAGATGCAAATTAAAAAGATGGAATATAGTGTTTCTGAAAAATAATTATTTTTTAAAATTTAATTAAAAAATCTCAATTATTCTAATTTATTATTTGATTGTTACATGATATGTCATCTAATTTTTCTAAATTGATATTTTATCGTTCTCCGAATCTTGTCTAGAACATCGTTGAAAGTTGCGCGTGTCACCCTAGAGTGATTAAGGTTCACCCCTAAATACTTGCCCAAGTTCTGGACGAATCTGACGGAGGACACTCTGGTGAAAATCTCTTTTCTTGTCGCTGAAACATTCCTGGAGCATAGCGCTTTAGATTTCTCCACATTAACCTTCATCCCAAAGGCTCTGTAGAAATTTTCCAAAGCTACCATTACTGTTTGAACTTGCTGTTTTTCGGTTTTACAGAAAAGAAGCAAATCATCGGCAAACATCAAATGAGAAATTCTTGAACCCCCTCTAGAAACCACAACCGGCTTCCACAAGTCCTTATCAACTTGCTGATTAATAGAACAGGACAATCTCTCCATACACAACACAAACAGATACGGTTATATAGGATCTCCTTGCCTAAGACCCCTACTCGGAGTGAAGCTATTTAATCTATCCCCATTCCAAAGGATAGACAGTGAGGAAGCAGTGACACAACGCATAATCAGATTGACTGTCGGAGGAGAAAAGCCAAAACTCACAAGGGTTTATTTCAGAAATCCCCAATCCACTCTATCGTACGCTTTCTCTAGATCAATCTTTAAGGCAGGAAGACTCTGTTTGCTCAACTCAGTAGTGACTGCGATTCCTACTTACCGCATGTAAGTATCTCTCTTCCCTAAAGGGGTAACTAAAAAGATAGAATCCATGATGCGAAACTTTCTATGGAAGGGTCAAGCTGATGGTAGAGGCCTGATTCTAGTTAATTGGAAAGTGTTGGTTACCCCTAAGAAGTTTGGAGGTCTGGAAATTAGAGACCCTTTTTGTGCTAATATTACTCTTTTTGGAAAGCTAGTTTGAAAACTTTTTCACATTCAGACAAGCTATGGGTTCAACTGTTGACACAGAAATACCATTCTTCTAAGGATGATTGTTTCAGTCGGTCTCAAGGAAGGGAATCTTATGTTTGGAAGAGTATATGTCGAGTCTGGGATATCCTAAACGAAGGTTTTATTTGGTGCATTGGGGATTTGGAACAGAATTTTTGGTTTTCTAAATGGAGAAGAGAGTGGCGGCTGTGTCAGGAGATGGATTATGTTCACATTTCTGATTCGAATCTCAGGATCTTGGACCTTTGGTCATCTGGACAGTGGAACCTTGAGAATATATATTCTCCTCTGAATCACTCTCTGCAAAGCAATATTAACTCTTACAACCCGGATGTTCAAGCTAGTTCAGAGGTCGGTTGGTGTTGGACTGGTGCGACTTCAAAGGTTTACGATGCCCATAGTGGTTATTTGTAGCTCAGTAAGAAGATGTTTAGTTGGGAGGATAGGGGTAATTGGCTTTGGCTTTGGCATCAACATGTTTCGAAAAAGCACAAATTTTTAGCCTGGCTATGTCTTCGGGAGGCTCTTCCTACTGCTACATTTCATTTTATGAGGGGCATTTCGCATACGAATAGCTATCCACGATATTTGTCAGGTCAGGATTCGGTTTTACATTATATTCAGGATTGTCCAAAAGCCCACTAGTTTGGAAAGTTTTAGGGATCTCCGATCAACTAATAGATTTGATGAGTTGGTTCTTACATAATAGCAAACAGCGCCCCTTTAGATTCTTTTCTGGTCTCTAGTAGATTTGGCGTTCGAGGAATAACGAGATCTTTCATCCATATGAGTATTGGACCACAGACAAGGTAATTGGTATGGCTTTGTCCTTAGAAAAGAAGCTCCAAAATATTTTTGAGTTGCAACGATTGTCTATCCCCTCCACCATTAGTGGCTCTTGGATTCCCCCCTCAGTGAGTACTTTTAAAATTAATTGTGATGCTAGCTATCCTGGCAATGATGCTCGAGTTGGTTTTGCTTGTGTTAACAGAGATTGGAAGAGAAAGTGGCAACGAGGCTGTTTGGTAACAATTGAGAGTCGTAACATTTTGTAAGGAGAGTTGTTTGCTATTTGGAGAGGCTTTCTTTTAGCATGGGACTCGGGACAAAGAGACATTATATGCGAGACAGACTGTGTGGAGGCTTTTACTATGGTCAATAATTTACAGGGTTGCTCTGGATTTATTGATCCTTTGGTGTTAAAAATTCGAGATATCATGTCTTGGAAATGGCGTGCTGATCTTCGGTTGATTTTGAGATATACAAATACAGTAGCAGACATCATAACGAAGACTGCAATGAGGACCCTTTCTCCCCAAGTGGAGCTTCCGTTGCCTTAAAAAGAGTTTGAGAGTAGTATTTAATGGGACTGTCTTTCTTAAGCAGTTTCTTATTTATTTTTTCTTTCTTGTTGTTGTTTATTTTTTTTTAAGTCACAAAAAAATTGATATTTTATCGTTAGTAATGCTATGTGACCAAATCATTTTAACAATTAAGTATTAATTTGTTTGAAGCAAGATTATCAAAAATGATTTGAAATATTATTTGTGTATATTCATCCCCTAATTAAAATAAAATAAATTGAGTTAATATTAAATTAGCTTGATCTTTATCAGGGTTTTTTTTAAGTTGTAATGTTCGAACAAATTTAAAGAAACTTTTTAATTGTTATTTTAGAACATTATTCTTAATTTATATGTACAATTATTTGGTTTTAAAAAATTAAAAATATTATAAAAGATACTTTAATAATAAATTTCATTTAATAAAAAGAACCGTCTCTATTTTTTAGCGTTTCATCTATATCTAATGTTCTAATGCAATAAAAAATATGACATTCTAATAATAAAGGTGTTATATAATAAACTGTTCTTACATTAAAAAAAATCATAATTAATATAACCAAATGATGAATTTTATAAATAAAATAAACTACATATCCATTCAAATATCGTTTTTAGCATATTTTTTGGTCGATCTACAAAGAAGCAATAACTTTTAAAATATTGGACCAAATCCATAATTCAAATATAAGTAATATTACACCTGCATATATTAAATTCAGTTTATAATAGTATTAAAAGGGTCCTATTTACTGTTTTAAAAAAAATTCACTTTACATACAATTAAATTTTAAAAATATATTCAATGATAATTCTAGTCAATATATCATTTTTATTTTTCAACTTGAGCAAAAAAAAATATTTTCAGGTAAATGGGCTTTTAATTTTTTTTCCTATGCCATTAATAAAATGCAAAATATTTGAGGTCTAATTCATCTTTTGAGATATTCAATTTATTGCTGCCGAAGTCCACTCCAGATGTCCAACAGCTAACATTTGCATGGACAGCCTTGGCTCAACCATAGCTACCATCCACGCCCGACAAGTCCTGCTAACATCTGTACCAACTTGCATCAGCCAGAACCACGTGTCGATCTGGTAGTGAAGCAAAAAGAATTTTTGTATATCTGTACCAACTTACATCTGTACCGAAGAGTGACCCTTATTTCATCTCCATTATTATTCTCTGATTGATTTGTTAGTTCTCTTTGAATCTCATCAATCTTTTCATCTCCGTTATTATTTTCTAACAAGTTTAATCACCCGTGCCATTCACGTGATAAGATTGAAATCATAATTTTAAATTGTTATGTTAAATTTCATTTTAATTATAATAATTTAATTAATAAAAAAATAACTTGTATGCGTTGTTTTTCTTTTCTTAATATAGTATTAATTTTATTAACTATAAAATAGTTATTTAATCTACTTTTTTTAATAAATCAGGCATATATACTCAATATGACCATAAATAATCTAGTAATACTTAAATCTACCAACAAAATTTTATATGTTGGTTTACTGTAAAGTAAGAAAATATCAAAATCAGCTCAAAATGAAGAACAAATTAATAGAGAATCCTAATGTAGAAAGTTTTGTAATAAATAATAAATAATTTAAACATACTGAATAACAATTCAATGCTATCTTTTGATACCTGCAAAATATATACATGAAACAACACCGTATCAATGTTTGTATATAAAATTATATGATTAACATAATTATAAAATTGTTTGTCAAGAGAATAAAATTATACGAATTTTAATGATAATTTTAATATTTTCAAACTATTAATGTATAATAAGAATTCATCTATTAGTTCCTAGAATTTCTAAATTTTTTTAAGTGATAGTAATAAATTTTAATAAATAAATAGATTTAGTAAGACATTTTGTTATTACCTTTTTATTATAGGCTCTCAAAAACTTCTCTATATACCACATTCATCGTACAGTTATCTTCCAAGTGTCCATGATCTTGCAACAGCACTCGCAGACCATCTTTACTCGTTACCCTTGATAACGCAACATACAATTGACCATGGGTGAAAACTGGCCTTGGAAGGTAAATTCCAACTTTTAATAGAGTTTGTCCCTATGACTTATTTATTGTCATTGCAAATGACATGATAATTGGGAATTGTCTTCTTTGAAACCTGACCGGCAATGTTTCATTATTTGGAATTAGATTCAGTCTTAGGATAAGAACAATACTTCCAGCTTTGTTACCAGTTAAAGTCTTGCATTCTATCACATAATTTCCTATTTTTCTAACTTGCATCCTCGTGCCATTGCACAAACCATTAGTTTGGTCTATATTCCACAGCAACATAACAGGAGCGCCAACCTTCAGAACCAACTTGTGTGGTGGTAGACCTGAACAATTTATTCCATTTAGAATCTCCGGCGAGAAAGCATCTAACTCAAATTCCATATTTCCCTCTTCAACACACACAGAGTCTGAACTTAAGTAGACTCTTTCTTGTCCAGGTAGCCCTGCAATCATCTTGTTGTTGACATCAGTGACACAAAAATCTAAAGTTGGTGCAAGAATTGCTCTATCCTTGAAATAGTTTTCAACGGATAAATTGGATAACATATTTGGATACACGAAATCAATGAGGTCATCCAAAGCTGTCTCAGAGTTCTTAATCAAAATGTCAGATGGTATATGAACGATCGATTCACCATCTGTTGTATCACCAGCCAAACCATCACCAATTTTGAGTAGCCATTCTGCAAAATTTCTGAGTTCTTTTATGTTGTTATTTTCACCTAGTGACAATCTCATATTTTTTGTAAGCTTCAAAACCTTACAGTTATGCCACAAATATGAAGAATTAATAGAAGACTGAATTATATCTTGCCTTGAGCCTCTGGAAATCACAGGTAAAATTTGTCTAAAATCTCCTCCGAGAACAAAAACTTTACCTCCAAATGGCAAATGAGCATTATACGAATCTGAGCATCTTAAGATGTCTCTGAGGCATTTATCTAAAGCTTCGTAACAATACTTACTTATCATTGGAGCTTCATCCCATGTGATTAATTTGGCCTTAGCTTGGATATTAACCTTGCAATAGGACTTTCCTATTTAATGCTACACAAAGAATCCTCATTTATGGCAAAAGAAATTTTAAACCTTGAATGTGCAGTTCTTCCATTAGGCAACAAAAGTGCAGCAATTCCACTCGAAGCAACATTTAAAACTATACCTCCTTTAGACCTAATTGAGCATGATATAGTTAACCATAAAAATATTTTTCCACAACCACCTTGACTGTATAAGAAGAAAAGTCCACCCATATTACCGCTAACAGCACCAATTATTTGATCGTATGCAAATTTCTGCTCATTAGTTAGCCTTTTTAAATACCCACTTAGTTCATTCGCAAGAGCATTAACGTCAAAATAATTGAAACAATTGACTATTACAACATATATATATATATATATATATATATATATATATACTAATTACAAACGATATGAATTTTTAATGGAAATACTTGATACTAATAGAAAAAACTTATATAAATAGAAATTATTTAATTTCAATTTTAATTTCATATAACAAAACAGTGGTTTTCAAAAATTATGGAATCTTTTTTTGACATATGTATTATGCCATACGTATAAATTATACGGATTATTATATAAATTCATATATATGCATAACAACACAGTTTAATATTATATATTTTCTATATTAATTATATGTCAATATTTTAAAAAAAGAGATAAAAGAAGAGATATATAAATATGTATAATATTATTGCTATATATGAAGCAGTTTTATATTGCTTTAATTATAGAGACTTACTATAATTATATAAAATTTAATTTGAGGAAATAATTTCCCTTGCCATAAATAATATACTAAAACTGTTAGTATATTATCTTCTTTATGGTTAATTGAATTTATCAATGATTTTCCCGTGTAAATCGTTATTACCCAGTTTTTAATAATTACTTAATATACAAAATTTGAAATTGGAAATTTTTATTACTAATTTAATTAACTGGTTAATTGAGTAATAATTGTCAAATTATTGAGGTGCAAAATTATTGATTTACTCAATTGATTTTCATATATTATTTATATTTCAAGTAATAATTTGAAATTTTATTATTTACCCAATTAATAATACTATTATTGAAAATTATATTTTGCATTGATTTTTAAATCAATTATTAAATAATTATTTTTGTTAAGATAATTGTTTATAAATTATTTCAAATTATATTTTGTTAAGATATAATTATTTAGATTATTACTCATGACACGGGTATAATTTCATTTTATATCAATTGATCAATTATAATTATATGATACGGGTGTAATTTCAATTTTATCTACGGATTATTTCCCGTAATAATATACAACATATTATTTACCGTGATAATTTAATTTGATTGATTTCTAATTATTTACGTACATAAATGATTAAAATATATAACATAAATATCGTAATTATTATAATTCTATGATATAATTATAATTAACATATTTTATCATAATTAAATATTAATTTGATATAATTATAATGAAAATACTTTCCCAAAATAATATAATCTACTATTATTCATCCACTAATTATTTGGAAATAAACCTTAATATGATTTTTTACATCTCCACTATGAGAAATAACTACTTAGATATACCAAATAATATGTAACATATTACTACTTGTATAAGTTAAGGCACAAAGATAGGATTTAATTAAGGTGATTAAAACTTTCACCAAACAGAATATGACCTCAATCGAATAAAAAAGGTACTCGATTTTGCATTAATTAGCTAGTCGAAGAAATAACATACTCATTCATTATTCATGTTTCATTATATTTTTTAAATAATATATAGAAAACATATATCTTGTGTATAAAAATGTGACTATTAGTAATTTTATTAATAAACCTTTTTTTAAACTATTACTAATTTTAATTTTAATAGAAAATATGAGGAAATAATTTCGCTTGCCATAAATAATATACTAAAACTGTTAGTATATTATCTTCTTTATGGTTAATTGAATTTATCAATGATTTTCCTGTGTAAATCGTTATTACCCAGTTTTTAATAACTACTTAATATACAAAATTTGAAATTGGAAATTGTTATTACTAATTCAATTAACTGGTTAATTGAATAATAATTGTCAAATTATTAAGGTGCAAAATCATTGATTTACTCAATAGATTTTCATATATTATTTATATTTCAAGTAATAATTTAAAATTATATTATTTACCCAGTTAATAATACTATTATTAACAATTATTTTTTGCATTGATTTTTAAATCAATTATTAAATAATTATTTTTGTTAAGATAATTGTTTATAAATTATTTCAAATTATATTTTGTTAAGATATAATTATTTAGATTATTACTCATGGCACGGGTATAATTTCATTTTATACCAATTAATTAATTATAATTATATGACACGGGTGTAATTTCAATTTTATCCACCGATTATTGGTAAATAAATTTTATTCCAATTATAAATAAAATCTGTTTTTATTGACAAATAAATTGTCTTTAGGTCAACGATTTAATATATGTGTAGGTTCATTTTTTGTTAAATATAATGAAAATACAAATAAAGAAATAAAGGATAAAAATAAACTTAATAATATCTTACACTACTTCATTTTATTAAATTATTTAAAAATAGCACATCCACAAAAAATAATCGTAATATATAAATTGAGGCAATAATTTAAAATTCTATAATTATAATTTAATCAAATACTAATAGTAAAACCAAATTACCTAAACAATATTGAACATATTCTAATCCTTATTCACGTATAGTATAGAATCATTCTTGTAACGACAACCAACTGAAATAACATCGTAAGTTTTAATATTTAGAATTCGTGCAAAATCAGACCATCCTCTTGTTAGATAAGCTTCATCATCCGCTATCCATGCAATGCGGCAAGGTATAAAATTGCCACACCGAGAAACCAAACTAACTCTTATTCCCCTCAATGGCATTGCATGCATGCAAAAGAAAGTTGATAATTTCTGAAAAAAATTAAAATATGTTAAAAAATTATTCTAATAATGAACAACTTAAACTAAGAAAATTTAAATATATTACCAATCGTTGAAATTGCATATTTGAATTTGTCATGAATTTAGCAAAACTGAACGCTTACATCCTTCGGTAAAGTAGAGACTATTGCCTCTTCTTTGAACGCTTACATCCATGTAGTTGGAACCCGAATCAGTGAAGACAACTCGATGAGGTATTTCATGAATGTGATGCATTGTAAATGATTGTGGCAAAAGACAATCGAACTGGAACATTAGACGATAAGAATAACTTAGAGTAACAACAAATAAAAAATTATCAAAAGAATAATATAATAGAATAAGTATATAAAAAATATTATAAAAAATTATAAATTGTACCTTAAAATGATCAACTTCAATAAAAAACGAAAAATACATTCTTATTCTATGAAGTAGTAAAAAAAAACACTAAATATAAAATTATGAATTGACTCTCAAATTTAGATTCATGTACCACAGGAAAACACTATATATAGACTTTAGTAAAACAAAAATAAATATGTAAATTATCTATTATTAAGGTAATTTTTTAATAATGCATTAAATTTTGATTTGATACAATTATAATGAAGATATGTTTCTAAATTAGTATAATTATATATTATTCATTAAATATTAATTATAATATAATTATATTAAAGATATTTTTTATAAAATAATTTAGAAAAATTATTTGATATACGTAAATTGGGTAACAAATATTTTTTATTATTATTATTACTATTATTGATATTATTATCATTAAAATTATTAAAAGTATTTTTAATTGATAATTAATAAGTAGTTTAATAGTGTATTAAATATTGATTTGATATAATTATAATGAGGATATGTTGCCAAATTAGTATTATTATATATTATTTATTTAGTATTAATTATAATATAATTACAATAAAATAATTTAAAATAGAAAAAAAAATTTATTCATTTTGGAGGGAAAACGGAGGCATGAGAGATCGACACATCACCTTTAGTAGCTGGGGGAAAACCCAGTTTTAGTATATTAAGTAAATAAATTGATTTGTTAGTTCTCTCAGAATCTCATCAATCTTTTTATCTCCATTATTATTCTCTAATTAATTTGTAAGTTCTCTCAAAATCTCATCAATCTTTTCATATCCATTCTCTCATTGTTTAACAAATTCTACTATCCCAGCATAATCATTAGCATTCTAATATCAAAAACACAATAATAATATCAAGAACTTGACCTATAGATTCTATTAATAATAATAATAATAATAATAATAATAATAATAATAATAATAATAATGAAGTAAAAAACATAAAACAAAAATTGCACGTTCACCATTTGTGTGATTCAGATATGTAACTAGTATATGATTATAGAAAATAAAGTAGGAAACCAAGTCAAATTAAATATCCAAACTAGTATCATAAATTCAGATTTACTTTAATCTAAAAATTTAATAATTTTCATACACAATTTCAATTGGAAGAAGAAAAAAAATATAGAATAATGCTTACAATACGAATACTATAATGAATGTGACATTTGTTGTAAAACGGAAATTTTTTTTCTTTTTGTTAAAGAATAATTATTATTTGACTTTCATCCAATATATATGCAAATCAAGTTGGTTTTTAAATTAAAGTAAATAAGTAAAGTCTACTAGAAAATAAGCTGCAGTTCTTAAATCAATTACTGAATCTTTAATTATTTTATTTAATTGCTCGAATTACTTTATTCACCTATATTCTTTCAAAATCAAAATCTTTTATTTATTTAGTCTTACAAATATGAGAAGCTGTAATTATAAATTAAAACATCTTTGTTCCATTTAAATAAAAGAGCCATTAATTATAAATATGTAGATAGTGGGATACGCAAATATGGATTTAAATAATCAAAATCAAAGTATTAAAAAAAATTTACTTTATATATAATAAAATTCAAACAGACTTTTTAATAGAAGCAGTATTTTCAAATTATAAAAAGAGTTAGAATCAAATCATTTACACTTTGTAATCCTCAAACTAATTAAAAATATTGTATTCAAATAAATAAAAATGTAATTTCTAAATTTGTTATTTCAACAACACTCAGTCGTATTCAAAGACAGCACTATTATTATTGAAAAGAAAGAGTGTGTATGAGACATTAAATTGAAACTTGAAGACACATAAACACAACTCAATAAGCTATAAACTACTATTAATTTAGTAAGCTTAAAATCAAAATTGAACTTTTTCTTTATAGTTAGAAAAAATTAAACACATCAATCAAATCAATACTTACCGGTATTAGAGTAGCCACAGTTTCGGGAGCCAGAGGTTTCTTCTCTTTAGACGAGGTTTAATGTTATTCTTTCTAAATCTGCATAAAATATAATTATTCATCTGTAAGAAAAATATATAAATACATTAATCTTTGTTTAATTGGAATTGGAGCAAGACAAAAATATCGTAGCAGTCATTATATATATATATCAATCCAAAATAAATTATCCAAGGTTGTGTTATTGAGAAACTAAGCATAATGTAGTCGTCACCTAGGTTGTGTTTTGATTTTGTTTCTTTAATAGAAACAGAAATAATGAGAAGATTAAAATAAAATAAAGACAAAAAAAAATTTTTGTTAGACAGAACACTTTTACAACTCTATGTCCATCAGCAATTGAACTTTTAATCTATCATCGAAACGTTATCAAATACAGTCCAACAAAAATTTAGTTTGTACTGATTCTTTTGATTCAAATTCGAAACCTCTGGTTAAAGAATATGCACAAAATTATGATACTTACATTGGAAGGATTTGGTAACAAAGAAGAATCAATGCTATATTGATGCAAGATCCATCCACCATCATGGCTAGTTCCACTTTTCTCAAAGCGATATCATTTTCTCATTCCAATGCATTGGTTAGTTTTATTGGTCATAATCTCTTTTCCGATCTCTTCAGCTTCCCAAGAACCCAACCCGATGGTGCGAACCATCCTCAAGCTTCGAGAACTTCCTCTTCAGAGTAGTGAAGAAGTAGAGGTCCTTCCCGTCATAAGAATTTTCAACGTGTTCTTTCCAAATTTCCGATAGATTCTTCTCCGTACCAAACAATTCACCTTCAAGAATGGTTCCATAGTTTGGTAGAGGCCTCTCATTAATTTTGTTACGGAGAAAATCTTGAATGAGTTCTTCATCTGTAGGTTTGAACTTCTTGCTTGCACCTGAAGGCAAATTTGTTAAAGCCATATTCAAGATTAAAAATGAAAGAAACAAATAATTAAAGAATTAAGAAGATTATTGAAGTAAGTGGTTTAATAATGCGGTAGTAGAGTTTATATATTGGATGAACGTCTCTACTAATTGAAAAAATAAAAATATTGAAATATGACAATTTATGTTCATTTTGATTTTGCCAGGGATGTTTCGGTTCAAAATAATTATGTTATATCTTTATTTAAATTTTTCAAAAAAAATCTAAGATAAAAATTACTCTTTTTAGTTGACATAAACTAAAATTAAATGTGTCAATTTTTAATATCATATCATCAAAAAATAATTAAATCATATTTTAAATTTAATATTATATCTTCTAATTGAACTTAAAAGGATATCATATGTTATCTTATATTAATAAAATATCTTTTTAATTAAGTATGAAAAGATTTGAAGACAGAAATTTATAGGGGAGAAGATACAATCACCTGGTTAAAAAAAATTATATTTTAAAAAATTAATAGACAAAAATTATTTTATATTTAGATAATTTTTTTTAAAAAATTTCAAATATTAAAAGCATATTTTAATTCTATTTTCTAAATAATATATAATTCTTTTTAAAAAAATTATTTAGTTTTTTATAAAAATAATTCTTTTTACTCAAATAAATCACTAAAACTAACATTACGCTTAATTTGATAAAAATTTTACATTTTAAAAGCAGCTTATAAAAATTATTTTATAAAAATTATCTTTTATGTTTGATAATTTAAATTAAAAATGACTTTCAATAAGCACAAATAACAATAAGTGGTAGTGCGTTTGGTAAAATAATTAAGATTTAAAAATATTATAGTAGACATTAATAAGAATTAATTTTGGATATTAATTAATATTTGAAATTATATTAGACTTTTTAATTTTGAAAAGTACAAGTCATTTTTAAAAGCCAATGAATAATAGTTCAAATCTGTGATTGTTTGCAGGGTCTTAATGCGGTGCTCGAGTGATTATCTGTTTATGGATAGTTTTTCTAGAACAATTGATATAATTGTCTTTTTTTGTTCTCTTAGTTTAGGTTATCTTTTTGTATCAATTTGTCGTTGGATGTATTTTGTGGAACTGATCTTATTAACTTCCTTTTAGTTTTGGTAAATTGAACTTATAAAAAAAGCATGAAAATAATTTAAAAACATATATTTGTGTTAAGATATGTAATAAGAAACCGTGTCCTTAGATACGAGCATTTATATTTGTCTTCTGCTTTTAACCGTTATCCATTTGTTATTTTTTATACTTTACTTCTCATCTCAGTTACTGAATAGATAATAATTTGAACTATGATTATTTGGTATCTTGGCTAAAGGTAGCTAATCAAAATAATAAATTTACATTTGATGCTAACTGCCAGTAAAAGTACATCAGTAAGCATTTTGTTTAGATGGCATCTATATTAATTATATTTAATTAAAGAGTTTTTTATCTTAAAAAGAAGTATACGAACATCTGTAGAGTTGTATCATATTATATTTTGGCTTTTCTTTTCTAATTATTCGACTTGTAATGAATTGGGTTCAGGCTTCAAATCTTTTCATCTTTTGGAATGGGAATAGATTGGACAGCTTCCAACCTCGCAGAGGGCTCAGGCAAGGAGATCCAATTTCTCCGTATTTATTTGTTTTGTGCATAGAGAGATTGGCGTGCTTCATTTCCTAACAAGTTGACGAGGGTATTTGGGATGATATGGTTGTTTCTAGAGGGGGACCTAGAGTTTCTCACTTGATGTTTGCAGATGACCTACTCCTTTTTTGTTAAGCGAAGAAAAATCAAGCTCAGAATGTTGTGCACACCTTGGAGTTGTTCTGTAAAGCTTCAGGTATGAAGGTTAACATTGAAAAATCTAAAACTATTTGTTCTAGAAATATCTCTAATAGAAGGAAGGAAATGTTGTCTGGTGTTTCTCATATTCCTTTTACTAGTGACCTAGGCAAATACTTGGGGGTGAACCTTAATCATCCTCGAGCTGCTAGATCTATTTTTTCAGACTCTTTAGAGAAGATCAAGAATAGACTGGCTAGTTGGAAAGATCGGCTCCTCAACAGAGCACGCAGGCTTTGCTTAATTAAATCTCTTGCTTCTTCTCTTCCTATTTATCAGATGCAAGTGACTATTTTTCTTACTTCGGTTTGTCAAAAGATTGATTCTATGTTTAGATAATTCTTGTGGAAGGAAAAGGTGGGAGAGTGTTGCTTAAATTTGGTCAAGTGGAGCAAAGTTGTCACTCCAAAAAAATATGAAGGCTTAGGAATTAGAGATACCCAATGTGTAAATTTTGCTTTACTCGAAAAGCTTGTTTGGCAATTATTGCATAATAAAGATAAGTTTTGGGTAAAAATTATGTTGGCAAAATATTTATCTGGGAGTTCTTGCTTTTTACCCAATTTTTTTAATAATATTTCAAGAGGCGAACGATTTATAAGACAATAGAAAAGCTTCGTGATGGTTTTGATTGGTGTACAGGCAGGATGTCTCAATCCTTTTGGTATCATGCTTGGCGACCATGTGGAACGTTAGCTCCTTTAGTTCCTTTTGTGCACATTTCTGATTCTCACTTGAAGTTAGAAGGTGTGTGGCACCATGGGCCTTGGCGGTGGGATATTTTTTGCACAATGATTTCGGAAGAAGTTAAACTTGATTTGATGCTCTTTGATCCTATCAAGCAGGCAGGAGATAAAACAGGTTGGTTTTGGACAAACTCAAATACTCTCACCTACTCGACTAAAAGCGGGTATGAATGGCTATTGAAGAAGAAATTTGGCTGGAATGATAATGAAAATTGGTTTTGGCTTTGGCGCTTGAGAATACCGGAGAAGATAAAGTGTCTGCTCTGGCTTTGCCTCAACAACGGAGTTCCCATAGCTAGTTACCGGTTTCAAAAAGGTCTTGCTACTTCTGATTTTTGTCAGAGATGTTATCTTGCTCTATAGAATATTAACCACTGCTTTAGGACTTGCCAAAAAGCACGACAGATTTGGATTAGCTTAAATTTGGGAATGGCCGCTGAGGACTCTAGTTTGAATTTTGTGTCTTGGATTCGTTCTAACCTCAACAAAACTGAGTTTCTCTTTGCAGCGGCCTTTTGGTGGATTTGGAGGGATAGGAATAATGACATCTTCCACCAAGATGATTCATGGAGTAAGGAAAAAATTATTCACTTAGTTAAACATGCTGCTCGAGATTTCTCTAATGTTGTTATCAACCAAAAACATATTATTCATTCTTCTTTGAACTATAACTGGGAATCACCTCCAATGAATGTCTGTAAAGTGAACTGCGATGCAAGCGTTTTTGAAAATGAGCAATTAGCTGGCTTTGGATGTAATATTAGAGACAGCATAGGAATTTGGATAAAAAGGTTGTTCTGCCAGTATACCTCTTTCTAGTGTTCTCTGTTGGGAGTTTCATGCTATTTGGAGAGGGCTTGTTATGACTTGGGATTACGAGTGCAAAGAGGTCATATGTGAAACTGATAATCTTGATGCGTTTCTTCATGTTTTGCAAGGCACAACCAGCATGATTAGGAATGACTCTAATTTGTTTGACAAAATCAAAGAGATGCTCCAGCGCAATTGGACGGCTACTTTAGTGCTCATCCAGCGCACAGCAAACAGAGCAGCTGATTTAATGGCTAAGACTGCTGCTTTAAACAAGCAGGTGTATTTAGAGTGGTTACTACCTCTTAATAATTTAGACATTATTATTAGAGAGAAGTACTACTCTTTTTCTTAGGTCTTTTTTCTTTGTGTTATGTTCAGTCACAAAAAAAAAATATCGTGCAAGTTATCAAAGAAATAGTTTTATCATAGTGTTTTTATTTTTCAAGAAGATGTTTTTATTTCAACTTTTAAGTACAAATTGAATAGAAATTTAGTTATAAAAAAAATATTTTTTTCCTTTTGAGTCAGTTTTTATATTTATTTAATATTTCATTCTCTAATTGCTTTACAGAGAGGTCAATGACCTTATGCAATAATTCATATTTAAATAATTCATATATAAAAGTATTTTAAGATAGACAATACATGTTGGTATAAATGTGATTTTATAAAATTAATTATAATTAAAAAAATTTATTGTCATATAATTTGTGTTAATAATGTTAGTTAAAATCACATTAAAGTGAAATTTATTAATAGAATATAATTTATATATTTTTTGTATTTCCTTTTAAATTTATTTTTTACAATAAAATGATATATTTAAAAAATAGATATTATTTTTATGGTTTAAATATTACAAAAATATAATTTATAATTACAGATTTTAAGAATATTTAGTGTTAAAATTTTGTGTGTAAGTGACAACATTGAAATCATATTTAACTTATGTACAAGAATATGCCTAAATAATAAAGATTATTCACAGTGGATCTAAGTTATGATAGTTAAGTAACATATTAATGCATATAATAATGTTTAATTCATCTAAAAAATAAAAAAATCAATGAAACGAATTTTAACAGACATTTTTTTAAAATATTTTTTAATCTAAACAACATTTAATCAAATAATTTTTTAATATAAATATTTTATTTAAGATGGTACAAATTATAAAAGTTTGTCTGATGTAGTATAAATTGGTTTTAAAAGATAAAATTTTAAGATTTTATTTTAAAAGAAATAAATAAAAAATAAATACTCCTTTAGGTTGATAAAATAAATAATTAAGTATCATTTAACTCACAAATGACTTAAGAAATCATTGTAAATCATGAATACGAAAAAATTTGTAACAAATTATATATATAATAAGTAAAATTTAAATGTTAATAAAAATTATCAACTATTAAATAGGCAGAGATCCGAAAAATATGTGAAAATTGGATTGCATTAAAATTATTTATTTTTCACTGTTTTACTATTTTTTTATAATTAATATTTTTTGTTGTTAATAATAAAAATCCTTCTTATATAATGACAAAATGATATTTGATCTCATATTTAATTATTTTTGTTTTTAATTTTTAAATTTTAAGATTTGAGTATGTGATGACCATAATTTATGTTACTACTATTTTTATAGATAGTATTTTTGTCTTTCTATCTTTAGATATTACAAGTTTAATCACCCGTGCCAGGCACGTGATAAAATTAAAATTATAATTTTAAGTTGTTATGTTAAATTTCATTTTAATTATAATAATTTAATTAATAAAAAAATAACTTGTATGCATTGTTTTTCTTTTTTTAATATAGTATTAATTGTATTAACTATAAAATAGTTATTTAATCTACTTTTTTCAATAAATCAGGCATATATACTCAATATGATCATAAATAATCTAGTAATACTTAAATCTACCAACAAAATTTTATATGTTGGTTTAATGTGAAGTAAGAAAATATCAAAATCAGCTCAAAATGAAGAACAAATTAATAGAGAATCCTAATGCAGAAAGTTTTGTAATAAACAATAAATAATTTAAACCTACTGAATAACAATTCAATGCTATCTTTTGATACCTGCAAAATATATACATGAAACAATACCGTATCAATGTTTGTATATAAAATTATACGAATTTTAATGATAATTTTAATATTTTCAAACTATTAATGTATAATAAGAATTCATCTATTAGTTCCTAGAATTTCTAAATTTTTTTAAGTGATAGTAATAAATTTTAATAAATAAATAGATTTAGTAAGACATTTTGTTATTACCTTTTTATTATAGGCTCTCAAAAACTTCTCTATATACCACATTCATCATGCAGTTATCTTCCAAGTGTCCATGATCTTGCAACAGCACTCGCAGACCATCTTTACTCGTTACCCTTGATAACGTAACATACAATTGACCATGGATGAAAACTGGCCTTGGAAGTTTCAATAGAGTTTGTCCATGGGACTTATTTATTATCATTTCAAATGACATGATAATTGGGAATTGTCTTCTTTGAAACCTGACCAGCAATGTTTCATTATTTGGAATTAGATTCACTCTTGGGATAAGAACAATACTTCTAACTTTGTTACCAGTTAAAGTCTTGCATTCTATCACATGATTTCCCATTCTTCTAACTTGCATCCTCGTTCCATTGCACAAACCATTAGTTTGGTCTATATTCCGCAGCAACATAACAGGAGCGCCAACCTTCAGAACCAACTTGTGTGGTGGTAGACCTGAACAATTTATTCCATTTAGAATCTCCGGCGAGAAAGCATCTAACTCAAGTTCCATATTTTCCTCTTCAGCACACACAGAGTTTGAACTTAAGTAGACTATTTCTTGTCCAGGTAGCCCTGCAGTCATCTTGTTGTTGACATCAGTGACACAAAAATCCAAAGTTGGTGCAAGAATTGCTCTATCCTTGAAATAAATTTCAACGGATAAATTGGATAACATATTTGGATACACGAAATCAATGAGGTCATCCAAAACTATCTCAGAGTTCTTAATCAAAATATCAGATGGTATATGAACGATCGATTCACCATCTGTTGTATCACCAGCCAAACCATCACCAATTTTGAGTAGCCATTCTGCAAAATTTCTGAGTTCTTGTATATTGTTGTTTTCACCTAGTGACAATCTCATGTTTTTTGTAAGCTTCAAAACCTTACAGTTATGCCACAAATATGAAGAATTAATAGAAGACTGAATTATACCTTGCCTTGAGTCTCTTAGAATTACAGGTAAAATTTGTCTAAAATCTCCTCCGAGAACAACAACCTTACCTCCAAATGGCAAATGAGCATTATACGAATCTGAGCACCTTAAGATGTCTCTGAGGCATTTATCTAAAGCTTCGTAATAATACTTACTTATCATTGGAGCTTCATCCCATGTGATTAATTTGGCCTTAGCTTGGATATTAACCTTGCAAGAGGACTTCCCTGTTTAATGCTACACAAAGAATCCTCATTTATGGCAAAAGGAATTTTAAACCTTGAATGTGCAGTTCTTCCATTAGGCAACAAAAATGCAGCAATCCCACTCGAAACAACATTTAAAACTATACCTCCTTTAGAACTAATTGAGCATGATATAGTTGACCATAAAAATATTTTTCCACAACCACCTTGACCGTATAAGAAGAAAAATCCACCCATATTACCGCTAACAGCACTAATTATTTGATCGTATGCAAATTTCTGCTCATTAGTTAGCCTTTTTAAATACCCACTTAGTTCATTCGCAAGAGTATTAACGTCAAAATAATTGAAACAATTGACTATTACGACTTTTATATATATATATATATATATATATATATATATATATATATATACTAATTACAAACGATATGAATTTTTAATGAAAATACTTGATACTAATAAAAAAAATTATATAAATAGAAATTATTTAATTTCAATTTCAATTTCATATAACAAAACAGTGGTTTTCAAAAATTATGAAATCTTTTTTTGACATATGTATTATGCCATACGTATAAATTATACGGGTTATTATATAAATTCATATATATGCATAACAAAACAGTTTAATATTATATATTTTCTACATTAATTATATGCCAATATTTTAAAAAAAGAGATAAAAGAAGAGATATATAAATATGTATAATATTATTGCTATATATGAAGCAGTTTTATATTGCTTTAATTATAGAGACTTACTATAATTATATAAAATTTAATTTGAGAAAATAATTTCTCTTGTCATAAATAATATACTAAAACTGTTAGTATATTATCTTCTTTATGATTAATTGAATTTATTAATGATTTTCCCGTGTAAATCGTTATTACTCAATTTTTAATAATTACTTAATATACAAAATTTGAAATTGGAAATTGTTATTACTAATTCAATTAACTGGTTAATTGAGTAATAATTGTCAAATTATTAAGGTACAAAATCATTGATTTACTCAATTGATTTTCATATATTATTTACCCAGTTAATAATACTATTATTAAAAATTATATTTTGCATTGATTTTTAAATCAATTATTAAATAATTATTTTGTTAAGATAATTGTTTATAAATTATTTCAAATTATATTTTGTTAAGATATAATTATTTAGATTATTAATCATAACACGGGTATAATTTCATTTTATACCAATTAATCAATTATAATTATATGATACGGGTGTAATTTCAATTTTATCTACGGATTATTTTTCGTAATAATATACAACATATTATTTACCGTGATAATTTAATTTGATTGATTTCTAATTATTTACGTACATAAATGATTAAAATATATAACATAAATATCGTAATTATTATAATTCTATGATATAATTATAATTAACATATTTTATCATAATTAAATATTAATTTGATATAATTATAATGAAAATACTTTCCCAAAATAATATAATCTACTATTATTCATCCAGTAATTATTTGGAAATAAACCTTAATATATTTTTTACATCTCCACTATGAAAAATAACTACTTAGATATACCAAATAATATGTAACATATTACTACTTGTATAAGTTAAGGCACAAAGACAGGATTTAATTAAGGTGATTAAAACTTTCACCAAATAGAATATGACCTCAATCGAATAAAAAAAAGTACTCGATTTTGCATTAATTAGCTAGTCGAAGAAATAACATACTCATTCATTATTCATGTTTCATTATATTTTTTAAATAATATATAGAAAACATATATCTTGTGTATAAAAATGTGACTATTAGTAATTTTATTAATAAACCTTTTTTTAAACTATTACTAATTTCAATTTTAATAGAAAATATGAGGAAATAATTTCGCTTGCCATAAATAATATACTAAAACTGTTAGTATATTATCTTCTATATGGTTAATTGAATTTATCAATGATTTTTCTGTGTAAATCGTTATTACCCAGTTTTTAATAACTACTTAATATACAAAATTTGAAATTGGAAATTGTTATTACTAATTCAATTAACTGGTTAATTAAATAATAATTATCAAATTATTAAGGTGCAAAATCATTGATTTACTCAATAGATTTTCATATATTATTTATATTTCAAGTAATAATTTAAAATTATATTATTTACCCGGTTAATAATACTATTATTAATAATTATTTTTTGCATTGATTTTTAAATCAATTATTAAATAATTATTTTTGTTAAGATAATTGTTTATAAATTATTTCAAATTATATTTTGTTAAGATATAATTATTTAGATTATTACTCATGGCACGGGTATAATTTCATTTTATACCAATTAATCAATTATAATTATATGACACAGGTGTAATTTCAATTTTATCCACCGATTATTGGTAAATAAATTTTATTCCAATTATAAATAAAATCTGTTTTTATTGACAAATAAATTGTCTTTAGGTCAACGATTTAATATATGTGTAGGTTCATTTTTTGTCAAATATAATGAAAATACAAATAAAGAAATAAAGGATAAAAATAAAGTTAATAATATCTTACACTACTTTATTTTATTAAATTATTTAAAAATAGCACATCCACAAAAAATAATCGTAATATATAAATTGAGACAATAATTTAAAATTCTATAATTATAATTTAATCAAATACTAATAGTAAAACTAAATTACCTAAACAATATTGAACCTATTCTAATCCTTATTCACGTATAGTATAGAATCATTCTTGTAACAACAACCAACTGAAATAACATCGTAAGTTTTAATATTTAGAATTCGTGCAAAATCAGACCATCCTCTTGTTAGATAAGTTTCATCATCCGCTATCCATGCAATGCGGCAAGGTATAGAATTGCCACACCGAGAAACCAAACTAACTTTTATTTCCCTCAATGGCATTGCATACATGCAAAAGAAAGTTGGTAATTTCTGAAAAAAATTAAAATATGTTAAAAAATTATTCTAATAATGAACATCTTAAACTAAGAAAATTTAAATATATTACCAATCGTTGAAATTGCATATCTGAATTTGTCATGAATTTAGCAAAACTGAACGCTTACATCCTTCGGTAAAGTAGAGACTATTGCCTCTTCTTTGAACGCTTACAACCATGTAGTTGGAACCCGAATCAGTGAAGACAACTCGATGAGGTATTTTATGAATGTGATGCATTGTAAATAATTGTGGCAAAAGACAATCGAACTGGAACATTAGACGATAAGAATAACTTAGAGTAACAACAAATGAAAAATTATCAAAAGAATAATATAATAGAACGAGTATATAAAAAAATATTATAAAAAATTATAAATTGTACCTTAAAAGGATCGGATCAACTTCAATAAAAAACGAAGAATACATTCTTATTCTATGAAGTAGTAAAAAAAACACTAAATATAAAATTATGAATTGACTCTCAAATTTAGATTCATGTACCACACGAAAACACTATATATAGACTTTAGTAAAACAAAAATAAATGTGTAAATTATCTATTATTAAGGTAATTTTTTAATAATGCATTAAATTTTGATTTGATACAATTATAATGAAGATATGTTTCTAAATTAGTATAATTATATATTATTCATTAAATATTAATTATAATATAATTATATTAAAGATATTTTTTATAAAATAATTTAAAAAAATTATTTGATATACGTGAATTGGGTAACAAATATTTATTATTATTATTATTATTATTACTATTATTGATATTATTATTATCATTAAAATTATTAAAAGTATTTTTAATTGATAATTGATAAGTAGTTTAATAGTGTATTAAATATTGATTTGATATAATTATAATGAGGATATGTTGCCAAATTAGTATTATTATATATTATTTATTTAGTATTAATTATAATATAATTACAATAAAATAATTTAGAATAGAAAAAAAATTTATTCGTTTTGGAGGGAAAACGGAGGCATAAGAGATCGACACGTCACCTTTAGTAGCTGGGGGAAAACCCAGTTTTAATATATTAAGTAGATATAAAAATCCTCTACGAAATAATTAAACAAATAAATAAAATTTACTATCTTATTTACTATCATGGAAAATAATAAATTAAATATTTTTTTATTCAAAATTTTAGTGGTAAAAAATATTATAATAAAAATATATTAATGAATTTATTCGTAATAGATATCTAAAAATAACATATTCAATATTTAAGTTTTGTTATTCTTGCTATATCTATATCTTTTATAATAAATACTATTTTAATATTTGTATTTTTTAACAATTGTAAAAAGATTTTGTTATTAAATTTGTGATTAATTAATTATTTTTATAAAGGTGTCAAAAATGTTTAATATACGAATAGTATTTTGTATTTTAATTAATATAATTATTTAATATTAAAATATTAAACTATTTTATAATAGTTAATTTACCTTTTCATAATAGTTAATTTGTCTGTTTTTTAAAATTTAGTTACAATGTATTTTAAAGCATTTGAAAAAAATTATTAACTAAATTAAATATCAATATAACAAAAGAGGTTAATAATTTAATTTTTCTATATATATTAAGTAAATTAATTTTTTCAATAAATATATATCAATCTTTTTATAAAAAAAGTATACATAAATATAATAAAATAAATTAAATATATGATTTACGAGTAGCACAACTTATACGCTAGAGACTAATAATATAAATAAATATCATTTAGTTAGTATTTATTGTTTGTGTAATTAGAATATAAACTAATTTTATTAAAAAAAATTTTGAATGGTACAATAGTAACATATTTAAACACAAACATAATAATTTTTATATTTAAATAAAATTTTTTAATATGAACTAAAAAAATAATAAAATTATTTTGTTCTTTAAGAATATAGAATAAAATAATTTTATACACTGTATAATAAATTTTTATATATAAAGACCTTTTAAATTAAAAATAATAATTATTAATCCCAATAAATAAATATCAATAAATTTTATAAATGAATAGTATTTGACCCGGTATAGCCCAGATTTTACACTAGTTTCATTTAAACAATCAATTCTCCAAGGTCCAAACATCAAAACTCAAAAGTCATTCTTGAATATTTTTTTTGGGAGTAGTTCAAGAATAAATCCCATTAATTAGCACGCATGATGCATATACTACATCTTCTAAATAAATGCTAAATTGCAGAAAAAGCACCCTCAGTTTATCTAGAACAAAGTTAAATAAATTAACTATAATGCCTAGGATTGGGGCTGTCCAATCCATCTGACAAAAAAAACAAATTAACTACATTAATAAGTAGTTTTTAATTCACTAAAAAATTAATATATAAATCTATTAGACCAAAACAAAAATTTGTACAAAATTGAACCCGAATATATTTAAATAACTAAAAATAAATAAAAAAAAACAAAAATTAGATATAGTTGATCACAAAACCTTTTTAAACTTCTTTAACGTGTCATTGTGAAATTTATTTGGAATTAGGGAGACATCATCGTTTGGGATGAACCAGTCTTTGTTAACTTCTATCAATTGCATTGCAAAAAACTCTGGCCATGTCATATCATTGTGATCTTTATCATCATCACCATCTTCCATTTTGTCATAGTTTGCCTCAATTCCAATAGTAGTAATCAAAGCATCAACCTTTATTTCATCCTTATTATTCTCTAATTGATTTGTTAGTTCTCTCTGAAACTCATCAATCTTTTCATCTCCATTATTATTCTCTAATTGATTTGTTAGTTTTCTCTGAATCTCATCAATCTTTTTATCTCCATTATTGCGTGATTGATTTGCTGATTTATTTTGAATCTCCATCCTTTCATCTTCATTCTCTGATTGTTTAATAAATTCTACTATCCCAGCATAATCATTGGCATTCTAATATCAAGAATACAATAATAATATCAAGAACTTGACCTATAGATTCTAATAATAATAATAATAATAATGAAAAAAAAAACATAAAACAAAAACTGCACGCTCACTATTTGTGTGATTTATATGTAACTAGTATATGGTTATAGAAAATAAGGTAGGAAATCGAGTCAAATTAAATATCCAAACTAGCATCATAAATTCAGATTTACTTTAATCTAAAAATTTAATAATTTTTATACACAATTTCAATTGGAAGAAAAAAAAATACAGAATAATGCTTACAATACGAATACTATAATGAATGTGACATTTGTTGTAAAACGAAAATTTTTTTTCTTTTTGTTAAAGAATAATTATTATTTGACTTTCGCCCAATATATATGCAAATCAAGTTGGTTTCTAAATTAAAGTAAATAAGTAAGGTCTACCAGAAAATAAGTTGTAGTTCTTAAATCAATTACTGAATCTTTAATTATTTTATTTAATTACTCGAACTACTTTATTCGCCTATATTCTTTCAAAATCAAAATCTTTTATTTATTTATTTAGTCTTGCAAATAAGAGAAGTTGTAATTATAAATTAAAACATCTTTGTTCCATTTAAATAAAAGAGCCATTTATTATAAATCTGTAGACAGTAAGATACGCAAATATGGATTTAAATAATCAAAACCAACTCAAACTAATCAGAAATATTGTGTTCAAATAAATAAAAATGTAATTTCTAAATTTGTTATTTCAACGGTCGTATTCAAAGACACCACTATTATTATTGAAAAGAAAGAGTGTGTATGAGATGTTAAATTGAAACTTGAAAACATATAAACACAACTCAATAAGCTATAAAATTAAAATTGAACTTTTTTGTTATAGTTAAAAAAAAATTAAAGACATCAATCAAATCAATATTTACCGGTATTACAGTAGCCACAGTTTCAAGAGCCACAGGTTTCCTTCTCTTTTGACGAGGTTTAATGTTATTCTTTCTAAATCTGCATAAAACATAATTATTTATCTGCAAGAAAATATATAAATACATTAATCTTTGTTTAATTGGAATTGGAGCAAGACAAAAATAATGTAGCATTTATTATATATATATCAACCCAAAAAAAATTATCCAAGGTTGTGTCATTGAGAAACTAAGCATAATATAGTGGTCACTTAGGTTGTGTTTTGATTTTGTTTCTTAAATAGAAACAGAAATAATGAGAAGATTAAAATAAAATAAAGACGAATTTTTTTTGTTTTTAGATAGAACACTTTTATAACTCTATGTCCATTAGCAACTAAACCTTTAATCTATCATGGAAACATTAGTTTGTACTGGTTCTTTTGATTCAAATTCAAAACCTCTAGTGGTAAGACCTTTAAATTTTTGAAAGTTATTAATAAATTATTATGATATATTATATTTATTTAAGACTACATTTTAGATATTTTTATATAAAAAATTTAATAAACTCTTATTTACTATTTAGAGTTCTTACAATTGAAAAATAATGAGTATTTTATATGCATTAATTTAATAAATAAATTTTTAACCTTATTTTATAAATAAAAAATAATTAATCTAATTATCATCAATTTTTATTGAATTAATATTTATTCGAAAATAAATTTCAAGTTAGTAATTAAATGATATTTCAAAAATATTTACTTTATATTTAATTTAGTTTTACATTATTACTTTATTTTATTATTTTATTAATAATTTTACACCGCAAAACAATTAACCGTAACCTAACCACCCCATACCCAACGAAAGAAAAGGAAAAAAATAGAAAGGGGGAAAACAGGGGAAGCTTGAAGAAAGAAAAAAGAAAAAGAAAATAAAGAAAGACAGAGAAGGGAGAAAGGGTTATCGAGGGAGAAGAGAGGAAGAGAGGGTTGTGTCGGGGAAGAAAAGGAGAGGAAGAGAGGTCTGAGGGAGAAGTGAGTTGCGTCGCAGGGGAGAAGAGGGAGACCGAGCCGTCGCGCCACCACCGAATCATCGCGCCACCACCGAATCATCGCGCCGCCACGCCGCCGCCACCGTCGGGCTGCTGTGCTGCCATCGATACGGTTCAGAGAGGAAGGAAGCGCTACGGTGAGGAAGGGAGCAGGAGCCCATCGCGCTCGCTGCAAGCCCGTCGTCCGTGTCTTGTCGCCGCGCTGGACAAATCTGAATCAGAAAGTTGTTTTCTTTTCTCCTCTGCATTCAATTTCAAAGGCTTTGAATTTGGCTTTTTTTCTTTTTTCTCTAACTTGTTTTCCTTCTCAGCTAGCCATCTTCCCTCCAAATCCTTCCACTTTGTCTCGAAAAGATCGCTTAACTTCGCGGCGGTTCGATGAACTTCATGCCTGGAAGGGTACCAGGACATGGCATTGCGAAACACCGTTCTGATATCAGAAGCAAATTGATCAGTTTTCTTGTACAAATCGTTCCGTAGCTTCGATTGAACACTCTCCAAATCCATCAAAGGCTTTGAATCATCATGAATCCGCAAAGCCTTTCCTTTCTTGAAATACACTCCATCTGGATGAACCAATAACCTTCTCAGCGTTACTGAACATTGCATCTTCTTGAATCGATCCATACCTGAAGAACTTCGTTTCTTCTCCTCAAAATCAATGATTTTTGTGCTCAGTAGTAGTACCTTCTTCATCCTTGAACCTTCTTCACTCTTTTCTACCTTAGCTCTCTTGTTGTTGTTGAATAGATGAACATGGCTGAATAATGTTGAAGAGAAAAACTCTTTTTGGGTACCCTTTTGTTGGCAGCATCTGAAGATTTAGTGGGCATTGTAGAATAAGAATTTGCAGGAGCAAAAGTTGAAGACTTTGGAACAAAAAATATGGTAGTTAATAGAATGCAACCCTAGCAGAGGATTGTTTATTAAGTAAGAAGGGAAAAACCCTATGAAGTGAAATGAAGGGTTTATGTTTTGTAAAGTTGCTTGGAGCACAAGATAATTAAGAAATCTCTTTTGACATATCTATTATATGGACCACTCTACGGTAAAGAACTAAAATGTAAGGGATGAATTATTTTATGGACACATTTAAAATGTTATATGGCTAATTTGGAGCATTTGATATTCCAATAAATTTTTAGTAAAATAATTAGTTTCTATATAAATTCTATAAAATATTAAATGTGAAAAGACAATATAGACCAAATTTAAAAAACAAATTATAATTGGGTCATTCCCACTTTTGATAAAAATAAACTTATAAAGTGAAATATAGTTTTAAAAAAATTAATGTCCATTTTAAATTTAATTTGATCTAAAATAAATATTTGTTTAAGAAATTTCAACACATACTTTTATATTTGTGTAATTATTTACTAAAAATAATTTGAAATATCTCATTAGATAACTCTTTTAAACTTAGAAGTAAACATATACATAAAAGACTAAAATACCTTTTATGATTAAGGATATTTAGTTTGAATTAGAAATTTAGTTTAATTTTAAAAGAACTAAAATTTATTTTCAACTAATTTTAAAAAGATAAAAATATTCTTTTAAAATTAGAGTTATTTAATTGTTTTAAATATTAAAAAAATTTGAATTTATTTTTTAAAAAAATTACCTTTTTAGAATGTTACTTCTAAATTCTATAATATTCATTTAAATATTAATTAAAAAAATGAAAATATCCTTTTGTGACTTTTTCTTTTTATTACACTAGAAGAAGTTTAAATTCGAGGCCTCTATATACCAAGAAGAAAGACAAATACCATATGAGTTATATGTTGTTTACATATATTAAAAAATAAAATTTAATTTAATATTAAAAGACCAAAATACCCTTTGCATTGATTATAGTGGATTTGGATCCATGATTGCTTTTTTTTTTCTTTTGTGATGCAAGTGACATGAATATAGGGTTCGAAGCATTAAAAAATTTGATAAAGAATTAAATATCAATTTAGTGCTCGACAAAATAGTTTTAGAATGGTTTGAAGATGTAACAGAAAAAATTAATAAATATTATTTTCTTATAAATAACAAAAAATTTTATATTTAACAAACATGCAATTTGTTTATTTAATCTGAATTTTTGTAGTAATATTTGAATAAATATTTAAAAATATACTAAAAAAATTTGGAGTAAAATTTAATATCTATTTTTTTTTTAAAATTAGTCATTCACAATAAAAAAAATTTTTTAAATAAATCAATTGATATAAAATTATTAAATTTTAAGGATAAAAAATCTTATTTTACTAATAATACTTGCAAAAAATTATATTAAAATCTAATCTCTAAAATCATTTAGTAATAATTTTTTTAACCCACACAATTCTCTTTATAATAGGTATATTTTTAGATTTGAAATAATTTATTAGTTTCAAGTACTAAAATTATTATTAATATAATTTTATCTTATTGTTTAGTAATTAGTGAAATTAGTGGGATAAATTAATGGGGAATGCTAGGGGGACAATGATTTTAACAATATGAACAACGACCAATCAAATAAAAACACACTGTACCTCCAAATTAACCTTCTAAATTTTAATATTAAAATAATTATCCGTACACTAGTAAAATAAACATCCGATATATCTATTGTTTACATTGTTTAATATTTTCATTGTTCATCTATACTTTTCCTAAATTAATTGGTGAGTGAATTCAACCATGCAGCAACGTCAGGTAGTAAATCATCTCTTAGTTGTTGAATAAGGTATCTCAAAACATTTTCCATGGCCTGCCGTTTCAACTTCTCTGCTGTCATCGTTGCCTGTAGTTCAACAAGTACACTATAATTCAGCTCTATTTGAGTTCCATGGAAAAATGAAAAACAATGGAAAAAGAATAAAAGCCTACAAAGAAGACTTCAATTCCTGGCTCCTATAAATAGTACTGGAAACATAGAGTTGCCAAACTAGATGCAGAGGATTGTTTAAGTAATCTATTATCAGAAAGTGACATATAACAGAAGGTCAATAACTTCAGCTATATTCCTTTTAATTTATTAGCATATAACAAATGATCAAATGCAGCATACTATAAAGTGAACATCAAATTTCAATGAGTAGCTCCTTTCAACATACAACAAACATTCATAAACATGCTTACTCATAGAATAATGCAGGTTGTTCAATTAGTAAGCAACAGCAGACCAACAACAGAGTGAAGGGGGGGAAAATAGGATCAATAACAAGAATAGATCCAAGTTAAGCATTTACGATATCCTTCCATCTAGCAAGACAAGGACTAATCCGTCGCAAATCGAAAATAGGTTACTACATCTACGATGTGGGATTCGAAGTCCGATACTTGCTTAAGCGAACTAGTGAACTAATCACTAGATTAGCCCAAGTTGTTTAAGCATTCAGAGTTTCAACCGATATGGATAATATCCAACTTCTTAGATTAAGTGTTTACTGTTAAGCCAGAAACTATTGAATCCATGCATCAAATTCTAACAGTGATGACATCGGCTAGATAAAACCAACACCATCAAAATTGATAGAACAAATTTCAAAAGATAATATTATTCAATATAGCTTCACATTCTATGGTATAATTTACTTTTCTTGATAATTTTATTGAAAAAAGTTTACATTACTCACAGTGAGTGGAGTACTTAACAATATATGATGTAAAGTTCTTAGACACAAAATGCAGATAACGAGGTTCCACCCGACAAGTTAGGAAACCCCAAACTAACATTATAACCACTGCCAACATATATGCAACCGTTGCTAATTGACATGCCTCCATACACACTTGCTCCAGTTTTGTAGGACCACAAAATCTTCCCATTTTTTGCATTCATTGCATATATTGATCCCAATAGATCTATTGATCCAGCAAAGACTGAAGGATTACCATGTGTTCATAACATGCAGCGGAAGAAAAGAAAGTAATCCTTAAAGATCTATTTTGTGCGTAAACTTTATTCCTATAATATAATATGATAGTAGATCAGATTTAAATACCTGAGTACGCTAGTAAAAATATTTTTCTCCTTCGATGGTACGAAGGCACTATGCGTATCCACACCGAGACCAACATTTGCTGTCAACCCCTTGACCAATGGACATCTGATCTAAATTGAGAAACCTCTTGCAACTCTTTGCACACCATAAAATTCTTCTCTAAGAATTAGTCTCACATACATTTATGTGCATAGAGGTAAAGGAATAACAACCCTTGTTATTCTCTCTGTCTTTCTCATATTTGCCTCTACTCTTGGCATACCTATATATAGTATGAGATTTGTTGTTGATTTTAAATTTGAATCTCTATTCAAATTTGAATCATATCTTACTATTTTAATTTGAATATTTTAAATTTATGAATCATATCATAACTCAATTTGAAACAAAATCAGTTAGGATCTCATCCAACTTTATAATTCAAATTTAGAAATGGAATAACTAATTATTCTCAAATCTCATTTAATATTTCTCAATTATCATACTATTATTATATTTTTGGTACTAGCAAAAAAATATAATAATATTCCATTTGAATTAATATAATTATCTATTTGATCAAATCAAAATAATAATTAAATAATTCTATAGCAAAGGTTAGAACACTCGTTAGTGTGTGACCCCATAGGTTCAATACTAAGCGGGTAGTAAATTAGTCATACTAAATTTACTAATCAAGGTTGGCGTCTAGCAACACTCCTCAACGACCCGATAGTATGAAGTAATATATTTTTACTAAGAACCTTAGAAGAACAAAGTATAATTCCTTCCATCTTTCCAGCTCTTGGTTAACCTTTAGAGTATGGTTTAATTGTCAAACTCTAACTTGTTACCATTATTATAATGAATTGTGAATGACATAAGAAACTCATTTCTTCATTCATTCAATCCCCTTGGCCAAGGTTTTATTCATCTCAGTCATTATAATCATAGAGCTCAAACTCTTTACCGAGAGTTGATAGATTCCCTATTGACTAATCATTAATTCTACAAATATTTAAATTATACCCAATATCCATTCAACTAGCACCCTAAGGTATTAGGTGTCCGGAATCAAAGTATAATAAATACATTGTTAATTACTATGACAATCGCAGGTCAAAGGAAACTCTATTACCATGTTCATCTTGAGAATATCCTATTGACAAATATGCGGTAATTATAACCATTAGGAATTCTCAGAATGAGTCAGTTCAATGGTCATATCTCTATATGCACCATCTATATATATAATTTAATAAATGAGATCTATTAATTTTCATCCAATGAAGACCATTATATATATATTGATCTTTCCGGATTATTAATGTCCTTTTTAATAATCCTATGACCAAGAACAATTTAGATTAAATTATAAAAGATTTATTTCTCAATATTATGATCACTATCATAATAATAAATCTCTAAATTTAATCTAGGACGTTATTATATTAACATTTTAATATAATAACAATAACAAATTATTTGAAACATGATTGATTGGATTGTGGTCATACTCCTTATTCCCAACAATCTCCCACTTGCACGAGAGCCAATCATGATAGATTGGATCTTGGGCATACTATTATCTCAATAATCTCCCACTTGCACTAGAGCCAATCAATCATGTGTATAATTTTTCAAAGCACATTTGTGTTTGTCAAAACTCTTTTGACCTTAAACACCTTTGCTCTTGAGCATGTTTGCTTGACCTTTTGTAAAATACACCTAGTGCATAATAAATATCACGTTTTCTCAAAAGATGAAATCTTCCACTACAATAGTGCATAATTTTATTTTAAGGACAATCCTTATTGAACATGATTATAAAAAATCTAAGTAACCATTAGATCTATCTTTATAGAATTGTATCATGATACAAATAGGCTACTTTTTCGAAAAATTAGTTTGACGATCAAACTTTTTATACTTTCAGGAGAAATTATAGGTATACAATTCTAATAAAAGTAATTGCACTCCCACTCTTTCTTTAAGATGGAATCCTTTTTTTTAAAAAAGAATTTAACCTCTTATTACAGACACTTTGTCATACGAAGGGTGATAAAAATAATCTCATTATTTCTTTAGAGTAACCAATAAATCTCATTTATCGGACCTAATATCAATTATATTGTTCTGGAATCTCTTAATACATATAAGACATCTCCAAACTCTAATGTTCTTAAGTTTCAACTTATGCCTTTTTCATATCTCATATGGATAAAAAATTAATTTAGTGAAAAATTTGTTAATTTAGTAACATTTCTAAAATGTAGTCCAAATATTTAACAAATAGTGATACTCAACTAAATCAAATTTCATATTTCTTAAACATGATGGAGTACATAGGATACTAGTATTTATGTACGGAGAGAATCTTATTCCCTATTTAATAGAATATCAATTAGATGTTAGAGATTTTACTTTAAAACTCTTATAATAAAAATACTTAATATCTTTATTATTGGTCAAACTAACCCTTAAGAGCAATTTTAATTGGCATTCTCAATACTCATATTGAGTTTTTCTAAAAAGATCCCAAACATTAATCATATTAAGGCCAATTATAAATTGTTTGAAACAAAATAAATCTCCAAAAATACTTACAAGAACAATTTTTGCTAAAGCCATTTGGCTAATGGCATTCCAACTTCTAAAGTTATTTAATTCAAAATATATTGTCCAATACTCCCACTAATTTAAATAAAATCTTTGATAGTCATACTATCTTATTTTGAGCATCATACATCTTTTTAAGATGTTCAATAATAAATAGTGGGTATATGCTTTTGAAATTAAAACTCATGGTTGTCAAAACAACCCATATTATAGTAAAATAATACTTTAGATACTTTATAAGTACTGACTATTTCATCACCAATTTTATTGGACAATATTATTTCAATAGGATTATCATATCCATGAAACATTTTTATACATAAGAACAATTCTCAATGTATAGCCACTTTATTACTTTCAAGTATGCCATACGATAGATGGACATATTTAAAATATGAAAGTAAATCAAGAAATCTATATTTCTAGCAAAATTATTTAGAATCGTAAATGAGTACCATGGTTGTCAAGTTGTTACTCATACCTATTCTAAATAAACATGATTAAATTATATCCCATATAATTATAATCCCAAATAATTATCTGGTTATCAGACAATTATTTAACTGAATTATATTTTATACCCCTAGGTTATCTAGGTTCAAATATAAAATTAATTCTCCTTATGCATCATCATATACATGAATAAATTCTATCCGTGATTATAAGTCTCCTGGTTGTCAGGTCGTTCCTTGTAAACAAGAGATAAATTTATTTGTTTGACAATATCCTAACTTTTAGGATTTGGATTTATCTCTATTGTTAGAGAATTTTTCATCAGTACTCATAGATTAAATTTTATACTCCCAGGTTGTCTAGGAAAAATATAAAATTAAATCCCTAATACATCAAATGTATATACTGATTGTTATCTTGAAAATAAAACTCCTAGTTGTCAGGTCGCTCTTTATAATCAAGAATATTAGAAAAAAACTAATTTCTAAAATTATAGTGTTCAAAACACATCAATCAAATCAAAATTTGATTTTTCATGTACAAACGTTTAGCCTTAAAAAATTATCAAATTAAATTTGACCTTTATATATACACTTATATATATATAAGAAACAAACAAAAGATATTTTGCATCTTATTCCTTTTATTGTGATCAAAATCACACTAAAATTTAATAAATAAAATTAAACAAAATATTTTATTATAAATATAACTTTTATATTAAAAATTGATAATTTAATCACAATTAAATAATTAAAATAAATTAACTATTAATTTATTAGAAAACCATCTCAATGGAAATAAATACATCACATGCTTAAAAATAATTTGAATTAATCCTATTAATTCATAAACTTTAAGAAAATAGGAATAAAAATTTAAACACAAAAAAAGCCAAAGCTCTGATACCACTGAAGGATTACCATGTGTTCATAACATGCAGCGGAAGAAAAGAAAGTAATCCTTAAAGATCTATTTTGTGCGTAAACTTTATTCCTATAATATAATATGATAGTAGATCAGATTTAAATACCTGAGTACGCTAGTAAAAATATTTTTCTCCTTCGATGGTACGAAGGCACTATGCGTATCCACACCGAGACCAACATTTGCTGTCAACCCCTTGACCAATGGACATCTGATCTAAATTGAGAAACCTCTTGCAACTCTTTGCACACCATAAAATTCTTCTCTAAGAATTAGTCTCACATACATTTATGTGCATAGAGGTAAAGGAATAACAACCCTTGTTATTCTCTCTGTCTTTCTCATATTTGCCTCTACTCTTGGCATACCTATATATAGTATGAGATTTGTTGTTGATTTTAAATTTGAATCTCTATTCAAATTTGAATCATATCTTACTATTTTAATTTGAATATTTCAAATTTATGAATCATATCATAACTCAATTTGAAACAAAATCAGTTAGGATCTCATCCAACTTTATAATTCAAATTTAGAAATGGAATAACTAATTATTCTCAAATCTCATTTAATATTTCTCAATTATCATACTATTATTATATTTTTGGTGCTAGCAAAAAAATATAATAATATTCCATTTGAATTAATATAATTATCTATTTGATCAAATCAAAATAATAATTAAATAATTCTATAGCAAAGGTTAGAACACTCGTTAGTGTGTGACCCCATAGGTTCAATACTAAGCGGGTAGTAAATTAGTCATACTAAATTTACTAATCAAGGTTGGCGTCTAGCAACACTCCTCAACGACCCGATAGTATGAAGTAATATATTTTTACTAAGAACCTTAGAAGAACAAAGTATAATTCCTTCCATCTTTCCAGTTCTTGGTTAACCTTTAGAGTATGGTTTAATTGTCAAACTCTAATTTGTTACCATTATTATAATGAACTGTGAATGACATAAGAAACTCATTTCTTCATTCATTCAATCCCCTTGGCCAAGGTTTTATTCATCTCAGTCATTATAATCATAGAGCTCAAACTCTTTACCGAGAGTTGATAGATTCCCTATTAACTAATCATTAATTCTACAAATATTTAAATTATACCCAATATCCATTCAACTAGCACCCTAAGGTATTAGGTGTCCGGAATCAAAGTATAATAAATACATTGTTAATTACTATGACAGTCGCAGGTCAAAGGAAACTCTATTACCATGTTCATCTTGAGAATATCCTATTGACAAATATGCGGTAATTATAACCATTAGGAATTCTCAGAATGAGTCAGTTCAATGGTCATATCTCTATATGCACTATTTATATATATAATTTAATAAATGAGATCTATTAATTTTCATCCAATGAAGACCATTATATATATATTGATCTTTCCGAATTATTAATGTCCTTTTTAATAATCCTATGACCAAGAACAATTTAGATTAAATTATAAAAGATTTATTTCTCAATATTATGATCACTATCATAATAATAAATCTCTAAATTTAATCTAGGACGTTATTATATTAACATTTTAATATAATAACAATAACAAATTATTTGAAACATGATTGATTGGATTGTGGTCATACTCCTTATTCCCAACAAAGACAACATCATTTGCAACACTAACAGGTCCATTAGAAGTGCTGTTACTAGGATTAGCAGTGGACCATACAATTTTCCCATTACTTGCATCCATTGCCACCCAACCACCACTAGTTGTGGTTCTGTTTGATGGTGCAAGAGTGAAGTTTTTGGCCCCGGAATTTGCAATGTTTTACTATTTAATTTTAAAAGATATATGTTGTTACCAAAATTTTATTACAAAGTTACTGTTATTATTAGTCTTATGAATATATTGCCTATTTAAAATTTATAGTATTTGTTAATTATTTGTTTTAATTTTTTTATTATAGAATTCATAATTTTGTTTGACATTAGGCATTTTATATAGTAGTGTACAATATCAAACCTCTTAATTTATTCAATACAAAAAATATTTTAAATGAATATTATGCAATGAAGATAAAATATTAAAAATATAAGTAAAGTAAGTAAGTACTAACTATTCATATTTGCATGACTTTTAGCATTGTTTGTAAATGGTTCATTATAAGAGATTGATTGAGACATTGAATTAGTATATTAAGATTATCTTGACCTACACTGATACAAAAAAAATACAAACTTAATATGTTGTAGATTATCTTAAAAATCTTTTATATTAAGATTTAATGTGTTTATATGTTAACATTTCACATTAGAAATTTATTATATATTTAATATTATTAAATTAATATATTTTTTAATAATAAATAATGTTACGTGTCTCATGATTATTATCATTGGCTGATATAATAGCATTTTTTTATAATTGATATTTAAAATAGTTATTCAATAAAAATTGATTCAGTAACTCATATGATTCAGTAACTCATATAAATATGTAAAGCATTATCTATATTTTTAATTTTAGAATTTGAAAATTATTTATCCAATCACTGTTTGTAATATTTAATATAGTATTTAGATTTTTTATAAAATTATGACCCATTTTACCGTGATCAAATTTTGGCATTTTTTAAATTTTTAAATGGACAATAATTTTATATTAAGAAGAATTAATTTTTATTTATGCCATACATTTAAATACATGAGATGAAATATCAATATTTTTGTATTCTTCTTCTATTATTATGTTTGTATTTAGGTCAGATTTCTCCTAGTTTTATTTTAAAATTATAAAAATATATATTATTACCAAATTTTTAAAATATGAAAATATAAATTAAAATAAAAACTAAAAAAATTAAATTAAAGTATATTAAAAATTATTATGTTACATTAATTTAACACAATATATAAATACTATTTTGATAATAAAATTATTATGTTTGACAACTTTTTGTAATTATCTTATAACGTAGTATTTTTATATATAAAATGACTTCATTTTTTTTATATAAGATTGCAAATGCATATTTTTTTATTTTTAATATTTTATCTCAAGCATCTACATTAATTTGAAACATAAATATATTTTTTTAATAAATTTTTATAATAAAAGTTTTAGTTAAAAAGTATTCAATACTTCCTTTTATAATTTAGAACAGTAAATTTATTTTCATTTCAGAGTTATTACTTTGTAAAATATATTTAATCATTCAAATTTAAAAATATACATGGTAAAAAATAAGCAATATGTTAATTTTTTTCTCTTTATTCTATTTGTTATTATTAGTTTTATGAATACATTGTTTATTTTAATTTTTTAATTATTTATATATTATATGATAAAGATGAAATATTAAAAAAATTATTATTTTGTCCACTAAATTTATTTTATGAAATAGATTATGTAAGGATATACGAAGTCTAAAAAAAATTGAACACTAAATTTTAGTAACTTTTTGTATTTTTTTTATTAAGGAGTGCTTTGTAATATGTAAATTTTTTTAAGTTAAATAATAGGCATAAGAGTGTATATTAATTTTGTTATAGAATACCAATTAATTATGTTACTATGACGTCTGTTATTTTATTATTGAAAATGGATCGGTTTTTAAATTGAGTACGTATTAATAGTTTTTTTTATTGAAAGTGAATAAAATAAAAAAAATTGAGTACGTAGTAACAGTTTTTTTATTGAAATTAGTTTTTACGTTCTGTCGTGTCATGGGATAAAGCCAGTTTCTAATAAAGAGAGAACAGTAAAATAGGAAGAAAGAATTGGATACCAAAATTTCGTATCTCCATTATATATTGGTATAGATATAAATTTTATTTTTTATTATAAAATCATTATCAAAAACTTTAATATAAGAGTACTTTTGTCGTTAGTCTTACATGACATCATTTTTTTTATTTTTTAATACAAATATATAAAAATTATATATTACGTTATATATTATATTGGACGACGGGAATGAAATATATTAAAGAAATATTATTATTAGTTACCGACCATTAATTTTTGAAAATTTTTTTTATAGATGAATGATGTCTAAAAAATTTGGAATGTTAACTTTTAACTTCATATATGATTAATATGTTGTTTGATTAAGAAAGATATTGCTTGGATGGTAAACCATGTATAGTAATATTAATTTAATTAATTTTGTTACAAAATATTAATGATAAAATAGCAACCAATTATGTTATTTTTATTTCTGTACCTGTGGCAGTTCTATTGCCATGCGCTTCCATTACTGCATTTTTAAAAAGTAAAATATAATTATTAAGAACTAATTCAATTTATAACAAAGAAATTTAAATTATGTTATCATGTTACCTGTAACTGATGATAAGTGATAGCTATGGCCATTTGTCTAATTGTAGTCAATCTGGCTACCCCTATGTTTGTAGTTAATCAGCACCTCCACCAGTGTTTGGCATTGAAGTTGTATCAGTTGATATGGCAATTTGTTTTTCTTGTCGAATCATCTCCCGATAACTTGCACGTCTTCTAGCCAGGTATTGTTGTCTCTGTTCTTCGGTCATGTTCTGTCTTCTTTGCCTAGCATAATCTGTCCAACTGGGTCGACGTTGACGTGGTTGTGGATTTCGTGAAGTTTCCATTTTTATTTGTCAGAAAGATAGGAATAATATGCAGAGAAAAAATGTTTGTGAGAGCACGATTGAAAGGGAAAGAGTCTCTTAAGAGTTGAAAGTGAGTTAGTTTTTAAAGCGAGTACGTAGTAGCAGCAGTTTTTTATAGTTTTAAAATATATCGTGGGTTGATGGGAATCAGTTTGTCATTCTATCGTGGAGTAAATTCTTTCCTCGATAAAAAAATAAGAAATATGGAGGACGTAGTAACAGTTTTTTATATATTGAATCCAGTCTAAATAAAAAAATAAGCAGGGTAAAATAGTAAGAAAAAATTAGGTACCAAATTTTTTTATTCCCATTATACGTTGGTATAATCTTGTATATATTGGTATAAATTTAATTAATGAGTACACTTTTATCTGTAAATTTTGTTTAAAAAATAAATATTGGACATAAAAAAATATGTAAACCATGTGTTGTAGATTTAATTATTTCGATACTTTAAATACTATTGTCCCATTGAAATAACTATTAATAAAATAAATATATTTTATATACTATCAGTTATTGTACTATAATGATATATTGATCACTTATATACTATTATATTATGGACTATTATGTATAAAAAATACTTATTAAAAAATTATAAATAAAAAATCAAAAATAGTTAATATTTTGTTGACGTAATTTATTTATTTATATTATTATTATGATTGTAGTATAATGTTATTTATATTAATTATTTATTTTTTAATAATTTTTAAAAATTATCATAAATAAATAAAATAATTATAGATAAAAATACATTTAATAAATTTAATTTCAAAATATTATGTCTTTTGAGTACGTGGTGTCAGTTTCATCTATTAGAAATAGTTCAGTTATTAAGTTTTGTCATGAGTCAACTCATTTTGGTTTAAAAAAGAAAAGGGGCAAAATAGAAAGAAAGATTTGGATACCAAACTTCCATATCCCCATTATATATTGGTATAGATATTAAATGGTAAAATTTAATTTAGTTAAGTAAGTATAGGTTTTTTGTATTATTAATCATATATTGTTTTGAACTGAATTAGTTATATAATATTGTTATACGTAATGATAAAGCTAAATATTACAAGAGTTAAATGTTTATATAATTGGAATATTAAATGTTAATAATTGGAATAAATTCAATATTTTAATATACTTTTATATTAGTTAGTTAAACAAAACTTAGTGATATATTTTATGGTGTAAGACTTAATGATTGAAAGAGAAAAAAAGATTTAGAGAGGCTACACAAGCGTGTGGGGAATCATAGGAACACAAAGTGCCAAAGCAATAATAGCGAAACTCTTTTTTAATATTAATAATGTTTGCTTCAGGAAAAGCTAAATACGCAATTACTTTCAAAAAGGAGAAAAAAAAAACAAAAAAAAAAAGGGGACCTCTTATTGGCTTATATTATATAGAAACTGGAAAGCACTCTTTTGGATAGAGCTTTCATATTATTTTATCATCACTCCATAAATTAAAAGAGATATATTCCATAACAAATAATGATATTTTAACCATCAATCTTATATTTTGAAGTTCATAAATTTAATCTCTATAAAGATGAAAAGTTAAATTATCGTATCAATATTTAACACACAAAAAGAATGTTTAATTATCAGTATTATTAATGACTGTATCAAATATATTTATTAAGAAAAAAAATTGATTTTGGTATAGATATACATAGTGCCTTTATATCGTACAAAAAAAAGATTTTACTAACATACTCAAATATTTATTTAAATATGTTTTATATTATTAAAATAAAATTTTAAGCATAAAATAAAATTTTAAGATTATTTTATTAGTTTCGTCGCGTGTTATCAACACAGTATAATTCTTTACATGACGTTTGAAAAAGAACATTCAACAAGTAACAATTTCAAATGTAAACACCTTCCATTAACAAAATTAATCAATATTTGTGGTTTGAAAATTACGTCATTCATTTATCACCAATTATCATGTCCACATGAGTAATGACAAATGCATGTTGACAAGGCGTAACATGCTGTGTTGACTTAATTTTTTCTAACCAATTTAAATAAATTTATCATAAGAATTATTGCAACTATTGAAAGTTGTTTATTGGCTAATTTTTTTTTATATGAGGTTGACATGTGAGTTAAGATGAATTATGAAGTATTAGAGGAATATACATTATTGTGATGGCGTTCAATATTTTATTTTAGTAAAAAAATTGGACCGTTTGATTTCATTATAGAGAGAGACACACAAATTGGATGGTCCAATTTATGTGGAGCAGAATTTTGTAGCTACTGAAATCGAACTTAAAATTTTTTGGATAGATAATTTTTTTTTGAAACTAATCGAACGATTCGATTAACATTATGAAAAAAATTTAAAATGTCAGGAAGCAGTTGGATCGTCTGATTTACTTATTGTTATATATATACATAAAGATCATTAGAGAATTCCCTACTAGTTTTTCTTCTTTGTCTATTTCAAAAAACTAAGAAGTAATGTTGTTCTTCTTTTCTGGTTCTTCTTCTTCATTCTTCCAAAAAAATAATAGTAAGATTGAGAGTGTTTAGCATACGTATATTATTATGGATGATAGAGTTATTTTAAAAATATATTGTTATGGACAGATTTTATTACAAACGTATGAAAGAGTTCAATTTAATTTGTATGTGAAAATTCGTTAGATGTTATTCTGTACACATTGTCGTTTGAGGAATTAAAAGGTGTGATTTGTGAGAAAATAAATCGTCAAATATCTAGAAGAGTATCGTGTATTTTGTACAGGTATCCTTTATCCATGTTTGGTGGATTCGTTCAATTTCAAACCAAATACGTGACGGATGGAGCGAGCATGCATGAAATGTTTTCAATGTATATTGAAAATTGCCATCGAATATCGTGCATCGAGCTGTATATTGAGTTCGAACAATTTGAAATGGACTGAAATATTGAATTGAAAGATTATAATAGTGATAGCAAGGAGGAATTTGAAAGTAATTATAAAATCGTTGGTCCGGGTGAAGACGAAGACGAAGCTGACGGCACTATGACTGTAGATGTGACCAGTGGCGGATCCACGGGGGGACCTAAGGTGGCCATGGTCCCCCCCAAATTTTTTTAAAAAAAATAGTAAATAGTAATAATTAATAATATTAAATTTTTTATATATAATATTAAAAAAAATATAAGTTACAAAATTTTATAAATTAAAATAACTAAAAACTGCACTATGTATTAGATATTTGAATTATTGTTGTTCTTGTTAACAAATAGCTCATTCTAATAATTAATAAAAATGGTTCTATTATACTAGCCCAAGCCCATACTATTAATTAAAGTAACCCTAGTACATTTTTCAAATATTTATTTCAAACTATCATAGGCATAGCGTCACTTTTCTCTCTCTTTTAGTGATTCCCAAACTTTTGGTCTTCTACTCTTCTCATTTTAATTTTCTTTCAATACCAAAACAAGACATATGAAGAAAAACCATTGAAGAGAAGTGAACAACAAAATATTAACCATTGAATGCACAACAAAGATTCAAAGAGGTATATTTCAATTTTTTTTTAAGTTAATGACAATGTCAAGTATTATTTACATTATTTATTTAAAATAATTAATTTTTTTTTTATAATGGACAGTGTTCAAAGATTGAAGTGAGGACAAAACTCAATAGAATTATTTTTTTGTGAGACTTGGAACAAAAAATAATCAGGTAAATCAATAACTTTATTTTTGGTTATTATATATTTGTGTTTCTAAAATTATTTGTTATTGCTCAATAGGTTTAATATTTTTTTTTAGAAAATAATATATATGCAATTATTTTTGTTTTTTTTGTTAGATAGTTCAAGTTAAGTTAAAAATGTCAAAGATGAAAACAATTCACTCATTTTTCAAGAGAAAAGAGAGAATATATGATGAACAAAATTCAGCTTCAGATTCTTTGAGTAATGTTCAAAATATTATTGAACAACCTGTGACACAACTTGTTGAGTAAGATATTCAACCCCCTGCTTCCAAAATAGCAAGGACTGAAATAGATCAAGTTAATATTGATACATTGATGCGTGATCCCGGAAAGCGTCCGCAAATTTGGAATTATCCTATCAATCAACAAGATGAAATTCGTAGAGCATACATAAAGTTTGGACCATAAAGTTTTAGTATGTAGTTGAACATTGACTTTTATATAATATAATTACTTTTTTGATATATATGCTACAAATCATATTTTGTTAATTTTTTGTTATATTTTATATTTAATTGGCCCCCCTCTTATAAAATTTCTGGTTCCGCCACTGGATGTGACGGAGGTCGCAAATACACCGGCAAACCAACAACCGTTTTAGGAGCCTTCTTTCATGTGGTCGTTGGATTTTGAGACTATGCATGCACTTAAATTTTTTCAATATATGAATGCAGGTATGTAAAAAAAGATAATTATGTGATAGTTTGGAATAATAGATCAATAAGATCAAAAGAATAAAATATGTGATTTGTGAATTATAATTTGTGTAACATGCATTTGATTATTTTATTAGTTAATAGTTTTTCGTATGGATTATATTTACTTAGTTCTTCATGTAGATAAAATATTAATATTTTAAATGCAACACAAATAAACGAAAAAAATTCAGTAGAATAATTAGGTGCTTAGTTAACCTATTATTTATTATTTTTAATTAAAAAAAGTACATACTACTAAATAAAAGAACTTAATAAATATAATTGTATTAGAATTTTATTTTATTTTTCTACTTACCTTTTTTATATAGTCCAAAGATACAAAAATTAAAGCTAAAATAAAATTAAAAAAAATAAAAGGGTCAAATGAAATAATAAAAATAACTTGAAAAAAATTTCATCTTTTTAAAGAGAATGCATAAGTTAAAAGTAAAGAATGGATGCCCAAGTAGGAATTGACATTAAGAACTGAGTTAGAGAACATTAAAAATACTAGGTGAATGTGACATGAGAAAAAAAAATCATATAAAAAAACATACCTTAAAAAGAACAACAATCTAACTGAATGAAATAACTTGTTTGGAGTTTAGTGATGTATAAAATAATCTAAAATATTACTAAATAAAATTTAGAATAATTTTATATTATTTGATCAGATTTTAATAGAAGTGTTGTTTTTAGACTTTTTTTAATGTATTGGGTTAACAAACGGGCCTCTCAAGTGACAAGCCCATAATGGAAAGAAATGTTTGGCCCAATTTGTATCGGGTGGATTAGATCCATAAGCCCATCTCGTTCTGCTTCGTCATCCTGTCCCTGTGTTTCTCTCTCTCTCTCTCCCCAACACAACAGAGAAGAAAATAGAAAGAGAGTAGACAACATCACCATTCGCATTCACAGAGCAATGAGACGAAGACACAAAAATGACGGAGATAAACAGAAACACGAATCTCGGGATTCTCGCAAATCTGACTCAGATTATTCCGCGTCGTTCTTCTCTTCAGAGAAACGAGTGTTCTTTTTCTGTTTGATGTTTCGAATGCTGAACTCTCTTTTGGTGCAGACATACTTCAATCCAGATGAACACTGGCAGGGACCCGAGGTTGCGCATCGCATTGCATTTGGGTGCATACCTTATTTTACATTCTTCACCCGAATTTCCCATCTTTCTTCTTCACTTCCAATCGTAAGTACTGATCGGAGATGGTTTATTCCAGATACGGCCATTTAACGTGGGAATGGAAAAGGGGCATCAGAAGCTACTTACACCCGCTGCTCTTTGTTCCGCTCTATAGGGTTCTTGCCTTTCTGCATCTTGATACCCCTTTGGTTATGGTAAACTTGTTTCTTTCTAATCCTTTTTATGTTCTCATTTAACCACTTTGATTTCCTTCTCCCTGTAACTATACAACTTCAGTTTGAGTTGTTTTATCTGCCATTGCATATTGAAGGCTAGCTTAGAAGCATGTGATGTTATCTTTGATGAACTGAGGCATACTTCGTGCTTTTATGTAGTTTCTGTATTCTTTTGACAAGCAAAATGCAGTGGCTATAATTGAGATTTTGTATCCCTTTCAATCAGTGATAGTTCTAACAGCTAATGAAGTGGTTCATGTATTCTGCTTCACTTCATAAAACTTGTTATGTTTTCTATAATAGGTTCCGTTTTTAACTGGAATAAGATTCATGCAACTTGAGTATCTTCCTTGTCTCGTTTTATGGATATGATTCCACTAATTCTATTCTCTGGTCCTTGCTTCTTAGAGGAAGGCTCCACGGCTGCTGCAGTCTGTGTTTGCTGCAGTTGGTGATTTATACTTGTACAAACTTTCTGCAGTTCTCTTTGGTGACAATGTTGCAAAATGGGCTGTATCCTTTTTTTTTAATCTGTTTTATGTTAAAAATGCATGCGGCCATTATAATATAGGAACACTTTCTCCCCTTGTTATATAAGAAAACTTAACTCTGGTACAGCTCTTTTCCCAGTTGGCCAATTGGTTTATGATCTATTGTTCTGTTCGTACGCTATCAAATAGCTTGGAGACTGTTCTTACACTTGTATCTCTATACTTTTGGCCCTGCATGAGATCTTCTAGTAGAAGTTCCACTGTTTCAAGGAAGTGGAGTTTAGTTTTGGCAGCATTAGCTTGTGCGATCCGACCAACAAGTGCAATCATATGGCTGTATGTTGGCCTCCTTGAATTTTCAAAGGAACGTTACAAATTGAAACTCCTTTTTTTGGAGGTCGCACCCATCGGGTATGTTTAGTTGGGAATGGGGGAGTTTCTCATTTCATAATGTGTTATCTTCCATATCTATCTAAATACCAAGTTGGGTTAGATTATCGGAACTCTTATTGCAGCAATATATTCCAGGGAACTTATTTTGTTGCATTGGCTGCAGTCACATTAATCTAAAATTTCAGCTTTCAAATGTCAATCACAGATGTCTGATTTAGGGCGAATTATTTTGTATCAGGATGCTGGTGCTCGGACTTACCTGCTTATTAGATCGTATCATGTATGGCACATGGATTCTTGTACCACTTAATTTCCTAAAATTCAATTTTCTTTCTTCGGGCGGAGACTATTATGGAACTCACAAGTGGCACTGGTACTTCACTCAGGGATTTCCAGTGATGATCTTCTCTTTCTTACCATTTTCCATAGCTGGTATCATTTATTCAAAACAGTGGAGATACGCTTGTCTTCTTGCTTGGGTTCTGGGTTTATACAGTGTACTAGGTCACAAGGAGTTCAGGTACTTCAATCAAAATTATTCATACATATATAAGTGTATACATGATCTGCTGGTTTTAATTGGTTTATGATAATAATTACTATGAAGTACAGGTTTGTGTTGCCCGTTCTTCCCATAGCTTTGATCTTCTCTGGTTATTGTTTGGCTATGATAGAAGATCCTGGTTTGGCTGGTTATAAAGGAAAAGAATCTTCAAAGAAGCGTACCAATTGTTCTCTGAAGATGGTACTTGCTGTCATATTTTTGCTTGCCACCAATATTCCGATGTCTCTGTATATGAGTTTGGTTCATCAGGTATTGTCACTATTCTTCATTCTTACAATTGAGGGGTTATCTTAATGATCTTTTGTGAACATCTATGAAAAATACTTATATTCTTTACTTTCAAAACAGAGGGGACCTGAGGATGTTATGAACCACCTTGCCAGAGAAGCTCATCATGGGAAAGTGAAAAACATCCTATTCCTAACTCCTTGCCATGCCACCCCGTACTACTCCGTACTGCATCGCAACCTGCCAATGCGATTCCTGGACTGCACACCAAGGTTTGGAATTCACAATCCTGGAGTGGCTTGTAATCTTCATTGGGACTGAAATAAGATAACAACTCTTATTAATTTTATTGTGTTCTGCAGCGAAGAGAGAGGAGTTCTTGATGAGTCTGACCATTTTCTGATGGATCCTGTTTCATTTTTATCCGAATATGCAAAAAATATGTCCCTTCCGAGCCACATTGTTTTATTTGATTCGGAAGAACAAAAATTGAAGAACTTGTTAAATTCATATGATTATAGAGAGGTAATAATAAGAATATTGTAAAGAAATTACTGCTTAGTTTTTTGTTATTTATTATTATTGAGGGTAATTTTTAATCATTTGCTTATATTGGGATTTTAACAACAGGAAAGAAGATCTTTTAATGCTCACTTCAAGGTGGATCGCGAACTTCAAGCATCAATTGTTGTCTACGTTCATACAAGGCAGTGAATGATTATCCGCCATGCATAGTTTTGGACTCGCTATCCACAGTTGAAGGTGTCATTGCTTCAGGTTTCTCTTGAAAATTGACATTGGTGATTTGAAAACTTTGTACAACAGTGTATTTTTTGCCTCCAAAAGTTGCACTGGATAGTTTGTAAATTCCTCCCTAACACAGTTAGAGATGATCTACAGTTTTGTATTTTAAGGGAGTGTAATGAGGATGTAACAATGACTAGTTTGTTATCAAGAGTAGTGATCTATCTATCATCAACGAATTTTCCTTGGAAGATTTCTAACCATATCAAATGGCAAAATGCTTTACACTTTGGGGTTAATAATGAAAAGAAAGGTGTACATTTTCTGAACAAGTTGGATGAACACACAGTGAATGCTCTCTTACTATACTCGGAGCATTCACCTAAACAGAAAACAGAGACATAATATAGAGGAAACATTGTCAAACTAGCTGCTTGCTAGGCCTTTCCACAGAAGAAGCCTTCGGGGTTGGTCTAGAAACCTAGCCTGCCATGCAGGTTCATCACCTTCATAGACAAAACCACTCTTGCTATACAGTTTTTTAGCTGGTTCATTGTCATTAGCAACATGGACGTACGAATCTGTTATACCTGAAACAAAGACAAAGAAATTTACTTTTAATAACCTCAGTCAATGTTTAACTAACGCAAGACCAAATTGGGTGATGACAAGGACTAACTAACAAAAACTCCATGATTTTTTTTTTTATTTACTCTTGTTTAGGCCTGCTCTTAAATACTATATATACATGTGTATATATATGCATTACATTTTGAAAAATTATGAACACACACATATATATCAAAAATATTATTTGTGCACCAAAATCAGTTACTAAAATTAGTCACTAATGTATTTGTGTATAAATACATGTGATTTAATTTTTTTTTTCAATGTGTATTTATATTCCAGCATGTATTTTATACTGGTGACTGACTTTGGTAGTTGATTTTAGTGTCTAATTTTAGCGTATACACAACATAGTTATATATATACTCACAATAGCATCATACCTAAAATTAAAGATCTAAAATCTAATGACAATATATTGTCAGTGGAATTTTTTGTAACAATCGGGTGAAGTTTTGAACTTCAAGTAGAAAATAATTTCCAGCTTAATTATAGGCAAATTTATGTGACCAATTCATCTTTTGCCCCAATTATAGAGGCTAATTTGAAGGCAGTGTGTCTACATCTGTTATCCTGTAAGACTTTATTGGTACTCTTTTCTTTTAGGGGTTAATCTGTCCGAAATATAAATTCTCAGGAGTTTATTTGTCACTTTACTCAATTAAAATAAGTTGAAAATAAAGAATTCCAAGAGCAAAAATTTCCAAAACCATCACTCTCTAAATAGTAAAACTCCTAAACAGAGTATTAAAGATAGCGAGTCAAAGTTCAAGGATCAAGAACTTAAAAAAGAAAGTAGTTAACCAACTACACTGCAACTACTTTTCTGTTTTGCTAAAGTCTGTCTTGATTAATCTTGTTGAGAGACTAAGTCAGAGTCGCTGAGCTTTATATGGTTGTGTCTCAGTTATTGCAAGTGTAGTGTTGTAATACTCCAATAGCTCAATACATCTGTCTTTTTCTCTTTTCGTTCTGAAAAGCTTTCTTTTCTCTATTTTCTCTGCTGCAACAGTTTCTGGAGTTGCAAGTCGTCTTCTTTGTTTTCCAATTACAGAGTCCACTAATTTAATCCTCCAAAGTCTTTTCCTTCCCCTAGTAACACACACTCAAGTGTTACTAATTTCTTTCACATTTTAGGCCATTGATGTTTTTTTCTCCTTTCTCAATGGTGGTGTTTCTTGGAAAATATATAGTAGTTGATGTTACCAAACTCTCCACTATTTTACTAATCTTTTGATGAATCATTTTTGACATTTTTGGATAGTCGTCCAACAAGAAAATAATTATATACATTAAAAGAAAAAAAAATAAGGTATAGACTTTTAAGTTTCAAGATCTAACCAACTAGTAACTTATCTATAATGATGTTTCCTTATAAGCTGTGAACATAAGCACCCAAAAATTTAGTGCGCTACATGTTCCATTCAGAAATTAAGCAATGTTCTAACGGTCTAGGGCACAAAATACACAGAAGCAGTTACACAAATAGGTTAGATAATGGATTGATTTCTACAGTAAATTAACATGAAGACTGAGAGGGACGAAATATTGTTGAGTTAGAAAACATCCTCTATCAAGGCTCGCCACTGTTGGAATGTAATGGAAGGCAAGGCAATTTATCCTCTATCCAACCACTGTTCCAGTAATAGAGATGATTGGCATGTCATGTAACAGAAAGTTCCTCAATCCTCATCAAGATTGTGCACAAACCTGTCGTAATGGAGTATTTCAGTTGTTTAGGTAAAGAGGATGATTAGTGATATAGAAGATGTATCTTGATCGGAGTCCAATAGATATTTTGATAATTTAGAAAGTGCTTAATTCTCAGAGAAAGAAGCGAAAATGAATACATCAAGTGTCATGCCATTATGCCAATCTCAAAGCTAAGCCAAAAACTAGGGCTGTTTGGTTTGCTAAAAATAAAAAAGAAAACACAAATGCGGAAAAAAGCGCTGATGCATCCCACCCACCTTACGCATTGCGCAGGATCCAGAAAGAGCCACTTGTTCGCATCCAAAGGGTATAATATAGACAGCCTAACCTGATGCAAGCATCATGGGTTGATTCTACGGCTTGAACAGAGACAACTCAATTGCTATTCTAAGGCTCCCCTTTAAGAAAATGGAAACACAAACCAAACTTGATTTCTTCTCACACTTTTATTCGGTCAAAAACTAAAACCAAATCCTTAAACTAAATCTCAAAATAGAATACTAGTAGCAATTATTGTCTATGTTAAATGTCATTGTAACGTAAGGAACAGAACCCTCCACTATAGAAAATACAGTGCCTATTGAAAAACTTCTAAAGAAGCATATACTAAGATGCTTTCCACTTTATAGAGCTTGCAGCAGAAACAGTACAAACCCTCAACCCAAGATTATGTACCAGGAGTCATCCGAACCAAAATACAGAACACCACACGAAGAAAAAATGGGAAACAACAGAAAATAAAATTTGCATTTTGTAATTTAGTGGTGCATATTTTGTAATATATCCTTTTTTATATATATATAAAAATAACCAAACACTTTATTGCATAGTGTAAAAGATGGAAACAGCATTTCTTTCGCCAGGGCTTTAAACTATGGCTGTATACTCGGTATAGTGAGTTAGTGACAACTTACACTAATCAATTTTGAAGTGAATGTTTTAATGTCAACCAACCAATATTTAACTTTCCAATCTAGGTTTATATCATTCTCTAAACGATTGGTTGTCCATGCTTCTACATTACCAGTAAATGACCAGGGATAGAGGAAGAAAAGAAGGAAATGACTACAAAGACCTAAAAGGAATGAAATGGAATAACACTTTCAAATGCTAGAAATGTTTAAACAGAAGATGGGGATGCTGTAGCAATTGCCACCTCTTCAAAATAGGTGCTGGTTAAATTAGCGCTTGTTTTGCAACCGTGACAAACAGTGAAAACCATGACAAACATGCGAACTAGTTGGGATGTTCTTACTCCTGATGTGCAGAGGAAGGCTAGAAATGGAAGCCGGGAAGGGAGTTGGAGGAAAGTATGGCAAAACTTTGAAGCCTAGTTGGCTAAAATGTTATTCTATATTATGTCAATATTATAAAGACACATTTTAAAGAATAACACAAGACTAAAATATACTGGGGTGCAAGTTTTAGGGCTTATTTTGGTAAAGACTATAATTCAAGGACAAATATATGGTGTTAACCCTACAAAAACATAACAAAAGTTTTTACCTATACAATTGTCAGTTTGAGCTAATGAGCTTCATCATTTTCTCAATCTTCATCATCAGAGCTGGCTTCATCACTGCTGTAATCGCTACTATCACTACCGTCAAGATCCAAATTAACATGCTGCACTTGAATGACTTCAGGTTGCTTAGGCTGAGGGATGTGATGGGGTACTTGTTGCTGCTCAAACCTTGGTGCAGGAAGTGAGTCCATGGGTGGCAATGGCACAGGATCCCCAGGTTTCCACCCAGGTGGGGGAGGTGGAAGATCAATAGGCAATTGCACAGGCATTCCAGGCTTCCAGCCAGGCGGAACTGTAAAATTTGGTGGAAGCAACCCTTGAATTGCAGACAAATTGGCATCCACTTGCTGTGGAGGTGGAGGCTCAATAATGGCCTCAATTGTTTTCTCTTTCGTTTCAACAACTTTAGGCAATCCAACATCAAGGTCAGCAAAGTTATATAACTGTGAAGCTCTCATTTGCTCCTCTTGTGGCGCAGGTGGCAGTGCACCACGCAAAGGGGCTTGCCCAGCTCCAAATTCTGGTGGCGCAAAGGTTGTATAACTTATCCGGTGAGCATATGATAATATATCTGATAGCTTCAGCTGGGATGAGACAGTTGAGGATGTCAAAGAATCATCTTCACTGTCATCTCCCGATTTCAACCTCTTGGTGCTGCGGCGATAATCAGAGTAATCATCAACAAGAATGTCGAGACACCGCTCAGCATCTTTGAGTTTGTTGGCAAATGCAAGAAGTGCTGAATCTTTTGAGCGAATTTCCCGATCAATCTTCTGCTTAGCATCTTGCAGATCAAGAATCTCTTGGAGTTCAGCGACAGCTTCAAAGATCTGAGTTTGAAGAATAGTGAATTGTGAAATAACTTCTTTGGTTGTGGAAGGAGAAGAATCATGTGGGGTCGATGAATGAGCTTGGCCTTGGGTAGAAAGGAAGGTGGGGATGGATCCTCGGAATGCAGTGACCCAAAGCGACCTGTTGGGTGAAACTTCAAAGAGCTTAGAAGTTAAGGAAGCCATTTGTTGAAGAAGTGCTTGTGCTCGAGGGAGAGGTGGGAGAAGAGAGAGCAGAGCTGCAGAAGGGCCAGCTGCGTGGCGGTCTAGGTGGGGCTGGTGATGATGGCTCTGTGAGGGAGGGAGCTTTGGGGGAGTAGGATTCGGAATGGATGGTGAATTCGGGTTTGTGAGGCCTAGCCTAGCAGGGGATTGCACAATTTGGTGCTGAAGCATTTTGTACAAATGACTCTGATCCTTTTCTCTTTCACTCTTCTACCTGCCACAAATTAGAAAATGTTGTATCAGATCTGAATGATTTCTGAGTAAAGACCAAAGCTGCTTTATATCCAGCAATTTTCATCTGCTTGACAGAATATTAAAATAGCATTATTAATACATAAAAGAAACAAAGGAAAAGGTTCTTAGTGTTCTCTCAATATGAGAGAATGCCAGAACTTCAGGTTCTTCTACCTTAACTCCCTCATGGCTTCATAGCCATCTGAAACATACATCCACAAAAATCACTTACATAAACAGTTTAGAACCTGGATTCAACACAAGTAACCACAACCTTCCAAACACAGATAAGTCAGCACACAGACATGTAACCACAACGCAAGGAATCATGACAATCATTACACATCTCTTTAACCATACAAAAGTAACCTAGCCACCATATTACCCACCACTTCCTAAACACAAACCACCTTAACGAAGCCCACCACCAGATTCATCAAACGCAATAATCTACTGACAGTGTCACTACTCACAAGAAATAGAAGAGATTGCAAAGATTACACAGAACAGATTGCACATTGAACAGCAAAAGAAAATATAACCCTAATGTAAATACAATCAAGAGAAACAAAAAGGAAAAAACCAAAGAAAGATAAAAAAAAATATCATAATAACCCTAACATATTGCACAAATTTGGAATCCTTAAAAAATTATAAGAACAGATTACACAAATATAAATCATAAGAACAGATTTGGAATGATAAAAAATCATAAGAACAAATAAAAAAACATAACCCCAATATACACAGAACATATTGCACAAATTTGGAATCCTTGAAAAATCATAGGAACAGAGTACACAAATAAAATCATAACATAAAAAATTCATCAAAGGAAGATTTTTAAAAAAAAAAAAAAAACTCACCTGGATCACGAGGAAGAAGCGGTGTTTGCGGCGGAGGGAAGGAGTGAGCAAAAGCAGGTCAGCAGCAAGCAACTCAGCCACCGACGAGGGAAGGAGTATGCGGAGGCTGTCAGCGGCGGCAACAGGGCCGGTGTCGGACAGTGAGCGGCGGCGACAGGGACTAATCTAATAAAATAGATAGATGAACAAAGCAATTTAAAATCCATATCCTTAACAGATCAAGTCGTCAATATTCAATAATCAAGTAATCAATTAATCAAGATAATGAGAGAGGCAACAGAAAAAAAAAAAAAAAAAAAAAAAAACTAGAAGAGAGCAGATCGGTGCGGAGATCTGACCGGCGGCGAGAGAGAAGCACAGCCGCAGTGTGAAGGAAGTGGCTGCTGTTGCGGTGTTTGAGAGAGCTGTGGGGAAGATCACGGATTTCGTGTAGTTGTTAGGGTATTTTGGGATTTTCAAACTAATTTACTTGAATTCTTTCAAGGTTCTACCGTCATCAACCCGCTTTCATTACTGGGTTTTGTTTGGTGACTGCTTTCATTATTGGTTTAATGATTTATTAGTTTGACCGATTCCACTGTAATCAAGGTTCTGAAAACCGAACCGGTCATCGAATCGTTTTAGTCACTGGTTCACTGGTTTACTGGTCCAACCGGTCTAACCGTGGTTCAACCGAAAAAACCATTCCTTAATAAAATAATAAATAAATTATAAATAAACATGCTAAGGTATCTTTCAAATTTAAAACCTTATATAACATATCACCAACTAAATGTAATTAATCATCAAAATACTCAAATACTTACAGCAAATATATTGGCAATTAACATAATTATACTTTCATTAAAAATAGTTGAATTGAATTGCAGTGCACAAGTTAAAGACAGAGAATATTGCCTTAATGTAGCTAAGTCAAAAAGTAAAACAAAACAGGCCCTTTTAATTCTTACACTTGTAGGCTTCAATATAATCATTACCATACAAAGAAACTTTCTTGAAGGGATTTATGGCAACCAAAATAGGCCCTGCTTTTGTCTGAATTTTACAAGATATGATTAACAAGGTTAAATTAAAAGAATATTTTTCAGTTGTCTCAGTGAGTCCAGCTAGATAGAACAAACATCACTGTGTACTGTGGTAATTCTAGATCATATCTTACTTTTCTATCAGGCAGTGAAACAACAGACTCAGTTCCAGAAGATGTTATTATCTTCACCAGCTCCCAATTCCTATTTGAAAGTTGAAGCCAATACTGAACCTTTGAAACAATGAACTTCAGAAGTAAGGGAAAGAAATAGAAAATACTAAGCTATGCATGTCTTACTAATAATAGAATAGAAAAACTCAATCTCTTAGAACTCAATAATTACATCAGTTATCCAACTAAATAATTGCATCACAGTTATCATAACCTGATTTCAAAGCCTAGAAGCAAAGTGAAATTAAAAACATGAGACATACAATAAATCAAAAGATCACCAATTGCAAATTTTTTTAACAAGAACAGAAGTTAAGAACAATAAAATTAATAAATTATTCACGAAATTAAAAATAGTAACAGCATTCAGCAACAAACATTTAGCATTCAGCACAAACAGCATTCAGCAACAAACATTACAAAATATTAACCAATAATCACACTAAACCTCCAACTAGCAACCAGCAACCAACAATGACAAAATAGCAATAAACATTAGTACATAAACATTCCAAAACAGTGATGACTCTAAACCTGCACCCAGCAACCAATAATTACAAAGCAGCAACATTATAAAACATTACACAAAAATTTGAACAAAAATTCCAGAAATTAAAAAGAACAAGAAGAACCAAGCATTCAGAAATTAAACAGAGCCATCACTCATCAGTAAACAGAACAAAATTAAAAGGAAGGAGCCGATCGAAGCAAAATTAAACAGACCCATCAGTAACCAGAAGCAAAATTAAACAGAGCCATCACTCATCACTCATCAGTAACCACTAACCATGGCAATGGCAAAATTAAAAGGAAGGAGCGAATGCGAAGCAAAATTAAACAGACTAACAGAGCCATCGGTGACCAGAAGCAAAATTAAACAGATCCATCACTAACCTTCGACGGAGACACGGATGGAAACCGACGAGACGACGACAATAGGCAAGGCGACAGCAAGCGGCGACCCAACGGCGAGCTGCTCCAAGCCACGAACAGAGAAGACAGGGAAGATGGGGATGACGAACCAAGCTACCTGGGTTCCGAACAGCGAGAAGAAGAAGAAGTGGAGGCGCCGAGAACCTGGGGACGGCGGCGGCAAGGATCCTAGGGCTAGGGTTCTCTTTGATTTTCTTCAGAAGGGGCTAATGGGGGTGCACGATGCACGAATGATTCTTGATTCGGGGAAGGTGGCCGACGTGGTCGTGTGGAATAGAGCTGCCATCGGCGGGAAGTGACTGCACGACGGAGGCAAGAGGTGAGACCGGCGACGGTGGCTTCGATTTTCGAAGCTCAAACGGCGGTGGCTGGACGAACGTTGCGCCGTTGCCTTCGAAGCTCGAAGTTGGGACGGTGGCGGTGGCTGGACGGACATGCGCCAGCGGCTTCGATGAGGTTGAGAGAATCTGGACTCTGGACTGCTGCTTCGCGTTGTGGAGGCTGGAGACTAGAAGGAAGGGGGTTAGGGAACTTAGGGTTGCCATCCTGCACAGCGAAACGCAGCGTTTTTGGTAAGATTAAAAAACCGGTCGGATCACGGTTCGGTACGACCGACCGGTTCCCGGCCAGTTCAACGATCCAACGACGGTTTTTAAATTTGCCGGTTTTACCTTCTGTCCGAACCGTAATTGATAGCGGTTTGCGGTTTGACCGGTTTGACCGTCCGATTCGAACCGATTTTCAGAACCTTGACTGTAATTCAACAAAAATAATCATTTTATAATAAAATATAAACAAACACATTAAAACATAATTATAATTTACTTATATTTATATATATATATATAATAAATACTATTCAACTTCTTTTAAAATAACATGTAAATTATATTTTATAATGTATTAAATTTAATTAATCATTATCTTAATTATAATTGAATTATTTTGTAATTTATTATTTGAGATGAACAATAATATAATTTATTAAAATTCAAAAAATCGACCGAATTTCGATTCGATTCGACAGTTCAACGCTGATTTTTTAATTCCCAATTTTGGCTTTAATCCGAACTATATTTTTTATCGGATTGCAATTCAACCGACCAATTCGAACCGATTTTTAGAATCCTTTAAATTTTTTGTTATTGATTTAGCAACTTTTATATTTAATGATAAATTTTTTTTATTATAAAAAGCGAGGCTAAAGCCCAAGAAAACTATATCGAAACAATTCTTAAAAAAAGAAGTATCAATGGCGTATGCCATAAAATAAGAAGAAATAGCAGAAGATAAATTAAAAAAAAATAGCATCCCAACAGCAGATTATAACCCTGTGCCTTAGTCGATTAACACAAGCATCTACTTCCAATTCATGATGAATTTTTCAAGCGATAAACTTATGACATCTGAAATGGATCACAGCAATAAGCCAATAATAGATTTAGCATAATGGAAATTAGCATTATTCTCCCAACAAAATTTTGCAGCCATCTTTAAATCCACCTCAATACTTGGATTAAAAATATTATGATTGGTAGTCAAATCCAATCTAAGAAAAATTTCCCATAGTTCACCTTGAGTAATAGAGTAAGTACCCAACTTAGCACTAAAACATGCCGACCATCATAATTCCTTATGATACCATTGGAAGTAGGAGCATCCATGTGATTTATTTCTCTAAAAAGGAACCAATTTTACTCTTGGTTAGAGAAAGTTCAGATTGTACAAAATGATAGTCTTTAACTAAATGAAAAGTTGTTCAACAAATAAAATTTTTTTGTATAGAGTAGTCAATCTTAAAGATGAACTTATTCCACTGAAATAAGAGAATATTCATTGTGCAAACAAAGATCAAGGGTCAAAAAACACCTTGATGGTGGAATTGAGTTGATAGCCATAAATAAAGAATTTTACTCAATAAATTATCTATACTCTTTCACGTTTCGTACGCGACTTTACAATTACGAAAGACATAAAACACAAATTCAGGATAAAGACCACAAATCGATTGTCATTACTTTAGTATCATATAATCAAACATCAAACATTTAAAATTTAAATAAAATTTAAGCGATTAAATGGAAATAATGTAAAATAAGGGCAATAATGCTATTATTTCTATTTTGATTATGTTATTTTATACCTCACTGTTTATATTATGTGTTTGTATAAATTTATGAATAAAAATACTATCAAAATAAAAATTATAATGTCTATTTTTTAAAATAATTTGAATAATAAATTACATTATAAAAAATTTTATATAATTATTTAATTAAATTTTTGTATTTAAATATTTTTTAATAATAAAAATGATAATTTTTTCAAGAACCCTGGAACTGGGAAAGAGAGAGAGAGAGAGAAAGAGAATCCTATCTTGCTCAAGCCAAAAACAAAAAACTAACACTAACATTCAGTCGAGCAATTTTAGAGCCAGTTCAATCACCATCGACGGATCTAGTTTCTTGTTCCGATTACGTTGAGGTTCTTCGCTGGTCCTGTTTATTGCTTCAGTTCTCCGAGTCCCAAATCTGAAGCTACATAATATTATCGATTGCGATCAAATATTTCTCTAAGTTTTTTTTTTTTGTGCAGACATACTTGTTTTAAATGATTGTGACGATGTCTCTTATTTCATTTAATCAATTCTAGAATATGTAGATAGATTATGCGAAATTTCTAGTTACTTTGTGGATTATATTTGGTTTGACATTCAATTGAATTGATTATTCCATATTTGCATAGTAGGTTAGGGTTTATGAGGAGATTGTTGTTGATTGTTTTGTTGTTGTTATTGTTGGTGGTGGTGATAGTGTATATAAAGAGAATAGAAGAGAACAGAGATGGGATTCATAATGGAATTTGCGAGGCACTTGGTACTGAAGATGATGGAGGATCCAGAGGAAAGGGATAAGAAGTTCAGGGAGCATGTATATACCGTGAAAGACAGGTGCGCCAAGACCAAGGAGATGTGGAGTCTCCCAATGAGGCCCTATGGCTTTTGGACCTTCGAGCGCCATAACTCTCAGCTTGCTTGGGATGCCCAGATCAGCCAGGTCCAAGGACGCCGAGACCCCTACGACGAGGCCCTCCAACAATTCTCAGGTATCCCACCATGAATTCTCATCACTTCCACACTGCCATGTTTTAATAAACATTCTGCATTTGTGTTGCTATAGAATTTGGGTTAAACCATTTTTAAGGTAGAATTAGAATTGAAGGGGTAATGTTATGCGACTTTTTATGCCAATGGTTCAAATTGTTAGGTAGATGCACATAAAGTGTTGCGTATCGAATGGTACTTCATTTATGATTTCTGTTTAATGAGTGAATGGTTGAGCCTTAAGATGCTGCTCTTAGCTCATTTGCAGTTTACTATGGTACATGGACTATCAAACTTTCTGTAAAGCATGCATTGTTGTATAGACATGCTATGCTATTTGTTATATTTCTGGAACGTGAAGCTGCCTCTCCTGTATTGCCATTTTAGCTGCCGGCTTATCCTTTTCACCTAGCTGGTTTCTTCACCTAAAAGTTTGGAGAGAGGGGTTTACTTTGAGAGGTTCTGACTTAGATGTCAAAATCTAACATGGGGATCTTGGTGCTTTTTATAAAAGTATATAAAATTATAGCAAAAAATGACTCTTTTTTTTGTCCTTTCTTCTTCCATTTTATCCCATCCCACTTTATGCACCTTGGAACATTAATAACCTTGGACTTCTTAGGAAGATCCTTGAAGAGGCAACTACATTGAGCAAAATATCCATGTTATGACTATATCTCCATGGCTGCTAGAGTGCTAGTTATATACAATGATGCAGACCAACTTAGATCCAAAACGGGTCTTGTATGTTATCAATTAAAGCATCAATAGGTGTAACTCAGAACAAAATATTAACTGGGGTCGAGGGAGGAGTCATCGTAACAAAAAGTATATTTTTTATTTCTTGATTGTGTCGCTTGTTGGGATATGGTATTGTCTTAGAATGCAAGGTTTCTTTAGTTTTTTTTTTTTAACTTTTTTCTTTTGATTCTTTCTCTTTGAGGGAAGATTTTAGAAGAAGAAAAAGGTGGGAGGAGGAGGGGGCGGAATCTAGGGACAAGGTAAGAAGATGAGTTTGCCAATATAGACATGACGAGGGGAAGAGGGAAGTCAAGGGGTAGTGAAGGAGAAGGATAAAATAGATATTACAAAGTTAAATGTATTCTTTGAACATTAAGTATGTTTTATAAAGTTACTTTTATATAATAAAAATGCTTTAATCTCACCCATCAATTAAATTTTTAATGGATAAAATTTATAAAGAATCTTGGACCACCAAGGGTGCAAATATACTTTTCTCGACGAAGAAAGCTCCTACTTTGAGTCGGAATCTCTATGCATTTTTCTTATGTTCACATTTTCTGCATTCATTCATATATTATTTCTTTTCTTTTAATGCAGGGAAATGAAATTGTCACAAGTTCTTTTGGTGGAAAACTGTGAATTCCTCTTATTTCCCTCATTGAATTTTCTGTTCCATTTTTTATGGAGACATTGCAGACAGCTGGTTTTGTACTGCTTCAATATCTGAATAAAGTTTCCTAATATTAACTCTGGTATTATGTGAGACTCTTATTTTTCTTTTTAGAATTTATATCATATTTCACAATTGCACTGCCGGGATGCTTAAACATATACAACATTTCTAATGTTTTAAAACAAGCTATTTTTGAATTTTGACATATTTTGTGTGTGACATTATATATTGTAGATTTGGTAACATTCTTGAACTAGTTTTGCCATATAACATACAGAGTAGTTAATCTTGCAAAATCTCAGTGGAATCTTGGGTTCCCAACCCATCCCAAAAACAACCTAGGATGAGATTGTACGAGATATCAGTTTGTGTCTCAACCGCCTAAGCCGGAGTCATGCTGGGATCCCAATCAGAATCTTTGTGTATCCCAGAAATTCCCGCCGAGATGATATGCGAGAGTGTTTAATCCCCTTCCCACACAAGCAGCATCAATAATGGATTTTAAAGGGGGTATGTGGGTATTATCTGTCTAATGTTGTGTTAGTTCTGTTACTACCATTTCTCTCGTCAGTAACCACTCTGCATTCATTCAGCAATCCTTATTTCTATAATTTTCTCATGCATTTATGCTGTCTCTTCTTCCCTGATGCGCCACTTGTGCAATATGTTTCCTCTTCCCTAAGCAAGACATTAAGCTTAAACACTTCCCATCAATAAAGCTTCCTGCTATATCTTCCTCTATTTGACTTATACCTTCTCTCCTTGGTCATTCTCAGTTCAGTCTTTGCTGAATCCTCCCCCCCCCTTCTCCCCCCCCCCCCCCCTCTTTTGAGAATCATTGTGTCCCTTTTTCTGTTGTAAGTTTGTTTCATAATCATTACATAGTAAAAACTCACATGCAGTTGTTTTGATGTGAAATTAATAGTTAAGAATCATTAAATGACAACTTAGTCAAACTTCTCAAATCATCTAATGGTTATCGGCTATCACCTTCATATAAGACAATTGCATGTGAATATTCACCCGTATGCATGCTATTTATTTTGCAGAATTTTCCTCTTAGCTCTCTTCAGCTCTCCAACTAACATATTATGATGACTATTTTCATGGAAATTTAGTGTCACCCATATTTTATGTCGACTTCAAGATTTTTGAGACGAAAAATGATATTTTTACAGCTTTTTGTGTATATTTTCTCAATGATTTAAAAACATAAATTTTTATCTTTCTCAATTTTTATCAATAGCTTTTATTAGTACAAGTGAAAAGTGTACAAGAAATGTGTATATAAAGGTAATGCATATAATATCACTCTTTTGAATCTGGCGGAGTTATGTTTTGATTATATTAATATTGATTGGGGCGAGCATGACTTATGCAGCCTCATATGCTTATTTTAGTATCTTCTTTTAGAGACTAGAGAGTAACACATTTATTTGGTCAAATTGCATTCTACGGTGAAATTTTTTAATTCTTTTACAGATTATGTGTTATCTATTATAATCGAAATTTCTAATTAATATAAGCAAGAAATCAGGCCGCGACGATACAACTTAAAATTTTCAACTCAAGCAAATTCTAAAGGTTTATAGATCTTACTCCGAGGTACCATCTTACTACAAATAATAATAATGTTATTTGATTAATTGCAATTAAATTATTCTATATGATCAAATAAGATACTTAAATGAGTAAGAGTTTAGTTGTTACTATGCCGAAATTTAAAGTAGTAAGATGAGTAACAACACAAAATACATACTTAAATGTTCCAAAATAAAATTCTAAATACTGAAGGAGGCTTTATAATTGTATATTATTTAATATTTATAGTGCAAATCAAAGTAAAGAATGTCCCACCATTTCTATATCATAATAAAAATAGTAAGTCTATCAGTTTTATCTATAAGAGAGAATATATGAATCTTAGACTATATATGTTACGTGTATACTAAAATTAGTCACTAAAATTAGTTATTATTATAAAATACATATTAAAATATAAATATATATTAAAAATAAACTAAACCACATATATATTTATACACAAATATATTGGTAACTGATTTTGGCGTATGAATAATATTTTTTATGAAATATACTTTTATATGTACCAAAAAGTAACTTGGTAAAACCTTGTGTGTTAGTGTGCACAAAAATATTTGGTCCTACAGATATGATAAGATAACCAAGAAGAACAGAGGACATTATTCACGTGGTGAAAATTCATAGCCTTGTGACGTAACAATAGTTTTTGTCAACCATTACATATAGGAGTAGCATTTTGGGAGAGGGTAAAACTGAGATAAATGAGTATGTTGGACTCAAAAACTTATGTTGGGTTATTAACATCCTGATACTATTGTCGCATGTATGTGTCGCATACTATATTAGTGCATTAATGCACATGCACTTCTTCAACGGCAAAGCCATAACAATAATCAACTTGTTAACTACGTTTCTTTCTCTCATAATGTACAAATATTTATATTGCTTTTTAATTTTTTTTATAATAAAGAGTTATTGTTTTAACTTTTAACTATTGACGCACGATCTGTATGTCGTGAATTAATTCCATATTAAAGAAGTCTTTTTTAATTTGTCTTTTGTTTTCTCTATGGAGATTATTAGAGTAATCTAGGTGTTGAATTATAGATTTTAAATCTTAAATTCTAAATTATATACTTAAATACTAAAATTGAGTAATGTCAGGCAACTAAAAATTAATTCTCAATATTTTCCCATTGTATTAAATTTTAAAATTAAGCCATTAAGATATTCAATATAATTATTATCAAATATATGGTTTGGTTGCAAATTACAATGAGTATAAACATAGGTAGCACTCTAAGAGTACACAATAAATAGTATCTCTATCTCTTTTCACCAAGCTAATAGAGCAAATTATTTATTAATTTTTAGGTTAAAGATTAATCTGCCTTAAATCTGAATTTTATTCAGGAGTTTTTTGTTTGCCAGTAAATAACTGCATAAATAAAATGGAATTTAAACATCCGATATATGCTTAAGTGAACAAATTAAATAAATTAATAATTCGACTAATTTAAATTGATTAATTATAAACAACTAATTAATAACGTTCTAATGGCAATGTTTTTCATAGCTATAAATACATGTATATATAATGTACCATGCTAGGAAAACAAAAAAATACAGCCAGAATGACAATAATTAATAAAAGTTAAATAAAATAAGTTCTGGTTTTTTTTATTAATATTTTTTTTTGCTACAAAATATTTTAGTCCTTCAATATACATATACATTAATTATTTCACCAATATAATAATGGATAATATCGTATATTGGTGGCTTGAAGATCGTTGTACTTTACCATATATGAAGGTGGACCAAAGAAAAAGAAAATAGACACATATCATAACCCCAAAACACATACACACATATACAACTAGCTTAGCTTCAAAAAGTGTCCTAGTTTGATGGATATAACTACTTTATGTGATACACAAGTAAAAAATATAACAGAAATTTTATGGTCCTCATCTTTTGGGTTTTGTTGTTTTGGATTAATTTATACTTTACAATGTATATACAACTTACCTCTTAAGTATTCCTTCAACCAACTAATTAAAAGGACATTGTAGCAATGTGTATGAATATGTGTACACCTTTATATAAGGTTGTCCTTCATGTTTTAGTCTTGCATTGCATTATATTCTAGGGAAGAACATATCAAAATATACATAGCTACCAAAGAATTTGGAATCTAAAGTACTTGTAGATTATTATTACTCTCAAAAGGGGGGCGACGGCGGCGGCGGTGGCATTCGGAATTCGAACCATGCTACTTCTAGCGATTTGCATGCTTCCACTATCATCAGTGGAAGCCATGGTCCACCACTACAAGTTCAATGTAGGTAGCTGCATTGCATTTCCACTTATTTGAATAGATTTTAGTTTTGATTTAGAATAAAGTGAGAAACAAATTATTGAAGATTTATATTTCGAATAAATTAGTCTTCAAAAAAAAAGTATTAACGATGTCTTTTAGGATAATAAATGTAGATAAGTTAGTTCGAATTAAAAATTTTTATCCTAATTATAGGGACTAATTTAAAGATATTGTGTCTGCATTTTCTATTCAAAAAGATTTTGTTATCACTTTTTTTTTAAAGATTAGTTTGTCCAAAATATAAATTACCAAAAATTTATTTGTCATTTTACTCTTTCAATTATTATTATTACCACTTTAGTAATTAATCTAATAATAATTTTTTTGTATGCATGCAAATATATATATACACACATTATGGGTAAAAAGATTTGACCGCTGTCATTGTAACAAATACTTTTCTTGTTTATAAAAAATAACAAACTAATAAATCCTTTTATTACTCAACTTCCCATTATCATACTAGTAATTATCCATGTCAATGTCTTAAGCATTTTTTTTTTCCTATGTCAATCATTGAATTATATATCTATCATTTTATATTATATTTTAAATATAAAAAGTGATAAAGAATCTTAATTTATTCTCTTAATTTCTAAATAAAAAAGTTTTAAATTTTGTTATTTTTTATGTTTTCAAAAAGTAATATGTATTTAAATTTTTATCTATTTAAATATTAAAAGAATAATTAAAAAAATAAATTAAGGCTTTAAATGCATATCCCTTGAGAGTCTTGACCCATCAATGATAGCCCCTGTTTCTAAATACATCAACAAAAAGTAGTGATATAAGATATAACTTCTTTAGGGGCGGTAAGCTTCCTTTTGCTTAATCATAACTTCTTTTCTTAATTCAGTTGTTTTATAGCTTCAATAAAACACAAAGTTGAAAATAGGAAAGTACATAGTTAGATAGGAATATATAACATTTGATTCCAAAGGGGTGAAAAATGATTCACTGTTATAATGTTTTATGTATATAATATTTTGGTTAATTAATCAAACATACAATTTGTTCAATTGGGCATGTTGCATATATATATACATTGGGCCTTACCAAAAACATGTGTGCCTTGACGAAATTAAACAGCCAAGTGATGGTGAAATTGTTGAGCAAGGCAAGGAACTTGTTCGGTTGTCGGGTTCCGGACAGATCGGGTGTGCAGGTGAAGGAGTGAGGACGCCTTAGCTTTGATCGCACTGATTACGGGTTTGCCGAGTAGCCGAGCACTTGTCCTGGAGAGAGGATGAGGGGGGTGCCACCTGCAAAGACACTCCGACGCTCTAGTCAGCTAGTATGCAGGCGGGAGAAAATGATACGGAAAGGTGACGTACCTCGGGGGAAGAGCCAATCTTCCCTTTATATATATGTCAGTAGTGGGCCCCTCATGGGGACAGGCCCATATTCTCAAGGACGTTGTCCTGCAGCCGCATGTGAGCCGTACAGGACGCGTGTCCGAGTCGGTTGGAGGGCGCGTAACCGGGCCGGATGGAGCTTGGACCGGGTCGACCCGAACGAATCCTGAGCCAGGCCGTAACAGAACTTAAAAATTTTGGTACATGCATGCTGCAGTTAGTTAGTTAGTTATACATTTTTGTTATTATTTTTGAAGAAATAACTCCTCATATTCCTATATGATGGAAATTAATTAACACTAATTAATTGACCAGTAAATATTATTATTTTAGGTTAATATTTAATTAGCAATGATTTATACCAATATTTACAGATATTTGTATATAAAAAAATATTATTTAAATTTATATTTATTAAAATCTGTATACATGAATTAATACAATTTACACTTATATTTTTAAAAATTTATATGCATAAATTAATAATATTTATTTATTAAAAATAATTTAATATTTATATTGAATAAATAATAATCAAAATTACTAAAAACAGCTGGCTCCCTATCATTTTTGATTAATTAATTGGTTAATGAAATGTGTAATAGGTGGTTATGAAGAATGCTACAAAGTTGTGCTCAACAAAGCCTATTGTGACTGTAAACGGAAAGTTCCCAGGTCCCACCATATATGCCAGGGAAGATGACACTGTTCTTGTTAAGGTGGTCAACCATGTCAAATACAATCTTAGCATCCATTGGTAAGTACTAATTAGTGTTATAGTGTTTTTTTTTTATCATTCTAAATAATATCCTTCTTTTTTCTACTACTTTTTTATTCTAGTTTTTTTTATTTAACAAGGATTAAATAAGATTTTGATTTTGATAAAATATGTAATTGTTGATTTTGTATTTTTTGTGATTTTAATCTTAAATTTTTTTTTTCGGTTAATAAAATTTATTTTGTTAAGAAAAAGTACAGGGTACTATTTTTTTATTATTAATTTTTTTAAATAACTTTTTTTTTACTAATATTTTTTTATCCATACTTATTAAGATCTCATTTCAATTTCAGATTCATATTATTCATCTCTCTCATGGCTTTCAACAAAATCACCACTAATTTTGAATATTCTATTTCATTTTTGAATATTCTTTTTAGTAGAATTTTGGATATTTTTTTATTATAAAATATTCATTTAAATATTAATATGAGTTAAAAATAAAATTTTAAAAAAATAACTGTTAACTGACATTGATTTGATAAACAGTTAGTTCTTTAGTTGTACTCTTTTGTTAAATGTTGAAGGGACTTATTGATATAAAAATTTATGGCAATATTTAACATACTAGTTAGTATTTAAAGTAGTGTTTGGTAGAGAAACAGAGACAAAAAAACTGAGATTGAGAAATAGAAACTAAGAGATAGAGATTAAAATAGAGACAAAAATTTTAATATCAGTCTCTAAACCAATAAATATAATACTGAGTTTCAATTTTTCAATTTCAGTATCTCAAAATAAACGCTACCTAAAAAAACAAATTAATATTAGAAACAAAAATAAAAAAAAAGGACAAAATTAAAAGTAAAAAAAATTGATAAATGAAAATTGGACAGGCATGGGGTGAAACAACTGCGAACAGGTTGGGCTGATGGGCCAGCATACATCACTCAATGCCCAATTGAACCGGGCCAAGCCTATGTTTATAACTTCACACTCACAGGCCAGAGAGGCACACTTTGGTGGCATGCACATATCCTATGGCTTAGGGCCACTGTTCATGGTGCCCTTGTTATCTTGCCCAAGCTTGGAGTTCCTTACCCATTTCCCAAACCTAATAGGGAACAAGTTATCATATTGAGTAAGTTTAATAGCAGAATAAGGTATATTTGTTGTTTTAAAGTTTGTTAGAAATTTTAAAAATATTTTTAACTTTTATTTTATTTTAGTTTTGTCCTAAAAAATTTTTATTTGTATTAAATATACTTTTAACAGATAATTTTTTAAAAAATTTAAAATTAATTTAATAACAATTTCACAAGAACAACCTTTAATACAAGTGAATCAGATATAGTTGTTATACATTATTGCTGGATTAGTCCTAAATTTTTTAAAAATTTAGTTGTCAGGGATATATTTGATATAAATTAAAAATTTTAAGAACAAAATTAAAATAAAATAAAATTTAGAAATATTTTTAAATTTTTGACAAAATTCAAAAATAAAAAATATACTTTATCCTTTTGAATATTTTATAAGGTTTAATTAATATTTAGATTTTTTTATCTTTATAATTTGAAATCTTGTATTCGAGTCTTTATATTATTATACAAAAGTTTTCAATCATATAATTTAAACATTTCTAATCAAATTCCTATACCATGTCAATTTTTTCTCAATATATGGTACTTTAATTATAGAGTTTTGATTAAAAAAAATTAAATTTTAGGGATTAAATTAAAAATATATTAAATTATAACGATCTGATTAAAAATTATTATATAGTGTAAGTTTTTGTATTATAAATGTTTAAATTATAGCAACTTAATTAAAAATGGATTATAAGGATTTATAAAGTAATTAAACTTTTAATTATTATATCTAAGTATTACATTTTCTCTGGTTGTATGGTCAAGAATGAGAGAAAATAAAATCAAAATCAAAATTTTCCTTTGAACATATAGGCTAGTCAAATTAAATAGAATAGAGAATGAGTTTTTATAGTTTACCGAAATACTTTATTTGTTTAGGTGAATGGTGGAGATACAGAGGCTATCATAAATGAAGCTTTGAAATCAGGATTAGCACCAAATGTTTCTGATGCACATACAATCAATGGCCACGTAGGACCTATCCAAGGTTGTTCTTCAAAAGGTAATGAAAACCAAGTACCATGGCCTAGACCAAGTTAATGTGACTTAAAATAACTATAGCAGTATAATAATTAAATTTAATTTTAATGCACTATTTTATATATATATTCAATTATATAATAATATTTTAATAAAAATAATTATTTTTTATATTAATTATATAAATAGTCATTTAAAAATAATAGATATAATTAAATAATTATATAAAATATTTACATTTTTATTGTGAATATATCAAAATTAAAATAAAAAAAATTGTATTAGGATTATAACATAAATATAATATACGAATACTGATATGGATACGAGATACGACATAATACAGGACACACAAATTTTAAATTTTTATTAAACATAGAGACATAATATATATATGAAATATAAGATATTTTGATATTTATTTGATATCAAAATATAAATTAATTTTTTAATTATTTTTAATGTTTTGTTTAATTATATAAAATATTTAAAATATTTTTTTAATAATTAATATTATTTTAAAATTACTTTCAATAATATATATTTAAAATAGGATCCCGCTAGGAAAACAATGAACTATTGAGTTACGAAATGAACATCCTCCATACTATGTAGAATAATCATCCAAGTATTAGAAGCTTAAACTGATTTTGGGATTTACCAAGGATCGAACTCTTGACCTTTCGGATTTAAGTCTCTAATACCATGTCATGATACCATTCATCCCAAAAGTTTCAGCTAATGAGAAAAAATAACACTAATGATTATATCTTTAATATTCTATAAACCTCCATTATACACATTGTACAAATATTCCACTAACTCCTCATACTTTTCCTTTAAAATAAAGTTAAACATGCTAACACCAATAGAATTTAAATTTGGCCAAACGTACTCGAAAAAAATATTTTTTATTAAAATATTGTTTGACATAAAAAATATACATATCAAAAAAATATCAATAAATAGGATATTTAAAATATGTTTCATATGGGAATAAGATAACTCAGTAAAATGTAAAGGCTATGTCTGAGGCTCATTTATTTGTTGGGCAGCAGGGTTAACAGTGAAAGTGAAAGCAGGAGAGAACTATTTGCTAAGAATCATAAATGGTGCGCTTAATGAAGAGCTCTTCTTCAAAGTAGCAGGGCACAAATTCACAGTGGTTGAGGTTGATGCCACATACATAAAACCATTCAACACAAACACTATTGTCATAGCACCCAGTCAGACCACAAATGTTCTTCTAAAAGCCAACCACAAAATCGGCAATTTCTTACTTGCAGCCTCTCCTTTTATGGACGCCCCCATCCCCGTTGACAACAGAACCGCCACTGCCACGTTACATTACCAAGGTATTTTAGTTTTAAATTTTCATTAATCAATATATATACTAAACTTTTGATATTTTCTATCAAGTATTTTACTCACATGCATGCACATATACACATTAATAATTTGTAAGTTTCAGTCAATAGTGGACTATTACACTAAACTAATCATTTTATCAACTTCTCTCTACATGTATACACTTTGAAGTTTGAACCATTATAATTTATATTCATATTATGTAGAATTTATATACAAATTTATAAAGAATATATAACATAAATTATTATATCTTAACTTTCTCTTACGATTACGTTAGATATTAATAATCCAAAATAGCTAGTTGTTGGTGCTCAATAGTCCTTCTTGTTCCTCAAAATCATAAATTAACAATTATAATTCTCACTTGAAATTAATCAATCCATCCAACTAAATCTATAATCATAATTACCCTAACAAAATTCCTGTCCTTTTTAAATTTTTAACATTGTTATCATTCGTACGAATAAGGTGGAAATTCAGGTGCAGCCGTGCAGTTGACTTTACGTGAAGTTGATAGCTGAAAGCTGTTAGATGAAGTCGACTATCAACTTTACGTGAAGTCGACTGCACCTGAGTTTCCACCTACAAATAATTATATCTCTAATAATTTGTATAGGTACCCTTGCCTCAACCGTCACAACACTGACTTCCTTACCTCCGACAAATGCCACGGCGGTTTCCACCGCTTTTACAGAATCTCTAAGAAGCTTAAACTCTAAAGAATATCCGGCGAGAGTCCCTTTAAAGATTGACCATAACCTGTTGTTCACCGTCGGCCTCGGCATCGCACCTTGCGCCACCTGCGTAAACGGAACCAGATTGGTAGCAGACATCAACAACGTGACTTTCGTGATGCCAAAGATTTCTCTTCTTCAAGCAAAGTTCTTCAACATCAAAGGAGTTTTCACAGATGATTTTCCAGCAAATCCTCCAGCACTGTTTAACTTCACAGGGTCACAAGTAACGAATTTGAGAACCACAAAAGGGACCAGAGTTTATAGGGTTGGTTACAACTCTACGATTCAGTTAGTGTTGCAAGATACTGGGATGATAACACCTGAGAATCATCCAATTCATCTCCATGGATTCAATTTCTTTGTGGTTGGAAAGGGAAAAGGGAATTTCAACCCTAATAAAGATACTCAGAAGTTTAATCTTGTGGATCCTGTGGAGAGAAACACGGTTGGTGTTCCCTTTGGAGGCTGAGTTGCCATAAGGTTCAGAGCTGATAATCCAGGTAAAATATAATAGGAACTATTACGTAATAAAATGAAAATTCACTTACAGTTATTTTGATGTGAAATTAATAATCGAAAATTATTAGACGATTTAATATATTTAACTAAAGGTGAAAATTTAAGTGCAATCGACTTCACGTGAAATTGATAATTGAGAGCCGTTAGATGATTTAATTGATTTGAGTATTTGACTAAATTTTCATCTAACGACTCTCAGCTATCAACTTCACGTGAAGTCAACTGTACCTGAATTTTCACCTTAACTAAATTCTCGTCTAACAATTTTTAATCATCGGTTTCGCACAAAAAAAACTACATGTAAATTTCTGCTTCGAAATAAACTACTATATTTTACCTTGAAAAATTAAAGTGCTAATAATTTTAACTATGAAAAATATAAATTAATTTGATACCATCAAATTTTGAGATTTTGGATAAAATTATACAAAGTGTTTGACAAAACTATCTAATAAATTATCTATTTTCGATAATTTTGTTAAATTATTCCATTTTTAATGAATGCAAAATTAGTTTACATTATTTTATGATTAAAATTGTTAATTCTCAAACACTCTAGTTTTGATCACTTGATGGATATAAAATGTAATATTTTAAACTTTAGTTTTAGCCATTAGGTTGTTTCATTAAACACTAGCGTGTGACAAAATACATGGCTCGTTAGTATTTAATTTGTCACGTTAACATTTAACGTAATAAACAAATAGTAGGACTAAAATCAAATTTCGTAAATTTTCTAGGTTTAAAAACAAAATACAGAAACAACAACGAAAATTTACATATTTTATTATAAGAACAACAAAAATAATTTCAACCTACTTTTTTTTTTATGTTAATGTAAAAGAGTCTCATAAGTCATACAAATAATATAATTACAAATTTGCTAATATATTAGAGTTGAATAGTGATATTTAAATGATATTATATGATTACATGAATATATGAAAGATTTTATATCAAAATTAAATTGAAAAACAATAGAAAATAATATTGATATTTAAATGATATTATACGATTAAATAGTTGTATATATAAAAGATTTTATCATATGTCAAAATTAAATTAAAAAAAATATATAATGATTTATTTGGATAACAACTACCTTTTTCTAAACAATACATGATTTTTTCTTTTTTTTTTTTTCATTTTAGGTGTCTGGTTTATGCATTGCCATTTGGAAATACATACAACATGGGGACTGAAAATGGCATTTGTTGTGGATAATGGAAAAGGACCAAATGAATCTTTGTTACCACCTCCAAGTGATCTTCCCAAGTGTTGATGAGAATACTACAATAGTTATGAAGAAAATTATATAGATAGAGATGCCAAAAACAAAGGAACCACCAAGGCTAATATAACAAGGTTTTAATGGAGTGTTAAAAGGTGAAGATAGATGTGACTAAATAAGACTAGTTCAAATGTCTTCACTCTTTTCTTTTTCATTATATATATGTTGTATTGTTTTTTGTATTCTCATCTTTCTAGCTCTTTCTGAATAATATTTTTTGCTATATATGCAATTACTCATTCAAAATTGAAAGGATTTTAATTAGGAAGACAAAAAAAAATAACAAGTAATAATTAATTAATACTAAATAAAATAAATTTTGATTTTTTTTGTTATCAAATATTTCTGTTTAATTTTGAATTCTTTGCTTTGCTTGTTGTTGCCCTAGAAGTTCAGTTATTATTATATCTATTTAAGTTTAATCTTTATGCAATAGAATTAATAAGGTTACTTATTCTGAAGTTTACACAAATCATTTAATTTATAATAAAAATTTAATTTTAATGTATTATTAGTATAAAGCAACTTTAATTTACACGTGTATCTAATTATGTAACGACACATTATAAAAAATAACTATTATTTTCATTGACTATGTAAATGGTCATAAAAAAGCAGATATAATTATATAATTATTGTGTAAAATATTTTACACTGTCACTACATCAAATTTAAACTCTTATAATAATTAGACAATTAGGTATCTATTTGCAAGTATAATTGAAAGCAATACTTTAAAAGAAAATAGGAAATTTTTTGAACAAGACAGAGATTGCAGATTAATTGAAAACATAATAAAGTGAAAATATGACAGATTATAGTGGCACTTAATGGTTGAAAATATATTGGCTATAAAAATTATAGAAAATTTTTAAATTAAGTTGCTATAGAATTGTTGAGTTGAATTTTATATGCTGATAAATTTATTATCTAATATCAACATCAACACCAATAGGCCTTTCTATACTTGAAAAAAAAATTTGGCGAGTTAGATTTATGTTTTTATTTTTTGCTTTATTTTCAGTATTTTTTTATTTTTTATAATATAAAAAAATAAAAAATAAAAAATATTGAAAATAAACATACAAATCAAATACATCTTTATTAATTAACCCAACTCTTATCTGGCTATTATTTGATATGATAATAAGGACGACTAGAAGGAACTGAATTATTTAGGGTTCATTTGCAAGGAAGCAATTAGACTTTGGGGAATCATATTTAATTTTTCAACAATTTTCTTTCTTTTTTTTTTCTTTAATTTGTTCCAAAGTAGTTTTATATTCACATAATGAGATCCTTGTCTGGCTGGATTTGCACGCTCGCACATGATGAGTGATGAGTTGTAGGTTCACACAAAACTCAAAGACTTGTAACTCAAATGAGGACTCAAACTTGAGAGTTGAAACCCCAAATCACATTGGCTGACTTTTTCCCAAAGCATCATTTGAAAAAAAGAATCTTTCCATTTTAGGAAAAATTATTTGGTGGTAGCTGGTGTGCCAACACCAATTATATTCATCATAATTTTATTTTATTTTTAAATATTCAAAGTTTGTTTTCTTTCCCCCTTTTTCTTTTTCTATTCAAGCGTCGTATGTGTTTTTATTTATTTGTTCTCATATGAAGATGGAGTCACTTTCTCTTTCAACACCTGCCCCATCCCCACAGTGCCACCAAAGGACACCATAATAATAATTGAAATCTTTAAAAAATCTTTTTTTTTTAAATTCATTTAAAATTTTTAAAATATCTTTTTTTTAATTTATTTAAAATTTTGTGTTAATTAACATTAATTTTGTTCTTTTTTTAAAAAACATAAAGTATATTTTACAAAAATAATCTTTATCAAAAATTTTGTATTTTATGATTAAAGAAGAGTGTATATTTTACAAATAAAGAGGACGAGAGTATTATTTTAACATCTTTGAGAGAAAATGAGTAAAATTTTTTTTAATAATAATAATAATAATAATATATTATATGATTAGTAAATATTTTTTTTAATATTTAATTAATAATAATTTATATTCATATTTACAAAAATTTTATACATAAATAAAAATATATATAATTTACATTTATATTTATCAGAATTTATACACATAAATTAATATAGTTTGTATTCATATTTTTTAGAATTTGTATATATAAATTAATAAAATTTATTTGTTAAAGACAATTTAATATTTATATTAGTAAAATATGGAAAGATATTAAAAATTACTGATTTAAAGAGTTTTTCTAATAATAATAATAATAATATAAATAATGCATTGCTAAAACCAAAATAAAAATCATGCCACTTAATACTTACATTATTTTATATTTTTTTATATATAATTATATATGGTGTGTGGGCTATAATAATTCAAAGTACTTGTTTAAGAATGTCTTTATTTTATTAGTATACTTTATAATTAATTGTTTCTGGTAGTGGTGGCTTGGCATTTTCTCTTAAATATATATTAATCATTGTTGTTTTGTTTTCATTCTTTCCATATTAGCATATAGCAGATATGACTCAATAATAAGTGTACTACTGGATTTAACTTTTAAAAATGCTAGAGGCGGTATTTTTGGTAACAAATAAAGAATTAGTTCATAGTGGTTTAAATTTAAGATAAATATAACAAAAGGTTAATCTCCTAAAATTCTTATAAATTTTATATGTGCTTTAATTTTATACAAATATTCAATTATATGTTAATGTATTATACTGGTTAAAATTAAATATTTGATTTAATGATATATATATATATATATATATATATATATATATATATATTATTTCAAAATATATAATAATATAAACACAAAAATTTAACTAAATAGTAGTATAGAACTTTTTTATGTACAATATAATCATCAAAATCATTATATATAAAATTAAACAAAATATTACAAAATGTTTAATATAATATTCAGATGGGTTAGTTTATGTATTTAAATTTAAATCTTTTACACTTTGGAAGAATAAAATGAACAGGTGAAAACAAAATGAGCGTGACAATCTATTTGGCACTAAAGAATATTTAATGATGTTATGTTGGGGTTTTGTGTTTGATCTTGGCAACACCATTATTTGTTCCATGCTGTTAACAACAAGCACTATTCAAATAAGGGAATATTAAAAATTTAAAGGACAAATAATTTTTTGTTCACTTTATTTTGTTCTCCCAAGAAGTTAATGCATGCACTCTGATCTACTGATGAGTACAAAACAATGAGAAAATGTTAAAAAAAATCATGGTCAAAAAATAAATAAAATAAAGAATACTCTTCTCAATATAAAATTAATTAGTAGTTAACTAATCTTGCATCTCTTTTAATTAAGAACAGAAATCTAGAATATTAGCATGTAGATAACACGTGAGAATAATTACTCGTACAGAAGTACTTGACAATAGCTAAGAAGCTTATGATAATTAATTACTCTTAAATTACTTAGTGTATTAGATTAATTAGACTCGTGCTCATTATAATGATTGTGGCGCTATCAGTTTAGTTAGTTGTTTAATTATTTTAGTTAGTGCGTGTTGGTAGCAGTTTAATTCCCTGAACCCCAAAAAAAAGAAAAATAATAATTCCCTATATAAAATTTCGTTCTTAGCCAGGTCATAATAATAAGAAATTACTATTGTTGGGTGAGCCATACTTAACGTAAGAACTCAAATAATCGGACAAAATGTAGAGCAATACTTGTAATAATTGCAATCAATTGATGATGCAAATATTCATAAATTTACCTATATTTTAACGAAATTCAAAAAAAAATCATAAATTTAACTATTTTAGAAACGATTCTGTTAGAATCCAAATGTTTTTATTAACTAAATCCAATTAAATTGGCTTAAACTCATAAAAAATTATTCATACGATGTATACGTGAATCACGTATTTCTTCTTTTTATTCCTTTTTTTCGCGCGTTTCCTCTTTATCGTCGTTCTTTTATTGCTATTGTTATTGTTGTATTTTTATTTTGTCTTCTCCTCCTCCTCTTTCTCATGGTGTTAATGCAAAAAAAAATTATTTGATTTTTTCATATTTTTTATTTTGATTTAGGATGAAATAAGAATAATTATAAGAAGGTAAAAGAATAAGGAAAAGATAAATAAAATGACAATAGTAATAAAGATCGAAGAAGAGGAGAGAGAGGGAGAATTTTAAATTGTTCAAATTTTATTAAAAAATAACACTACAATCTTTTAATCGTGACACGATATTTTTTAATTTTGACATTGAATTTTTTTAACCGTCATACTAATTTTTTATTAAGAGGATAAAACAAGAATAGAAGATGAAGAAGGAAAAAAAGATGATAAAGAAAAGAGAAACAATAATTTTAAATTCTATAAAATTTATCAAAAAAATAATATCAAAACTTTTTAACTTTAACATAAAAAAATTTTTAATTTTAACACGAAATTTTTTAATCATAACACATAAAATCTCTTAACCAATTAAAAGTTGTTAGAAACAAAAACGTTAAAATACTACTTATTAACAAAACCTTAATATTAAGGAAATAATAATTGAAAATTATCTTATTTAATAGGTTTAATTACTCTATTAATTTTTATTGTTTTACTAAATTTTTAATTAAATTTCTATATTGTTTTTACTTTTGTAATTAAGTCATTTTTATGTAAAAAATATTAAAAAGATATTTTTTTTAAAACACATGTGGTCAAAGAGCTAGTTAGATTTTTAATTATAAATCTTTTTAATTTATAAAAAAATTTAATTAACTCTAATATTTTTTACACTAGAAAGGACACCTAATTATAAAATAAAAATAATGTAAGCACCCAATTGAAAGAAAAAAAATATAAAAATCTAATTACAAATTTAATAAAATTATAGAGATTAACAGAATAATTAAACCTATTTAATATAATATTTATAATTTTGTATATATAATATTTATAAGTACACATTTATTACCTTTAAAATTATTCAATTATTTTAACAGTAATTAAAGAATATAAAAAAAACTTTAAACTATTCTAAATTAACTTTTTATTGTCCCTCCAGCAATTTTTTTAACAAAATCCATGTGAGTGTTTGACCTCTTTTCATCGTTAATTAGTATGCTCTATATATATTAATGTATGTACAGTACATATGTATTCGTTAATAAAAATTCTGCATCAAAAACTGCAAAAATAATCTAAGAAAAAAGAAATGTGGTATATACAAGTGTAGTAAGAAGAGTAAATATGTATGTATCTATATTATTTTTCTTTTCTAGTTGTTATCGATGTAATATTATTCACATGAAAATTACATTAATTTTAATTATTTATACAAAATTCATCAATGATCCAAATATATATATATATATATATATATATATATATATATATATATTGATTCTTCATTAAAGACTAAGGTAGATGCATAAACTAATTAGATTGGTCAAAGAAGCTTGATGTGGTAGAGCAAGTTGCATGGAGAGTTGATGAGTAATATAAAATATAAAAATGAGAGAGAAGAAGCAATAATTGGAGAGAAGAAAAAAAAGAAGAGAATTGGGAGATGGATGTGCAGTGGCTGAGCACATAGTGGCACACTAATGAAGCCATTGAATAGGGACACATCCACATACTCACATTATTCGAGGAACAACCCCATTCCAAGAACCTACTTCTTATTATTAAAATACTCATCTTGCATACATGTGACTTTTTCTTCTTTAAAAAAATAAAGAAAATAACAAATAAAAACAAAATCTTTATTAATAGTACGTTGAATACATAATTAACATGTGTAAATTAGCTATTATTAGAGGTAACATAGCTGCGTTTTCTGATTAAAAAGGCTCATCAGTTTAATCTTGAATTTATACACTTTTATTTAGATTTTGTGTTTTTAAAACAGTAATAGGTTTTCGATGTCAGAATTTTATAATATGAAAAGTGATTAAGAATCTTAATTTATTCTCCTAATTATCTTTTTAATTTTTAAATATAAGAGTTTTAAATTTTTTATTTTTTGTTATTTTCAAAATAAATTAGGACTCCACGTTCTTATAATATATACTGATATTTTAAACAAGTACTCTGAATAGTTAATTGGTTTTAAAATAATTATATGAAAAATATATATTAAAAAAATTAAAAATATCCTTCGTACTCTAAAATTAGTTACTGAAATTAGTTATTAATATATTTGATTATAAATATATACATGTGTGATTTAATTTATTTTTAATGTATAATTATATTTTAACGTATATCTTATACTGATGACTAATTTTCGTGACTGATTTTAGTATACACGTAATATAATAATCATAAAAAATTAATTAAATGAATTGTGTTCACGGTTATAATTTCATGATGAATAAAAAAATGTTTTAAAATATATATATATATATATATATATATAATTAACGACTATTAATTATAACAAATAAATAAAAAATGCTATTGATGAAAAAGACAATTCATGTCATTTTAAAATAAGAAATAGAAGATTATTTTAAAATATCAATTCGAAAGAAAATTGAAAAAAAAAGGTTTACAACGAACCAAAGGAGTACTACCCAAACAGAAAATTAGTAAGGTTTTGTATTTATTGTTTTAAAGACTTGACTTATATTTTTGTTATCTATCTGCCTACAATGGACACTTTCTGCAATAAACCAAACTACGTAAAATCAAGTATTCATCCAACTAATAAAAGCAGATCACTATCCATAATAGTATATAGACTCTATTTATTTAAGCATCTAAGATTGGAAGTTATTAATTAATTAAAAAAATTATTTTTTTATTGTGTTTAGTAAACTTTTAATAATAAAAATAAAAATAATTTTAAAAGATATAATTTATATTTTTTAAGAAATTTTTTATTTAAAAAAAATATTTTTAACATAATAAATAAATTAATATTTTTATATTTTTGTACTAAAATATAATTGTTAAATAAAAAAATTTATTTTTATATAAAATATTCAAATATAAAATTATTTTTATTTTTTAAAATATTTTTAAAAAATTACTTAAAAATAGAAAGTCACCCAAAAAACAAGCCTTAATAAATATACAAGTGTTTTTTTTTTCACCTAAAGAAAGTTTTAATAAAAAGTAAATTAAATATAATTTTTTATGAATTGAATATATTGATGAAAAATAAACTTTTAATTTTATTATTTTAACCAATATTTTTCGACACTGTTTAACAAAATCTTTGACACTTATTACTAATAACACAAATAATAATTTTTTATAATAAAGAATTTCTTATATCTTTCAAATAATAAATATATTATAAAATATAAACTTTTACTTTTACACTTTTAATTAACGGTTTTAAAGTACTTTCTGATTAATTAAATTCATTATGAAAAGAAAAATTATTGGTACTTGCAGTGTGTGAGAAAGGAGCGTCTGCCTTGAGTTGTAAGAATGAGAGCGGAGCGTGGTGGCCACGCACGGCGGTGCTCCTCCACGGTGAGTGGTTGGAACTTGGAAGGAATGAAATCAAAAAAAGAAGTAATGTACTATCAACTTACAAACTTATATTAAATAATTAAATTTCATAAATATAATCGTATATAGTATTAATATTATCTCATAACGATACATATGAATAATTGTTACCTTTGTTTATGAAGCATATATATTAAGCTCGGTAAAATTTGTTGAAGAGGGGTTGGTAATTTTATAAAACACAAATATATTACTTTGTATGTTGGAAATAAAAGAACTATACATTTGTATTTGTAATTTTAAAAAAAATTTCGTTAGAGAGTCAAAGAGTTTTTGTATAATGTGTACAATGAGCTATTTATTTGACTTAATATGAGTTAAAAAATGAAGTTCTAAAATAAAATACTATTAATTTCTCAAACACAATACATCTATATTATCCAGAATAACCATCCGGATATCAAGGATAATAAATATCCGATATCTTACTGAATCAAATATCTCTATACCCCCATTATACATATTATATAGGTACTCCATTGACTTCCTATATTTTTTTTAAAAATTAGCGATACTTTTTAAAATATCTAAAGAGATATTTTTTAAAATTGGTTTGTGTTTTTTGAAATTTAAAAAGATAATATATAAATTATATATTAATTAATATTTATATTTATTCTTAATTAAATTATTAATATCAAATTTTAATTCACAATTAATTTTTGTTATTTATATCTATTATGATTATTTTAAATTTAAAAATAATTTATTAAACACAAATTATTGTTGTTTGTGTTTATTAAAAATTACCTTTAATTTAGTTTAGCAAACATAGGTTACTATAATTTTTTTAACAAGATTGCTACTTCAAACTACATAATTATTCTAAATTTTGCAAAATACATGCATTTATATCTTGGCCTAAAATATAAGCCAGGTTCAAATCAGAGAAAGCCCAGAAGACAGCTATTGGATAATCAACTTTTTCAGAGGTCGGACTGAATGCTACAAAATGATTACTTCCCCTCTAAAAGAGTTATAACTAACGCCTATTATCTCACACCTACTTCTAGATGAGAGATCTCAACAACCTCTACTTAAAGGGGATGGTTATCCACCACCAATAGTGGAGCCACTCCAACGGTAGTTATTGGTTCATCACCTATAAATACATTGACACCCCTCAGGTATACTTAAGATCCAAATACACTGACACCCCACCTCCTCACGAGGAACTCGGACGGCGGTACCTCGGCGCGAGATTAGTCGGGCACAGCCTCACTCGGAGTCTGAATTCAACCCAGTTTCTGGTAACCCACGAAATATTGGCGTCGTTGCCGGAGACCTGGAAGTTAACACCCCATGGCAGACGATCCCTTTGAAGACGGACATACAATGTCCGAATCAGAACTAGAGCACCAAAATGTAGGCAACGATGACCAAGCCATCGTGATACCCCCTTAGAGAACAAAAGAACCACATGGTGAAGGCACCTCAGAAAACCCTCCTCGTAGAAGAATTCATTCTGAGATTCACCACCCAAAGGATGAAGATCAATCCTATTCTACGGAACTTATGGGACTACTGCACGGACACCACAGCCGACTCGAACAACTCAATCAAGAGATAGAGCGACAAAGAGAGGCAGAGAAAAATATGAGGAAAGAAATTAAACGACGAAGAGAATTGGAAGAAAAGTTCTTAAAACTGGAATCCGACCTTCGAAGTAGGAACCGACGCGCAGTTGGGGAAGACACCCCACTTGGAGGAAAAGACTCTTTCATCGAAGACATCTTGCGGACAAAGGTTCTTAGAAACTTTAAAAGCCCCGATATGAGCATTTATGATCGAACGACCAATCCGAGGCACCATTTGAGTAATTTCAAGAGTCGGATGTATTTGGCTGACGCCTCAAATGCGACCCGTTACAAGGCCTTCCCAACAACCCTTACCAAGTCGGCCATGAAGTGGTTCGGTAGCTTGCCACCTAGGTCAGTCACTAGCTTTAACGACCTTGCAAGGAAATTTCTCACCGGATTTTCAATTCAAGAGGACAAGGTTAAACATGCACCTAGTCTGCTAGGAGTCAAACAAGAGACTGGAGAATCCCGCAGAGATTACATAGAGAGATTCAACAAGGTATGCCTGGAGATCCAAAACTTACCCAAAGAAGCAGTAAAATGGGGTTAGTCAATGGTCTCCGAGAAGGGCCTTTCTACCATTCTATCTCAAAGCGGCATCCGACCTTTTTAAATGAAGTACAAGAGCGAGCCAAAAAGTACATCAATATGGAGGAAAATGCCAGGCTATGAGAACCTAATTTCAGACAAACACATCCTTATCAAGCTCGAGAAAAGGAGAAAGATCCCAAGAAGAGAAAGAATACAACCCGGAGAAATCGAGGAGGTACCACAATTACACCCCACTGCGAGTTTTTTTTGTGGATGTTTATAGAAAAATTTGCCATACCGAAAAACTTCTCCCTCCTCGTCCAATTAAAAATAAGAGGAGTAGAAGTCGTACTAAATATTGTGAGTACCGAACATTCTACCATTGACTATTAGGACCTAAAAAATGTGATAGAAAAACTGTCCAGAGAAGGTCGGTTGGATAAATATCTCATAGAAAGGTCAGACAGTCAGAAAAAGAGGAAAAGGGACGACGAAGACACTGGCCAAAGAGATCGGCCCACCCGAACTCCAAAAAGACATATGCACATGATAGTAGGTGAATTTGCCGAAGGCAGACTAACTAAGTCGTTCCGAAAGAGACACCTAAAAGAAGTCTACCAAGTGAAGAAAGAAATTCCTGATTTTCCGATCCTACCATTTCTTTTAAAAAAGAAGATGTACAAGGTATATTACCCAGACATGATGACCCCGTGGTAATTACCATGATACTTGCTAATGCAAATCTTCATAGGTCCTTGGTATATCAAGAAAGCTCAGCTGACATTCTATTCAAACCTGCTTTCAAAAAACTAGGATTGGAAGAAACAGAACTAAAGGCATACCCTGACACCTTCTTTGGGCTAGGGGATATGCCTATCAGGCCATTGGGCCTCATTTCCCTAGACACTACCTTCGCTAAAGGGATGAGATCCAAAACCCTGAGCATCAACTACATTGTTGTTGATGTAGCTTCAACCTACAACGCCTTAATAGGTCGGACAACCCTGAACCGACTAGGGGCTATTGTCTCCACCCTTCACCTCTGCATAAAATTTCCAACGCAGGAAGGGATTGCTACTGTAAAAGGGGATAAAAAATTAGCAAGAAAATGCTACAATAAAAGCTTAAATATACGTGGTAAAGGTAAAGAAGTCAATTCAATTGAACCCGGTGGAATTCGTGGCAGAGATGACCTAAGACCACAACCTGAAAGAAAGACGGAAGAAGTGCAGATCGGGAATGAGGTCGGAAAAACCACTAACATAAGAGCAAACCTAGGGACAGATTTGAAGGAAGATCTCATTAAGCTCCTATGCGAAAATTCTGACCTCTTCGCCTGGAAAGCGTCTGATATGCCTGGAATTGATCCCGAACTCATAGCCCATAAGCTCGTTGTGTACCCCGGATCACAACCTGTCAAGCAAAAAAGGCATAAACTCGAGCCTAAACAAGCTCAAGTGGTTGAAGAATAAGTTCAAACATTGCTAGAAGCCGGGTTCATAAGGGAAGTAAAATACCCATCATGGTTAATGTTGTGCTGGTAAAAAAGCAAAATGGGAAGTGGAGAATGTGCATCGGCTACACTGACCTCAATAAAACTTGCCCAAAGGATCCATACTCTCTACCCAATATTGATGCTTTAGTAGATTCATCTTCAGGGTACCAATACTTATCTTTTATGGATGCATACTCGGGATATAATCAAATCCCAATGTTCAAGTCGAATAAGGAGAAGACATTGTTTATCACTCCAAGAGCGAATAACTGCTACGTGGTTATGCCATTTGGTTTAAAAAATGCAGGAGCTACATATCAGAGATTGATGAACAAAATGTTTGCACCTCACCTTAGAAAATTAATGGATGTATATGTAGATAACATGCTGGTGAAAACCAAGGAAGATGCAAATCTTCTATCCGATCTCTCACAAGTATTTAATATGATAATAGAAGATGCAAATCTTCTATCCGACAAGTGCAGAGCTATCTTAGATATGAGGAGTCCAACCTGCTTAAAAGAAGTCCAACAGTTGAATGACCGACTTACAGCGCTATCCAGATTTTTGGCAGGGTCAGCTTTAAGATCCTTGCCCCTTTTTTCACTACTAAAAAAAGAATGCTAATTCAAATGGACTCCAGAATGTGAAGAAGCTTTTCAAGAGTTCAAAAACTATTTAAGTCAACCGCCCATCCTTACTCGGCCGAAGATAGGGGAGGAACTTGTCTTATACTTAGCTGTTACTGACAAAGCGGTAGCTTCAGCGCTGATATGGGAGGATGAAGATGGACAACACCCCATCTACTTTGCCAGCAAAGCCTTACAAGGACCAGAATTAAGGTACCAAAAAATTGAAAAGTTTGCATATGCTTTAATTCTGGTTTCTAGAAGACTCCGACCTTATTTTCACGCACACACCATAAAAGTCTGAACTAACCAACCTATGAAGCAAATACTCCAGAAAATAGACATAGCAGGCTGGATGGTATAATGGGCCATAAAGTTGTCCGAGTTTGACATGAAGTATGAAACTCGAATAACCATTAAGACCCAATATCTCACCAACTTTCTAGAAGAATACACTGAAGACAAGGATGGAGTCCCAAAAACTTGGAGCCTATATGTAGACGGGTCCTCCAATAACGTCGAAAGTGGCACAGGCATCATCTTAGTCAACGAAAAAGGGACTCAAATAGAGCTCTCCTTAAAATTTGAATTTTTCGCTTCTAACAACCAGGTCGAGTACGAAGGTATGATTGCAGGCTTAAAACTTGCTAAAGAAGTTGGAGCAACAAAGGTCGTAGTCTTTAGTGATTCTCATCTAGTAACTTCTCAAATCAATGGTGAATATCAAGCGATGGACCCCAATATGAAAAGGTAGTTAGAAAAAATAGTTGAACAACTCGGACAATTTCATGACACTTAGTTCCGACATATAACTAGAGAGCTTAATAGTCGAGCTGACGCCTTTTCCAAACTGACAAGTACAAAGCCAGGGAGAAATAATAGAAGTTTGATTCAAGAGACTCTCCAAGAGCCATCAGTCAGCAAATCGGACAATAAGTCAGACATATTACCCATCTCCGATATGAACCTCGGATGGATGACTACCCTCATCAAATATATGAAATTCGACATCCTCCTCGAGGAATAAAATGAGGCGAAAAGAATTCAAAGGGAAGCACAAAACTATACTTTGCTACACAATGTCCTCTATAGAAGAGGGATATAAACACCCTTGCTAAAGTGTGTTCCAACTTGTAGAACTGAAGAATTCTTGGAAGAGATACACAATGGCATATACGGGAATCATCTCGGAGCCCGATCACTAGCTAGGAAAGTAATCTGAGTCGGGTTCTTTTGGTCGATCTTACAAAAAGATGCAACCGACTTTGTCAAAAAAATGCCCACCGTGTCAGATGAACGCTAACTTCCACATCGCTACCCCCGAAGAACTCATCAGTGTAACCTCCCCATGGCCTTTTGCAAAATGGGGGCTGGACATACTTAGGCTTTTCTCCCAAGCCCCATGACAAATCAAGTACCTCGTCGTGGGAGTGGATTACTTCACCAAGTGGATTGAAGCTGAACCACTAGCTACTATCAAAGCCTAAAAAAATCAAAAATTCTTGTATAGGAATATTATTACTCGATTTGGGGTACCACATTCCATCACCACAGAAATTGGTATTCAGTTTACCGACTCAACTTTTAGGAGCTTAGTGGCGAGTATGAAGATCAAACATCAGTTCACGTCGGTGGAGCATTCCCAAGCTAATGGGTAAGCAGATGCAACTAATAAAGTCATATTAGCCAGATTAAAGAAAAGACTACAAGACGCAAAGGGAGCATGGGCAGATGAACTTCCACAAGTCCTGTGGGCTTATCGAACAACTCCTTATTTGACAAGTGGGTAAACTCCATTCCGACTTGCATACAGGATAGAAGCTATAATCTCCATTGAAGTCAATGAACAAAGCCCAAGGATGAGATTTTATGATAAGGTAGGAAACATACAAGCTCAGAAAGAGGAGCTCGAGCTCCTCCCAGAAATTCGAGAACAGGAGCGGATAAGGGAAGCTGCGCTAAAACAAAGAATGTCGGCAAGATATAATAAGAAGGTCATTAGAAAAAGCTTCACCACATACGACTTAGTCCTGATAAGGAATGACATCGGGACAAATAAGTCGGGAGACGGGAAGCTCGCTGCCAATTGGAAAGGACCTTTCAAGATAGTTGAAGTCTTCGAAAAAGGCTACTACAAGGTGTCCGACCTGCAAGAGACCAGGCTTCCTAGGACATGGCACACATGCAACATGAAGAGATATTATAGCTAGAGGTGCACCTCACTTCCTGGTGTACTGTTTTTCTCGACTTCATGGTTTTTTTTCGAAAAGGATTTTCCTAAAGGGGTTTTAACGAGGCATCAATGCGAGTGCTAGGGGGAAGAAAATTTACCACCCTTAGTAGCAAAAGAATTTTGTAAATTATTCTTCATTAATAAAGTATTCTTAAATTCCATTGTTTATTCTACGACATGTGCCGACTTAAGCTCGAAAAAATACGAAAATCAGTTGTTCGACCTAAATGGTCGGCAAGATAAAGCGACGAGGCACAAGTCGGCCTAAAGAGGTTATACACATCGATCATAAAAGACCGTGTTTCACGACGTATAAGTTGGACAATGTCCGGGCCCCAGAATGGAAAAAAGTTCCAAAATAAAAGTTCTAAAAAGCCGACTTCCAAAAAAAAAGACAGTCATTTGAGTATAGCAATGAAAAAATCCTATACTTAAAAACAAATTCTGAGTTAAAACTCTCAAAAGGTAATCACTCTCAGTAAGCTTTTCATAAAGCTTTGCAACAGTTAAGATAACAACTTAAACAGAAATATCTATAAAAATGTATTCAAAAAGTTGTTAAATCTTTAGAAAAGGATTAGCATCCACAAAAGTACGCAAAAAAAAGTGTTTATAAAAAAACCCACAAGTTGGGCCTTGAAAAAGCAACTAACAAGGACTAGTAAGAGGATTCTGATCATTAGGGGTCACATCAGTGGGGATCTCAAGTTGCAGAGAGGAAGAAAAAAAGAAAGTGACTTCGAAGACCAAAAAGGAATGAAATGGGAATAACACTTTCAAATGCTAGAAATGTTTAAACAGAAGATGGGGCTGCTGTAGCAATTGCCACCTCTTCAAAATAGGTGCTGGTTAAATTAATGCTTGTTCTGCAACGGTGGCAAATAGTGAAACCATGACAAACATGCGAACTAGTTGGGGATGGTCTTACTCCTGATTGCAGAGGAAGGGTAGAAATGGAAGCCGGGAAGGGAGTTGGAGGAAATATGGCAAAACTTTGAAGCCTAGTTGGCTAAAATGTTATTCTATATTATGTCAATATTATAAAGACACATTTTAAAGAACAACACAAGACTAAAATATACTGGGGTGCAAGTTTTAGGTCTTATTTTGGTAAAGACTATAATTCAAGGACAAATATACGGTGTTAACCCTACAAATACATAACAAAAGTTTTTACCTGTACAATAGTCAGTTTGAGCTAATGAGCTTCATCATTTTCTCAATCTTCATCATCGGAGCTGGCTTCATCACTGCTGTAATCGCTACTATCACTACCATCAAGATCCAAATTAACATGCTGCACTTGAATGACTTCAGGTTGCTTAGGCTGAGGGATGTGATGGGGTACTTGTTGCTGCTCAAACCTTGGTGCAGGAAGTGAGTCCATGGGTGGCAATGGCACAGGATCCCCAGGTTTCCACCCAGGTGGGGGAAGTGGAAGATCAATAGGCAATTGCACAGGCATTCCAGGCTTCCAGCCAGGCGGAACTGTAAAATTTGGTGGAAGCAACCCTTGAATTGCAGACAAATTGGTATCCACTTGCTGTGGAGGTGGAGGCTCAATAATAGCCTCAATTGTTTTCTCTTTCGTTTCAACAACTTTAGGCAATCCAACATTAAGGTCAGCAAAGTTATATAACTCTGAAGCTCTCATTTGCTCCTCTTGTGGCGCAGGTGGCAGTGCACCACGCAAAGGAGCTTGCCCAGCTCCAAATTCTGGTGGCGCAAAGGTTGTATAACTTATCCGGTGAGCATATGATAATATATCTGATAGCTTCAGCTGGGATGAGACAGTTGAGGATGTCAAAGAATCATCTTCACTGTCATCTCCTGATTTCAACCTCTTGGTGCTGCGGCGATAATCAGAGTAATCATCAACAAGAATGTCGAGACACCGCTCAGCATCTTTGAGTTTGTTGGCAAATGCAAGAAGTGCTGAATCTTTTGAGCGAATTTCCCGATCAATCTTCTGCTTAGCATCTTGCAGATCAAGAATCTCTTGGAGTTCAGCGACAGCTTCAAAGATCTGAGTTTGAAGAATAGTGAATTGTGAAATAACTTCTTTGGTTGTGGAAGGAGAAGAATCATGTGGGGTAGATGAATGAGCTTGGCCTTGGGTAGAAAGGAAGGTGGGGATGGATCCTCGGAATGCAGTGACCCAAAACGACCTGTTGGGTGAAACTTCAAAGAGCTTAGAAGTTAAGGAAGCCATTTGTTGAAGAAGTGCTTGTGCTCGAGGGAGAGGTGGGAGAAGAGAGAGCAGAGCTGCAGAAGGGCCAGCTGCGTGGTGGTCTAGGTGGGGCTGGTGATGATGGCTCTGTGAGGGAGGGAGCTTTGGCGGAGTAGGATTCGGAATGGATGGTGAATTCGGGTTTGTGAGGCCTAGCCTAGCAGGGGATTGCACAATTTGGTGCTGAAGCATTTTGTACAAATGACTCCAATCCTTTTCTCTTTCACTCTTCTACCTGCCGCAAATTAGAAAATGATGTATCAGATCTGAATGATTTCTGAGTAAAGACCAAAGCTACTTTATTTCCAGCAATGTCATCTGCTTGAGAGAATATTAAAATAGCATTATTAATACATTAAAGAAACAAAGGAAAAGGTTCTTAGTGTTCTCTCAATAGGAGAGCACGCCAGAACTTCAAGTTCTTCTACCTTAACTCCCTCATGGCTTCATAGCCATCTGAAACTACATCCACAAAAATCACTTACATAAACAGTTTAAAACCTGGATTCAACACAACTAACCACAACCTTCCAAACACGGATAAGTTAGAGCACACACACACACACGTAACCACAATGCAAGGAATCATGACAATCATCACACATCTCTTTATCCATACAAAAGCAACCTAACCACCATATTACCCACCACTTCCTAAACACAAACCACCTTAACCAAGCCCACCACCAGATTCATCAAACGCAATAATCTACTCAGACAGTGTCACTACTCACAAGAAATAGAAAAGATTGCAACGATTACACAGAACAGATTGCACATTCAACAGCAAAAGAAAATATAACCCTAATGTAAATACAATCAAGAGAAACAAAAAGGAAAAAACCAAAGAAAGATAAAAAAAATCATAATAACCCTAATATACCCCGAACATATTGCACAAATTTGGAATCCTTAAAAAATTATAAGAACAGATTACACAAATATAAATCATAAGAACAAATTTGGAATGATAAAAAATCATAAGAACAAATAAAAAAAACATAATAACCCAATATACACAGAACATATTGCACAACTTTGGAATCCTTAAAAAATCATAGGAACAGAGTACACAAATAAAATCATAACATAAAAAATTCATCAAAGGAAGATTTAAAAAAAAAACTCACCTGGATCACGAGGAAGAAGCGGTGATTGCGGCGGAGGGAAGGAGTGAGCAGCAGGTCAGCAGCAAGTAACTCAGCCACCGATGAGGGAAGGAGTATGCGGAGGCTGTCAGTGGTGGCGACAGGGACTAATCTAATAAAATAGATAGATAGATGAACAAAACAATTTAAAATCCATATCCTTAACAGATCAAGTCATCAATATTCAATAATCAAATAATCAAGATAATGAGAGAGGCAAAAAAAAAAAAAAAAAAAACAGAAGAGAGCAAGCAGATCGGTGCAGAGATCTGACCGGCGGCGAGAGAGAAGCACAACCGCAGTGTGAAGGAAGTGGCTGCTGTACGGTGTTTGAGAGAGCTGTGGGGGAAGATCACGGATTTCGTGTAGTTGTTAGGGTATTTTGGGATTTTCAAACTAATTTACTAATTTGAATTCTTTCAAGGTTCTGACCGAACCGGCATCCAACCGTTTTAATTATTAGTTTACTAATTTATTAGTTTGATCGATTTAATTGTGGTTCAATTAAAAAATTTATTTTATAATAAAATAATAAATAAAATATAAATAAATATATTAAAATATAATTATAATTTATTTATATATATATATATATATATATATCAACAAAATATTATTAATAGTTAAATTTATTATTTGTATTCTTTAAAGAACTATATAACCTAGTTTATTGAACAAACAAGAAAAACTCAATCCAAAACATATACATAAAATAACTAAAGGATTGAATAATGTTAATACAAACTCAAATTCTTGCACTCAAAAACCTCTTCAAACCCACACATTCAACACATTATTAAAAAAAAAACACATACCATGCATTAAATTAAACAAACATTCCAATTTGTCTTGGTATAAGTTCACTCAATCCTAAAAATACATAAGTCAAACACTTCAACATAAAAAAATAAGCATGCAACATATTTTAAACTTAATATAATTTCTAATATACATTATAAAATTATCATTCACATAAAAGATTTTGAAATTTATGACTATCACAGATAAAATAAAAAGAATTACTAACCTTAATTTATGATGATAATAATATTACGAAGAATTTATTTTGTCTATTTTTTGCGTTCTTAATTAAGTTATTGATAGTAAATGAAGAAGAAAAATTTCATAGATAAGAAGAGAGGACTGAATTCTAATTTCTTTTTCATAAAAACAAACTTCAATTTTTATTTATTTTTTTTTAGTATATACCCATTTTGATTCTCAGAGAATTTTAAACAAGACATTTTAGTCCCTAACTAAAATTAATTACTCGATTGGTTCCTAACAATTAATTCCGTCAGTCACTTAGGTCCTTGGCTTCGTTAACTTTAATGGAAGACAAAATGGTCCCTGAAAATTCTAATATGGGACAAAATGATCCTTGACAACTCTAACAAGGGACAAAATGATCCTTGACCCCTTTATTCGAAAATGACAATGTTCTTCCCCGATTTTTATCATATCTTGCATAACCCTAACATTCATACTCTCCTTCTTCACCTTCAGAGTCTTCTTTTTCATCTTTTTCTTCCTTCTCTTTAGTTCCAATATTAAGCCATAGTGTAATTGTCACACGTGTCGCACCTACCTCAACATGTCATGGACCACACAATTCCTAAATCTTTGTGACTGGTACATCCACTTCCTCTGCACTTCACCCACCAAAAGCATCCACTTCCACGTCTTTGATAACATCACCTCCAACCTTGATAACGTCCACGACATCCTCAAGACCAAGTTCTATAACTACTCCAAGGACACGCCTTTCTCCACTCTCTGACAAGCAATATAGATTGTTGGACATCAGGACATCATGAGAAGATTCTCCTTCGACACCATATGCAAATTCTCATTTGAAATAGACACTGAGTGCTTCATTTCTTCTTTTTCGGAGTCCAAGTTAGCAGACAACTTCGATCTCGCATCCAAGCTATTACAATGAGCAATGTCATCGTTGCCGCTTATATGAAAACTGCAGCGATTACTGAACATTAGTTCGGAGAAGAAGCTGAAGAAAGCGATCGAAGTGGTGGACAATGTAGTCATGGAGATGTTAGGGTAGAGGAGGAGGCAGATAGCAACAACAACGATGAGTCTTAACAAATCAGACTTGCTGTCTAGATTCATGAGATCCATCAAAGACGACAACTAGTTGAGAGACATAGGCATTGATTTTCTAAGTATAAATTGGTTGAGAATAAGTTGAGGATTTTTTTTCTTGTAAACATTAAATTTATAGAGTGTGCATTGTGTAATTTGAAGTTACAGTGTTAGACTGTTAGTGTTATGCGAAATATGATGGAAATTGGAAGAGAACAGTGTCATTTCCGAACAGAGGATATCAGGGACCATTTTGTCCCCTGTTAGAGTTGTCAGGGACTATTTTGTCCTCCGTTAGAATTAACGGGGTAAAAAACCTAAGTGACTGACGGAGTTAATTGTTAGAGACCAATCAAGTAATTAATTTTAGTTGGGGACTAAAGTGTCCAGTCTGAAATTCTTTGAAGACCAAAATGGGTATATACTCTTTTGTTTTTACAAGAAACGAGGCTAAAGTCCAAGAAACTATATAGAAACAACTCTACAAAAAAGAAATACCAATGGCATCTGTCATAAAATAAAAAAATAACAAGAGGTAAATTAAAGAAAAAATGGCATCCTAACTGCATATTATAACCTTGTGCCGCCGATCAATCAGCACAAGCATATGCTTTCCTAAATTTATGATAATTTTTTCAATTGGTAAATCGGTGACATATGAAATGAATCGTAACATCAATAAATTTAGCAAAATGAAAATTAGTATTATTCTCCAGACTTGGGGGCAGCAACATTTGAATCCACATCAATACTTAGGTTAAAAATACTAAGATTGATAGCCAAATCTAATTTAAGAAGAATTTTCCATAATTCAATTTGAGTAATAGAAACAAGTATCCAAATTAGTACCGAAATATGCCAAAAACTTATCAGCATGATCCTTTATGATATCATGATCCTTTATGATATCATGATCTTTTATGATATCATTGCAAGTCGCAATTCCTTCTTTTATTACTGAACCATTAGTATTTAATTTGAAAAATGGACAGGAGCACCCATATGATTTATTTCTAAAAAAAGGAACAAACTCTACTCTTAGTTTAAAAAAGTTTGAATTATACAAAATGATAGTCTTTAGCTAGATGGAGAGCTGTCCAACAAATAGAATATTCTTGCATAGAGTGGTCAACCTCAAAGATAAACTTGTTCCGCGAAACCAAAGGATATTGATTGTGCAAACAAAGATAAGGAGCCAAAAGACACTTTAGTGATGAAATTGAGCCGATAAATTTGTCAGGAACCATGAATAAAGAGATTTACTAAAAAATGCATCCATACTCAATGAATTATCTATACCTTTTTAGATCTTGTGTACGACTTTACAATCACAGAAAACATAAAACACAAATTTAAGATAAAGACCACAAATGCAACAAAAATCATCCATTGTCATTACTTTAGTATCATATAATCAAACATCAAACATTTAAAATTTAAATAAAATTTAAGCGATTAAATTGAAATAATGTAAAATATATAAGGGGAATAATGTTATTATTTCTATTTTGATTATGTTATTTTATACCTCACTTATTATACTTTATATTATGTGTTTGTATAAATTTATGAATAAAAATACTATCAAAATAAAAATTATAATATCTATTTCTTAAAATAATTTGAATAATAAATTACATTATAAAAAATTTTATATAATTATTTAATTACATTTTTGTATTTAAATATTTTTTAATAATAAAAATGAACCATCATTCTGTTTTGTCATTGCTACAGTTCTCATATTCTTGTTTTAATTCAATTATAGTTTTTGCTTTGTCTTGGATTCCTAGGGCTGTTACACTGGTTAAAGAATATACACAAAATTATGATACTTACATTGGAAGGATTTGGTAACAAAGAAGAATCAATGCTATATTGATGCAAGATCCATCCACCATCATGGCTAGTACCACTCTTCTCAAAGCGATATCGTTTCTTCATTCCAATGCGCTGGTTAGTTTTATTGGCCATAATCTCTTTTCCGATGTCTTCACCTTCCCAAGAACCCAACCCGATGGTGCGAACCATCCTCAAGCTGTTAGTCGAGAACTTCCTCTTCAGAGTAGTGAAGAAATAGAGGTCCTTCTCGTCATAAGAATTTTCAACGTTTTCTTCCCAAATTTCCCATGGATTCTTCTCTGTACCAAACAATTCACCTTCAAGAATGGTTCCATAGTTTGGTAGAGGCCTCCCATTGATTTTGTTACGGAGAAAATCTTGAATGAGTTCTTCATCTGTAGGTTCGAACTTCTTGCTTGCACTTGAAGGCAAATTTGTTGAAGTCATATTCAAGATTAAAAAAGAAAGAAACAAATAATTAAATAATTAAGAAGATTATTGAGGTAAGTGGTTTAATAATGCGGTAGTAGAGTTTATATATTGGACTGATTGAAAAAATAAAAAGATTGAAATATGACAATTTATGTTTGTTTTGATTTTGCCTGAATTTGTTTCGGTTCAAAATAATTATGTGATCTTTTTATTTTAATTTTTCAAAAAAAAAATTTAAGATAAAAATTACTCTTTTTAGTTGACATCAATTATAATTAAATGTGTCAATTTTTAAAATTATATCATCAAAAAAATAATTAAATCATATTTTAAATTTAATAGTATATCTTTTAATTGAACTTAAAAAGATATTATATGTTATCTTATATTAATAAAATATCTTTCTAATTAACTATGAAAAGATATGAAGACAGAAATTCATAAGGGAAAAGATATAATCACCTGGTTAAAAAAATTATATTTTAAAAAATTAATAGACAAAAATTATTTTATATTTAGATAAATTTTTTTAAAAAAATTTCAAATATTAAAAGCATATTTTAATTCTATTTTCTAAACAACATATAATTTTTTTATAAAAAAATTATTTATTTTTTTATAAAAATAATTTTTTTACTCAAATAAATCACTAAAACTAACCCTTATGCTTAATTTGATAAAAATTTTACATTTTAAAAGTAGCTTATAAATATTACTTTATAAAATTATCTTTTATGTTTGATAATTTAAATTAAAAATGACTTTCAATAAGCACAAATAACAATAAGTGGTAGTGTGTTTGGTAAAATACTTAGGATTTAAAAATATTATAATAGACATTAGTAAGAATTAATTTTGGATATTAATTAATATATGAGATTATATTAGACTTTTTAATTTTGATAAATACAAATTATTTTTGAAAAATTCAACTTTAGATACTTTAAAAGATACTCATATATTTTAGGACAATTTACGTTGATAAACCAAAACTACTCAAAAATTACCTGAATCCCTTAAACTCAAAATCATTACCTACTTATCTCCATTTACATTTCTATATAAATTCAATTTATTGAATTTGAATTATGTAAAGACTTTATTTATTTATGAGTCGATTCTAAATTTATTTATTTATTAAAGATTTTATTTTCAAAAATTATTTTATTAAAAATAATTAAATCAAATTTTAATAATTAAAATAAAAATTCTATTTAATTCTATAATTATTAGATATTTTTCTATATATAAATTATAAAGTTTAGTAGTTATAAAAGAATAAGGATTTTATATAATTTAATTTAAATAATTAAGATTTTAAAATTTAATGTTTTAAGTTTTATGAATAAAAAAATTAATTATATTATCTTATATTTTAAATTAAAATATTTGATTAAAAGCCAAATAATAAATTGATATTAATTTTAAGAGATTAAAATAAATTTTAAATTAATACAATATACCCTAATTTTATTAAAATTATCAAATTCCAATTTTAACCCTAAATTTTCAAATTAAAAATTCTAATTTTACCTTTAACTCCTACTCGCACTCACCGTCAGTCACCGCCACTCACCAACTCCCTTTCCCTTCCAAAACGCAATACATGCACAAGCAAATACACACACACAGCAGAAGAAAGAATAGAGAACGGAAGCCAGAGAAGAGAAGAGAGGAAGGACGCGCTGGCGCTAGTGGTCCTCGCAACCGCCGTCGCCGCCAAACCAACCGCGCGAGAGAGAGAAAGTTCGCAGAAGAGAGATGCGTCAGAAAGAGAGAGAGCTCGCACCTTGTCATTGCCGTCCATGGAGCCACGAGCCGCATCACTGTCGCCGAGGGAGGAAAGAGCACGAGCTGGAGGAGCCGTTGAAGAAGTTATCGGCTGTGAGGCAAAGGTAAGCTATTTTTTTTTTTATTTCAAAATAAAAAATTAATGTGTTTTTTTTTTCTAATCTTCTTCTGTTTTTATTTCAAAACATTTGTTTCCCTTCTTTTAGTTTGTTTTGTGTGTGTGGTTTTGGGTTTAGGTCAGATCAAAGCAGAGGCAAGTCATTAGAGAAGTACATCTATATCTTTTTCTAATTTCTTATGCTGATGGGATATAATGCACTGTTTTGGAATTCACCTAAAATTTTATTTTGATCTGTTTAAGCTGATTTGCTTCATTTTATCTTTTCGTTTTAATTTAATTGTTGTTTTTGTTGCTGAGACCGTTGCATATGGTTATGTTGTTTGCTTGCTTTATTGGTTGGTTAAATTATAAACTGTAGATCTAGCATCATATGGTTATGTTACCTTAGCTTCCTAATAATTGTGGTTAACAGGTTATAGTTGTGTCCTACTTATTGATGGAGGAAAAGAACTTTTAAGATTTTCAATTAAAAGATAAAAGAACTTCTCAATTTATGGGAAAAATATGCTCTTTTTATTCTGTGTTCTGCATTTTTTATCTGCATGGTCGTTTTTTTGCGAGGAAGAGATTTTTTTTGGGATTTATGAGTGAATTTTGCACATTGATGATTTGAATAAATTGTGTACTGTAATCTTGCAATCATTGGGATTTTGACCACTTATTTTTTGTGTATTTTGTGTATCTCTATCTGTAATTTCATGATCACATGATTCTATTATCGTTATTAAAATGATTCTCCTCTTCATTATGTTTAACCCACTTTTTTTTTTAAAAAATAAACTTTATAGATAATTTTCGTTGATAATGGGTTTCAATTCGGTGTATAGGAGCTTGCTTGCAAGATATATTCCCCCAGGTATTGCTCTTTACCTTTAAAATTTGAAAATATAATTGAATTATGGTAATCTATTGTTGGATTTTAAGTATAATAATTGCCACTCTGTGATCTGGTGTTATTTATTCTGTATTCTAGCTGCAAATTTTCAATTGTGGATTGAATTTACATTCAAATAGTTAAATAATTAACTAATTAAAAAAAAGGAAATATTATTAAGTGATGGACATTCTATATGCATGTTAAACAGACAGTAACTGCATGTTTTTAGATAAATGAGTAGCTTTATATGTTGAGATTTTCACCTCAAAATCCTTACAAAAGACTACTAATTTCACCTGAACAATTTCTGATATTAGTTGGTTAATACTGTGATTGGTTCCCTTCCAAATTTTCAGAAACTAACATTGGTTGTTTCCATTTACATGAAAACAAGCTTGAAAGAGTTCTTTTAGCCTATGATTGCCAAATTCCTAAGTATTTTTGTGTGCATTAATCTGTGCATGCGACCAACATGTAAGTATGTCTCTTTCAGGATTCCAAAATGAACACTCTGGCCCATCATTTTAAAGAATTTTTGTTCATACCAGAACACTTAAGGCGGTGGCTATTGAAAATCCAAATGATGCTGATCAAGCTGCTGAAATTGTTCTCAGTGAATTGCACAGAGACTTAATATTGCCACTACCATGGAAGAGGTATTTCTGGTGGCTTCTCCTTAATATGCATGTATAATGAAATTGGAATGGCTTCGTTTTCCATGGGATATTGGTCTTTTTCTCTATGTATGTGCTTGGTCTGCAAATTGATAGTCTAATTGTACTCTTCACAGGTCATGAGAAAGAATTATGCTTTTAATTTATTGTTGAAGTATCATTATGCTTTTAATTTATAAAAGAATCGAAAATTATTCTAATTGTTTCTCTTCATTAGTGATTCTAAGATTTTTAATGCAAAGTGATAAAAAAATGAATAAATGAAGTATTAATTAGTGTCCAAACTCCAAATTATCAAATTTATTGATATTTTATAAATTTATTCTCTGATTAAATATTGATATTTTTTTAAGTTTTTAGAAAGGATTAGGAGGCATATATGAAAGGGACGTGGCGTTCGCTACTGCCATTGAAGATTTTGGAAGTAACCATAATGATTTTCATTTTGCTGCTTTAGGAGATAAACTTCATATTCTTTCTTTCTCAACTACAACTAAAGATCTTTCTTTCAATACTAAATTAAATTGTGAACTTTTGATATAATCAGTACTAGAGAAGTTCAGCTGGAAATATTCTATTCTTTTCTATCTCTAAATCGAAATGATTTAATTATCAGCCTCAATTTTAAATCATTCCATGCTGTGGACATATGGAGTTTATATATGAATTGTGTGAGAAATGCTGCTATAGTTACATCATTTTGTTTAGGATGCCATCTAATTAATAATGTTTCCTTTTTTGGTGTTCATTATTTTTGTTTTTTATTTGTTTGTTTTAAAAATACAGTTGATGCTTAAAATTATTATAATGACACAAATATGCATGTGTATAGTCAAAAACAGTATGTTTTATTTATTGCAGTTGGAAATTCAAGAATAAATCAAAGACTCGACAAAAATTCAAGACTGAAATAGAGTATTTGCTCTTAAAGTTAGGCACCTGGCAGTTCTCAAATAAACAAGTAATTGGACGGGATTTTGATTCAAATTCAAATTGGAAATGGTTTTATTCCAGGACTTGCAGCTGCATTTTTATTGTTAACAAGAAGAGAAGATATGAGAGAGCGCCCTGCAAGTTTTGAAAGGGGGAGTTAGTTGGCACCATATGAGGGAAAGACTTCCTCTTTCGATGTCGCAGAGAAGAGAAGAAGAAAACAACAATGGTGAAGAAACAAAGAACGATGGAAGAAGGAGAAGAGGGTGGCGACGACAGGGACGGTCACAGAGAAGGATGCCAGATCGATAGAGAAAAGAAGAGAAATGAGGTGACGGTGGTGATGGATGCCACCGCCGCTGTTGGATCCGTAGAACTGTGTCCATTTACCTATCAATCGGCATTCTGCAGAGTTATCCATTTGAGGTTAGTTGTGTTACGTTTAAATGCATATTTTAAAAATCAGATCATTACTTGATTTCTTTTATCTCTCTCTTTCTCTCTTTCCCTCTGTGATTGAGGCAGTTGTGGAGTATACACAAATCAATTTGTGGTTCAAAATACCTATACATATCACCAGTGAAAAAGTAGGAGGAATTCACTGGTGATGGAAGCAGTAACTGACAGAGAAGATAGAGAATGTGTATTTTTGACCTGTAGAAAGTCCTAGCCCTAACCTTGCACACTTTGCCCTTCTTCAGAGATGGTGTCAAGCTTTGGAGGGAATAAATTGAAAAAGCTAAATCAGCTCTGGCTAAGGATGAGGCTGAGCTTTCAAAATTGAAAAAAGGAGAAAGCACACTTAAAGATATTGTGCAACAGCGAAGCGGTATCCTTTTTCTTTCATGCTGCTCATGACTGACTCTGAACTTGAATGTAATGAAAAACAGCTGCCAGATGCACCAGACAGGACACTGGCTGCCAATATTAAAGGTGGCTGAAGCATTGCATTTTTAGGTACTGCTTTTCTTTGTTATTTATTGTTCTTTCTGCTTTTAAATGATCCCATTATACATTAAGCTTCTCAATAACTAAGCAGAATATTATTTTGATGGGCACCAACACAGGCACTGTCTAAGTCTCTAAGACATTAACTGTAGACGAACTGCTTTATTTAAAGGAGGAGTTACACTTTTGGAGCCAAACAAAAATGGAACCATTAGCCTAGAAAACATCAAAGCGTGGTTAAGATGATTGTGTTTGCCATCTCACAAATCTGACATGGTCAGGCCTCGATGAAAAACGCAACAAATGCTATGGAGTCGCACACTATTGACTTTTTTGGATCAGTAAGTTCTATGATTTAACTGTACCAATACTTCCATACAATATATAAATAGCATTTGCACCAATAGTGCTCGCTGATTAAAATGAATTTGGGTTAGAGCTTAATGCATTGCAATATAGAAGGATGGATTTTGATGAGTTTCGTGCAGCTACACTCAGTGTTCATCAACTTGAAGCACTTGATCAACTTGAAGCACTTGATAGTCACCCCAAATATATTGCAATGCATTAAGCTGCAATATGTTGTACCTTTAACAAGTCTTTCTTCTAATTATTGTTGGATAATGCAATTTGAAGACAATTGTAAAATCTTTTTAATTAGTAATTTAGGACACGTTTTGTTTTTGTAGCTATAATAATTAGAAGAAAGACTTGTAAAAATAGTTGATGGTGTGAAAGGTACAACTTATGTGATGCTTCTCACATCATGAGTTAGTCTGCCACCAGTTTTTTAAATTGTGCTCCCTTTGTCATTAAGCTTCTCACAGCATCACAATTTTGTAAGAGATACTGAAAAATATTATGTGATGTTTCTACTGTTTTATTTTAGTGTGATCAAGTATTTATCAAATTCTATTTTAGCGTGAATAATTTTTTGCTCATAAATTAAAATTCTGAAAGATAAAATAGATTTATGAAAGAGAATTTTTTTTGCACTAACCCATATAGAACATGTGTTTTCCTTTAAACAAAAATGCCTTCTACTGAATATTTGCCACCATAATGTTCTTTGCTGTTGGGTTAGTGAAAGAGAATTTTTTTGCACTAACCCATATAGAACATGTGTTTTCCTTTAAACAAAAATGCCTTCTACTGAATATTTGCCACCATAATTTTCTTTGCTGTTGGGTTAGTTAGTGTATGTTGTAGCCTTTTTTCATGGGATCAGAATTTGTATCTTCTATTTGATACTAATTATATTTAGATGGAAGATCAATTTGTAGTTTACTACTTGAAATGGCATAAGAAACTTATAAATTGGCTGTTTGGTCACTGATTTTATGTTTCTTGGAAGATCAATTTGTAGTTTAGTTTACTATTTTATATTTGCATTTTGGTGTTTGATACTAACAAGAGATATTTATATTACGAATTTTATTTGCAGATTCCATGATGCAAATTCCATGTCACTTGAGTTTAGTGTTCTTAAGGATCTCATTGAGATTTTAGAGAGCAAAAGTAGCCTCATTGAAGAGGCAGGGAGCTTGCAATGTCTCCAATCAAATTGGTAGGTATCGATACTGCTTGCTATATTAGCCAGTAGTATCTAAGACTTATTTTTTCATTTCAGATCTAGCATCATATAGTTATGTTACCTTAGCCTCCTAATAATTGTGGTTATCGGGTTATAGTTGTGTCCTACTTATTGATGGAGGGAAAGAACTTTTAAGATTTTCAATTAAAAGATAAAAGAACTTTTAGGATGCCATCTAATTAATATGTTCAGTCTGATGGTATACCAACAAGTACAACTAGATTTTGTTCCTTTACTAAAAAAAGTATTAATTGCAATATATAAAATACATAGAATTCTCTGTAACTCCATAGCATCAATAAAAAAATACTGAATGAGAAATTTCAACAATCCATGTCCCACTATCAAAACACTGAATGAGCATTCTTAACAATTTATGTCCCATTTATCAATTTAACCTTTTTTTCTTTAAAATATATAATTGTGCTAGAAGAATTGATATATGAAAAGAACAAGACTCTTCCCTAATAATGTAATTTCAGAATTAAAGCTTTTAAGTTATAACAAAATTAAAAATAAAAAAAAAGAAATGAAAGAATTTTGTTTTACTAATTGATTGAATCTAAGAATATTTTTCTATTTAGCATCTCTGTGTTTCATTTTTTGTTGAAAGAAGAAGAATTTATTATTCTCAAGTCACATCATTTTTTTTATCTACACTCTTCAATAAAAATTCTTTTATTAGTACTTAATTACTATTTTATGATTTTAACATACACTTGAAATAATGTGAATTAAAATTAACTTTAATGTTTTTATTCATTTGTTTGCTAGCTACGTTTTGATGTAACTGTTTGGTAAAAAAAAAGCTTATATTTTGGAGGATGTCCATTTTTGCTTCAAAAGAGGTTAGTATTACATTTATTTTTTACTTTTATAGTATTAATTTAATTAACTAAATTAATTGAAAAGTTAGTTTTTTTTATGCTATTATTTTTCTTTCCATCCTCCATGATATACACCAAATATTAAAAGGCACAACATATTATATGGTGGCTTTAATTAGTAAATGGCATAGAAAATAATAGTATTTTTTAGAAATCAAGATATAAAAATGAAAGAGATCCTTAAGAAGGTTCATCATTACAAAAGAACTTGGAAGAGATTCAGATTTGAAAAAGAATGGGCATCAAGTATGTATGCTAGCAGGGGGTCGGTGGGTCGGTCTGTACTCTGTAGTGATTAGAAGATGATTTTGAGGCTGTAAATCTGTGATTGTTTGTTTGCAGGGTCTTAATGCGGCGCTCGAGTGATTATCTGTTTATGGATAGTTTTTCTAGAACAATTGATGTAACTGTCTTTTTTGTTCTTAGTTTAGGTTATTTTTTTGTACGAATTTGTCGTTGGATGTATTTTGTGAAACTGATCTTATTAACTTCCTTTTAGTTTTGGTAAATTGAACTTATAAAAAAAAGCATGGAAATAATTTAAAAACATATATTTGTGTTAAGATATGTAATAAGAAACGGTGTCCTTAGATACGAGCATTTGTATTCCTATCCATTTGTTATTTTTTATACTTTACTTCTCATCTAAGTTACCGAATAGATAATAATTTGAACTATGATTATTTGGCATCTTGGCTAAAAGTAGCTAATCAAAATAATAAATCTACATTTGATGCTAATTGCTAGTAAAAGTACATCAGTAAGCATTTTGTGTAATTGACATCTATGTTAATTATATTTAATTAAAGAGTTTTTTTATCTAAAAAGAAATATATGTAAATTTGTAGAGTTGTATTATATTGTGTAAGTTATCAAAAAAATAGTTTTATCATAATGATTTTATTTTTCAAGAAGATGTTTTTTATTTCAACTTTTAAGTACAAATTGAATAGAAATTTAATTATTTAAAAATGATTTTTTCCTTTTGAGTCGGTATATATATTTATTTAATATTTCATTCTCTAATTGCTTTACAGAGAGGTCAATGACCTTATGCAATAATTCATATATAAAAGTATTTTAAGATAGATTATATGTTGGCATAAATGTGATTTTATAAAATTAATTATGATTAAAAAAATTTATTGTCATATAATTTGTGTTAATAATGTTAGTTAAAATCACATTGAAGTGAAATTTATTAATAAGATATATCTTATATATTTTTTTGTATTCCCTTTTAATTTTATTTTTTACAATAAAATGATATATTTAAAAAATAGATATTATTTTTATAGTTTAAATATTACAAAAATATAATTTATAATTACAGATTTTAAGAATATTTAGTGTTAAAATTTTGTGTGTAAGTAATAACATTGAAATCATATTTAATTTATGTACAAGAATATGCCTAAATAATAAAGATTATTCACATTGGATCAAAGTTACGATAGTTAAGTAACATATTAATGCATATAATAATGTCTAATTCATCTAAAAAATAAAAAAAATCAACGAAACGGATTTTAATAGACATTTTTTAAAAATATTTTTTAATCTAAACAACTTTAATCAAATAATTTTTTAATATAAATATTTTATTTAAGATGGTACAAATTATAAAAGTTTGTCTGATATAGTATAAATTGGTTTTAAAAGATAGAATTTTAAGATTTTATTTTAAAAGAAATAAATGAGAAATAAATACTCTTTTAGATTGATAAAATAAATAATTAAGTATCATTTAACTCACAAAATACTTAAGAAATCATTGTAACTCATGAATACGAAAAAATTTGTAACAATATTTTGAATCGAGAAAACCCTTATGTGGTTTCCCGAGGTCAAAATGCTGATGACCTTTTAGCCAGGTTATGTGGTGGTGAACGCTATCAAGTCATTAGAATTGTGGTAGAAGTTCTAAATCGAGTGGGGTTGAATGTTGGTTTTATGAATCAACCACATTTTGTGTCTGCTTTCCCGCAAGTTGTTCAAATGGCTGAAGTGCCAAAAGGGGTAAAGAATCCCAAGATAGCTACTAAATTTGCTGGTGAAGTTGGAGAATCAACTACTGAACATGTTGCTCATTATTTGGTTGAGATTGAGAACTTAGCTAATGATAAAAATTTGAAAAAGAAGTGTTTTCCTTCTTTGTTGACGAAGAATGCATTTACTTGGTTTTCGAATCTTAGACCAAATTTGATCACAACATGAAATCAGTTAGAAACTGCTTTTCATGCTCAGTTTTATCGATGGGAGATGAACGTAGCAGTTACTGATCTAGTCGCGTTGAAACGTGAAGATGGTGAAACCATTAATAATTATTTAATACGTTTCAACAATGCTATAAGTAGATGTTATGTGTCATTATCCGAAAGTGAGATAATGAAAATAGCAACCATGGGTTTAGGATTCTATATGTGCAGGAAACTGCTTAATGTGCATATTCCTGATTTGGCCCATTTGGCAGAAAATGTTTGACAGACCGAACTCAAGAAAAAAGAGAAAGAAAAGTATAGACATGAGTAGAGGTCAAAGAGTAAACCTTTTACTCGAAAAAAAAAGGTTGCTTATGTAACCATGGAGTCCTCAGAGGAGGAATTTGATTTCGAAATAGAAGTCGATTTGGCTGAACTTAAGAAAGGTCCTCCATATGTTTGTTTTTCACTGAAGAAACTGTCTAATAATGAAAAGTCGAATGATTCAAAACTAAAAAAGTGGAAAGAAATATAGTTTTGATATTTCGGAGTCTGATCAGATTTTCGATGTGTTGCTTAAAGATAAATAATTGATTTTTCCCGAGGGTAGAACATTACTTTCTGTGAAAGATTTAAAAGGAAAGTCTTACTGTAAATTTCATCAAGCAACAAGTCATTCGACTAATAGTTGTGTCGTTTCAGGGACTTGATTTAAGAAGCAATAATGGAAGGACGGTTGAAATTCGATGATGACAAGAAAGAGAAGAAGGTTGATGTGGATCCCTTCGAGATCGATGCTAGTTATGTCAAACCTTGTTTAGGGGGTGAATATAGTTGGCATGTCCTATGACTTTGATGTGGCTCTTGATGATTTTGAGTCACAGGTGAGATCTGTATACCCTAGAACGGGAGATGGCTTGCTAGATTTCCTGGTTCAGCAAAAGATCAAAGACCGAAACTTATCTCTGTGTCCTCGGTGCAATGCTGTTTTTGATGCTGAAGCAGCAGCAATCTTTGAAAAGGAATGGATGAAGAAAGAATTGGCTCATAGGGAAGAGCAAGTGCCCCAGAGGCAGCCAATTCGATGTGTGAAGGGTTCTAGTTCAAAGATCCCTCAGCATGATGTGACTACACCTTTAAGCCGATCCCAGGCTGTAGGTGTTCAGTGGATTAGGAATTGTCAGGAATTCCAGAGGCGTTACCATCTATATCGACGTAATCCTCAATGGGGGCATCGGGCACCTTCTCGAAATCAATATGCCTATTATCGAGGACGGGCCATGGGTTATCCAAGGGAAGAGGTGGAAGGAGAAGTTTCAATCAGAATAAGAAACTTCAACTAGAGGCAGGAAAAGAGGTAAGCAAGGGAAAACGCCTTCTGTGCATTCTCGAATTGTCTTTTCTTTTGATGGAGAGACTTATCCCAAGGAAATTCCATCACCTGCTAAGATGGAAAAAGGCAAAGCAGTGGCTCAGTCCTCAGGAGTCGATAAAAACAAAGATGTCGATGTTGATGAAGAGTATTTTGATGAAGGGGATGATGACATGATAGGGACGATCTCGATTATTCCAACTGAATACCTTGGGGAATGTGAGAGTAATCCAGATGAGGATTATGATCAAGAAGATGAGGAGGCTTTCTCCTTTATTCGAGTTGAAGATGAACCGGGGTATTTTCCTCGGCCTACTGAAAAACAAATGTCCCATTTACGCCCACTTCATATTACCGCTATTTTGAATGGATTCAAAATAAACAAAGTGTTGATTGACGGTGGGGCATCAATTAGTCTTCTGCCTGAGAGGATGTTAGGAAAAGTGGGGAAACATTTTGAGGAACTGGTCCCTACAAATATTGCTGTAACTGATTTTAGTGGGGCTTCTACGCCAGCAAAAGGGTTGGTAACTTTGACTGTGAATGTTGGGTCGTATGAAAGACATTCTGTATTTGTGGTAGTTCCATCAAAGGCTAGTTATAATGTTTTGTTGGGATGAGATTGGACTCATGGTGTAGGGGTTGTACCTTCTACCGTGCATCAAAGTGTGCTTTTATGGACTAAAGACGGAAAGCCTGAGGTCGTCAAAGTAGATTTGAATTTATATGTCGAACAACTGCATGTCGATTTCAGGATGTATAGCCGTAAGTTAAAGCCCTTAAATGTTGATCGATCACTGAACCCTTATAATTGTGAAGGGTGTTTCTTGTCCTTGGAAGGCTTTTCAGTGAAGCTTCTTTACCCTGAATTGGACTTCGAGCCGACTGGTTGGGACTGTCTTTCTTGAAGACCTTGAAGACTGCTCTATGGACCAGGTTGAGAAAATTTCCGACTACCTGGTAACATTACATAATTATTTGAATAATTTTCAGTATTTAGAAAATAAAGATAGTTCTTCTGATAAAGTTGAATCAGATAGGGTTAGTAATATTATTAATTGTAATGTGTTCAATTCGACGTCCTCAATCGAGTTTAGTTATGATTTCCCTATTTCTTGTAATGAAATTAATGATGTGAGTCGGACTGCCGATTTAATAGTAGAGACTCATTGTGTAGAAAATAAAAGTAGTGATAAATTAAGCAAAGATCAAGTTTCTTCTATTTCTGATAATTCTATTGATTTCAGTTTTGATTGCATCTATGATTTAGAACCATTGGGATTCGAAAAATACTCAATCAAAGAGGATGATTGTTATAAAGGGTTTGAATCTCAAGATCCTTTAGAAGAAATTAATCTAGGGACTCTTGATGATGTTCGAATTACATATATTTGTAAAGATCTTGTTGATCCTTTTCGAACTGAACTCTTTAATCTTTTACATGAGTTTAAAGATTGTTTTGCGTGGGGTTATCATGAGATGCATGGTCTCGATCGTTCACTAGTGGAACATCGATTAGCATTGAAGCCCAATGCTTGACCTGTAAAACAGACTCCAAGACGTTTTGCTCCTGAAATTAATGTAAAAATTAAAGAAGAGATAGAATGCTTGATCAAAGCAAAATTTATTCGAACTGCACGTTATGTCGAGTGGGTGTCGAATATTGTCCCTGTTATGAAGAAGAATGGGAAGTTAAGAGTATGCATCGATTTTTGAGATTTGAATAATGCTACTCCAAAAGATGAATATTTTATGCCTATTGCAGATATGTTAATCGATTCTGCAGCGAAAAATGAAATTCTTTGTTTCATGGATGGTTATTTTGGATATAACCAGATTTTTATTGCAGAAGATGACATGGCTAAAACTGCCTTCCGTTGTCCTGGGGCATTAGGTACATATGAATGGGTAGTTATGCCTTTTGGTTTAAAGAACGCTGGAGCAACATATCAACACGAAATGAATGCCATTTTTCATGAATTTATTGGGAAATTTATGGAAGTATATATCGATGACTTGATGGTCAAATCGATTTCCGTGAGTCAACATATTGATCATTTAAAGAGAGCATTCCTTACTATGAGAAATAAAGGATTAAAAATGAATCCTTTGAAATGTGCTTTTGGTGTATCGGCTGTAAATTTTTTGGGTTTTGTTGTTCATAAAAAAGGAATTGCCATCGATAAGAACAAAGCAGATGCAATAATATTGGCGTTATCTGCACCTAAATCGAAGAAAGAAGTACAATCTTTTTTGGGTAAGGTAAGACAACGGAACATCAGTTGGCGTTTGATTCGATTGAGACTTATTTATCCAAAGCACCGATTATGGCGAATGTTCGTCCATCTGAACCCTTAAAATTAGATATTGCAGCATCTGAAAATACTATAGGATGTATGTTAGCACAAGATGATGAAAATGGGCATGAACAGGCAGTTTATTACCTTAGTCGAGTTTTAACCGATATCGAAACGAGGTATTCCCCGATTGAGAAATTGTGTTTGTCTCTATATCATACTTGTATGAAATTAAAGTGTTATATGGTGGCTAAATCGGTGAAAGTTATAGCACAAACTGATCTTATTAAATATATGTTGAGTTTCCCTATGTTAAGGTGATGTTTGGGGAGATGGATGCTGGTATTGACAGAATTCGATTCACAATATGTTCCAACTAAGGCTGTCAAAGGACAGGTCATTGCAGATTTTCTTGTGGATAATTCGAAAGATCTACATGACCAGGGGGCAAATATAATTGATATGAAAATCAACTATTGGAAATTGTATTTTGATGGTTCAAAGCATAAATATGGTATAGGGGTCTGAATCCTTGTTATTTCGCCAGAAGGTATTCCATTAGATTTTTGTTTGAATTAAAGTATCCTTGTTCTAATAATGTGGCCAAATATGAGGCTCTGATTTTGGGTCTTGAAATTTTAATCGCCAAAGGAGCTTTAGAGGTTCAAATTTTAGGGGATTCATAGTTAGTTTTAAATCAGTTATCAAAGGAGTTTAAGTGTAATAATGAGACGTTACAAAAATATTTGGTAACTGCTTGGGAACTATTAACATCTTTTCGAAAAGTTTCTTTAGTGCATATCCCTAGAATTCATAATGAAATTGCTAATGAGTTAGCCCAAATTATTTCGAGGTATCGGATTGGTCCAGAAACTATTAGAAAATTATCTAGTATCTATCAAATTTTAGTGCCAGCAAATGAAAGAGAAGTCTTGTGTGTGGATGAATGGGAGGATTCTGATAGGAGAAAGCCTATTGCTCATTATTTAAGAGATCCCAATATTGTAGTTGAGAGAAAGATAAAATTACGAGCAATAAATTTTGTCTTAATGGCTGATGAATTGTATAAAAAAGGGATTGATGAGAGTTTGTTAAGATGTTTAGGTCGAGATGATCAGAACATTACCTTGGGTGAGGTCCATAATGGAATATGTGGTGCCCACCAGGCAGGGAAAAAGATGAAATGGGTGTTATATCGCAATCATGTGTATTGGCCATCTATGATAAAAGATTGTATTGATTATGCGTAGGCATGTCAAGAATGTCAGAAACATGGTTCGATACAACAAATTCTAGCGGCTGAATTGCATTCGATAATAAAGCCATGGCCATTTAGAGGTTGGGCTTTAGATTTGATTGGGTTGATTCACCCTCCTTCATCAAAACAACATAAGTTTATCTTAGTAGCGATTGATTATTTCATAAAATGGGTTGAAGCAGTTCCCCTAATAGAGGCTGGTCAAAGTGAAATAATAGACTTTGTTGAGGAACATATTATCCATCGATTTGGAATTCCTCAGACATTAAGTACTGATCAAGGAACTATGTTTACTGGTCAGCGAATTAAAAATTTTGCGGCTTCGAGGAGTATTAATATGGTTACTTCAACTCCTTATTATGCGCAGGCTAATGGGCAAGTATAAGCAGCAAATAAGATCCTAATAAGTTTGATTAAAAAGCATATCGGAAATAAGCCTCGAACATGGCATGAAATTTTAAGCCAAGTATTATGGGCTTATCGAAAATTGCCACCAGGTTCGACGGAAACTTCACCTTATAAATCGGTGTATGGTCATGATGCAGTGTTACCATTGGAAATTAATTTGAATACTTTAAGAATATAAAGACAAAATTATTTGCTAGTTGATGATTATTGGAATGCAATGTTTGATGATTTAAATGAATTAGACTCAGAACGAATCCTGGCACTCGATAATGTGATTTGAAAAAAAAGAAAGTATTGCTCGAAGTTATAATCGTCGAATTAAAGGGAAATCTTTTAGGATAGGCGAGTTAGTGTTAAAAGTTATTTTACCGATGGAAAATAAATCGAGATTTCTGGGTAAATGGTCCCATGTGTGGGAAGAGCCTTTTCAAGTAATTGGAACATATTCTGGAGATGCCTATCAAATTAAAGATATCAAGTCAGGAAAGGTGATTAACTCGATTAATGGGAAATACTTGAAATATTTCTATTGTTGGCAAAAATAGAAGTTCAACATGCAAAAGTTCAGAAAAGATGAAAATCATTACAGAAGTAAAATTTGAAATAAAAAGAAGTTCAAGGTGCTACTAGTTTTGCTAGATCAGCGGCAACTTTGCCCTTTTCTTCTACAAAATTGAAAGTGCCTCTATTTGTTTGAATTTGTTGAATTCGACCTTCTCAAGTTGTGTTTCATATTCTTTCTGCTTGGTATCAAATGAAATTAGCTTTTGAATGAGGTGCTATTGTTCTTGTTGAGCATCTGCTAGAGGTTTGGCTATAGTTGCTCGACTCTGGCGCACTATTGCAAGCTTTTCATTGATTCGAGCCAATTTCGCTTCAGGTTTTTCTTCTTCTTTGTCATGAAAAGCTTGAACAGAAATGGCATGGGAGATTCTCATATCAAATTCCTCGCGGGAAGCTTGGATTGGTTGAGCGGCTGTAAAACAACTTTCAATATTGGATTTGATTTTAGTTTCCTCAGTCTCAATTTCTTGAAGTTGGAATTGAGAAGCTACCCTCTCATTGAGAAGTTCTTTGAACTCTTGAATTGAGGCAGAATTTGGTGTGTTAGCCAAAAGTTCAAAGGAATAATTCAAAAGATCAGCCAGGAGTTGGTTAAGAATTGGGTCATTAACCCAGGTGGTAGGTGGATGGTCTAAGAGCTTTATGAGCGAACGAAGCGGCTCTCGAGTATTAGTGTTTAATTCGAACGAAGGCCTTGATGTAGCAGGTTTTGAGAGCGTTGGCACTGGCACAGGTACTGCGTTTTCTTGGATAACTTTGTTTAAAATAGAGATCAAATTGGCCAAGGTAGCACTTGTAGGAGTGGTGGAAGCATTCGATGTTTCAGGTCTTGGACCAGGAGTAGTCTGAAAATCAACTTGGTAAGGAGGACTTGGTAGTTTTGGAGGGGTTTCCAAGACTCTAGATCGAGATGAATATGAATTGGTTGTCTCAACATTTTGAGAAGGAGAGTCAGAATCTAGAGCCACTTGGTTCACCACAGAAAGTGTAGCCTGGTTGTTAGGCGAAGATTATTCAAGTATGAGAGTTTGAGTTGGAGAATATTGTGGAGGGTCTTTTGTCAAATCAACCACCGATGTTACATGAGAAGGTGGAAAAATAGTGTCAAGTGGTTGAGTAGATCTTGTAGCCTAAATAGAATCATGGGATGAAGAATGCCCTTGATCATGATGCTGTTCTAGAATTGGCTGATCAGGTACCACAGAAAACGTAATCGAATGAGCAGCAGTGAAAGGCTGGTATAAAAGGTACATGATTATGAGTTATAATTCATTTCAATTTAAATAAGACACATAAAAATGTTAGGTGTTACCATAATAAGTCTTTGTTGCTGAATTGGTTGAGGACCAAGGTCCGAATCGGCTGTGTCTTTTGATTGGGAGGAGGCAGCAAGAGTATTCTTATTAGTTGGTTCACTTTCATAAGAGCTTTCACTTGATGATAGCAGCACTAACTGGTAAGAAGCATAGAATTGAGTATGGTTAAAAAAATATATACAATTTATAGAACATTTCAAGTTAAAAGGAAAAGTTGTGAGTAATAGTAAGTTACCTTTCGAGAAGTTCTGGTAGGAGTCCTTTTGTTTTTATGTGGTGGTGGCCGAGCAGTGTCAGCTTTTCTCTTGTGAGTTCTTTTTGGTGAATTCTCGGCAATAGGGATTGTTCGAACAGCAATTTGTTGAATTTCTTCTAAGGTATGAGTGTACCTTGAATAGTAAGCAGCCCACCATTCGAAACAGAATTTGGTGATGTAGGAACTGCGTTCGTAAATCAAGAAATTGAAACGATCCCTGCGTTGTTGATTTTTTAGGAGACAAGTATTGAAATCTTCTTGAGTTATTAAAACAATGTGGCAGAATGGATCATCATTTCGAGGCTGTGGTGTTGGAATGGCTTGAGAAAATCTCAGCTGTCTGGCTGTTAAATGAGGTGCGTATATGGTTATTTTGAACCTTTCCTTTTTGTGTAAAGACAGCCTTATCGGAATTACTTGAACAGCCAGCAGGTTTTTCCAACTTCGGTTTACAAGCTCACTATCTTCATTGGTATTGGGAAAGAGCAAATGATCAAGCCAGGCAGGACCGCGATTGCGACGCAAAAAAGGAGTGAAATTGAGTTTATCATTTTCAAAATCCTTGCAGGAATGAAAAAGAGAGAAAACAGCCCATAATCTGTCTTCATCTGATTGTGTGTTCAAAAAATTGGGTTTGTAATTAGACAATCGAAAACCTTCAATGTGTTGCTTGTCAGTATTGCCACCTATAGGTTTTGTCATAAAATTTTCAAAAATGGCATTGAGCCATAATTGAAGGAGCCACAGAGGGCCTCCTGCATTGATTATTTTATTGTCTCGGAGGTCACAAACAAATTGACCAAGTTCTTAAAAAATGTGCCTAAGAAGGAGTTTGGCCAAATTTAGAACTTTTCCTTCATGAAGAAGAGTGACTAAGGGAAGGAAAAGCTTTGACATTTGTACGCTTCGAGAACAGAACAGAATTGCGTTTAACCAATAAAACAAGAAGGCTACGTGTTTCTCATCTGTGATTCTCGTACCTTCTGCACCCATGTTATGGGCAATGAAGTTGCTGTAGGAGTTGGTTAAGACAACATTATATTGGCGCTTGGGTTGCATGTCAGGGGTACAATCTGGAGAATTGATTGGGAGTCCTGTAATAGCAGCTACATCGAGAAGAGACATTCCGATCATTCCACAAGGAAGGTGAAAGTTGTTAGTTGTTCTATTCCAAAAATAGGTCACAACCCCAATCATCCAAGGGTATGTTGTAAGTGAGAAATGAGAGAGCCTTAGTAGTTCATGTATTCCTAAAGCTCCCCAGTCAGCACTTTTTGTAGGTTCAAGGCGTTGATACCAAGTTGTAAAATCGAATTCTCGAGGATTGATTTTTGAATTATTCCTGAAGGATTTTTGATTAATGAAATGAGAGATGTTAAAAGCTTGATTTATCAGCAAATCTTCCCCTTCAGCACTTGGAAAGAAAGAAGATTTTTTGTTCGCTCTCTTAAGAGATTCAATCGGTCCGAGGAAGCAGTGTGTATCTACATCGATTGTGAAGGGGATTAAGATTCTGGTATCGTTAGCTTGCAAATGGGGATCATCAATGACTTTATCATTGACTTGATTGAGAATGCGAAGGGTTGATGGAGATGGTGGCGCTATTTCAGGACCTTTGCCCTTGTCTTGGGTGGCAGCATGAGAGGAGGAACTAGCCATTGTTGAATAGAGAAAAGGAGATTAAAGGTTGGAGATTTTGTGAAGGAGTTCTTGGTGTGAGGAGGATTTAGAGAATAATGAGATTCGAAAGATTTGAAAAAAGGTGAGAGTGATGAATTTAAAGTATTTCTGTAGTCGTTATTGTGGAAGGAATGCGAATAGGGGTAACTTCGTGAGGAAGATGAAGTGGTAGAGAGAGAAAGCATAAATTTCGGGAAACGTGTCGAGTGGATTAGTATTAATGGGGAGTTTAAATAATAATTATTACTGATTTAAAAATTGGTGTTTTTAATTTCGAATTAAGTGTTTTATCTTCTGATAATGTTATCGAAGGCAAACACATTAATTCAAGGGGGCAATTTATTGATCGAAAAATATTTTCGATGAAAGTGAATCGATTTGGAGTAAGTCAGAAGTTGTTTTTCGAAGAAAATGTACGCGTAAGTATGAGATTGGAAGTGACTGGTGCAGGTTAGATTTCGATTGACTTATCAGATGGATAAGGCTAATCGAATAAAATATTTGATTTGAATGATTGAGTAAGGCAATTGATGGGTTTGTCGAATAGTCAAGGAAGTGGAACAGTTAGTTGCTTCTATCACACGAGGAAATCATGGGGAATGGCTACAATCACGCGGCAGGAACGGTTACCAAGAGGAATTGCATTCAAAGTTGTAAACCTTGTAATTAATTGTAATTAATTGTCAGTTATGTAAGACAAATTATAAATACTAGAAAGCATTAGGGAATAGGGGTTGGAACTTTTACTAAAAAAAAAACACTCAAGCACACTCACATTCCAACGAATTCCTGAGTCTGCAATCGAGTAACTTTTCTGTAGGGTTCCTTCCATCTTTTCATTCTTTCAATTTACTTTTCTGTAAATTTAACATTTCAAAAAAATTTACTTTCCAAGTGTCCTTTATTTTCATTGTTCAATTTATCCTTCTGTATTTTTAATCTTTACGTTCAAGCCCCTTTGATTCAGTTAAAGGCATTTCACTGCTTTCCTTTAATTTCGATATGAACTTTTTATTTTTAGCATATTTTTATCTTAAAAATTTTTATCTTTTTATTTTCTCCATTGATTTACAAATTTCATTTTTATTGTAATCTCAACACCCGTTTAATTCAAAACACTTTGATGCACTTTTAGAAAATTGGTACCTACAAAGAGGAGTAGGTTTCGCTCCCAGATCACTAAATATCGAACCACCATCAATTTGCTAAAAATCGACAAAACAGAAGGCTTGGGTTTGGACCAATTTCATAACCATAACAGTGGTGCAGAGGAGGCGAAGCAAGTAAGGGGATAAGAACAACATTGAAGTGCCCCCTACGCCTAAATACTAATTCAATTCTTGGGTTCGCATATGTTGGTCAAGCTAACATATCAGTTGTCGACGTCTCAATTTAATTGATTCCTACCCCACTGCTATTTAAATCGAATGTATCTGTTAACCACAAAATATAAAGGTCGAAACTTGAGCAAGTATCAATCATGAAAGTTTCAAAGATCGATCGAGGGTTTCACATAGTAATCGAAGAAAAAGAAGGCAAGTTTCGATCGAGTCAACACGAGGTTGAAAGCTAAAGGGCCAATCGAGAAAAGACTCTGAAATTTTGGGTGATAAGTATGGATTAAAGGGAAAGAGAGCTTTCTGTTAGCAAGGTAAGAAATAACAGGTTTTTGTATTGGAGTTGTGTTATGTGAATATGTCATATAAGAGACAAGATATTTATACAGATATTTATTAATTACTATCATTTATATTAAGCCACTAATAACTAATTATATCATAAATACTTAAGTTATTATCTATTGAAATAATTAACCACGCATTCTAAATACTTAAGTTTTTTCTAATATTCTAATTTTTTAATATATCCTTCAACTTAAGTAGCAATTTGAGTTTACAATTTATTAAAAAAATCAAATAAAAATTATAAAAATTTGGGTGTAAATAAAACTACTCGTGAATAAAAATTGCTATGGTGGATTGTTGCAGCTGGTATTACTAACGACGCTGTGTTTGAAAATTTAAAAATTCAAAAACAACATAATTTTCGAACAAGAATCAATCTCTCCAAAAACAACAATAGAATCATGTTTGAAGTTCGTGAATAAATTATCTTTCAATTTCTAGTTATGTGCTCACTTTTTTTTTAATCTATTTTTTTTCAATCTATTTTTTTTCATTGAAGTTTTGTTGTTGTATTCAGGTTTTAGTGAAATTTTAAAAAATTTCACATTTTTTTTCGTTTTGTGTCTTAAAATAGAACCGTTGTATTTTACTTTAATCAATGAATAAAATATATTTATTTTTTTAAATAAAAATGAAACTACTCGAATTTGAAATGCAAAGTTAACTATTAAAACGGAATGCAGACAAAACTATTAATACAGGTTATAGACGAAATTGTTGAAACCAAACGTACTATCAAAACATAATGCAGTAGACAAAACCGCTAGAACTATGCAAACTGCTACAATAAAATAAGATAGAATTGTCAAAACAGGATAAATTGTTAGAACAAGATGACTGACAGTATTATTGAAAAACATATACAACTGAAATTGTAGGAACTTGAGTGCAAATGAAAAAATTAAAAAATATAAATAATATTCTCATAAAAAAGTTTAAATTGTAAAAAAAAATTCAAAAAATTCTGATTCTATGTTATAAAAATAAAAAATAATATTAAAAAAAATTTGTGTATTAAAATTTTGTTATATCATACAAAATATAACAAATTTATAAAATATTTATCAACTACGATCATAAATACTAAGCTATTATCTGTTAACAATCAATCACACATTATAAATACTTTGGTTTTTACTAATATTAATTATAATATTCTCTAACACTTTGGATGAGTTCACACAATTAAAGGAGTTTTCTACTTTGAAAACCAAACTAGAGTGCTAAACTAGAGTTTTTTTTTTTTACTAAAGATATAGAGACTCGAACTCACAATTTTTTAGATGAGTATAGAAAGATTATATCATTTGAGTTATAATTCATTGGCGTATTAAATTAGAGTTTGACAAAAAAAAAACTAGTATAATTATTATTTTTATGAGTAAAGGGACAAATAAACACATGAAAATTTATACTTTGAATATATTAATTTTTTAAAAAAGAAAAAAACAAATAATTTTTTGACTTTTTATCTCGAAGACAAATAAATTAAATTTGTTATTAATTGAAAATACAAAAAAGTTTTTGATTTTTTAAAATATGAAACATCTAAATCCTTCTGGGGGATTGATTTGTCTTTATATATTTTAGATATAAAGACTTAAATATCTCATATTTTAAAAGGTTAAAAATGTTTTGTATTTTTAATTAGTCGGAACTTATATCTTTGAATTAAAAAATCATGGACCTATTTGTCTTTTTTTAAATATCAATAAAACTTTTTAAGATAGCAGATATAAATATATTATCTTTAAATTAGTCTTTATAATTATAGTATAGAGTTTTAATTTAAATTAACTTGTTCATATTTTCTTTTGAGACTAATTTATTTAAAATATAAATTTTTAAGAATTTATTTGTGACTTTATTCTATTTTTATTGGTGATTTATAGGTAAATTTGTTTGCTATTCAAGCAATTAAGGAAAGGGATACGAAGAACATTGAAGAAGTGCTCCCTACGCCAAATTCAATTCTTGGGTTTCCATAATTCTCTTAATTGATTGATTTCGATATGAATTTGCCTAGCAACCATGTTTCTTAGATTTTTCTTCCAACATTGGCATGTGTTTGGGTTTGGGGCCATTTGTGCCCTTTCCTTACTCAATTCTAGAGTAAACCAAGATTATTTTTCACTACTCACCTACCTTTGCTGACAAATGCAGAACATTGTCTTTAAGTCTTAACCCAACAAATAATTATAAAATGATTCAATTTTTAAATTTTTTCTATAATATTTCAAGTGTATATAACTATACTATATGTACAAATTTTTTTGTAATAAAATCTACTCAAGTTAGTATAAGTTTGACAAAAAAAAAAGTGCGTGTTTATCACGTGATTTTTTGCATGTTTTTACTCTTTTTTAGAGCAGAAATTTTGTTCATCAACACTGAAATTTTGTTACAATATAAAAGAAGAAAAAGACAGAACGACCATGACAATAATAAAAGAGAAAAAAAAAAAGAAAAAAAAAACTACAACAGTGACAACAACAAGCGTACGCTCGTTTGAAGAAAAATCATACCATGACTTATTTGAAAAAGTTTGAACATCTAACTTTATTGTATAACTTCTAACTTATTAATTTCTTGTCTTGATAAACTAATCGTTAATATATAAGTTTAATACATGCATGTTACTTGTCGTTATTAAAAAAAATGAATATTTAAATAATATTCAAAGATATAAGTTAAAAATGCTATTAAGAAGTAACATTTAAATTAAAGTTATGCTAAGTTGGTTAATCTGCAAAACATTTAATTTGTGTAAATATTTAGGGTTAGATGTTAGTTCAAATTCTCGTCCTATTCAATAGTATTCATATTGAAATAAGAGAAAGCATAGGAGAATAATTTTTTTTAATAACGTAAATAATATATTAAAAAATTAATTTTAATTTTAAAATTTAAATTTTAAATTAATTAAATTTATTTATGTTAAACGGATTTGAAATATAATTCATTATTCACATTGTTCACCATTTTTGTTGTTTATTTAGCAAAATTGTCGAAACAATTGTAATATATAATTATATATTGACTTGCTTGTACGTTTCTTTTATGTTCACCTGATAATTTGTTAACACTCCAGTTTTTAGTTATAACAATTTTAAAGGATATTGACAAGTTTGGTTTTGTAACTAGTTAAAGATTACTGAGCTCTTTTAACTTATAGTTATAGTGTCCTTCAAAGAATACTATCTATCAAACTTAAAAATTCAACCCACCCCTTAGCTAACTTTAAAAAAAATTATAAATTAAATAGTTATATGTAGTTGTAATTTAATTATTAGAGTAATAATAATTATAATTTATAAAATAACTATCAGATATGTAAATTTTTATAAATTCTTTCTGCTCAAGTCAAAATAAATGATCACCTTTCTAATTGAAAAACTATGGTTAATATATTATATAAAGATATAAAATATAATAATTATCAATGGCTAAGAGAAGAAAGAGTTAAATTTTGGCCTCCTTTTAATTTAGCTTCCAACTTTACATTTTGTAGAGATTTTGATAGTTGAGAACAGAAGAGACTTTGGTTTTGTCTTTTGATACGGTAGAAACCAAAACAGTATTACTTGCAAGGAGAGTTGTAAAGAAGTGAAGTTTAATAGAGAAGTTAGAAAATATTTTATTTTTGTCTCCTATAGTGCAGAACCAGAAACAGAGAAGAGAGTAGAAAATTACACACATATGTATCCTAATTTAGCTACCAAGTGCAATGTAACCTACATCCAGTTTCCACACAACAATAATGAAATTTCAGTATCTTTTCAACAGATTATTACAATCACCAATTCTCCCTTGGATCTACCTAATCTTATCTGGGACAAGTCCAAATTCTAACTCAACCTGAACTTGATTAGGACTCACCCTAGTTTTTATCTGCAAAGTGCTAATCCAATTTGTAAGAGAATTCTCCCAAGATCATGACCATAAAATAGAAATATATACAAAGAATTTCTGAAATAACTTAGACTTTTTCACCAAGTCTAGCTCTCTGCCTTTTTTCACTTAATGGCTTTTACATACAAACCTCACCAATTTTCCTTTTACCATTGAGACTCAGACAGACTAAACTGAAAAAAAGAAATGCATAATAAAAACCATGAAGGAGAAGAACATAAATAGCTCAGGGAGCTATGAGAACCGAAACTATTGCTCTTTCTCTCTTTCCCTAATTCTTGGTCGTTCATCCCTACTATAGAGGAGTGAAGCTTCCAGGACATGGAATTTGCTTCAGCACCATGTTTGTTTTCTTCTCCAATAATCAGAATCAGCAGCGGCATTCACAGAGGAGAGAGAGGGCAGAAATCGTGACATGCAACCATACTTTTCTCTTTCAACCATACTTTCACTATTATCAAGTGACATCAGGTTGACCGGGTTGTGCATCAGTTTGGTGGTCTACAGCATATTTCGACCAGGCCACTGAACATCGACAAGATGCATCGTCACAATGGGAGGTTTGGGTGAGGCGAGTAGTTCTCACATTTTCTAGGTGGCTAGCATGAGATGTTGGATGCTCGTGCAGACCATCGACTCCATATACACTATCATATTGACCTCCGTTCATCACGGGCATATATAACATGGTATCTTTAGTGGGCTTACATAGAACTGTTTGGTCAGGGTGACCAGCACTTGGTGTTTGTCGTCATGTGACCAAACCGACGACCCTCATCCGCATACTGCGTCCAATGTGAACGAGGCATTTCTTTGAGCCAATTTGTAATTGCGACATTCTCACCTCTCAGACAACCAAAATAATAAGCGAATTCCCGCTACAACTTTGAATATGCTGCGTTAACAAGAACCTTTTTTAAATCCTTGTTTTTGAAGTAAGTCATGAAGTTGACAGCAATATGCCTTGTACAAAACACCTGTAAGGCATTCGGTGATTTTCATAAACTTCCATCAGCATTCAACGTAGCATCAATTGATTTGTGCCTATCTGAAATCACTAAGACGCGGAGTTGTGGTGTGACATGCTGCTGCAAATATGAAAAAAAAAACAACTAAGCCTCTTTTGTCTCACCCTCAACAATGGAAAATGTAATAGGCAATATCTTTGCATTGCCATCTTGAGTAGTAGCCATGAGCAACGTTCCTCTACATTTACCATACAAGTAGGTGCCATTGATGGAAATAAGTGGTTTGCAATGCTTGAAAACCTCAATACACAGTGGAAACGTTTAAAATACTCGATGAAACATGACAGACTGAACCAGGTTAAGGTTGTGTCACAAGTTGCACCCAAGTACCTAAATACCCACAAAAGTTAGCACATATAAATGGTGACTTTATACATAACTAAGGACAGTGTAATGAATCTTACCAAGTAAGTATATCTACATAGCGAATAACCAACAAGTTGTATGACTCCTCCTAATCGCCATATATCCCAACAATGACTCTCTACTTTTTAAGCCAAACCTTTCTATATGACGCCTTGTAACTGAAATGATTTTCCACACCTCCTTGTAGAACCCTTATGCTAATTATTGGATATGCTTTGACCATTGTGAATATGTGCTGAGCAATCACCTTCAAATTCAACCTACAATGGTCTTGACCTATTGATGTTTGCATGCAAGTATGAGGACCATTGTATCTCTTAACCTCCCTTTTTTCTTAATTTTGGTGATATGCTATGCGTATATTCCAACTACAACCGGACCCGAACTGGATACACTGTACATCATACTTCAATTGGTAACTCTCTAGTATTTTATACTCCACAATCCTCCTGATGATGTACGTCTTAACTACCAAGATGACTTCCTCCTTATTTTCAAATTGTTGTCCAATATCAAACTCATTGGTTAGATCCTCTTCGGGGCCTCCATGGGTAAATGACCAATCCGAAGTCATTGCATTGAGATTCAAAGCGGAGAAGTGATCCGGCCGGTCATATGGTCGAGAAATGACAGGTTGTGTCATAGCGATTTATGTGTCACCGTAATAGTTCATCTCTTCTTCATCCTCACCCTCACCCTCGTAAGGAATTTTCATTAGTTCATCATCAGCATTTTCTCCGTCACCAAGGTTAACTTTATAGGGATCCATCATCGAATTCTTGATAGCAGAATCCTCATGACTTTCAACATCATCTTGCATCATGCCAGCATTAGAAAGTTTAATGTTTGACCCCTCTTGACTACTTTCAGGTGACATATTTAGATCAACTATCGTCCTTTCAATATTTTTTCTAATTGTTCCACTTAACGGACTACCATCAACAGTATCCGCAGATGATCCTCACCCACCCAATTCAACTAGAAATACAAATAATTTCAATAGATGAACATTTGTCCATCGATTTTGCCATGGCCTTATAAGACGTACGTCCTCGTCATCACGTAACCGATACCTAATTCAAAACAACAAAAAATTTCTCAAAACTGTGGTCTAATAAAATTAATAACAAAATAACAAAGACAACTGTAACATACTTTTTATAAAAGTCATTTACTTCGGTTGGATATCTGTAATAAATTTTTTTACTCTTTTCGTGTTTTGTTGTCCAACAAAATGCAATATCAAATTCTTCAACGCGGTTAGACTGTTGACTTCCGATGCCATGTACATAATTACTGGTTGCCCAAACCTAAAAATGATAGAACCTTCTTCATTATACACTATTTCACTATCATAATGAATGGATAACAACGGATTTCTAGACATTATTGAGAGAAAATTAAAAGATAAAAACCAGAAAGAAGAATGAGTTACTGAGTTTGGATTTCAACCAGCCAGGTATTTATTTGGCGAGTTCAGTGTGAAGTTCGTCGGGAGTACGGCGAACTTTATAATTTACATGAAGTTTGCTAGGGGACACGGCGAACTGTATTAATATTATAGAGTTCGCCGAGGGTGCGGTGAACTTTCCCTAAATTTAAAAAAAAAAGTGTATCCTGGTGTTTAAAGTTGATATCATTTTTTTCGAAAATAATATATTTTTTAATTTATTACAGAAAAAAATTTATGTAGATTTATCCCCTTCTAAGTAATTTTATAGCATTATGTGTTTCTTCTTCTTCTTTATTTGATTTTTTTTATTTTTATTCTTGTTAAGAGAGTAAAACAAGAAGGAACTTGAGAAAATTCTATGGCAAAAATTTTGGATATGACAACGTCATCAATATGGCAAAAATTCTACGATAACGATAACAATAACGACGATAACGATAACAACGATACGTACAAGAAGAAAACAGCGATGACTATAATGATGATAATCATGATGATGAAGATGATGGAGGAGAAGGAAGAAAAAGAGGGAAAGGAAGGAGAAGAAGAAAGTCCAATGAAAAAAGAAGGAGGAAGAGAAGGAGGAGGAGGAGAAAGTAGTATTGGTGACGATGATAACGAAAAAGAAAGAGAAGAAGAAGAAGTCGAAGTATCAGGAGTGACAAAGAAGAAGAAGAAAAAGGAGAAGAAGAACGTACAGTAGGAATGTAAAGAAAAATGTACACGCGTGAGTGTAAATGACTTGTTGAACTTATTTGGTTAAATGACTTGTATGTAAAAATTAATTCTTCGTCAAGCAATTTTTTATTCGAAAAGATTGGTAACTAAAAGCGATTTTTTAATAATTTAAAAGTGATTTTTTTTATTACTAAAGATTTAAAACAATGTACAAGATTTTAATGATTTTATTAAATACATAAAAAAATTTAAAAAATAAATTTTAGAACCTTAAAGTGTGTTTAAAACATTCGTTAGAAAAACTCAACATTTTACATTTATTTTTCTAATTTATAGGCTGAATTTCTCACTTCGTTCAAACAAAAATAAGAAAAAATGATATTTATTTTACATTTTTCATTATTAAGAAGGTATACATAAGGCATATAGTTACTAATTTAGAAACTGGCTCTGCATAGACTTTTCAACTTGATCAAGAACTTAAGACCTATGTTGATAATAGGTACTTTGTCCCAGAATTCTACAAAAAAAATAGAAAACTGGATCAAGTCAAAGCTCAACTTCAATAAATTGAGATGGACAAAGACAAAGCAACTGTACCTTAAGTACTGGCTATAAACCCATTATCCATGTATAGTAATAGGAAAAGTATAGATAAACAATAAAAATATTAAATAATGTGAATAATGGATATATTGAATGTTCAATTTACTAGGTGTGTGGATGATTATTCTAATATTAAGATTCAGATGGATAATTTAAGAGTGCAGTGTGTTTTTATTTTATTTGATCAATTTTAGAGCCCATTATTCATATTATTCACAAAAGTCATTATCTACCTAACAAAGTTCGTATCTTTATATTAATTATATACCGTTTTAGCAAAAGACATTAAGATATTTACTTATCAAACTTTTTATGATGTATATGATATCATATATTAATTTAAAGGGAGCCACTCACATAAAGATGCTTAAAACGTCTTTTTTTAAAAACGTTTTTTAATAATTAAAATTTAACCTATATAATCGATCAAATTGTGTTATTTTTACTAAAATTAGACTAAATAAATCGATTTGACCGAAAAATTAGTAAATCAAATCTTGAACTTATCTAAATTAATATTCTTTTTTATAGTAAATGACTATAATACTCTTATTATAAAAAATGACTAAAATATTCTTATTATATAAAGACGTTTAAAACGTCTTTTTTTAAAGATATTTTTTTAATAATTAAAATTCAACCTATCTAATCGATTAAATTGTGTTATTTTTGTCAAAATTAAACCAAATAAATCGGTTTGACCAAAAAATTGATAAACTAAATCTTGAATTGATCTAAATTAATATTTTTTTATAAAAATAATTATAATATTCATGTTATAGAAAATGACTTAAAATATATATATATATATATATATATATATATATATATATATATATATATATATATATATATTAAAAACTCTAAATCCTAACCATTCTCTTCTCTCTATCTCGTTGTAAGATTAGAATTTAGGATTTTCAAAATTAATATATATAATAAGAGTATTTTAGTCATTTTTTATAATAAGAATATTATAGTCATTTACTATAAAAAAGAATATTAATTTAGATCAGTTCAAGATTTGATTTACTGATTTTTCGGTCAAATTGATTTATTTAGTCTAATTTAACAAAAATAACACAATTTGATCGATTATATAAGTTAAATTTAATTATTAAAAAATGTCTTTAAAAAAAGACGTTTTAAACATTTTTTCAAAGTTAATTATATATTCATTTATATTTGTAAAAAGAATATACAAAAGATAAGGGTCCAATCTGGACAGCCAATAAAATGAAAAGGTTACCATTAACCCATTACACTACTAACCCATTACAAGAAACAAAATACGACAACCTGAATGCCTTGAATCTATCTACTGTGGCCACTACCTTTCATTTCTCTTCCTAAATTCTTCAAGAAATTCCACGGCAGATGAATAGAGCATATCAATAGCAGAGTCTTTGGCTTCAAAGATTTTAAGGTTCCGTGCTATCCAGATCTTTCAAGCGAGAATTGCAGTAAGAGCAGTGTTTATCTTTCAATTGGGTCTTCTCTTCAGCGCCTCTATAAACTTTATCCATCGCCTCCAGAAATCTTCAGAGCTGTTGAAGGTGATAAAACTTTCAAATTCAGCTTTTCTCCAAATTTCTCTTGCAAGCTTGCAGTCAAATATGCAATGATTTACTGTTTCCCCTAATTCCTGGCACATCGGACAGACATCTTCGATCGTCAGCAGCCTATTGTGTAATCGGTTTCGGACAGGTAGACCACCGTGGAGAGCTTTCCAAAGGAAGACTTTGACCTTTGGTGGACATTGCAATTCCCACAAGCTATTCCAAACTCTCTTCTCTTTGCACACTTCTGGGAGCTGTTGGATTGGAGGGTGAGAAAGTCTAAAAGCAGTATGGTACCCAGAAGCCACCGAGTAGTATTCGTTTCATTCCCACTTCCAGGTAATGCTATCTTTCCCATCTTCTGAGATAGTTTTTTGTAGAATCTCAGTAGTAATATCGGCTCTGAATACGGTTTTAACTAGTTCTTCTTGCCACTGTCTAGAGTTGTTGATGAGTTGGTTTACCCATACCATGTTTAGATTGTGATTATTTTGCTGGTAGTCTGAAATAGGATTGAACTTCCTTAACCATGGGTCTTCAAATATCCTAATCCGATTGCCTCTTCCTACCCTCCATTCGATCCCTTCCTCCAGAATCCTCCTTCCGTTTAGTAGACTTCTCCAGGCCCATGATGGCTACTGACCTGTTGGCGCTTGTAGAAAAGAGAAATATTTGAAATATCTGCTTTTGTAAATTTTACTTATTAGGGACTCAGGCTTTGTAAGAATCCCCCAGCTTTTCTTGGCTAGCATAGCTAAATTGAATGCTTTAAGATCCTTAAAACCTAGCCCCCCCCATACTTTTTCTCTCTACAAATTATATCCCATCTCACCCACTGTAGCCTCCTTTCGGAGCCTCTCTGACCCCACCAGAAACTCAGAATCTTCTTTTGTATTTCCTCAAGCAATGAATCAGGGAGCTTGAAGCATCTCAATGTATAGATAGGCACTGCTGTAGCTACCGCCTTCACCAAAACTTCTCTGCCACTAACGGATAGGAGAGATCTCTTCCATGTTTGCAGCTTCCTTTCCACCTTTTTCTTAATGAAATTGAACGTCTGCCTCTTAGATCTATGTACAACTGCTGGGAGTCCCAAGTAGTTATTCTATCTGCCCACATGTGAAATTTGTAGAGATTCAGCTAGGGCATCTCTAATCTGTGTTGGGGTGTTTTTGCTAAAGAATACTGAAAACTTCGAAAAGTTAATAAGTTGCCCACTAGCGTTCTTATAATCTTCCAAAATCTTTAGTAGTCTCTGGCATTCCTGCTCATTAGCTTTGCAAAATAGGATTGAGTCGTCTGCAAAGAATAAATGACTAATCGTAGGACATCTACCATTGAGTCATAGACCTGAGATCTCTCTCCTCTGTTCTCCTCTGTGGAGCAGATGGGAAAGCCCTTCTGCGCAAAGAATGAAAAGATAGGGGGAAAGGGGATTGCCTTGCCTCAATCCCCTGCATGGTTTAAAGTAACCATGAGGTTGACCATCCACAATAACAGAGTATGACACAGTGGTAACACATTCCCTGATCCAGTCAATCCATTTAGAGCAAAAGCCCAACTTCTCCATGACTTCCTAAACAAAGCACCATTCAATCCGATCGTAAGCCTTACTCATGTCAAGCTTCACTGCCATCTCATGATCCCCATGGTTCTTGTTTTTCAAAAAATGCATAAGCTCATGAGCTATTAGTATATTATCACTGATCAGGCGACCTTTAATAAATGCACTCTGATTAGCACTTATGATTTTATCCAAAATACCCTGCATTCTGTGGATAAGAATCTTGGATATAATCTTATAGAGGACCGTGCTGAGGCTAATGGGGCGGACCTGACTCATGGTTTCTGTGCCTTGCGTCTTCGAAATTAGGCAAATATGAGTATGATTGAATGCCCTTAACATCTGACCTCCAGAGAAAAAGCTTTTAATAGCACTACGTAGATCACCTTTAATAATATCCCAATAACGTTGATAAAACTTTGTAGTGAATCCATCATCTCCTGGGGTTGAGAACGGATTAATGGAGAATGTAGCTTTCTTGATCTCTTCCTCTGAAACACTTATAGTAAGTATTCTATTAGTAGCATCATCAATTTTCCTCTCCAAAGATTGCATTTCTGCCGAGGCAGTACAGGGGTTACAGGAAGTGAACAACTCCTTAAAGTACTCAGTGGCAATTCAGGCAATGCCTCCAGGATCTGTGCTGAAATTACTCGAGCTGTCTTGTAGTCTGAAAATCTTGTTTTTTCGATTTCTACTTTGGAATTTAGCATGAAAGAATTTTGTGTTTTGGTCACCCCATTTCAGCCATTGAATTCTAGCTTTTTCCTTCCAATACCTCTCCTCCTGTAAGTAGGCTTCAACTAATTCTTCCTCCAGCTATAAAATAGTTGATCTTGTTGCTTCTGTCCCCTTTAATTTTTCCAGTTTCAATTGATTTTTTAAATAAGAAATTAGTTTTTGCGAATTGCTAGAGCCAGACTTCTGCCATTCTACCAATACATGGCTGCATTTTTTCAGTTTAGAGAACAGCTTGAACATTGGAGAGCCATTAAATTCAGTCCTCCATGTTTCTTTCACCATATTAAGAACTTCCTTATTGTCACACCATCTTTCCTGAAATCAAAATCTTCTTTTTGCCTTGTGCTCCTCCCTGTCTGCCAGTAGCATCAAAGGGCAATGGTCAGAGCCTGTATCATCTAAATGTAGTATTGTTGCTTGCAGGTAATTTGCTCTGAAATGATGTGTAGAAAGGCATCTATCCAGTCGTTTCATAATTAGCTTGTCACCGTATCGTCTATCGCTCCAAGTGAATTTTCTCCCTTCGTAACCCAAGTCCACTAGCTCACCCTCACTAATGAATTTATTGAGAGCCTCTATTGATGAGGCCGACTTTATTCTTCCTCCCTCTTTCTCATGATAGGCGGAGATGGCATTAAAGTCGCCTATCACAAGAAAATAGGGGCTGGCTATCATTTTGATCTCAATAATTCTTCGGTATTGATTAAATCGAATGTTGTCATTACAATGTAGATGAACAGCAACTACTTCCCATTTCCTTTGTTTGGTAGGGTCTGTCCACTCAAAGAAAATAAAGAAATCATCGCTAGAAAGAATTGAGACAACTGCATTATCCTTTCATGCCAGCACTAGCCCACCAGATTGACCCCTAGGATCCACACAATATGCCTGCTGAAAACCTGCTTTGTTGCATTGAGTTGTAACATTCGTGGTAATATTCTTAGTTTCACATAAAAACATTACCTCGGGAGAATAAGATCTAGAGATCCCTTGTATGTTGTGAACTGTCAGGGGATTTCCCATACCCCGACAGTTCCACATCATCATCTTCATGGGTCACTGGGTGCCATTATGGGGTGGCACCCTCTCCCTCTTCCGCTTGCACCTTTTCCTCTGAGCAAAATTTCTTCTTATTAAGTGGGACCCTTTCTCCATGTGAACTCCTTTTAACTCCTGACACTGTGATAGTTTTTCTCGCTAGTTGCTTTAAGTTTTGTCTCTTGTTGGTAGATTTTGTGAGCTGCTGCCCTTGTTCTCCAAACACAAAGCATGTCGTTGCTTCAATCCCCTTTGAATATTCCTTTTCGTCTCTTTCCTCAACATTGTTTCTTTTTATTGCTGAGCCGGTACTGATTTGTGGAGAATAGTTTGCTGTTTGTATCTTCTTTTGAACGATAGCATTACTCATAACTTCTTCTTCCTCACTTCTCCCATCTCTTCCCTGAGACTGCATTGATAGATTGACCAGTCCCTTAATTAAGTTGACTGGAGTTGACTTTTTGGCCCTGTTGTGTGAGCTCTATCTCTTCCCCTTTAGGCAGATTACTATTAGGATTATCCTTTGTAGCACCCTCTCTTCTTCCCGTTTGGTCGGCTTTCAACCAATTTCCCCACTTTTCTTCTTTCACCTCTCCCTTCAACGAATCTTCAATTTGAAAACTGCAAGCTCTTGTCTCATGTCCAATGAATCTACAATAATTGCAAAAAGTGCCGATCCGTTCATACTTTAGTGCAACTTCAAGTTGTTGGTTTTTTGGGCCAGCAAGCTTGACATATCTCCTGAGAGGTTTTGTTATATCCAAGTTTACGTGTATTTTAATGATGCTATGCTCCTTGTCTCGAACCTGGAAGATATCCACATCCAACACCTCTCCAAATGAATCTTCTATCTTCCTTCCTAATTCTTTAGTCTTGAATTGTTCTGGCAAACCCCAAATTTTTATCCATATTGGTACGTGAGCAAAATATATTTCTACATTATTCTCATCCTCCTTCCATCTCCTAAGATTCAGGATGTAGTTTTTGAATAACCAAGGGGCACCCCTCTCAATACGAAGCATATCCTTCTCATCTCCAAAAAAGAATTGAAATATATTTTCTACATGATCTACCACTTTAAAACCCTCCGGTTGCCTCCATATAGAGTACATAGCAGCCTCTACAGTACCGCTTGAGAATGGTTTATCACTTTAAACTTTTTGCACAATGTTCACTCCCAACTTGCACATTTTTCTCGTCAAAACTGATTATTGTGTTTTCTTTTTCAGGTTGCAGCCTTGGATTGCTAGCAGCGTTTACCATTGTGATCAAGTTGACACAATGACACTAAATTACTCGAAATAATCGATTGATCACAGAAAATTATAGATAGTAGAATTTCTCTGCCAAACTCTAGCAGAGCATGTTAAACCTCAAGGGCACTTATAAAACATTCTTTTATTAAAAATATAAACACTTGTGTTTGCTCTATTTTTTTGTGGTAGGTTAACAAATTAAAATTTGGAAAGATAGGAGACTCGAACCTGCAATCTCTTAATTGAGTATGGGGAGTCTATGTCATTTGAGCTATTACTCATTAGCAAAATTTAAAAAAATAGAAGACTCGAATCCGCAACATCTTACGTTTTAAGGATCTTTATGTAAGTGGCTCTCTAATTTAAAATACTTTTTCGTAAACTGCACAAGTTATTATACTAACCGTAAAAAAATTTAAAAAAGAATAGTCACGTTGTCTTTGACATAAGCCAATTTATATTATTAAAAAATATAAAATTATTTTTATTGAGTTATTCTGTATCATATTATTGCAATTATAATGATTATCTTTTGAATGGTTAAATATGATCAAATTTATTTTGAAATTATATTATTTTTTTATAAATTAATTAATTTTATATATTATTTATTCCAAAGTATATAACAATGTTAATTTTAATTATAAAACATCATGGGATATTAAACTTATAATATTCTAAATTCTAAAATAAAAAACGTTTGATAACAAAAAATATTAACGAAAAACAACTAAAATTTATAATTAATAAATATTAAATAAAATAAATTTAGATTTTTTTATTTGGAATTTTTTTTCTATAAAAGGAAGATTTGGTTAGTTGTATGCTTCTACATTTCAACCAATTCAACTTCCTTCTCTGTTCCTGCCAAACACTTTTCATGCACATGTTATCGAACAGTAATGATAATATGATCATGATGGCTCTCGCAATCATCATCTTTCTCATATCTATTGCTTCACAAGCTTCAATAAACATGCTGTTAACTACAACAATGGCCATGCCATTAAGTTCTGAGACTGATAAGCTTACTAATGGTGACTCAAATGTTCTGCCATCATGGAATGAGTCTCTTCATTTCTGTGAATGGCAGGGCGTTACATGTGGTCGCCGCCATAAGAGAGTCTCAGCATTGCATTTGCAAAATCAAGACTTGGGTGGTACTCTTGCACCATCATTGGGAAATCTAACCTTCCTCAAGAAGCTCAATCTTACTGACCTCAACTTGTACGGTCGGATTCCAAGACAAGTTGGTCGTTTAAAAAGGCTGCAGATTCTTAGCTTCCGGGAAGTTGGTCGATTGAAGTCGTTGTACGCTCTCGAACTAACGAGAAATAATCTTCAAGGTGAGATTCCTATGGAGCTGATCAACTGCTCAAGTCTTAAGAAAATTGACTTGTCCTACAACAATTTAACTGGGAAAGTTCCATCATGGTTTGGATCCATGATGCAACTTACTATGTTGGAGCTTGGATTCAATAATCTAGTTGGTAATATCCCACCAACCTTGGGGAATCTTTCATCACTTGATACATTGTATCTTGCAGGAAACAATTTGGAAGGTCCTATAATTCATGCTTTGGGAAGGTTGTCAAATTTGGAGTAACTCTCTTTGAGTACCAATAATTTGTCAGGCCAAGTTCCTATTGCGTTCTACAACCTTTCAAATCTTCAAGTTCTTGATATAAGTAACAACAAACTAGTGGGTCCTATTTCTTCAAATTTACACCTTGCTTTTCCCAATCTGTCTGTTTTTGTTGTTGCATCAAATCAATTCACTGACAACTTCCCAATATGAACTTGGTGCATGTTCTGCATTGACAGAGCTTTATCTAGATGCAACCTTCTTCCATGGAAACATACCTTCCTTCTTGGGTTCTCTAAGATCACTTGAATTCTTAGGACTTTCCAACAACAGCTTCTCAGGCACAATCCCGTATGAACTTGAGAAATTGACACAGTTGAATGCTTTGGACCTTTCCAATAACCAGCTCTATGGCAAGGTCCCATTAGGAGGAATATTTAGTAACATCACAGCAATATCACTCATTGGAAACAAGGATCTCTGTGGTGGGATACCTCAACTGAATTTCCCTCCATGTCCAAAGTTGCCCTCAAATAAACACAAGAGCTCTCGTAAAAAGAAAATTATTCTCATCAGTGTTATTGGAGGGCTTTTGATCTCTTTCATTATTTTTGTTAGCATCTATTGTTTCATGAGGAAGCCCAAGAAGTTACCTTTTTTACCATCATTGGAACATAAGTACTTGAGGGTTTCTTATGGAGAGCTACATCAAGCAACAAATGGATTTTCTTCATCCAATTTAGTTGGCACAGGAAGTTTTGGTTCTGTGTATAGAGGAACCCTTGTTCATTTTGAGAGACCTGTTGCCGTGAAAGTGTTGAACCTTCAAACACGCGGCGCATCAAAGAGTTTCATGGCCGAATGCAAAGCTCTAGGAAAAATCAAGCACAGAAACCTTATCAACATATTGACTTGTTGTTCAAGTGTTGATTACAAAGGGGATGATTTCAAGGCCATAGTGTTTGAGTTCATGCCTAATGGGAGTCTAGAAACCTTGTTACACCACACTATTGAAGATAGCGAGTCAACAAATCCAAGTCTCAACCTGATGCAAAGAGTAAATATTGCTCTTGATGTAGCTTTTGCATTGGATTACCTTCACAATGATTTAGAGGAAGCTGTAGTTCATTGTGATATAAAGCCAAGCAATATTTTACTTGATGATGACATGGTTGCCCACTTGGGAGACTTTGGATTAGCTAGGCTTGTTCATGGTGTCGCAAGCCACTCTAGCAGTGATAAAGGAAGTTCCTCAGTAATCAAGGGAACCATCGGATATGTTCCACCAGGTAAAATTAAAGATTTAATTTTTCTTTTTAATCTCTTTTGGTAATATGTTGCTACTATTTTTAACGAATTCATGAATTATTTTTTTTTTCTCAAAAGATAGTAGGTTATATTTCATTAATTATTAAAAAATGAAATATAAAGATGTTGAAAAGCAGGACATCATAATAAAAGGTGGAAATTTTTCAAAAACACTACATTGAAGTATTCATTCAACTGTACGTGGTCGAAAAACGAAGGAAAATCTTAAAGAAGGAAGAATGATAATTCAAATTGAATGCAACTAAAAGCTTGCCTCATGGAGATGACGACCTATACTGAAAGTTCTTTGGATTTCACGAAGCAACTTGACAGAGCTTACTGGAATGGCAGACGGCATAGAAGTAAAATTTTAAAAAATCAACTGGTTGCGAGCTTTCCAACAGTTACAACAAATGATGGCAAGCAATTGATGATTACGGTCAGCATTCTTCAACGGGTTAAGTATCTCTGTTGATGCAGTCCACCATGTCCAAAAGTCGTTAGAACAATCGAGATAACTCTGAGACTACACGTCTTTAATTTTAGAGCAATCGATCAAACAATGAGTGACTGTTTCTGTTGCTTCATGACAGGGGCATATTGGTGATATAGATGGATGCGGTGATGAATCTGAGCAAGCACCGGAAGTCGGCCATGGAGAGCTTTCCAGATAAATAGCTTAATTTTGTGAGGCAAGTTCAACTTCCATAGATCAATCCACAGCTTTTTCTGTTGTATATAATTAGAGCAAAGCTACAGAGGCGGATGGTAAAATAAATAACCAATTCTGTAACCTGAATCTGTATCATATTGTTTGGATTTGTTCAAATGGCATAGTCTCCTCATACTCATCTAAGAGGTTGCGGGTTTGAGTCTCCTATCTTTGGAAAAAAAAAATTATTATCTTATTTACTATCGTGGAAAATAATAAATTAAATATTTTTTATTTTATTTAAAATTTTAGTGGTAAAAAATATTATAATGAAAGATATGATATATTTATGAATTTATTAATAACAGATATCTAAAAATAAAATATTCAGTAATTAAGTTTTGTTATTCTTGTTATATCTATATCTTTTATAATAAATACTATTTTAATATTTGTATTTTCTTAACAATTATCCAAATATTTTGTTATTAAATTTGTGATTAATTAATAATTTTTATATTTTTATAAAGGTGTCAAAAGTGTTTAGTATACGAATAGTATTTTTTATATGTTTTGTATTTTAATTAATATAATTATTTAATATTAAAATATTAACTTTTTTTATAATAGTTAATTTTACCTTTTCATAATAGTTAATTTATCTATTTTTTAAAATTTAGTTACAATGTATTTTAAAGCATTTGAAAAAAATTATTAACTAAATTAAATATTAATATAACAAAAGAGGTTAATAATTTAATTTTTCTATATATACTAAGTAAATTAATATTTTCAATATATATATATCAATCTTTTTATGAAAAAATTATACATAAATATAATAAAATAAATTAAATATATGATTTACAAGTAACACAAGTTATACACTAGAGACTAGTAATATAAATAAATATCATTTAGTTAGTATTTATTGTTTGTGTAATTAGAATATAAACTAATTTTATTAAAATTTTATATTTTTTTAATGGTACAACAGTAACGTATTTAAACACAAATATAATAGTTTTTATATTTAAATAAATTTTTTTAATATGAACTAAAAAATAATAAAATTATTTTGTTCTCTAAGAATATAGAATAAAATAATTTTATATACTGTATAATAAATTTTTATATATAAAAATCTTTTTTAAATTAAAAATAGTAATTATTAATACCAATAAATAGATATCAATAAATTTTATAATGAAATAGTGTCTGGCCAGGGCGTAGTCTGGATTTTACATTAGTTTCATTTAAACAATCAATTCTCCAAGGTCCAAATATCAAAAGTCATTCTTGAATTTTTTTTTAAGAGTAACCTAAGAATAAACCTCATTAATTAACAGGCATGATGCATATATTACATCTTCCAAATAAATGTTAAATTGCAGAAAAAGCACCCTCAGTTTATATAGAACAAAATTAAACAAATTAACTACATTAGTAAGTAGTTCTTAATTCACTAAAAAATTAATACATAAATCTATCGAACCAAAACAAAAGGCTGTACAAAATTGAACCCAAATATATTTAAAAAAACTAAAAATAAATAAAAAAAGAAAAACAAAAATTAGATATAGCTGATCACAAAACTTTTTTAAACCTCTTTAACGTGTCATTGTAAAATTTATTTGGAATTAAGGGGATATCATCATTTGGGATGAACCATTTTTTGTTAACTTCTATCAATTGCATTGCAAAAAACTCTGGCCATGTCATATCATTGTAATCTTCATCATCATCACCATCTTCCATTTCGTCACAGTAGTAACCAAAGTCTCAACTTTTATTTCATCTCCATTATTATTCTCTAATTGATTTATTAGTTCTCTCAAAATCTCATCAATCTTGTCATCTCTATTATTATTCTCTAATTGATTTGTTAGTTCTCTCAAAATCTCATCAATCTTTTCATCTCCATTATTGCCTGATTGGTTTGCTGATTTATTTTAAATCTCCATCCTTTCATCTCCATTCTCTGATTGTTTAACAAATTCTACTATCCCGGCATAATCATTAGCATTCTAATATCAAAAACACAATAATAATATCAAGAACTTAACCTATAGATTCTATTAAAAATATAGATGCATAATAATAATAATAATAATAATAATAATAATAATAATAATGAAAAAAACATAAAACAAAAACTGCACGTTCACCATTTGTGTGATTCAGATATGTAACTAGTATATGGTTATAGAAAATAAAGTAGGAAATCAAGTCAAATTAAATATCCAAACTAGTATCATAAATTCAGATTTACTTTAATCTAAAAATTTAATAATTTTAATACACAATTTCAATTGGAAGAAGAAAAAAATACAGAATAATGCTTACAATACAAATATTATGATGAATGTGACATTTGTTGTAAAACGGAAAATTTTTTCTTTTTGTTAGAGAATAATTATTATTTGACTTCACCCAATATATATGCAAATCAAGTTGGTTTCTAAATTAAAGTAAATAAGTAAGGTCTACCAGAAAATAAGTTGTAGTTCTTAAATCAATTACTGAATCTTTAATTATTTTATTTAATTACTCGAACTACTTTATTCGCTTATATTCTTTCAAAATCAAAATCTTTTATTTATTTAGTTTTGCAAACAAGAGAAGCTGTAATTATAAATTAAAACATCTTTGCTCTATTTAAAAAAAAGAGCCATTAATTATAAATATGTAGATAGTAAGATACGCAAATATGGATTTAAATAATCAAAACTAAAGTATTAAAAAAAACTTACTTTATATACAATAAAATTCAAACCGACTTTTTAATAGAAGCAGTAATTTCAAATTATAAAAAAAGTTAGAATAAAATCATATACACTTTATAATCCTCAAACTAATTAGAAATATTATGTTCAAATAAATAAAAATTAATTCTTAAATTTGTTATTTCAACAACACTCAGTTGAACTTTTTCCTTATAGTTAGAAAAATCTGAACACATTGATCAAATCAATACTTACCGATATTACAGTAGCCACAGTTTTAGAAGCCACAGGTTTTCTTCTCTTTTGACGAGGTTTAATGTTATTCTTTCTAAATCTGCATAAAACATAATTATTCATCTGCAAGGAAAATATATAAATACATTAATCTTTGTTTAATTGGAATTGGAGCAAGACAGAAATAATATAGCGGTCATTATATATATATACCCAAAAAAAATTATCCAAGGTTGTGTCATTGAGAAACTAAACATAATGTAGCCGTCATCTAGGTTGTGTTTTGATTTTGTTTCTTAAATAGAAACAGAAATAATGAGAAGATTAAAATAAAATAAAGACAAAATTTTTTATTTTTAGACAGAATACTTTTATAACTCTATATCCATGAGCAATTGAATCTTTAATCTATCATCGAAACGTTACCGAACACAGTCCAACAAGAATTTAGTTTGTACTGGTTCTTTTGATTCAAAGTCGAAACCTATGGTTAAAGAATATGCACAAAATTATGATACTTACATTGGAAGGATTTGGTAACAAAGAAGAATCAATGCTATATTGATGCAAGATCCATCCACCATCATGGCTAGTACCACTCTTCTCAAAGCGATATCGTTTCCTCATTCCAATGCGCTGGTTAGTTTTATTGGCCATAATCTCTTTTCTGATATCTTCACCTTCCCAAGAACCCAACCCGTTGGTGCGAACCATCCTCAAGCTGTTAGTCGAGATCTTTCTCTTCAGAGTAGTGAAGAAATAGAGGTCCTTCCCGTCATAAGAATTTTCAACGTTTTCTTCCCAAATTTTTCATGGATTTTTCTCCGTACCAAACAATTCACCTTCAAGAATGGTTCCATAGTTTGGTACAGGCCTTCCATTGATTTTGTTACGGAGAAAATCTTAAATGAGTTCTTCATCTGTAGGTTTGAACTTCTTGCTTGCACCTTTGTTGAAGCCATATTCAAGATTAAAAAAGAAAGAAACAAATAATTAAAGAATTAAGAAGATTATTGAAGTAAGTGGTTTAATAATGCGATAGTAGAGTTTATATATTGGATAAAAGTATCTACTGATTGAAAATAATTAAGATTTAAAATATTATAATAGACATTAATAAAAATTAATTTTGATAAGTACAAGTCATTTTTTAAAAACTCAACCTTAGATACTTTAAAAAATACTCATATATTTTAGGACAATTTACGTTGATAAACCAAAGCCACCCAAAATTTACCTGAATCCCACAAACTCAAAATCGTTACCTACTTGTCTCCGTTTACATTTCTATATAAATTAAATTTATTGAATTCGAATTATGTAAAGACTTTATTTATTTATAAGCCGATTCTAAATTTATTTATTTATTAAAGATTTTATTTTCAGAAATTATTTTATTAAAAATAATTAAATCAAATTTTGATAATTAAAATAGAAATTCTACTTAATTCTATAATTATTGATATTTTTCTATATATAAATTTTAAAGTTTAGTAGTTATAAAAGAATGAAGATTTTATATGATTTAGTTTAAATAATTGAGATTTTAAAATTTAATATTTTAAATTTAATGAATGAAAAAAATTAATTATATTATCTTACATTTTAAATTAAAATACTTAATTAAAAGTCAAATAACAAATTGATATTAAATAATATTAATTTTAAGAAATTAAAATAGATTTCAAATTAATACAATATACCCTAATTTTATTAAAATTATCAAACTTCAATTTTAACCCTAAATTTCCAAATTAGAAATCCTAATTTTGCCCTAACTTCTACTCGCACTCACCGTCACTCACCGCCATTCACCAACTCCCTTTTCCCTTTCAAAACGTCATACATGTACAAACAAACACACACACACAGCAGAAGAAAGAAGAGAGAACGGAAGCCAAAGAAGAGAAGAGAGGAAGGACGCGCTGGCGCTAGTGGTCCTCGCAACCGCCGTCGCCGCCAAACCAACCGCGCGAGAGAGAAAGTTAGCAGAAGAGAGATGCGTCAGAAAGAGAGAGAGCTCGCACCTTGTCATCGCCGTCCATGGAGCCACGAGCCGCATCACTGTCGCTGAGGGAGGAAAGAGCACGAGCTGGAGGAGCCGTTGAAGAAGTTATCGACTGTGAGGCAAAGGTAATCTATTGTTGGATTTTAAGTATAATAATTGCTACTCTGTGATCTGGTGTTATTTATACTGTATTCTAGCTGCAAATTTTCAATTGTGAATTGAATTTACATTCAAATAATTAAATAATTAACTAATTAAAAAAAGAAATAATATTAAGTGATGGACATTCTATATGCATGTTAAACAGACAGTAACTGCATGTTTTTAGATAAATGAGTAGTTTTATATGTTGAGATTTTCACTTCAAAATCCTTACAAAAGACTACTAATTTCACCTAAACAATTTCTGATATTAGTTGTTTAACACTGTCATTGGTTCCCTTTCAAATTTTCAAAAACCATTTACATGAAAACAAGCTTGTAAGAGTTCTTTTAGCCTATGATTACCAAATTCCTAAGTATTTTTGTATGCATTAATCTGTGCATGCGACCAACATGTAAGTATATCTCTTTCAAGATTCCAAAATAAATACTCTGGCCCATCATTTTAAAGAATTTTTGTTCATAGCAGAACACTTAAGGTGGTGGCTATTGAAAATCCAAATGATGCTGATCAAACTGCTGAAATTGTTCTCAGTGAATTGCACAGAGACTTAATATTGCCACTACCATGGAAGAAGTATTTCTGGTAGCTTCTCCTTAATATGCATGTATAATGAAATTGGAATGACTTCGTTTTCCATGGGATATTGGTCTTTTTCTCTATGTATGTGCTTGGTCTGCAAATTGATAGTCTAATTGTACTCTTCACAGGTCATGAGAAAGAATTATGCTTTAAATTTATTGTTGAAGTATCATTATGCTTTTAATTTATAAAAGTATTGAAAATTATTCTAATTGTATCTCTTCATTAGTGATTCTAAGATTCTTAATGCAAAGTGATAAAAAACGAATAAATGAAGTATTAATTAGTGTCCAAACTCCAAATTATCAAATTTATTGATATTTTATAAATTTATTCTCTGATTAAATATTGATATTTTTTTAAGTTTTCAGAAAATGATTAGGAGGCATATATGAAAGGGACGTGGCATTCGCTACTGCCATTGAAGATTTTGGAAGTGGCCATAATGATTTTCATGTTGCTGCTTTAGGAGATAAACTTCATATTCTTTCTTTCTCAACTACAACTAAAGGTCTTTCTTTCAATACTAAATTAAATTGTGATCCTTTGATATAATCAGTATTAGAGAAGTTCACTTGGAAATATGCTATTCTTTTCTATCTCTAAATGGAAATGATTGAATTATCAACCTCAATTTTAAATCATTCCATGCTGTGGACATATGGAGTTTATATATGAATTGTGTGAGTGATAGGACCAGTAGTAGCAGAAGGATCAAGCTTTATTGATATACTGGGATGGCCAATTAGCTCTCCCTAAAGGGTTCTACATAGCTGGAACTACCAGCCCAGAGAGAGAGATCCTCTCCAATTTCTAACAGAATTCACAACAGAAAAACTATCCTTCCTAAACTACTATATCCTAGCTATTTATAACAACCTCTCAGCCAGCTGGATATCCTAACAACTCCTAAAACACTTCTACTTGACCCCTACTTACCTCTCCTTTTGTAACACAGTCCAAACCTGTTAGTAGTAGGCGCCTCTCTATCAATACTCCCCCTCGGACAACCACCTTGTCCTCAAGGTGGAGCTCCGGAAAGGTGGCCCGCAGTGTCGCTGCTCGCTCCCAGCTGTCCTCACAAGGAGATAGGCCCACCCAGCGCACCAAATACTCCAAGGCCCCATCCTCTGCGGTTCGCGATGCCACAATCTGGGATGGCTGCATCACCAGCTCACCGTCCTCAGCCAGCCCTGGTGGAAGCGTCTGTACCTGTTGTAACACCCTACCATACGGAGTCTTATGCTTAAGTCATAATTCAGAGATGGCAAGGTATTACGACCTCTAAAATAAAAATTTAGTACGTATAGTAGTATGAATGATTGATTATAACTAGGAGCCTTTATGGCAAAAGGGGTAAACAAAAAATCGCAACTCGAAAGCGCAACACTCCGTTCGATAACGTAACAAACAAGGATAACCAACGCGAGATTATATATATACAAAGGAGGGTCAAAAACAGAAATATCAAGACTCAAAATCTGGCTGCGAAGATAGCCGGTCCGAGCATAGCAATATATACATATGATAAAATAAGGAAAACTCCAAAGGAAACCCAAAGGGACACAAATACATAAAACCTATTCTCCAAAATCTCCCATAAGAGGAGTCATCACAATTTGTATTATTTAATAGAGATAAAAGTATCTAAGCAAAACATATAAACCAAAACATAGTCCTGAGAACAAAGGATCTTCGCAAATCTAGAAGTCTCCAGCATGGCTCAGCGGGAAACCTCACGTCCTGCATCTGAAAACCACAAAATCTGCATGGGTGAGAACCAGAGGTCCCCAGCATGGTAACAGCTTCCACATATATAATACATAATAATAGAGGAAAGCCGAAGGCAATCCTAAAACTTCCTCCAGATAATATCAAAGCTTATAAACAAGCTAGACCATATAAGGGCATCTGACTAAAGATTCTTCAGTCTAACTAATACTTTCCTTTCCAATTCCTTCAAACCTCCCAACCACCATCAGGAGTATAATGTAGCAAACACAGTTATTTCAAATAAGAAATATACAAATAGGAACAATTAAGGCATTTAGACAATTAGCAAGTAATATGCAGTCAAATAGGCAATCTCAAACAATTCATATAGTATGCATATGATGAATGCCTGTCTCTAGTGGCTGATGATATCATCTGTCGGTTATAGAGCCAACCCGACAAGTCCTGGCAGTTAACCATTGGACTGTCCCTCTGTCGTGTCTCCCCAACTCGAGTTATACTCAATATAAACTTGATCATAATCATGATCCATATCCATCACCCTCACTGGTGAATATTTATGGGGGTGAGCTCATCCGGGGCTTTCACAGTGCCTGGCCACCCTGACGACATAGGATCAAAAGAGCTTCAAGTCTCAACCTGGAGCACGTGGTGGCTAGCCACTGCTTTCTCCCAGGAAAATTCTCATCTCCGATAATGGAAGTGCAACATTCACAATTCATTCAACAGCATATATATGCATTTATTCTTAGCCATAACCATGGCTCCGTCGTAACACGGCAATAATCCAGCCATCCGGCTCACGGTTAAATCCATAACCAGCCATCTAGCTCACGGTTAAATCCATAACCAGCCATTTCATTAACAATTACGGCCTTTCGGCCCATGGCATAACAAGCACTTCCACCGCCATCCTCCGCCTCTCACATAATCATCTTTGATCCTCATTGATCATTCATTTTCCCTTGCTTCACTCGTAAGTTACCACATCCCCTAGCTCCTTTTCTAATTGCTAGGCATATCATAATGATTTAAGACATAAGTGGTGAGATCGGAGGCTTAGAAGTATGAGATTTGGCTTATAAAACTCAAAAATCAACTTTGGGATGAAAACAGGGCCACGCGTACGCGCACTCCACGCGCACGCGTGGATGGTCACAAAACTCATCAACGCGTAAGCGTCATGCACGCTAACGCGTGGATTAAAAATTAGCCAATTGACGCGCACGCGTCAATCACGTGTACGCGCAGGTACTCTCGTGCCCCAGGCACAAATCTGGCACAGCTTTGGCACAACTTTTCTGGAAAATGGCTGGGCATTGGGTGCAGCACATTCGGCGTGCCCGCGCACATCACGCGCACGCGTGGATGGCGCTTTCTGAAAGAACGGCGCGTGTGCGCCAAGTGCACCTACGCGCGAGGGGTCATTTTGCTAAAAATTTTCTAAGTTAAAAGCTGCAGAATTCACAAATTCAACCCCCAATCTTCCAACTGACATAACTTCCTCGTTTTAAATAGTTTTTCACCCGTTTTTCGAACGGCATGGACATCCCGGATCCAATTTCATTTCTAAATAGATTTGGCACAAAACAGAGATCCGTAGTCTAAGTTATGTCCCGTCAAAGTATGCCCAAAAACCAAGTTTTTCATAAAAACCACAAAGTGCCATTTGCAAAACAAGACATTTTCAACTCTTTTCAAAATCAATCAAAACATGCCAATTTCATCCCTTTTCTTTGAAATCAATCAAAATATATCAAATTCAACACCAAGCCTCCTCAACTCACACATAGACAATTTACCACAATTTACCAAAATCACTATCCCATCATTTTAACCCACTTCACCCAAGTGGCTCAAACCCAAACACATTGACATATCATATACTCTTCCTCATGCCAATTTCCAACAACACCAATTCCAATAAATCATCATTATACACAATCAATATCCTACTCACCATCAACATGGTTCAATCCACATTTCAACCATAACCAATCATCAAGCATATATCACAACATGCATTTTTCTCATACATCATACCATCAAGGCATCAATAATCATCATCACATATATGACCACATCATATATATATATCAACCATTCAACAACACCAACAATTCAATGCCTATCTTAGGGCCTCTAGCCTAAGTATTTCCTACCACATTACATATTAGATTCGAGAAACCGAGACCATACTTTAGCCGATTTCCCAAGCTCAACCGGAACACTTCCAAACCACTTATCCACAAGCTCTCAAGGTCTCAACACCTCCAAGAACAGATTTTTCACCACCAAGTCCCTTTTTAAGCTTTTCAATATCACCAATCAAGCTCCAATATTCACACATACACAACCTAAGCCACAATAATCACACCCATACACAACATCTCAAAACCCAAACATCATAGAACCACAAATAACACTAGGGTTGAGAATTTTACCACACGCAAGGTCTAAGGAGACAAGATTAACCTTCTCCTTCAAGAGAGTTTGGTCCTATAACATCAAAGAGCCCAAAGTCTCAACATTTTTGCTCATAAAACTCGAAAATAAGGCTGGAATTTCGAAGAGAAAAATGTGGCTTACCTCAAGATTAATTGTATAGGTTTTATAGAGCTCTTCGTGGTGAACGTGTGGCCGCAAACGGTGCGGCAATCGGAGCTCTAGATCAAAAGTTATGGTGGTTTGAAGATCAAATGAGAGAAAGAACTTGAGAGAGTGTTCTTCCCTCTTGTGCCTCTAATTTCAGCATGTGAGTGTGTTTAGTGAGGAGAGAGAATGTTGAAAACTAGGGTTTTGGTTTAGTTATGTTGGGCCAAGGGCCCACTTTGGGTCCGGTTGGCCCGGTTTGGCCCGTTCAGTCCAATCTTGGTCCGAATTCTATAAAATTGGTACCGAAATTCTCGTCTCAATCTCCTCTATCATATTAAGCCATAAAAATCACATTTTAGGCTTTCTAGAATAAATTCTCATTTATGGGTTAATTAGCCGTTAATTAACCGGGTTTTACACCTGCTGCTGCGGCGGGACAGCCTTTTTCAACTTGCTAACATGGAAGACCGGGTGAAGTCTGCACCCTTGAGGCATGGCTAACCTGTATGCCACTGCCCCTATCCTCTCAACCACTTCAAACGGTCCATAGTACCGAGGGCTTAGCTTTTCATTGACCCTCTGCGCTAGTGTCTAAATCCGATAAGGTTGCATTTTCAAATAAACCTACTCACCCGGCTTGAACTCGATATCTCTTCGATGCCTATCCGCTGCTTGTTTCTTCCACTGCTGAGCCTGCACCAAGTGCATCTTCAACTCTGCTAACACCGCATCCCTGGCTGCCGTCAATGCTGCCACCTCCTCAACATGTGATGGAAATGTCTCTCCCCGGAAAAGAATAGGTGCCGGAACCCCATAAAGTGCTTGAAATGGAGTTGTTTGGGCTGAGGCATTGTAGGAGGTATTAAACCAAAACTCAGCCCATGGTAGCCACTCCAACCATTTCTTTGGGTAGCCCCGTACAAAGCACTGCAAATAAGTTTCCAAACAGCGATTCACCACCTCGGTTTGGCCATCGGTTTGCGGATGAAATGCCGTGCTGTACTTCAATTTTGTCCCTGCTGCTTGGAACAGTTCGGACCAAAACTTACTCATGAACACCCTATCCCTATCTGATATGATTGACTTGGGGAACCCGTGCAGTTTAACTACCTCTTTAATAAAAGCTAGTGCCACCTCCTTGGCTGAAAATGGATGAGCTAAGGGGATAAAGTGAGCATATTTAGTTAACCGATCAACCACTACCAGGATAGTGTCCATGCCTTTGGATTATTGCAATGCCGCCACAAAATCCATCGTAACGTGCTCCCAAACTCACTCCGGGACTGGTAGTGGCTGCAACAGCCCCGCCGGTTTCATCGCTGCATGCTTGTTTTGCTGGCAAGTATGGCAGCCCGCAACATAATCTCTGATCCGTTGCCTCATGCCGTGCCAATGAACCGCTGCTGCCAGCCGCTTATAGGTTCGAAAGAAGCCTGAATGTCCACCCTTCCCGCTGTCATGGGACTCAGCCAGCAAAAGTGGGATCTGAGAAGAATTTGCAAGCAACACTGCTCTCCCTTGATAAAACAGCCGACCCTTGTGTAGGGAATACCCCAGATAGTCATCCCGCCCCAGCTGCAAGGCGACCACAATCTTTTGTAGCTCTTGGTCGTGAGCCACCTCCTCGTCCACCATTTCCCAGAGGTTCATATGTACTACTGAAATCGCCATTGCCATCATTTGCCATGACAACGCATCTGCTACCTTATTCTCAAGGCCTGGCCGGTATCGGATCTCAAAATCCAAGCCTAACAATTTAGTAGTCCACTTCAAGTAAGTTGGGTCCATAAGTCGCTGGTCCGTGAGGAACTTCAGACTTCGCTGATCTGTGAGAACAATAAAATGGCGACCCAACAAGTAATGCCGCCACTTTTGGACAGCGAAGACAATGGCCATCAACTCCCTCTCATATGCAGATTTTTGTCGGGCCCTTGGAGATATTGCTTGGCTTAGGAATGCTATTGGTCTGCCTTGCTGGGACAGCACCGCACCCAACCCTTCACTCGATGCATCCGTTTCCAAAACAAAGTCTTGATTGAAATCCGGGACTGCTAGAGTCGGTAGGTCTGCCATCAGCCTCTTCAATCTCTCAAAAGCCTCCTGTGCCCTGTCATTCCATTCAAACGCATTTTGCTTTGTCAGCTCCATTAACGGCTTGGCGATTACCCCATATCCTTGCACAAACCGCCTATAGTAACCGGTAAGGCCCAAGAATCCCCGTAAAGCTCGCTGGTTCGTAGGTGCCGGCCACTACTCTAGCATCGCTGTGGTTTTGTTAGGATCTGCCGAGACCCCTTGTGCTGAGATAATGTGGCCCAAGTACTCCACTGAGCTCACTGCAAATGTGCATTTCTTCTCATTCAACACCAGCTGGTTTTCCACTAAAATTTGGAAAACTTGTTGGAGATGAAGGGCATGGCTAGCCATATCCTGACTGTAGATGAGGATATCATAAAAAAAACTAGGACAAACTTCCGCAATAGAGGCTTAAGAATGTCATTCATCAAGGCTTGGAAGGAGCTAGGGGTGTTGGTCAAGCCGAAGGGCATGACTAGAAACTCATAATGGCCCTCATGAGTGCGGAAGGCGGTCTTGTGGATGTCTTGATCCCTTGTCCGAATTTGGTGGTACCCCAATTTTAAATCCAGCTTAGAGAAAACTACAGCTCCCGCCAATTCATCGAGTAGCTCATCAATGACGGGAATAGGAAATTTATCCGGCACCGTAATACCATTTGATGCCCTATAATTGACACAAAATCTCCAACTGCCATCCTTTTTCTTCACCAATAATATCGGACTCGCATAGGGTCTGGAGCTTGGCCGAATTATCCTTGAGGCCAGCATTTCTCGTACCATTAGTTCAATTACTGCTTTCTGATGGTGCAGGTAACGATAAGGTCTTATATTCGGAACTAAAGCTCCTTCTATTAGTGGAATGACATGATCTGGTAACGATGTGGTGGCAACCCCGGTAATGCCTGAAACACCTTAGCATGAGATGCTAACACTGATTCGATTACCTGCGGCACCTGCGATACCGTAGCCGCTTGCAAAGTCATGGGCCACAGCTAGACCATAAATCCTTCTCCCCCTTCTTGAATGGACAAAACTGCAGATTGAAGGTGCATACCTCCATAGCACAGCTCTGGGTCCCCCTGCAATGTGACCATGCTATCCCCATTCCGAAATCGAAGGCGTGATTTTTTGAAGTTTGCAAGAACGTCTCCCAACTTATCTAGCCACGCCAGTCCCAGGACAAATTCTGCTTCGTCAGTTGGGAAGATGAAGAAGTCTTCCTTGATTGCCACTTCCTTGAATTGGAGTGTGACACCCAAACACCTTCCCTGTCCCTCTGTATTGGTACTGTCCGCTACCCTGACCTAGAACTTAGGGGTGTTGTCAATTCTCAGGCCCAACTCGGTGATAATCTCTGCTGTCGCGAAGTTGTCCGAAGCTCCACAATCTATGAGAACGCGGACACGGCGGCCATTTACCTCTGCCCAGGCTGTGATTGACTTGTGATGTCCACTCAAGCTCATGAATTTGAGCTCCAATTGTCCATGTTCCCCTGTTTCTGGAACTGCCTCATGCTGTAACCAATCCGCTTCAAAGTCTGGCTCCATGATTAAAAGCTTGAACTCTCTATTCTTCCAATTGTGATCTGCAGTGTATGGTTCGTCATAGAGGAAGCATTCCTCCTTGGTCCGCTTAGCTCTATATTCCTCGTTGCTGAGATGTCTCAATCCGCGCCGTCGTAAGGGGTCCGTCGTCGACTCCACATTGTTGCTTGCTGCAGAGGTGGACGCTGTAGCGGGATGCACCACTTTGGTAGCGGTTGAATTGGCAGTGGCGAAGTTGGGAGCCAGTGATTTACCGCGTCCCGATGCCCCTCCCAAGGCAGCGTTGCGGTTTTCGACCTTCTGTGCCAGTTCCATTAACTCGTCCACTGACTGGTATGGGAACAGTTTACATTCTTCCCCTACTTCTGGTTTCAGTCCATTCAAGAAGAGATCCATCAGCAACTCTGGCGCAATTCCACGGAGGGGCCGCGCGTGAAGCACGAACTGGTCAACATAGTCCCACACTGAGTTCGTCTGTTTCAGCTTCAGCAGCACTTGATAAGGGCTCTGTAGCTGTTCCGGTTGAAAATGCTGCAGCAGCACCGCACTAAAAAACCGCCACTACAACACCGGTGCTGTCGCCTCCCACCGCCTGAACCACATGAATGCCCTTCCTTCCATTGCAAAGGAGGCGACCATGAGCCATTCCTCCTCTGGCACTGTGCGCAGCAAGAAGAATTGTTCCATGCGTTCAACCCAAACCACCGCGTCGTCTCTACGGAAGATCGAAAGTTCCAGCTTTCGCCATTGCTCCGGCGCGCCGTGGCTTCCGGCCGATGAGCCTGCGGCCAAGTGCGATCCCGGTGAACCACGCTCATTCCGATTAGGCACGCGATTTTCGAACGCATCTATTCGAGAATCGAAGCGCTGTAGCATCTCTTGCATCGATCAAAACATCTCCTCCATGCGCGATTCAATCGTGTCAAATCGTGACTCCATTTTTCTCGATCTCGATTGCACCATTCAGCGTCGGGATCCTCAAGCTCTTAATACCAGTATGCTGCTATAGTTACATCATTTTGTTTAGGATGCCATCTAATTAATAATGTTTCCTTTTTTGGTGTTCATTATTTTTGTTTTTTATTTGTTTGTTTTAAAAATACAGTTGATGCTTAAAATTATTACAATGACACAAATATGCATGTGTATAGTCAAACACAGTATGTCTAATTTATTGCAGTTGGAAATTCAAGAATAAAACAAAGACTCGACAAAAAATCAAGACTAAAATAGAGTATTTGCTCTTAAAGTTGGGCACCTGGCAGTTCTCAAATAAACAAGTAATTGGACGGAATTTTGATTCAAATTCAAATTGGAAATGGTTTTATTCTAAGACTTGTAGCTGCATTTTTATTGTTAACAAGAAGAGAAGATATGAGAGAGCGTGCTGCAAGTTTTGAAAGGGGGAGTAGTTGGCACCATATGAGGGAAAGACTTCCTCTTTCGATGTCGCAGAGAAGAGAAGAAGAAAACAACGGTGAAGAAACAAAGAACGATGGAAGAAGGAGAAGAGGGTGGCGACGACAGGGACGGTCACAGAAAAGGATGCCAGATCGATAGAGAAAAGAAGAGAAATGAGGCGATGGCGGTGATGGATGCCACCACCGCTGTTGGATCTGTAGAACTATGTCCATTTACCTATCAATCGGCATTCTGCAGAGTTATCCATTTGAGGTTAGTTGTGTAACGTTTAAATGCATATTTTAAAAATCAAATCATTACTTGATTTCTTTTCTCTCTCTCTTTCTCTCTTTCCCTTTGTAATTGAGGCAGTTGTGGAGTATACACAAATTAATTTGTGGTTCAAAATACCTAGACATATCACCAGTGAAAAAGTAGGAGGAATTCACTGGTGATGGAAGCAGTAACTGACAGAGAAGATAAAGAATGTGTATTTTCGACCTGTAGAAAGTCCTAGCTCTAACCTTGCACACTTTGACCTTCTTCAGGGATGGTGTCAAGCTTTGGAGGGAATAAATTGAAAAAGCGAAATCAGCTCTGGCTAAGGATGAGGCTGAGCTTTCAAAATTGAAAAAAGAAGAAAGCACACTTAAAGATATTGTGCAACAGCGAAGCGGTATCCTTTTTCATTCATGCTGCTCATGACTAACTCTGAACTTGAATGTAATGAAAAACAGCTGCCAGATGCACCAGACAGGAAACTGGCTGCCAATATTAAAGGTGGCTGAAGCATTGCATTTTTAGGTACTGCTTTTCTTTGTTATTTATTGTTCTTTCTGCTTTTAAATGATCCCACTATACATTAAGCTTCTGAATAACTAAGCAGAATATTATTTTGATGGGCACCAATACAGGCACTGTCTAAGTCTCTAAGACATTAACCGTAGACGAACTCCTTTATTTAAAGGAGGAGTTTACACTTTTGGAGCCAAACAAAAATGGAACCATTAGCCTAGAAAACATTAAAGCGGTTAGTTTTGTTTCAAATTCTTTTTATATACTTGGTTAAGATGATTGTGTTTGCCATCTCACAAATTTGACATGGTCAGGCCTCGATGAAAAACGCAATAAATGCTATGGAGTCGCACATTATTGACTTTTTTGGATCAGTAAGTTCTATGATTTAACTATACCAATACTTCCATACATTATATAAATAGCATTTGCACCAATAGTGCTCGCTGATTAAAATGAATTTGGGTTACAGCTTAATGCATTGCAATATAGAAGGATGGATTTTGATGAGTTTCGTGCAGCTACACTTAGTGTTCATCAATTTGAAGCACTTGATCAACTTGAAGCACTTGATAGTCACCCCAAATATATTGCAATGCATTAAGCTGCAATATGTTGTACCTTTAACAAGTCTTTCTTCTAATTATTGTTGGATTATGCAATTTTAAGACAATCGTAAAATCTTTTTAATTAGTAATTTAGGACACGTTTTGTTTTTGTAGCTATAATAATTAGAAGAAAGACTTATAAAAATAGTTGATGGTGTAAAAGGTACAACTTATGTGATGCTTCTCACATCATGAGTTAGTCTGCCACCAGTTTTTTAAATTGTGCTCCCTTTGTCATTAAGCTTGTCACAGCATCTCAATTTTGTAAGAGATACTGAAAAATATTATGTGATGTTTCTACTGTTTTATTTTTGTGTGATCAAGTATTTATCATGTTCTATTTTAGCGTGAACAATTTTTTGCTCATAAATTAAAAAACTGAAAGATAAAACAGATTTATGAAAGAGAATTTTTTTTGCATAAACCCATGTTTCCTTTAAACAAAAATGCCTTCTACTGAATATTTGCCACCATAATTTTCTTTGTTGTTGGGTTAGTTAGTGTATGTTGTAGCCTTTTTTCATGGGATCAGAATTTGTATCTTCTGTTTGATACTAATTATATCTAGATGGAAGATCAATTTGTAGTTTACTACTTGAAATGGCATAAGAAACTTATAAATTGGCTGTTTGGTCGCTGATTTTATGTTCCTTGGAAGATCAATTTGTAGTTTACTTTACTATTTTATATTTGCATTCTGGTGTTTGATACTACAGAGATATTTATATTACGAATTTTATTTGCAGATTCCATGATGCGAATTTCATGTCACTAGAGTTTAGTGTTCTTAAGGATCTCATTGAGATTTTAGAGAGCAAAAGTAGCCTCATTGAAGAGGCAGGGAGCTTGCAATGTCTCCAATCAAATTGGTAGGTATCGATACTGCTTGCTATATTAGCCAGTAGTATCTAAGACTTATTTTTTCATTTGAGATCTAGCATCGTATGGTTATGTTACCTTAGGCTCCTAATAATTGTGGTTAACAGGTTATAGTTGTGTCCTACTTATTGATGGAGGAAAATTTTTTTTAAGATTTTCAATTAAAAGATAAAAGAACTTTTAGGATGCCATCTAATTAATATGTTCGTCTGATGATATACCAGCAAGTACAACTAGATTTTGTTCCTTTACTAAAAAAAGTATTAATTGAAATATATAAAATGCATAGAATTCTCTCTAGCTCCATAGCATCAATAAAAAAATACTGAATGAGAAATTTCAACAATCCATGTCCCACTATCAAAATACTGAATGAGCATTTTTAACAATTTATGTCCCATTTATCAATTTTAACCTTTTTTTTTCTTTAAAATATATAATTGTGCTAGAAAAATTGATATATGAAAAGAACAAGACTCTTTCCTAATAAAGTAATTTCAGAATTAAAGCTTTTAAGTTATAACAAAATTAAAAATAAAAAAAAAAGAAATGAAAGAATTTTGTTTTACTAATTGATTGAATCTAAGAATATTTTTCTATTTAGCATCTCTATGTTTCATTTTTGTTGAAAGAAGAATAATTTATTATTCTCAAATCACATCATTTCTTTTATCTACACTCTTCAATAAAAATGCTTTTATTAATACTTAATTACTATTTTATGATTTTAACATACACATGAAATAATGTGAATTAAAATTAACTTTAATGTTTTTATTCATTTGTTTGCTAGCTAGTTTTGATGTAACCGTTTGGTAAAAAAAAGCTTAGATTTTGGAGGATGTCCATTTTTGCTTCAAAAGAGGTTAGTATTACATTTATTTGTTATTTTTATAGTATTAATTTAATTAACTAAATTAATTGAAAAGGTAATTTTTTTAAGCTATTATTTTTCTTTCCATCTTCCATGATATACACCAAATATTAAAAAGGCACAACATATTATATGGTGGCTTTAATTAGTAAAAGGCATAGAAAATAATAGTATTTTCTAGAAATCAAGATATAAAAATGAAAGAAATCCTTAAAGAGGTTCATCATTACAAAAGAACTTGGAAGAAATTCATAATTTCATATTTGAAAAAAAATGGGCATCAAGTATGTATGCTGGTAGGGGGTCGGTGGGTCGGTCTGTAGTGATTAGAAGATGATTTTGAAGTTGCAAATCTGTGATTGTTTGTTTGCAGGGTCTTAATGCTTAATGCGGTGCTCAAGTGATTATCTGTTTATGGATAGTTTTTCTAGCACAATTGATGTAAGTCATGCAACTGTCTTTTTTTTTTTTTTTGTTCTCTTAGTTTAGGTTATCTTTTTGTATCAATTTGTCAGTTGGATGCATTTTGTGGAACTTATTTTAATAACTTCCTTTTTAGTTTTGGTAAATTGAACTTATAAAAAAAAGTATGGAAATAATTTAAAAACATATATTTGTGTTAAGATATGTAATAAAAAACCGTGTTCTTAGATATGAGCATTTGTATTTGTCTTCTACTTTTAACTGTTATCCATTTGTTTTTTTTATACTTTACTTCTCATCTCAGTTAACAAATAGATAATAATTTTTAACTATGATTATTTGGCATATTGGCTAAAGGTAGCTAATTAAAATAATAAATCTACATTTGATGTTAACTGCCAGTAAAAGTACATCAGCAAGCATTTTGTGTAAATAGCATCTATGTTAATTATATTTAATTAAAGAATTTTTTATCTTAAAAGAAATATACATAAATTTGTAGAGTTGTATCATATCATGCAAGTTATCAAAGAAATAGTTTTATGATAGTATTTTTATTTTTCAAGATGTTTTTTATTTCAACTTTTAAGTACAAATTGAATAGAAATTTAATTATTTAAAAATAATTTTTTCCTTTTGATTCGATATTTATATTTATTTAATATTTCATTCTCTAATTGCTTTACAGAGTGGTCAATGACCTTATGCAATAATTCATATATAAATAATTCATATATAAAAGTATTTTAAGATAGACAATACATGTTGGTATAAATGTGATTTTATAAAATTAATTAAGATTAAAAAAAATTATTGTCATATAATTTGTGTTAATAATATTAGTTAAAATCACATTGAAGTGAAATTTATTAATAGGATATAATTTATATATTTTTTTGTATTTCCTTTTAAATTTATTTTTTACAATAAAATGATATATTTAAAAAATAGATATTATTTTTATGGTTTAAATATTACAAAAATATAATTTATAATTACAGATTTTAAGAATGTTTAGTGTTAAAATTTTGTGTGTAAGTGACAGCATTAAAATCATATTTAACTTATGTATAAGAATATGCCTAAATAACAAAGATTATTCACAGTGGATTTAAGTTACGATAGTTAAGTAACATATTAATGTATATAATAATGTCTAATTCATCTAAAAAATAAAAAAAAATCAATGAAACGGATTTTAACCGACATTTTCTTTAAAATATTTTTTAATCTAAACAATGTTTAATCAAATAATTTTTTAATATAAATATTTTATTTAAGATGGTACAAATTATAAAACTTTGTCTGATGTAGTATAAATTGATTTTAAAAGATAGAATTTTAAGACTTTATTTTAAAAGAAATAAATAAGAAATAAATACTCATTTAGGTTGATAAAATAAATAATTAAGTATCATTTAACTCAAAAATACTTAAGAAATCAGTGTAACTCATGAATATGAAAAAATTTGTAACAAATTATATATATAATAAGTAAAATTTAAATGCTAATAAAAATTATCAACTATCAAATAGGCAGAGATTCGAAAAACATGTGAAGATTGGATCGCATTAAAATTATTTGTTTTTCATTTCTTCACTAATTATAAATTAATATTTTTTTGTTAATAATAAAAATCCTTCTTATATAATGACAAAATGATATTTGATCTCATATCTAATTATTTTTTGTTTTAATTTTTTAAATTTTAAGATTTGAGTATGTAATGACCATGATTTGTATTACTACTATTTTTATAAGTAGTATTTTTGTCTTTCTATCTGTAGATATTATATAAAAATCCTCTACTGAATAATTAAACAAATAAATAAAATTTACTATCTTATTTACTATCATGAAAAATAATAAATTAAATATTTTTATTTTATTCAAAATTTTGATGGTAAAAAATATTATAATGAAAGATATGATATATTTATGAATTTATTAGTAATAGAATCTAAAAATAACATATTCAGTAATTAAGTTTTGTTATTTTTGCTATATCTATATCTTTTATAATAAATGTTTTAACATTTGTATTTTCTTAACAATTATACAAAGAATTTGTTATTAAATTTGTGATTAATTAATTTTTTTATATTTTTATAAAGGTGTCAAAATTGTGTTTAGTATACGAATAGTATTTTTTATGTGTTTTGTATTTTAATTAATATAATTATTTAATATTAAAATATCAACCTCTTTTATAATAGTTAATTTCACCTTTTCATAATAGTTAATTTATCTATTTTTTAAAATTTAGTTACAATGTATTTTAAAGCATTTGAAAAAAATTATTAACTAAATTAAATATCAATATAACAAAAGAGGTTAATAATTTAATTTTTCTATATATATTAAGTAAATTAATTTTTTCAATAAATATATATCAATCTTTTTATAAAAAAATTATACATAAATATAATAAAATAAATTAAATATATGATTTACGAGTAGCACAAATGATACACTAGAGACTAATAATATAAATAAATATCATTTAGTTAATATTTATTGTTTGTGCGATTAGAATATAAACTAATTTTATTAAAAAAAAAATTTTTGAATGGTACAACAGTAACATATTTAAACACAAACATAATAGTTTTTATATTTAAATAAATTTTTTTAATATGAACTAAAAATATAATAAAATTATTTTGTTCTCTAAGAATATAGAATAAAATAATTTTATACACTGTATAATAATTTTTTATATATAAAGACCTTTTTAAATTAAAAATAGTAATTACTAATACCAATAAATAGATATCAATAAATTTTATAATGAAATAGTGTTTGGTCCAGGCGTAGCTCGAGTTTTACACTAGTTTCATTTAAACAATCAATTCTCTAAGGTTCAAACATCAAAAGTCATTCTTGAATTTTTTTTTTTTTTGGAGTAGCCCAAGAATAAACCCCATTAATTAACAGGCATGATGCATATACTACATCTTTCAAATAAATATTAAATTACAAAAAAAATACCGTCAGTTTATCTAGAATAAAGTTAAACAAATTAACTACATTAATAAGTAATTCTTAATTCACTAAAAAATTAATGCATAAATCTATCAGACCAAAACAAAAGTATGTACAAAATTGATCCCGAATATATTTAAAAAATTAAAATAAATAAAAAAGAAAAATAAAAATTAGATATAGTTGATCACAAAACTTTTTTAAACCTCTTTAACGTGTCATTGTGAAATTTATTTGGAATTAGGGGGAACATCATCGTTTGGGATGAACCAATCTTTGTTAACTTCTACCAATTGCTTGCAAAAAACTCTGGCCATGTCATATCATTGTGATCTTCATCATCATCACCATCTTCCATTTCGTCAGAGTTTACCTCAATTCCAATAGTAGTAACCAAAGTCTCAACCTTTATTTCATCCTTATTATTCTCTAATTGATTTGTTAGTTCTTTCTGAATCTTATCAATCTTTTCATCTCCATTATTATTCTCTAATTGATTTGTTAGTTTTTTCTGAATCTCATCAATCTTTTCATCTCCATTATTGTCTAATATGTAAATAAGTAAGGTCTACCAAAAAATAAGCTGTAGTTCTTAAATCAATTACCGAATCTTTAATTATTTTATTTAATTACTCGAACTACTTTATTCGTCTATATTCTTTCAAAATTAAAATGTTTTATTTATTTAATCTTGCAAACAAGAGAAGCTGTAATTATAAATTAAAACATCTTTGCTCCATTTAAATAAGAGCCATTAATTATAAATATGTAGATAATAAGATACGCAAATATGGATTTAAATAATCAAAGCCAAAATGTTAAAAAAAACTTACTTTATATATAATAAAATTCAAACAGACTTTTTAATAGAAGCAGTATTTTCAAATTATAAAGAGTTAGAATCAAATCATATACATTATGTAATCCTCAAACTAATTAGAAATATTGTGTTCAAATAAATAAAAATGTAATTCCTAAATTTATTATTTCAACAACACTCACTCGTATTCAAAGACACCATTATTATTATTGAAAAGAAAGAGTGTGTATGAGCCGTTAAATTGAAACTTGAAGACACATAAACACAACTCAATAAGCTATAAACTACTAGTAATTTAGTAAGTTTAAAATCAAAATTGAACTTTTTTCTTATAGTTAGAAAAAACTAAACACATCAATCAAATCAATACTTACCGATATTACAGTAGCCACAGTTTTAGGAACTACAAGTTTCCTTCTTTTTTGACTAGGTTTAATGTTATTCTTTCTAAATATGCATAAAACATAATTATTCATCTGCAAGAAAAATATATAAATACATTATTCTTTGTTTAATTTGAATTGGAGCAAGACACAAATAATGTAGCGGTCATTATATATATATCAACCCAAAAAAAATTATTCAAGGTTGTGTCATTGAGAAACTAAGCATAATGTAGCGGTCACCTAAGTTGTGTTTTGATTTTGTTAATTTCTTAAATAGAAACAGAAATAATGAGAAGATTAAAATAAAATAAAGACGAAATTTTTTTAATTTTTAGACAGAACACTTTTACAACTCTATGTCCATCAGCAATTGAACCTTTAATCTATTATCGAAACGTTACCGAATACAATCCAACAGAAATTTAGTTTGTACTGGTTCATTTGATTCAAATTCGAAACCTCTGGTTAAAGAATATGCACTAAATTATGATACTTACATTGGAAGGATTTGGTAACAAAGAAGAATCAATGCTATATTGATGCAAGATCCATCCACCATCATGGCTAGTAACACTCTTTTCAAAGCGATATCGTTTTCTCATTCCAATGCGCTGGTTAGTTTTATTCGGCATAATCTCTTTTCCGATGTCTTCACCTTCCCAAGAACCCAACTCGATGGTGCGAACCTTCCTCAAGTTGTTAGTCGAGAACTTCCTCTTCAGAATAGTGAAGAAATAGAAGTCCTTCCCGTCATAAGAATTTTCAACGTTTCTTCCCAAATTTCCCATGGATTCTTCTCCGTACCAAACAATTCACCTTCAAGAATGGTTCCATAGTTTGGTAGAGGGATCTCATTGATTTTGTTACGGAAAAAATCTTGAATGACTTCTTCATCTGTAGGTTTGAACTTCTTGCTTGCACCTAAAGGCAAATTTGTTGAAACCATATTCAAGATTAAAAAAAAAGAAATAAATAATTAAAGAATTAAGAAGATTATTGAAGTAAGTGGTTTAAGAATATGGTAGTAGAGTTTATGTATTGGATGAAAGTATCTACTGATAGAAAAAATATAAGGATTGAAATATGACATTTTATATTCGTTTTGATTTTGTCTGGGATGTTTTGGTTCAAAATAATTATGTTATCTTTTTATTTTAATTTTTTTAAAAAAAAATCTAAAATAAAAATTACTCTTTTTAGTTGACATCAACTAAAGTTAAATGTGTCAATTTTTAATATTATATCATTAAAAAATAATTAAATCATATTTTAAATTTAATATTATATCTTCTAATTGAACTTAAAAAGATATCATATGTTATTTTATATTAATAAAATATCTTTCTAATTAACTATGAAAAGATCTAAAGATAGAAATATTTATAGGGGAGAAGATACAATCCCCTGGTTAAAAAATTTATATTTTAAAAAATTAGTAGACAAAAATTATTTTATATTTAGATAAAAAATTTTTAAAAAAATTTCAGATATTAAAAGTATATTTTAATTCTATTTTCTAAATAATATATAATTCTTTTTAAAAAAAAATTTATAAAAATAATTTTTTTTACTCAAATAAATCACTAAAACTAACACTTACGCTTAATTTGATAAATTTTTACATTTTAAAAGTATCTTATAAAAATTACTTTATAAAAATTATCTTTTATGTTTGATAATTTAAATTAAAAATGACTTTCAATAAGCACAAATAACAATAAGTGGTAGTGCGTTTCGTAAAATAATTAAGATTTAAAAATATTATAATAAACGTTAATAAAAATTAATTTTGAATATTAATTAATATACGAGATTATATTAGATTTTTTAATTTTGATAAGTACAAGTCATTTTTGAAAAACTCTACTTTAGATACTTTAAAAAATACTCATATATTTTAGAGCAATTTACGTTGATAAACCAAAGCTATCCAAGAATTACTTGAATCCCCAAATTCAAAATCGTTACCTACTTGTCTCCGTTAATATTTCTATATAAATTGAATTTATTGAATTCGAATTATGTAAAGACTTTATTTATTTATGAGCCGATTCTAAATTTATTTATTTATTAAAGATTTTATTTTCAAAAATTATTTTATTAAAAATAATTCAATCAAATTATGATAATTAAAATAGAAATTCTACTTAATTCTATAATTATTAGATATTTTTCTATATATAAATTGTAAAGCTTAGTAGTTATAAAAGAATGAGAATTTTATATGATTTAATTTAAATAATTGAGATTTTAAAATTTAATGTTTTAAGTTTTATGAAAGAAGAAAATTAATTATATTATCTTACATTTTAAATTAGAATACTTGATTAAAAGTCAAATAACAAATTGATATTAAATAATATTAATTTTAAGGGATTAAAATAAATTTCAAATTAACACAATACACCCTAATTTTAGGGCAATATACCTAATTAAATAAATTGAGTGAATCCTTTACCTATATACATAAAACATAAACTTCTTATGTGCATGTGCATTTTTATCATTATGTAATCCGTGGGAGCCAACCACGGTTTCTACTTTCTACATAAATCGTGGTTAGCCACGGATTATGAAGGAAAATAGGTAGCCATAAACCGTGCTTGGTCACCACGGTTTATGAAGAAAAAATTTCTGAACATAAACCCCCATTGCCTACCACGATTTATGCATAGAGAAGTATAAAATCCGTGGATAGTCATCACGGATAGCATTTGTGCCAAACCAAGATTGTTGCACCTTGGTGGTTGAGAGAGTTTGAGGGAGAGGTTTGAAGGTTTGAAGGTTTTGGTGACATTTAGATAACCACTGACCAGTTGAGGCATGCTCTACCACCCATCAAGCGACCTATTGGGAGGTCAAAGGTACACAATCGCAACAAGGATCCTGCTGAGTCTCATATTCAGGGTGACAAGCTTAAGAGAAGCTTTCAAGTGACATGCAGCAAGTGCAATGAGAAAGACCATAACTATAAGACCTGCAAGGGAGCACCAAGCAACCCAAACTGAAAATCAAAAAAGAAAAAAGCTAAGAAGACTGATGAAAACACACAACCCTTGGTGTTTCCTCTTTCACAATCTGCCCCTCAACCAGAGGTATCCCTTCTACGCTTTAGGATAAATCTGTACATTTTAAATTTTGTCAGTAGTTACGATGTCTTTATAACTTTTTTTAAGGACTAATTTGTCCATGTTGTTTCGTTGCTGTATCTATGTTCCATAGGATGAAAACCAGACACAGCCTGGATGTTTTGCGGATAATAGTACTGTGCAAGAAAAGTCTCCAATAAGCCCCCCTAAATAATACACTCATAATGCCAATCACTTTATTCTTGTACATGCATTTGAACAAATGAATAATTCGGTTACTTTTGCAGACTAATGTCATCAACCAGAATGCTGCAGCAACAACAACATCTGCTCCAATCCACCCTCCATTCAGGCCTCCATCACAGTTGTCAAGAATGGGGCAACACAAAACACCACCTGCTGCCTCTAAATTCAGACCTAAGCAGACAATCAGAAGGCCCCAAACAAGTGTAAATCCACCTTCAAATTGACCACCAACTCCACCCCCAGATACAACCCAGACTCAAATCACCAGTGCCAGTGTCGCTACATCAGAGGAGACCTTGAAAGTCGCTGGCAGTGAGGCCATAGGAATAAATTTCATTCCAACTCTTGGATCCAACAATCAGAAGAACTGAACACTACTGAATGAATTTCTTTTTTTTTTTTGTCCTAGTCTTTACTATGAATTAAACAACACTGTCTACTTATCTTAGTTTGGCAAACTTGTTTAAATGCCAACCAGATGTTTTGTTATTTTGTGGCAAATTTATGCTGTTATGTTTTGGATTAAGACAGATGCATTGTTTATATTTTGGCCATAATCTATGCAAAAGTACTACCTTATATAATAGATGATTCACAGTATTTTTTACTTGTTCAACAATGGCAAATTTCATTACATCATCAGTATTGTACATCAATTCATTCTCACCACTTTAACAAACATACAACAACAACAAAAACAACTAAACTAATCAAAGCAATTTGCCACATACTCATTTTTTTCCTTCTCTATACATAACAGTTTCCTCTCCAACTCTTCCATTTTTTTCTCCAATTCCTTACGTCACCCCAGTTCAATTTTTTTCCCAGTTCTTGAGTTCGCACCACTTCATCTTCAACGTCTACCCCTCCAACATCATCCACAGCATCCAATGCTTCAAACTCCATGGCCCTAATTTTTTTCAGGTGTTCATCAAGCCATACAAAGTACCGGCAATACCGTTCTTTAACCTGGAGCAATTTTTCAGATAACGCGGTAATTAGACACAGAATAGTCTCATCCAACTACTATCAAAATAATCACTCACCTTGAAGAATGGACACCCGAGAAACATCCTATTGGGATTAGATGCTGTTCTTGACTTGTAAAGAATGGCATAAACGCCGCAGAAGCACTTCGGAGCAACCCCATCTTTATCACATCCTTCTGCAACAGCACATGAAGATCCCCGTCCAGGTCTTGTGCATGAAGAGCCCCCCTCACTCATCATGGATAATCGCACGAGCAGCGGCCATGGTTTCCACCTTGCATTTTGATGAAATAGGGCTCACTGGTAGAAACGACGTCGTTTTGGCCTTAAGGGACGAGTTTGTCCACTTAGTCCCAATCTACTTCAGCAAGTGTAACGGACACGTCAGTCTCTACCCCTCCATATCAGTTGGCTCCGTTGCCATTTTTTGCCCAAAATAGACGGAGGGGGTTAATTGTACGCCATTTTAAAACGTGGGAGATCGACATGTATTTTCCAATCGTTAGGGACGAAAATGTTCGCGTTTTAAAAGAACAGAGACCAATTTGTCTTTTATATCTATTTAATATTTTATTCTCTAATTGCTTTACAGAGAGGTCAATGACCTTATGCAATAATTCATATATAAAAGTATTTTAATATAGACAATACATGTTGGTATAAATGTGATTTTATAAAATTAATTATGATTAAAAAAATTTATTGTCATATAATTTGTGTTAATAATGTTAGTTAAAATCACATTGAAGTGAAATTTATTAATAGGATATAATTTATATATATATTTTTTGTATTCTCTTTCAAATTTATTTTTTACAATAAAATGATATATTTAAAAAGTATATATTATTTTTATGGTTTAAATATTACAAAAATATAATTTATAATTACAGATTTTAAGAATATTTAGTGTTAAAATTTTGTGTGTAAGTGACAACATTGAAATCATATTTAACTTATGTATAAGAATATGCCTAAATAAAAAAGATTATTCACATTGGATCTAAGTTACAATAGTTAAGTAACATATTAATGCATATAATAATGTCTAATTCATCTAAAAAATAAAAAAATCAATGAAATGGATTTTAACAAACATTTTTTTAAAATATTTTTTAATCTAAACAACATTTAATCAAATAATTTTTTAATATAAATATTTTATTTAAGATGGTACAAATTATAAAAGTTTGTCTGATGTAGTATAAATTGGTTTTAAAAGACAGAATTTTAAGATTTTATTTTAAAAGAAATAAATAAGAAATAAATACTTCTTTAGGTTGATAAAATAAATAATTGAGTATCATTTAACTCACAAAATACTTAAGAAATTATTATAACTGATGAATACAAAATTTTTTTTAACAAATTATATATATAATAAGTAAAATTTAAATGTTAATAAAAATTATCAACTATCAAATAGGCAGATATTTGAAAAACATGTGAAGATTCGATCGCATCAAAATTATTTGTTTTTCACTGCTTCACTATTTTTTTATAATTAATATTTTTTGTTGTTAATAATAAAAATCCTTCTTATATAATGACAAAATGATATTTGATCCCATATCTAATTATTTTTTGTTTTAATTTTTTAAATTTTAAGATTTGAGTATGTGATGACCATAATTTATATTACTACTATTTTTATAGGTAGTGTTTTTGTCTTTCTATCTTTAGATATTATATAAAAATTCTCTACTGAATAATTAAACAAATAAATAAAATTTACTATCTTATTTACTATCATGGAAAATAATAAATTAAATATTTTTTATTTTATTCAAAATTTTTGTGGTAAAAAATATTATAATGAAAGATATGATATATTTATGAATTTATTAGTAATAGATAACTAAAAATAACATATTCAGTAATTAAGTTTTGTTATTCTTGCTATATCTATATCTTTTATAATAAATACTATTTCAATATTTGTATTTTCTTAACAATTATACAAAGATTTTGTTATTAAATTTGTGATTAATTAATTATTTTTATATTTTTATAGAGGTGTCAAAAGTTTTAGTATACGAATAGTATTTTTTATGTGTTTTGTATTTTAATTAATATAATTATTTAATATTAAAATATTAACCTCTTTTATAATAGTTAATTTTACCTTTTCCTAATAGTTAATTTATCTATTTTTTAAAATTTAGTTACAATGTATTTTAAAGCATTTGAAAAAATTATTAACTAAATTAAATATCAATATAACAAAAGAGGTTAATAATTTAATTTTTCTATATATACTAAGTAAATTAATTTTTTTAATAAATATATATCAATCTTTTTATAAAAAAAATTATACATAAATATAATAAAATAAATTAAATATATAATTTACGAGTAACACAAGTTATACACTAGAGACTAATAATATAAATAAATATCATTTAGTTAGTATTTATTGTTTGTGTGATTAGAATATAAACTAATTTTATTAAAATTTTATTTTTTTTGAATGGTACAACAGTAATATATTTAAATACAAATATAATAGTTTTTATATTTAAATAAATTTTTTTAATATGAACTAAAAAATTAATAAAATTATTTTGTTCTCTAAAAATATAAATTAAAATAATTTTATACACTGTATAATAAATTTTTATATATAAAGACCTTTTTAAATTAAGAATAGTAATTATTAATACCAATAAGTAAATATCAATAAATTTTATAACGGAATAGTGTTTGGCCCGGGCATAGCCCGGGTTATATGCTAGATTCATTTAAACAATCAATTCTTCTAGGTCCAAACATCAAAAGTCATTCTTGAATTTTTTTTTGTTGTAGTCCAAGAATAAATTCCATTAATTAACATGCATGATGCATATACTACATCTTCCAAATAAATGTTAAATTGCAGAAAAAGCACCCTCACTTTTTCTAGAACAAAGTTAAACAAATTAAATACATTAATAAGTAGTTCTTAATTCACTAAAAAAGTAATACATAAATCTATCAGACCAAAACAAAAGTCTGTACAAAATTGAACCCGAGTATATTTAAAAAACTAAAAATAAATAAAAAAATAAAAATTAGATATAGTTGAACACAACTTTTTTAAACCTCTTTAAGGTGTCGTTGTGAAATTTATTTAGAATTAGAGGGACATCATCATTTGGGATGAATCAATCTTTGTTAACTTCTATCAATTTCATTGCAAAAAACTCTGGCCATGTCATATCATTTTGATCTTCATCATCATCACCATCTTCCATTTCGTCATAGTTTACCTCAATTCCAATAGTAGTAACAAAAGCCTCAACCTTTGTTTCATCTCCATTATTATTCTCTAATTGATATGTTAGTTCTCTCTGAATTTCATCAATCTTTTTATCTCTATTATTATTTTCTAATTGATTTGTTAGTTCTCTCTGAATCTTATCAATCTTTTCATCTTCATTATTGCCTGATTGGTTTGCTGATTCATTTTGAATCTTCATCTTTTCATCTTTATTCTCTGACTGTTTAACAAATTCTACTATCCCAGCATAATCATTAGCATTTTAATATCAAGAACACAATAATAATATCAAGAACTTGACCTATAGATTCTATTAAAAATATAGATGCATAATAATAATAATAATAATAATAATAATAATAATAATGAAAAAATATAAAACAAAAACTGCACGTCCACCATTTGTGTGATTCAGATATGTAACTAGTATATGGTTATAGAAAATAAGGTAGGAAACCAAGTCAAATTAAATATCCAAACTAGCATCATAAATTTAGATTTACTTTAATCTAAAAATTTAATAATTTTCATACACAATTTCAATTGGAAGAAGAAAAAAAATACAGAATAATGCTTACAAGACGAATACTATGATGAATGTGACATTTCTTGTAAAACGGAAATTTTTTTTTTGTTAAAGAATAGTTATTATTTGACTTTCGCCCAATATATATGCAAATCAAGTTGGTTTCTAAATTAAAGTAAATAAGTAAGGTTTATCAGAAAATAAGCTATAGTTCTTAAATCAATTACTGAATCTTTAATTATTTTATTTAATTACTCGAACTACTTTATTTGTCTATATTCTTTCAAAATCAAAATCTTTTATTTATTTAGTCTTGCAAAGAAACTGTAACTATAAATTAAAATATCTTTGCTCCATTTAAATAAAAGAGCCATTAATTATAAATATGTGGATAGTAAGATACGCAAATATGGATTTAAATAATCAAAACCAAAGTATTAAAAAAAAACTTACTTTATATATAATAAAATTCAAAGAGACTTTTTAATAGAAGAAGTATTTTCAAATTATAAAAAGAGTTAGAATCAAATCATATACACTTTGTAATCCTCAAACTAATTAAAAATATTGTATTCTAATAAATAAAAATATAATTCCTAAATTTGTTATTTCAACAACATTCAGTCGCATTCAAAGGCACCATTATTATTATTGAAAAGAAAGAGTGTGTATGAGATGTTAAATTGAAACTTGAAGACACATAAACACAACTCAATAAGCTCTAAACTACTATTAATTTAGTAAGCTTAAAATTAAAATTGAACTTTTTTCTTATAGTTAGAAAAAACTAAACACATCGATAAAATCAATACTTACCGGCAATGTTCTAAAAACCGGACCGGACCGGCCAGTCCGACCGATCTAACTGTGAACCGGCAACAATAATGGTTCGGTTAGTATTTTAAAGAAAAAACTACCAAAAGTACCCATAAAGTTTACGAACGCTGACAAAAGTACCCATAAACTAAGGAAATTAACGATGTACCCATGGAAGATAGGTTTCGTATGACAAAAGTATCCAAACCCTAATTTTTTTGTTGATTTTTTAATAAAATTTCTAAACTACCCCGACTCTCAACCTCAACTCACTTTTTCAACTTTTAGTAACCCAACATGTACCTTTAAAACCTTTGTCATGGTTTTATGGAGTCTAAAACTACTCCTATAATAAATTAGGCCAAAATCAATGATAGTGGTGGTGGTAGAGGACTTCGACCAATTCCTAGCAAATAAATTTAGTATGGTGAGCTCTTTCCCATTTTTTTTTGCCAATCCTTTCACACAAAGAAAGCCCTAAAATTAAGAAAAAAAAAAGAGAAAACAATTGAAACGATTAAAAACTGTTCCTTTATGATTCTTTCCTTGATTCTTCATCGGTATTGATTGATTTTTTTGTTAATCTCGGCGCTACAATCCTCTGTTACGTTACTATCCAAAATTTCCACCATAAAAGGTTTATTTCGTCTTTTGTAGGAGTAGTTTTGGACTCCATGGCAAGGGTTTTAAAAGTGCATGTCGAGTTGTGGAAAGTTGAAAAAGTGAATTGAGGTTGAGGGTGGGGATAGTTTGGTAATTTTATTAAAAAATCAACAAAAAATTAGGGTTTGGATACTTTTGTCATACAGAACTCATCTTCCATGGGTACATCGTTAATTTTCTTAGTTTATGGGTATTTTTGTCGGCGTTCGTAAACTTCATGGGTACTTTTGGTAGTTTTTCCTATTTTAAAACTGTTAATTTGTAAACCGTTAATGAACTGTTGAACCGGTTGGGAACCGGCCAGTCGGACCGAACCGGGACCCGGCCGATTTTCACTTTTCAACAAAAAAAAATAAATAAAACACCCTCCTGACCCACTCCCTCTCTCTTTCTCTCACTCACCGCATCTGCTTCCTTCTCTCAACAAAACCTAGCCTCCAAAGCCACTTTCTTCTTCAAGCTGTGTCACTGCCACCGCGCTACCGCCGCCGTCCGCACTGCACCCATGGTCGTCGAAACGCGTCTGCTCGCCTCGCTTTCGCGTCAGTTTTGAGCTTCCGCGTCTGTTCTGAGCTTCCGCCGCCTCTGTATCGCTGTGCTTCCGCCACGGTGCTCCCTCTTCGTCGCTTGGTCGAGCTTGCCTCAAGCCCTTGTTTTTGCTCCAGCCTGCTGTTATCAACAGTTTCACCACGCTTCGGCCTTTGTTTTGGCTGAGCTTACGCCAGTGCTCAGCCCTGATCTGAGCTCCCTCTCCCTCATCTGAAATGCTGAATCTGTGTTGTTCATGGTTTTTTTTAAGTAATTTCTTGCTTATCTGTTTTGAGTTTTCTTAGGTTTCCTGAATCAATTTAATTTAGTTTGTTCGTTCATGATCAATTATTTAATTGCAGACTTGTTTTTATTACTGATGATGAGTAATGAGTATTATTGAACCTTATTGAGCTGTTCCTGTTATAAGTAATAATTTTCTTAGATTTTTCTGTTATGAGCAATTTAGATTATTTTATTTTACAGTAATTATGGAACTGTTTTTGTTGTTCAGATGTATTTTTTTTATTTAATTGTTCAGTGTTGTGTTTATTGTTGTTGCTGATTGTTGCTGTATGTTCATGGTTTTTGATTGGTGATGTTTATTCACTGCTGTATTTATTCTTATTGTTCTTGATTGTTGCTATTTTTTCTTGTGCTATTTGTTTTCTGAGTTCCTGTTTTTCATGTTTTTGCTGTTTTTCATGTTATTTTTTAAGGACTATTTGATTTCTGGCTCCTATATGTTTAGTATCTCTGAAGATGTTGATTGCTAGCATTCTGAAATCTTGAAGCAAGAAGTAATGTTTCCAGAACCTGATAGTTATGAGCCAACCATAGAAGGAGCTTTACCAACAAATAATATCTGTTCAATTTTTTTTAATGGAACCTGCAGACTTGAGTCTATGGATATCTGTTCAATTTTACATGAAGTATCTGTCTCTGGTTGCACATTTACTTTGTGCTTGGGTCTTGTTCAAACAATTGGTAGCTCAGATGCTAATGGTCACTCTCTTTTTTCTTTCAAAAAGCACTCATCTATCACAACTTCTTATCAGTTCAATTGTTTCCTCATTTCATTTCATGTAATCATATATTCATGTTCTTTTTCTCTTCCATAATTAGTTGCTCTTTTTATTCATTGAAAAAATAATTTACCTATTTAATTTAGTGTCATCACTGCCTTGCTAATGCTAATGCTAATGCTTGGTTACTGAATGCTCTGTTTTGAACTTTTGATATGTTGTATAATGTACTGATTTTGTTGTTTTTAGTGTTTAATTTAGTGTCAACACCTCCTTGCTAATGGTCTATTTAATTTAGTGTCATCACTGCCTTACTAATGCTAATGCTTGGTTACTGAATACTCTGTTTTGAACCTTTGATATGTTGTATAATGTACTGATTTTGCTGTTTAGTGTTTAATTTAGTGTCATCACTCATCACTGCCTTGCTAATGCTCTGTTTAATTTAGTGTCATCACTTCCTTGCTAATGCTAATGCTTGGTTACTGAATGCTCTGTTTTGAACTTTTGATATGTAGTATAATTTACTGATTTTGCTGTTTTTAGTGTTTAGTTTAGTGTCATCACTGCCTTGCTGAATAATGTTGCTAATGTACTGGTGTTGCTGTTTTAGTGTTTTGATAATGGACTGGTGTTGTTGTTTTAGTGTTTTATAATGTGTTGCTGTTTCATTGTTGTTGTTCTGGTGTTGCTGTTTTAGTGTTGCTAATGTACTTTTGATCTTTTTAAGATTTATATTAGACTATAATTATATTTTAGGGTGTTTAATTATAGTTTATTTATTAATTTATTCTAAAACGGTTTTTTCGGTTGGACCATCGGCTAGACCGGTTGGACCAGTAAACTGGTGAACCAGTAACAAGAGAGGTTCGATGACCGGTCCGATTTTCAGAACCTTGCTTACCGGTATTACAGAAGCCACAGTTTCAGGAGCCACAAATTTCCTTCTCTTTTGACGAGGTTTATTGTTATTCTTTCTAAATCTACATAAAACATAATTATTCATCTGCAAGAAAAATATATAAATACATTAATCCGTGTTTAATTGGAATTGGAGTAAGACAGAAATAATGTAGCGGTCATTATATATATCAACCCAAAAAAAAATTATCCAAGATTGAGAAAAAAAAATTATCCAAGATTGAGAAACTAAGCATAATGTAGCGGTCACCTAGGTTGTGTTTTGATTTTGTTTCTTAAATTGAAAAAGAAATAATGAAAAGATTAAAATAAAATAAAGACGAAATTTTTTTGTTTTTAGACATAACACTTTTACAATTCTATGTCCATCAGCAATTGAACCTTTAATCTTTCATCGAAACATTAAACTTCTGGTTAAAGAATATGCACAAAATTATGAAGATTATTGAAGTAAGTGGTTTAATAATGCGATAGTAGAGTTTATATATTGGATGAAAGTATATATTGATTGAAAAAATAAAAAGATTGAAATATGACAAATTATGTTCGTTTTGATTTTGCCTGAGATGTTTCGGTTCAAAATAATTATGTCATCTTTTTATTTTAATTTTTCAAAAAAAATATAAGATAAAAATTACTCTTTTTAGTTGACATCAACTAAAATTAAATGTGTCAATATTTAACATCATATCATCAAAAAATAATTAAATCATATTTTAAATTTAATATTATATCTTCTAATTGAACTTAAAAGATATCATGTTATCTTATATTAATAAAATATCTTTCTAATTAACTATGAAAAGATCTGAAGACAGAAATTCATATGGAAGAAGATACAATCACCTGGTTAAAAAAATTATATTTTAAAAAATTAAGACAAAAATTATTTTATATTTAGATAACTTTTTTAAAAAAGATTTCAAATATTAAAAGCATATTTTAATTCTATTTTCTAAATAATATATAATTCTTTTTAAAAAAATATTTTTTTTATAAAAATAATTTTTTTTACTCAAATACATCACTAAAACTAACACTTACGCTTAATTTGATAAAATTTTTACATTTCCAAAGTAGCTTATAAAAATTACTTTATAAAAATTATCTTTTATGTTTGATAATTCAAATTAAAAATGACTTTCAATAAGCACAAATAACAATAAGTGGTAATGCGCTTGGTAAAATAATTAAGATTTAAAAATATTATAATAGACATTAATAAGAATTAATTTTGGATATTAATGAATATATGAGATTATTTTAAATTTTTTAATTTTGATAAGTACAAGTCATTTTTTTGAAAACTCAACTTTAGATACTTTAAAAAATACTCATATATTTTAGGGTAATTTACGTTGATAAACCAAAGCTACTAAAAAATTATCTGAATCCCCCAAACTCAAAATCGTTACCTACTTGTCTCCATTTACAATTCTATATAAATTGAATTTATTGAATTCGAATTATGTAGAGACTTTATTTATTTATGAGCCGATTCTAAATTTATTTTTTTATTAAAAATTTTATTTTCAAAAATTATTTTATTAAAAATAATTAAATCAAATTTTGATAATTAAAATAAAATTTTTATTTAATTCTATAATTATTGAATATTTTCCTATATATAAATTATAAAGCTTAGTAGTTATAAAAGAACGAAGATTTTATATAATTTAGTTTAAATAATTGAGATTTTAGAATTTAGTGTTTTAAGTTTTATGAACGAAAAAAATTAATTATATTATCTTACTTTTTAAATTAAAATACTTGATTAAAAGTCAAATAACAAATTGATATTAAATACCTAGACATATCACCAGTGAAAAAGTAGGAGGAATTCAGTGGTGATGGAAGCAGTAACTGACAGAAAAGATAGAAAATGTGTATTTTCGACCTGTAGAAAGCCCTAGCCCTAACCTTGCACACTTTGCCCTTCTTCAGAGATGGTGTCAAGCTTTGGAGGGAAGAAATTGAAAAAGTTAAATCAGCTCTGGCTAAGGATGAGACTGAGCTTTCAAAATTGAAAACAGAAGAAAGCACACTTAAAGATATTGTGCAACAGCAAAGCGGTATCCTTTTTCTTTCATGCTGCTCATGACTGACTCTGAACTTGAATGTAATGAAAAACAGCTGCCAGATGCATCAGACAGGACACCGGCTGCCAATATTAAAGGTGGCTGAAGCATTGCATTTTTAGGTACTGCATTTCTTTGTTATTTATTGTTCTTTCTGCTTTTAAATGATCCCACTATACATTAAGCTTCTCAATAACTAAGCAGAATATTATTTTGATGGGCACCAATACAGGCACTATCTAAGTCTCTAAGGTAGTGTTTGTTTGTAGAGATACGACATCACAGGACACTAAGACAAAGACAAAGGGACAGAGACATTAAAAATTATGTTTTGTGTATTGTGTTTGGATACGATGGATAGGACACTAATGTAATGTCCAGTATTATGTTTGGATACACATGGACAAGACTAAAATATTATATGAAATGACTAAAATAGCCATGTGATTCCAAATTTTCTAGTATAAACTAATTTAATAAAGAATGAGAGTACATAGGAGTACTAGGAACTTGAAAAAAATATTTAAAGCAGTAAAAAATTTTAATAAAAAATTATATAATAGTATTTATATTAAAATAAAATTTATAAATATAATTATTTTCTTTTTAAATTTATTATTAATATGTAGGAATACATATGATTAATATTAACAAAAAAATAAATCTAAGTTTGATTAATAAAAAATTTTGTTTAGGTTAATAAGCCAAATTAATTTTAAATAAAAAATCACTTTTACAAAAAAATCCATTTTTACATGGAAAAAATTAATTTTTGCACATAAAAATCTATTTTTATTTAGAAAACTAATTTTTTTTATCTAAAATTTTATTTTTCTTTTCAAAAAATTAATTTTTCTTTAAATTATATAAAATCAATTACAATTTATAAATTATTTTTTAGCATTTTAAAATATCAATTTTATCTTTATAATATTTATCTTTTAAAAGTCTCACGACTAATTATTTTTGTTATTATTTTTATTACAAATCAAATAATATAATATAAGGTTAAAATGATATTGAAGTAAGAATGATAAGAAAAAAGAAATTAGCCAGTCCAATAAAAATTTTTATAAAAAATAGAAAGTACCTAAAGAAAAAAAAGAGAAAGAAGGAAAACGTAGAAATAGAAAAATAGCATGGAGATAAAAAAGTACTTTCGGAGAACAACGCAAAATAGGAAAAATAAAAAGGGGGTAATAGTGGAATAATAAAAAATAGCACCATGGACAAAAAAGAAAAAAATTCATAAAAACAGTCCGTGTCCCTCTTCCAAATCCCGTGTTCATCATTGTCCTTCGTAAAAGAGTGGACACAAAGTATAAAAAACTGTCCCAGAGACAATATGTTTAGTGTCCATGTCTTTGCTTCCAAACGCTTTTTAAAGATGTGCTGTCCATGTCTCTGTGTCTTGTCTCCAAAAACAAACGCTACCTAAGACATTAACTATAGATGAACTGCTTTATTTAAAGGAGTTTACACTTTTGGAGCCAAACAAAAATGGAACCATTAGCCTAGAAAACATCAAAACGGTTAATTTTGTTTCAAATTCTTTTTATATACTTGGTTAAGATGATTGTATTTGCCATCTCACAAATTTGACATGGTCAGGTCTCGATGAAAAATGTAACAAATGCTATGGAGTCGCACATTATTGACTTTTTTGGATCAATAAGTTCTATGATTTAACTGTACCAATACTTCCATACATTATATAAATAGCATTTGCACCAATAGTGCTCACTAATTAAAATGGATTTGGATTACAGCTTAATGCATTGCAATATAGAAGGATGTATTTTGATGGGTTTCGTGCAGCTACACTTGGTGTTCATCAACTTGAAGCACTTGATTAACTTGAAGCACTTGATAGTCACTCCAAATATATTGCAATGCATTAAGCTGCAATATGTTGTACCTTTAACAAGTCTTTCTTCTAATTATTGTTGGATAATGTAATTTGAAGAAAATTGTAAAATCTTTTTAATTAGTAATTTAGGACATGTTTTGTTTTTGTAACTATAATAGTTAGAAGAAAGACTTATAAAAATAGTTGATGGTGTGAAAGGTACAACTTATGTGATGCTTCTCACATCATGAGTTAGTCTGCTATCAGTTTTTTAAATTATGCTCCCTTTGTCATTAAGCTTCTCACAGCATCTCAATTTTGTAAGAGATACCGAAAAATATTATATGATGTTTCTACTATTTTATTTTAATGTGATCAAGTATTTATCATGTTCTAGTTTAGTGTGAACAATTTTTTGCTCATAAATTAAAAAACTGAAAGATAAAATAGATTTATGCAAGAGAATTTTTTTTGCACTAACTCATATAGAACATGTGTTTTCCTTTAAACAAAAATGCCTTCTACTGAATATTTGCCACCATAATTTTCTTTGCCGTTGGGTTAGTTAGTGTATGTTGTAGCCTTTTTTCATGGGATCAGAATTTGTATCTTCTATTTGATACTAATTATATTTAGATGGAAGATCAATTTGTAGTTTACTACCTGAGATGGCATAAGAAACTTATAAATTGGCTGTTTGGTGACTGATTTTATATTTCTTGGAATATCAATTTATAGTTTACTTTACTATTTTATATTTGCATTTTGGTGTTTGATACTAACAGAGATATTTATATTACGAATTTTATTTGCAGATTCCATGATGCAAATTCCACGTCACTAGAGTTTAGTGTTCTTAAGGATCTCATTGAGATTTTAGAGAGCAAAAGTAGCCTCATTGAAGAGGCAGGGAGCTTGCAATGTCTCCAATCAAATTGGTAGGTATCGATACTGCTTGCTATATTAGCCAATAGTATCTAAGACTTATTTTTTCATTTGGGATCTAGTATCATATGGTTATGTTACTTTAGCCTCCAAATAATTGTGGTTAACGGGTTATAGTTGTGTCCTACTTATTGATGGAGAAAAAGAACTTTTAAGATTTTCAATTAAAAGATAAAAAGATTTTTAGGATGCCATCTAATTAATATGTTCGTCTGATGGTATACCAACAAGTACATCTAGATTTTGTTCCTTTACTAAAAAAAGTATTAACTGAAATATATAAAATACATAGAATTTTCTGTAACTATCAAAATATTGAATGAGCATTTTTAACAATTTATGTCCTATTTATCAGTTTTAACCTTTTTTTTTCTTTAAAATATATAATTGTGCTAGAAGAATTGATATATGAAAAGAACAAGATTCTTCCCTAATAAAGTAATTTCAGAATTAAAGCTTTTAAGTTATAACAAAATTAAAAAAAAATGAAAGAATTTTGTTTTACTAATTGATTGAATCTAAGAATATTTTTCTATTTAGCATCTCTATGTTTCATTTTTGTTGAAAGAAGAAGAATTTATTATTCTCAAGTCACATCATTTTTTTATCTACACTCCTCAATAAAAATGCTTTTATTAGTACTTAATTACTATTTTATGATTCGGGCCTGCTACACATACAAGCCTACAAGCAAACAAGTTGGCCTAGCCCAAACAAAAATCACGCGCATGAAGAGAGATAAGATGCCGCGTCAAAATCACGCGCTCAACATTCGAACGGTTACGTATGGCAAACTCTTCCACTTCTTCCACTTCTTCCATTTCTCAAGGCGCTTTCAAAACAACGAAACCCTCTCATTTTCGAGCGAAAATCAAGTTTCAAAATATAGAAATCGTAGTTGGAAAACTGCATCAAAACACCATCAACCTCTCTGTGAAGAATCTGAAGAAAAAACAAACCAAGAATACTCAACGTAAGTCCATTAAAATACTGTATATTTTACTTTTCTTCTACGTCGTTCTTCTAGGGTTTACTATTACTCTTGCTTCTTTGTTATACGTCGTTCTTCTAAGTTATACGTCGTTCTTCTAAGTTCTACGTCGTTCTACATTGTTATTCTAAGTTCTCCTGCTATTTTTGTTGATTTTTGGGGGTTTATTCCGTAGATTCGGGGGTGTAAACTGCTTAACCTTGTAATGTGGCTTTATATTGAAGCATGGTTGAGTGATATCTGTCTGATATCTATATGGATGTATCTGAATAATATCTATGGGTGTATCTCACTGTAATCAATGGGTGTATCTTCTTTGACATCTTTGGGTGTATCTGAATAATATCTATGGGTGTATCTCACTGTTGTCAATGGATGTATCTTGCGAATATCTTTGGGTGTATCTGACTCATATATATGGGTGTATCTTACTGTTATCAATGAATATATCTTATTGTTATCAATGGGTGTATCTGAGTCATATATATATGGGTGTATATTACTGATATCTTTGGGTGTATTTTTAGTTTCAGAGAAAATGGCAGCAAGAAACCAAACTAAAGACCTGAAATGTGCCACACATCTCCTGAATGATAAGTTCAGAAACATGACTGAGGAGAAGAAGGCGATTGTGAGGGATCTTGGATTCGGTGGGTTGATGCACATCCCACCACTGAGGGTGGATCACCAACTCTTAAGGGAGCTGGCAAACAACTTCAAACTTGGGGAGAACAAACTGAAGACAGGATATGGTTCTTTCCATATAACCCCAAAAAAAAAATAGGTGATGCGCTTGGCATCAATGCAACAGGTAATTAGCTCAAAATTATAGATGTATATTAGGTTGTTGCTTGGGTGTATATTAACCTGATGCTTGGGTGTATTTGAACCGACTTGGATGCTTTGTTGTCTTCCTTTTTGTAGGAGATCTATTTCCTGAGAAAGTTGACTATAAGAAACTTTCTGATGATGACAAAATAATTTATAGAAGATTCCAGGGTAAGACCCTCAAAAGTCTTACCGATGAAATGATGGACATCGGCGTTGGCAACGAAGAGGAACGCCTGATGTTCAAGAGGATATTCATCCTCTACATACAGATGGCGTTCCTTTTGCCAACGACGATAAACAAAATATCGCCCGTGCACCTGGTCCCAATTTTTAAGATGGACGGCATAGAGGAGAGAAACTGGGGGGGCATGTTTTGACCTTCATGATCAAGGGCATAACAGACTATCAAGAGAAGAAGAAGAAGGCAATCAATGGCTGCCTCTTCGCCCTGATGCTAATCAACTTTCATCTTGCAAAAAACAAAGGCAAGAACAGGGTTGAAAGACCACCAAAGCCATGGATTGCCAACTGGACTAAGGAGCAGTTGGTGGAAAGAATGAATGCAGAGAGAGAGGAAATTTTGGTGAGTAATAATAATAAGTTGGTGTATTTTATTTACCCGAATGGTGCTAACTAAAATATCTCATGTTTCAGGGGATTCTGAATTTGGTAGAGACAAAAGAAAAAATGAGAAAAAAACAAAAAAAAAACAAAAAAAATAAGAAATAAAAAAAACAAAAAAGGAAGGCGAGCTCAACATCGTCTTCGGAGACAGAAACTACTGACAGTGACACTTCTACCTCTGAGTCTGAGGCTCAAGAAGACTCAGAGAATTCGAGAATTAAACACCCCGGCAAAAAGGAGAAAAAGTAAGTACCATACTTGGGTGTAATTTCTTTTTCGGTTTGGGTGTATTTTGTTTGTCCACGTTGGGTGTATGTAGCTTATTAAGCAGGGTGGGTTTCGTTTGCTGTTTTGGGTGTATATTGTATATTTAGTTGGGTGTATCTCGTGAATCCATTTGGGTGTATTTTTAGTATGTTCTAAATGACAATTGTTTGCCTGCAGAATGGACTCAAGAAAAAGAAAGTAGAGGCAAGAGGAGTCAGATTCTGATTCAGAATCTGAATCTGAACCAAGTGATGAGTAATGTCCTGAAATTATTACTCCTTTCTTTTGGCTTCTTTATAAAGATTTTGTGTATTAACTGAGGTGTCTTTTATTGACTTATAGGAGCGAAGAATCATCACCTGGGAAGAAGGAGAAGAAAAAGAAAAAAACAAAAACAACACCAAAAGAGTAAGCACTTCTTTCATTAATATTCTGTGATAAAATTAATTTTTTATTTCTGATTGGTACTGTTTTTTTTTTCACCCAGAACACCACAAAAAAAGAAAAAAGTAGTTGTGGAGGATTCACCTCCTGAAGAAGATCAATACTTTTACGGGTACAGTACCTCGTAAGCTATACTACGGTCTTTCATCGTAATTATTTTTGTTAACGTCTTATTTTATGAATGTAGTGAGACATATGAAATATCAAGTGACGAACTTGATGAATTGCTAGGGGAAAACGTTCATAAATCTGCTGCAGAGGGGTATGTCTTGCTGTGCTGTGTATTTGAGATTTTGGTGTCTTTTGTTTGCTAATAATTGTATCTTGTTTCGCAGGGACAACCAGGCTGACCTGCGATCGACAGAAGGTCGCTATGTGTCCTCTGAAACGTAAGAAGCTTTATTATTTAATAAAATCTTGTTATCATGATTTGGATGTATTCTGTGAAACAATATGGGTGTATTTTGTGGATCAAGTTGGGTGTATCTTGTTTACTAAGTTGGATGTATATTTCGTTTCAATAACATGAAATCTGTTTAGACTACCGGCTGTGAACTTGGGAAGTGATGATCCTTCCTCTCAAGGACGCACAGAACAGAGTAGTGTAAACCAGCCGTCTCAGAGCATGTAATTTCTCTTTCAAATAACCGTTACTTTTGTTCTTCTAATAACTTCTACTTCTAATTCTGTATATATTTTTTTAGAAAAAAAAGCCTTTTATTATTTTATTCAAGAAAAAAAAGGCAGCAAAAAAAAGCAAAAACTGCAATTATGTAAGTTCTCAAAAAACAAAGCCCGTCTTCTTTTTGAATTGTTCGGGTGTATTTTTTGACCTTCTTTGGGTGTATTTTAGGTTGACTCCGGATGATTCGAATATGATGGTTGTTAGGGAACAAACGCCGTCGGAAGCGCTTGCAATGTGAGTTATCCAAGAATATTTCAACCTTATAACCTTATTATTTTCAAATACGTTGTTAACCTTTCATTTTTATTCTTGTTTAGAGTCCCGATCCAGTTTTTTGTGCCGCCATCCCAGCAAACAACCACTGATGCAGATTCCGAACCAACCCCTATGCTACAGATTGAAGGGGCTAGAGAAACGTAAGAAAATAGTATTGGGTGTATATTTGTTTAGGGTTTGGGTGTATATTTGCTAAGAGTTTGGGTGTATACTCTTCCTGATCGATTTTGTGTAACTGTGCAGCACTCCTGAAACCCCCAAACAACTTCAAGAAACAACACCCAAGCTTCCCCCAGCTCCAACAAAAATGTAAGTTAATTAGACTAGAATCAATCTTTGCTTGTCATCCGTATATTCTTATTCTTACTCTTATTCTTATACATAATGATGCAGTCATCTAGACGCTGAGGACGCTGCTGCCCTGTTGATGATGGCACGCACAGCAGCCTATGTTCCTAAAACAGATCTGGGGATGCCATCATTCAGCCTCGGATTGACAGATTCAAGCCAGGAGGGGGCGTCGACGCAGGAGACAGAAAGGGAAAAATCTCCAGAAACTGCAACTATGCTAGAACAATTGGACAGTTTGGTCTAAAAGTTAGCAAGCAGTGCGTCAAAGGGAAAGGACGAAAGTCCACAAATTCAGAGGGAGACTGGGGGAGAAAGTTCTGCAAAGTTTGAAACCCCGGGGGGAATAAATCAAATTCCGGATGATATGAAAGAAAAGTGCTACATCTGGGGGACGAGACTGAAGGAAGATGCAAAGGGCAATACTGACGAGTTTGAGGAGATATGCACTCTGACTGGCCAAGGAGAATACATTTTGATGAGAACGCACCTTGCATCCCTCCAGGCAAACAGTGATATAGAATCTCAGGTAATTTTAGACTAACATTAATGTTTTTACACCAAAGTCAACTGCAATGTTTATTAATTTAAAATTGATTTCTAGATTGTATCTGCCATCTGCCTCATCCTAAACCAGAAAAAGGAAAAGAGGTTTCAGGCACAAATATACTGTCTCCCCCCGATATTGTGGTAAGTGTTACTTCTACGAACTTTGGGTGTATTTTATGCATTGATTTGGGTGTATTTTTTAGCTTAGATTGGGTGTAAGTTGTGTATTTTCATGTTTTCATTTCTTGTATTGCAATTCTTGCAGAGCATGGCACTTTCGGATCACCCAAGGGGGGAATTCATATCTCCGAAAACGAACAGAGAATTCAGGGTGGAAGCCTACCCGAGTTTCATTCAATTCATAGATAGAAAAAAATTAAGTTCGCATCCATATGTAAGTTTTTGTTTCGTAAATTTGTTAGTACGCTTATTTACTTATATGCCAAATAAAATAACAGACTGTTGAAATGTGGTAATCCTTCAGATTTTTGCTCCTGTTTGCCACTCGGGACATTGGTGGTTATGGCTGATAAATACAAGAACGTGGAAATGTCAAATACTTGACCCACTACACAAAAAAGCTCCAAGCCATGAGAGAAAGGACATTAATAAATTCACTGTAAGTTGCCTCTGTCTTCTTTACTTTAATAGATAGGTCTATTTTGAAAGTTGAGTTGGGTGTATATTCCATATTCAATTGGGTGTATATTCCATATTAAGTTGGGTGTATCTTGTCCATTCATTCGGGTGTATTACTGATTTGTTTTGGTATTTAAGAGATATGTATTTTCAAGATTGATAACATATGCCGGCGGGAAACCTCTCGAGAAAGGCGAGAAGGAGAAGGAAATTAAAGCACCATATGTTAAAATTTCAGGCCAAAAAACAAGGTATAAATTTGTGACTCTAAACATTAAACTTTCCTAAATGAGATTTGTAATTTATTTTCTTCGTTTTCAGCTATGACTGCACTATCTACGTAATGAAGTGGCTTGAGTTAATAGAGCCGAAAAACATTAAAAAGGGGAAGTATGAATGGGATAATTGGACACAGGTAACTGTCTTTAGAACTATATAACTCTGTATTACTTTACTGAATTAATATTTCTGTTTAAACATAACATACTTTTTAATTGTAGGAGGAGGTGGACCACTATAGAGTGGAGTATGCTTCCCGGATACTATTCAGTGAGTTGAATACACAGAGAGATCGGGCAATTAGAGAGAGTAGTGCTATAAGGTTGTCGAAGCCATCCTCTGCATTATTGAGTCCGTTTTGTCAGATTAATTCTGCTGATATACAAACTGGGTAGTTTGTAAATTGAACAAATGATGTAAATGTTTGCCATTTATCAACAACTTCTATTCCATGTATATTTTTTCCCATAGTTAAACTATCTGTGCTGATAAACTGTCTGTGATGTATTCAAAAACTGTATTACAGGTGGTAAAACATAAAGCAAAAAATCAAAGCATACGCATATTATAAACTGTTACACCCAACGCAAGTCTAATAATACACCCGAGGTTGAATAAAATATACACCCAATTGTCTGTGCTGTATTCAAAATGAATGAATTACATGTACTAAAATATGAAAAAAAAACATCAACTGAAATATACGCCCATAACCTGTGAATTTTTACAGCTTTTGTTCTATATGTATCTATATATGTGTCTATATGTAAATAGTCAATTAACAAAAATACACCCAAAAGTAACAGTGATTTTACACCCATACTCTTTATAACTATACACCCAAAGAGTTATCCCCTGCTGCTGGTACCCTGAACTGATAATTTATAACTTGTCCCTGATATTGGCTGCAACTTGAATGCGCCGCTAATGCAGCATCAAACAGGTTTATCTGAATATAACACTCACGCATTAGCTAAACTATTAACTAGAAAAATAAACTCAATCGCCACAAATTTAAAGAACATTACATTTACCTCGCTTAAAACTTTCGTCTTCTTCTTCTTTGTGGCATTTGCAATCTGTTTCTCCAGCTTTGAACCTAGCCTGTTTTTTGGACGTCCTCTTGTTCGAATCCTTGGCGGGCTTTGAAGCTCGTTAACGGATTCCAAGTTGGCGTCTTCGTGGGATAAAGAAGATGTCCCCTTCCTTTTGCCTTTTAATGCTTCCATCTCGGTCATGACGTTATCATACGCACGGTGCAGAATTGCAGTCAGCTCCTCCGATTCGGAGGCAAATTCGCAGATATTTTGCGAACGAAAAACCAGTTGGTCGAACCTCTTGCTTCTTGGCTCCATTAGTGGCTCGTCGTGGCTGCTCTTGATGTGTGTGTGTCGCCTCTTTACCTTCTTGCTCCATCGTTCCAGTATGTATCTAGGGGAAACTTGGCTTACTTGTTCGAAGCTTAACACGCTTAGTGCGTGACGGCACAGTATCCCTCTCGACTCGAATAATAAGCATTGGCATTTTACCTCGGCTGCAACTGAGTCGTAGGTAACCGCGAACTTGTCGAATATTGAGCTGGAAACTTGTTCTCCGACTTCGTATACTGAATAGCTTAGAGCGGAATTCTTTAATCTGGTGATGCAATTCGCCTTTCCTCTGAATTGGGCTTGGACTTCCTAAACTTTGCGTGGGTGTACGCATCTTGAAACTGAGCTTCGATGGAGGATTTGGTTGCACACGGTATGACCGTATGAAAATCTGCAGCATCTGATTCTCTCTCTGCTTGCTCCCTGCTTCCGAGGCAATTATCGTACTGTTTGACGAACTGAATGAGCGAGCTGTTCTGGGTGATGTACTTGTTAAAAAATGAATGCATGCTCTCGCTCCTTTGTGTGCTTCTCATCCCTGCCCAGAAGTGGTGGTCCAGATAGATAGGAACCCATATGTGACGGTCTTCGTACAGATCTGCATAATACACCCAAACACACACAGTAAAATACACCCGAGAGATCGTACAATTTACACCTCTGCTGCAGATTTTAAAAACACATTACCTGAAAGCCACTTGTTGTCTGCAAGACCAAAATTCACCAGAAAATCGTTCCAATTCCTATCGAATGAGTCTTTGCTGTAAGAGTTCCAAACAACATGGCTCATTTGTTGTTCGATATCGGCATGTCCCTTGTACCCGTTTAATTTGCTTGGAATCTTCTTCATAATGTGCCAAATACACCAGCGGTGAACTGTTGTTGGCATACAGGCCTCTAAAGCCCTTTTCATTGATGCGCACTGATCGGTGAGAAACCCTTTCGGAGCGTTTCCTCCCATGCAACGAAGCCAGCATTGAAATAACCATTTGAATGAATCAATTTCTTCGTTCTTCATCAAAGAGCATCCGAGAAGTGTTGACTGACCGTGGTGATTCACCCCGACAAAAGAACCACAAACCAAATTATATCTGAAACAAATTACCATAGTGCAGAATGCAAAATCATTAGGTACACCCCAACAAATGCTTCGAATACACCCAATGAGACAGCCAATATACACCTCTGCTGCGGATTCGTAAAAATAAATTAATTTAGCATCATAAACATGGACATTTTGTTACCTGTTTGTATTGTAGGTGGTATCGAATGAAATGACGTCTTCGAAATACTCACACGCGGCTCTGCTTCTTGCGTCGGCCCAAAAAGCCAGCTTAATCGATTGATCCTCCTCGAGTTCGAGCTCAAAAAAGAAATTCGAATTCTTCTCTTTCATTCGTAACAAATATTTCCCGAATTCCTTTGCATCTTCTTGTTCGGAAACATTCCGCACTTCCCTGGTAATGTAATTCCTCACGTCCTTTTCGATAAAATTTAACTCGCGGTGACCCCCCGCAGCCGCAACAAATGATTGGTAAGTTTTGCTTGGTCTGATACCGGCCTCGTCGTTATTCTCTATCGTACGACGAATGGACATGCTTAGTTCCCTGTGCTGTTTGAGCATCTCTGCTTTGCTTGGACAGCAGGGGTGTGAATGATCCAGCACAACCTTTGAAATGATCCAAGCACCGACATCCTTCAATGTGTGTATATAAATTCTTGCAGGATAGTTTAAACCGGCTGTCGGATTGGTCTTCTCGGTTGGAGATATTTTAGATTTCCATTTTCCCTCTCTGCTACATGTAATCAGTTGATTCTTAATCTCGTTTCCCTTCCTATTTGTGCACCGAACTCTTGTAGAGAAACCTGCAGCCTTGGCGTAGTTCCTGTAAAATTTTCCGGCATCTTCAAGGGTCGTAAAGGTCATTCCGACCTTCGAAACAAGCTCGTCATCAACAACAGAGAGAGGCTGCAGAATACACCTGGTCAGAACTGTGAATACACCCATAGATATGATACAAATACACCCAATCTTGTCTAATATGATACACCCGAACCGAAACAATTCAACTACAGAATGACCTTTAAAGCCATAAACTGTCAATACACAGGCTGCAGAATACACCATGTCAAAAACTAAAAACACACCCAATCATGTCTGATATAATACACCTGAACAACAACAACTCAATTAAAAATAACAAAAAACCAGTAAAGTGTATTTATATTTATTTAAAAATATTTTTTTCCTTTTGAGTCGGTATTTATATTTATTTAATATTTCATTCTCTAATTGCTTTACAGAGAGGTCAATAACCTTATGCAATAATTTATATATAAAAGTATTTTAAGATAGACAATACATGTTGGTATAAATGTGATTTTATAAAATTATGATTAAAAAAAATTATTGTCATATAATTTGTGTTAATAATGTTAGTTAAAATCACATTGAAGTGAAATTTATTAATAGGATATAATTTATATATTTTTATATTTTTTTAAATTTATTTTTTACAATAAAATGATATATTTAAAAAATAGATATTATTTTATGGTTTAAATATTACAAAAATATAATTTATAATTACAGATTTTAAGATTATTTAGTGTTAAAATTTTGTGTGTAAGTAACAACATTGAGATCATATTTAACTTATGTACAAGAATATGCCTAAATAACAAAGATTATTCACATTAGATCTAAGTTACGATAGTTAAATAATATATTAATACATATAATAATGTCTAATTCATCTAAAAAATAAAAAAAATCAATGTAACGGATTTTAACAGACATTTTTTTAAAATATTCTTTAATTTAAACAATATTTAATCAAATAATTTTTTAATATAAATATTTTATTTAAGATGGTACAAATTATAAAAATTTGTCTGATATTTTATAAATTGGTTTTAACAATTTATGTCTTATTTATCAATTTTAACCTTTTTTTCTTTAAAATATATAATCGTGCTAGAAGAATTGATATATGAAAAAAAACAAGACTCTTCCGTAATAAAGTAATTTCAGAATTAAAGCTTTTAAGTTATAACAAAACTAAAAAAAAAGAAATGAAAGAACTTTGTTTTACAAATTGATTGAATCTAAGAATATTTTTCTATTTAGCATCTGTATGTTTTATTTTTGTTGAAAGAAGAAGAATTTATTATTCTCAAGTCACATCATTTTTTTTATCTACACTCTTCAATAAAAATGCTTTTATTAGTACTTAATTACTATTTTATAATTTTAACATACATTTGAAATAATGTGAATTAAAATTAATTTTAATATTTTTATTCATTTGTTTGCTAGCTACGTTTTGATGTAACTGTTTGGTAAAAAAGGCTTAGATTTTGGAGGATGTCCATTTTTGCTTCAAAAGAGGTTAGTATTACATTTATTTTTTACTTTTATAGTATTAATTTAATTAAATATATTAATTGAAAAGGTAGTTTTTTTTAAGCTATTATTTTTCTTTCCATCTTTCATAATATACACCAAATATTAAAAGGCACAACATATTATATGGTGGCTTTAATTAGTAAAAGGCATAGAAAATGATAGTATTTTTTAGAAATCAAGATATAAAAATTAAAGAGATCCTTAAGGAGGTTCATCGTTACAAAAGAACTTGGAAGAGATTCATATTTGAAAAAAAAAAAATCGGCATCAAGTATGTATGCTGACAGGGGGTTGGTGAGTCGGTCGGTCTGTAGTGATTAGAAGATGATTTTGAGACTGCAAATCTGTGATTATTTGTTTGCAGGGTCTTAATGTGGTGCTCGAGTGATTATCTGTTTATAGATAGTTTTTCTAGAACAATTGATGTAACTGTCTTTTTTTTTGTTCTTAGTTTAGGTTATCTTTTTGTATCAATTTGTTTTTTGTATCAATTTGTTGTTGGATGTATTTTGTGGAACTGATCTTATTAACTTTCTTTTAGTTTTGGTAAATTGAACTTATAAAAAAGAGCATGAAAATAATTTAAAAACATATATTTGTGTTAAGATATGTAATAAGAAACCGTGTCCTCAGATACGAGCATTTATATTTGTCTTCTGCTTTTAACCGTTATCCATTTGTTATTTTTTATACTTTACTTCTCATCTCAGTTGCCAAATAGATAATAATTTGAACTATGATTATTTGGTATCTTGGCTAAAGGTAGCTAATCAAAATAATAAATCTACATTTGATGCTAACTGCCAGTAAAAGTACATCAGTAAGCATTTTGTTTAAATGGCATCTTTGTTAATTATATTTAATTAAAGAGTTTTTTTATCTTAAAAGAAGTATATGTACATTTGTAGAGTTGTATCGTATTATATTTTGGTTTTCCTTCTTTAATTATTCGGCTTGTAATGAATTGTGTTCAGGCCTCAAATCTTTCCATCCTTTGGAATGAGAATTGATTGGACAGCTTCCAACCTCGCAGAGGGCTCAGGCAAGGAGATCCAATTTCTCCGTATTTATTTGTTTTGTGCATGGAGAGATTGTCGTGCTTCATTTCCAAACAAGTTGACGAGGGTATTTGGGATAGTGTGGCTGTTTCTAGAGGGGGACCTAGAGTTTCTCACTTGATGTTTGTAGATGACTTACTCCTTTTTTGTAAAGCGAAGAAAAGTCAAGTTCAAAATGTTGTGCACACCTTGGAGTTGTTTTGTAAAGCTTCAGGTATGAAGGTTAACATTGAAAAATCTAAAGCTATTTGTTCTAGAAATATCTCTAATAGAAGGAAGAAAATGTTGTCTGGTATTTCTCATATTCCTTTTACTAGTGACCTAGGCAAATACTTGGAAGTGAACCTTAATAATTCTCGAGCTGCTCGATCTATTTTTTCGGACTCTTTAGAGAAGATCAAGAATATGCTGGCTAGTTGGAAAGGTCGGCTCCTCAACAGAGCAGGCAGGCTTTGCTTAATTAAATCTGTTACTTCTTCTCTTCCTATTTATCAGATGAAAGGGACTATTTTTCTTACTTCGGTTTGTCAAAAGATTGATTCTATGCTTAGACAATTCTTGTGGAAGGGAAAGGTGGGAGAGCGTTGCTTAAATTTGGTCAAGTGGAGCAAAGTTGTCACTCCAAGAAAATATGGAGGCTTGGGAATTAGAGATACCCAATGTGTAAATTTTGCTTTACTCAGAAAGCTTGTTTGGCAATTATTGCATAATAAAGATAAGCTTTGGGTAAGAATTATGTTGGCAAAATATTTATCTGGGAGTTCTTGCTTTTCACCCAATTTTTCTAATAATGTTTCAAGCACTTGGCGAACGATTTATAAGACAATAGAAAAGCTTCGTGATGGTTTTGATTGGTGTACAGGCAGGATGTCTCAATCCTTTTGGTATCATGCTTGGCGACCATGTGGAACGCTAACTCCTTTAGTTCCTTTTGTGCACATTTTTGATTCTCACTTGAAGTTAGAAGATGTCTGGCACCATGGGCATTGGCGGTGGGATATTCTTTGCACAATGATTCCGGAAGAAGTTAAACTTGATTTGATGCTCTTTGATCCTATCAAGCAGGCAGGAGATAAAACAGGTTGGTTTTGGACAAACTCAAATACTCTCACCTACTCGACTAAAAGCGGGTATGAATGGCTATTGAAGAAGAAATTTGGCTGGAATGATAATGAAAATTGGCTTTGGCTTTGGCGCTTGAGAATACCGAAGAAGATAAAGTGTCTGCTCTGGCTTTGCCTCAACAACGGAATTTTCACAGCTAGTTACCGGTTTCAAAAAGGTCTTGCTACTTCTAATTTTCGTCAGAGATGTTATCTTGCTCTAGAGGATATTAACCACTGCTTTAGGACTTGCCAAAAAGCTCGACAGATTTGAATTAGATTAAATTTGGGAATGACCGCTAAGGACTTTAGTTTGAATTTTGTGTCTTGAATTCGTTCTAATCTCAACAAAAATGAGTTTCTCTTTGCAGCGGCCTTTTGGTGGATTTGGAGGGATAGGAACAATGACATCTTCCACCAAGATGATTCATGGAGTAAGGAGAAAATTATTCACTTAGTTAAACATGCTGTTCGAGATTTCTCTAATGTTGTTATCAACCAAAAACATATTATTCCTTTTTCTTTGAAATATAACTGAAAACCACCTCCAATGAATGTCTGTAAAGTGAAATGCGATATAAGTGTTTTTGAAAATGAGCAATTAGCTGGCTTTGGATGTAATATTAGAGAAAGCATGGAAATTTGGATAAAAGGTTGTTCTGGCAAAATATACCTCTTTCTAGTGTTCTCTGTTGGGAGCTTCATGCTATTTGGAGAGGGCTTGTTATGGCTTGGGATTGCGAGTGCAAAGAGGTCATATGTGAAACTGATAATCTTGATGCGTTTCTTCTTGTTTCGCAAGGCACAACCAGCATGATTAGGAATGACTGTGATCTGCTTGACAAAATCAAAGAGATACTCTAATGTAATTGGACGGCTACTTTAGTGCTCTTCCAGCGCACAGCAAACAGAGCGACTGATTTAATGGCTAAAACTGCTGCTTTAAATAAGCAGGTGTATCTAGAGTGGTTACTATCTCCTAATAATTTAGACATTATTATTAGAGAGAAGTACTACTCTTTTTCTTAGGTCTTTTTTCTTTGTGTTATGTTCAGTCACAAAAAAAAAATATCGTGCAAGTTATCAAAGAAATAGTTTTATCATAGTGTTTTTATTTTTCAAGAATATGTTTTTTATTTCAACTTTTAAGTACAAATTGAATAGAAATTTAATTAGAAAAAAATAATTTTTTTCTTTTGAGTCGGTATTTATATTTATTTAATATTTCATTCTCTAATTGCTTTACAGTGAGGTCAATGACCTTATGCAATAATTCATATTTAAATAATTCATATATAAAAGTATTTTAAGATATACATATTGGTATAAATGTGATTTTATAAAAATAATTATGATTAAAAAATTATTTTTATATAATTTGTGTTAATAATGTTAGTTAAAATCATATTGAAGTGAAATTTATTAATAGGATATTATTTATATTTTTTTGTATTTCCTTTTAAATTTATTTTTTACAATAAAATGATATATTTAAAAAATAGATATTATTTTTATGGTTTAAATATTACAAAAATATAATTTATAATTACAGATTTTAAAAATATTTAGTGTTAAAATTTTGTGTGTAAGTGACAACATTGAAATCATATTTAACTTATGTACAAAAATATGCTTAAATAACAAAGATTATTCACAGTAGATCTAAGTTATCTAAGTTATGATAGTTAAGTAACATATTAATGCATATAATAATATTTAATTCATCTAAAAAATAAAAAAAACAATGAAACGAATTTTAACAGACATTTTTTTAAAATATTTTTTAATCTAAACAACATTTAATCAAATAATTTTTTAATATAAATATTTTATTTAAGATGGTACAAATTATAAAAGTTTTTCTGTAGTATAAATTGATTTTAAAAGATAGAATTTTAAGATTTTATTTTAAAAGAAATAAATAAAAAATAAATACTCCTTTAGGTTGATAAAATAAATAATTCAGTATCATTTAACTCACAAATGACTTAAAGAATTATTGTAACTTATGAATACGAAAAAATTTGTAACAAATTATATATATAATAAGTAAAATTTAAATGTTAATAAAAATTATCAAGTATCAAATAGGCAGAGATCCAAAAAACATGTGAAGATTGGATTGCATTAAAATTATTTATTTTTCACTGCTTCACTATTTTTTTATAATTAATATTTTTTGTTGTTAATAATAAAAATCCTTCTTATATAATGACAAAATGATATTTGATCTCATATTTAATTATTTTTGTTTTTAATTTTTTAGATTTTAAGATTTGAGTATGTGATGAACATAATTTATATTACTACTATTTTTATAGGTAGTGTTTTTGTCTTTCTATCTTTAGATATTATATAAAAATCCTCTACTGAATAATTAAACAAACAAATAAAATTTATTATCTTATTTACTATCATGGAAAATAATAAATTAAATATTTTTTATTTTATTCAAAATTTTGGTGGTAAAAAATATTATAATAAAAGATATGATATATTAATGAATTTATTAGTAATAGATATCTAAAAATAACATATTCAATAATTAAGTTTTGTTATTCTTGCTATATCTATATCTTTTATAATAAATACTATTTTAACATTTTTTTAACAATTGTACAAAGATTTTGTTATTAAATTTGTGATTAATTAATTATTTTTATAAAGGTGTCAAAAATGTTTAATATACGAATAGTATTTTTTATGTATTTTGTATTTTAAATAATATAATTATTTAATATTAAAATATTAAACTCTTTTATAATAGTTAATTTTACCTTTTCATAATAGTTAATTTATCTATTTTTTAAAATTTAGTTACAATGTATTTTAAAGCATTTGAAAAAAATTATTAACTAAATTAAATATCAACATAACAAAAGAGGTTAATAGTTTAATTTTTCTATATATACTAAGTAAATTAATTTTTTCAATAAATATATATCAATCTTTTTATAAAAAATTATACATAAATATAATAAAATAAATTAAATATATGATTTACGAGCACAACTTATACACTAGAGACTAATAATATAAATAAATATCATTTAATTAGTATTTATTGTTTGTGTGATTAGAATGTAAACTAATTTTATTAATTTTTTTTAATGGTACAATAATAACATTTTGAAACACAAACATAATAGTTTTTATATTTAAATAAGTTTTTTTAATATGAACTAAAACAATAATAAAATTATTTTGTTCTTTAAGAGTATAGAATAAAATAATTTTACAAACTGTATAATAAATTTTTATATATAAAGACCTTTTTAAATTAAAAATAGTAATTATTAATACCAATAAATTGATATCAATAAATTTTAGAATGGAATAGTGTTTGACCCGGATATAACCCAAGTTTTACACTAGTTTCATTTAAACAATCAATTCTCCAAGGTCCAAATATCAAAAGTCATTCTTGAATATGTTTTTTGGGAGTAGTCCAAGAATAAACCCCATTAATTAGCAGGCATGATGTATATATTACATCTTCCAAATAAATGTTAAATTGCAGAAAAAGCACCCTCAGTTTATCTAGAACAAAATTAAACAAATTAACTATAATGCTTAGGATTGGGCTGTCCAATCCATATGACCAAAGAAAAAAAAACAAATTAACTACATTAATAAGTAGTTTTTAATTCACTAAAAAATTAATACATAAATTTATCGGACCAAAACAAAAGTCTGTACAAAATTGAATCCGAATATATTTAAATAACTAAAAATAAATAAAAAAAAACAAAAATTAGATATAGTTGATCACAAAACTTTTTTAAACCTCTTTAACGTGTCATTGTGAAATTTATTTGGAATTAGGGGGACATCATCGTTTGGGATGAACCAGTCTTTATTAACTTCTATCAATTGCATTGCAAAAAACTCTGGCCATGTCATATCATTGTGATCTTTATCATCATCACCATCTTCCATTTCGTCACAGTTTGCCTCAATTTCAATAGTAGTAACCAAAGCATCAACCTTTATTTCATCCTTATTATTCTCTAATTGATTTGTTAGATCTCTCTGAAACTCATCAATCTTTTCATCTTCATTATTATTCTCTAATTGATTTGTTAGTTTTCTCTGAATCTCATCAATCTTTTTATCTTCATTATTGCGTGATTGGTTTGCTGATTTATTTTGAATCTCCATCCTTCCATCTCCATTCTCTGATTGTTTAACAAATTCTACTATCCCAGCATAATTATTGGCATTCTAATATCAAGAATACAATAATAATATCAAGAACTTGACCTATAGATTCTAATAATAATAATAATAATAATGAAAAAAAAAAACATAAAACAAAAACTGCACGCTCACCATTTGTGTGATTCATATGTAACTAGTATATGGTTATAGAAAATAAGGTAAGAAACCAAGTCAAATTAAATATCCAAACTAGCATCATAAATTGAGATTTACTTTAATCTAAAAATTTAATAATTTTCATACACAATTTCAATTGGAGGAAGAAAAAAATAGAGAATAATGTTTACAATACGAATATTATGATGAATGTGACATTTGTTATAAAATGGAAATTTTTTTTCTTTTTGTTAAAGAATAATTATTATTTGACTTTCGCCTAATATATATGCAAATCAAGTTGGTTTCTAAATTAAAGTAAATAAGTAAGGTCTATCAGAAAATAAGCTGTAATTTTTAAATCAATTACTGAATCTTGAATTATTTTATTTAATTATTCGAACTACTTTATTTGCCTATATTCTTTCAAAATCAAAATCTTTTATTTATTTAGTCTTGCAAACAAGAAAAACTGTAATTATAAATTAAATCATATTTGCTCCATTTAAATAAAAGAGTCATTTATTATAAATATGTCGATAGTAAGATACGCAAATATGGATTTAAATCATCAAAACCAAAGAATTAAAAAAAAACTTACTTTATATATAATAAAATTCAAACAGACTTTTTAATAGCAGTCTTTTTAAATTATAAAAAGAGTTAGAATCAAATCATATACATTTTGTAATCCTCAAACTAATTAAAAATATTGTGTTCAAATAAATAAAAATGTAATTCCTAAATTTGTTATTTCAACAACACTCAGTCGTATTTAAATACACCACTATTATTATTGAAAAGAAAGAGTGTGTATGAAATGTTAAATTGAAACTTGAAGACATATAAACACAACTCAATAAGCTATAAACTACTATTAATTTAGTAAGCTTAAAATCAAAATTGAACTTTTTCGTTATAGTAGAAAAAATTAAACACATCAATCAAATCAATACTTACCGGTATTACAGTAGCCACAGTTTCAGGAGCCACAAGTTTCCTTCTCTTTTGACAAGGTTTAATGTTATTCTTTCTAAATCTGCATAAAACATAATTATTCATCTGCAAAAAAAATATATAAATACATTAATCTCTGTTAATTGGAATTGGAGCAAGACAGAAATAATGTAGCCGTCATTATATATATATATATATATATATATATATATATATATATATATATATATATATATATATATATATATATATATATACCCAAAAAAAATTATCCAAGGTTGTGTCATTGAGAAACTAAGCATAATGTAGCGGTCACCTAGGTTGTGTTTTGATTTTGTTTCTTAAATAGAAACAGAAATAATGAGAAGATTAAAATAAAATAAAGACGAATTTTTTTTATTTTTAGACAGAACACTTTTACAACTCTATGTCCATCAGCAATTGAACCTTTAATCTATCATGAAAACATTACAAAACACAGTCCAACAAGAATTTAGTTTGTACTGGTTCTTTTGATTCAAATTCGAAACTTTCGGTTGTAAAACTTCTAAATTTTTGAAAATTATTAATAAATTATTATGATGTATTATATTTATTTAAGACTACATTTTAGATATTTTTATATAAAAAATTTAGTAAACTCTTATTTACTATTTAGAGTTCTTATAATTGAAAAATAATGAGTACTTTATATGCATTAATTTAATATATAAATTTTTAACCTTATTTCATAAATAAAAGATAATTAATCTAATTATCATTTATTTTCATTGAATTAATATTTATTCGAAAATAAATTTTAAGTTTGTAATTAAATGATATTTCAAAGATATTTACTTTATATTTAATTTAGTTTTACATTATTACTTTATTTTATTATTTTATTAATAATTTTACACCCCAAAACAATTAACCCTAACCTAACCACCCGTCCACCCCACATACCCAACGAAAGAAAAGGAAAAAAATAAAAGAAAGGGAAAGAATAGAAAGGGGGAAAACAGGGGAAGCTTGAAGAAAGAAAAAAAAAGAAGAGAAAAGAAAGAAAGACAGAGAAGGGAGAAAGGGTTATCGAGGGAGAAGAGAGGAAGAGAGGGTTGTGTCGGGAAAGAAAAGGAGAGGAAGAGAGGTCTGAGGGAGAAGTGAGTTGCGTCGCAGGGGAGAAGAGGGAGACCGAGCCGTCGCGCCACCACCGAATCATTGCGCCGCCACGCCGCCGCCACCGTCGGGCTGCTGTGCTGCCATCGATACGGTTCAGAGAGGAAGGAAGCGCTACGGTGAGGAAGGGAGCAGGAGCCCATCGCGCTCGCTGCAAGCCCGTCGTCCGTGTCTTGTCGCCGCGCTGGAGTCTTCGCCGCCAATGCTGAGCACCGCCGCTGCCGCCTTTGAGGGGAGCCGCCACCATAGCTGGGAAGAACGGAGTAGGGGAGAGGAGGTTTTGTTGATGTTGTGGCAGAGAAGGAGGACGAGACGTGTGAGAGAGAGTGACGCACAGAGGAGAGACCATTCCTCTGCCGCCACCGATCGCTGCCATCATTAATGGTGAGTCAGTTAAGCCCTAGCTATGAGAACCACCATCTCTGAACCCTTATTGCTCTGTAAAATACCCTGTATCTGCCTCTGATGTTTTTAGCTATATTGTTTGTTGGGGTTTGTCTCAATTGGAGTCACTGGTGAAGGCGTTGCCGCTGCTGGAAGCCAACGTCGAGGCTGTTGCTGGTTCTGATTCTATTATCCTGGTACTGGTCTGATCTTTTCCTTGGGCATGATCCATTTGCACGTTCTGTTTTGTCATTGCTACAGTTCTCATATTCTTGTTTTAATTCAATTATAGTTTTTGCTTTGTCTTGGATTCCTAGGGCTGTTACACTGGTTAAAGAATATACACAAAATTATGATACTTACATTGGAAGGATTTGGTAACAAAGAAGAATCAATGCTATATTGATGCAAGATCCATCCACCATCATGGCTAGTACCACTCTTCTCAAAGCGATATCGTTTCCTCATTCCAATGCGCTGGTTAGTTTTGTTGGCCATAATCTCTTTTCCGATGTCTTCACCTTCCCAAGAACCCAACCCGATGGTGCGAACCATCCTCAAGCTGTTAGTCGAGAACTTCCTCTTCAGAGTAGTAAAGAAATAGAGGTCCTTCCCATCATAAGAATTTTCAACGTTTTCTTCCCAAATTTCCCATGGATTCTTCTCCGTACCAAACAATTCACCTTCAAGAATGGTTCCATAGTTTGGTAGAGGCCTCCCATTGATTTTGTTACGGAGAAAATCTTGAATGAGTTCTTCATCTGTAGGTTTGAACTTCTTGCTTGCACCTGAAGGTAAATTTGTTGAAGTCATATTCAAGATTAAAAAAGAAAGAAACAAATAATTAAAGAATTAAGAAGATTATTGAAGTAAGTGGTTTAATAATGCGGTAGTAGAGTTTATATATTGGACTGATTGAAAAAATAAAAAGATTGAAATATGACAATTTATCTTCGTTTTGATTTTGTGTGGGATATTTCGGTTCAAAATAATTGTTATCTTTTTATTTTAATTTTTCAAAAAAAAAAAATCTAAGATAAAAATTACTCTTTTTAGTTGACATCAACTATAGTTAAATGTGTCAATTTTTAATATCATATCATCAAAAAATAATTAAATCATATTTTAAATTTAATATTATATCTTCTAATTGAACTTAAAAAGATATTATATGTTATCTTATATTAATAAAATATCTTTCTAATTAACTATGAAAAGATCTGAAGACAGAAATTTATAGGGAAAAAGATAGATCACCTGGTTAAAAAAAATTATATTTTAAAAAAATTAATAGACAGAAATTATTTTATATTTAGATAAATTTTTTTAAAAAATTTCAAATATTAAAAGCATATTTTAATTCTATTTTCTAAATAATATATAATTTTTTTTAAAAAAATTATTTATTTTTTTATAAAAATAATTTTTTTACTTGAACAAATCACTAAAACTAACACTTATGCTTAATTTGATAAAATTTTTACATTTCAAAATAGCTTATAAAAATTACTTTATAAAATTATCTTTTATGTTTGATAATTTAAATTAAAAATGACTTTCAATAAGCACAAATAACAATAAGTGGTAGTGTGTTTGGTAAAATGCTTGGGATTTAAAAATATTATAATAAATATTAGTAAGAATTAATTTTGGATATCAATTAATATATGGGATTATATTAGATTTTTTAATTTTTATAAGTACAAGTTATTTTTTAAAAATTCAACCTTAGATACTTTAAAAAATACTCATATATTTTAGGACAATTTAAGTTGATAAACCAAAGTTACTCAAAAATTACCTGAATCTCCCAAAATTAAAATCATTTCCATTTATATTTTTATATAAATTGAATTTATTGAATTCGAATTATGTAAAGACTCTATTTATTTATGAGTCGATTCTAAATTTATTTATTTATTAAAAATTTTATTTTCAGAAATTATTTAAATCAAATTTTGATAATTAAAATAAAAATTCTATTTAATTCTATAATTATTGGATATTTTCTATATATAAATTATAAAGTTTAGTAGTTATAAAAGAATAATAATTTTATACGATTTAGTTTAAATAATTGAGATTTTAAAATTTAATGTTTTAAATTTTATAAATAAAAAAATTAATTATATTATCTTACATTTTAAATTAAAATATTTAATTAAAAGTCAAATAACAAATTAATATTAATTTTAAGAGATTAAAATAGATTTTAAATTAACACAATATACCCTAATTTTATTAAAATTATCAAACTCCAATTTTAACTCTAAATTTTCAAATCTGAAATTCTAATTTTACCTTAACTCCTACTCGCACTCACCGTCGCTCACCGCCACTCACCAACCCCCTTTCCCTTCCAAAACGCAATACATGCACAAGCAACCCCACACACACAGCAGAAAAAGGACGCGCTGGCGCTAGTGGTCCTTGCAACCGCCGTCGCCGCCAAACCAACGGCGCGAGAGAGAGAAAGTTCGCAGAAGAGAGATGCGTCAGAAAGAGAGAGCTCTCACCTTGTCATCGCCGTCCATGGAGCCACGAGCCGCATCACTGTCGCCGAGGGAGGAAAGAGCACGAGCTGGAGGAGCTGTTAAAGAGGATATCGGCTGTGAGGCAAAGGTAAGCTATTTTTTTTTTAATTTCAAAATAAAAAATTAATGTGTTTTTTTCTAATCTTCTTCTGTTTTTATTTCAAAACATTTGTTTCCCTTCTTTTAGTTTGTTTTGTGTGTGTGGTTTTGGGTTTAGGTCAGATCAAAGCAGAGGCAAGTCATTAGAGAAGTACATCTATATCTTTTTCTAATTTCTTATGCTGATGGGATATAATGCACTGTTTTGAAATTCACCTAAAATTTTATTTTGATCTGTTTAAGCTGATTTGCTTCATTTTATCTTTTCGTTTTAATTTAATTGTTGTTTTTGTTGCTGAGACCGTTGCATATGGTTATGTTGTTTGCTTGCTTTATTGGTTGGTTAAATTATAAACTGTAGATCTAGCATCATATGGTTATGTTACCTTAGCTTCCTAATAATTGTGGTTAACAGGTTATAGTTGTGTCCTACTTATTGATGGAGGGAAAGAAATTTTAAGATTTTCAATTAAAAGATAAAAGAACTTCTCAATTTATGGGAAAAATATGCTCTTTTTATTCTGTGTTCTACATTTTTTATCTGCATGGTCGTTTTTTGCGAGGAAGAGATTTTTTAAGGATTTATGAGTGAATTTTGCACATTGATGATTTGAATAAATTGTGTACTGTAATCTTGCAATCATTGGGGTTTTGACCACTTATTTTTTGTGTATTTTGTGTATCTCTATCTGTAATTTCATGATCACATGATTCTATTATCGTTATTAAAATGATTCTCCTCTTCATTATGTTTAACCCACTTTTTTTTTAAATAAACTTTATAGATAATTTTCGTTGATAATTGGTTTCAATTCGGTGTATAGGAGTTTGCTTGCAAGATATATTCCCCCAGGTATTGCTCTTTACCTTTAAAATTTGAAAATATAATTGAATTATGGTAATCTATTGTTGGATTTTAAGTATAATAATTGCTACTCTGTGATCTGGTGTTATTTATACTGTATTCTAGCTGCAAATTTTCTATTGTGGATTGAATTTACATTCAAATAATTAAATAATTAACTAATTAAAAAAAAGAAATATTATTAAGTGATGGACATTCTATATGCATGTTAAACAGACAGTAACCGCATGTTTTTAGATAAATGAGTAGCTTTATATGTTGAGATTTTCACCTCAAAATCCTTACAAAAGACTACTAATTTCACCTGAACAATTTCTGATATTAGTTGTTTAACACTGTGATTGGTTCCCTGACAAATTTTCAGAAACTAACATTGGTTGTTTCCATTTACATGAAAAAAAGCTTGAAAGAGTTCTTTTAGCCTATGATTGCCAAATTCCTAAGTATTTTTGCGTGCATTAATCTGTGCATGCGACCAACATGTAAGTATGTCTCTTTCAAGATTCCAAAATGAACACTCTGGCCCATCATTTTAAAGAATTTTTGTTCATAACAGAACACTTAAGGAGGTGGCTATTGAAAATCCAAATGATGCTGATCAAGCTGCAGAAATTGTTCTCAGTGAATTGCACACAGACTTAATATTGCCACTACCATGGAAGAGGTATTTCTGGTAGCTTCTCCTTAATATGCATGTATAATGAAATTGGAATGTCTTCGTTTTCCGTGGGATATTGGTCTTTTTCTCTATGTATGTGCTTGGTCTGCAAATTGATAGTCTAATTGTACTCTTCACAGGTCATGGGAAAGAATTATGCTTTTAATTTATTGTTGAAGTATCATTATGCTTTTAATTTATAAAAGTATCGAAAATTATTCTAATTGTATCTTTTCATTAGTGATTCTAAGATTCTTAATGCAAAGTGATAAAAAACGAATAAATGAAGTATTAATTAGTGTCCAAACTCCAAATTATCAAATTTATTGATATTTTATAAATTTATTCTCTGATTAAATATTGATATTTTTTCAAGTTTTCAGAAAAGGATTAGGAGGCATATATGAAAGGGACGTGGTATTCGCTACTGCCATTGAAGATTTTGGAAGTGACCATAATGATTTTCATTTTGCTGCTTTAGGAGATAAACTTCATATTCTTTCTTTCTCAACTACAACTAAAGATCTTTCTTTCAATACTAAATTAAACTGTGAACCTTTGATATAATCAGTACTAGAGAAGTTCAGTTGGAAATATGCTGTTCTTTTCTATCTCTAAATGGAAATGATTGAATTATCAGCCTCAATTTTAAATCATTCCATGCTGTGGACATATGGAGTTCATATATGAATTGTGTGAGAAATGCTGCTATAGTTACATCATTTTGTTTAGGATGCCATCTAATTAATAATGTTTCCTTTTTTGGTGTTCATTATTTTTGTTTTTTATTTGTTTGTTTTAAAAATACAGTTGATGCTTAAAATTATTATAGTGACACAAATATGCATGTGTATAGTCAAAAACAGTATGTCTAATTTATTGCAGTTGGAAATTCAAGAATAAAACAAAGACTCGACAAAAATTCAAGACTGAAATAGAGTATTTGCTCTTAAAGTTGGGCACCTGGCAGTTCTCAAATAAACAAGTAATTGGACGGAATTTTGATTCAAATTCAAATTGGAAATGGTTTTATTCCAGGACTTGCAGCTGCATTTTTATTGTTAACAAGAAGAGAAGATATGAGAGAGCGTGCTGCAAGTTTTGAAAGGGGGAGTAGTTGGCACCATATGAGGGAAAGACTTCCTCTTTCGATGTCGCAGAGAAGAGAAGAAGAAAACAACGGTGAAGAAACAAAGAACGATGGAAGAAGGAGAAGAGGGTGGCGACGACAGGGACGGTCGCAGAGAAGGATGCCAGATCGATAGAGAAAAGAAGAGAAATGAGGCGACGGCGGTGATGGATGCCACCGCCGCTGTTGGATCCGTAGAACTGTGTCCATTTACCTATCAATCGGCATTTCTGCAGAGTTATCCATTTGAGGTTAGTTGTGTAACGTTTAAATGCATATTTTAAAAATCAGATCATTACTTGATTTCTTTTATCTCTCTCTTTCTCTCTTTCCCTCTGATTGAGGCAGTTGTGGAGTATACACAAATCAATTTGTGGTTCAAAATACCTAGACATATCACCAGTGAAAAAGTAGGAGGAATTCACTGGTGATGGAAGCAGTAACTGACAGAGAAGATAGAGAATGTGTATTTTTGACCTGTAGAAAGTCCTAGCCCTAACCTTGCACACTTTGCCCTTCTTCAGAAATGGTGTCAAGCTTTGGAGGGAATAAATTGAAAAAGCTAAATCAGCTCTGGCTAAGGATGAGGCTGAGCTTTCAAAATTGAAAAAAGAAGAAAGCACACTTAAAGATATTGTGCAACAGCGAAGCGGTATCTTTTTTCTTTCATGCTGCTCATGACTGACTCTGAACTTGAATGTAATGAAAAACAGCTGCACCAGACATGACACCGGCTGCCAATATTAAAGGTGGCAGAAGCGTTGCATTTTTAGGTACTGCTTTTCTTTGTTATTTATTGTTCTTTCTGCTTTTAAATGATCCCACTATACATTAAGCTTCTCAATAACTAAGCAGAATATTATTTTGGTGGGCACCAACACAGGCACTGTCTAAGTCTCTAAGACATTAACTGTAGACGAACTGCTTTATTTAAAGGAGGAGTTTACACTTTTGGAGCCAAACAAAAATGGAGCGGTTAGTTTTGTTTCAAATTCTTTTTATATACTTGGTTAAGATGATTGTGTTTGCCATCCCACGAATTTGACATGGTCAGGCCTCGATGAAAAACGCAACAAATGCTATGGAGTCACACATTATTGACCTTTTTGGATTAGTATGTTCTATGATTTAACTGTACCAATACTTCCATACATTATATAAATAGCATTTGCACCAATAGTGCTCACTGATTAAAATGAATTTGGGTTACAGCTTAATGCATTGCAATATAGAAGGATGGATTTTGATGAGTTTCGTGCAGCTACACTCAGTGTTCATCAACTTGAAGCACTTGATAGTCACCCCAAATATATTGCAATGCATTAAGCTGCAATATGTTGTACCTTTAACAAGTCTTTCTTCTAATTATTGTTGGATAATGCAATTTGAAGACAATTGTAAAATCTTTTTAATTAGTAATTTAGGACACGTTTTGTTTTTGTAGCTATAATAATTAGAAGAAAGACTTATAAAAATAGTTGATGGTGTGAAAGGTACAACTTATGTGATGCTTCTCACATCATGAGTTAGTCTGCCACCAGTTTTTTAAATTGTGCTCCCTTTGTCATTAAGCTTGTCACAGCATCTCAATTTTGTAAGAGATACTGAAAAATATTATGTGATGTTTCTACTGTTTTATTTTAGTGTGATCAAGTATTTATCATGTTCTATTTTAGCTTGAACAATTTTTTGCTCATAAATTAAAAAACTAAAAGATAAAATAGATTTATGAAAGAGAATTTTTTTTTGTACTAATCCATATAGAACGTGTTTTCCTTTAAACAAAAATGCCTTGTACTGAATATTTGCCACCATAATTTTCTTTGCTGTTGGGTTAGTTTGTGTATGTTGTAGCCTTTTTCCATGGGATCAGAATTTGTATCTTCTGTTTGATACTAATTATATCTAGATGGAAGATCAATTTGTAGTTTACTACTTGAAATGGCATAAGAAACTTATAAATTGGCTGTTTGGTCACTGATTTTATGTTTGTTGGAAGATCAATTTGTAGTTTACTTTACTATTTTATATTTGCATTTTGGTGTTTGATACTAACAGAGATATTTATATTACGAATTCTATTTGCAGATTCCATGATGCAAATTCCATGTCATTAGAGTTTAGTGTTCTTAAGGATCTCATTGAGATTTTAGAGAGCAAAAGTAGCCTCATTGAAAAGGCAGGGAGCTTGCAATCTCTCCAATCAAATTGGTAGGTATCGATACTGCTTGCTATATTAGCCAGTAGTATCTAAGACTTATTTTGTCATTTGAGATCTAGCTTGCTATATTAGCCAGTAGTATCTAAGACTTATTTTGTCATTTGAGATCTAGCATCATATGGTTATGTTACCTTAGCCTCCTAATAATTGTGGTTAACGGGTTATAGTTGTGTCGTACTTATTGATGGAAGGAAAGAACTTTTAAGATTTCCAATTAAAAGATAAAAGAACTTTTAAGATGCCATCTAATTAATATGTTTGTCTGATGGTACACCAGCAAGTACAACTAGATTTTGTTCCTTTACTAAAAATATATTAATTGAAATATATAAAATGCATAGAATTATCTGTAACTCCATAGCATCAATAAAAAAATACTGAATGAGAAATTTCAACAATCCATGTCCCACTATCAAAATACTGAATGAGCATTTTTAACAATTTATGTCCCATTCTATCAGTACCCGAAAGATTCTGACGCTGACAAAATGATACCTGACTTTTACTATTGACATACTCCCCCTCCCTCTCCCTCCCCATCACAACCCCCCTCCCCTCTCCCCTCCCTCCCCAACGCACTACCCCCTCCCTCTCTCTCTCCATCGCAACCCTCCCCCTACCCAATGCACACTCCCTCCCCATCGCACCCCCTCCCCAATGCACATTCCCCCCTCCCTCCCTCCACTACCACTCGCAGCAACAACCACCTCAACATCAACAGCAACAGCAACAACAACAACAACAACAACAACAACAACAACAACAAGCAACAACACCACCAGCAACCCCAACACACACTTTTCTCTCCTTCCTATCGCAGCAACAACCTCAACGGCAAGAACACTATCAAGGACTATTACCACCACCATCCGAGCGACAACAAGGCCTGGAATAGCCGCATCTCCTCAGCCCCTCAGCCTTTCTCTCTTTCTCTCTTTATATTTATATATGTAGGTTATGTGTTTGTGTAAATGTCTGTGTGTATGAATGGATATTGTTATTGTTATGGTCCTCCGATAAGAGAAGGAAGGAATGAGAGAAAAGAGAGAAGGAGGAACAAGCAAGGTTAGGTTTTGAATGTGCAGGTTCTTCTATTGGTTCTGTTTTGGGTTCTGATGGTGTTGTTTCTACTGTTATTGAGGCTTCTGCTGTTGCAATTGGGGAGGAAGAGGGAAGGAGGTAGTGTGCGTTGGAGAGGGGGGCTGCAATGGGGAGGGAGAGGGAAAGAGGCTACGATGGGGAGGGAGTGTGCATTGGGTAGGGGGTTGCGATGGAGAGGGAGGGGGAAGTGTGCATTGGGGAGGGAGAGGAAAGGGGGCTGCGATGGGGAGGAGGGATTAGGGTGTGGGGGTGGTTTGCTAAGTCACGGCGGCCACGTTAGCATTGTGTTTGCTAGTGAGTTCGAGGACACGCTTATCAAATTTTAAAATTTTTTAGGGACTATTTTGTCAATAGTAAAAGTCAGGTATCATTTTGTCAGCGTCAGAATCTTTCAGGTACCGATTTGGTAGTTACTTCTTTAAAATATATAATTGTGCTAGAAGAATTGATATATGAAAAGAACAAGACTCTTCCCTAATAAAGTAATTTCAGAATTAAAGCTTTTAAGTTATAACAAAATTAAAAATAAAAAAAAGAAATGAAAGAATTTTGTTTTACTAATTGATTGAATCTAAGAATATTTTTCTATTCAGTATCTCTATGTTTCATTTTTGTTGAAAGAAGAATAATTTATTATTCTCAAGTCGCATCATTTTTTTTATCTACACTCTTCAATAAAAATGCTTTTATTAGTACTTAATTACTATTTTATGATTTTAACATACACTTGAAATAATGTGAATTAAAATTAACTTTAATGTTTTTATTCATTTGTTTTCTAGCTACATTTTGATGTAACTGTTTGATAAAAAAAGCTTAGATTTTGGAGGATGTCCATTTTTGCTTCAAAAGAGGTTAGTATTACATTTATTTTTAATTTAATAGTATTAATTTAATTAACTAAATTAATTGAAAAGGTAGTTTTTTTTTACGCTATTATTTTTCTTTCCATCCTCCATGATATACACCAAATATTAAAAGGCACAACATATTATATGGTGGCTTTAATTAGTAAAAGGCATAGAAAATAATAGTATCTTTTAGAAATCAAGATATAAAAATGAAAGAGATCCTTAAGCAGGTTCATCATTACAAAAGAACTTGGAAGAGATTCAGATTTGAAAAAAAATGGGCATCAAGTATGTATGCTGGCAGGGGGTCGGTGGGTCGGTCTATAGTGGTTAGAAGATGATTTTGAGGTTGCAAATCTGTGATTGTTTGTTTACAGGGTCTTAATGCGGTGTTCGAGTGATTATCTGTTTATGGATATTTTTTTAGAACAATTGATGTAACTGTCTTTTTTTTGTTCTCTTAGTTTAGGTTATCTTTTTGTATCAATTTGTCGTTGGATGTATTTTGTGGAACTGATCTTATTAACTTCCTTTTAGTTTTGGTAAATTGAACTTATAAAAAAAGCATGGAAATAATTTAAAAACATATATTTGTGTTAAGATATGTAATAAAAACCCTGTCCGTAGATACGAGCATTTGTATTTGTCTCCTTGTCTCCTGCTTTTAATTGTTATCCATTTGTTATTTTTTATACTTTATTTTTTATACTTTACTTCTCATCTCAGTTACCGAATAGATAATAATTTGAACTATGATTATTTAGCATCTTGACTAAAGGTAGCTAAGCAAAATAATAAATCTACATTTGATGCTAACTGCCAGAAAAGTACGTCAGTAAGCATTTTGTATAAATGGCATCTATGTTAATTATATTTAATTAAAGAGTTTTTTTTTATCTTAAAAGAAATATACGTAAATTTGTAGAGTTGTATCATGTCGTGCAAGTTATTAAAGAAATAGTTTTATCATAGTGTTTTTATTTTTCAAGATGTTTTTTATTTCAACTTTTAAGTACAAATTGAATAGAAATTTAATTATTTAAAAATAATTTTTTTCTTTTGAGTCGGTATTTATATTTATTTAATATTTCATTCTCTAATTGTTTTATAGAGAAGTCAATGACCTTATGTAATAATTCATATATATGATTAAAAAAATTTATTATCATATAATTTGTGTTAATAATGTTAGTTAAAATCACATTGAAGTGAAATTTATTAATAGGATATAATTTATATATTTTTTTGTATTCCCTTTTAAATTTATTTTTTATAATAAAATGATATATTTAAAAAATAGATATTATTTTTATGGTTTAAATATTACAAAAATATAATTTATAATTACAGATTTTAAGAATATTTAGTGTTAAAATTTTGTGTGTAAGTGACAATATTGAGATCATATTTAACTTATGTACAAGAATATGCCTAAATAATAAAGATTATTCACATTTGATCTAAGTTACGATAATTAAGTAATATATTAATGCATATAATAATGTCTAATTCATCTAAAAAATCAATGAAACGGATTTTAACATATATTTTTTAATCTAAATAACATTTAATCAAATAATTTTTTAATATAAATATTTTATTTAAGACGGCACAAATTATAAAAGTTTGTCTGATGTCTAAATTGGTTTTAAAAAATAAAATTTTAAGATTTTATTTTAAAAGAAATAAATGAGAAATAAATAATTAAGTATCATTTAACTCACAAAATACTTAAGAAATTATTGTAACTCTTGTAACTCATGAATACGAAAAAATTTGTAACAAATTATATATATAATAAGTAAAATTTAAATGTTAATAAAAATTATCAACTATCAAATAGGTAGAAATTCGAAAAACATGTGAAGATTAGATCGCATCAAAATTATTTGTTTTTCACTGTTTCACTATTTTTTATAATTAATATTTTTTTGTTGTTAATAATAAAAATCCTTCTTATATAATGACAAAATGATATTTGATCTCATATCTAATTATTTTTTGGTTTTAATTTTTTAAATTTTAAGATTTGAGTATGTGATGACCATGATTTATATTACTACTATTTTTATGGGTAGTGTTTTTGTCTTTTTATCTTTAGGTATTATATAAAAATCCTCTATTGAATAATTAAACAAATAAATAAAATTTACTATCTTATATATTATGGAAAATAATAAAGTAAATATTTTTTATTTTATTCAAAATTTTGGTGGTAAAAAATATTATAATGAAAGATATGATATATTTATGAATTTATTAGTAATAGATATCTAAAAATAACATATTCAGTAATTAAGTTTTGTTATTCTTGTTATATCTATATCTTTTATAATAAATACTATTTTAACATTTGTATTTTCTTAACAATTATACAAAAATTTTGTTATTAAATTTGTGATTAATTAATTATTTTTATATTTTTATAACGGTGTCAAAAGTGTTTAGTATACGAATAGTATTTTTTATGTGTTTTGTATTTTAATTAATATAATTATTTAATATTAAAATATTAACCTCTTTTATAATAGTTAATTTTACCTTTTCAAAATAGTTAATTTATCTATTTTTTAAAATTTAGTTACAATGTATTTTAAAGCATTTGAAAAAAATTATTAACTAAATTAAATATCAATATAACAAAAGAGCTTAATAATTTAATTTTTCTATATATACTAAGTAAATTAATTTTTTCAATAAATATATATCAATCTTTTTATAAATAAAATAAATATATAATTTACGAGTAGCACAAGTTATACACTAGAGACTAATAATATAAATAAATATCATTTAGTTAGTATTTATTGTTTGTGTGATTAGAATATAAACTAATTTTATTAAAATTTTATTTTTTTGAATGGTACAACAGTAACATATTTAAACACAAACATAATAGTTTTTATATTTACATAAATTTTTTTAATATGAACTAAAAGAATAATAAAATTATTTTGTTCTCTAAGAATATAGAATAAAATAATTTTATACACTGTATAATAAAGTTTTATATATAAAGACTTTTTTAAATTAAAAATAGTAATTATTAATACTAATAAATAGATATCAATAAATTTTATAATAGAATAGTGTTTGGCCCGGGCGTAACCTAGGTTTTACACTAGTTTTATTTAAACAATCAATTCTCCAAAGTCCAAACATCAAAAATCATTCTTGAATTTTTTTTTGGGGGAGTAGTCCAAGAATAAACCCTATTAATTAACAGGCATGATGCATATACTACATCTTTTAAATAAATATTAAATTGCAGAAAAAGCACCCTCAGTTTATCTAAAACAAAGTTAAACAAATTAACTACATTAATAAGTAATTTTTAATTCACTAAAAGATTAATACATAAATCTATCGGATCAAAACAAAAGTCTATACAAAATTGAACCCGAATATATTTAAAAAACTAAATAAATAAAAAAGAAAAACAAAATTAGATATAATTGATCACAAAACTTTTTTAAACCTCTTTCATTGTGAAATTTATTTGGAATTAGGGGACATCATTGTTTGGAATGAACCAGTCTTTGTTAACTTCTATCAATTGCATTGCAAAAAATTCTGTCTATGTCATATCATTGTGATTTTCATCATCATCACCATCTTCCATTTCGTCATAGTTTGCCTCAATTCTAATAGTAGTAACCAAAGCCTCAACCTTTATTTCATCCTTATTATTCTCTAATTGATTTGTTAGTTCTCTCTGAATTTCATCAATCTTTTCATCTCCATTATTATTCTCTAATTGATTTGTTAGTTCTCTTTGAATCTCATCAATCTTTTCATCTCCATTATTGCCTCATTGGTTTGCTGATTCATTTTAAATTTCCATCCTTTCATCTTCATTCTCTGATTATTTAACAAATTCTACTATCCCAGCATAATCATTGGCATTCTAATATCAAGAACACAATAATAATATCAAGAACTTGACCTATAGATTCTATTAAAAATATAGATGCATAATAATAATAATAATAATGAAAAAAAAACATAAAACAAAAATTGCACGTTCGTTCACCATTTGCGTGATTCAGATATGTAACTAGTATATGGTTATAGAAAATAAGGTACTAAGGTAGGATTATAAATTAAAACATCTTTGTTCCATTTAAATAAAAGAGCCATTAATTATAAATATGTAGATAGTAAGATACGCAAATATGAATTTAAATAATCAAAATCAAAGTATTAAAAAAAATTACTTTATATATGATAAAATTCAAACAGACTTTTTAATAGAAGCAATATTTTCAAATTATAAAAAGAGTTAGAATCAAATCATATACACTTTGTAATCTTTAAACTAATTAGAAATATTGTGTTCAAATAAATAAAAATGTAATTTCTAAATTTGTTATTTCAACAACACTCAGTCGTATTCAAAGGTACCACTATTATTATTGAAAAGAAAGAGTGTATATAAGACATTAAATTAAAACTTGAAGACACATAAACACAACTCAATAAGCTATAAACTACTATTAATTTAGTAAGTTTAAAATAAAAATTGAATTTTTTTCTTATAGTTAGAAAAAACTAAACACATCAATCAAATCAATACTTACCGGCATTAGAGTAGCCATAGTTTTAGGAGCCACAGGTTTTCTTTTCTTTTGACGAGATTTAATGTTATTCATTCTAAATCTGCATAAAATATAATTATTCATCTGCAAGAAAAATATATAAATATAGTAATCTTTGTTTAATTGGAATTGGAGCAAGACAGAAATAATGTAGCGGTCATTATATATATCAATCCAAAAAAAATTATCCAAGGTTGTGTTATTGAGAAACTAAGCATAATGTAGCGGTCACCTAGGTTGTGTTTTGATTTTGTTTCTTAAATAGAAACATAAATAATGGGAAGATTAAAATAAAATAAAGACAATTTTTTATTTTTAGACACAACACTTTTATAACTCTATATCCATCAACAATTGAACCTTTAATCTATCATCGAAACCTTACCGAATACAGTCCAATAAGAATTTAGTTTGTACTGATTCTTTTGATTCAAATTCGAAACCTCTGGTTAAAAAATATGCACAAAATTATGATACTTACATTGGAAGGATTTGGTAACAAAGAAGAATCAATGCTATGTTGATGTAAGATCCATCCACCATCATGGCTAGTACCACTCTTCTCAAAGCGATATCGTTTTCTCATTCCAATATGCTGGTTAGTTTTATTGGCCATAATCTCTTTTTTGATGTCTTCACCTTTCCAAGAACCTAACCCGATGGTGCGAACCATTCTCAAGCTGTTAGTTGGAAACTTCCTCTTCAGAGTAGTGAAGAAATAGAGGTCCTTCCCGTCATAAGAATTTTTAACGTTTTCTCCCCAAATTTTTCATGGATTCTTCTCCGTACCAAACAATTCACCTTCAAGAATGGTTCCATAGTTTGGTACAGGCCTCCCATTAATTTTGTTACGGAGAAAATCTTGAATGAGTTCCTCATCTGTAGGTTTGAACTTCTTGCTTGCACCTGAAGGCAAATTTGTTGAAGCCATATTCTAGATTAAAAAAGAAAGAAATAAATAATTAAAGAATTAAGAAGATTATTGAAGTAAGTGGTTTAATAATGCGGTAGTAGAGTTTATATATTGGATGAAAGTATCTACTGATTGAAAAAATAAAAAGATTGAAATATGACAATTTATGTTCGTTTTGATTTTGTCTGGAATGTTTCAGTTCAAAATAATTATGTTATATTTTTATTTTAATTTTTCACAAAAAAAATCTAAGATAAAAATTTCTCTTTTTAGTTGACATCAACTAAAATTAAATGTGTCAATTTTTAATATCATATCATCAAAAAATAATTAAATCATATTTTAAATTTAATATTATATCTTTTAATTGAACTTAAAAAGATATCATATATTATCTTATATTAATAAAATATCTTTCTAATTAACTATGAAAAGATCTGAAGACAGAAATTTATAGGGGAGAAGATACAATCACCTGCTAAAAAAAATATATTTTAAAACAATTAATAGACAAAAATTATTTTATATTTAGATAAATATTTTTTTTAAAAAAAATTCAAATATTAAAAGCCCATTTTAATTCTATTTTCCAAATAATATATAATTCTTTTTAAAAAAATTATTTATTTTTTTATAAAAATAATTTTTTTTTACTCAAATAAATCACTAAAACTAACACTTACGCTTAATTTGATAAAATTTTAACATTTCAAAAGTAGCTTATAAAAATTATCTTTTATGTTTGATAATTTAAATTAAAAATAACTTTCAATAAGCACAAATAACAATAAGTAGTAGTGCGTTTGGTAAAATAATTAAGATTTAAAAATATTATAATAGACATTAATAAGAATTAATTTTGCATATTAATTAATATATGAGATTATATTAGACTTTTTAATTTTGATAAGTACAAGTTATTTTTGAAAAACTTAGATACTTTAAAAAACACTCATATATTTTAGGGCAATTTACGTTGATAAACCGAAGTCACCCAAAAATTACCTGAATCCCCCAAACTCGAAATCGTTACCTACTTGTTTCCGTTTATATTTCTATATAAATTGAATTTATTGAATTCAAATTATGTAAAGACTTTATTTATTTATGAGCATATTCTAAATTTATTTGTTTATTAAAGATTTTATTTTCAGAAATTATTTTATTAAAAATCATTAAATTAAATTTTAATAATTAAAATAGAAATTCTAATTAATTCTATAATTATTGATATTTTTCTATATATAAATTATAAAGTTTAGTAGTTATAAAAGAATGAGAATTTTATATGATTTAGTTTAAATAATTGAGATTTTAAAATTTAATGTTTTAAGTTTTATGAATGAAGAAAATTAATTATATTATCTTACATTTTAAATTAGAATACTTGATTAAAAGTTAAATAGCAAATTGATATTAAATAATATTAATTTTAAGGGATTAAAATAGATTTTAAATTAACACAATATACCCTAACTTTATTAAAATTATCAAACTCTAATTTTAACCCTAAATTTTCAAATTAGAAATTCTAATTTTACCCTAGCTCCTACTCGCACTCACCGTCACTCACCAACCCCTTTTCCCTTCCAAAACGCAATACATGCACAAGCAAATACACACACAGCAGATGAAAGAAGAGAGAACGGAAGCCAGAAAAGAAAAGAGACGAGAGAGAGAGAAAATTCGCAGAAGAGAGATGCGTCAGAAAGAGAGAGAGCTCGCACCTTGTCATCGCCGTCCATGGAGCTACGAGCCGCATCACTGTCGCCGAGGGAGGAAAGAGCACGAACTGGAGGAGCCGTTGAAGAAGTTATCGGCTGTGAGGCAAAGGTAAGCTATTTTTTTTAATTTCAAAATAAAAAATTAATGTGTTTTTTTCTAATCTTCTTCTGATTTTATTTCAAAACATTTGTTTTCCTTCTTTTAGTTTGTTTTGTGTGTGTGTTTTTGGGTTTAGGTCAGATCAAAGCAGAGGCAAGTCATTAGAGAAGTATATCTATATCTTTTTCTTATTTCTTATGCTGATGGGATATAATGCATTGTTTTAAAATTCACCGTAAATTTTATTTTGATTTGTTTAAGTTGATTTACTTCATTTTATCTTTTCGTTTTAAGTTAATTGTGATTTTTTTTTTGCTGAGACCGTTGCATATGGTTATGTTGTTTGCTTGCTTTATTAGTTGGTTAAATTATAAACTGTAGATCTAGCATCATATGGTTATGTTACCTTAGCTTCCTAATAATTATGGTTAACAGGTTATAGTTGTGTCCTATTAGGGAAAGAACTTTTAAGATTTTCAATTAAAAGATAAAAGAACTTCTCAATTTATGGAAAAATATGCTCTTTTTATTCTGTGTTCTGTATTTTTTATCTGCATGGTCGTTTTTTGCGAGGAAGAGATTTTTTTAAGATTTATGAGTGAATTTTGCACATTAATAATTTGAACAAATTGTGTACTGTAATCTTGCAATCATTGGGATTTTGACCACTTATTAAAATGATTCTCCTCTTCGTTATATTTAACCCACTTTTTTTTAAAATAAACTTTATAGATAATTTTCATTGATAATGGGTTTCAATTAGGTGTATAGGAGCTTGCTTGCAAGATATATTCCTCTAGGTATTACTCTTTACCTTTAAAATTTAAAAATATAATTGAATTATGGTAATATCTTGTTGGATTTTAAGTATAATAATTGCTACTCTGTGATCTGATGGTATTTATACTGTATTCTAGCTGCAAATTTTTAATTGTGGATTAAAATTTGACAAATAAGATAGTAGCCGTTGTCGTTTTTCCAAAATTTTTTGTAAACCTCTTTGAGATAAATAATCTTTTTGGTGCAATTCCAAATGTGCGGTAAGTCTTCGTATCTTATTGGTGAAATTTAATACTTGAAATTCAACCGAGCCGGGATCTTTTTCTTTTTTTTCTTGCTTTTTGCATCTAGAAAGAATGCTTTAAGCGGTATTTCAACAACGACAATCATGGTAATTTACATTCAAATTATTAAATAAGTAATTAATTAAAAAAGAAATATTATTAAGTGATGGACATTCTATATGCATGTTAAACAGACAGTAACTGCATGTTTTCAGATAAATGAGTAGCTTTATATATTGAGATTTTCACCTCAAAATCCTTATAAAAGACTACTAATTGCACTTGAACAATTTCTGATATTAGTTGTTTAACACTATGATTGGTTCCCTTCCAAATTTTCAGAAACTAATATTGGTTGTTTCCATTTACATGAAAACAAACTTGAAAGAGTTCTTTTAGCCTATGATTGCCAAATTCTTAAGTATTTTTGTGTGCATTAATCTGTGCATGCGACCAACATGTAAGTATGTTTCTTTCAAGATTCCAAAATGAATAATCTGGCCCATCATTTTAAAGAATTTTCGTTCATACCAGAACACTTAAGGCGGTGGCTATTGAAAATCCAAATGATGCTGATCAAGCTGCTGAAATTGTTCTTAGTGAATTGCACAGAGACTTAATATTGCCATTACCATGGAAGAGGTTTTTTTGGTAGCTTCTCCTTAATATGCACTAAGAACCCTTCAAGGTGGAACCCTCAGCCAAGCGGATGCCACCACCAAAGGAACCTCCTTCAAAACCTAGTTCTTCGAAGCCAAGCTCCTCAAAAGGGAAACAGCCAGCTGCTGCTGAACCTACCTCTGAGCCAACTCAACATAAGACAACGTCGGTTCCTACTCGTTCTTAGAGAGGTAAACCTCGTATCCCTCTTAAATCTGTTAGAGAACCAGACATTGGCCCTTTTGATCACAAATCTCATTTCTTAACTTCCCACTCAAACTATAGCCCTTACAGATTTAAGTCTACCATGAATAATGATTTTTATGAAGGGGTTATCAAGTACCGTACCTTGTGTCCCTCTTTTGTTGCTGATTTACCAAATCTGAAAAAGAAAGGTTTTTCTTTTGTTGAAAATTTAGAATTTCTGAACTGGAATCACCTTTTTAACATCAAAAAACCAGTATAGCCACTTTTTCTCAAAGAGTTTTATGCTAATATGACTTATCATGAGGGCAGTATTCATTCTTATGTTAAGGGCTGAGACATTGTGTTAAACGATAAAACAATCAGTGGTTCATTGAAATACACTGATCTTGAGGCTTGTGTATATACTTCGGGTAAGTGGGATGAAGGAGTTGGTATCTCTTTCAATGATGTTCTAGCTCATATTTGTGAACATGTTTCTTTGATTGATGGCATCACCCCTACTCATAACGCCCTGGGTTATGAACGTGCTCAGTTGCACCGAATAGTAAATCATATCATCCTTCCTCAGAGTGGTTCATATCAAAGGGTCTCATACACTGACACTCTTGTTTTGTATGCCCTTCTCACTAAAACAGAAATCTCTTTTGCTTATTTGATGGTAAGATATATGTTTGATTTTGTTACAAGTGAGAGAGATAAAGCTCTCCTTTATGGCATGTTCTTAACTTGCATTTTTGAACATTTTGGTGTTGATTTTTCTAATGAGTCATATGAGAATAGAGACTCTTATCTAAAAGGAGGTGGTTCAGTGAAACAGCATAAGGGACCTACTCGATCTGAACGGGTAGTTCTAGATGATGAAGATGATGAGTTCATTCCTGAGGATTCTCTTCCTCCTTTCACCGAGGGCACCTCCATTTCCACTGGACAAAAATATGCTTTGTTCAATGTTGTTAAAGATGTGGTTCAAGAATTTATCTTCCAATCAAATCATATGATTGCCATGAGTAAGGAACAAAGGAAGCTAGCAAGCAAGCATGAGAGCTTCCTCCGAAAATCAAGAGATCGAGTGGCTATTTTTCTCAAATTTATTGGTAATCTCCAACAAGATGGAAATGTTGCCACTGATGCTGAAGAGGAAGCTGATTCTAAGGAAAATGGTTCAGATGCCTAGATTTGTCTCATGTTACTGCTGCTGTCTGCTCACTTTTGTCTCATGAAAACTAATGTCTTTTACTTTTGAACTACTCTATTTCTTATTTAGGATGATTGTAATACTCTTAAACACTGTTGTATTTAATTAATTACCTACTGGTTTTGGACTTTGCACTAACACTTTTTTGCAGGTTTTAGGGTGCTGTTTTTACTTGATCTTGCCTATTTTTCACCCTTGATGACAAAAGGGGGAGTAATAGCATGAGTAGTATGAATATGTGAATTTTTAGGGTGAATTTGATTGCTGCTACTAAATTTTTGTGAATTATGACTGCTACTAAATTTTATTGTGCATATTGATTGATGCTGTTGTGGTCATTTTTTGTGGATTAATTCTGATACTTGCTGCCTTGAAAGCTTGATAATGCTGTAGATCAGGCTAATTTGAATTTACCATACAAGTTTTGCTATTTTGTCATGCCATGTCAGTCTTGATTCTCTGTTTTGGTTAAAGCATGATCAGTTTCTGGAATGGATATTTGTTAAAAGTGCTGACATGATATGTTCAGTATTGGGCTGGATTTGTGTTTCTGGTTGTATAAACTCCCTTAATCAAGATGAATTATGTGTAGCTCTTTATTGTGCTCTCTATAAGTATAATGTAAATAGGAATGAAAAGAAGAGCATAAATCTAGGGGGAGCAACCCTTGAAAAAGAAAGGGGGAGCAACACTAAAGCCAATAACAAAAATCAAAGGGAAGTTTCTTAACTCTATTCAAATTCAATTCCTTTTGGTTAATGTTTAATTATGTTTGTCATCAAGGGGAAAATTATTAAGTTAAGAAATTAACTAAATTAATTAATGATGCCAAATATTATTTTTATTGGGCCAATTAACCAATTAGTGTAAATTATTTCTGATTAAATGTTGCAGGCCAAAATTCAATGAAGCAGAAGCCCAATTGGATGGAAAATAAAACCAAGGCTGGTGGGCTACAAAACAATAACAACCCAAAGGAATCAAAGCAATGAAATCAGATAGGCCAAAGAAATCAAACGGGCTGCATGAATTATAACCAACCCAAGCCTGATTTCATCTCTCAAGTCAATCCCTCCAATTTGCTTCCAATAAAGCAACGTTCACTTTTTCTTCTTCGGTCAAAGTTCAGAGAAGTAAGAGAAATCTTAGTTTCTAAGTTTTTTCATCAAAGAAGAAAAGAAAGAGAAATGTTAAGCAAAATGTTGAGGTCTAATCACCAAGATCAACCCATCTTAGGCTAAGGCAGATGTCAAAGGTAACTTATTTCCTCTTGCATGCATATTGCTTTCTTCTCCTCTTCCATAACTCTCTGTCACTCCAATTTGGGATAAACGAAGAAAGTAATCTCAGTTAAGCTCTGCTGCAAATCTATGGTCAAATTTGTGTCTTGGAGACCAAGTAGTATTTCAATGGCTCAAATATGGGTTTACCATTGAAAATATTTTTATTTTCTGTCTTGAGACTTTCGATCAAGAAAGAAGGTCAAAACCAAAGTTCCTAATTTGAGGATAAATGGAAGAAAGAGAAAAAGTGAGTTGGTGAAGCACACAACTCGAGGGTTGACCTAGGAGAGAGAGCAACTCAACATCTTGCAAGGAGATACAAAAGAAGATTTTCATCCTTCAAAAAAAAAGGAGAGATAACCAGTGTTTTGAGGTTTATGTTCTGAGAAGAGTTCTCTGAAGAAGTTCATCAACTTGGACAGTGCTTCTTAGTCAAAGGAGCATTCCGCCAGATTGGGAAACTAAATCAAAGGTAAGCGAATCTGGTTTATCACATAGCAAATAAGCTGTTGAAGCATTAATCTCCTTCATGTTTTACAAATTGTAATTTTCTTTTTAATGTTTATCTTTCTATAATTTCTTGAGATAAAAGACAGAATGAGAGAGTTCAAGTAAAAGCCTAAGAGTGGAAAGAGGCAGAGTGATACACTTGAGTAAAAAGCCTAGAGTGATTTCAGATTTTTTTAGATTGATTCTGTGTCTTGTATCTTGTACCAGTGAGGTACCCCTTTTCTTAGTTGGATTAGCACTAAGAGTGAAGAGTTAGATATTAGCATAACCAAGTCAAATTAGGTTAGAACTTGAGTGTGAAAGGATTGTGTCAATCCTGTGGAATTGGTGTATGTAATACTTTAACTATAGTGAAAATTCCACCATTGTTGTGATAGATACTGGATGTAGGTTGCATTGCACAAGGCAACCGAACTAGGATACATGTTGGTGTCAGCTTCTCTCTTCCTTGCTCTGTTCTATTTTCTGATATTCATAAGACAAAATGAAATTGTCTCATAAATTTTTCCCTGCTGAGTTCAAATAGATTCAGATCAAAAGTTTGTTTTAAAAGGTTAATTTATTAAAGTTAAAAGGAGGCCATAGATTCAACCCCCCTTCTCTAAGCCTTATACAACCTTCAAAAACATTAGCAAGAAAAGAACCCGGTGGCAGAGCTTTGGTAAGAAAATTAATAAGTTGATCTTTGGAACGAACTGGCAAAAGATGAATGAGACCAGACAAATAATTTTCACAAACAATGTGGCAGTCCACTTCAATGTGTTTGGTTCTTTCCTGAAAGATGGATTATTGGCAATGTGAATGGCTAACTGGTTGTCACAGAATAGAGTGATAAATTTTTGAAACGACAAACCAATGAAATCCATTAAGAAAGATAACCAATTAGCTTCACAAGTGGCAACCGTAAGAGATATATTCAGCATCTGCAGAGGACTTGATAACTGAAGTTTGCTTTTTACTCTTCTAGCTAGCAAGAGAGTTCCCAAGCATGAAGCAATAATCGGAAATGGAGCGACGAGTATCGGCACAAGTAGCCCAGTCAGCGTCGGCAAATCCAGTGAGATGCAGATTAGAAGTAGGTGGGAAGAACAGACCAATTGCATGTCAGCCTTTTAAATATCAGAGTACGCAAAAAGTAGTCTGTAGGTGAGAAGTGGTTGTACATTCCAAAAATTGGCTCAAACATCCCACAGCATAAGAGATACTGGGTCTAGTATTTGTGAGGTAAAGGAGTCGGCCAATGAGTTGTCTGTAAACAGTGTTGTCTGTTAAAATAGTACCTGATGCCTTTGAGAGTTTCTGATGACTATAATCAAATGGGGGGTAGAGAAAAGCTTGCAATCTAGATAACCAAAATTTCTGAGAAGGTCCATGGTGTACTTCCACTGATAAATATGAATTTCAGAGTTAGAACGTGCTACTTCCATTCCCAAAAAGTATTTGAGATCACCAAGATCCTTTGTTTTGAATTTGTCATCCAAATTTTGCTTGATGGAATTGATTTCGCCAATGTCATTCCTGGTTAAAACTAAGTCATCAACATATACTAGAATTGCAGTGAAGCTTTCAGATTGTTTCTTGATGAAGAGTGAATGATCATAAAAAAACTGCTTATAATCAGCATTCACAAGAGTCTGGGTGAGCTTAATGTTCTATTGCCTACTTGCTTGCTTAAGCCCATATAGAAACTTTTGCAATTTACAAACCAAATCTGGTTGTGACACAGCCAAATCGGGTGGTATCTTCATATAAACTTCCTTGTCCAAATCTCCATAAAAGAAGACAATATTGATGTCCAGCTGTTTCAAATGCCATTTCGTTGCCGCTGCTAATGCTAACATTACTCGTAAGATAGTAATTTTGACAACTGGACTAAAAGTATCACCATAATATACTCTTTGCACTTGAGTTAATCCTTTTGCAACTAGCCTCGCTTGTGCCACTCTATGGTGCTATTGGGATTGAATTTTATTCGAAAAACCCATTTACAATCCACAACCTTCTTGCCTTTTGGGAGTTCAGTGAGACACCAAGTTCTATTCTAATTAGAGCTGTTAATTTATCTTGTATTACCTTTTTTGACTCTTTCAGATTTTCTAGTGATGCAGTCATGTGTAATGTCAAAGTGTTGTGATGCAGGTGCATTGTTAGTGTGTGGTGTGGTAATGGGTGCAATGATGTGTGAGAAAATTGGTGAGTGCCTTGAGCTTGAGAAATGTTCATTTGAATCTGTGAGTGTGGTATGTGTGGGTGATTGCGAATGATGTATGGATGGTGTATCATATTAAAAAAGATCAATGCATTGTGGAGTACGAGTGGGTACCGCAGAAATGTCAGTGCTAGCGGAATGTAAAAATGGAAAATGAGTTTCATAGAAAGTTACATTTCTGGATATGAAAATTTTCTTTGATTTTAAATCAATAAGTCGAAAACCTTTTGTTCCTAATTTAAAACCAAGAAAAGCTATTTTTTTGGCTCTTGGTTCTAATTTTGTTCTTGAATTTGTTAATGTGGAGGCATATGCAAGAGAACCAAATACTCTTAAATATGAAAGGTCCAGTATGTTACCATACAAAAGCTTGTAAGGACTAACATTATCCAATTTAGCATTGGATAGCATATTAATTAGGTGAATGGCGTGAGCAACTTCGTATTGTCAAAAATAATGTGAAATTCCTTATTGAAATAGCAGTGTTCTAGCAACACCTAAAATGTGCTGGTATTTTCTTTCTACAATCCCGTTTTGCTCTGGTATTTCTACACAAGAAGTTTAGTGTAAAAATCCAGTTGATGCAAAAAAAGGATTTTAGAGTAAATTTTGTCCCATTATCAGTCCTTATACACTTAAATTATTTTTCAAATTGTACTTTGACAAAATTCATAAAATTAATAACCAATTGTGATGCTTTAGATTTGGTTTTCATAAAAAAATCTAAGTAAATCTGCTCTTGCCATCTACTACAGTAAAAAAAATACCTATGTTCTTCATTGTAAGGGATAGAAATAGGACCTCAGATATCCATATGAACTAAGTCAAAATAATATTTTATTTCAGTTGTGCTAAGATCAAAAGATAATTTCTTTTGTTTTGCAAAATGACATGAGTCACAAGACAGTTTTGAAGCAATACAATCTATAAAAAGATAATACTTATTCAGTAAAATCAATTTATGCATGGGTATGTGTCCTAATCTAAGATGCCAAATATTGTTATGCCCAGTGTGTGAAGGTGTTGTGGGATGAGTAGTAATCGTAGTTGTCGCTAATGAAGCTTGCTTTCTTGGAGGAGCAGGAAAGTGAGAGAACTTTGGTTCTCTACTCATTGTATATAACCCTTCTATACAATCAGCAATGCCAATCATCTTTGATGTGGATCAATCTTGTATCTTACAATATTTATCATTGATTAACAGTTGACAATGTAAATTTGAGGTTAATTTTGACACATAGATCAGTTTAAAATCAAAAGAAGGAATATATAAAACATTTATGAGAAAAAAAATTTAGAGAATGTGATTGTGCCAATGATGGTGCTAATAGTTTTGGTCACATTTGGCAATATCATATTGATTGGAACAATATTTTGAAAGCTTGCAAAATCTTTTAAGTCAAAAGTCACATAATCTGTTGCACCGAAGTCAATGACCCATAGTGCAGATTTTGGAGTGATAATGATCATAATTCTCGCATTAAAATGTAATGCAATGGTTTTACCTAGAGTGGAGGTCTGAATCGAATTAGTCAAAATTTGGTTTGCATTATGAGGTTGTTGCTGCACACTCTTGTCTTTGATAAACTCTAACAAGGCAAATCTTTGCTCTAGAGTGAATTCAGATCTTGATATTCCAGTGTTCTCTTGGAGACAATGAGCTGTGATTGTTTGTCACTGAATATAACATCATGTCCTTTAGTGATCACGTAATTGATAGTGGTATTAGAAATGGGAAGAGTTTCCATGCTTTTTGTAACACACATCTTCTGTGTGTGGCCTTGCTTGTTACAATGAGAGCATGCCAATGTAGCTCCATAATCTCTACTACCTAGATTTTCTGTAGGATGGAGAAAATAGGGGTTTGATTGATATTGAAAACCATTATTCGAGGGTGTATTTACCATGTCTATCATTTTGAGAAATCAATGAATTATCGAGTAATAAGAAGGATTCAGATCTTCTTCATTCCAACTCGTTGATCAGAACAGTTATGTTCACCAAGAAAGAATCTTGTGAAATAGTCTCTCATGAAACTCTGTTGGATGAGTTTGAAGGAAGAGGTAAGAATGGGAAAAAGAAATTTTGAAAGAAAAAATAGGAAAAGAAAGAAAATGGCAAAATTGGATTGGATCTCAGTTCACAACTTTTTCAATTTTATTCACAGCTTGGTTGCTCTCCACGCTTACCGCACTATGAGAAAAATCTCATGTCCCAAGCTATTCAATCTGTGATGTTGATGGTTTGATGAACCAGAATGGATTAAGAGAGGGAGAAAAATAAGTTTTCTCATTGTTGAAGAGAATAAAAAATCCCCTTGAAAAATATTTGTTGAGTTATTACACATTATATACTATATACTCTTTATGTGTTTTCACTAAAAAAATTACAATAATAAATCTATTATTGATAAAAAAATAATTTAGGTAATATATATCTATATAAATCGAATTTAATAAATTTAAATTACATGTTTTTGTAATAAATCAAATTTATAAAACTCGAATTATATTGTATGTTATTTTCACTACTAAATCGAATGAGGGAGGTTTGATTTAGTTTCTTCATAGTAAATTGAACAAGAAGATTTGATTTACGAGCATCATTGATTTTACATTGTTAATTCAATTATTCCTCTATTCCTGATTGTATTTTACATTGGTCTCGTTAAATTAAAATTATTAACATAATAAATTCTTTGCAAAAGAAAATAATTATAACCAAATAATGAATTCATAAATAAAATAAGAAAATAGAACTTTTTAAAATATTGAAATTTCATTATGTTCGGTTGGTCGAGTACCTGATGATGCCTCTCGGATGAAGGGGGGATCTCGCCTGGTGACGGTTCGGGGAGTTGGTTGGTTGTGGCGGTCGACTTCTCGAGCTCTTTGAGGTGTGGGGGTGTCACCTGTAAAGATATTACGACGTTCAAATCAATCAAGTGTGCAAATGAGAAAGTGATAAAATGATATTGGAGACGTACCTTGGGGGAGGAGTAGGACCCTCTCCATATATACCCTGCCAGGAGTGGGTCCCGCGAAGACAGATCCACCTTCCTCAAAGTTTTCCAATACAGCTGTAGCAGTGAGCTGTAGGAGGACGCGTGTTCAGGTCGGTTCCTGGGCGTCTCATGCCCGTCTGTTGGACCGCTCGGGTCGGATAACCTGTGGATCGGATCAGCCAACGTGTCATTCGGACTGGGCCGTAACACATTATTATATAAATATGAAAGTCTTAAAAGCGAACAAATTGGTGGAGGCATGTACCGAAGAAATATAAGAAGTGTAATTTTTTTTCTAATTTACGTAAAAAAAAAAATTGAAATAGCTAATTTTAAAACATTTGTAAGTATATTATAAAAAAAGTAAATACTCTACCCGATTCTTGACAATTACCTCAAAAGGATTACAAGGTGTTCTAAAAAACATTTAACCCGACTTCTGATCTTTTTTTTTGGACTGATTAATTTTTGTACAAAGAAAAAAAATAACATTGATATTTTTTTGGCACAAGAGCTAATTAGTTCCATAAAAATAAAGATCAGGGGCTGGGTTGAGTTATTTTTTTTTAAGGGCTTCGTTGTCTTTCGAGATAATTGTTAAGGATAGTTTAGAATTTTTTTTTCTTATAAAAAACATCCAAAAGTTATTTAAGTATTTTATTTTTATCGAGTTAATTAAAATTGATTGCTATAGTATTAGTTTTTTAATACGATTGATCCACAAAATATGAGTAATAAGTTTACATACAAAATTTAAAATATGTTAAAGGATTATTTTTTATTAATATTACTAATATTTTAGATTGATACTTTATTTTTATATTAATAGAATTTAAAATTTAACTTAGTGCTTAAAATATTAGCTAAGTCTCGACCAAAAATGATCGTTCATGTAGCATTGTTCTTTGTGGAGTCCACCCACGTCTACTTGCAAGTTTCAGGTGCGGTTTGGTAAATTTTTTATTTTTTCGAAAATAGTTTATGAAAGTTGTTTTTTAAAAGACAATTTTTTAAAAGTTGCAGCATTTATGTTTGATAAAACCAAATTAAAAATAGCTTTTAATTAACATAAGCACCACAATTGGATTTAGTATGTTAAAAACAAGAGAATCTAAAAAAAGTGTTTTGTATATTATTCAGTTTGAGAAAAAAAGTACAATATACAAGGGGTATATATAGCTGCTAGTAAAATCGAAGTAATAAAAAAATAGAATCCTACAATTAATATACAGATACGCTATATAAATACAAATAATACTAATTGATCTAATTCGATTCTAATTATTCTCTTAACATCCCCCCTCAAACTCAAGTGGGAGCTAAGGATACCATCTTGAGTTTGGATAACAAAGTCCGGAAATGAGTCGGATGATGAGCCTTCGTGAAGATATCAACAGTCTGATCCAGTGTTCCAACAGCGATGAGATGAACAACACCAATAAGGATACGTTGCCGACCAAAGTGACAATCATTCTCAATGTATTTGGTGCGTTCATGAAACACATCATTATAGGCAATCTGAATAGCATTGCGGTTGTCACAATAAACATCAGTTGGGGATTACTGAGGAGCACCTAAGTCTTCGAGAAGCCAACGAATCGAGATAACTTCAGTAGTGGTATCAGCGAGAGCACGATATTCAGCTTCTGTGCTTAATTGAGCAGTGAATGTTTGCTTCTTAGCTCGCCAGAAAATGAGAGAGTCGCCAAGAAACAAACAATAACCAATAATGAAACGATGATCAGTGGGATCACCAGCCCAATTAGCATTTGAGTACGCCTGAAGGGATAAAGATGAATGGGCAGAAAAGTAAAGACTATGGAATAGGGTTCCTTTGATGTAGCGAAAAATGCGAAGAACTGCCACATAGTGAGTAGTATGAGGAGTTGACAAGAACTGGCTAAAAACATGAATCGGATAGGCGATATCTGGTCGGGTGACAGTTAAGTAGACGAGTCCTCCAACTAGCTGTCGATAATGAGTAGGATTGTCCAAAACAGTGCCATCCATATGAGTAAATCGAACATTAGGCTCAAGGGGAGTAAACTCAGTGCGACTATCTGTAATTCCGGCTCGAGCAAGAAGATCTAAAGCATATTTAGCTTGAGAGAGATACATGCCATCATCGGTTGATATGACTTCTAGACCAGAAAATAGCTGAGAGAACTAAGATCTTTCATCTCAAAAGTATGTTGAAGGGACGCCTTGAGATCAGAGATACCATCAACATCATCTCCAGTAATGATCATGTAATCAACATAAAGAAGTAGAAGAATAACTCCACGTTCACTTTTACGAATAAAGAGAGCATTCTCATGAGGGCTACAAGTGAAACCAATACTACATATGGTAGTGCTAAACTTCTCAAATCATTCACGAGGAGCTTGCTTAAGTCCATAGAGTGCCTTGCGAAGGAGACAAACTTTGCTAGAAGGACAAGGATAACCAAGAGGGGGTTTCATATAAACCTTCTGTTTCAAGTCTCCATTAAGAAATGTATTCTTCACATCCATCTGACTGAGAGACCATTTTTTGACTGCATCAATGGCAAGAAGAGCTCGAACAAATATGAGATGAGCAATAGGAGCAAAAGTCTCTTCATAGTCAATATCATACTCTTGCATACAACCCTGAGCAACCAATCGTGCCTTATAACGATCAACAGAACCATCAGAGCAAGTCTTGATCTTGTATACCCATTTGCTTCTCACAACTTCCTGATTAGAAGGAAGATCAACCAAATCCCAAGTGTGTGCTTTTTCAAGTGCCTGTATTTCTTCCTGTATTGCTTGTTGCCAGTTTGGATTTATAGAGGTTTTTCTGCATGATTTAGGTTCATGTTGATGAAGAATAGTAGAAAAACAATGATAATCAAGAATATAAGGAGGTGGATTTCTTACCCTAGAAGAATGAGTGGAAGGAGGAGGTATGATGATAGGAGCAGGAGCATCGTCCGGTCCGAAGTCATTGGGAGATGGAGAGGGTGGAAGAACAAGAGGCTATGGAGAGTGACTTGAGATAGAACCTGTAGAATCATGACTAGAAAAAAGATCAACATTGGGATTAGTGAAAAAAGGTGACTGAGTAGGAGGAATGGACTCAAAGGAGGAGAACCGAGAAAACATGTGATGCTCTCAAAAAACAACATAACGAGATATACAAATACGTTTAGAGAGAGGATCCCAACAACGATAACCCTTGTGTTCACTACCATAACCAAGAAAACAACACATACGAGTCCGAGGTTCAAGTTTACTATGTTCATGAGGTTGAAGAAGAACAAAACAGACACAACCGAAAACTTGAAGAGAACTATAATCTGGGGAGGTATGACAAAGACACTCAAAAGGAGTAATATTACCAAGAACAGAAGAAGGGAGTCTATTAATAACATGAACAACAGTAAAACAGCTTCACCCCAAGTACGCTCAGGACACGAAGAAGAAAGAAGCATTACACGAACAGAGTCAAGAATATGACGGTGTTTGCATTCAGCTCGGGCATTTTGTTGAGACGTACTAGGGCAAGAAAACTCAGACAAGGTACCCTGTTCAACAAGAAAGGTTAAGAGTTTGGAATCATTGTATTCCATAGCATTATCGCGGTGAAAAACCTTAACGACCTTGGAAAATTGAGTTTTAATCATAGTGGCAAAGTTAATACAAATCTGAGGTAACTCATGACGATTGGTCATCAAATAAATCAAAGTAAAGCGTGAATAATCATCAATGAAAATGACAAAGTATCGAGCTCCTCCCATAGAAGCGATGGGAGCAGGACCCCAATCATCAGAGTGGATAAGATCAAAAGGATAGCAAGCAACAGAGGAATTATTGTGAAAAGATAAAGCGGGTTGTTTAGCAGTTTGACAAGGAATACAATAAAAAAACTCATGATTAACCTGACCCAAAACACACTGAGACACAAGAGGACGCATCGTTCCTAAGGAGGTGTGGGCAAGACGTTGATGCCATAAGTGAAGAGTAGAAGAAGAAAAAGCAGCACAGAGATTTGGCACAGGAGGAATATGAAGATTCTCGAGTTCAAACAATCTTCCGACCTTACGTCCAGTCCCGATGATTTGTCCCGTCCAATAATACTGTACACGACAACTAGAAATGGAAAAAGTGATATCAAAACCAAGATCAACAAGTTGACCAACAGAAATAAGATTGAAGTTCAATTTGGGAATATAATAAGTATCAGGAAGAGTAAAAGTTGGCTGGGAAATAGAACCATTGTGTGTAACGTGAAAGAGGGAACCATTAGGAGTATTGACAGAAGGTGCATTTGTAGTGGTAGCCAAAGATGAAAAAAGATGACGCAAAGGAGACATATGATTAAAGCAACCGGAATCAAAATATCATTTAGAATTACCTGGAGGAGTCGAAAAAGCAGCAGGAGTATTACTAGGAAGGGAAAGAAGATGCTTAAGAAGAGACGCAATATCGAATATAGATACAGGAGGCAGATTGAGAGGAGTAGAGGTGGGAGATTCAATAGTAGCAACAGCAAAAGCAGACCCATTTTTAGGATGAGAAGGATACTTGTGATGATCATGACATGGTGGGCGAGTAGGACAGGTAGTAATCAAATGTCCCGAGAGCTTGCAGTAACGACAGAACAATTGTAGAATATTATAGCTAATGTGACCTCTCTGTTGGTATGTGCAACATTCAACAAAAGGACAATCTAAGAAGAGGTGTCCAGAACAGTGACAGTTACAATAGAATTTACCTTTTCTATCTGTGGTAGCATAAACATTTGATGTTTCCATAATAACAGATACAAAGATCAAGGAAAGGAGAGAAAAACTGTAAATTCGGAGGCAAAAACGAGAAAACGGAGGGCAAAATCAGAAAGAACTCACCAAAACATCTTAGGGAGGGTACCACTTGTCTACCACGTCAGCAACATGTCAGCGCCATATCAGCAAAAGGATGACACGTGGCGGCGTCTGACTGGAGGAAGGAGAGACGCTGGAGCCGAGCTGGAACCCGGGTCGGAGTTGCGGGTTGGAGCGGGTCGCATGCGGGCGGGTTGCTGGGGAGGGCTGCAACATGACACGTGGAGGCTTGTGGAGCGTGCGATCTGCGCAAAGATCCAACGGCTGCTGAAGCTTCTGGAAAGAGAAATGATGGATGCGGCCAACAGTGTTTTGGCGGAGCGTGGAAGCGCGTGCGAAAGTTTCAAATGACGTGGCAGAGCTCTTTGTACTCGTGAGGATGAGACAAAGACAATGAGATGGTCTGAGACAAATAAAAAGGTCGGGAAGGCGAGCAAAATGAAGACTAAAGAAGCTGTTGGGAGAAGGAAAAGAAACTATAACTTATGAACGAAATTCATTGAAGCGGTGACCAGTCTTTTTGCGGTGCGTGAGGGAGCGTCCGACAACAACAGGCTACGTTGGAAAGCTTGCAACGAGGAGAAGGTGGGAAGAATTCGTAAAGTGAGGACAAAATACTGCTGGTGAAACAAGATAAAGGAGCTAGAAACAAATTGTTTCTGGAAAAAAAAACAACATAAGCTCTTGATACCATGTTAGAAACAAGAGAGCAATCTAAAGAAAAGTGTTTTATGCATTATTCAGTATGAGAAAAAGTGCAATGTACAAGGGGTATATATAGCTGCTAGTAGAATCGAAGTAATAAAAGTATAGAATCCTACAATTAATATACAGATATGCTATATAAATACAAATGATACTAATTAATCTAATTCGATTCTAATTATTCTCTTAACAGGTAAAATAACTTTTAAAAATTAAAAAAATTATAATAAACATATTTATAATAAAAAATAATTTTTTTCAAATTCTTTAAAATTTCATATAATATTTTAAAATAAAATAATTTTAAACTAAAAAAATTCTTAATATATCATAAAAATTTATTTATCCTAAACATCATCACTAAAAATACTAAACTACTTAAATCACTATAACCTAATTTTTTTCACCAAACAACTTGATGCTATATTATTTCGAACCATCTCCATAGTTTCAAGAAACTCATCTCTAACTTTTTCAACTCCATTGACAATATAATAGCGAGAAATTAGAAATATATGAGGGTGAGAAATTAAAATATATAAAAATTCTAATGGTAATATAATGACAAAAAATATGTGAAAAAATAAATAAAATTTGGTGTTAATAATTAATAAGAATAATTTTGAATATTTATTATTATATAAAGTTATATTAGATTTTTTAATTTTGATAGGTACAAGTCAACTTTAAAAAAATTTTTCTTAAATATTTTTAAAAGCACCCCTAACTTTTAAAAACCGCAACATAAGTATTTAGACTTTTTACTTTACCAAAAACAAAATAAAGTGCTTGTATTTTTAAAAAGTACAAATATTTTTTCAAATTTTTTTACAAAACCATGTCTTAATCTTGCAATACCAGTTAATGTGCGATCTCTTTCCATTCACCACCCAAGTGATCGATCAACTTGTAAGTCTTAGTTTTCCAATACCAGTTAATGTGCATTTCTTTAAGCTATTGAAATATATTAGATGATATGTAAATTAATATTAAATTTAAAAATTAATTTATAAAAATATTGTATAATATTATTTATTTGATTTAGCAACTTATATATAATTTGGTAATATTATTATTAAAAAATAAATATAAAAATATACTATTTTAATATAGATAATAATTATACATAATTATTATTTTATAATTCAATTAAATAATAATATGAATTAAATTTAATTAATTAAAAAGTTTAAAATTTTGTTTAGTAGCATATTAAAATTAATTTAAATATTATAATGGTTGATGATAAATGACAATTAAAATTTAAACATAATTGAAAATTTAATAATTATAAAAAATAAAATTAAACATAAATTAGACTATAACATTCCATTGAATTTTATTCAACTGATTTTATATAATTTTTTTATTTTTTATTTTTTAAAATAGTTACTTTTTTATTTTTCTAAGTTATATTTAAATATTATGGTACAATAAGAATAAAATTAATAGATAAAATACAAGTATAAATATTATTAATCTTTTGGTAATTAAAAATGACATTCAATTTTTTAATTTTATTTTTCTTGTATCATGACAACATGTATTTTTAACAATATTATTACAGCTAAATGATATTAAAAAATATAAATTATTGAAAAAAGAGAAAATGATATATAGGCGACAAAGACACTATATAACTTATGAATACAATTACACAAAAAAAATAAAAAAAATTAATGAATACAATCTCCTAATACATACGTTTAGAAAATTAAAAAAAATAAAAATAAAAATTTGGTCATCAACCAACTTTCAGTTGTGCAAAAAATGGTAAAAATGGAGAGAGAGAAAAAGAAAGAAAAAGATATAAGAGATTATGTGAGAGGAGATAAAGAAAATGTGTAAAATGAATATTAATTTATATAATAAATATAAAAATGAGTGATGAGTATGAAAGGAGAAGAGAAGGAAATAGATTTTAATTAAATTTGTATCTATTAAAAAGAATTAAATAATTAACATTAACATTGAAAATAATATTATAACCTATATAAAAAAAAGTATAAGAGAATATGAAAAGTTAAGATTAAAAAAGAATTCTATAACATTATTATATAAAGATAAGTTATTATAAAAAAATAAAATATAATTAAAATTCTATGGCATAATATAAAGATAGAAAATTGTGCTCAAGTTATTTAAATTAATCACTTAAGTTCACGTGACATCATGGTAGAAAGTTAGAAGGCTAACAATGCATTTAAAGATTATCTTTAGCTCTGTTTTTATATATTACTAATAGACATATAATTATTTTTTATTTTTGTTTTTTAAATAGTTACTTTTTTTAATTTTTTTAGGTTATATTTAAATAATATGGTACAATAATAAAACTATTAGACAAAATATAAATATAAATATGAATATTATTAATATTTTAATAATTAATAACGACATTCAATTTTTTATATTTTATTTTTTGTGAATCATGACAACATGTATTTTTAATAATATTATTACAACTAATGCTATTAAAAAATTTTAAATTGTTCAAAAAAAGAAAAAGAAGTGATGTAAGCGACAAAGATATTATATAATTTATGAATACAATTACACAAAAAATAGAAAAATTAATGAATACACAATCACACAATCATCTAATACATATGTCTATCAAATTTAAAAAAAAAATTATAGTCATCAACCAAATTCTAGTTGTGAAAAAATTGGCAAAAAGAAGAGAGCGAAAGAGGTATGAAATTATGTTAGAAGAAATAAAGAAAATGTATAAAAAAATGTGTAAAGTGAATGCTGATTTATATAGTAAATTTTATTAATGTTTTGATTATTAAAAAAGATATTCAATTTTCTATTTTTTTTTCATGAATCATGACAATATGTATTTTTAATAATATTATTACAACTAAATGATATTAAAAAAATATAAATTATTGAAAGGAAAAAGAAATGATATATAGACAATAAAAACACTATATAACTCTGAATACAATTACTAATAGAAAATAACAAAAATTAATGAATACAATCACACAATTACTTAATACATATGTTTAGCAAATTAAAAAAATAAAAATAAAAATTATGATCATCAATCAAATTTTAGTTGTGGAAAAAATTAATAAGAATGGAAAGGGAGAATGAGAAAGAAAAATATGTATAAAATTGTGTGAGAGAAGATAAAAGAAACGTGTGAAGTGAATGTTGATTTATATAATAAATATAAGAATAAGTGATGAGTATAATAGAGAAAGAGACAGAATTAGATTATAATCAAATCTATACCTACTAAAAAGAATTAACATTGAAAGTAATACTATAACTTACATAAAAATAAAAAGTAAGAGAATATAAAAAGTTAATGTTAAAAATTTTTATAATATTATATAAAGATAGGTTATTATAAGAAGATAAAAATACAATGAAAATTCTATAATATAATGTAAAGATAAAAAATTGTGTTTAAATTCTATAAATTAGTCATTTAACCTGTGGCATCATAGTAGAAAGTTAAAAAATTAACAATGTATTTAAAATTATTTTTAGTTTTGTTTTAATATATTATTAGTAAATAGATATATGCGTTATTTAATGTATTTTTAATATACATTTTATATTAGTTGTTTAAATTGATTTGTCGGATTTATAAGGTGAACTTGTCACATGGCTGAGGCGAAAATAGGAGAGCATTCAAAAAGAAGATTTATTGGTTGTTTACTTGAACCAAATATTTAGTTTCTTCACCGATTCTCGCTAACCACTTCAATTTCATGCATCTATAGATTTAATTTTTGATGTTGTTGCTCTTCATCAATTTAGCTTGTTGCTGATACGAATGAAGAACAAACACAAGTTGGCAATTTTTAATTTGCTAAGTATTAAATTAGGAAAATTTTTTGGTGTAGAAGACCTATTAAAATCTACAGATATAAATTGGTGTTGGCAGCTGTTGGTTAAGACAAGTATCCTAGAAAAAGATATTTTCTGCATTTTTTAAAGCTTTAATGTAGATAAAACAGCTATTTTATACCATTCATACATGTGGTAAGAGATTATTGTTTTGCTAATTAATCTCAATACAACAACTTAATAAATAATTAAATATTTAATAATAGATCCATATCAATTAGACTATATAATTTTTGTCGCTCGGTTACAAAAAATAAAAAGAATGGATAGATAAAGTAACTAAAACTTTTTGAAATTGTTTTCTTTTTTTTTTCTCTTATTTGAAATACGTTCTTAGAGTCTTAGCCTCACGTTAGTCATTTTTTTTATAAATAAATTAAAAATAAATATTATTTTTAAAACAAAATATATAATAATTTTATTTTTTAAAATTCACTCTTTTTTATGAAAAAAATTGAGTGGGAGGCCTACTTTTATTCTTATTATTCTTATTATTATTATTATTATTATTATTATTTGTGTGTGCGATTTTTAATTTATTTTTTGGTAAATAAGAGATTAATTACCTTTTATTGTTTAATGGTTATTAGAGAAATTGAATTGTATTATTATAACTAACATTAATTATATCTTTTACATTAAGTTTAATAACCAAATAAGCCAATCATAATAAAAAAAATTTTCTATAAATTATAAAAAACTTTTAAAAAAATCTTATTTTACAATTTTTTTAAATTACCCAATTTTTTATATTTTGTCTGACTAAGAAAAAATAAAAAAAGATTAAAAAAATTTAAAAGAGAAACGAAAAGAGTTTACAAATAAGTCAACCATGATTTTTAAACAAATAAAGTTTCATTTTGCAAATTTTTCAAACGACCCATTTTTTTCTTAAATATGTTCCTGTTAAAACAAAAACAAAAAAATAAAAAAATGAAAAGAAAGGTTAAAAAAATTCAAAAAAAAACTAAAATGAAAGAAAAAAAAAGATAATCGAAGCTTTGTTAAAAACTTTAGTTTTAATAACTAAATAAGTCAACTATGATTTTTAAATAAGTAAAGTTTTATTTTGAAAAATTTTCGAACGACCCATTTTTTTTTTAATATATTCCAGTTAAAACAATTTGGGTCCTTTGAAAATGCAATTCCAGTTAAAAAATGGATCGCTTGAAAAAATAACGAATTTTTTATTTTTAATATTAGAGTGGTAGTTGTGTTTTTTTTAAATGTAGATTGTTGGTGTGTTATACTCAAATGTGGAATCGTTTAACTAGAAAAGTAGAAATTGGACCATACGATTTATTAGAGGTACGGACTGTCTGATTTCTAGAAGTACACAAATCGGACCGTCCGATTTGTAGACGTACAGAAATCGAACCGTCTAATTTTTGAGAGATACACAAATCGGACCATTTGATTTGTGTTAAAAGAAATTAAAAAATTTTAAGTACAGAAATCGAATCCATAAATTTGTATACTTCCCACAGTTTTAAAAAACATCAAAAATTACAATGTTAAGTTACTTCCCTAACCAAAAAATTTAGTCAAAAATTAACAAATGCAATTCCAGTTAAAACATTTTTAATATCTTCTTCTAAGACACTTGTCTTAACCAGCTGCCAACACCAATCTATCTATACCTATAGATTTTAATAGACCTTCTACACAAAGAAAGATCGTGGAGTCCTCCCAAATCACTTGTCTTAACCAGCAGCAGCCTTTCCTCATTAGTGAATTGTACTCAATTGCAAATACTGGCCATTCATGAAAATTATTTAGGTGGTGTATTGACAGAACTCATAGGCAACTTATCAAGCAATCTCGTTCAGCTTGCTATAGGGTTCAATCAAATATCAGGAAGGATACCTGAAGGAATTGGAAAACTAATCAACCTAGATGGACTTGGTATGGAGAGAAATTTTCTTGAGGGAACAATTCCATTTTCAATTGGAAAGCTAAAGAATCTGGTAAAGTTGACCTTGGGGGAAAATAAGTTGTTTGGCAACATTCCTCTTGTCATTGGTAACCTTACTATGTTGTCTGAACTTGATTTGAGCTTAAATAAATTTGAAGGATTCGTTCCTTTTACCCTTGGAAACTGCACCAAGATGGAGATATTTTCTGCCCATGATAACAACTTAAGTGGTAATATACCCATTCAAACTTTTGGCCACCAACAAGGTTTAATAGCGTTGTCCCTATACTCCAACTCCTTTACTGGCTCTATTCCTTCTGATCTTGGTAATTTGAACCATCTTTCCTTCTTGTATTTACAAGAAAACAAGCTGAGTGGTGACATTCCCATGGGACTTGGTGCTTGTTCTGCTTTAACAGATCTTGTACTAAAAAGAAACTCGTTCCATGGAAGTATACCTTCATTTTTGGGATCTCTACTATCCCTTGAATTCTTAGACCTTTCTAATAGCAACTTCTCAAGCATAATCCCTCATGAACTTGTGAATCTCAAATTTCTGAGTCTGTTGAACTTATCTTTCAACCATCTCTCTGGTGAAGTCCCGGTAGGAGGAGTATTTAATAATGTCACAGCAATATCACTCGTTGGAAATAAAGATCTTTGCGGTGGGATACCTCAATTGAATATTCCTGCATGTCCTATGTTGCCCTTACAGAAGAAACACAAGAGATCACTTAAAAAGAGAGTCATCCTCGTCATTGCATTTGGAGGAATTCTAATCTCTTGTGTAACTTTTATTAGTATATATCTTGTCAAGAAAAAGGCAAAAAAGTTAGCCACTACTTCTCTAGCTTTGCAATATTGTTATGTGAAGGTTTCCTATGGAGAGTTACATCAAGCTCAAGCAACCAATGGATTTTCTTCATCCAATTTAGTTGGGGCAGGAAGATTTGGGACTGTGTATAGAGGAATCCTCATCCATTTTGAGAGACCTGTTGCTGTAAAAGTGTTGAAGCTCCAAACACGCGGGGCATCGAAGAGTTTCATGGCCGAATGCAAAGCTCTAGGAAAAATCAAGCACAGAAACCTTGTCAACATATTGACTTGTTGTTCAAGTGTTGATTACAAAGGGGATGATTTCAAGGCCATAGTGTTTGAGTTCATGCCTAATGGGAGTTTAGAAAGCTTGTTGCACAACACCATTGAAGATAGTGAGTCCACAAATCAGAGTCTCAACCTGATGCAAAGAGTAAATATTGCTCTTGATGTAGCTTTTGCATTGGATTATCTTCACAATGATTTAGAAGAAGCTGTAGTTCATTGTGATATAAAGCCAAGCAATGTTGTACTTGATGATGAAGTTGTTGCTCACTTAGGAGACTTTGGATTAGCTAGGCTCGTTCATGGCGCCACAAGCTTCTCTAGCAGTAATCAAGCAAGCTCTTCTGCAATAAAGGGAACCATTGGATATATTCCCCAGGTCAGTTTTGTTGGTGGGTCCCCAACCTCAAGTGGGACCCACACATATTAAATAAAAAAAATAAAAAAAATAAAAGGAAAGTGGCATATAAGCCACGGAGGGAGAGAGAGACTCATTTTACAAAACAAAAAAAAAAGAAAAAGGAACAGTGCTGCGGCGTCCAAGAGAAGAGGAAATTTAGGGGGAAAAGGGCAAACCAACTTTGATCATATTAACTTGATAAATTTGTTCTATTTTTTATGAAATTTTAGTATGTTATTCTTGGTGTAGAGATGAACATTAGGATATAACTTATTTGTTGTATTACCTTCTCTTTTGCCTGATTTAAGATACCCACTTTTTTGGATGGTTTATGTTGATTCCATCAGTTTTGATGATGTATTTTGTTGATTGTTGAGATGCCCTAGTATTACTAGGAAGACTGTTTGTGTACCCATTATTCTAATAGTGGAAGTTTTTTGTTGGACTAGGTTCCGTAGGTTTTTTTGTCCCTCTTTTGGGGGTTTTCCCACGTTAAAATTCTGGTGTCTGATTATTTAAATTCTGCCATTATATTTGCTACTTGGAGTATCTTTGGTGTTGCCCATTTAATTGCACAGGTTGTGGAAAAATTATTTTTGGTGCTTCCGCTGTTAGACAGGTTCTTGATTTAAACTTGTGTTGAGTTTTCCTAACAAAGTGGTATCCAGAGCTTTGGTTGTTTATTTCTGTGCTGATTAAATGGAGGAAAATACTCATGGACCGAATATGATCAAATTGAATTCCCAAAATTATTCAATTTGGAAGACCCTCATGGAAGATATGCTGTATAGCAAGGACTTGTATGATCCTGTGGAAGGGGATAAATCCAAAGGTACTAAATCCGATGCTGAATGGAAGAAACTGAATCGGAAGGCAGTTGCTTTGATTAGGCAATGGCTTGATCTTAGCGTGTATCCACATGTTGACACCGAAACGAATGCCGAGAAGATGTGAAAAAAATTGAAGGAGTTATATGAGAGAAGGAATGTGCAAAACAAAGCATTCTTGATTAGAAAGCTTGTCAATATGAAGTATATTGAAGGTAAATCAATGCCAGAGCACTTGAGTATTTTTCAGGAGACGGTGAACCAACTGACAAATAATGAAATCACTTTGAATGATGAGTTGCAAGCCTTGTTTTTGTTGAGCTCTTTGCCTGATAGTTGGGAAGTTCTGGTTGTGACACTGACTAACTCAGCTCCAAAAGGAAAGTTGACGTTAGCAATGGTTAAAGAGAGTATGTTGAATGAAGAAGCCAGAAGAAGAGAGCGAGGTTTGACTAATGCCTCCTCCCAATCAGAAGCACTTGTTTCAGAGTCACGGGGGAGAAGTCAAAGTAGAAAACCTCACAGTTCTGACAGGTCAGAGAGTCGAAGCAAGTCAAGAGGAAAGTACAAGCCAAGAAAGGAGTTCATTTGTCACCATTGTGGCAAGCCGGGGCATATCAAGAGGTATTGTAGGTTCTTGAAAAGAGAACAATCAAGGGGAAGAAACGAAGACAAAGGTAAAGATAGTGATAAAGAAACTGCTGCTATTGTTTATGAAGATGTTCTTATCATATATGATGAAAATTATGTGAATCTTGTCTGTGATGATTCCACTTGGATTATGGACTCTGGTGCCTCATGTCATGTCACTCCGAAGCGTGAATTTTTCACTTCCTATACTGCTGGAAATTTTGGCAAGATCAAATTGGGAGATAAAGGAGTGTGTGATATCATTGGTATGGGTGATATGTGGCTTGAAACTAATATGGGATGCAAGTTACAGTTGAAAAATGTTAGGCATGCGCCAGATATGCGGTTCAATCTCATTTCAGTGAAGGCGTTGGATCAAGAGGGGTATTACACTTCCTTTGGTAGTGGAAAATGCAAGATTACTAAAGGAGCTTTCATTGTTGCTAGAGAAGATAATAGTCTCACTACTCTCTACCGGTTGCAAGCAAAGTTGTGCAAAGAAGATGTGAATATAGTTGATGATTCCTCTTCTGATTTGTGGCATATACGTCTTGGTCACTTGAGCGAGAAAGGACTAAGCGTCTTGGCCAAGAAGCACTCACTTCCAGTGAAAGGTAAAACTTTAAATACTTGCACTCATTGTTTTGTCAGAAAGCATGCTAGATTATCATTTCATAATTCTGGACCTCATAGGAGATCACATGTTCTAGATTTAGTTCACACTGATGTTTGCACTATGGATGCTAAGACACTAGGTGGTGCATCATATTTTGTCACTTTTATTGATGATTATTCTCGAAAAGTGTGGGCTTTTGTTTTGAAATCTAAAGACCAGGTGCTCGGAATCTTCAAACACTTTCATGCAAGTGTTGAAAGAGAAACATGAAGGAAACTGAAATGTGTTCGAGCAAATAATGGTGGTGAATACAGGGGTCCGTTTGAAGAGTATTGTAAAGGACATGGGATTAAGCTTGAGAAGATAGTTCCTAAGACTCCTCAACATAATGGAGTTGTTGAGAGAATGAATCACACTATTAATGATAGAGTCAGGTGTATGCTCTCTCATGCAAAGTTGCCTAAATCCTTTTGGGGTGAAGCGATGAGGACTGCAGTAGATTTGATCAACCTTTTTCCTTCTGTTCCACTAAATGGTGATGTTCCAGAAAAAGTTTGGAGAGGTAAAGATGTCTCATATAGTCACTTGAGAGTGTTTGGTTGCAGAGCTTTTGTTCACATTCCAAGAGATGAAAGGTCTAAACCTGATGGGAAGTCAAAGCAGTGTATCTTCGTGGGTTATGGTCACGAAGACTTTGGTTACAGATTATGGGATCCGGTGAGCAAGAAGATAATTAGAAGTCGAGATGTGATTTTTCTTGAAGACCAAACTATTGAAGATCTTGAGAAGACAGATAAGCCAACAGTAACTGTTAGACGTTCTGTTGATGATGAACCTGGTCCTTCCACTAGACCTCCTGTTGATGGGGGAGATGTACAAGTTGATAATGATGGTGATGATTTGCATGATGAACCTACACCTCAACCTGAGGTGCCAGATGTCGAAGTTCCACCTGAACCACCAATTGAGCCTGAATTGAGAAGATCTACTAGAGAGTGTCATCCTTCTCAGAAATACTCTCCTCATGAGTATGTGATGAACACTGAGACTGGGGAGCCAGAGAGCTACCAAGAAGCTATGTCTGACGAGCATAAAGAAGATTGGTTGAAGGCCATGCAAGAAGAAATGAAATCCTTGCATGAGAATCATACTTTTGAATTGGTGAAGTTGCCGAAGGGTAAGAAAGCATTCAAGAATAAATGGGTGTTCAAGTTGAAAGCAGATGAAAATGTCTCACGGCCAAGGTACAAAGCGCAATTGGTTGTGAAAGGCTTTGAGCAAAAGAAAGGTATTGATTTTGAGGAGATTTTCTCTCCAGTTGTGAAGATGTCCTCTATTCGAGTTGTGCTTGGATTGGCGGCTAGCTCGAATTTAGAGGTTGAGCAGCTTGATGTGAAGACTGCATTCCTTCACGGTGACATAGATAAAGAAATTTATATGGAGCAACCAGAGGGTTTCGAGGTTAAAGGAAAGGAGCACCTTGTATGCAAGTTGAAGAAGAGCTTATATGGGCTGAAGCAAGCGCCAAGGCAGTGGTACACGAAGTTTGATTCCTTCATGGAAGGTCATGGGTATAGTAAGACTTCTTCTGATCATTGTGTCTATGTTAAGAAATTCTCTGATGGTGATTTTATAATTCTCTTGCTTTATGTTGATTGTTGGTCATGACACTAAAAAGATTGAAAGTCTTAAGAAAGACTTGAACAGATCCTTTGCTATGAAGGATTTGGGTCCTGCAAAGAAAATTCTTGGTATGAGTATCACTTGTGACAGGAAGAATGGGAAACTGTGGTTGTCACAGCAGAAGTATATTGAGAAGGTTTTAGAGAGGTTTAGCATGAGTAATTCCAAACCTGTTAGTACTCCACTTGCTAGTCATTTCAAGCTGAGTTCGCAGCAATGTCCTACAAGTGAGAAAGAGAAAGCGGAAATGAAGAAGATTCCATATGCATCTGCAGTTGGCAGTTTGATGTATGTTATGGTTTGCACCAGGCCGGATATTGCTCATTCCGTTGGAGTTGTTAGTCGGTTTCTCTCTAATCCTTGCAAGGAACACTGGCAAGCAATGAAGTGGATTCTCAGATACCTTAATGGTACTTCCAGAGTTTGTTTGTGCTTTGGGAGTGGCCAACCTGTGTTGGATGGTTACACAGATGCAGATATGGCTGGGGATCTTGATTCAAGGAAGTCTACTTCTGGTTATATGATGACTTTTGCAGGGGGAGCTGTGTCGTGGCAATCTCGACTTCAGAAATGTGTTGCTTTGTCTACTACAGAGGCAGAATACATTGCTGTTGTTGAAGCTTCTAAGAAACTCTTGTGGATGAAGAAATTCCTACAAGAGTTAGGCATCAATCAAGAGAAGTTTGTGTTATTTTGTGACAGTCAGAGTGCTATCCATCTCAGTAAGAATCCGACGTTTCATTCCAGATCGAAGCACATAGAGGTGAGGTATCATTGGATACGTCAAGCGCTTGAGATGAAGTCATATGCACTTGAGAAGATCCATACTGATGATAATGGTTCAGATATGATGACTAAGAGTTTACCTGCAGTGAAGTTTGATTACTGCAAAGAGAAGGCAGGTTTGGTGGAGCAGCCTATCCCCACTTGAGTTGGTGAGGAGAAGATTTGTTGATGGGTCCCCAACCTCAAGTGGAACCCACACATATTAAATAAAAAAAATAAAAAAAGGAAAGTGGCGTATAAGCCACGGAGGGAGAGAGAGAACGAGCTGCTGGGCTCTCTCTCATTTTACAAACAAAAAAAAGAAAAAGGAACAGTGCTGCGGCGTCGAAGAAAAGAGGAAATTTAGGGGAAAAGGGCAAACCAACCTTGATCACATTAACTTGGTAAACTTGCTTCATTTCTTATGAAATTTTAGTATGTTATTCCTGGTGTAGAGATGAACATTAGGATATAACTTATTTGTTGTATTGCCTTCTCTTTTGCCTGATTTGAGATACCCACTTTTATGGAGGGTTTATGTTGATTCCATCAGTTTTGATGATGTATTTTGTTGATTGTTGAGATGTCCTAGTGTTACTAGGAAGACTGTTTGTATACCCATTATTCTAATAGTGGAAGTTTTTTGCTGGACTAGGTCTCGTGGATTTTTTTTGTCCCTCTTTTGGGGGTTTTCCCATGTTAAAATTCTGGTGTCTAATTATTTAAATTCTGCCATTATATTTGCTACTTGGAGTATCTTTGGTGTTGCCCATTTAATTGCGCAGGTTGTGGAAAAATTATTTTTGGTGCTTCCGCTGTTAGACAGATTCTTGATTTAAACTTGTGTTGAGTTTTCCCAACAAGTTTCTCTTGATATATCTTAAAATATCTTTTTGAAATGTTTTTCTCATATTTCTTCCTTTGCATATTGTAGCAGCAAGATAATCTGTCATATTAAATTCATGTTTTGCTTTGGACATGGTATTCTCATCTATATAATTACACCAAATTAGTTTATAATGATGATATTGTTGCATTATTTTTGTTTGAACAAAACAGAATATGGAGCAAGTGGCTTAGTGTCACCAGAAGGAGACATGTATGGCTATGGAATTCTTCTTTTAGAGATGATCACTGGAAAGAAGCCAACTGATAGCATGTTTGGTGAAGATCTAAGCCTACACAAGTTCTGTAACATGGCAACTCTAGATGGAATCATTGAGATTGTTGATTCAAGACTGCCCATTCCAATTGATCATCAAGAAAGAAGAAGGGTCACACAACAGCAAAATTTGGAAGACACCATTCGAGAATGTCTTGTGTCGTTTGCTAGGATTGGAGTTGCATGCTCCCAAGAGTTTCCTAATCAGCGAATGACTATAAAAAATGTCATAACTGAGTTGCATGCAATTAAGCAAAAGCTATCCTGCTAATAAGTAAAACACTTCTGTGATTGCCATTCTTGTATTATCTGTTGCAAAAATGGACCAGATACATATGTATTAGTTTTATTTTCAGCTTGTGCTCTCTCTCTGCTCTATTAATGTGTCATTTATTTTGTATCAGTTTTTGGATTTATCTTCAATATACAATAATAGGTGGTTACTCCAAAGATTTTATAATTATCTTCATGTGAAAATTCTTCTTTTTGACTTTTAAACGATGAATTGTAGAATTAGATTTTGATATGTTATAAAAGTATTGTTTTCACTTAAATTGTGGCCAAATAAATAAATTTTACTTTTATACAAAACATTTTTTATAAAAAGATATTCTTGATATTTTTATTTGAGTAGGTCCATAATATAATAATAGTTAGTGGTTACCTTAAATATTTTTATGGAGTTTTGTTTATCTTGTTTCTAGTAGAAATGAAACAAGCACAATGTGGCGCCCGATTTTTCTAACGTATTAAGGTACCGTGTAAGAAAAATCTAATCTTATTCTTAGATGTCCTGAATATGCTATAAAGTCATGATTCAAATCAATCAAAGTTGAGTCGTAAAAAATTTCAAGGAGACCCAAAAAGGAAAAAATAATCTTAAACTTAAATTATTCGATTATATAATATGTTTATATGCCACGTTTACTTTAATGGTAAATAGGGAAAATAGAAGAGATATAAAAAATTAAGGAGAGTGTTTAACCCTTCAACATGGTAGTAACCAAAAAAAAAAAACCTTCAACATGGTAGGCAACAATTTTGAGACGATCTCGCGAATGACCTTAAGATTTGACATTTTTCTCTCTAAAAATTTAATTCTACATTAAACTAAATTTTATAAGAATGCAAAATCTAATTGATAGCTTTATTGAGCATACATATTGTTTTGTATCCTAACAAACTTAATGAAGCTAAGCATAGATTAGGCATTATAGATAAACGTGTTACTTAGCCCATACGTTAGTACTTCTGTTTTGGTAGTTAAAACTGATTTACAAGAATTTTCGGTTAATTCTGTTATCATGCAGCAGCTCAAGTAGTATATAAGCTGCACTTGTACACAGAGTTAGATTGAATTACAAAATACAATTGACACCAAATATTCATCAATATTCTCATTCTGGTTTCTCTCCCTTATAAGTTGTATCCTCGCTTGTTTCTTCATATCAAGAATTTATTCTGTCTCAATCTCTTTCAGGACTAATATAGTTGAAGTGATGATTTTCCATGATGCTTTTCCTTTAAAGTCTAACAACTCTTCTGAGGGATGATTTATTGATTCTGTAAACCTTATGACCCATATTTATATTGGAAAAATATATTTGTATTATTTTTTATTTTTTTTAGTAAATTTTATTTATAATGTAAAAAATATTTATTTATTTATTTATTTTTTATCATTTATTTTTTATATAAAAATAAAAAATCTACAAAAGAAGTATCAAAAAGTACTTTAAAGATACTTTAAGATAGGAATTATACTTGATATTTTTTATTCAATGAAATTATCTTCAGATATAATTATATAAATAAACAAATAAGTACTAAGGATTTGTTGGGAATGTAATTGAGAAAGGTCTTTTGTCAGGAATACCAATAAGTGTGATTTAGAAGGGAAATTACTTTTTTTACTATTATCATAAAATTTTTACTAGAAATAAATCAGTTTAATTTTGATATTGTTTAAATTATTTTACATAGTTATTCAATAAAATTTATTTTTTAAATAATTATTTATACAGTTAATATAAAAATTGATTATTTTTGCCATGTAATAAGACATAATTAAATACACGACACTTATAACAGATTAGAATAATATTTAATAAGATATTGGTTATTTCAGTCATGATTTTATTTGATTTTATTTTTTGTCTTTTCTTTTTATAATAAGAGTGTGTTTAGTAAACATATTATAAGAAAGAAGTACGTTTAAATTTCTTGAAAGTTTTCATTTTTTATTTAAAAAGCAACAAGTTTTAGTTTCTGCATTTTACTAAAGAACTTTTGTCTTTCAACACTCGACTTTTGTTTATTTTTACCAACTTTATTATTTACAGATGTTATTGTATTATTTATAAAATTCTTATTATTTCTATTTATATGAACTCTCTTTTTTTTATTATTTATTATTTTTTTAATTATGTATTTAATATTATACACTTTTATAATTGTAATTTTGGTGTATTATTTTTTATTATCTTTTTATAATATGATTTATTGATCCTATTAGGTAAAGTAAATTAAACAAAATAATAATAATAATAATAATAATAATAATAATAATAATAATAATAATAAACCCTAAATCCTAGACTCTAAACCCTAAAAAAGAGTACTAAGAGTATTAAAAATATACTATATAAAAAACATCATAAAAGCTTTTTTATTTATTTCAATCACTACCAAGATAAATATTTAATTTTTTATTATTTTTAGTATTCTCTAAAATTTATATTTTTTAGTTTTAATTAAAAATATATTTTGCCAATTTTTATGTTATTTTTATTTTAGTAAGTAAATATTAATTTTATTATAAAATTAAATAATAAGATCTATTCAAATATCTAAATTAAAATAATAAGATAATATACAAAAATTATTTAAGTTAATGTCTATTTTAATAATTTTTTATCTAAAAGTGAAACTCTGTAGTTAACAACAAGTATTATTAAAATTGCTATATATGTTTAATTAAGTCTTCTTTCAATGATCGATACTGCTGCATATAAAAATTTATTTTACTATAATCTATTTTAATATAAAGATTGTCAAACATAAATTACCTTAATACAAACTTACTTTTAATCAAAATCAAGTTTGTAAAATCAATTTTATGCAAATTTTCATTTATAAACGATAATCCAAACACACTAAATTAATTAGTATTAAAATAGTGTTACTAATAATTGCAAAATGGAAAAAAATAATGATGATCTTTGTAAAAGAAATTGAATTTATATTTATTTAATACTATTAAAAATTTTATCATAATTATTATTATCAGTAGATATCCTAAGACGCTACTCTAATAGTCTAATTAGTCGTTAATCTACTGCGGCAGAGGTGATTGAAAAACAGCCAAAGGGAAACGCTTTGCTCACTCTTATGGAAATGTCAGTCTCTCGTTTAATCCCTTAACTATATGCATTGTGTTATGTTGAATTGTTGCTGTTGGTCAATCTGGAAGAGGTTTTTCCCTTTGTGATTTTCTGGTTTGAATTTTTGTGGTTTGAGCAAGCAAGACCAAGGGATAATAAGAAGAAGGGGAGAGGACCACCGAAGCCCCCTGTGCCACCGACTCCACCGAAGAACGATCGCTTTACTCATGAAGATTGATCGCTGCCACCGCTGAATTTATATGATTACTTTCTTAACTAGGCCTTTGTTATTTGAATTTTGAATCCAAGTTGCAATGTTGATAAATTCAATAAGTCGATAATGCTTTTAGCAACTTGTTAAGTGATGTTTGAATTTGGATAAGAAAAATATGAAGCATTAATGAATCAAATAATGTGCAACGTTGAATTTAGGTCCATTAGAGTGTGAACTTACATAATGTGTGTGAATTGGTTGTTGAGTGGATTTTTTTTTTTGACTTAAAAAGAAAATAAAAAAAAACCAAGAACGAGAAAAAAAATAAGAAACTGTTTAAGAAAAGTAGTTCCGCTGAATACTATTCTCAAATTCCTTTCAAGGTAACGGAAGTTCTATTTGGGGAGAAAGGGTCCTCATTGCGGTCTTTGCCATGATGTCTGCTACTGTATTTGCATCTCTCAAGATTAACCGAAGATCAGCACGCCATTTCCAAGACATGATATCTCAAATTTTTAACACCAAAGGATCAATAAACCCGGAGCAATCTTGTAAATTATTGACAATAGTAAAAGCCTCCACACAATTTGTCTCACATATAATGTCTCTTTGTCCTGAGTCCCATGCTAAAAGAAAGCATCTCCAAATAGCAAACAACTCTCCTTACAAAATGCTACGACTTTTAATTGTTCCCAGACAGCCTCGTTGCCACCTTTCCTTCCAATCTCTGCTAACACAAGCAAAACCAACTCGAGCACCACTACCAGGATAGCTAGCATCACATTTAATCTTAAAGGTACCCACTGAGGGGGGAATCCAAGAGCCACTAATGGTTGAGGGGATAGCCAGTCGTTGCAACTCAAAAATATTTCGGAGCTCCTTTCCAAGGACAAAGCCATACCAAATCACCTTGTCTGTGGTCCAATGGTCGTGAGGATGAAAGATCTCGTTATTCCTCGAACGCCAAATCCACCAGACCAGAAAAGAATATAAAGGGGCGCTATTTGCTATTATGTAAGAACCAACTCATCAAATCCACTGATTGATTGGAGATTCCTAAAGCTTGCCAAACAAGTTGGGCTTTTGGACAATCCCGAATACAATGTAATACCGATTCCTGACCTGAGAAACATCGTGGACAACTATCCGTGTGCAAAATACCCCTACTAAAACGAAATGTAGCAGTAGGAAGAGCCTCCCGAAGACATAGCCAAGCCAAAAATTTGTGCTTTTTCGAAACATGTTGACGCCAAAGGCAAAGCCAATTACCTCTATCCTTCCAACTAAATATCTTCTTACTGAGCCACAAATAACCACTATGAGCATCATAAACCTTTGAAGCCGCACCAGTCCAACACCAACCGACCTCTGAACCAGCTTGAACATCTGGGTTGTAAGAGTTAATGTTGCTCTGCAGAGACTGATTCAGAGGAGAATAGATATTCTCAATGTTCCACTGTCCAGATGACCAAAGGTCCAAGATCCCGAGATCCGAATCAGAAATGTGAACATAATCCATCTTCTGACACAGTCGCCCCTTTCTTCTCTATTTAGAAAACCAAAAATTCTGTTCCAAATCTCCAATGCACCAAATAAAACCCTCCTTCAGGATATCCCAAGCTCGACATATACTCTTCCAAACATAAGATCCCCTTTCTCGAGACCAACTAAGACAATCATCCTTAAAAGAATGGTATTTTTTCATCAATAGTTGAACCCATAATTTATCGAGATGGTGAAAAAGTTGCCAAACTAATTTTTCAAGAAGAACAATATTGGCACAAAAAGAATATGTAATTGAGTGGATTAACAATCCTATCCTCTTTTAGTTTTAGCATGTTTTCTTTGACTTGCAGAATCCATTTTTTTAATCCCATTTTGTTTGATGGGATATTAAATAAATATTAGCCACCAAATAAGAGGAAGATTATAATGCACAAGAGAGAAGAGACTAATGATGCTAAACTGACCACACTAAATTTGTAAGCCACGAAGATTTTTCTTCTCTTTGCTAGACTTGACTAAACTCATTATTAACTTATAAGTGTGAAATTATAAAAAAATAAATTTATTTAGAATTAAAATAATGTGATTAAGTGTAATTTACTTAGCCAATGAGTTATAGCTCAAATGATATATTCTCTATACTCAATTAAGAGGTCGTGGGTTCGAATTTCTTATCTTTGGCAAAAAAAGTGTAATTTACTTAGATATAATTAAAATATAATTAAATACTATGTACAGTAAAGTTGATATTATTGAAGGATAAAATTAAAATTTATTTTTATATATAGTTTTTGTCTTCAACATTTTCATCCTATTTAAGTCCCCAACGTTTCAAAATCGTCTCAATTTTGTCCCACCGTCAATTCTGTTAACGGATCCCTAACGGCAGGACAACATTAAATCAATTTTAAAATGTTAGAGATTTAAATAGGATATTGAAACGTTAGGAACATGATGGTTCTAGATGAACTTGAGAAGGGGGGTTGAATCAAGTTAGCTTAAAATTTAGAGTTTCAACTCTGTTGTAGTGGAAGCTTAAGTTGCAGGAGATCATACGCAGAACATTAATAGAGCAGAGAAGAAGAGAAAGGGGCCAACATGTATCTTGGTTTGGATTCTTAGTACCATGAATCCTACGTCCAGTCTCCACCACAAATCATGGTGAAATTTTCACTATAATCCTCAGATTACATACACCAATACTATTGAATTACTCCCTAATTCAACTAGTATCTATCCCAAGCTTTCTTCACCAAAGCTTAGCAACCCCAAAGTGCTAACCCAACTTGGAAGGGGAATCTACACAGATTCAATTCTCACCAAGTGCTAACCCAACTTGGAAAGGAAAACTAATCCTAGTTCATACACCCAAATTACATCAGAAAACAGTGGCTATTTTGCATCACTCTTGCCTTTTTTCTCTTGACTTTTGAACCTCACATAATTGTCTTTTCTCAAAATAGAAAATAACGCAAGATAGCCATAACACAAAGATCAGAATTAAGCTTGAGTAGAAGAAAAAGATTCCAGCTCAATGTATGAGATGGTGCTCTGTATGTGTCCTCTCTTTTTCTTGACTTGAAATTGTGGAGTGAAGCTTGTTATATAACTTGAGCTTGGCTTCATTGTAGCTTCATTTTTTTTCTTGTCCTTGCTGCCCGTTGGAGCTGGCACAGCTAACAAGCTGTCCTTCTTCATCATGTTCCACTACCTCTGCTGCTAGAGGAGCTCGACCACTACCTCTGTGGTCCTTTCTTCAACCTGCTCCACCACCTCTACTGTCCGAGGAGCTCGTCCACCACCTCTGCTGTCTTTGGTGTTTCTTTCTTTCTTGACATGCTCTTCTTTTTCATTCTACTCTATTTCTCTGCTGCTGCAAGTTTGTGTTTTGCTTAGCCATGATCCACAGCAGTGCTTTGCTGATGTCCTTGAGTTAGTGGTTGTTCCCTTGTGTCCTTGGAGTGATGGGAGTGTACCAGCTGTCTTTCTTGCTTTATTATACCAACACTTGTCCTTTTCTTTTTCCAGTTGTCTTCCTATAGCTTTTAGTAAAACATATATCATTTTGAACGTTGCTATGAGGATGAGCTTTAGCTCTTTTTTATTGTTAAAGCACTTGCTGGACTTGGACTCAAGCAATGTGGACTTGGTCATTTGAGCATGCATCACTAACACTCACTTTAAACTATATTGGACTTTTAACCCAAATAAATGTTTGTCATCATAATTTAACCCAAAATTAAACTAGGCTCAATAGAATAATTTTGGGACTAATCCCAAACGTTGGAGACAAAAATAATACTTTATTCTAATAAGAGAAAAAAATCTTAAACAGGAACCAACAATTAATTCCAAGGACAATGAGACTCTCAATAAAAAATACTTTTTCAATTTTTTATCTTTATTTTTATGAGATTGATTAGTTTTTTTGTTAATATTTTTTTCTGTATTAACAGAATAAGCCTATATAGTATGTTAAACTATTGATTTATCTATTAAAAACCAACTAGATTGACAAATTTTCATTTTTTTGAGAGTTTCATTATTTTTTAAAAATAATTGTCAAGATCGTTTATTTTTTTAATTTTTTGTTATCTTTTTCAAATACATTAGTTACATTTAGTGTGTAAAACTAAAAAATATTAATGATTTTTAAATTATTTTTACTTATAAAAATTAAATGAAAGATATATTAATGATTAACGTATCACATAAGTATGTTTTGAAAAGAGATTATTGACAAAGGTGTTAACAAATCTCATAAAATTAAATATCAAAGATCAGAAAGAGTTGTTGAAGATCTTGTAACCCTTCAAAAAAAATTACCAAAAATCGGAATGGGTATTTACTCTAATAATAATAATGATGATGATGATGATATGATGATAAAAAAGGTGATTATCTCGTAATGATAAGATAATGATAACGATCATAATAGTTATTACTTATTACTTATTATAATAGAATCGGTAATTGAAACAGTAAGCTAAGAATATTAGACCATCTCTAATATGGAACTCATTTCAGTTTTTGGCTATGATTCATTTATCATAAAAAGTAATTTTATATCAATTTTTGTGTTATAAATAATAAATAAGAACTCAAAACATCTCTTTTTTTTCTATTAGAAAAAACTAACTTTAATCTCTATTGTGACTCCATTTAATTAATTAATTAATTAAAATTATTAAAATTAATATAGTTACTATTTTTTGTAATAATATTATTAAAATTTATAAAATTCAAAAATAATTCACTATTAAAAATATTAATATTAAAAAAATTAATAATTTTATATATAACAACAGTGCACAATATATAATTCAAAATTAAACTAATTTATAAAATATGCAATATAAAAAAATATAGTGAAACTCTGTAGTTAACGACAAGTATTATAAAATTGCTATATATGTTTAATTAAGTCTTCTTTCAATGATCGATATTGCTACATATTCTGAAGTTGGACAGTTTTTTTTAGAGAAATTGATGGTACACTGCAAAATTTTTCTCTCCTAATTGAGGTAATTAATATAAATTATTAATTAGATCGATATATTGTAGCAACCCTCAATTTTAAAAATATAAATATAAATAAGTTACAATTTATTTTATAAAATTAGAGTTCCTTATTTTTAGAAAATTATTTTTATTATCAATAATTAAACTAATTTTATAATAATTTAAATTTAATTAAATTTATATTATTATTATTATTATTATTATTATTATTATTATTATTATTATTATTATTATTATTATTATTCTATATACTTACCGTAAGTATTAAATTGCATTATAAGTTGATATATATTATATTCATTGTATTACTATTATTATTACTATTATTACATTTATTGTTATTATTAAATTACCATCATTACTATTGTTAGTATTATTATTACTATTATTAATTATAAATCATAGAAAACAAAAGGTGGTTTATATTTTACATTAGGTTACATATATATTATTATTATTATCATTATGCATTAGGTTACGTGTGTGTATATATATATCATAGAGAAATCCAAGGCGGTTTAGACATAATAATAAAGAAAGTCAAGGCGGTCATATATATATATGTACGTGAATAACGTAAGAGAGAGGGAAGAGCATAACGAAGAGAGAAAGGGAGAAAACGTAAATTTTTCTGAACTTCGGGCTTCGATTTTTTTGAAATCCGTAATTCCAATCAAAAATCTAATCCGGTAAGAGTATTCGTAACCTCCTCCTCTACACGTTAACACTATTTTTGATTAGTGGAAGTTGACAATGACGTAGTTCCTCTTTTCTTTGGATTTGGCCAACGAGAGTTTTAGGAGGTAAAGACGATTCTGGACATTTTCTTCTTCGATAGCTCAGTCAGATAGCTTCTCCGGAGTTTTGAATATTTTGATTTCGTACGAAGATATGGTTTTGGTTTCTCGTAGTTAATGTTTTATGTCACGTGAAAACTTAGGCTAGATGACCTTAAGATAGGAATGAAATGAATGAATATTTGATGGATTGTGTATATGGTATAAAATGTGAGGTTTAGCTGTTGTCAATAATTTGCTGTTGAAGTTGGTCGGTTTGAAAAAAGATTTAATATTGGTATTTGTTTGATTATGAAATAATTTGTTACTGGAAATGATTTGAGTGACTGAGAGGTGTTTGGTTTGATAGTTGAGACCCTTGAAGGGTGGCAGAAATTTGAGTCTTAGAGGAGATATTGCCAAAATTTCTTTAAGAATTGGAGTTTTGATTTGAGGTAATATTTTAAAAGGGAAAGAGATTATTATGTGGCTTGTGTATTTGAGACTATTTGTTGACCCTCTGTCGCAAGATGTGACCGGGCACTTTAACTCCCCGGATTCCCCCATGGGCATGCATATATATATAAATATTGAATATTATATTGAGCTTGGAGTTCGTCTCCATGGAATACTATATTATTGAGCTTGGAGTTTAACTCCATGGAATACTATACTATTGAGCTTGGAGTGTGACTCCATGGAACATTATATTTGAGCTTGGAGTTTGACTCCATGGAATATTATTGAGCTTGGGGATGCGCGCACAGAGGGACTGTCCAATGGTTAACTACCAGGACTTGTCGGGTTGGCTGTATAACCGACAGATGAGACTCATCAGCCATAGGACAGGCATACATCATATGCATTTGTTTGTTTGCTTGAGTGTGCATTGTTTTGGTTTGCTTAACTGTTTAATTCTGCTTATCCGCTACTTGTTCTACTTGCTGTAAATGCTTCTCTACCTGTGCTTTTCTTGCTTGAACTATATGTGTATGTTTTCTGAGAAATCCTTCTTGGCGAAGGTGTGAGGAGAGAGGATTGTTCCACCAATGATTCGGAGGAGTAGAGGAGACAGAACGTGAATTATTAGGTTAAAGTTAGATTCCGAATTAGAATACCTTAGACAACTTACCAAATTTCTGGTTTAGTTGAATTCTTAAGCGGAAATCTGAGTGTCGAAGTTCTAGGAATGCCTCTGGCTTTCCCGAGACCTTTTATATTAACTATGCGGGCACCTTTACCATACTGAGAACCTCCGGTTCTCATCCCATACTATGTTGTTGTTTTTCAGATGCAGGTCGAGAGACACCTCGTTGAGCATTTGGGTATCCTCCTTACGAGCGAAGAACTGTCTTTTGGACTGTCATATTTTGTTTTAGGCTATGTATATATGTTTATAGAATCTCCGTATGTATATTTTGTGTTTTGTCCCTCCTAGAGGTCGACTTGGAGATACAGGGGTTTATTTTGTGGTTTGAGTTTTATTTTGGGTTGTATATAAACATAATTATATACTTTGGTCGGCCTTAGCTTCGCAGGTCGAGTCTGGAGCTTGCTATCTGAGTTTTGGAACTCTGATATGTATATATATGTGTTCAGTTATCTTTCGATTTTACCTGTCCGTTTTACGAATATCCATGCGAGTGTGTCACGATTTTCTGTTTATCAATTTGTTTAGCTTGTTCTTCAAGGCTCCTAGATATGATTTCACCCAACTATATCTATGTAGATATCATTTTCTTTTAGAGGTCGTAATACCTTGCCACCTCTGCTTTACGACTTAAGCATAAGGCCCTGTGTGGTAGGGTGTTACATTATGGTATCAGAGCAGTTCGTTCCTATAGAGCCTGAGGGATGGACTGATTATGCTTCTGGGCATACTCTGGGTGTGTGTATGTGCTATTAGGATATCTGATTGATATATGTGGCATAAACGTTCATGAGCATGCATTTGGAACTTGAAGCATTAGACTTGCGATATTGAGACTGATCAACTTAATATCACTTGTTTGGTGTGTGAAGGACCAGATGTCGACTCACGGACGCGGTCGCGGCCGAGGTAGAGGTAGGATAGGCACTTTTACTCCTGGCCTGGCAGGGAATGATCCAGTAGACTTCATGGCTGCCCTGGGAAATATGGCTGCGGCTATGCAGGCGACAGCCGAGGCACTGGGTAATCAGATAAACCAGGGTAATCATGGAAACAATAATGATGAGGATGGTCCCATGACACTTGCTACATTTCTGAAAGTTCACCCTCCGACCTTTAGGGGAACCTCAAATCCCACAGATGCAGATAATTGGATTCAAGCTATGGAACGGGCACTGCAGGCTCAGCAGGTTCCTGAAGAGCAATGGGTTGAGTTTGGAACTTATCAGCTGCAGGGTGAGGCTCAGCATTGGTGGCAGGGGACACGACGTATCCTGCAGCCAGATGGCGCTGTGATTCCTTGGGAGGTTTTTCGAACAGAGTTCTATAAGAAATACTTTCCTAATTCAGCCAGAAATGCCAAAGAACTTGAATTGATGCAGTTAAAGCAGGGACAGATGACTGTTGCGGAGTATACTAGCAGGTTTGAGGAGTTATGTCGCTTTTCTCGTATTTGTCAAGGTGCGCCTGATGATTTTGCTGAGTGGAAATGTATTAAGTATGAGGGAGGTCTTCGAAGTGATATTCTGAGCTTCGTTGCACCAATGGAGATCAGAGTGTTTTCAGAACTGGTAAATAAAAGTAGAGTTGCTGAGGATTGTCTGAGAAAGGTGACATCAGATAAGAGTGATCAGCGAATTTTTGTTAGGAGAGATCAGGGAAGGAACTTCGCCCCTAGAGGACAAGATTTTAAGCGAGGCGGTTACACCCCACAACCACATTTGGGTCAGAATAACTTCCAGAGATTCAGTAATAATAACAGTCAGGGAAGAGGCAAAGGAAAGCAAGCTCAGACCCCACCAAATGATTTAACTTGTAGGAGGTGTGGAAAGTACCACCCGAATACTCCGTGCAGGGCTGGTTTAGGTGTATGCTATTACTGTGGTGAAGCTGGGCATTTGTCTTGGAATTGTCCAGAAAAGAAAAAGAATCAAGAAGCTGGAAAGGCACAACATCAGGGACGCGTGTTCACTATGACAGCGGATGGTGCTGGAACCGCAGATACTCCGATTAGAGGTAATCACGCACTGATAATCGAAATTTTCGACTGCCTTGCGTAGTAAATAGCACGTAGCATTCATTGTAGTACATTACTGAGTTGTGAGCCTTGTGATTTTCAATTGAGCGATCGACTAAAAACCTCCGAATGGTGAGACAGAACGATAGTTGGTCAGCTTAGAAAAGTGACTAAATTCTTGGAGAATAATAATAAGAGTGGCACAGCAGTAGTGGGTTGAATTATTTTGAGTATACAACTTAAGTTATACATAAAGAACCGGAAATGTTGAGAGTTATGCGGGACAGTTACCTGAAACCCGGAGATGGTAAGTTATGAGGAAGAGACATGACATAGGTTGAACCCGTAATTGATAATCGGTTATGTGTCAAGAGAAAGAGTAAGTTGTGATAGATTTAGTGTCAGAGGCTGAACCAGTTTCGATTGAATTACGAAAGGTGACACCATTAGAATCAGCAGAACCTGGGAGCTAGATGAAGCGAGTATTAGAAGCGATAAACTCGTCGTTCCAATACCAACCTGCCTTATAACCTTTCTGCATCAAGTTTATCTTGTATATTCCACCTTGCGTAGACTTTTAAGCCATAAGAATATCCTGAATTTGCAAACTAAACATGTCAAATCTTTCTATTTTTCTTTGACATGTTTAAGAAGGGAAGTTACTTAGTACGAGTCTCTTCCATTTTATATCAATTTTCGAGGGCGAAAATTTTTATAAGGTGGATAGGATGTAGCAACCCTCAATTTTAAAAATATAAATATAAATAAGTTACAATTTATTTTATAAAATTAGAGTTCCTTATTTTTAGAAAATTATTTTTATTATCAATAATTAAACTAATTTTATAATAATTTAAATTTAATTAAATTTATATTATTATTATTATTATTATTATTATTATTATTATTATTATTATTATTATTATTATTATTCTATATACTTACCGTAAGTATTAAATTGCATTATAAGTTGATATATATTATATTCATTGTATTACTATTATTATTACTATTATTACATTTATTGTTATTATTAAATTACCATCATTACTATTGTTAGTATTATTATTACTATTATTAATTATAAATCATAGAAAACAAAAGGTGGTTTATATTTTACATTAGGTTACATATATATTATTATTATTATCATTATGCATTAGGTTACGTGTGTGTATATATATATCATAGAGAAATCCAAGGCGGTTTAGACATAATAATAAAGAAAGTCAAGGCGGTCATATATATATATGTACGTGAATAACGTAAGAGAGAGGGAAGAGCATAACGAAGAGAGAAAGGGAGAAAACGTAAATTTTTCTGAACTTCGGGCTTCGATTTTTTTGAAATCCGTAATTCCAATCAAAAATCTAATCCGGTAAGAGTATTCGTAACCTCCTCCTCTACACGTTAACACTATTTTTGATTAGTGGAAGTTGACAATGACGTAGTTCCTCTTTTCTTTGGATTTGGCCAACGAGAGTTTTAGGAGGTAAAGACGATTCTGGACATTTTCTTCTTCGATAGCTCAGTCAGATAGCTTCTCCGGAGTTTTGAATATTTTGATTTCGTACGAAGATATGGTTTTGGTTTCTCGTAGTTAATGTTTTATGTCACGTGAAAACTTAGGCTAGATGACCTTAAGATAGGAATGAAATGAATGAATATTTGATGGATTGTGTATATGGTATAAAATGTGAGGTTTAGCTGTTGTCAATAATTTGCTGTTGAAGTTGGTCGGTTTGAAAAAAGATTTAATATTGGTATTTGTTTGATTATGAAATAATTTGTTACTGGAAATGATTTGAGTGACTGAGAGGTGTTTGGTTTGATAGTTGGGACCCTTGAAGGGTGGCAGAAATTTGAGTCTTAGAGGAGATATTGCCAAAATTTCTTTAAGAATTGGAGTTTTGATTTGAGGTAATATTTTAAAAGGGAAAGAGATTATTATGTGGCTTGTGTATTTGAGACTATTTGTTGACCCTCTGTCGCAAGATGTGACCGGGCACTTTAACTCCCCGGATTCCCCCATGGGCATGCATATATATATAAATATTGAATATTATATTGAGCTTGGAGTTCGTCTCCATGGAATACTATATTATTGAGCTTGGAGTTTAACTCCATGGAATACTATACTATTGAGCTTGGAGTGTGACTCCATGGAACATTATATTTGAGCTTGGAGTTTGACTCCATGGAATATTATTGAGCTTGGGGATGCGCGCACAGAGGGACTGTCCAATGGTTAACTACCAGGACTTGTCGGGTTGGCTGTATAACCGACAGATGAGACTCATCAGCCATAGGACAGGCATACATCATATGCATTTGTTTGTTTGCTTGAGTGTGCATTGTTTTGGTTTGCTTAACTGTTTAATTCTGCTTATCCGCTACTTGTTCTACTTGCTGTAAATGCTTCTCTACCTGTGCTTTTCTTGCTTGAACTATATGTGTATGTTTTCTGAGAAATCCTTCTTGGCGAAGGTGTGAGGAGAGAGGATTGTTCCACCAATGATTCGGAGGAGTAGAGGAGACAGAACGTGAATTATTAGGTTAAAGTTAGATTCCGAATTAGAATACCTTAGACAACTTACCAAATTTCTGGTTTAGTTGAATTCTTAAGCGGAAATCTGAGTGTCGAAGTTCTAGGAATGCCTCTGGCTTTCCCGAGACCTTTTATATTAACTATGCGGGCACCTTTACCATACTGAGAACCTCCGGTTCTCATCCCATACTATGTTGTTGTTTTTCAGATGCAGGTCGAGAGACACCTCGTTGAGCATTTGGGTATCCTCCTTACGAGCGAAGAACTGTCTTTTGGACTGTCATATTTTGTTTTAGGCTATGTATATATGTTTATAGAATCTCCGTATGTATATTTTGTGTTTTGTCCCTCCTAGAGGTCGACTTGGAGATACAGGGGTTTATTTTGTGGTTTGAGTTTTATTTTGGGTTGTATATAAACATAATTATATACTCTGGTCGGCCTTAGCTTCGCAGGTCGAGTCTGGAGCTTGCTATCTGAGTTTTGGAACTCTGATATGTATATATATGTGTTCAGTTATCTTTCGATTTTACCTGTCCGTTTTACGAATATCCATGCGAGTGTGTCACGATTTTCTGTTTATCAATTTGTTTAGCTTGTTCTTCAAGGCTCCTAGATATGATTTCACCCAACTATATCTATGTAGATATCATTTTCTTTTAGAGGTCGTAATACCTTGCCACCTCTGCTTTACGACTTAAGCATAAGGCCCTGTGTGGTAGGGTGTTACATATATAATTATTTAATTGATCATTATTTAAATGATTTTATTAGATAAATAATATAAATTAAATTAAATAAAAATATAATTATTTAATATAATTAATTATTATAATTATTAATAAATTAATTATGATTTAATTATTTAATATAATTATTTATTTTTATAATAACTTGCGACGTGGTAAGTTATTATTGGATGATGAAAGTCCTGCTCAAAGAGATTTCCTTCTCTTGAAAAATACGGCACTAGTTTCGATGATCTCAGAACGTTTGGATCATTAAATGGTCCCATAACAAAACGTGTTTTTTACGTTTTTTAATAACTGCTAAATAGTCTTTATCTAATTTTAGTTACAAATTAATCCTTTATATATTATTTAATTATAAAATCTATTTTTTATTTTATAAATCATTATTTTATCATTCATCTATCATACTCAAAAACAAAAATAATAACGAATTAGATCTTCCATTGATCGTAATAATTTTTTGACAATTCTAATTGATTAAAATTTTATCTTTGATCCGTTACATCAGTATAGGGTTGTGAAATCGCGTTTCTTATAAAATCAATCAATTGGAATTCAGGTTTCCACAAAACAATCGATTGAATGTTGGATGATAGTATGGTTTTCTCAAAAATTAATCGATTGTAATTTTTACACAATCAATTGAACGATGATTAGAATGTAGGTTTTTTATAAATCAATCGATTCTTTATGTTACTCAATCGATTGAAAGTTTCAAAGCAATATGAGGTCTCACAATTCAATCGATTGGTTGTGTTACCCAATCGATTTAAGTTTTCAAAGTAATATGGATTTTTACAATTCAATCGATTAGTTGTGTTATCCAATCGATTGAATTGTGCACTACGTTATATGTTACGCCGTTTTCAATTTTCCTACTCGTGTTTATTAATTATTATTTTATTATCCATATATCTTATCTTTAAAATTCTATCTTCAATTTTTAATTTTTTATTTTGATTTAGATACTCTAATCTTATTTTTTCTTTAATATTAAGGTTATAAATTGGTGAATACAGAACTTTCACCCTCAACCCTAACTCTTCTTGTGTTTTTAGTTTTGGCCATTTTGGGGATATTAGTACGGTGGATTTTGTAGGGATTTGAATGGGGATTAATAATATGTATGTAGTTTGGAGTGAATGTGGATGAAATTAGAGAAGAAGAAAAGAGAAGTTTCCTGGATTTAGAGAGAGAAGAGAGGTTATATAGAAATGGAGTTGTAAAATTTAAAAAGGGGAGGGAGGCTGAACACGGATGGTTATCAGGCTTAATATATAGCGCATATAAAAATTCAATCGATTGTATTATCAATTTATCATACCAATCGATTGAATGTAGGAAAAAACATTATTCACGTCACATTTAAATTGATTGAATGCTCATACCAATCGATTGAATTGAAAAATACAGTTAGTCACGTACAAACTTCAATCGATTGTATTATCATACCAATCGATTAAACTTTCATATATCATTCTAATAGTGTAAGTCAGTCGATTGGATAATAGAACCAATCGATTGAATTAACTAAACCCAGATTGCTTTGATGATTTCAATCGATTGGTAATATGACCAATCGATTGAATAAGACAAACCCCACATGCCTTGCAAAATTCAATCGATTGTGTATCAATTCCAATCGATTGAATTTCTAACAAATATGATTTCCCAATCCAATACGTATGTAACGGATCAATGATAAAATTATAATCGAATAAGATTGCAAAATATTTATTACCATTAATGGAAAATCTAATTTGTTATTGTTTTAGTTTTTTATTATTAATAAACATGATAGATGAATGATAAAATAATGATTTATAAAATAAAAAATAGATTTTATAATTAATAATATATAAGAGATTAATTTATAATTAAAATTAAATAAAGACTATTTAGCAATTATTAAAAAACTTAAAAAACATATTTTATTATGGGACCATTTAATGGTCCAAATGTTTTGGGACCATCGAATCTAGTGCCGAAAAACACACTGGGACTCTCTTTCTTTTCTTTTAGCCTCTACTTTTGTCAAAACAGGGTCTCATATTTTAGCCGTTAGAGTTGCTCTTAGGTCATTCGGTTATTAGTTCCGATAGATTATATGTTGAACCAGTTGATTCGATCATAATTAATTAATTATATAAAATTTAATTTAATTTTTTATTTTTATAATAATATTTTTTAATTTTATTTTATATTAAATTATTTTTTTTAATTTTAATAGCTCAATAGTTAGTTTCTATTTATTATACCCTTTAAATATTTATAAATTTATATTTATTATACTGTTTAAGTATTTATAAAAAAATAAAATTAATAATTATAGAAAAATATTGTAATTAATAATTTTTTTTAATTTATAAATATAATTTAATTTTATTTGTGTAATACATTTAATAAAAAATATCATATATTAAAAATATTTTTTAGTTTAACATGATCGGTTTTAATTGAGTTTGATCGATTTTTATTGAACTTGACTAAACTTAATTAGGTTAATTACTTTATCAGTTTAAATGATAACCCAACTCAAATTACTGACTACGTGATTAGATTTTCGATTCTACCAATCAAATTGGACCGAATTTGATAACTATAATAATAATAATGATAATGATGACCACGTCGACCATGATAATGATACAACATTTAGTCCACACTGGAATGAACCATGTCTCCACCAAAGATTGTGCATAAGAAGGATGGATTCTATAGATTACTTCCTTTACCCCACTCTCCAAAACCAAAGCAAGTCTTAGGATAATTTTAGTAAGACTGTAAGAGTAAAGACTAGGGTAATTTTAATTATCTAAACATGCAGAGTAAAAATAAAATTTTAACGAATTGAGGTAAATAAAAATTTTTATTTTTAGACTCTTTTTAGATTGATTTGTGTGATTTATAAGCTGAATTTGTCACTTGGCTGAAGCTGATACGTAAATAAGAGAACATTCAGAAAGAAGATTTATTAGTTGTTTACTCGAATCAAATAGTTAATTTCTTCACCTTGTTATCTCCCTAACCACTTGAATTTCTTGCTTCTATAGAGTTAATTTTTGATGCTACTTGTTCATCTTAGCTTATTGCCGATATGAATGAAGAACAAACACAAGGCGGCGATTTTCGCTAATATTAAATAAAGTACACGGAAGAAAGATCGTGGAGTCCTCCCAACTCCCAAGGCAACTTGCAAATCTTGGTCTTCCAATATCATCATATCCATTCTTGGTCCTCCCAAGTCAGTCTTTCCATTCAAGCACAAAATTTCAAAAATTGTTTTTATATTTATTAGTATCCGCTTCATTACTTTAGTATTATTGTAGTGTTGTACAGTAAACACTTTCAGATTGGGTTTTTATTAATCCTACAATGAAGCAAATTAGAAATCTATATAACAGAGCGAGTATTCAAACAAGCAACTATATTAATCCTACACTTTTAGTTGTCACGGTCGCACTACAACGAAATAATGATGGTGTATGTCTCTCATCATGTTTCTCCTATCTGTGCTTTACAAACCTTGGCTGTGAATGCGGCCCTGAGTTCAGAGAGCGATAAGATTGCTTTGCTTGCTTTGAAGGACAAGCTTACCAATCGCGATCCTCATGCTTTGCCATCATGGAATCAGTCTCTCCATTTCTGTGCATGGGAGGGTATTACATGCAGTCGTCGACACATGAGAGTCTCAGCCTTGCAACTTCAAAATCAAGACTGGGGCGGTACTCTTGCATTTGGAGGAATTCTAATCTCTTGTGTAGCTTTTATTAGTATATATCTTGTCAAGAAAAAGGCAAAAAAGTTAGCCACTACTTCTCTAGCTTTGCAATATGGTTATGTGAAGGTTTCCTATGGAGAGTTACATCAAGCAACCAATGGATTTTCTTCATCCAATTTAGTTGGTGCAGGAAGATTTGGGACTGTGTATAGAGGAATCCTCGTCCATTTTGAGAGACCTGTTGCTGTAAAAGTGTTGAAGCTCCAAACACGCGCGGCATCGAAGAGTTTCATGGCCGAATGCAAAGCTCTAGGAAAAATCAAGCACAGAAACCTTCTCAGCATATTGACTTGTTGTTCAAGTGTTGATTACAAAGGGGATGATTTCAAGGCCATAGTGTTTGAGTTCATGCCTAATGGGAGTTTAGAAACCTTGTTGCACAACACCATTGAAGATAGCGAGTCCACAAATCCAGGTCTCAGCCTTATGCAAAGAGTAAATATTGCTCTTGATGTAGCTTTTGCATTGGATTATCTTCACAATGATTTAGAAGAAGCTGTAGTTCATTGTGATATTAAGCCAAGCAATGTTGTACTTGATGATGAAGTTGTTGCTCACTTAGGAGACTTTGGATTAGCTAGGCTCGTTCATGGTGCCGCAAGCTGTTCTAGTAGTAATCAAGCAAGCTCTTCTGCAATTAAGGGAACCATTGGATATATTCCTCCCGGTCAGTGTCAATTTCTCTTGATATATCTTACAATATCCTTTTGAAATGTTTTTCTCATATTTCTTCCTTTGCAAATTGTAGCAACAAAATAATCTGCCATTTTAAATTCATGTTTTGCTTTGGACATAGTATTCTCATCTATATAATTACACCAAATTAGTTACAGCTCAGAGTTCCCTATGTCCTAAGAGAAAATTAATTATCAGTTATTTATGGAAACTAACACCTTAACATATTTATTGATTGAACTGAAAATAATTAGTTTATAATGATGATATTGTTGCATTATTTCTATTCTCCTTTCCATTAATTTTTTGTTTGAACAAAACAGAATATGGAGCAAGTGGCTTAGTGTCAGCAGAAGGAGACATGTATAGCTATGGAATTCTTCTTTTAGAGATGATCACCAGAAAGAAGCCAACTGATAGCATGTTTGGTGAAGATCTAAGCCTACACAAGTTCTGTAACATGGCAACTCTAGATGGAATCACTGAGATTGTTGATTCACGACTGCTCATTCCAATTGATCATCAAGAAAGAAGAAGGGTCACACAACAGCAAAATTTGGAAGACACCATTCGAGAATGTCTTGTGTCGTTTGCTAGGATTGGAGTTGCATGCTCCCAAGAGTTTCCTAATCAGCGAATATCTGTAAAAGATGTCATAACTGAGTTGCATGCAATTAACCAAAAGCTATCCTGCTAATAACTGTGATTGCCATTCTTGTATTATCTGTTGCAAAATGGAACACATACATATGTATCGGTTTTATTTTCAGTTTATGCTCCCTATCTACTCTATTAATGTGTCATTTCTTTTACATCAGATTTTGGATTTATCTTCAATATTTAATATAATAGTGGTTGACTTAAATATTTTTATGGAGTTAGATTTTTATCATGCAGCAGCTGAAGTAGTATATGAGCTGCACCTGTACACAGAGTTAGATGGATTGAATTAAAAAATATAATTGACACCAAATATTCGTCAATATTCTTTCTTCATATCAAGAATTTATTCTGTCTCAATCTCTTTCAGAATTAATATAGCTAAACATTGGAAGTTTGGAATGGTAAAAAAAATCACTTTCTCTTCCACTCTTCTTGTCCATGATGCTTTTCCTTTGAAATCTAACAACTCTTCTGCGTGATGATTCATTGATTCTGTAAACCTTATGACCCATATTTATATTGGAAAAATGTATTTGTACTATTTTTTATGCTTCTTTAGTAAATTTTATTTATGGTGTAAAAAATATTTATTTATTTATTTATTTATTTTTTATCATTTATTTTTAATATAAAAATGAAAAATCTACAAAAGAAGTACAAAAAAGTAGTATTTATAACTTTTCTATTTATATTTTTGGGTGAGATATATTTCTTCTTTTTTTTTTCATAGATAAAGGTACTTTAAGATAGGAATTATACTTAATATTTTTTATTCAATGAAATTATCTTCAGATATAAATAAACAAATAAGGACTAAGGATTTGTTAGGAATGTAATTGAGAAAGGTCTTTTGTGAGAAATACCAATACATGTGATCTAGAAGGAAAAAAATATTTTTACTATATCATAAAAATTTTACTAGAAATAAATCAGTTTAATTTTGATATCATCTAAAATATTTTACATTCAATAAAATCTATTCTTTTAAATAATTATTCATGCAGTTAATATAAAAATTAATTATTTTTGTCATGTAACAAGACATAATTGAATACACGATACTTATAGCGGATTAGAATTATATTCAGTAAGATATTGGTCCTTGAAAGATTAGTTTTCTAGACTCTTCTCTGTTTCAACCAATGTAGTTTTAGTTATTAGGGATTGTAGTTTTAAAATGGACTAGAGTAGATTTAAAACTTTCAATAAAGATGAGAGCTTTTTCCGTGAGAGTTGAATCTTTTGAGTCAGTTACATGAGACTTAGACCTGTGATGCTAGTAAATAATAGAGAGAATAGAGTTGTGTGGAAATCTCATAGACAGGTGCTATAGGAAGAAATGTTATCAGAGGATGTAACCAGTTACAGTTTCACTAAGATCATTTGGAAATGTTTAGTTCCACCAAAAGTGGAGTTGTTTGCTTGGTTTGTTTTGATAGGTAGAATGAATACTAAGGAAAGGTTAAATCGGTTCGGAATTATTAGTCACTTTGATTTTTTTTTATGTTTGCTCCACTTTAATATGTTGAGCTCTTTTATTTAAAAAAAAAGATATTGATCATTTCAATCATGATTCTATTTTCCTCGTCTTTTCCTTTCACAAAGTGTTTGAATTTTGAAGGTGTTGATCGAAAAATATTTTCGATGAAAGTGAATCGATTTGGAGTAAGTCAGAAGTCGTTTTTCGAAGAAAATATACACGTAAATATGAGATTGAAAGTGATTGGCGCATGTTGGATTTCGATTGACTTATTAGATAGATAAGCCTAATCGAATAAAAGATTCGATTTGAATGATTGAGTAAATTGATGGGTTTGTCGAATAGTCACGGAAGTGGAACAGTTAGTTGCTTCTATCACACGAGGAAATCATGAGAAATGGCTACAATCACGCGGCGAGAACGGTTACCAAGAGAAATTGTATTCAAAGTTGTAAACCTTGTAATTAATTATAATTAATTGTGAGTTATGTAAGACAAATTATAAATACTAGGAAGCATTAGGAAATATGGGTTGGAACTTTTACTCAGAAAAACACTCAAGCACACTCACATTCCAGCGAATGTCTGAGTCTACAATCGAATAACTTTTCTGTAGGGTTCATTCCATCTTTTCATTCTTTCAATTTACTTTTCTGTAAATTTAACATTTCAAGTAAATTTACTTTCCAAATGTCCTTTATTTTCATTGTTCAATTTATCCTTCTACATTTTTAATATTTACGTTCAAATCCCTTTGATTCAGTCAAAGGCATTTCACTGCTTTCCTTTAATTTTGATACAAACTTTTTGTTTTTAGCATATTTTTATCTTCAAAAAATTTTATCTTTTTATTTTTTCCATTGATTTACAAATTTCATTTTTATTGTAATCTCAACACCTGTCTACTTGAAGACACTTTAATGCACTTTTAGAAAACTGGTACCTGCAAAGAAGAGTAGGTTTCGCTCCCAGACCACTAGATATCGAACCACCATCAATTTGCTAAAAATTGACAAAACAAATTGGCATGCCCGGTGGGACAGTTTTTAAATGGAGTGAATAATATTCAAAACCTGCAACAATATTTTGAGTATTCTCACGATTATAATGTGGGCACCACTTCGAATGCTGCTAATTCAATGGCAGTATATCGACAACAAGTGGAGGAAAGTCACCATGACTTGGTCAATTTGTTGATCCAACAAATGACTACAATTCTAAATCCCATGATGGCTGATCATGAATCAAAATTCGAACGTCTTGCTAGACAAGTCGAAAGGATTGCTGGAATTGTTGATTATGATAAAGGTGAAAGGCATAATGCTAGGGGAAATAACGAAGGAGTAGAAAATGTTTCTCAAAATGAAAACAATATTTTGAATCGAGAAAACCCTTATGTGGTTCCCCGAGGTCAAAATGCTAATGACCTTTTAGCCAGGTTATGTGGTGGTAAACGTTATCAAGTCACTAGAATTGTGGTAGAAGTTCTAAATCGAGTGGGGTTGAATGTTGGTTTTATGAATCAACCACATTTTATGTTTGCTTTTCCCCAAGTTGTTCAAATGGCTGAAGTGCCAAAAGGGGTAAAGAATCCCAAGATAGCCACTAAATTTGTTGGTGAAGTTGGAGAATCAACTACTGAACATATTGCTCATTATTTGGTTGAGATTGGAAACTTAGCTAATGATGAAAATTTGAAAATGAAGTGTTTTCCTTCTTTGTTGATGAAGAATGCATTTACTTGGTTTTCGAATCTTAGACCAAATTTGATCACAACATGGAATCAGTTAGAAATTGCTTTTCATGCTCAGTTTTATCAAGGAGAGATGAACGTAGCAGTTACTGATCTAGTGGCGTTGAAACGTGAAGATGGTGAAACCATTAATGATTATTTAATACGTTTCAAAAATGCTATAAGTAGATGTTATGTGTCATTATCCGAAAGTGAGATAATGAAATTAGCAACCATGGGTTTAGGATTCTATATGTGCAGGAAACTGCTTAATGTGCATATTCTTGATTTGGCCCATTTGGCAGAAAAGGTTTGACAGACCAAACTCATGAAAAAAGAGAAAGAAAAGTATAGACATGAGTAGAGGTCAAAGAGTAAACCTTTTACTCGAAAAAAAAAGGTTGCTTATGTAACCATGGAGTCCTCAGAGGAGGAATTTGATTTCGAAACAGAAGTCGATTTGGCTGAACTTAAGAAAGGTCCTCCATATGTTTGTTTTTTACTAAAGAAACTGTCTAATAATGAAAAATCGAATGATTCAAAACTTAAAAGTGGAAAGAAATATAGTTTTGATATTTCAGAGTCTGATCAGATTTTTGATGTGTTGCTTAAAGATAAATAATTGATTTTTCCCGAGGGTAGAACATTACTTTCCGTGAAAGATTTAAAAGGAAAGCCTTACTGTAAATTTTATCAAGCAACAAGTCATTCGACTAACAGCTGTGTCTGTTTCAGGGACTTGATTCAAGAAGCAATAATGGAAGGACGATTGAAATTTGACGATGGCAAGAAAGAGATGAAGGTTGATGTGGATCCCTTCGAGATCGATGCTAGTTATGTCGAATCTTGTTTAGGAGTGAATATGGTTGGCATGTCTTATGACTTTGATGTGGCTCTTGATGATTTTGCGTCACAGGTGAGATCTGTATACCCTTGAATAGGAGATGGCTTGATGGATTTCTTAGTTCAGCAAAAGATCAAAGACCGGGACGTATCTCTGTGTCCTCGGTGCAATGCTGTTTTTGATGCTGAAGCAACAACAATCTTTGAAAAGGAATGGATGAAGAAAGAATTAGCTCATAGGGAGGAGCAAGCGCGCCAGAGGCAGCCAATTCGACGTGTGAAGGGTTCTAGTTCAAAGATCCCTCAGCATGATGTGACTACACCTTTAAGCCGATCCCAGGCTATAGGTGTTCAGTGGATTAGGAATTGTCAGGAATTCCAGAGGCGTGACCATCTATATCGACGTAATCCTCAATATGGGGCATCGGGCACCTTCTCGAAATCAATATGCCTATTATCAAGGATGGGCCAGGGGTTATCCAAGGGAAGAGGTGGAAGGAGAAGTTTCAATCAGAATAAGAAACTTCAACCAGAGGCAGGAAAAGAGGTAAGCAAGGAGAAACGCCTTATGTGCATTCTCGAATTGTCTTTCCTTTTGATGGAGAGACTTATCCCAAGGAAATTCCATCACCTGCTAAGATGGAAAAAGGCAAAGCAGTGGCTCAGTCCTCAGGAGTCGATAAAAACAAAGATGTCGATGTTGATGAAGAGTATTTTGATGAAGGGGATGATGACATGATAGGGACGATCTCGATTATTCCAACTGAATACCTTAGGGTATGTGAGAGTAATCCAGATGAGGATTATGATCAAGAAGATGAGGAGGCTTTCTCCTTTATTCGAGTTGAAGATGAACCGGGGTATTTTTCTTAGCCTACTGAAAAACAATGTCCCATTTACGCCCACTTCATATTACCGCTATTTTGAATGGATTCAAAATAAACAAAGTGTTGATTGACGGTGGGGCAGCAATTAGTCTTCTGCCTGAGAGGATGTTAGGAAAAATGGGGAAACATTTTGAGGAATTGGTCCCTACAAATATTACTGTAACTGATTTTAGTAGGGCTTCTACGCCAGCAAAAGGGTTGGTAACTTTGACTGTGAAGGTTGGGTCGTATGAAAGACATTCTGTATTTGTGGTAGTTCCATCAAAAGCCAGTTATAATGCTTTGTTGGGACGAGATTGGACTCATGGTGTAGGGGTTGTACCTTCTACCATGCATCAAAATGTGCTTTTATGGACTAAGGACGGAAAGCCTGAGGTCGTCAAAGCAGATTCGAATTTATATGTCGAACAACTGCATGTCAATTTCAGGATGTATAGCCATAAGTTAAAGCCCTTAAATGTTGATCGATCACTGAACCCTTATAATTGTGAAGGGTGTTTCTTGTCCTCGGAAGGCTTTTCGGTGAAGCTTCTTTACCCTGAATTGGACTTCGAGCCGACTGGTTGGGACTGTCTTTCTTGAAGACCTTGAAGACTGCTCTATGGACCATGTTGAGAAAATTTTTGACTACCTGGTAAGATTACATAATTATTTGAATAATTTTCAGTATTTAGAAAATAAAGATGGTTCTTCTGATAAAGTTGAATCAGATAGGGTTAGTAATCTTATTAATTGTAATGTGTTCAATTCGACGTCTTCAATCGAGTTTAGTTATGATTTCCTATTTCTTGTAATGAAATTAATTATGTGAGTTGGACTGCCGATTTAATAGCAGAGGCTCATTGTGTAAAAAAATAAAAGTAGTGATAAATTAAGCAAAGATCAAGTTTCTTCTATTTCTGATAATTCTATTGATTTCACTTTTGATTGCATCTATGATTTAGAACCAATGGGATTCGAAAAATACTCAATCAAAGAGGATGATTGTTATAAAGGGTTTGAATCTCAAGATCCCTTAGAAGAAATTAATCTGGGGACTTCTGATGATGTTCGAATTACATATATTTGTAAAGATCTTGTTGATCCTTTTCGAACTGATCTCTTTAATCTTTTACATGAGTTTAAAGATTATTTTGCGTGGGATTATCATGAGATGCCTGGTCTCGATCGTTCACTAGTGAAACATCGATAAGCATTGAAGCCCAATGCTTGACCTGTAAAACATACTTCAAGACGTTTTGCTCTTGAAATTAATGTAAAAATTAAAGAAGAGATAGAACGTTTGATCAAAGCAAAATTTATTCAAACTTCACGTTATGTCGAGTGGGTGTCGAATATTGTCCTTGTTATGAAGAAGAATGAGAAGTTAAGAGTATGCATCGATTTTCGAGATTTGGATAATGCTACTCCAAAAGATGAATATTTTATGCCTATCGCACATATGTTAATCGATTCTGCAGCGGAAAATGAAATTCTTAGTTTCATGGATGGTTATTCTGGATATAACCAGATTTTCATTGCAGAAGATGACGTGGCTAAAACTGCCTTCCGTTGTCCTGGGGCATTAGGTACATATGAATGGGTAGTTATGCCTTTTGGTTTAAAGAACGCTGGAGCAACATATCAACAGGTAATGAATGCCATTTTTCATGAATTTATTGGAAAATTTATGGAAGTATATATCGATGACTTGATGATCAAATCGATTTCCGTGAGTCAACATATTGATCATTTAAAGAGAGCATTCCTTACTATGAGAAATAAAGGATTAAAAATGAATATTTTGAAATGTGCTTTTGGTGTATCGGCTGAAAATTTTTTTGGTTTTGTTGTTCATAAAAAAGGAATTGCCATCGATAAGAACAAAGCAGATGCAATAATATTGGCGTTATCTGCACCTAAATCGAAGAAAAAAGTACAATCTTTTTGGGGTAAGGTAAATTATCTTCGAAGATTCATTTTGAATCTTTCCGATCGAACTAGAGTGTTTGCACCTTTAGTGAAATTAAAAAATGGTTCACAATTTGAATGGATAATGGAACATCAGTTGGCGTTTGATTCGATTAAGACTTGTTTATCCAAAGCACCGATTATGGCGAATGTTCGTCCATCTGAACCCTTAAAATTATATATAGGGTGTATGTTAGCACAAGATGATGAAAATGGGCATGAACAGGCAGTTTATTACCTTAGTCGAGTTTTAACCGATATCGAAACGAGGTATTCCCCGATTGAGAAATTGTGTTTGTCTCTATATCATGCTTGTATGAAATTAAAGTGTTATATGGTGGCTAAATCAGTGAAAGTTATAGCACAAACTGATCTTATTAAATATATGTTGAGTTTCCCTATGTTAAGGGGATATTTGGGGAAATGGATGCTGGCATTGACAGAATTCGATTTACAATATGTTCCAGCTAAGGCTGTCAAAGGACAGGTCATTGCAGATTTTCTTGTGGATAATTCGAAAGATCTGCATGACCTGGGGGCAAATATAATTTATGTGAAAATCAAATATTGGAAATTGTATTTTGATGGTTCAAAGCATAAATATGGAACAGGGGTCGGAATCCTTGTTATTTCGCCAGAAGGTATTCCATCAGAATTTTTGTTCGAATCAAAGTATCCTTGTTCTAATAATGTGGCCGAATATGAGGCTCTGATTTTGGGTCTTAAAATTTTAATCGGCAAAGGAGCTTTAGAGGTTCAAATTTTAGGGGATTCACAGTTAGTTTTAAAGCAGTTATCAAAGGAGTTTCAGTGTAATAATGAGACGTTACAAAAATATTCGGTAACTGCTTGGGAACTATTAATATCTTTTTGAAAAGTTTCTTTAGTGCATATCCCTAGAATTCATAATGAAATTGCTAATGAGTTAGCCCAAATTGCTTCGAGGTATCAGATTGGTCCAGAAACTATTAAAAAATTATCTAGTATCCATCAAATTTTAGTGCCAGCAAATGAAAGAGAAGTCTTGTGTGTGGATGAATGGGAGGATTCAAATTGGAGAAAGCCTATTGCTCATTATTTAAGAAATCCCAATATTGTAGTTGAGAGAAAGATAAAATTATGAGCAATAAATTTTGTCTTAATGGCTGATGAATTATATGAAAAAGGGATTGATGGGAGTTTGTTAAGATGTTTAGGTCGAGATGATCAGAACATTGCCTTGGGTGAGGTCCATAATGGAATATGTGGTGCCCACCAGGCAGGAAAAAAGATGAAATGGGTGTTATATCCAATCATGTGTATTGGCCATCTATGATAAAAGATTGTATTGATTATGCGAAGGCATGTCAAGAATGTCAGAAACATGGTTCGATACAACAAATTCTAGCGACTGAATTGCATTCGATAATAAAGCCATGGCCATTTAGAGGTTGGGCTTTAGATTTGATTGGGTTGATTTACCCTCCTTCATCAAAACAACATAAGTTTATCTTAGTAGCGATTGATTATTTCATAAAATGGGTTGAAGTAGTTCCCCTAATAGAGGCTGGTCAAAGTGAAATAATAGACTTTGTTGAGGAACATATTATCCATCGATTTGGAATTCCTCAGACATTAAGTACTGATCAAGGAACTATGTTTACTGGCCAGCGAATTAAAAATTTTGCAGCTTCGAGGAGTATTAATATGGTTACTTCAACTCCTTATTATGCGCAGGCTAATGGGCAAGTAGAAGCAGCAAATAAGATCCTAATAAGTTTGATTAAAAAGTATATCGGAAATAAGCCTCGAATATGGCATGAAATTTTAAGCCAAGTATTATGGGCTTATCGAAATTCGTCACCAGGTTCGACGGAAGCTTCACCTTATAAATTGGTGTATGGCCATGATGCAGTGTTACCATTGAAAATTAATTTGAATACTTTAAGAATATTAAGATAGAATGATTTGCCAGTTGATGATTATTGGAATGCAATGTTTGATGATTTAAATGAATTAGACTCAGAACGAATCCTGGCACTCGATAATGTGATTTAAAAAAAAAAGAAAGTATTGCTCGAAGTTATAATCGTCGAATTAAAGGAAAATCTTTTAGGATAGGCGAGTTAGTGTTAAAAGTTATTTTACCGATGGAAAAGAAATCGAGATTTCTGGGTAAATGGTCCCATGTGTGGGAAGGGCCTTTTCAAGTAATAGAAACATATTCTGGAGATGCCTATCAAATTAAAGAGATCGAGTCAGGAAATGTGATTAACTCGATTAATGGGAAATACTTGAAATATTTCTGTTGTTGGAAAAAATAGAAGTTCAACATGCAAAAGTCCAGAAAAGATGGAAATCATTACAGAAGTAAAATTTGAAATAAAAAGAAGTTCAAGGTGCTACTAGTTTTGCTAGATCAGCGTGCAACTTTGCCCTTTTCTTCTCCAGAATTGAAAGTGCCTCGATTTGTTTGAATTTGTTGAATTGGACCTTCTCAAGTTGTGTTTCATATTCTTCCTGCTTGGTATCAAATGAAATTAGCTTTTGAAAGAGGTGTTGTTGTTCTTGTTGAGCATCTGCTAGAGGTTTGGCTATAGTGGCTCGACTCTGGCGCACTATTGCAAGCTTTTCATTGATTCGACCCAATTCCGCTTCAGGTTTTTCTTCTTCTTTGTCATGAAAAGCTTGAACAGAAATGGCATGGGAGATTCTCATATCAAATTCCTCGCGGGAAGCTTGGATTGGTTGAGCGGCTGCAAAACAACTTTCAATATTGGATTTGATTTTAGTTTCCTCAGTCTCAGTTTCTTGGAGTTGGAATTGAGAAGCTACCCTCTCATTGAGAAGTTCTTTGAACTCTTGAATTAAGGCAGAATTTGGTGTGTTAGCCGGAAGTTCAAAGGAAGAATTCAAAAGATCAGCCAGGAGTTGGTTAAGAATTGGGTCATTAACCCAGGTAGTAGGTGGATGGTCTAAGAGCTTTATGAGCGAACGAAGCTGCTCTCGAGTATTAGTGTTTAATTCGAACGAAGGCCTTGATGTAGCAGGTTTCAAGAGCGTTGGCACTGGCACAGGTACTGCATTTTCTTGGATAACTTTGTTTAAAACAGAGATCAAATTGGCCAAGGTAGCACTTGTAGGAGTGGTGGAAGCATTCGATGTTCCAGGTCTTGGACCAGGAATAGTATGAAAATCAACTTGGCGAGGAGGACTTGGTAGTTTTGGAGGGGTTTCCAAGACTCTAGACCGAGATGAATATGAATTTGTTGTCTCAACATTTTGAGAAGTCGAGTCAGAATCTAGAGCCACTTGGTTCACCACAGAAAGTGTAGCCTGGTTGTTAGGCGAAGATGATTCAAGTATGAGAGTTTGAGTTGGAGAATGTTATGGAGGGTCTTTTGTCAAATCAACCACCGATGTTACATGAGAAGGTGGAAAAACAGCATCAAGTGGTTGAGTAGATCCTGTAGCCTGAATAGAATCATGGGATGAAGAATGCCCTTGATCATGATGCTGTTCTAGAATTGGCTGATCAGGTACTACAGAAGACGTAATCGAATGAGCAGCAGTGAAAGGCTAGTATAAAAGGTACATGATTATGAGTTATAATTCATTTCAATTTAAATAAGACACATAAAAATGTTAAGTGTTACTATAATAAGTCTTTGTTGCCAAATTGGTTGAGGACCAAGGTCCGAATCGGCTGTGTCTTCTGATTGGGAGGAGGCAGCAAGAGTATCCTTATTAGTCGGTTCACTTTCATAAGAACTTTCACTTGATGATAGCAGCACTAACTGGTAAGAAGCATAGAATTGAGTATGGTTAAAAAAATATATACAATTTATAGAACATTTCAAGTTAAAAGAAAAAGTTGTGAGTAATAGTAAGTTACCTTTCGAGAAGTTCTGGTAGGAGTCCTTCTGCTTTTATGTGGTGGTGGTCGAGCAGTGTCAGCTTTTCTCTTGTGAGTTCTTTTTGGTAAATTCTCGGCAACAGGGATTGTTTGAATAGCAGTTTGTTGAATTTCTTCTAAGGTACGAGTGTACCTTGAATAGTAAGCAGCCCACCATTCGAAACAGGATTTGGTGATGTAAGAACTGCGTTCGTAAATCAAGAAATTGAAACGATCCCTGAGTTGTTGATTTTTTAGGAGACAAGTATTGAAATCTTCTTGAGTTGTTAAAACAATGTGGCAGAATGGATCATTATTTCGAGGCTGTGGTGTTAGAATGGCTTGAGAAAATCCTAGCTGTCTGGCTGTTAAATGAGGTGCGTATAGGGTTATTTGAACCTTTCCTTTTTGTGTAAAGGCAGCCTTATCAGAATTACTTGAACAGCCAGCAGGTTTGTCCAACTTCGGTTTACAAGCTCACTATCTTCATTGGTATTGGGAAAGAGCAAACGATCAAGCCAGGCAGGACCGCGATTGCGACGCAAAAAAGGAGTGAAATTGAGTTGATCATTTTCAAAATCCTTGTAGGAATGAAAAAGAGAGAAAACAGCCCATAATCTGTCTTCATCTGATTGGGTGTTCAAAAAATTGGGTTTGTAATTAGACAATCGAAAACCTTCAATGTGTTGCTTGTCAGTATTGCCACCTATAGGTTTTGTCATAAAATTTTCAAAAATAGCATTGAGCCATAATTGAAGGAGCCACAGAGGGCCTCCTGCATTGATTATTTTTTTGTCTCGGAGGTCACAAACAAATTGACCAAGTTCTTCAAAAATGTGCCTAAGAAGGAGTTTGGCCAAATTTAGAACTTTTCCTTCATGAAGAAGAGTGGCTAAGGGAAGGAAAAGCTTTGACATTTGTACGCTTCGAGAACAGAACATAATTGCGTTTAACCAATAAAACAAGAAGGCTACGTGTTCCTCATCTGTGATTCTCGTACCTTTTGCACCCATGTTATGGGCAATGAAGTCGCTGTAGGAGTTGGTTAAGACAACATTATATTGGCGCTTGGGTTGCATGTCAGGGGTACAATCTGGAGAATTGATTGGGAGTCCTGTAATAGCAACTACATCGAGAAGAGACATTCCGATCATTCCACAAGGAAGGTGAAAGTTGTTGGTTGTTCTATTCCAGAAATAGGTCACAGCCCCAATCATCCAAGGGTATGTTGTAAGTGAGAAATGAGAGAGCCTTAGTAGTTCATGTATTCCTAAAGCTCCCCAGTCAGCACTTTTTGTAGGTTCAAGGCGTTGATACCAAGTTGTAAAATCGAATTCTCGAGGATTGATTTTTGAATTATTCCTGAAGGATTTTTTATTAATGAAATGAGAGATGTTAAAAGATTGATTTATCAGCAAATCTTTCCCTTCAGCACTTGGGAAGAAAGAAGATTTTTTGTTCGCTCTCTCAAGAGATTCAATCGGTCCGAGAAAGCAGTGTGTATCTACACCAATTGTGAAGGGGATTAAGATTCTGGTATCGTTAGCTTGCAAATGGGGATCATCAATGACTTCATCATTGACTTGATTGAGAATGTGAAGGGTTGATGGAGATGGTGGCGCTATTTCAGGACCTTTGCCCTTGTCTTGGGTGGCAGCATGAGAGGAGGAACTAGCCATTGTTGAATAGAGAAAAGGAGATTAAAGGTTGGAGATTTTGTGAAGGAGTTCTTGGTGTAAGGAGAATTTAGAGAATAATGAGATTCGAAAGATTTGAACAAAGGTGAGAGTGATGAATTTAAAGTATGTAGTAGCCGTTATTGTGGAAGGAATGTGAATAGGGATAACTTCGTGAGGAAGATGAAGTGGTAGAGAGAGAAAGCGTAAATTTCAGGAAACGTATCGAGTGGATTAGTATTAATGGGGAGTTTAAATAATAATTATTACTGATTTGAAAATTGACGTTTTTAATTTCGAATTAAGTGTTTTATCTTCCGATAATGTTATCGAAGGCAAACACATTAATTCAAGAGGGCAATTTATTGATCGAAAAACATTTTCGATGAAAGTGAATCAATTTGGAGTAAGTCAGAAGTCGTTTTTCGAAGAAAATGTACGCGTAAGTATGAGATTGGAAGTGATTGGCGCAGGTTGGATTTCGATTGACTTATCATATGGATAAGCCTAATCGAATAAAAGATTTGATTTGAATGATTGAGTAAGACAATTGATGGGTTTGTCGAATAGTCAAGGAAGTGGAACAGTTGCTTCTATCACACGAGGAAATCATGGGGAATGGCTACAATCACGCGGCGGGAATGGTTACCAAGAGGAATTGCATTCAAAGTTGTAAACCTTGTAATTAATTGTAATTAATTGTCAGTTATGTAAGACAAATTATAAATACTAGAAAGCATTAGGGAATAGAGGTTGGAACTTTTACTCAGAAAAATACTCAAGTACACTCACATTCCAGCGAATTTCTGAGTCTGCAATCGAGTAACTTTTCTGTAGGGTTCCTTCCATCTTTTCGTTCTTTCAATTTACTTTTCTGTAAATTTAACATTTCAAGTAAATTTACTTTCCAAGTGTCCTTTATTTTCATTGTTCAATTTATCCTTCTGTATTTTTAATCTTTATGTTCAAGCCCCTTTGATTCAGTCAAAGGCATTTCACTGTTTTCCTTTAATTTCGATATAAACTTTTTATTTTCAGCATATTTTTTATCTTAAAAAATTTTATCTTTTTATTTCCTCCATTGATTTACAAATTTTATTTTTATTGTAATCTCAACACCCGTTTAATTTAAGACACTTTGATGTACTTTTAGAAAATTAATACCTGCAAAGAGGAGTAGGTTTCGCTCCCAGACTACTAAATATCGAACCACCATCGATTTGCTAAAAATTGACAAAACAGAAGGCTTGGGTTCGGGCCAATTTCATAATCATAACAGTGGTGCAGAGGAGGTGAAGCAAGTAAGGGGATAAGAACAACATTGAAGTGCCCCCTACGCCTAAATACTAATTCAATTCTTGGGTTCGCATATGTTGGTCAAGCTAACTATATTAGTTGTTCAAACCACACATCAGTTGTCGACGTCTCAATTTAATTGATTCCTACCCCACTGCTATTTAAATCGAATGTATCTGTTAACCACAAAATATAAAGGTCGAAACTTGAGCAAGTATCAATCATGAAAGTTTCAAAGATCGATCGAGGGTTTCACATAGTAATCGAAGAAAAAGAAGGTAAGTTTCGATCGAGTCAACACAAGGTTGAAAGCTAAAGGGCCAATCGAGAAAAGACTCTGAAATTTTGGGTGATAAGTATGGATTAAAGAGAAAGAGAGCTTTCTGTTAGCAAGGTAAGAAATAACAGGTTTTTGTATTGGAGTTGTGTTATGTGAATATGTCATATAAGAGACAAGATATTTATACAGATATTTATTAATTACTATCATAAATATTAAGCCACTAATAACTAATTACATCATAAATACTTTAAGTTATTATCTACTAAAATAATTAACCACGCATTCTAAATACTTAAGTTTTTTCTAATATTCTAATTTTTTAAATATATCCTTCAACTTAAGTAGCAATTTGAGTTTACAATTTATTAAAAAAATCAAATAAAAATTATAAAAATTTGGGTGTAAATAAAACTATTCATGAATAAAAATTGCTATGGTGGATTGTTGCAGCTGGTATTACTAACACGCTGTGTTTGAAAATTTAAAAATTCAAAAACAACATAATCTTCGAACAAGAATCCATCTCTCCAAAAACAACAATAGAATCATGTTTGAAGTTTGTGAATAAATTGTCTTTCACTTTTTAGTTATGTGCTCACTTTTTTTTAATCTATTTTTTTCTCATTGAAGTTTTGTTGTTGTATTCACGTTTTAGTTAAATTTTGAAAAATTTCACATTTTTTTTGTTTTATGTCATAAAATAGAACCGTTGTATTTTACTTTAATCAATGAATAAAATATATTTATTTTATTAAAAAAAATGAAACTACTCGAATTTGAAATGTAAAGTTAACTATTAAAACGGAATACAGACAAAACTATTAATACAGGTTATAGACGGAATTGTTGAAACAAAATGAACTATCAAAACATAATGCAGTAGACAGAACCGTTAGAACTATGCAAACTGCTACAATAAAATAAGATAGAATTGTCAAAACAGGATAAATTGTCAGAACAAAATGACTGACAGTATTATTGAAAAACATATGCAACTAAAATTGTAGGAACTCGAGTGCAAATGAAAAAATTAAAAAAAATATAAATAATACTCTCATAAAAAAGTTTAAATTGTAAAAAAAAAAAAACTCAAAAAATCTGATTCTATGTTATAAAAATAAAAAATAATATTTAAAAAAAAATTTGTGTATTAAAAATTTTGTTATATCATACAAAATATAACGAATTTATAAAATATCTATCAACTACGATCATAAATACTAAGCTATTATCTGTTAACAACCCCCAATCACATATTATAAATACTTCGGTTTTTACTAATATTAATTATAATATTCTCTAACACTTTGGATGAGTTCACACAGTTGAAGGAGTTTTCTACTTTGAAAACCAAACTAGAGTGCTAAACTAGAGTTTTTTTTTTTACTAAAGATAGAGAGACTCGAACTCACAATTTTTTAGATGAATATAGAGAAATTATGTCATTTAAGTTAGAATTCATTGGCGTATTAAATTAGAGTTTGACAAAAAAAAAATTAGTATAATTATTATTTTTATGAATAAAGTGACAAATAAACACATAAAATTTATACTTTGAATATATTAATTTTTTTTAAAAAGAAAAAACAAATAATTTTTTGACTTTTTATCTCGAAGACAAATAAATTAAATTTGTTATTAACTGAAAATACAAAAAAATTTTGATCTTCTAAAATATGAAACATTTAAATCCTTCTTGGGGATTGATTTGTCTTTATATATTTTAGATATAAAGATTTAAATATCTCATATTTTAAAAGGTTAAAAATGTTTTGTATTTTTAATTAGTCGAAATTTATATCTTTGAATTAAAAAATAATGGATCTATTTGTTTTTTTTTAAATATCAATAAAATCTTTTAAAATAGTAGATATAAATATATTATCTTTAAATTAGTCATTATAATTATAGTATAGAGTTTTAATTTAAAATAACTTGTTTATATTTTTTTAGAGACTAATCTATTTAAAATATAAAATTTTAAGAATTTATTTGTGACTTTATTCTATTTTTATTGGTGATTATTTATAGGTAAATTAGTTTGCTATTCAAGCAATTAAGGAAAGGGATACGAAGAACATTGAAGAAGTGCTCCCTACGCCAAATTCAATTCTTGGGTTTCCATAATTCTTGGGTTAGATGTTAGTTCAAATTCTCGTCCTATTCAATAGTATTCATATTGAAATAAGAGAAAGTATAGGAGAATAAATTTTTTTAATAACGTAAATAATATATTAAAAAATTAATTTTAATTTTAAAATTTAAATTTTAAATTAATTAAATTTATTTATGTTAAACGAATTTGAAATATAATTCATTATTCACCTTGTTCACCATTTTTGTTGTTTATTTAGCAAAATTGTCGAAACAATTGTAATATATAATTATATATTGGCTTGCTTGTACGTTTCTTTTATGTTCAGCTGATAATTTGTTAACACTCCAGTTTTTAGTTATAACAATTTTAAAGGATATTGACAAGTTTGGTTTTGTAACTAGTTAAAGATTACTGAGCTCTTTTAACATATAGTTATAGTGTCCTTCAAAGAGTACTATCTATCAAACTTAAAAATTCAACCCACCCCTTAGCTAACTTTTAAAAAAAATTATAAATTAAATAGTTATATGTAGTTGTAGTTTAATTATTAGAGTAATAATAATTATAATTTATAAAATAACTATCAGATATGTAAATTTTTATAAATTCTTTCTGCTCAAGTCAAAATAAATGATCACCTTTCTAATTGAAAAACTATGGTTAATATATTATATAAAGATATAAAATATAATAATTATCAATGGCTAAGAGAAGGAAGAGTTAAATTTTGACCTCCATTTAATTTAGCTTCCAACCTTACATTTTGTAGAGATTTTGATAGTTGAGAACAGAAGAGACTTTGGTTTTGTCTTTTGATACGGTATTGATACGGTAGGAACCAAAATAGTATTACTTGCAAGGAGAGTTGTAAAGAAGTGAAGTTTAATAGAGAAGTTAGGAAATATTTTATTTTTGTCTTCTATAGTGCAGAACCAGAAACAGAGAAGAGAGTAGAAAATTACACACATATGTATCCTAATTTAGCTACCAAGTGCAATGTAACCTACATCCAATTTTCATTACAACAATAATGAAATTTCACTATCTTGTCAACAGATTATTACAATCACCAATTCTCCCTTGGATCTACCTAATCTTATCTGAAACAAATCCAAATTCTAACTCAACCTGAACTTGATTAGGACTCACCATAGTTTTTACCTGCAAAGTGCTAATCCAATTTGTAAAGAAATTCTCCCAAGATCATGACCATAAAATAGATATATATACAAAGAATTTCTGAAATAACTTAGACTTTTTCTCCAAGTCTAGCTCTCTGCCTTTTTTCACTTAATGGCTTTTACATACAAACCTCACCAATTTTTCTTTTACCATTGAAACTCAGGCAAACTAAATTGAGAAAAAGAAATGCATAATAAAAACCATGAAGGAGAAGAACATAAATAGCTCAAAGAGCTATGAGAACCGAAACTAGTGCTCTTTTTCTCTTGCCCTAATTCTTGATCGTTCATCCCTACTATAGAGGAGTGAAGCTTCCAGGACATGGAATTTGCTTCAGCACCATGTTTGTTTTCTTCTCCAATAATCAGAATCAGCAGTGGTGTTCACAGAGGAGAGAGAGGACAGAAACTGTGACATGCAACCATACTTTTCTCTTTCAACCATACTTTCACTATTATCGAGTGACATTAGGTTGACTAGGTTGTGCATCAGTTTGGTGGCCTACAGCATATTTCGACCAGGCCACTAAACATCGACGAGATGCATCGTCACAATGGGAGGTTTGGGTGAGGCTAGTAGTTCTCGCATTTTCTAGGTGGCTAGCATGAGATGTTGGATGCTCGTGCAAACCATCGACTCCATATACACCATCATATTGACCTCCGTTCATCACGGGCATATATAACATGGTATCTTTAGTGGGCTCACATAGAACTGTTTGGTCAGGGTGACCAGCACTTGGTGTTTGTCGTCATGTGACCAAACCGACGATCCTCATCCGCATACTGCGTCCAATGTGAACGAGGCATTTCTTCGAGCCAATTTGTAATTACGACATTCTCACCCCTCAGACAAACAAAATAATAAGCGAATTCCCGCTGCAACTTTGAATATGCTGCGTTAACAAGAACCTTCTTCAAATCCTTATTTTTGAAGTAAGTCATGAAGTTGACAGCAATATGCCTTGTACAAAACACCTGTAAGACATTCGGTGATTTTCATAAACTTCCATCGGCATTCAATGTAGCATCAATTGATTTGTGCCTATCTGAAATCACTAAGACGCGGGATTGTGGTGTGACATGCTGCTGCAAATATGAAAAAAAAAACAACTAAGCCTCCTTCGTCTCACCCTCAACAATGGAAAATGTAATAGGAAATATGTTTGCATTGCCATCTTGAGTAGTAGCCATGAGCAACGTTCCTCTGCATTTACCATACAAGTAGGTGCCATTGATGGAAATAAGTGGTTTGCAATTCTTGAAAACCTCAATACACGGTGAAAACGTTTAAAATACCCGATGAAACATGACAGACTGAACTAGGTTAAGGTTGTGTCACAAGTTGCACCCAAGTACCTAAATACCCACAAAAGTTAGCACATATAAATAGTGACTTTATACATAACTAAGGACAGTGTAATGAATCTTACCAAGTAAGTATATCTACATAGCGAATAACCAACAAGTTGTATGACTCCTCCTAATCGCCATATATCCCAACAATGACTCTCTACTTTTTAAGCCAAACTTTTCTATATGACGCCTTGTAATTGAAATGATTTTCCACACCTCCTTGTAGAACCCTTATGCTAATTATTGGATCTGCTTTGACAATTGTGAATATGTGCTGAGCAATCACCTTCGAATTCAACCTACAATGGTCTTGACCTATTGATGTTTGCATGCATGTATGAGGACCATTGTATCTCTTAACCTCCCTTTTTTCTTAATTTCGGCGATATGCTATGCGTATATTCCAACTACAGCCGGACCCGAACTGGATACACTGTACATCATACTTCAATTGGTCACTCTCTAGTATTTTATACTCCACAGTCCTCCTGATGATGTACGTCTTAACTACCAAGATGACTTCCTCATTGTTTTCAAATTGTTGTCCAATATCAAACTCATTGGTTAGATCCTCTTCGGGGCCTCCATGGGTAAATGACCAATCCGAAGTCATTGTATTGAGATTCAAAGCGAAAAAGTGATCCGGCCGGTCATATGGTCGAGAAATGACAGGTTGTGTCATAGCGATTTATGTGTCACCGTAATAGTTCATCTTTTCTTCATCCTCACCCTCACCCTCGTAAGGAATTTCCATTAGTTCATCATCAGCATCTTCTTCGTCACCAAGGTTAACTTTATAGGGATCCATCATCGGATCCTTGATAGCAGAATCCTCATGACTTTCAACATCATCTTGCATCATGCCAGCATTAGAAAGTTTAACGTTTGACCCCTCTTGACTACTTTCAGGTGACATATTTAGATCAACTATCGTCCCTTCAATATTTTTTCTAATTGTTCCACTTAACGGACTACCATCAACAGTATTCGCAGATGATCCTCACCCACCCAATTCAACTAGAAATACAAATAATTTCAATAGATGAACATTTGTCCATCGGTTGTGCCATGGCCTTATAAGACGTACGTCCTCGTCATCACGTAACCGATACCTAATTCAAAACAACAAAAAATTTCTCAAAATTGTGGTCTAATAAAATTAATAACAAAATAACAAAGACAACTGTAACATACTTTTTATAAAACAAATTGTCATCTATTTCGGTCGAATATCTGTAATAAATTTTTTCACTCTTTTCGTATTTTGTTGTCCAACAAAATGCAATATCAAATTCTTCAACGCTGTTAGACTGTTGACTTCCGATGCCATGTACATAATTACTGGTTGTCTAAACCTAAAAATGATAGAACCTTCTTCATTATACACTATTTCACTATCATAATGAATGGATAACAACGGATTTCTAGACATTGTTGAGAGAAAATTAAAAGATAAAAACCAAAGAGAAGAATGAGTTACTGAGTTTGGATTTCAACCGGCCAGGCTTTTATTTGGCGAGTTCAGTGTGAAGTTCGTCGGGGGTACAGCAAACTTTATAATTTACATGAAGTTTGTTGGGGGGACACGGCGAACTGTATTAATATTATAGAATTCGTCGAGGGTGCGGTGAACTTCCCCTAAATTTAAAAAAAAAAAGTGTATCCTGGTGTTTAAAGTTGATATCATTTTTTTAAAATAATATATATTTTTAATTTATTACAGAAAAAAATTTATGTAGATTTATTCTCTTCTAAGTAATTTTGTAGCATTATGTGTTTCTTCTTCTTCTTTATTTGATTTTTTTTTTGTTTTTATTCTTGTTAAGAAAGTAAAACAAGAAGAAACTTGAGAAAATTCTATGGCAAAAATTTTGGATATGACAACGTCATCAATATGACAAAAATTCTACGATAACGATAACAATAACGACGATAACGATAACAACGATACGTATAAAAAGAAAACAGTGATGACTATAATGATGATAATCATGATGATGAAGATGATGGAGGAGAAGGAGGAAAAGGAGGGAAAGAAAGGAGAAGAAGAAAGACCAATGAGAAAAGAAGGAGGAAGAGGAGGAGGAGGAGGAGAAAGTAGTATCGGTGCGATGAAAACGAAAAAGAAAGAGAAGAAGAAGAAGAAGACGAAGTATCAGGAGTGACAAAGAGGAAAAAAACGTACAGTAGGAATGTAAAGAAAAATGTACACGCGTGAGCGTAAATGACTTGTTGAACTTATTTGATTAAATGACTTGTATGTAAAAATTAATTCTTCGTCAAGCAATTTTTTATTTCAAAAGATTGGTAACTAAAAGCGATTTTTTAATAATTTAAAAGTGATTTTTTTATTACTAAAGATTTAAAACAATGTACAAGATTTTAATGATTTTATTAAATACATAAAAAAATTAAAAAAAATAAATTTTAGAACCTTAAAGTGTGTTTAAAATATTCGTTAGAAAAACTCAACATTTTACATTTATTTTTCTGATTTATAGGCTGAATTTCTCACTTCGTTCAAACAAAAATAAGAAAAAATGATATTTATTTTACATTTTTCATTATTAAGAAGGTATACATAAAGCATATAGTTACTAATTTAGAAATTGGTTCTCTGCAAAGACTTTTCAACTTATCAAGAACTCAAGAACTATGTTGATAATAGGTACTTTGTCTTTCCACAAAAAAAAATAGAATTGGATCAAGTCAAAGCTCAACTTTGATAAATTGAGATGGATAAAGACAAAGCAACTGTACCTTAAGCACTGGCTATAAACCCATTATCCAAGTATAGCAATAGGAAAAGTATAGATAAACAATAAAAATATTAAATAATGTGAATAATGGATATATTGAATGTTCAATTTATTAGGTGTGTAGATGATTATTCTAATATTAAGATTCAGAGGAATAATTTAAGAGTACAGTGTGTTTTTATTTTATTTGGTCAATTTTAGATTCCATTATTCATATTATTCACAAAAATTATTATCTACCTAGCAAAGTATGTATCTTTATATTAATTATAAACCGTTTTAGCAAAAGACATTAAGATATTTACTTATCAAACTCTTTATGATGTATATGATATCATATATTAATTTAAAGGGAGCTACTCACATAAAGACGCTTAAAACGTTTTTTTTAAAGACTTTTTTAATAATTAAAATTTAACCTATATAATCGATTAAATTGTGTTATTTTTGCTAAAATTAGACTAAATAAATCGATTTGACCAAAAAATTAGTAAATTAAATCTTGAACTTATCTAAATTAATATTCTTTTTTTTATAGTAAATGACTATAATACTCTTATTATAAAAAATGACTAAAATACTCTTATTATATAAAGACGTTTAAAACGTCTTTTTTTAAAGACATTTTTTAATAATTAAAATTCAACCTATCTAATCGATTAAATTGTGTTATTTTTGTCAAAATTAAACCAAATAAATCGGTTTGACCGAAAAATTGATAAACTAAATCTTGAATTGATCTAAATTAATATTTTTTTTATAAAAATAATTCTAATATCCATGTTATAGAAAATGACTTAACACACACACACACACACATATTAAAAACTCTAAATGCTAACCATTCTCTTCTCTTTATGTCGTCGTAGGATTAGAATTTAGGATTTTCAAAAATTAATATATATAATAAGAGTATTTTAGTTATTTTTTATAATAAGAATATTATAGTCATTTACTATAAAAAAGAATATTAATTTAGATCAGTTCAAGATTTGATTTACTGATTTTTCAGTCAAATTGATTTATTTAGTCTAATTTTAACAAAAATAACACAATTTGATCGATTATATAAGTTAAATTTTAATTATTAAAAAATGTCTTTAAAAAAAGACGTTTTAAGCATTTTTCTTCAAAGTTAATTATGTATTTATTTATATTTATAAAAAGAATATACAAAAGATAAGGGTCCAATCTGGACAGCCAATAAAATGAAAAGGTTACTCATTAACCCATTACACTACTAATCCTTTACAAGAAACAAAATACGACAACCTGAATGCCTTGAATCTATCTACTGTGGCCACTACCTTTCATTTCTCTTCCTAAATTCTTCAAGGAATTCCACAGCAGATGAATAGAGCACATCAATAGCAGAGTCTTTGGCTTCAAAGATTTTAAGGTTCCGTGCTATCCAGATCTTCCAAGCGAGAATTGCAATAAGAGCAGTGTTTGTCTTCCAATTGGATCTTCTCTTCAGCTCCTCTATAAGCTTTATCCATCGCCTCTAGAAATCGTTAGAGCTGTTGAAGGTGATAAAATTTTCAAATTCAGCTTTTCTCCAAATTTCTCTTGCAAGCTTGCAGTCAAATATGCAATGATTTACTGTTTCTCCTAATTTCTGGCACATCGGACAGACATCTTCAATCGTCAGTAGCCTATTGTGTAATCAGTTTCGAACAGGTAGACCACCGTGGAGAGCTTTCCAAAGGAAGACTTTGACCTTTGGTGGACATTGCAATTCCCACAAGCTATTCCAAACTCTCTTCTCTCTGCACACTTCCGGGAGCTGTTGGATTGGAGGGTGAGAAAGTCTAAAAGCAGTACGGTACCCAGAAGCCACCGAGTAGTATCCGTTTCGTTCCCTACTTCCAGGTAATGCTATCTTTCCCATCTTCTGAGATAGTTGTTTGTAGAATCTCAGTAGCAATATCGGCTCTGAATATGGTTTTAACTAGTTTTTCTTGCCACTGTCTGGAGTTGTTGATGAGTTGGTTTACCCATACCATGTTTGGATTGTGATTGTTTTGCTGGTAGTCTGAAATAGGATTGAACTTCCTTAGCCATGGGTCTTCAAATATCCTAATCCGATTGCCTCTTCCTACCCTCCATTCGATCCCTTCTTCCAGAATCCTCCTTCCATTTAGTAGACTTCTCCAGGCCCATGATGACTGCTGACCTGTTGGGGCTTGTAGAAAAGAGGAATATTTGAAATTAATGCTTTTGTAAATTTTGCTTATTAGGGACTCAGGCTTTGTAAGAATCCTCCAGCTTTGCTTGGCTAGCATAGCTAAATTAAACGCTTTAAGATCCTTAAAACCTAGCCCCCTATACTTCTTCTCTCTACAAATTATATCCCATCTCACCCACTGTAGCCTCTTTTCGGAGACTCTCTGACCCCACTAGAAACTCAGAATATTCTTTTGTATTTTCTCAAGCAATGAATCAGGGAGCTTGAAGCAGCTCAATGTATAGATAGGCACTGCTGTAGCTACCGCCTTCACTAAAACTTCTCTGCCACTAACGGATAGGAGAGATCTCTTCCATGTTTGCAGCTTCCTTTCCACCTTTTCCTTAATGAAATTGAACGTCTGCCTCTTAGATCTATGTACAACTGCTGGGAGTCCCAAGTAGTTATTCTGTCTGCGCATATGTGGAATTTGTAGAGATTTAGCTAGGGCATCTCTAATCTGTGTTGGGGTGTTTTTGCTAAAGAATACTGAAGACTTCGAGAAGTTAATAAGTTGCCCACTAGCGTTCTTATAATCTTCCAAAATCTTTAGTAGTCTCTGGCATTCCTGCTCATTAGCTTTGCAAAATAGGATTGAGTCGTCTGCAAAGAATAAATGACTAATCGTAGGACATCTACCGTTGAGTCGTAGACCTAAGATCTCTCTCCTCTGTTCTCCTCTGTGGAGCAGAAGGGAAAGCCCTTCTGCGCAAAGAATGAAAAGATAGGGGGAAAGGGGATCGCCTTGCCTCAATCCCCTGCATGGTTTAAAGTAACCATGAGGTTAACCATCCATAGTAACAGAGTATGACACAGTGGTAACACATTCCTTGATCCAGTCAATCCATTTAGAGCAAAAGCCCAACTTCTCCATGACTTCCCAAACAAAGCACCATTCAATCCGATCGTAAGCCTTACTCATGTCAAGCTTCACTGCCATCTCATGATCCCCATGGTTATTATTTTTCAAAAAATGCATAAACTCATGAGCTATTAGTATATTATCACTGATAAAGTAACCTTTAATAAATGTACTCTGATTAGCACTTATGATTTTATCCAAAATACCCTGCATTCTGTGGACAAGAATCTTGGATATAATCTTATAGAGGACCGTGCTGAGGCTAATGGGACGGACCTGGCTCATGGTTTCTGTGCCTTGCGTCTTCGGGATTAGGCAAATGTGAGTATGATTGAATGCCCTTAACATCCGACCTCCAGAGAAAAAGCTTTTAATAGCACTACATAGATCACCTTTAATAATCTCCCAATAATGTTGATAAAACTTTGCAGTGAATCCATCATCTCCTGGGGATGAGAACGGATTAATGGAGAATGTAGCTTTCTTGATCTCTTCCTCTGAAACACTTCTAGTAAGTATTCTATTAATAGCATCATTAATTTTTCTCTCCAAAGATTGCATTTCTGCCAAGGCAGTACATGGGTTACAGGAAGTGAACAACTCCTTAAAGTACTCAGTGGCAATTAGGGCAATGCCTCTAGGATCTGTGCTGAAATTACTCGAGCTGTCGTGTAGTCTGAAAATCTTGTTTTTTCGATTTCTACTTTGAAATTTAGCATGAAATAATTTTGTGTTTTGGTCACCCCATTTCAGCCATTGAATTCTAGCTTTTTCCTTCCAATACCTCTCCTCCTGTAAGTAGGCTTCAGCTAATTCTTCCTCCAGCTATAAAATAGTTGATCTTGTTGCTTCTGTCCCCTTTAATTTTTCCAGCTTCAATTGATTTTTCAAATCAAAAATTAGGTTTTGTGAATTGCTAGAGCCAGACTTCTGCCATTCTACCAATACATGCCTGTATTTTTTCAGTTTAGAGAACAGCTTGAACATTGGAGAGCCATTAAATTCAGTCCTCCATGTTTCTTTCACCATATTAAGAACTTCCTCATTGTCACACCATCTTTCCTGAAATCAAATTTTTTTTTTTTTGCCTTGTGCTCCTCCCTGTCCGCCAGTAGCATCAAAGGGCAATGGTCAGAGCCTGTATCATCTAAATTTAGTATTGTTGCTTGCGGGTAATTTGCTCTGAAATGATGTGTAGAGAGGCATCTATCCAGTCGTTCCATAATTAGGTTGTCACCGTATCGTCTATTGCTCCAAGTGAATTTTCTCCCTTCGTAACCCAAGTCCACCAGCTCACCCTCACTAATGAATTTGAAAGCCTCTATTGATGAGGCCGACTTCATTCTTCCTCCCTCTTTCTCATGATAGGTGGAGATGGCATTAAAGTCTCCTATCACAAGAAAATAGGGGCTGGCTGTCATTTTGATCTCAATAATTCTTCGGTATTGATTAAACCGAATGTTGTCATCACAATGTAGATGAACAACAACTACTTTCCATTTTTTTGTTTGGTAGGGTCTGTCCACTCAAAGAAAATAAAGAAATCATCGCTAGAAAGAATTGAGACAGCTGCATTATCCTTCCATGCCAGCACTAGCCCACCAGATTGACCCCTAGGATCCACACAATATGCCTGCTGAAAACCTGCTTTGTTGCATTGAGTTGTAACATTCATGATAATATTCTTAGTTTCACATAAAAACATTATCTCAGGGGAATAAGATTTAGAGATCCCTTGTATGTTGTGAACTGTCAGGGGACTCTCCATACCCCGACAGTTCCACATCATCATCTTCATGGGTCACTGGGTGCCCATTGTGGGGTGGCACCCTCTCCCTCTTCCGCTTGCACCTTTTCCTCTAAGCAGAATTTCTTCTTATTGAGTGGAACCCTTTTTCCATGTGAACTCCTTTTAACTCCTAACACTGTGATAGTTTTTCTCGCTAATTGCTTTAAGTTTTGTCTCTTGTTGGTAGATTTTGTGAGCTACTGCCCTTGTTCTCCAAACACAAAGCATGTCGTTGCTTCAATCCCCTTTAAATATTCCTTTTTGTCTCTTTCTTTAGCATTGTTTCTTTCTATTGCTGAGCCGGTATTGATTTGTGGAGAATAGTTTGCTGCTTGTATTTTCTTTTGAACGATAGCATTACTCATAACTTCTTCTTCCTCACTTCTCCCATCTCTTTCCTGAGACTGCATTAATAGATTGGCCAGTCCCTTAATTAAGTTGACTGGAGTTGGCTTTTTGGCCCTGTTGTGTGAGCTCTCTTCCCCTTTAGGTAGATAAGTATTAGGATTATCCTTCGTAGCACCTTCTCTTCTTCCCGTTTGGTCGGCTTTCAACCAATCCCCCCACTTTTCTTCTTCCATCTCTCCCTTCAACGAATCTTCAATTTGAAAAATGCAAGCTCTTGTCTCATGTCCAATGAATTCACAATAATTGCAAAAAGTGCCGATCCGTTCATACTTTAATGCAACTTCAAATTGTTGGTTTTTGGGCCTAGCAAGCTTGACATATCTCCTGAGAGGTTTTGTTATATTCAAGTTTACCTGTATTTTAATGATGCTATGCTCCTTGCCTCGAACCTGGAAGATATCCACATCTAGCACCTCTCCAAATGAGCCTCCTATCTTCCTTCCTAATTCTTTAGTCTTGAATTGTTCTGGCAAACCCCAAATTTGTATCCATATTGGCACGTGAGCAAAATATATTTCTGCATTATTCTCATCCTCCTTCCATCTCCTAAGATTCAGGATGTAGTTTTTGAATAGCCAAGGGGCACCCCTCTCAATACGAAGCATATCCTTCTCATTTCCAAAAAAGAATTGAAATATATTTTTTCCATGATCTACCACTTTAAAACCCTCCGGTTGCCTCCATATATAGTACATAGCAGCCTCCACAGTACCACTTGAGAATGGTTTATCCGCCAAAAGTCTCCCAACTAAATTTTTTGCACAACGTTCAGTCCCAACTTGCACGTCTTTCTCGTCAAAACTGATTATTGTGTTTTCTTCTTCAGGTTGCAGTCTTGGATTGCTAGCAGGATTTCTCTGCCAAACCCTAGCAGAGCACGTTAAACCTCAAGGGCATTTATAAAACATTCTTTTGTTAGAAATATAAACACTTATGTTTGTTCTATTTTTTCGTGGTAGGTTAACAAATTACAATTTGGAAAGATAGGAAATTCGAACCCGTAACCTCTTAATTGAGTATGAGGAGTCTATGACATTTGAGCTATTACTCATTGGCCTTTCAAATTTGGAAAGATAGGAGACTCAAACCCACAACCTCTTAATTGAGTATGGAGAGTCTACGCCATTTGAGCTATTACTCATTGACAAAATTTGGAAAGATAGGAGACTCGAACCCGCAACTTTTTACGTTTTAAGCATCTTTATATAAGTGACTCCCTAATTTAAAATACTTTTTCGTAAACCGCACAAGTTATTATACTGACCGTACAAAAATTTAAAAAAGAATAGTCACGTTGTCTTTGACATAAGCCAATTTATATTATTAAAAAATATAAAATTATTTTTATTGAGTTATTCTGTATCATATTATTACAATTATAATGATTATTTTTTGAATGGTTAAATATGATTAAATTTATTTTAAAATTATATTATTTTTTATAAATTAATTAATTTTATATATTATTTATTCCAAAGTATATAACAATGTTAATTTTAATTATAAAACATCATGGGATATTAAACTTATAATATTCTAAATTCTAAAATAAAAAACGTTTGATAACAAAAAATATTAACGAAAAACAACAAAAATTTATAATTAATAAATATTAAATAAAATAAATTTAGATTTTTTTTATTTGGAATTTTTTTTCTATAAAAGGAAGATTTCGTTAGTTGTATGCTTCTACATTTCAACCAATTCAACTTCCTTCTCTGTTCCTGCCAAACACTTTTCATGCACATGTTGTCGAACAGTAATGATAATACGATCATGATGGCTCTAGCAATCATCATCTTTCTCATATCTATTGCTTCACAAGCTTCAATAAACATGCTGTTAACTACAACAATGGCCATGCCATTAAGTTCTGAGACTGATAAGCTTGCTTTGTTGACTTTGAAGGACAAGCTTACTAATGGTGACTCATGCTCTGCCATCATGGAATGAGTCTCTCCATTTTTGTGAATGGCACGGCGTTACATGTGGTCGCCGCCACAAGAGAGTCTCAGCATTGCATTTGCAAAATCAAGACTTGGGTGGTACTCTTGCACCATCATTGGGAAATCTAACCTTCCTCAAGAAGCTCAATCTTACTGACCTCAACTTGTACGGTCAGATTCCAAGACAAGTTGGTCGTTTAAAGAGGCTGCAGATTCTTAGCTTCCAGCAGAATCATCTTCATGGTGAGGTTCCCCGGGATGTTGGTCGATTGAAGTCGTTGTACGCTCTCGAACTAACGAGAAATAATCTTCAAGGTGAGATTCCTATGGAGCTGATCAACTGCTCAAGTCTTAAGAAAATTGACTTGTCCTACAACAATTTAACTGGGAAAGTTCCATCATGGTTTGGATCCATGATGCAACTTACTATGTTGGAGCTTGGATTCAATAATCCAGTTGGTAATATCCCACCAACCTTGGGGAATCTTTCATCACTTGATACATTGTATCTTGCAGGAAACAATTTGGAAGGTCCTATAATTCATGCTTTGGGGAGGTTGTCAAATTTGGAGTACCTCTCTTTGAGTACCAATAATTTGTCAGGCCAAGTTCCTAATGCGTTCTACAACCTTTCAAATCTTCAAATAATAAATTAAAATATTTACTCTTAAAATAACATTAAACATACTTTTCTTAAATAATAAATTAAAATAATACAACATATATAATAATTATTAGTTGAAATAAAACATAAAAAGAACAAAAATGCTATATGTATACTAAAATCAGCTACTAATGTATTTGTGTATAAATACATGTGTGGTTTTGATGAGTTTAGAAAATTCTAAATTAATATTTCTGATGACTAAACATTATTAATTACAAAATTATTAATTTGATTTTCATTTAACATATGTTAATTAATAATTTTGTGATGCAGGTTTATTATTTGGCCGAAAAATTAAAAGAAAGGCTGCAAGCCCAAGTGTGAATTTATTTCTCATTCAGCTTTGATTCAAAAATGTTCAATGAAGTATAGCTGAATTGTTGTGATATTAATTGGGCCAAATTGAACTATTATTGCTGCAAGCCCAAATTAATATTGATACTACATGACCCAATGCATGATCCGAAACCAATTAACCAGGAAAGCAAATGTTGTTATTGCTTTATGCCTTCAACAGATCTCAGCCTTCACCATGTAATGGAATTCAAATTTTATTAAAGTAAAGTTAATAAATACATGAAAACTATGAGAGAGAAACTAACATTGATTAGATGACTTGTCTTAATAAGGCACGCTACCTAAAAGCAAAGGGAAGTAAAAGCAAATCATTTTCTTAATTAATGTGTCAATATCCATTGTTTGCTTCTCTTTTCTTCTCTCTCTCACTTTCTTTATCTTGTTTCGGACATTACCCAGCAGCCATGGAAGCTACATCTAGCCACCGAAAAGAAGATGAAGCAAGCAACAAGACTATCTCAATGATGGCAAGAAAAAGAAAACATAAAGTATGATGTGGCTAAGATTTTCATTCACCTGTGGTAAGATCTTGTGAAGAGATCTTGGCTCCTCCACACCAAAAATGGAAGTGAAGATCTTGGCCAACAGAGAAGAAGATCCTTGGAGAAGATGGCTTGTCTCTGAGTCTGCTCAACCATCACAGGAGGTAGCAGCAGTGGCTACGTGATGGAAGAGGCAGAGATAGGAGCAGATGAAGCTATCATCATTATGAAGCATCAAGGGCCAGAAGTTCATCTTGGAGAGCAAGCCAAGGATGGAGCGCTCGGATTGATGAAGATTGAAGACCAAGGAAGGACTAGAGGTAATTGCATGTTGGGTTTTATATGGGTTATCTCCTCTCTCTCTCTCTCTCTCTCTCTCTCTCTCTCTCTCTCTCTCTCTCTCTCTCTCTCTCTCTCTCTCTCTCTCTCTCTCTCTCTCTCTCTCTCTCTCTCTCTGGCCGAATCAGTTATGTGTGAAGGAAAAGAAGTTAAGCTTGGTTTTCTCCCTATAACTAAAGGTGAACAGTCAGGGTTTGAAAAAAGGAGTTAGGAGTAAGGAGTGAGAGTACAAGGCACAGTGTTCTCAGAGCTACCTAAGCTAACATATGTTCTTCTCCTTCAATGTATTCTGTTTTGTAATTTTCTGTTTAATTTTGTCTGTCTTGAGTCTCATGAAAAAAGGCAAACAGTGAGATTTGTAAGAAAAAGACATAGAGCGGAAAAAGGCAGAGAGTGCAAAATTAAAAGAAAAAGCCATAGATGTCCTTAGAGTTCCTTTGTACATCTGTGTTGTGTATCATGATTCTGTGGGAATCCCCTTGTAAGTTGGGTTAGCACTTTACAGTCTGTAATCAGGATGATTATAGTGAAATTCCATCATAATTGTGATGGAGACTGGATGTAGGCTGCCTTGCACTTAGCAGCAGAACCAGGATATATCTTGGTGTAATTCTCTCCTTCTTCTACTCCATTTCTGTTTCTGCTGACCAGGAGATAATACTGAAAAATATCTCGTGCTGACTGAGTGACAAAAAGAAAAGTCTCGTGGCTGGGGACGAGACAAAAGAAAAAGTCTCATGGCTAGTTATGAGATAAAAAGACAAAAAGTGTCCAGAAGTAGTCTCAAAGGCCAACAAGTGTAACTAAGCGCAAAAGGGGCTAAGATTCAACTCCCCCTTCTCTTAGCCACTGATATCCATCAATTGGTATCAGAGCTTGGTCTCAAAGAGATCAAGCTTTGCAGCTTAGAGAAAAGATTCAGATGGCAGAAAGTAGTGGCTCAAATCTGGTGTCCTACAACCTCACAGAGGGACAGTCAAGCAACAGACCCCCTCTTTTCAATGGGAAAAACTATACCTAGTGGATTATCGACTATGGAAGATTATCCTGGACGGCCCTCAATTTCCAACTAACACAAGTGCTGAAGGAGTAGTCACTCTTAAACCAGAAGCAAGCTTGACCGAGGAGGATAGAAAGAAGGTAGAGCTAAATGCCAAGGCTGTAAATCTGCTCAATTGTGCTATCAGCTTTGAGGAATACTGACGGGTATCACAATGCACAACGGCAAAGGAAATCTGGGATAAACTGCAAATCACTCGTGAAGGAACCACCATTGTGAAGAAGACTCGGATAGACATGTTAAACAGAGAGTATGAAATGTTTGCAATGAAGGAAGGAGAATTCATTGATGAACTGTTCGAACGGTTCAACACCATCATTGTTGGCTTGGATGCTATGGGAATAACACATTCTGATTCTGTGCTAGTGAGAAGAGTGTTAAGATGTCTCACAAAAGAGTGGGAAACAAAAGAATTAATAATTTCTGAGAGTAGTGGTCTTGATTACATGACATACGATGATTTAAGAGGAAATCTTCTTGCATTTGAGAACACTTATTTAAAAAGGGATTCAAAAAAGAAAGGAATTGCATTTTCATCTGTGACTAACCCCCTGGATGATGAATCCAGTGATTCTGAAAATGAATTTGTGTTGTTTGTCAAAAAATTCAGGAAGATGGTGAATCTCAAGGAGAAAGGCAAAGGAGATAGCTCAAGAAAACAGAAGAAAGATCTCAGTAAGGTAACATGCTACAACTGCAAGGAAATGGGACATTTTAAATCTGACTGTCCTAAGTTGAAGAAGGAAGAAAAGGCAAAAAGAGAAAAGAAAAAGGGGCTCATGGCCTCATGGGAGGACTTGGAAAATGACTCAGATGATGATGAGAAATCTAAAACCAAGTCTCAACCATGTCTCATGGCAGATCATGTAGATCAGGTATGCCTAGTGTTCATACCCTGAGTCAAGCTGTCCGACCCGGGATGTTTAGCGACAAGCCGACCGACCTCTTCAGGTCAGACTATCCTACCTCTTCTCAAAGAGCTCGGCCAATGCCCGACCTCTTCTCAAAGAGCTCGGCCAAATCGCCAAAGGAGCCCAAAGCAGGCCCAAAATAAAGGAACACAGCCCAATCTAAAGGCAGAAAGATAAAGACGGTTCCCCTAAAGATAAGATAACTTCGCTCAAAGATAAGATAAGATAAGATAAGATAACTATCTTATCTCCAGAGAGGTCACTCCTCACCATTATAAATACACTAGAGCACCCAGGTATAACTCATACTCTGATTCTACTCAATACCTGCTTAATATCCTTGCTAACTTAAGCATCGGAGTCCCTTGCAGGTACCCCCCATCCTCCGGGGACGAAGGATGAGCACCACCACCAAGTCCAACACGTCGGACACGGTGGCTCTAGCCACCATCAACAAGTCGGACACAACAGCTCCGACCAGTACAGAAGATCTCGTCCGAGATCGACCTACAATTTCAAGTAACCCTCGGAACATTGGCGCCGTTGCTGGGGAACCTGGAAGTCATCCCACCACTATGGCGGACAACCATGACAATGACCACGATTCAGATCTAGAGGATAGAACGCCGCACAAAAACGCAGACACTATACCAAAGGATACTCCTCAACGTAACAACGAAAAGGATTCTCCAAATGCGGGAGCCATGGAGGCGCTTCAAGACCGTTTAAAACAACTGGAAGAAGAAGCCCTACATCAACGAAAGGCTGAGAAAGACCTACAAAGGGAGATAAAGTGACGCCAGGAATTGGAGAACAAACTCCTAAAACTCGAAGCCGATCTCAAGGTCAAAGCTAATCGATCCTCTCATGAGGATAGCTCCTGCAAGGACCAAGATCCATTCACCAAAGAGATCATGAAAGCTAAAGGTCCCAAAGGACTTCAAAGCTCCAGACATGACTCTGTACGACGGCACATCAGATCCAATCCATCATCTTAGCAATTTCAGAAGCAGGATGTATCTCACGGAGGCCTCAGATGCAATCCGTTATTCTCCATCCAGTGGGACAAAGCCAAACACGCACCGAGCGTATTAGGGATCAAGCAAGGAGATCGAGAGAAGCCTTCGCAACTACATGAAAAGATTCAACAAAACATGTCTGGGCATACAAATTCTGCCAACAGAAGCAGCTATCAGGGGCCTCATCAATGGTCTACGAGAAGGACCTTTTAGCCACTTAATATCCAGGAAGAACCCAAACATCTCTAAACGAGGTACAAGAACGAGTAGAGAAGTACATCAACATGGAGGAAAACTCTCGACTAGGAGAGATCTCAAAAACTGAACATTCCTACTCCTCTCGGGATAAGGATAAAGAGTCCAAGAAAAAAGAAGATCAACATGGAGAGAAGCCTAGAAAATACCACAATTACACCCCCTTCGGGTGTCTGTTGTGGATGTCTACCGAGAAAATGCAACACTGAGAAGATCCCATCAACTCGCCCAATCAAAAACAAAGAGGTCGGACGCGTTGAAGGTCCACCTCACACCAAAGAGGTCGGACGCGTTGAAGGGCCACCTCACACCAAAGAGGTCGGACGAGTTGAAGGTCCACCTCACACCAAAGAAGTCGGACGAGTTGAAGGTCCACCTCACACCAAAGAAGTCGGACGCGTTGAAGGTCCACCTCACACCAAAGAGGTCGGACAAAGTTGAAGGTCCACCTCACACCAAAGAGGTCGGACAAAGTTGAAGGTCCACCTCACACCAAAGAGGTCGGACGAGTTGAAGGTCCACCTCACACCAAAGAGGTCAGACAAAGTTGAAGGTCCATCTCACACCAAAGTGGTCGGACAAGTTGAAGGTCAACCTCACACCAAAGAGGTCAAACAAGTCGAACGTCTCACACCAAAGAGGTCGAACGAGTTGAACGTCCACCTCACACCCCTGAGAGATATGTTCATGGAGGATTCGCAGGAGGAAGGATCTCTAAATCATCTCGCAAAGGACACCTCAAAGAGGTATATTAAGGAAGGGAGAGAGGTTTGAATAGGACTATGGGGTGCAAACAAGCCTTCCGAGATTTTGAAAATTCTTAGGGCAACCACCCATTCTTACCCAACCAAGGGAAAGTGAAAAGCTCTTATTATACCTCGTAGTGGGAAGTCTGGCAATAGCCTCATCACTAGTTAAAGAAGACAAAAGTGGGCAACAACCTGTCTACTTCATCATCAAGGCTCTACAAGGGGCCAAACTAAACTATCAAGAGATAGAGCAGTTCGCCTACGCCCTCATACTCACCTCTCGATGACTCCACCCATACTTTCAAGCTCACACTATCAGAGTTCGGACCAACCAGCCCATAGAAGGCATCCTACAGAAAACAGACTTAGCAGGAAGAATTCTACAGTGGGCAGTCAAGTTATCCGAAATCAATCTTCGACATAAAGCTTAGACAGCCATCAAATCACAATATCTGGCCAACTTTATTACAGAGTACACTGACACCCCGGGAAATCCTACAAGATGGAAACTCTACATGGACGACTCTTCAAATAAAACCGGGAGTGGTGCAGGCATAATTATATAAAGCGATCAGGGAAGCCAAATCAAGCTAAATGACCAAGTTGAATACGAGGCACTACTCGCTGGTTTAAGGCTAGCTAAGAAGGTAGGAGCTTACCATGTCCAGTGATTCACAAGTAGTCACCTCACAAATAGAAGGGAGCAACCAAGCTGAGGATCCCACCATGAAAAAATACCTTGGGTAATTCGGGGGACCGTGGACAAAAATAGAAAACAGATCGGACATTTCGGGGAATATGAAATCCGACACATACCTCGGGAGCAGAATGCCCGAGCTGATGCACTTTCAAAATCAGCCAGTACCAACAGCTCGGATAATTCGGGGAATATAAAGTCCGACACATACCTCGGGAGCAGAATGCCCGAGCTGATGCACTTTCAAAATCGGCCAACACCAAACCAGGGGACAATAATAGAAGCCTCATCCAGGCTACATTACAAGACCACAACAAGGAAGGAAAACAAGCCCTCTCCTCAGAGTTCGGCGACACCAACTCATTCTACGAAACCTCCTAAGTCGCACACAGTACTCAGGGTCAGCCACAGTAACACGCATTAAAACTATGGAATCCAGTCAATCAGACATGCTGTCCGGGATCTTAGTATACATCTCAGCAATATTTTTTCAAGAAGACATAGGTCAACCGTGGGGTTATTACCAAACAACTCGGACAAATAAAGAAACAACTCAGACAATAACAACAAAATATCAAGTGTCAGATACAACAGTAAAAGGAAAACCCCATGACTCACACGAAAGTCCAGGGGCACCCTTTGGAGGCAACAAGAGAGCAAAAACCCAAATACAAAGTCAAAGCTTTACATCAAAAGCATGTTAGCTTCTACATTGCCCCACCAGAGGAACTCATCAATGTAACATCACCTTGGCCGTTCGCAGAATGGGGACTCGACCTCCTCGGACCCCTTCCCCAAAGATTGGGACAAGTCATGTTCCTCATTGTAGGGGTGGATTACTTCACAAAATGGATTGAGGCAGAGCCCCTAGCTAATGCCACTGCTCAAAGAAGTCGAAAATTCTTGTACAGAAACATTGTTACAAGGTGTGGGGTTCCTTACTCCATCACCACAGACAATGACACTCAATTCACAGACGCAGGCTTTAGAAAGTTGGTAGCCGACTTGAAAATAAAGCACCAATTCACATCCGTAGAATACCCACAGGCTAATGGACAAGCAGAAGCTGCCAATAAGGTCATACTAGTCGGGTTAAAATGGAGGCTACAGGACGCAAAGGAAGTTTGGGCTAAAGAGCTCCCACAAGTCCTATGGGTATATCGGACAACTCCACATTTCACCACAAAGGAATCACTTTTCCGATTGGCTTATGGAATGGAGGCAATGATACCGGTAGAAGTCGAAGAAGGATCTCCCAAAACGATCCTCTACAACAAAAAAAGCTCATCCTAAATGACATCGGAACAAGTCGACCGGGAGAGGGAAAGCTAGCAGCTAATTGGAAAGGACCCTGCCAAGTCACAAAAGTACTGGGGAAAGGTCACCACAAAGTGTCCGACCTCGAGGAGCGAGAGCTACCAAGGTCATGGCATGCCTACAAAAGGTGCCAGGCCGAGATCTAAAAGATTGCCCAACCTAGAAGGGTAAGCACTAACATGTAAACACTCTTATTCATATCTTCATTTTATTGTTTAAAAGTTTTCAGATTCCCTAAAAAGTTTCCTACCAAGACGTCCGATTACGACAGGTCGGTAAGGCCGCCCGATCACGACAAAGGTCGGCAAAGTGAAAACCATCTTCACCGTCCGACCACGATGAAAACTGAATTCATTGTTTGATTTCGACAAAAGGTCGGAAAGGTGAAAACCAAATTCACCGCCCGATCACGACAAAGTCGGCAAGATGAAAGCCAAATTCATCATCCGATTACAAAGCGACAGGTCAGCAAGGTGAAAACTAACTTCACCACCCGACCACGATGAAAACCGAATTCATCGTTTGATTTCGACAAAGGTCAACAAAGTGAAAACCAAATTCACTGCCCAATCAAGACGCATTGATCTGAAACATTCATTGTCCGATTATAAAGCAACAGATCGGCAGAAAGTGAAAAATAATTTCACTGCACGATCACGATAAAGATAACCGTTCGATAAAGATGAAAACGCGATTCACCCAAAAGACGATCTAAAGATGCCAACCACTTTCTACAAATCGGCAAAGATGAACACAGAATAATGTAAGAAGTTATCAAAAGCAATCCAAAAAAGAACCTGATGAGGTCTTACGAATAGCTAAAATAATAACTTAAAGACTGGCCGACGTTCAGAAGTCGGACCGAGTCAACCCAAGTTATAAGTAAACCTTGGAAAGAGGTCTGGCCAACCCTATTAAAGAGGATTACTTTAACTTAGAAAGAGATCGACCTAACGACGTCGGTTTCCTACAAAACAAAATTATAAAAGTAATCCCTGAAAGAGACCTGACAAAGGTCCAAGAAAGAGGGTTACAAAAATAACTTAGAAAGAGATCGACCTAACAAAGTCGGTTTCCTACAAAACAAAGTTATAAAAGTAATCCCCGAAAAAGTCCTGACAAAGGTCCAAGAAAGAGGATTACAAAAATAACTTAGAAAGAGATCGACCTAACAAAGTCGATCTCCTACAAGACAAGTTATAAAAGTAATCCCTGAAAGAGACCTAACAAAGGTCCAAGAAAGAGGATTACAAAAATAACTTAGAAGAGATCGACCTAACGAAGTTAGTCTCCTACAAAACAAGTTATAAAATTAATCCCTGAAAGAGACCTGAATAAGGTCCAAGAAAGAGGATTACAGATATAACTTAGAAGAGCCCGACATGACAAAGTCGGCCCAAGCGACAAAAGTTATAAAAGTAATCCCTGAAAGAGACTTGAACAAGGTCCAAGAAAGAGGATTACAGACATAACTCAGAAGAGACCAACAAGGAGAAGTCGAACCAACAAAAGCTAAAGAAGGATCGACAAGAGAAGTCAGACAAACGAAAAATGTGCGCTAAAACAGACATAGCTCCACCCAAAAAAGCCACAGCTCCACGACAAGGCTATCAAAATTGTTCAGACTGACTAAAAAGAGTTCTACGAGAACACTAAAAAGTCATCAGACAAATTAGCCCCAAGGACCATCTCGACCAAGAAGAAAGTGGACAAAATCAGAAGTGATCAAAAGAGGTCGGACAACAAAGTACCGACACTCTACAAAGATCCACAAAAATGGACAAAGACATCTCACAAACGGCCAGAGGAAGGCCAGGAATGTTTTGCTAAAAGGTACGAAGTCTTGAAAAAAGACACTACTTAAAAAGCGAAAAGCACAGCCTCAAAAGCAGAGCTAAAAAGTCATCCAAACAAACTATAAAAAGGTTCCCCATCGGAACACTACCTAAAAAGTTGTTGGATTATGACTAAAAAGCCCGAACAGCAAAGACAAACAAGTCAGAAGAAGGCTGAAAAGTCCCCTCAACAAAGTAAAAGGGGCAATACCAGACTCGCACAAGGAGAAACTACTCAAAGATCGACCAAAGTCCGGATGCTTGAGCACGACTTCCCCGAAGAGATCGAAACTCTGAAAGCACAGTCTCACGGAAAAGTCCGAACTCAAGGAGGGACAAAGTCATACAGGTCGACGTCAGCTAAAGAAGAGGTGCAAGTACGACTTCAAAAAAGAACAAGCCAAAAGGTTGGGAAACAACTTAAGGCTCAAATGCGCTTAGCCAAAAAGGATACAACTCCACTCAAAGAAGGCACAATCTCAAACAGGGCTACGAACATCATCCAAGACTAAAAAAAGGTTCTATATAAAGAACACTAAAAAGTCATTGGACAAATCACTAAAAATCCGGATATCAAGCCGGAAGGACAACTTCGCCAAAGCAGAGGGTTGTCAACACAAACTTAAAGCAAGGCGTGATCCAGAAGACAAGGGTAGAAAACCCACGCTACCACTCAAAAGAGGTTGGACTGTGAAGTACCAAACCTCTAGAAAATCTGCAAGATTGCAAAGCAATGAAGAAACAAGCAAGACAGATGCTTGAGCATTATGGTGCGCGAAATTGTGAACAATACTTTTCACAACTCTCATAATCCCTGGTAATGGCTCCAAAAACGTGGTAGCTCAATACCATGGCATTACACAACTTCGCACAACTAACCAGCAAGTGCACTGGGTCGTCCAAGTAATAAACCTTACGTGAGTAAGGGTCGATCCCACGGAGATTGTTAGTATTGAAGCAAGCTATGGTCATCTTGTAAGTCTTAGTCAGGCAAACTCGAATGGTAATGATGATGAACGAAAATAACACAAAGGTAAAGATAGAAATACTTATGTAATTCATTGGTAGGAACTTCAGATAAGCGCATGAAGATGCCTTCCCTTCCGTCTCTCTGCTTTCCTACTGTCTTCATCCAATCCTTCCTATTCATTTCCATGGCAAGATTAAGCAAGGGTTTCACCGTTGTCAGTGGCTACCTCCCATCCTCTCAGTGAAAGCGATTGCATATGCTCTGTCACAGCATAGCGGAATTCATCTGTCGGTTCTCAATCAGGCCGGAATAGAATCCAGTGATTCTTTTGCGTCTGTCACTAACGCCCCGCCCTCAGGAGTTTGAAGCACGTCACAGTCATTCAGTCATTGAATCCTACTCAGAATACCACAGACAAGGTTAGACCTTCCGGATTCTCTTGAATGCTGCCATCAGTTCTCGCCTATACCACGAAGACTCTGATCTCACGGAATGGTTGGCTCGTTTGTCAGGCGATCAATCATGCATCGTGCAATCAGGAATCCAAGAGATATTCACTAAGCCTCAAATGCTTGTAGAACAAGAGTGGTTGTCAGTCACTTTGTTCATGGGTGAGAATGGTGATGAGTGTCAATCATCACCTTCATCAAGTTGAAGAACAAGTGATATCTTAGAACAAGAACAAGCGGAATTGAATGGAAGAACAATAGTAATTGCATTAATACTCGAGGTACAGCAGAGCTCCACACCTTAATCTATGGTGTGTAGAAACTCCACCGTTGAAAATACATAAGCATAAGGTCTAGGCATGGCCGAATGGCCAGCCTCCCAATGATCTAAGATAGCATAAAAATGAAGATAGCTACCAAAGTCTGATCTAGAGATCTAAAGTGATCAAAAAGATTTCTAATACAATAGTAAAAGGTCCTATATATAGAAAACTAGTAGACTAAGGTTTACAGAGATGAGTAAAAGACATAAAAATCCACTTCCGGGCCCACTTGGTGTGTGCTTGGGCTGAGAAATGAAGCATTTTCGTGTAGAGACTCTTCTTGGAGTTAAACGCCAGTTTTAGTGCCAGTTTGGGCGTTTAACTCCCATTTGGATGCCAGTTCCAGCGTTTAACGCTGGGATTTCTTGAGGTGACTTTGAACGCCGGTTTGGGCCATCAAATCTTGGGCAAAGTATGGACTATCATATATTGCTGGAAAGCCCATGATGTCTACTTTCCAACGCCGTTGAGAGCGCGCCAATTGGGCTTCTGTAGCTCCAGAAAATCCACTTCGAGTGCAGGGAGGTCAGAATCCAACAGCATCTGCAGTCCTTTTTTGTCTCGGAATCAGATTTTTGCTCAGAACCCTCAATTTCAGCCAGAAAATACCTGAAATCACAGAAAAACACACAAACTCATAGTAAAGTCCAGAAAAGTGAATTTTAACTAAAAACTAATAAAAATATACTAAAAACTAACTATATCATATCAAAAACATACTAAAAACAATGCCAAAAAGTGTATAAATTATCCGCTCATCACATTACTTCCAAAGAGATCGAAGCTCTGAAAAGCACGATCTCATGGAAAGATCGAACTCAAGCAGGGGCACTGTTTATACCCTGAGTCAAGCTGTCCGACCCGGGATGTTTAGTGACAAGCCGACCGACCTCTTCAGGTCAGACTATCCTACCTCTTCTCAAAGAGCTCGGCCAATGCTCGACCTCTTCTCAAAGAGCTCGGCCAAATCGCCAAAGGAGCCCAAAGCAGGCCCAAAATAAAGGAACACAGCCCAATCTAAAGGCAGAAAGATAAAGGCGGTTCCCCTAAAGATAAGATGACTTCACTCAAAGATAAGATAAGATAGGATAAGATAACTATCTTATCTCCAGAGAGGTCACTCCTCACCATTATAAATACACTGGAGCACCCAGGTATAACTCATACTCTGATTCTACTCAATACCTGCTTAATACCCTTGCTAACTTAAGCATCGGAGTCCCTTGCAGGTACCCCCCACCCTCCGGAGACGAAGGATCAGCACCACCACCAAGTCCAACACGTCGGACACGGCGGCTCCAGCCACCATCAACAAGTCAGACACAACATCTCCGACCAGTACAGAAGATCTCGTCCGAGATCAACCTATAGTTTCAGGTAACCCTCGGAACACCTAGCATCCAAACGGAAGGAAAATATGTGATACATGGACAGCGGATGTTCTAGGCACATGACCGGAAAAACAACCTTCTTCATAAAGCTTGATGAGTATGATGGAGGACTTGTCACTTTCGGCGATGATGGAAAAGAAAAGATAGTGGCCGTTGGAAAAGTTGGTAAAAGCTTTTCATCTTGTATAAATGATGTTCTTCTTGTAAATGGTTTGAAACATAATTTACTTAGTGTAAGCCAATTGTGTGATTTAGGTTTTGAAGTTGTTTTTAGAAAATTTGTGTGTTTGGTTGTTTGTGAAAAAACTGGGGATATTTTATTTGAAGCTAAAAGATGCAACAATGTGTATGGATTAACTCTTGAGGGCTTGAAAGAACAAAACGTAACATGTTTTACTTCTCTTGAATCTGAAAAATGGCTATAGCATAGAAAGTTAGGTCATGCTAGCATGTACCAAATTTCTAAGCTAGTAAAGAAAAATCTGGTTAGAGGAATTCCTAAAATCAAATTTGATAAAGATTTTACTTGTGATGCTTGTCAATTAGGCAAACAAGTTAAATCCTCTTTTAAACCAAAAGATGGAATTTCAACCAAAAGGCCATTAGAGATGTTACACATTGATCTTTTTGGACCAACAAGAACTCAAAGTCTAGGAGGTAAACATTATGGTTTGGTAGTGGTAGATGATTACTCTAGATTTAGTTGGGTACTTTTTCTTACTCATAAAAATGATGCATTTCATGCTTTCTCAACTCTTTGCAAGAAAATTCAAAATGAAAAAGATTTAAAAGTGGCCCATTTGAGAAGTGATCACGGAAAGGAATTTGAAAACCAAGACTTTGAAAAATTCTGTGATGACTTTGGAATTACTCATAACTTTTCATGCCCTAGAACACCTCAACAAAATGGGGTTTTTGAAAGAAGGAATAAAAGCCTTCAAGAGATGACTAGGGCTATGTTATGTGAGAATGAGGTTTTAAAGTTTCTATGGGATGAAGCTGTAAATACAGCATGTTATATTTTGAATAGGACCATTATTAGAAAAGGGTTAAAGAAAACTCCTTATGAGCTATGGAAAGGAACCCCTCCAAATCTTAAGTATTTTCATGTTTTTGGATGCAAGTGTTTTGTGCTTAATAACAAAGAAAATCTTGGCAAATTTGATCCAAAATCATATGAGGGCATGTTTGTTGGATATTCCACTACTAGCAAAGCCTATAGAATTTACCTCAAAGATCATAGAACTATAGAGGAATCTATACATGTTACTTTTTGTGATTCTAACTTAATTCCCAGTACTGTGATAGATAATGACTCAGATTGTGAAGAAGTTGAAACAAGCAAAGAAAATCCCAAGTCTGCTCAAATGAAGAATCTGCCAGTCCAGTTTTGTCTCGTCAGATTGGAGGAGATATTTTCATTTTATCTCCTGAGCCAGCACGAGAAACTGAAACAGTGAGACCCACAGAAGCTCATCAAAGCTCAACACCACAAAGGAAGCCTAGGGAATGGAAGTCTATGAGGGGTTATCCTCATGACTTTATCATTGGTGATCCCTCTCAAGGAGTAACAACTAGGTCCTCAACCAAAAGGCAATCCGAACCAAGTAATCTTGCCTTCTTGTCACAAATGGAGCCCAAAAATGGAGACAAGCTCTTGAAGATCCATCATGGGTCAAAGCCATGCGAGAAGAGCTTGCTCAATTTTACAAGAATGAGGTTTGGACATTAGTACCTCATCTAGATGGTAAGAAGGTAACGGGTACTAAGTGGGTTTTTAAAAATAAACTTGGTGAGGATGCACAAGTTGTTCATAACAAGGCTAGATTAGTGGCCCAGGGTTACGATCAAGAAGAGGGAATAGATTTTGATGAGTCTTTTGCTCCGGTAGCTAGAATGGAAGCAATTAGGTTGCTTCTTGCCTATGCTGCCCATAAGGGCTTTAAAATGTTTCAAATGGATGTAAAATGTGTCTTCCTTAATGGCTTTATTGATAGAGAAGTGTTTGTGGCACAACCTCCCGGTTTTGAACATAAAGATTTTCCAAATCATGTTTTCAAACTATCAAAGGCTCTTTATGGCCTTAGGCAAGCTCCAAGAGCTTGGTATGAAAGGCTTAGTGCCTTCCTATTGGAAAATCACTTTCAAAGGGAAACCACCGACACAAATTTATTCATTAAAGTATCTAATGATGATATTCTCCTAGTTCAAGTTTATGTGGATGATATTGTGTTTGGATCGGCCAATGACTCATTGTGTGAAGAGTTTGGAAAACTCATGACTAGTGAGTTTGAGATGAGTTTAATGGGAGAGCTTACCTTCTTTCTTGGCCTCCAAATTAAACAAACTCCTAGTGGTACCTTTATTCACCAAGGAAAATATGCAAAAGAACTTATCAAAAAATTTGGCCTAGAAAGTTCCAAACCAATGGGTACACCAATGCATCCTAACACTAAACTTGAAAAGGATGATGATGGCAAAGATGTGGATGAAACAAGGTATAGAGTTATGATAGGTTCACTTATGTACCTTACCTCCTCTAGACCGGATATTGTTCAAAGCGTGGGTGTATGCTCAAGGTTTCAATCTCACCCAAAAGAATCCCATCTTTTGGCCGTTAAGCGCATCATTAGATACATTAAGGGAACTAGTGATTATGGCTTGTGGTATCCTAAATCTGATGATTTTTGTGCAGTAGGATTTTGTGATGCAGATTATGCGGGAGATAGAGTGGATAGACGAAGTACATCCGGCATGTGTTGCTTCCTTGGAAGCTCACTCAACATGTGGTCAAGCAAAAAACAAGCCACAGTGGCTCTATCCACAGCTAAAGCTGAATATATATCCGCATCTACATGTTTTTCACAATTAATTTGGTTAAAAACGCAGTTGGAAGATTACAAATTAAAGATCAATAATATTCCCTTGTTTTGTGATAACATGAGTGCTATAAATATTTCAAAAAATCATGTTTTTCACTCAAGAACTAAGCACATTGAAATCAAATATCATTTTATTAGAGAACATGTGCAAAAATGTACTATTGATATTCAATTTGTAAAATCTGAAGACCAACTTGCTGACATTTTTACAAAACCCCTCTGTGAAGATAGATTCTGTTCACTAAGAAAAAGCTTGGGGATGATAGATTTGAGCTCTATTGATAACTTGTAAAATTTTGATTTTGTTCAGATTTATCTCGTGGGAAAGCAGGAGATAAAAATTAGAATGTGTGGAATAGGCTTTAAACAAGGGGGAGGCTGCGTAGAATTTAATTTTTATGGGCCCTACCAAATCTCTTTGACCCCACCATGATAGTTTTGTTAGTTTCTCATTTTTTGGGAATCACAATCTCTTTGTTGTCTCATCAAATCTTACTGGAAGAGGATGGTGTCAAATCAAATCTTTCCCTCCACCTAATCTCTTGATTCTAGGAAAACACCTTTTTCAGTTTATTCCAAATAAAAAGAGAAACTCCTTGGGTATTAACCACCACTTAATGGTCATTTAATTCCCTCTAATTCTCTCTCCAATCCACATTTAATGCTCCCCTATCTTCCCTTCTCCCTCCCCGCATTCGGTTTCTACTCACCCCCTCATATTCCACTTCTCCATTTTCACTACCATGAAAAAGAAAACTGCTCCCAGGAAAAGCGAACGCATTCTCATCTCTCAAAAACCGTCCACTCCAGAATCTCATACCCACATCCATATTCACTCTACATCATCATCTTCTCCCTCACCTCCCTCAAAGCAAACTGACACCATGAGTAGGAAGGTCATAGCCACAAAAACTTCCTCAAGAAAGAAAAAAGAGAAAGTTCCCGTGGAGGAAGAGGAAGAGTCTCACACATCACCCATTCCATCTCCACCACCATCTCCACAAAAGAAAGCAACTCCCGGGAAGAGTGGCCAGAAATAAAAAAGATTTGCTCTGCACAACACCAAGGAACCTACAAACCTGGAATCTTTGGACTTCAAGAACAAATTCAGAAAAACACACTCCCACTATGACCCGGCCCGATTCAACTCTTGTGCTTCATATGAATTTCATAAAGAAGTTCTGGAAAAGCGTCATCTCTGTGCAACCTACCTTGTCAACCTGGACTCTCTCACCAGCAAGGGGATAAATGTGTCTCCTCTTTTTGAACTGCTTCAATGGACTCTTCTGCTTCACATACAGAAGCCAGTTTACCCAGGTTTAGTTCGAGAGTTCTATGCCAACATGAGACTTATTGATGGCACCATCCATTCATATGTGAAGAAATTTCACATCACTCTTGACACTGCCACCATTGGGACGGCCTTGGGCTACAAAGAGGAAGGGCCGAGAGCTTACATGGCTGAAAAGTGGGACTCACAAGTCGGTGTCACTTCTAAAGTTGTTCTTCAACACATCTGTGAGAATCTCTCTAGTCTGGATGGTGCTACTCCTACCCACAAAGCCCTCGGACCAACCAACTCCTTGCTTCACAGGATTATCACTCATATTCTGACCCCTCAAAGTGGCTCCCATAATAGAGTAACACTTTCTGACTCTCTAATCATCTTTGCACTTGTTACATCTACTCTAATATCTTTTGGCTATCTCATGATCCGACATATGTGGGAATCGGTCAAAAGTACCAAAAAGTCAAATCTGCCCTATGGTATGCTCTTAACCAGCATCTTTGAATTCTTTAAAGTTGATCTTCTGAATGAGGCCGTAGAAAACAAAGTGTCAATGATCAATGGAGGTGGAGTGGTTAAGGGAACAAAGGGCAAGAAATCTGGGGCTTCGAAGAGTGACTATGAGAGCCGGCCCGAATCCTCCAAGGCGACTGAATCTATTAGGGAAATCCTCACTGAATTTTCAAATATGTCAGAACTCATGATACAATTTCATAAAGCAGGACGCAAGCTAGCATATGAAAATGAGAGGGCTTGGGGAAGATGCAAAGAAAAAGTCAGTTTGATGATAGAGAGTCTTGATAAGGATTCGGGAATGACAAGTGAAGAAGGGGCTGAGGCATCTAATCTTCAGTTCTCTGATGACTAATCTTCTGTTTAGTATTTGATATTGGCATAATTAGGCTCAATTTGGTACTCTGTTTTGGTTTGATACTGTTAGCTCTATAACTCTGTGATACTCTGTGGACACTTTTGGAAATATTTTGGATATTCTGCTATGATTACAATCTTTTTGCAGGCACCCCTTTGATGACAAAAGGGGGAGAAAGTGCTGAAAATTGAAACTAGAAAACAGGGGATGAAATTCTCTTTTGAGAGTTCATGATCACCCTTGTTAGAATGATACACTTGATGCTTGATAATGCATACTAATAATGCTTGGTTGATTATTTGTTTTGATTATGTGGCTGCCTGGTTGTTGATTTATCTTGATGAATATGCATGCTTCTATTGAAATAGGAATTTTCTGATTCATTTTGTAAACATGCTTGCTGAATACTTTATTTTTGGCAGTTCCTTTAAGCCTTGGGTATGAAAATAAATGTTGAGAATTGCTGTGATCATGTTGTGATTAAAAATATTTTTCTTACCATAAGTATGTTGCTCTGATTTGATTGGAAAATATTTTAAACAGCAATTTATTTTCGAAGATACTTTTTCGCTGATTATGTTGTGTGTTTGAGCAGAAAATCAATTTATGATAACAAATGAGTTTTGATTATCAAACCAATTTTGCTCATAAATCAAGCCATTCAACATCTTACATTGAATATGTTGAATAACATTGTTGCCTTAGGCTTGATAAAATTGTTACAGGTATTAAGCTTTCCTTGATAAAAATGGCATATATTAAGGGGGAGCCAAGTGACAATTTGAAAGGAGGAGAAATTCAAATCTTCAAAAGGAGTACTTTATACTCTAATCTTAAATTTCTTTCAATTTCAATTTTAATAATGTTTGTCATCAAGGGGGAGATTGATGAGTTTGAAAAACTCTAAATTAATATTTCTGATGACTAAACATTCTTAATTACAAAACTATTAATTTGATTTTTATTTAACATATGTTAATTAATAATTTTGTGATGCAGGTTTATTATTGGGCCAAAAAATTAAAAGAAAGGCTGCAAGCCCAAGTGTGAATTTATTTCTCATTCAGCTTTGATTCAAAAATGTTCAATGAAGTATGGTTGAATTGTTGTGATATTAATTGGACCAAATTGAACGATTATTGCTGCAAGCCCAAATTAATATTGATACTACATGACCCAATGCATGATCCGAAACCAATTAACCAGGAAAGCAAATGTTGCTATTGCTTTATGCCTTCAACGGATCTCACACTTCACCATGTAATGGAATTCAAATTTCATTAAAGTAAAGTTAATAAATGCATGGGAATTATGAGAGAGAAACTAACATTGATTAGATGGCTTGTCTTAATGAGGCACGCTACCTAAAAGTAAAGGGAAGTAAAAGCAAATCATTTTCTTAATTAATGTGTCAATATCCATTGTTTGCTTCTCTTTTCTTCTCTCTCTCTCTCTCTCTCTCTCTCTCTCTCACTTTCTTCATCTTGTTTCGAACATTACCCAGCAGCCATGGAAGCTACACCTAACCACCAAAAAGAAGATGAAGCAAGTAACAAGACCATCTCAATGATGGCAAGAAAAAGAAAACATAAAGTATGCTGTGGCTAAGATTCTCATTCACCTGTGGTAAGATCTTGTGAAGAGATCTTGGCTCCTCCATACCAAAAATGGAAGTGAAGATCTCGGCCAACAGAGAAGAAGATCCTTGGAGAAGATGGCTTGTCTCTGAGTCTGCTCAACCATCACAGGAGGTAACAGCAGTGGCTACGTGATGGAAGAGGCAGAGATAGGAGCAGATGAAGCTATCATCATCATGAAGCATCAAGGGCCAGAAGTTCATCTTGGAGAGCAAGCTAAGGATGGAGCGCTCGGATTGATGAAGATTGATGATCAAGGAAGGACTAGAGGTAATTGCATGTTGGGTTTTGCATGGGTTATCTCCTCTCTTTCTCTGGCCGAACCGGTTATGTGTGAAGGAAAAGAAGTTAAGCTTGGTTTTGTTTAGTTTCAACCTTGGAGGCTTCTCCCTATAAGTAAGGGTGAACAGTCAGGGTTTGAAAAAATGAGTTAGGAGTAAGGAGTGAGAGTGCAAGGCACAGTGTTCTCAGAGCTACCTAAGCTAACATATGTTCTTCTCCTTCAATGTATTCTGTTTTGTAATTTTCTGTTTAATTTTGTCTGTCTTGAATCTCATGAAAAAAGACAAACAGTGAGGTTTGTAAGAAAAAGCCATAGAGCAGAAAAAGGCAGAGAGTGCAAAATTAAAAGAAAAAGCCATAGATGTCCTTAGAGTTCCTTTGTACATCTGTGTTGTGTATCATAATTCTGTGGGAATCCCCTTGTAAGTTGGGTTAGCACTTTACAGTCTGTAATCAGGATGATTATAGTGAAATTCCATCATAGTTGTGATGGAGACTGGATGTAGGCTGCCTTGCACTTAGCAGCAGAACCAGGATATATCTTGGTGTAATTCTCTCCTTCTTCTACTCCATTTCTATTTCTGCTGACTAGGAGATAAAACTGAAAATTATCTCGTGCTGACTGACGAGACAAAAAAAAAGTCCCGTGGTTGGGGACGAGACAAAAGAAAAAGTCTCATGGCTAGTTACGAGATAAAAAGACAAAAAGTGTCCAGAAGTAGTCTCAAAGGCCAACAAGTGTAACTAAGCGAAAAATGGGCTAAGATTCAACCCCCCTTCTCTTAGCCACTGATATCCATCAGGTTTAATTTATTTTCAATATGTATTTGTATTCCAACTTGTATTTTATACTGGTGGCTGATTTTAGCGTACACGTAGCATTACTCTAAAAAGAATATTTACTTATCTATTTCTTTATTTTTGTGGAAATGCGGATACTTACACAAAATCTGCATCCAATCCTATTATTGTGCGGATCGGATCCATATCCGTAATTTTCGGATTGGATTCAGATAAATATCACAGATATGCGGATCAAATCTGATCCATGAACATCCTTATTGAGAATCGTTAAATAATATAATAAATTTAATTAAATTATCATTTATTAAAACTTTACAAAAATTTAATTACACCCGAGTTTTTTCACCTTAAATTAAAGTACACAGCAGAAAGATAGAAAGATCGTGGAGTCATCCCAAGTCAACTTGCAAGTGTTCATCTTCCAATGTCAGTTACTGTGCACACTCTTTCCATTCACAAGCACAAAAATTTCAAAAATTGCACCATTCAACTCATCATTCCCTCAGATGTGCCATCATTTTTTCCCTCCTTTATAGTTAGTTTCCACATCACATTTGATATTGGCCAATCTAAAACGATGGAATACTGTCAATGTCGGCCATAATCAATGATATAGGGTATATTAATTAGTATTTCTCACAATTATTTCTAAGCACCAATTACGGGTTAACTTGGAATGGGTGAAAGTGAAATAGAAAGTTGTTTATATGCAGAACTGCCATTGTCAACAGTAGACTGTTAATTAATTTTTGTAATGCTCTTTGTTTTCAACAAATTAAATGCGTATCATATCAATGTCCTTTCTATATACGACGAGACGGATCTAAAAAAATTATTTAGGGAGGGCCAATATAATACATGGCAAAAAATAAATAAATTATATAATCTAAAATGTTTTATATCAATATATTGATACATAATATATTTTAGAGAAAAAAATAAATTGATCTTTAATTTTTTAGTTCACAGATATTTAAATTTTTAAAGACTTAAAAATATATTTAAGTTTTTAACTTGTTCAAAATTTTAGACACATTAATATCTGAATTTAATTTGTCATTTTTAAAAAAATATCATTCAACTAAGTCAGTATAACAGTAGTCATATTTGATTTTTTTGTTAGGTTTGACAGATCCAACTAAATATAAAGGATCGATATCTTAAGATTTTAGAAAAATAAAAAACTTAAATATCTACAAATCAAAAATCAAAGACCTATTTGTTCTTTTCTCTATAATTTAAAGTACTAAAGTTATGTGAATAATTTATTAATAAATTTTTGTACGATGAGGTGGTTAATAATAATTTTTTATATCATAAAATTTATAATCTTTTAATAATTTTTTTCAATGTTAAAAGATATTTAATAAAAAATTTATATTCTATTTTATTTATGAGTTTTTGCTTTATAATATTCATAATTAAAAAAGATTTTTCATTTATAACAGTTGATATATCTTAAAAAATATGTTAAATATTTTTATGTCTTCATTAATCCTTTGTATAACTTAGAGATTATGCATAAATTATTCAATTTAACATTATTAGAAACATTAAATTCATAATGTTTGAGGTTCACACGTTTTGGATATTGTTGGAGAATTTTATCTAATTGAAAAGTTATTGCATAATTTTTTTTCTAATTTTTTTTTAATATGTCACTTAGCCTTTTGGTTATTAGAAATAGATAATATTTGAGCTAGACTTCTATTTATACTAAATTGGATATTAAGTATGTTGAATAATCTAATTATTAGAATAAGATAATTATTTGTTCTATTTCCCAAATATAAAATAAAATTATATAATATATAATAACCTATATATTAATTATGTTAGGTATGTATATTAAAATCAAGTATTAAAATTAATTATTAATATAAAATATATATTAAAATATAAAATATAAATTAAATTATATATATTTTTATATAAATATATTATAACTAATTTTTATGTACAAATAATACTTTTCATATATATACACACTTCTTAGTTCTTACTAATAAATTTGGGGAACATATTCAAAGGATCAACTCGTCTTCAAAGTATTAATATTATTGTTAACGTTTTTTGTTTTATTTATATTTTAAATATTCCAATAATGATTTAAGGATATCCTCACCTTTAATCTCATAAAAAATACATATATCTTCTTCTTGAATCTAAGTTCATTTTTTCCCGGTTTAATAAAAAAAATGTAATCTTACATATAATCATAAGAACGTAACAAGATTGAAGTGAAAGAAATATCATAATATTCTTAGAAAGCAACGACCCTAGTCCTACATTTTTCTCCACGACGGTCCTCTTGAATATACTAACACAAATGCTCATATTGTCACCGTCACACTACAACGAAATAATGATGGTGTCTCTCATCATGTTTCTCCTATCCGTGGCTTCACAAATTTTGGTTGTGAATGCGGCCTTGAGTTCAGAGACCGATAAAATTGCTGTGCTTGCTTTGAAGGACAAGCTTACCAATGGCGATCCTCATGCTTTGCCATCATGGAATCAGTCTCTCCATTTCTGTGCATGGGAGGGTATTACATGCAGTCGTCGCCACATGAGAGTCTCAGCCTTGCAACTTCAAAATCAAGAATGGGGTGGTACTCTTACACCATCCTTGGGAAATCTGACGTTCCTAAGGCTGATCAATCTTACCAACATCAACTTGCATGGTGAGATTCCAAGAGAAGTTGGTTATTTAAAGAGGCTGCAGATTCTTGACTTGGGGCACAATAATCTTCATGGTCATATTCCTATGCAGATGATAAATTGTTCAAGCCTTCAAGTACTTCTATTGCGGTTCAATAATCTAACTGGCAAAATTCCTTCATGGTTTGGTTCAATGATGCAACTCACTCAGCTGGCGCTTGCAGTCAACAATTTTGTTGGTAGTATCCCACCTTCATTGGGAAATCTCTCGTCTCTTGAGAAGTTGTCACTTGCATACAATCATTTGGAAGGAAGCATAACTCCAACTTTGGGTAGGTTGTCAACTTTGAAATTTTTGGGTTTGGGTGTAAATAATTTGTCTGGTCAAGTCCCTCCTTCACTTTACAACCTTTCAAATATTCAACTTCTTGAATTTGTGGACAACCAGTTAGTGGGCACTCTTCTCTCAAATTTACCTATGGCTTTTCCCAATCTTGAGCTACTTGTGTGTGGAGGGAACCGATTCACCGGTACTTTTCCATCTTCAATATCCAACCTTTCTGAACTGCAACAATTTGATATCTCAGAAAATGATTTTCATGGACCAATTTCTCCTACCATAGGAAGTTTACGCAAACTCCAGATATTTAATGTTGGACAGAATAGATTCGGAAATGGAAGAGCTCATGATTTGGATTTTCTTTTCTCATTGACTAATTGTACTCAATTGCAGAAACTAGCCTTTTATAACAATAATTTAGGTGGAGTATTGCCAGATATCATAGGCAACTTATCAACCAATCTCGTTTTGCTTGATATGGCGTTGAATCAAATATCTGGAAGGATATCAGATGAAATTGGAAAACTAATCAACCTAAGAACACTTGGTATGGATGAAAATTCCTTTGAGGGAACAATTCCAGATTCAATGGGAAAGCTAAAAAATCTGGGAGCGTTGTGGTTGCGTGGAAATAAGTTCTATGGCAACATCCCTCTTGTCATTGGTAACCTTACTATGTTGTCTGATGTTCATCTCGACTCAAATAAATTTGAAGGATTCATTCCTTTTACACTTGGAAACTGCACCAAGATGGAGAAATTTTATGCTCATGAAAATAACTTAAGAGGTGATATACCCTATCAAACATTCGGCTATCAACAAGGTTTAGTAGAGCTGTCCCTATACTCCAACTCCTTTACTGGCCACATTCCTTCTGAGTTTGGTAACTTGATCCATCTTTCCCTCTTGTATTTGCAAGAAAACATGTTGATTGGTGAGATTCCCATGGAACTTAGTGCTTGCTCTGCTTTAACAGTGCTCGTACTAGAAAGAAACTCGTTCCATGGAAGTGTACCTTCATTCTTGGGATCTCTACTATCCCTTGAAGTCTTGGACCTTTCTAGTAACAATTTTTCAAGCACAATCCCGCATCAACTTGTGAATCTCACGTTGCTCAAGACTTTGAACTTATCTTTCAACCATCTCTATGGTGAAGTCCCGGTAGGAGGAGTATTTAATAATGTCACAGCAATATCACTCGTTGGAAATAAAAATCTTTGCGGTGGGGTACCTCAATTGAATCTTTCTGCATGCCCTATGTTGCCCTCACAGAAGAAACACAAGATATCACTTAAAAAGAGAGTCGTCCTCGTCATTGCATTTGGAGGAATTCTAATCTCTTGTGTGGCTTTTATAAGTATATATCTTGTCAAGAAAAAGGCAAAAAAGTTAGCCACTACTTCTCTAGCTTTGCAATATGCTTATGTGAAGGTTTCCTATGGAGAGTTACATCAAGCAACCAATGGATTTTCTTCATCCAATTTAGTTGGCACAGGAAGATTTGGGACTGTGTATAGAGGAATCCTCGTCCATTTTGAGAGACCTGTTGCTGTAAAAGTGTTGAAGCTCCAAACACATGGGGCATCGAAGAGTTTCATGGCCGAATGCAAAGCTTTAGGAAAAATCAAGCACAGAAACCTTATCAACATATTGACTTGTTGTTCAAGTGTTGATTACAAAGGGGATGATTTCAAGGCCATAGTGTTTGAGTTCATGTCTAATGGGAGTTTAGAAAGCTTGTTGCACAACACCATTGAAGATAGTGAGTCCACAAATCTGAGTCTCAACCTGATGCAAAGAGTAAATATTGCTCTTGATGTAGCTTTTGCATTGGATTATCTTCACAATGATTTAGAAGAAGCTGTAGTTCATTGTGATATTAAGCCAAGCAATGTTGTTCTTGATGATGAAGTTGTTGCTCACTTGGCAGACTTTGGATTAGCTAGGCTCGTTCATGGTGTTGCAGGCCGTTCTAGCAGTGATAATCAAGCTAGTTCCTCTGCAATTAAGGGAACCATTGGATATATTCCACCAGGTAAGTTTCTTTTGATATATCTTACAATATCTTTTAAAAATGTACATTTTGGTTATCTTTCTTCATTTGCATATTGTAGCATCAAGACAATTTGTCATGTTAAATTCATGTTTTGCTTTTGTCCTAGTATTTTCATCTATATAATTACCCCAAATTAGTTATAGCTTAGAGTTCCCTACGTCCTAAGCAATTTAATTATCAAGTATTTATGGCAAACAACCCTTTTATATATTTAATTTATTGAGAAAATAATTAGTTTATGATCATGATATCATTGCTTTATTTTTGTTGTCTTTTTTTTTTTTTCAATTTTTTGTTTGAATCAAACAGAGTATGGAGCAGGATCTCCAGTATCACCAGAAGGAGATATGTATAGCTATGGAATTCTTCTTTTGGAGATGCTCACTGGAAAGAAGCCAACTGATACCATGTTTAGTGAAGGTCTAAGCCTACCCAATTTCTGTAACATGGTAACTCTAGATGGAATCGCTGAGATTGTTGATTCAAGATTGCTCATTCCAATTGATCAACAAGAAAGAAGAAGGGTTACACAGCAGCAAAATATGGAAGACATCATTCGAGAGTGTCTTGTGTCCTTTGCTAGTATTGGAGTTGCATGTTCTCAAGAGTTTCCAAATCAGCGAATGAGCATAAAAGATGTCATAACTGAATTGCATGCAATCAAACAAAAGCTATCATGCTAATAACTGCCGTTGTCAATTATGATGACAACTCGCTGCACTATATATTTCAGTTTCTGTGCTTTTATGTTCTCTGTTAGTGTGATTTTTAATGTGCTTTAATTGTTCCTGCTACTATATGTGTTATGTAAAATTTAAGTTTATGCGCACTGTCTTATGTATTAGTGTGTCGTTTGCATCAGTTCAAGGCTTTATATATCTTCAATTAATATCTATTTAATTCTATCCATTTATTATCTATTTATAATTTATAATATATAAAAGAAAAAACCAACATAGTATTATATTAAAACCTTGACACATGCATAATGCTCCATAGTCCATACCATTATCATATCATCGTAACCTTATTATTGGCAATCTCTCGTTCACTCATGGTCACTCACTACTTGTTAATTATTGCACCTTTTTAACATTGTTAATTCAATTGTTATACCTCTATTACATTGTTAATTCAATTATACCTCTATCTGTTGTATTTCACATTGGTTTCGTTAAATTATAGTTATTAATATAATAAAATACTCTTTGCAAAATAATTATTATTATAATCAAATAATGAATTGATAAATAAAATAACAAAAATTACATACTCACTGAAACATCAATTTAAAATTAATTTCTAAACGAAATAGCACATTTTAAAATATTGAACTTTCATTATTATATAAATACAAAAAAAATTTTAGGAGTCAACATTGTAGCAAGATTCATAACTGATATTAGTTGAGGCATTTGCTGAAGTAACATATGAGGCATGGTTTTTATCTTCTAATTTACATCTCAAAAAAATATATCTAAAATAACTAATTTTAAAACATGTATAACTATACTGAAAAGAATATTCAAAAGTTATTTACGCATTTTATTTTTAATGAGTCGGCTGAAATTGATTATTATAGTGTTAGTTTTTTAACATGATTACTCTACAAAATATGAGCAACAAACAAATATAAAAAATTAGAGAAATATTAGAGTGAATTATCAACTTGCTTTCTATCCATTTCACATGATAACAACGCGACCTCTCAAAATAAAAACGATCCACTTTGGTCTATGTCCTCTACTTCCATGACACAACGTGGTCTTTAGGTGTTTTTCCGTCAACTTTAAACGAAAAATACTGACGTGTCAAATTTAGAAATGAACATAAACCTAATTGTCTCTAAATTCAAATTGGTTACAAATTTATTTATTCTTATTTTTTAAATAATATATTTTTTAAATTATTTTTTATTTATTATATTAATATTCTTTTTCAATAAATTATTAAATATATAGTATAATAAATAGAAATTAACTAATAAATTTTTTAAATTTAAAAATATTATTTATTATAAAATTAAATAAAAAATTCTCAAATATAATTTTAAAATATATAAATAATAAATATTAAAATACAATTAATACATAAATAATAATAAAAAAAATCATAGGTAGAACCACTTTGGCGCAGGTCCTAAAGTTCACAAGACCACATGCATGCTCAGCATGGCCCTGAGGGAAGTAAAATAGACTTTTGTGTTCCCCTGTGGGCTGTGGCATCTGCAACATGCCACCTACACAGGCATGCCATAGCTGAGGGTCCAGACACTTCTCCACTGCTTCTCTTGTTTTCTCCTTTGACTCCATAAACGTTATCATCCTCAGATTAGCTTTTTCACTGCATCAAATTCTCACACTTATCTTAAATAATAAATTAAAATAATAAATATATGTAATAATTATTAGTTAAAATAAAATATAAAAAAATATTTATTTATTTTTTTTATTTTTCTGGATATGCAGATCAGATATGTAGATACTTACATAAAATTCGCAATCTGATCTTATTAGTATACGAATCGGATCGGATCCATATCCGTAATTTTCGAATCGGATTCGGATAAATACCGCGAATATGTAGATTAGATTCGATCCATAAACATTTCTAAACGTGCTGATATGGATTAACAACTATCACACTAAATTTTTTAACAGTAATTTTTTTTTGAGTTTCCTATGGCATTTTCCAATTCGTCAGGTCAAGGACTAATCTATCGCGGATCTGAGAGCTCCATTTAAGGGTCTGTTACTGGCCAATGGGTTGTTGCATGCACAAGACGGAATTCGAGCCCCCAACACTTGCTTAAGCGAACGAATGAGCTCATCACTCGACCAACCCAAGTTAATTTTTAATCGTAATTATCTATTCTATTATATAAAAATCGGATGTCTGCACTTAATGATGGAGCTGACATGGCACGCTCTGGAGAGTGTTTCCCGATTTAATTATTTTAACTCATTCAATACAATTTATTACCATGACTTAATTATATCAGCAAATTGATTTGATTAGATATTTAAATATTAATATAATTTGTTATAATATATATTACTTAATTAATTTTAATACATTAATTATAATTTGTTATATTAGTTAATTAATTTATTCATTTATAAAGTCTGAAATAAAATAAATAATTTATTGTTTATTCTAATTGAATTCATTAAATTTAATTATACATTATATACGAATTAATAATAATTTGTAAATCACTTTATATTATATATGTATTAACAAAATATTATATATGTCTTAATGTGTTAATTAAATATTATATACGCACAGAAAATAAATACAAAGATGATTTATATAATATTAATAATATTATATTAGCACGGTGATTTTTTTTTGTTTTGATATCATATAGTATTAACAATGATAATATTATTATATAGTATTATATAAACTTTCTAATATTAGTATAGAAAATTGGAAAATTATTCCTTATGGCAATCATTCTTAGTAGAATAGTGTGTCCTTGATAATTGTTGTTTAATTTAAAGTAATTGTATGTTAGTATCTTAAATTTATTTTCAATAATGACCTAAACAGATAAATCTAATTGAATTGAATGATTATATAAAATATTTTATATTATTAATATACTAAAATTAAATTCATTTTTTGGTACAGAATTTTATAGGTAAATTTTATATAAGATTAAATAATTTTTTATTTTTTTATTTGTTTTATCTATGTTACTTTATTTAATTTTAAGTAGCGTCATATTTACAATTACCGCCAGTATGATATTTTATAAAATATGAAAATCAATTTTTTTATAATTTAAATATCAATGTTTGAATAGAAGAACTTAACAGACTCACAATAAGAGAGAGAGGGGGAAATTTACCTAGAGAAAAGAAACTTGGCATGAGAATGGTGGCGACGGGCTCAACAACGACGGTAACGGGATGAGCAGCGATGATGACATAAGCGGTGAACAGTGACGGACCCAGAAAAATTTAGTAATGGGGACAAAAATATAATAAAATTTAGGTATTGATATTTTTTTGCTTTCCACGATATTCAACAAGTTAAAGACTAATCCGTCATGAATTTGAATTCCATTTAAGAATTTACAATTGGCCGGCAACGAGTTGCTATACATACGAGACAGAATTCGAACCCTCAATACTTATTTAAGCGGCCGACTAAGTTGATCACTTGATCAATCTAAATTAGTTTAGATATATTCAAAATTTAAAATTAGAACTATCTAATACATATTGATAAGAACTAGAAATATACACACAATCATTATTATAATATTTAAAATAATAAAAATATAATTTCATACACATAGTATAATATTTAAAATAACAAAAAAATATTTATAAGGACTTTTTTTATTTTTAACATAATTAAATATTTTTTATATATATTTTTAAACAATTATTTTACTTAATTGTCAAATCTAATTATTATAATTTTTATAGTATAAATAAATTTTTTAACCAAAATAATTACAGTATATTAATACATAGATAATATATTTTTTTATCTTAAACAATTTTTAAAAAATCACTAATAATTTAAGTTGTATTTAATTAGAAAACTAAGTTTTAATTTAATTATTAATTAATTAACTAATATAATATAATTAATTATCACTAATTTTTGAGTGTATTTATTTATTTTTCATACTAAATCAAATTTAGCAATATAATTATTACTATGTGTTAAGTTTAACAAAATATTTTTTAGCATAAAATACAAAAGAACTATTTATATTTTATTTTGAGACAAATATAATATAATAAGTGGTATATATGTATATAAGTATTAATTTTTTTCAAAAAAATTTGTAGGGGCAAATGCCCTCTCTATATTAAACGGGGGTTCGTCTCTGGCTGTGAAGGAAGATGGGAGTTGTGAATAGGTAAGCGGCGATGGTCTCAGCAACAACATGACAGGAGCTATGCGATTTTTTTGTGAAGAAGTCGAGAAGAAGAAGATTTTAGGTGAGGATGATTGAGTTTATCTTGCATAGCTATAGAGTATATGCTGAAGTTATGAATCATGTGTGATGTGAGGCAAATCCTAATTAATAAAAAGTGTTTATATGTATATATTCGGGGCGGGTACACCCTAAACCCGACGATATCTGTCTTAAACAAAATCTGTCCCGACTCGAATCAAGTTATTACCCTTTTCATTCGGATATAGACGGGTCGGGTACCTGCGTATTTGAAAACTCCTGCCAAGTCTAACCACGTATTGATACTCCTTTTATTAGGGGTTTATCACTAGCCAATGGATTGCTATATATACACAAGGCGAGATTCTAACTCCTAATAGTTGTTTAAGCGGAAGAGTGAGATGATCACTTAACAAACTCAAATTGATTAAGATAAATACTAATTATTTTTAATATTTTAATATTAAAAATTTTAAGAGTTTGATTTTAATTATAATTTTATAAAATATTTATAATAATAATCATTATATATTATTTAATTTTTTAATAAAATTTTTAATATAATTTTATGTAAGATACGAAAACATACACTAGTTTGATGCAGCAATTAAAACTTTTTTAGTTTAATCTTTTTCTTATGAAGCGTTTAAAGCCTAATCTTAATTTCACTCAAACGTTTTAAATGCTTCCTAGAAATTGAGTTAAAATTTTTCAATTATTGCATTAGATAATCGTAATGATTATGTAATAAAACATGATAAAACATAATAAAATACTAACATGAATCGTAAATATCAAATTAAATAGATAAAGTATATGAATCAACTCCAAATCAGTCAAGAATTGAACAACTTAATTAATTATAAATATAGTAATTAGTTTTATTTCTGAGGAGTGCTACACATACAAGTCTTTTTGACTTACAAGTCTTACAAGTTACTAGGCCTTTTAATGCGTTATTCAACGTTTCCTGTTTTTAAAGCGCTACACTCAGAACGGTTCTTCTTCTTCCTCTTTTTCTTCCTCTTCTTCTTCTTCTTCTTCTTCCTCTTCCTCTTCCTCTTCTTCTTCTTCTTCCTTTTCTTCTTCTTCATCTTCCTCTTCTTCTCTTCCTCTTCCTCTTCTTTTTCTTTGTTTTTTTTTTCGATTTTCATAATTTCTGAAATCAAGCTTTGAAATCGTTTTGAAGAAGAAGAAGCAGCAGAAGATGAGAAGAAAGAGAAAGAGTTCTGAATTATGCAACGAATTTTGGGTGTATTTCTTAAATACTTTGAGTGTATTTTTCGTAATCCTTTGGGTGTATTTCTGTAATCCTTTTGAAGATAATAGAATTTCAGAAATACACCCAAACGATTACAAAAGTACACTCAAAATGATTACAGAAATACACCCAAAGGATTACAGAAATACACCCAAATGGTTACAGGAATACACCCAAACGATTATAGAAAATACACCCAAAGGATTACAGAAAATACACCCAAAGGATTTAAAGAAATACACCCAAAATTCGTTAAAATACATCTTATGCATAATTCAGAACTCTTTCTCTTTCTCCTCCTCATCTTCTACTGCTTCTTCTTCTTCAAAAACGATTTTACCATGACAAATCGAAAAAAAAAAGATAAAACAGAGAGAAAAGAACGTAAATCAAGAAGAAGAAGAAGACGATGAAGAAGAACGTGCAGAAACGAAAGAAAAGAAGAAGAAGAAGAAGAGTAAGAGGAAGAAGAACGTGCAGCAAGAAGAAGAAGAAGAAGAAGAAGGAGAAAGAGAAGGCAAGAAACGAAAGAAAAGAAGAAGGAGAAGACGAAGAGGAAGAAGAATGGTTGGAAGCGTGTTTTGAGCGTTAGTTTTAATTGAACTTGTAAGGCTTACAAGCCTTAATCGCTTGTATGCGAAGAATTACTCTATTTATTATGATTTAAAATATTGGTTATTAAATGTTTCACCATATTTAAATTAGAAGGAGATACGTTCAGTATCATTACAACGTGAATAACAGAAACTGATTCAATTAGCTTCCGTCTTTTCATCCTCTTTCTCTCTCCAAATGTCTAAAACATGATAAATCAGAAAATAAATTTAGAACCATTCAATTTACAAAGAAAAGAAACATCCTAATGTCTAGCATAAACACCATCCACATAGAAATTTTGAATTTATCCAAAAGTATTTAGCTGATTTTTCACTGAAACCATTTGTTCCCTAACATTATTGGAATTGAATAAATTAAACTTTTAAAACCAAATTAAAGCATAAGTATAACTAAATACCAATTGCAGTATTAAATCAATTTTCTTTTTTCAATTATTGTTTTGGTGTCATTCATTAACAACTTCGTAGTGGTGGGGAATCACGCTGACGTTGATGAATCTGGCGGGAAATTTGGCAGGTCAAGCAAGTGAAGGGATACGAAGAACATTGAAGAAGTGCTCTACGCCAAATTCAATTATTGGGTTTCCATAATTCTCTTCATCAAGTTACTTTTTGTCTCGTGTCCCATTTTTTTTCCCCAATTTCTGTTTAATTGATTGATTTCCATATGAATTTGCATGGCAACAATCTTTGTTAGATTTTTCTTCCAACAATGGCGTGTGTGTGGGTTTAGGGGACAATAATTGTGCCCTTTCCATAATTCGTTGCTGCCCTACCTACGCTGGCAAATGCAGATAATGTATAATACTCCCAACTTATTAATTTCTTGTCTTGAACTAATGGTTAATGTATAAGTTTAAAGGTACCATTTAAATAAAGATCCCAAAAATAACTTTATAGCAAAGACGCCTACGTGGTAAAATCTAAGCCATATTTTCTAAAGCCACACTTTTCATTTAAAACCGTAATTTTTCAACGTCACCTAATGGAAAAAAGTAAATTAGAAGATTTAAAAGAAGAAATAATTAAATTATCAAAATTAATAGATCAAAAATTAATGATTTTAACTAATGTTAATTGTAATGACACCGAATTCTTAAGATCAATACAAAATGAATTTTCTCAAAATCTCTATTTTACTATAAGTTTTATTGAAGGACTTCAAAAACCTGAGAAAACTTATTTTTCACACGGAATTTCTAAAAAATGTTACCATGGAAATGATTCCCCACATCTTTATCATACTTTTAACCCACAGTTAAATTCTATAGTAGATATGCTTGAAGAAATATTAGTATCCCTAAAATTTCAAAAAAATAAGGAAAAAGAGAATCCCAAAGAAGAAAAATTTCAGAATATAATCAACATAACAGATTTAAAAGTAAAACTACCATTGAAATTATGAATATTGAAGAAAAATTAGAAGAAGTTACAATGCTTTTTAAACAATTAAAAATGGCTCAAGAAAATAATATTATGGAACAGGGTTTTCAAATAGAAGAAGAATTAGTAAATTCTGAAAATATAGAAAATGAAGAACACATCCTAGATTATTCAAGTGACGAAGAACCAGCAATTCCAATACAAGTAAAAAATGAAGCTGGAACATCTAAGGATAATCAATCTCAATTTAAATGGGAAACATGTTTTGATAATTATGCTTTTAAAAAAGGGTTTATAAATAAAGATTCAAAATATACAAAAATACCATCAAAATACGTTCCTAAAATCCAGGAAATAGAAGGAGAAAGAATGCTCGATTTAGACTGTAAAAAGAATGAAAAAGAAATTTTCGAAAACTGGCTAAATTCCTTCTTATTAGAAGCCTTTACTAATTCAAAACTTAGTGAATTATCTGGAAGAGATATTTGGAATTACATAGGGTTTCATACTAAAGGAACTATAAGAGATTATATGACATCAATAGAAAACCAAATAATAGAAGAATTAGCAATAAAAACAACAGCTTATGATAAGATATTACATATAATGATGATTCTATATAAAGAATTTTTTGAAAAAAATATTATAGATCATAGACAAGAAGTCTATAATAAAGAATATCAAGAAGCAAAAAACCATTTAGTTAATATTCAGATATATGATTTATGTAATGTGGAGTCTTATATATGTGAATATAGAATACATTATTATAAATTAAAAGAAGAAGATAAAGACCATTATTTTAGTATGTATATAACAAAACTCCCATATCCTACTAATGAATTTATAATGGGAAGATTTATAAGAGAAATAAATAGAGGGATAATTGAAAATAATTTTGGTGGAGCAACCTCTGCAATAAGAGAGGAAATAAAAGAACGTTGTATGCAAGAAGCAACTCAAAAAAGATTTGCAAATATAATTAGAATTTGTTATCAGGATAATGAAGAGATACCCCAAAAATATGGTCTTAATAAAAATTTTCAAAGAAAAAAAATATCAATTTAGAAAAAGAAAATACTATCCAAACTGAAAAAAAAAGAGGTATTTTAAAAAGAGAAATAACAATAAAAACAAAAGACAAAAAAATGACTATTGCCCAAATAAAAAAGAAAATTGTAAGTGTTGGTATTGCCAAAAAGAAGGACATTATGCAAATGAATGTCCAAAAAAGAAAGATAAAAAGGATCTTACCAAACAAATAGAAATTGCTAAGTCTTGTTTCATGGAATCATTAGAAGAATCTGATGATAACTTAGACTATATTTTTGAATATGTCTTAGAAACAGGCTCAGAGACTGAGTAATAATGCCACATTTATTACTATAAAAATAACAGAAAAGTTTATAAATGCTTTCATAGATACTGGAGCAACACAATGCTTTGCTAGTATAAATATAAAACTTGATTGGAAAAAATTAAAGAAACCATTAAAAGTTAGAATAGCTGACAAATCAATACATAAAATTGACCAAAAAGCAGAGATGGCTGAAATTTTTATTCAAAATTATAGGTTCATCGTTCCATCTATATATATGTTAGATTCTGGAATGGATTTTATCATAGAAAATAACTTTTTAAAGCTATATCATCCATTCATTCAAGAATTAACATATATAGTTTTAAAAGCTCCACATGATTCTTCAATAAATCAAAAATCAAAACGTATAAAAATACCAACTACTACTATAGATAAGATCTTAAAATTTAAAATATTTTCTATATTAGAAACATGTTACTTAAATTTATACTTTCAGATAAATATTCCAAAAGATAATCTTGAAATAAAGATAGAAGAACTTTTGGATGAAATTTGTGCTGAAAATCCTTTAGATATTAAAAATACAAATAAAGAATTAGTAAGCATTAAATTAAAAGATCCTACAAAAGAGATAAATGTTCCAAATAAAATTCTTTATTTCGCAAGAGATAGAAAATAGTTCTCATTAGAATGTAAAGATCTTTTGGAAAAAGGAATTATAAGATTAAGTAAAAGTCCTCGTGCGGCTCCAGTCTTTTATGTCAAAAACAATAATGAAATTAAAAGGGAAAAACGAAGAATGGTAATTAATTACAAGAAGATGAATGAAGCAACTATTGGTGATACTCATAAACTTCCAAGAAAAGATTCTATTTTAGAAAAAATCAAAGGAGCAACTTAGTTTTCATCTCTTGATGCAAAATCAGGATATTGGCAACTTCGTTTAGACAAAGAAACAAAGAAATTAACTGCTTTTACTTGCCCACCAACAAAAGAATCAACAAGTGTGTTGCTCTATGAATGGAATGTATTACCATTCGGATTAAAACAAGTCCTAGGTATTTATCAAAGATTTATGGAAGAAAATCTAAAAGAATTAAATGAATTTGTTTTAGTATATATTGATGATATACTAATTTTTACAAAACAAGATAAAGAAGATCATTTTCAAAAATTACTAATAATTTTAGAAAGATGTAAAGAAAAAGGATTAGTTCTTAGCAAAAAGAAAGCAAGAATAGCAAAACAAGAAATAGAGTTTCTTGGATTAATTCTATCCACTCAAGGAAAGCTAAAACTTCTACCAAATATTTTAGAAAAGGTAAATTTATTTCCTAATAAAATAGAAGATAGAAAACAGTTACAAAGATTTTTAGGATGTATAAATTATATTTCTGATCAAGGATTTTTAAAGAATATAACAGAATACACTAAAAGCTTATTTCCAAAAATAAGTACTAAAAAAGAATGGAAATGGGAAGAAAAAGATAGTATGCAAATTCAAAAAGTTAAAAAGTTATGTGAAAAACTTCCAGAACTTTATATTCCATAAGAAAACGACTACTTAATAGTGGAAACAGATACTTCAGACATAACCTGGTCAGGATGTCTAAAAGCTAAGAAAGCTATAAAAAGTTTGGAACAAGAAAAAGAATCACTAGATTCTAAGTATTCCCCAAAGGAATTACTTTGCATGTATATTTCAGGGACTTTTACTCCAACAGAACAGAGATATACCACTCATGAAAAGGAAACTCTAGCAGCAATTAAATCTCTTAAGAAATGAAAAATTCATTTACTACCCAGAGAATTTACATTGAGGACAGATTCAAGTTACCTAACAGGTTTCATATGATATAATTTAAAAGTTGATTATAATCATGGACGATTGGTAAGATGGCAATTATTTTTGTTACAATATCCAATAAAAATTGAATATATTAAAGGTGACAAAAATGTTATTACAAATACATTAACAAAAGAATGGAGTTCGTCTACAACGCATTAGATCAAGAAATTTAAAAATATGAGCAAGAACTCGAAAAACGCAAGCATTGTCATTAAATAAGGACACAGATCCAATCCCTCAAGAAGGCCATTGAAGCAATGAAATCCACACAACAATCAAAACCATCAGAGTTCAGCCAGCTAAGCATGGTGGACAAATCAGGTGAAGAAAAAATTTCAGAAAATAAAATAATTGCTGAAATTATTAAAAAATCCACCCAAGATAAAAAAATATTATGTAATTTTTAATGGCCCCATGAAAGGAGTATACGATGCCTGGGAAAAAGCAGCACCATTTACACATCAATCAAGGATAATTCATAAAGGAGATTTTTTAACACTGGAAGAGGCAAAGGAATCTTTCAGGGAATATGAAGCTCTTCATCCAGAGCAAACCCTAAAAAGAGCAGATAAAGCTCCAATTCAAACCCAGAGAACAGGGATAATAAGAAACATTCCTACAAGGGCTAAAATCAAGGAAAAGAAAAGGGTCTGTAGATCAAATCTCAGAGAAACCCTTAATATAGTCCTGAATTGGACTGAAGAAAAAAGGACAATTTTGGGATATTATCCTATTGCCAAAGAATAGCTAACAAAGCTGGTTATATTTCAAGATGCTTCCCCATCTAACACTTATCAGTTTTTCCAGTATGGATTAATTGATACAATTTTAATTTTTAATGATCTAAAAATTATTAGTGAGTTTCCTGCAGGATTCATTGATGCAGTAAAGAGATTTAAAAATATGATTGACAATGTAAATCCAAGGGATATATCCCTAAAATTTACAAACAGTCAACCTATTTTTAATGAAAAAGAAGAATGCTTGGTTCCAGTACACTAAGTAATATTCATGTCCGTCTTCCGAGGAAATTTTCAACCAATTGATCAGATTCAAGATTTAACAATTTACAGTCATGAAGGAAGGCTAGCCAGCACATTAGCAAGGGTCTTTGAAAGAACTCAAAAAATAATGAAGGAATCTCACACAAGGATTAATTATAAAAGTAGAAATACTCTGCTTGTGTCCAGTAAGAAAAATAAAATTGAAGAAAGAGAGATGAGACTCCTGGTGGAATTTGAATCAGCATTCTACAACTTATCTGGACTTTTAGAAAAACTCCCTAAAGGGATAAAGAGGAATCTCTGCTATTTGATAAAAGACAGAAAAGATCACAAATGCCAGCTATGTGCCTCAGAAATATCTTAAGAAAGCAATAATGAAACGGAATCAACCCACATGATAAAAGAAAAGGACAATGCATCTGAAGCCCACATGATAAAAGAAGAGGACAGTGCATCTGAAGCATCTCTCAATATTATTGTATAATGACGTAAGCACTTAGGTCATAAGGCACCAACAATGTAGCTGGTGCAAGATAATAAACAATGACGTAAGCAATGACGTCATAAGAAGGGTATGGATGAGAATTGTCCATCAGACCCAACCATTATAAATAGATTGCTTAGGCAATTGTAAGGGCATCAGAAAACAGAAAGCAGGAGGCTAAGAGTACTCATATGCTAGGAGAGCAAGGAGGAAGCTGCCAAGGCGATTCTGTAGTCTGACAAAGAATTCCCTTAGGGAAAATAGTTCTAAACTCCCCTCTGGAGTTTGTATCTACAATCTCCCCTCTGGAGATAAAAACACCTTATGTAAAAAATACTAAATAAAGGAAGTTTTTCTCCAGAAAGGTACATCTTCATCCTAGTCCTTTTGTTATGAATTATTTAGAAAGTTTAGAATTAACAGAAGAATCTGATTATTATAGATTAACTGCTTTATTAGATAATAAAAAACAGGCTGTTCTAAAAACAGAATTAAATCTCAAATCAAATGAAAATTTTAATAAACAAAATCTTTTAAAAGAAGTTTTTAATAGAAAAAATATAATATACTATGGAAAAATTCAACTTGAAGCCCCTATAAAGATAAAATCTGCCAATGAAAAACTTGAAATAGCTCTGATAAATGATGAAGAATTGAGTAAACAGATTGAGAAAATTAAGGATCAACAAAAAAGATCTAAAATTGGATGGATTCATATTAGTACTATACAAGTCCTAATCAAATCTACATATATGAAATGAATTAATTCACCAATAAGCTTAGCAATCTGTGACAAAAGAATTACTGATGACCCAATAGATCAAATAATTGGAATTGTTCATGGAAACTTGGCAAACGTAAATGTTAAATTCAATGCCCATCTTGGATACGCTATACCTTTATCAACTGAAAATCTTGGAAGATCTATAAGTTTGACTTATAAATTTCACAGAAAGAATCTAATGGAACAAGATGATGAACCATTTTCAATTACATATGCAATAAATTATGCTTTAACAAATAGCCATCATAGTATAATATTTAAAAACAGAGAAAGAATTTATGTCGATGAATTATTTCAGAAAATTGTAAAAACAGAAATACCAAAATATAAAGCTATTGAAAACCCAGTTCTATTATTAAAAGAACCATCAGACAAATTGGTTTCATCAAATTTTCAAATAAGAAAATCTAAAATTAATAGCCCTTTAAGTTTATCTAAGCTAAAAATTAAAGAAGAAAATTCTAAAATAAAAGAATTAACAAAAAAGGTTGAAAAATTAAATGAAACCCTAAATACTAAATTATGACAATAAATAAAGAAGAAATATATGTAACTTATCAAGACAAGAAACAAGAGCTCTTTGAAAGAGAAAATCGTTTGAATTATTTACAGTTTTCTGAAATAAATCAAAGAGCATTTGAAGCTCTAAAAATAATCTATGACAAGTTGAAAAGAGAAGTTGAAGAGCTAGAAAAATTAATAGAATCTCTAGAAAATAGTGATGAATCGATGATAGAGTTTGCAGAAATTCTAAAATAAATAATGAAGCATAAAAAGATTGAAAAACCAGAAAATAAAATAAAAAAGAAAAGGGCGAAAAAATTAAAAAGTAAAATAGAGGAGTATAAAAGGGAATTAAATAATCTTCAGATCGAAATTGATGATCTTATAATAAAAAGGATAGAAATAAGAATAAATATAAACAAGTTGGAATTAAACTTAAAAAATTTATAAATGCCTGGAAAACCATATTATGACTTAAAAGAATTAAAAGAAAAAATGGAGAATGAAAATGAAAAATTAGAAAGATATTTAGAAATAAGAGAAAGTGTAGAAATAAAAGAAGTTTTTGAGGATTTGAGAAATTATAAAAGATTTTATAATACATGCAAAAAAGAATATTATAATGATAGAAATTAAAACAGAATTGAAAAACTATAAATATGAAATCAGAATTATAAATATACATCAATGTCTAGTAATAAATGATCATATAACAAGCCAATGAGTTATAGTTCAAATAGCATAATCTCCCTATACTCATTTAAGAGGTTGCGGGTTCGAGTCCTATCTTTGATAAAAAAAAATGATCATATAACAAATACAAGAGAAATAGTAGAAATGGTCAATACTTTAGATTATGAATTCACAAATTATTTTTATCAAAATCCTTTAAACAAAGCACCACCAATTGAATCCATACAAATTATAAACTTATTCGAAGCAAAATATGAAGAATTAATAGAAATTTCAAAAAAGAAATTAAAAGAAAAGTCGAAAATAAAAAATTGGTATCAGAGCCAAGTTAACGATTAAGGGTAACACTTTCTCTTTAAGCAACACTTTTAGTGATACGCTTTTAAATCAATAGCAATCACAAAACGAAAAACGTCTTTACAAAAAGATGAAAATGACATCTTTACCGTAGCATCCCTCTAAGTTTAATACATGTTACTTCTTGTTAGTATTATTAAAAACAAAAAAAAAATTCTTTAACCAAACAAAATACTTGAACTAAATTCAACCAAATTTTTATATTGTGTTTCACGTTCACACCCTATCTACTGTGCACTTTCACGTTCACACCCTTTCTACTCTACATGCACTTCTTATTTATCTTCTTCTTTTTCTCTAACTCCTTCAACTTACACTCTTACTACTCATCTTTCTCTTTCGTTATCATTCTCATCGTTCGACACTATCATCACCCCTTTCTCTTTCTCTTTCTTCTTTTTTTATTTGATTTCTTTTTTTTTCTCCTCTTCTTTTACCATTGTTACTACCGCCACCACCACCACCATATTCTCCTTAACAAAAACATGTGTCTCAGCTTTATTCTTCTTCTTAACAAACTAAAAAAGTCTCAATTAAAGAATTTTTTATATTAAAATTAAAAAATTTGTGTCACGATTAAAAAATTTTGGTGTTATTTTCTGATAAATTCGCATAACTTAAACTCTTACTCTTCTTATTTTCCATCACCATCGTCATTCAAATATATTTTAGAACAAAAAAATACGTTAATTTATTATAAATGATATAAAAATGGCTAAACTTTTTTACATATGAATTTAATACCACCCAACTAGTTTAATGATAAAAAAAATACATTATTTAGTTAGAAATGACAATTAAAAAACTTCTGTCACGGTTAAAAAGTTTTATTGTCAAAATTAAGAAATTTCGATGATATTTTTTTAATAAATTTTACACAATTTATAATTATCATTTCTCCTCCTCTTCTTTTTCTTTTTTTTTCTTGTTTTACATTCTCATAATAAAAACTCTAAGGGCTAACAATTTTAATAATTTTGGCCATCATTTAGCTATCACAAATACTAAATTGTCTTTAATAAATAAATTTTATTAATTTATGAATGCAAATTCTAAAAAATATAAGTACAAATTATATTAATTTATATGTGCAAATTTTTAATAAATATAGATACAAATTATATATTTTGTGTGTGCAAAACACATATAAATATGAATATAAATTATTGCTAGTCAAATACTAATTCAAAATGATAATATTTACTGGTTATGTAGCATTATTGTTCTCATAATTCTTATTTCACCCTTTTAATAATGTTGTGATTAAAATTTCAGTATTAAAATTAAAAAACTTCTTATACCATAATTAAAAAATTTAGTACTATTTTTTAATAAATTTTACAAAATTCAAAACTCATCTTCTTTTTTTTATTATTATCATCTTTTTTTTCTTCTTATTTTACGATTTCACCTTTTTATAATTTTTTTTTGGTTTTATCCTTTAACTCAAACTCTCATATTATTCATATACTAAAATAATTAAAATCAGTCAATGTATTTTCTTTTTCTTTTGGTCAATCAACGACTCAACGTGACTTTTGAGCTATCCACAGTCAAAAATAAAAATTCATAATTTCCATAACTCCAACTATAAATTATGATAGCATTCTCTTAATAAATTATAATTCAAATAGTATAATTTATTATACTCATCTAAAAATCGTAGATTTAAATATCATTCCAGACCTTAGGAAAAAAAATTTTCTTATAGCGCCGATTTTCTATATATAGAAAAAAAAAACACTATCATAGCACCGATTACTTGTTAGTATTTCACCTTTATGCATATGGTGTTAAATGTAAAAGACTAAATCAATAAAAAAAAATGAGATAAATAACTAGTTAAATCTGGTCCAAACGTAATGTTTACTCCAAGTTTATCACTTTTTATCACTTTTATGGAAATTCATACGAAGTTGAGAAATTAATTTTATTCGAAGGCAATATTTTTATTATTTATAATAAATTAACATGTACATGCTTCTTATTTAAATTTATGCGAATTATATTAGAATATAAATTTTTCGATAAGCTAATATATATATGCGCCTGTATGACTTTTGTAATGAGAAAATAAATTGGATAAAATTTTAAAAATTTTTAATGTTGAAAATAAAAAGATAATTTATTATCTATTATATATTTTTAATTTTACAATTAAAATATATTACATGTCACTTTCTCATTATAATTAGAATCAATTTTTTTCTTCTAAAATTAAAGAATTTTTCTCTTCTCTTTACTAATTTTATAAACAAAATGTATTACATGTTATTCTCTCATTGTAATTGAAATTAAATCTTTTTTTCTAAAATTAAAGAATTTTTCCCTCCTCCTTACTAATTTTACAACCAAAATATGACACATATCACTCCCTCGTTGCAATTGAAACCAAACATTTTCCTCCAAAATTAAAGAGTTCTCCCCTTCTCCCTCTTCTTTTCTCTATTTCTCTCATTCCTTAAACCACTCTATCTATTTTATACATCATTATCAATATCAATGACTAATTACTAATTTGATAATCAAAATGTGCAACATGAAATTCTTTAATTGCATTAAAATTAAAATTAAAATTGAAATATATATATATATATATATATATATATATATATATATATTATGTATCATATATTACTATCTAATTTAATAATCAAATGTGTCATATGATATTCTCTTATTAAAATTGAAAGAAAATATTTTTTTAAATTAATAAACTCCATTTCTAAATTCTCTCGCCTACCTCTCTCTATTTTTCTATTTTTCTCGACTATTTTTACTCTATATATAATTTATATTTTATATTAGTAATTTGCCAAATCAAAATATGTCATCCGATATTGTTGTACAATTAAAATAAATTTTTTTCTTCCAAAATTAACAAATTCTCACTCTCACTCTCATTTTTTTCTTTATCTTTCTCTCTATTTTTTCTATCTTTCTGTTCTACAGAAAACAAAATTAACAAAATAATATAATTCAAATAAATATTATTATTATTATTATTATTATTATTATTATTATTATTATTATTATTATTATTATTATTATTATTATTAGTTTTTTAATTTTTTATTTAATTTTAAATTTTCACCGCTTATCTTTTTAATCTATATTTTTATTTTTCTTCTTTCAAATATTTATTACATATAATTTGAAGAGAATACTAATGTTATAATTAAAAATTAGAATCAAGATTCAATTATTTTAAAAAAATTAATTTTAATTTTATAACTATCACTATAATTTTTTTATGCTAATATCTAATTATATTTATATATACATAGAGAGAAAAATATTATTTTTAAATAACAAATATAAAAATTAATTATTTCTATTTGTGCAACAAACTTAACACCTAATTAAATATAAAATTATACACGTTAAATTATTTTAAATTTTAGATAATAAATATTAAAATTAATTATTAATAAAAAATTAGACTTTTTCATATAAAAATATTATCTAAAAATCTTATTATTTGATTTTTTATCTACAGATACTTTGATCTTCTTAGACAGAAACTTTTGTCAACCTACGACTTTTGTTATAAAAGTAATTTAATTTTATAAATTTTTGGTAATATACATAATCTATGCTGTCAGAATAAAGTGAATCATAATTTTAAAAAATTTATATTATCGTAATATTATTACGTGTAAAAGTATTAGTTTTATATACTAATTTCAACCTAAATTAATTAAATTAAAATTAGTTGTAACAATAGGAAAAATGTAATAATTAGCATTAATTAGTACAGTTTTTTAAAGGTGGGTGTGGCAGTAGACAACTTTTATTTATTTCATATTGTAAGGTGTTACGGCCTGGCCCAAATGGAATATGGGCCGACCCGACCCGCTTACCACCTGACCCGAACGGTTGGGTGAGACGCTCAGATGCTGACCTGGACATGTGTTCTGGGCAGCTCATTGCTACAGCTGTCTAAGGAAGCTTTGAGGAAGGTGGATTTTGCCCTTGTGGGACCCACCTCTGACACGGTATATAAGGAGAGGGTCCTACCCCTTACCCAAGGTACATCACATACCATTCAACCCTTTTTCGCCTGCACACTTCACTGAATAGAGCGTCAGAATGTCTTTGCAGGTGACACCCCTCCTCACACGAAGTGCTCGGGACGTCGGCTGCCCCAACCCTGTAACTTACGACCAGGCAAGACCTCCCCCTCATCAACCAAGACACCAACCCGAACCGTCCGGTACCCTACTTACCGAACATTGGCGCCGTCTGTGGAGACATCGCCTGAATGGATGTTGTACTGGGTCCAGATGGAACAAGCCACGAGACCGAGCGCAGAGGGAAAGCCTCCGCGACTTCCTCCTGACAGCGCACGAGGTCCCTCCAAGATGAACCACACGATCTCCCGAAAGACGCTCCTTCGGGGGAACTGGCGACAATAGCGCTAGAATAATGCAAGAACTGCGTCACAAGATACAGGACTTGGAGCGCCGGCTGGCAGACCGGGAGCACCGCCAGCAAACTCCAGAATCAAGCTACTCCTGTTCTCCCTCGAGAAGCTGCTCCCGACGAACAGCTAGCCCACGATCTGAGCCCGAGAGCACCAGGGAAGGAGGACGCGCAAGAAGACACTGCGACCCCATCATTTACACCAGGCACGAAAGGAGGCGTACCACAGAGCGAAACCGCGAGGACGCTCACCGGAAGGACGACGAGGGAAGAACGACGAGAACGCGGGGACTAGTGATAATGGGCGCAACCCCATTCCATCGTTCCATCCTCGAGGTCCGGCTGCCAAAGCATTTTGACAAGCCAACGGACATGAGGTATGACGGAACCCAAGACCCGCATGAGCACCTCACGGCCTTTGAGGCCAGGATGAACCTGGAGGGCGTAGGAGACGAAGTAACGTGCCGCGCCTTCCCGGTCACACTGGCAGGGCCTGCAATACAGTGGTTCAACAGCCTCCCGCAGGGCTCGGTGGCCGGCTTCTCGGATATTAGTCGCGCCTTCCTAGCCCAGTTCACCACCAGAATTGCAAAAGCAAAGCACCCGATAAATCTACTCGGCGTGACTCAGAGGTCCGGCGAGCCGACCAGGAAGTACCTAGACCGGTTCAACGATGAGTGCTTAGAGATTGAGGGGTTAACTGATTTGGTAGCTAGTCTCTGTCTAACGAATGGGCTCCTTAACGACGACTTCAGAAAGCACCTCACCACGAAGCCGGTTTGGACAATGCAAGAGATCCAAACTGTAGCCAGGGAATACATTAACGATGAAGAAGCCAGCCAAGTTGTGGCTGCCAACAAGCGGCATCCCTCTTACAACCAACCCAGGCAACACGATAACGGAGAAAGGCAGAAGGAACACGCCAGAGATGGCGGTCGGAGCAAGCCACCCAGGTCGTTTCCTCGGGTTGGAAAATTCACCAGTTATACTCCTATCACTGCCCCAATCATAGAAGTTTACCAGCAGATAGCCAAGAAAGGAATCTTGTCGAAGCCCCGGCCTCTGAAGGACCGAACTGGGAGAAACAAGAACATCTACTGCAATTACCACAAGGGTTACGGGCACAAGACACAAGACTGCTTCGACCTGAAGGATGCACTGGAACAAGCAATCAGGAATGGAAAACTCGCCGAATTCTCGCACCTCATCAGGGAGCTGAGGAGGCGGAACCGCGACCATGATGAGAAGGATAAGACCCGAACGGTGAAGCGACGACAGGAACCGGAGGACAACGACCACGGTCTTACCGTGGTGAATGTAGTGACTGCAAGAAACACGGCCCCAAGGTCAAGGTCGGCGCATAGGAAAGACGCCAAAGTCCTGGCAGTCTTCTCCTCATCGGCGAGAAGCTCCAAAAGGCTTCCGTCCATCTCTTTTGGTCCAGAAGACCAATGGTTCGACGAGATCCCGGAAAGCCCCCTCTATGGTCATCACGGCCAGGGTTGGAACTGGTCTCGTCAAACGGATCCTTGTGGATACAGGGCCAGCCTCGAATATTATGTTCCACAACGTATTCGATGTCTTGGGGTTACGTGGCGCTGACCTAGCGACCCAACAGCACGGTGTAGTAGGGCTAGGCAACCACTTCATCAAGCCGGACGGGGTTATCTCCCTGCCGATCTCCGTGGGACAAGGCCAGGGATGAAGATCGATAATGGCTGAGTTCGTAGTTTTACGGGACTCCACAGCATACAACATCATCCTAGGGAGGAAAACCATTAACGATCTTGGGGCAGCGATCAGTACGAAGCTGCTCGTAGTGAAGTTTGTCGCAGAGGACGGATCTGGAGGATCCATTAAAGGAGATTTGGAAACGGCAGTCGCTTGCGACAACACCTGCCTCTCCTTAAGGAAGAAGTCAAAAGAGGCATCAGGGATGTTTCTTGCCGACCTGGATGCTAGAGTTGGCGACAAGCCCAGACCCGAACCAGAGGGGGACCTAGAAAAGTTTAGGGTCGGGGACACGGAGGAGAAGTTCACGTTCGTGAACAAAAACCTCCGCCTGAATTAAAAGAGCCTTTAATAGAAATGATCAGGGCCAATGACAAACCCCAATTTGACGATTTCTTTTGTATTGAATTTAGAGTAATTTGATAACCTTTTGTCACATTTAACCATGAATTAGCATGGTTTTGTTATCTCTCCCATATTTGTGCTTAAGTGTAAAAACATGCTTTTTGAGCCTTATTTTGATGAATTCTAGTTTCTCTTTGATTCCATAAGATGCCTTGATGTGTTTGCTAGTAATTCCAGGAATGAAATAGGCTAGGCATGGATCAAAGGGAGCAAGGAAGGAAGCATACAAGTGGAGAGAAGCATAAAAGGTCAAAGAAGCAAAGTCAGCCATGCACGCGCACGCGCACAAGGCGCTCGCGCGCACATTGCGAAACAGGCCAAGGACGCGCACGCGTACCGTGCGTGCACGCGCCGATGATGGCACATGACCTCACTAATGCAACACGTGCCTAGCGATTTGAGAGGGTTTCTGAACCCATTTTGGCGCCAAATGCTAAGAAAGAGGAATATAAGGATGAAGGATTAAGGGGAAGACATTAAGGAATCATATAGTATAATTAGGATTAGTTTAGGATAGTTTTCTAGAGAGAGAAGCTCTCACTTCTCTCTAGAATTAGGATTAGGATTCGGTTTAGTTCTTAGATCTAGGTTTTAATCTTTGCTTTCTTCTACCTCTATCTCTCAATTCCTTGTAGTTACATTCATCTTTCTTCCATTCTTTTGTTGCAATTTCCTTTTATGTTGTTCTTGTGTTTTGTTGTAGATCTACTTTTGTTTCTTCTACTCTCTTTCAATTCAATCAAGGTAATTCATAATAATTGTGTTCATTTGATTTGTTGTTGTTTAATTCCTTGCAATTGAGTAGTGTAGATTTACTTTTCTTGCAATTTTACTATGCTTTTCTTTTATGCCTTCCAAGTGTTTGATGAAATGCTAGGTTGGGTTTTAGTGTAGGTTTTGTCCTCTTGGCCTAGGTAGAGTAATTAGTGACTCTTGAGTTATCTAATTCCTTTGTTGGTTGACAATTAGAAGTTGCTAATTGATTTGAATGCCTCTAAAGCTAGTCTTTCCTTTAGGAGTTGATTAGGGCTTGAGAAATCAAATTGATTCATCCACTTGACTTTCCTTCATAGTTAGAGGTTAACTAAGTGGTAGCAATGAACAATTCTCACCACAATTGAGAAGGATAACTAGGATTGGACTTCTAGTTCTCATACCTTGCCAAGAGTCTTTTATAGTTGTTAGTTTACTTTCATTGCCATTTATCTTTCATGCTTCATATCAAAACCCCAAAATAACTCAAACCAATAACAAGACACTTCATTGTAATTCCTAGGGAGAACGACCCGAGGTTTGAATACTTCGGTTTATAAATTTAGGGGTTTGTTACTTGTGACAAACAATCTTTTGTATGAAAGGATTAGTGATTGGTTTAGAGACTATACTTTACAACGAGATTTCATTAGTGAAATTCTAAACCGTCAAAAATCTAATCATCAGCCAACGGCGATTTGTTTGCATGGACACCAGCCGACATGCCGGGGATAGACCCCAGCTCATGTCGCACCACATGGCCGTCAAGCCGGAAGCCCGACCGGTGGCCTAAAGAAGAAGGAAGATGTCACAGGAAAGAGCAGAGGAGGTGGCCAGGCAGACGGCCAGCCTCCTCGAAGCAGGGTGACTACTCGACATGGCTGTCGAATGTAGTTCTGGTAAAAAAGCACAATGGGAGATAGAGGATGTGTGTGGATTACTCCGATCTCAACAAAGCATGTCCCAAGGACTGTTACCCCCTTCCCAACATTGATGCACTAGTCGATGCGACGGCGGGGTACCGGTATCTGAGCTTTATGGATGCTTACTCCGGCTACAATCAGATACCGATGCACCGGCCTGACGAGGATAAAACAGCGTTCATAACGCCGGGGGGAATCTATTGCTACAAGGTGATGCCTTTTGGCCTGAAAAACATGGGGGCCACGTACCAAAGGCTGATGAACAAGATATTCAACGATCTCATAGGCAAGACCGTGGAAGTCTATATAGATAACATCCTTGCAAAGACCACCCGGCCTGATGACCTCCTAAGCGACCTGGAGAATGTATTCGCGTCCCTCCAACAACACGGCACGAGGCTCAACCCGCTCAAATGCGCCTTTGCCATGGAGGCCAGGAAGTTCCTAGGATTCATGATAACCCAAAGGGGGGTGGAAGCCAACCCTGAAAAGTGCCAAGCGATACTCCAGATGAAGAGCCCGAGTTGTGTCAAAGACGTCCAGCGGCTGGCAGGAAGGCTCACCGCGCTGTCCCGTTTCCTCGGCGCATCGGCAACAAAGGCCCTACCCTTCTTCAATCTGATGAAAAAGGGGATAGTGTTTGAATGGACTCCTGCATGCGAGGAAGCATTCAACCACTTCAAAGAAATCCTAGCAACACCCCCGGTGCTCAGGAAGTCCAGGGCCGGAGAACCACTCTACCTGTACCTGGCCATAATAGAGGAAGCGCTTGTAGCGGTACTGGTGCGGGAAGAAGGGAAGGTTCAGCAACCAATTTACTTTGTGAGCAGGGCGCTGCAAAGAGCAGAATTGAGGTATAGTAAACTAGAGAAACTGGCACTGGCACTCCTAACCTCTTCCCGTAGACTAAGGCAATACTTCCAGGGCCACCATATTGTCATGAGAATGGACCAGGCAATTCGTCAAGTGCTCCAAAAACCTGATTTGGCGGGAAGGATGATGACTTGGACCATTGAGCTCTCCCAGTATGATTTGCGATATGAGCCCCGACAAGCGATTAAGGCGCAAGCAATGGAAGTAGTAGGGGACCCAACAGAAGAAGTGGGCATACGGTGGAGGCTCCATGTGGACGGGGCCTCCAACCAGACGTCTGGGGGTGCCGGAATCATCTTAGAAAGCCCATCTGGGATCATATACGAGCAGTCGACCAAGTTCGAATTCCCTGTATCGAACAACCAAGCAGAGTACGAAGCCCTCTTGGGTGGCTTAACCCTAGCTCAGGAAGTCGGGGCAACAAGGCTGGAAGTGTGCAGTGATTCACAGGTCGTTACCTCATAGGTAAATAGAAGCTACCAAGCCAGAGACTCGTTGTTGCAAAAGTACTTGGAGAAGGTTAGATAATTGAGCAAGCAGTTCGAAGAGGTCACGGTCCAACACGTTCCGAGGGAAAGGAACTCACGGGCGGACCTCCTATCCAAGCTAGCAAGCACGCAACCGGGAGTGGGCAGCCGGTCTCTCATCCAACGCATGGTAAAGGAACCAGCAGTGGCCCTCCATTTGACAAAGTCGAGCCCCTCCTGGTTGGACCCCATCATTAATTTCCTGGAAAACGACAAACTCTCTGACGATGAGAAGGCAGCTAAAGCATTGAAGTGCCTACACCCCTATGGAAAACGACCATACAGGGACAACTATTCAGAAAGGGACTCAGCCAACCCCTATTGAAGTGCCTACACCCCGACCAAACGGACTACGTGCTCAGAGAAGTCCATGAAGGGTGTTGCGGCCACCATATCAGGGCAAAGCCCTAGCAAGGAAACTCATCTGAGCTGGATACTACTGGCCGTCAATGATGAAAGACTCCAAAGAATTCGTGAGAAAATGCATCAAGTGTCAAGAGAACGCCAACTTCCACAGAGCACCGGCTTCCGAACTGAGTCTACTGACGTCCTCCAGACCTTTCGCACAATGGGGAGTCGACCTTTTGGGACCCTTCCCGATTGGTCCGGGGCAAGTCAAATATCTTATAATCGCCATTGATTACTATACCAAATGGATAGAGGCTGAACCGCTGGCCAGCATATCCTCATCCAATTATAGAAAGTTCATATGGAGGCAGGTGATAACCCGGTTCGGTATCCCAAAAGTCGTCATCTCGGACAATGGGACGTAATTCACTGACAAGAAGTTCGCAGAATTTCTAGCCGGTCTGGGCATAAAACAGAAGTTCTCCTCGGTAGAGCACCCTCAGACGAATGGGCAAGTAGAGTCTGCAAATAAGGTCATCTTGCTGGGCCTCAAGAAACGGCTGCATATCAAAAAAGGTGCATGGGCCGACGAACTCGCCTCGGTTCTCTGGTCCTACCATACAACCGAGTAAAGTTCCATGGGAGAAACCCCCTTCCGTCTGAATACGGGGTTGATGCGATGATACCCATGGAGATCGGCGAGCCGAGCCCACGGTTACTTCTGAAAGGAGTAGAAGAAGCAGTAGAGAAGGACCTGGTGGATGAGGCCAAAGAGATGGCCCACATGTCGGAAGTAGCACTGAAACAAAGAATGACACTGGACTATAACACCAAAGTACTCAAGAGGGAATTTGAAGAGAATGAATGACCTCGTCTTGCAACGCAACGACATTGTGCTACCGACCCCAGGGGAAGAAAAACTAGCGGCAAACTGGGAAGGTCCCTACAGAGTTAGAGAAGTGATCGGCAAAGGCGCTTACAAATTGGAAAAGCTTGACGGCAAAAAAATCCCAAGAACATGGAATGCAGGTAACTTGAGGAGATTTTATTCTTAGCTTAAGCACGCCGGACAGGCGGCCTAACGAGCTCAATGGTTTACTTTTAACAAGCTCAGTGATTTACTTTTGTTAAACGCCTACCACGGCTATAGACTTGTTTAACTGTCGATTAATGTTTACTTGTCAAAATTCTCCCATTTGCTTTTCCCCAATATGTGTCCCACGACATCATGCTCCTCAACGTATGGTAAACGAGACAACAACACGACAACCCGGGACTGATTACCCCGGGAGCCAACCAAATTAAAGTCATAACAAACGGCCGCGACAACAACGAAGCCAACATAACGGCAAAACGGACACAAGCGATAAGTCCACACCGATAAGCGATAACAAAACAAAGAAAACACTACTAAACAAGTGGATAAAGACGATAATCAGAAGCCGACCAAGCGACTATTAAAGTATAACAAAATAAAGTTCACAAATTTCTACAACAAGGTCACAAATCCATACAAAAAGCACAAGGTACAAGAGTTCATTTTCGGGGCATATCAACAATCTTGCCATCCTGGATTGTTTTAAAGACCCCAATTGCCGACGTATCGAAATCGGGAGCCACGATCTTCACTTGGGCCTTAAGGGCCTCTTCAGTCATGAAGATCGCGCTTTTTCCTTCTCCTTGACCTCCTTATGTTTCTTCTTAAGCTCCTCAACCTCAGCTTGAGCGGCCTTAGCCGACGAGACGGCCGCGTCATGCTCCTTCTCCATCGCGACCACCCGACCTTGCGCGGCATTGAGTTGGCTCTCTAGAGTCATCTCTCGCTCGGTTAAACGGGAGACTATAGCATCAGAAACCTTCAATTTCTCCTCGAAAGACGCAGCTTTCTCCTCAGCATCCTTACGCCCCTTCTCCGCCTTGGACAATTGCTCCTGAAGCTCTTCAACTTGAGCTTTGAACTCATTATTGGCCTTAGAAGTAGACTCGAGTTTCCTACGCAGTGATTGCATCCCCGACAACTCAAACTCGGCCTTCCGGGCTATAGCAGCACCGCAAAGAAGGGTACGATACATCCACCTCGCCTGCCCAGCAAGGTCGGTACCAAGAAAATGTTCCTCCGTGCCGGGAAGCAGTTGGGCGTCTATGAAAGTCGAGGCATCAAAGTTTCTCTCCATCATGGTGAGAACCCCTTCAGGGCTGGAGGATGACCTTTGCCTTTTGGGGGTAGGGACAAGCTTCACATCGTCATCCTCTTGTAGAGTGGAAGATGAGTGCCCAAGGCCGGCCGTCTCCTCACGAATGGGGGAAACATGCGCCCCGTCGGAATTCTTTTTCGACATCGTGGTGTCACGAGGTGAAGGCACCTGATCCTCCTTGTCCTTAGGAGGGTCCTGTGGCTTTTTGTCAGCTTTCTCTTCGTCGTTGTCCTCTAAGAAAGTCTTGTATAAGCCCTCAAACCCTGTCACCGAGGCAGACATCTCCACTGCAACAAAGAAACAAAATAAACAAGTTAGTCGTGAAGTCGGCTTAACGAATCAAGGCAACAGTAATGCAAGAAACAAGTTAAAGCTACCCACAAATATAATTCCTAGCGACCTCCCGGTCACCCATGAGGAGGTGGGAATTCACGTGATTCCTCCCAAAAACGGCCAACAGCACGTCGGCAACCTTTCTGCCAACAGCACTCCAATATGTCGGGATGAGGCGTTCCCCTTCTGACGACAACCAGAAGGGATGGCGACCTTTAACTGGACGCACCTTAAAATATTTATCTTTGAACCCATGATAAGAGTCCTCGAACAAGCCGAAGATCCTCCGACCCTAGGCAGATCGGAAGGACATGAACCCTTTTCTCGCCTTCCCTTCCTTGGAAGGATTCGTGAGGTTGAAAAAGTAAAGGAAGACATCTACGGACACCGGCAGCTCCAGATATTCACACACCATCTCGAAGCAGCGGATGGAAGCCCAAATGTTCGGATGCAGCTGCGACGGCGCCACGGAAATCCGACCAAGAAGCGCCATTTGGAAAGCAGAAAAGGAAATGCGAACCCCCACTTGGGTGAACATGGCCTTATAAAACCAGATCCAGTCGGAAACCCGGGGGGAGCGAAAATTAATTTCGTACAGCCGCTCACTGGGGGCAGGGACAAAAATATTGTAGTTGGCCTCCTCGTCTATCCCCCCGCACAAGTACTCGGCCTGGCGGAACTCAGTTAGCTCCTCCTCGCCCATCTGGTTTGGGGAGTCCTTCACGTCGGAAACAACCCAAGCATAGGGATCGTAGCTCGCGGCGGAGGTAGAAGTTCGTGAGACTACGCGAGGCATACCTACAGTGGGGGTACCACTCGGTTAGTCTACCAAGTCAGGAGCTCGGAAAAGAAACTACACTAAGCCTATCCAATAACTACAATCAAGCATGGCTAAAGCACAATCCAAGAAAAGAAAACGAACACCCTAGAATGGTAACCCTCTTAATGCACCTACTTAACGCTAAGGACATTTAACATACAAACTAAACAAGCAACAACAACAAGCAAGCACAAGCAGCAAACACATAGCAGCAAGCACACAGAAAAACCAATAAGGAAGATAAGAGAACCTTGAAGCAGAAAAAGAAAGGATTAATGTTTACCTGGACTAGTTGCGAAAACTGGGAAGGGAAAGAAACGCACAAGGATGCAAAAATAATGTCCTGGGATGTTTGAGAGAAAAGAAGATGAAGGTAGGAAAAGCGAGAATAGGGGAGGAAAGCAAACGCAAACCGTTTAAAACTGCTACTTAAGGCGCGAAAGGACCAGGGACAAAATGGTCTTTGTGCGCAGGATTTTCTAACCCATTATGAGCATTTAATGCTCGGCGTGAGGAACGAGACGATGATTGGTCATCCCAACAACGAACAGGCACGCGTGCAAGAGACACGTCCCTCCCACGGACGGCCGACCTGGCGACAACGCGCAAGAGAAAAGACAACACGCCGCCAACAGCTTTCACGACTATTGCTGGCGCGTTGGGGGCACTGTTACGGCCTAGCCCAAATGGAATATGGACCGACCGACCCGCTTACCACCCGACCCGAACGGTCGGGTGAGACGCTCAGATGCTGACCCGGACACGCGTCCTGGGCAGCTCATTGCTATAGCTGTCTAAGGAAGCTTCGAGGAAGGTGGGTTTTGCCCTTGTGGGACTCACCTCTGACACGGTATATAAGGGGAGGGTCCTACCCCTCCCCAAGGTACGTCACATACCATTCAACCCTTTTTCGCCTGCACACTTCACTGACTAGAGCGTCGGAGTGTCTTTGCAGGTGACACCCCCTCCTCACACGAAGTGCTCGGGACGTCGGCTGCCCTAACCCTGTAACTTACGACCAGGCGAGACCTCCCCCTCATCAACCAAGATACCAACCCGAACCGTCCGGTACCCGACTTACCGAATATAAGGATATTTTAATAATTTTAAAATAAAAAAAACTTACAAAAGGTAGGTGTAAGTCACAAAAGATGTGACAATACCCTCTTTCTCTCTTTAGGTTAATAGCCAAATTCGTCTACGAAAGATCACTGATTTTTTAAATTAGTCCTCAAATAATTTTTTTAGTCATGTTAGTCATTGAAAAATAAAACGTAAGCTAAATTAGTCCTTTCGTTAGTTAGATAATGACGTGTCACGTTAAGTGTCACGTGTCACCAGATGATTGGTTGACGTATCAGGTCAGCGATACCTAACTAGCACGCCACGTGTCACTTGATATGTAAAAAAGATATTTATAATAAAAATAGTCCCTGAAAGTCCAAACGTAAGTCATTTTCATATTTAAAATCTTAAAAATTAATCAAATTAGTCCTTATATAATTTTTTTATTTTTTCATAATATTAAATTTAAAATAATTTTTTATAGTACTAATTTTAATATTATTTTTAGATCTTAATAAAAAAAATTCTCTTTACATAAAATAATAAAAATAATTAAATTATTATAAAATTATTTTGTCATTTATATTTTAAAGTTTTACATTTTTAAATTGTAAATTTTTTTATAGTAAAATTTTTTATTTAAATGAGTTTATTAAATTATTGTTTATTATATATCTAAAAATTTAATATTTTAAATTTTACTAAATAATATAGTAATTATTTTAAAATTTAAAAATGGTTTTTTAGGACATTTGTTAACTAATTCTTAAAAATATTTGAATTTTGTTGAGAAGTATCTTAAAGAGTAAAGACTAGGGTAATTTAATGATCTAAAAAAAGTGAAGAGTAACAGTAAAATGTTAACGATATTGAATGCATACATAAAATTTTGTTGTTTTTAGACTCAACATTTTTAGATTAATTTGTGTGATTTATAAGCTGAATTTGTCATTTGGTTGAAGCGAAAATAAGAGTATTGAAAAAGAAGATTTATTAGTTGTTTACTTCAACTAAATATTTCTTCACCTTCGTTTCTCCCTAACAACTTCAATTTCATGCATCTATAGATTTAATTTTTGATGTTGTTGCTGTTCATCTAAGCTTGTTGCCGATGCGAATGAAGAACAAACACAAGGTGGCGATTTTTAATTTGCAAATGCATTAAATTAAAGTACACAGAAGAAAGATCGTGGAGTCCTCCCAAGTCAACTTGCTAGTCTTGGTCTTTCGATAACATATCCGCTCTGTGCACTCCCTTTCCATTCACATGCACACAAATTTCCAAAATTGTTTTTATATTTACTAATATCCGTTTCATTACTTAAGTATTATTGTAGTGTGTACAGTAAATATTTTTAGATCGAATTTTATTAATCCTACAATAAAGCAAATTAGAAATCTATATAACAGAGTTTCAAGCAACTACTATAGTATACTTCCTTCGTCATCGTCCTACTTGCAAGAATCAGAGAAACAACAATATCCACTCACAACAAGTATTAACACCAGTACAATAATACCCAATAGCAGCGGAAAAATCACATAAACAAAAAATTATAAGCAAGCTAACACACCAAGATTTTTAACGTGAAAAACCTCCTCAATGAGAGAAGTAAAAACCACGAGTCACCAAGACTAGGATATAGCTTCACTATGATGAAAAATAGGGTACAAGAGAGTCACAAATTACTGCACAAAACGTGCATACAACAAGCCAAACAACCCAAGCTTCAAAGCTTTCAAAACAAGAACAAGAAGATGAAAATACCACAAAAATAGAGCTACTGTGCGTGGCCAATATCTCCAGCTACAGATGTCAAATTGAAGATCCAAACGGTGAAATCAAAGAACCAGATGTGTAGAACACACTGTCCAAATTTAAGTTCGATCAAACGGTTAACGAATCTGCAGTGACCAATTTACAGAGACAGCTTTGTGTATGTGCGAAAATGACTTTCTCTCCTTTCTTCTCTCTAGTGTTTGGTGTTCTCCTTGCAAATGACCTCTCTCTCTCAACCCTTACTCACCTCAGCCACTTCAACTAATCATGGGCTTGGATACTAGCATTTGGGCTTTTTCTCCACGTAGGAAGGGAGCCCAAAAACCCAACAACTCGTTCATGGTGCCGCAGGCCGTTCTAGAAGTGATGATCAAGCTAGTTCCTCTGCAATTAAGGGAACCATTGGATATATTCCACCAGTAAGTTTCTTTTGATATATCTTACAATATCTTTTAGAAATGTACACTTTGGTTATTTTTCTTCATTTGCATATTGTAGCATCAAGACAATTTGTCATGTTAAGTTCATGTTTTGCTTTTGTCCTAGTATTTTCGTCTATATAATTACCCCAAATTAGTTATAGCTTAGAATTCCCTACGTCCTAAGCAATTTAATTAACTATCAAGTATTTATAGCACAACCCTTTTATATATTTAATTTATTGAACTGAAAATAATTAGTTTATGGTCATGATATTATTGCTTTATTTTTGTTTTTTTTTTTTTCAATTTTTTGTTTGAATAAAACAGAGTATGGAGCAGGATCTCCAGTGTCAGCAGAAGGAGACATGTATAGCTATGGAATTCTTCTTTTGGAGATGATCACTAGAAAGAAGCCAACTGATAGCATGTTTGGTGAAGGTCTAAGCCTACACAATTTCTGTTACATGGCAACTCTAGATGGAATAACTGAGATTGTTGATTCAACATTGCTCATTCCAATTGATCAACAAGAAAGAAGAAGGGTTACACAACAGCAAAACATGGAAGACACCATTCAAGAATGTCTTGTGCCCTTTGCTAGTATTGGAGTTGCATGTTCTCAAGAGTTTCCTAATCAGCGAATGAGCATAAAAGATGTCATAACTGAATTGCACGCAATCAAACAAAAGCTATCATGCTAATAACTGCCGTTGTCAATTATGATGACAACTCGCTGCACTATGCATTTCAATTTCTGTGCTTTTATGTTCTCTATTAGTGTGCTTTTAATGTGTTATGTAACATTTTAAGTTTATGCGCTCTGTCCTCTGTATTAGTGTCGTTTGCATCAGTTCAAGTCTATATATATCTTCAATTAATATCTATTTATTTCTATCCATTTATTATCTATTTATAATTTATAATATATAAAAGAAAAAACCAACATAGTATTATATTAAAACCTTGACACATAATGCCCCATAGTCCATACCATTATCATATCATCGTAATCTTATTTATTATTGTGTATGTTCTATGTTGTAACCAATTTATTTAAGAAATAGAAACTAATAACACTTAAATGTTAAATCTAATTAAAAAGATCATTCACAATTAATAATTATACATTTGATTAAATATTTCTTTATCAAAGACAATTACACAAATATAATCCAAATAATTGAAAAAATTGGAAAAAAAATTGATAACAAGTAAAAATTTATTTTATTCTTTGATAAGAATTATAATTACTCTTTTATTTGAAAAAGAATTTAAGAAATTACACAAAATCATACACATTTATAATCAATTCCACAAAGAAACTTCAAGTAGACTTTTTGAAGAAAACCTTTTTGGTAAAGATAAACACATACAAAGCTATTATCAATTGCATAAACACAATCCAAATAATTCTTTTAAAGTGTTGTTTGGATTAAAATGTAAAAAAAAAAAATATTGCAAAAATTTTATGGCAAGTGAAAATATAATTTTGTTCTTTGAATAAAAAGAAAAACACGATTCTTTTATTTAGGAAGAAAAACGAAGAAGTTATATGAAAATAGACAAAGCTATCACGATTCTTTTAGGAAGCTTTTTTTAAAAACCTTTAAAAAAATATATTATTTTTCACAATTTCATAAATTCATAATTTACAAAATGTGAATACTTTTCGTACAACACATTCAAGCTTGCTTTTGCTTCAAGTTATATTAGATAGTAAAGTTTTTATTGTTTAGTATAAAATTTATTAATATACTTTAATTTTATGAATTTCATAAGAAGCTGTAGTTAATTGTGATATAAAGCCAAGCAATGTTGTACTTGATGATGAAGTTGTTGCTCACTTGGGAGACTTTGGATTAGCTAGGCTCGTTCATGGTGCCGCAAGCTGTTCTAGCAGTAATCAAGCAAGCTCTTCTGCAATTAAGGGAACCATTGGATCTATTCCCCCATGTCCGTGTCAGTTTCTCTTGATATTTCTTACAATATCCTTTTGAAATGTTTTTCTCATATTTCTTTCTTTATAATCATATCTAAGTAATTTTAGTATCAAGTTTTTATGGCAATCAACCCCTTAATATATTTACTTTACGGAACTGAAAATAATTAATTTATAATGATGATATTGTTGCATTATTTCTCTTCTCCTTTCCTGAATTTTTGTTTAAATCAGAGTATGGAGCAGGTGGCTCAGTGTCAGCAGAAGGAGACATATATAGCTATGGAATTTTTTTTTTTTGGAGATGCTCACTGGAAAGAAGCCAACTGATACCATGTTTGGTGAAGGTTTAAGCCTACACAATTTCTGTAACATGGCAACTCTAGAACGAATCATTGAGATTGTTGATTCATGATTGCTCATTCCAATTGGTGAAAAAGAGAGAAGAAGGGTCACAAGTCAGCAAAATATGGAAGGCACCATTGGAGAGTGTCTTGTGTCCTTTTCTAGGATTGGAATTGCATGTTCTAAAGAGGTTCCATCTCAACGAAAAGATGTCATAAAGGAGTTACATGCAATTAAACAGAAGCTGTTGTCATGAAGAATCGTTTTCATGAAAACAAAATAATCAAGAAAATGTTTCTTTATCAATCTATGTTTTGTGATTCCTCCATCCAAGTCTGCTATATATATTGGCAGCCAATGACTATAGAAGCTCAAAACTAATAAAAAAAAAAGACACTAATAACTAACTCAATTAACACAGCATTAAATTTGAATTTTATTAAAATTCCTGTTCACTACTTTCTTTATTCACATAACTTTGATTTTTTATTTTTTATTAATTTTATATTGCTCTGCCATGTGTCACTTAATGAAAACTAACACTTATTTATTATTCTATCATATCTCCTTGTGTCTCAGTGTTCTTGTTTATAAACAAATGCAGTCTAGGAGTACATAAGTACAAAAGAGTACATAGAAATGATATAATAAGAATGATGCTCCACAACACTTTAATTTTGAGAAAAAAAAAAAACTAGTTTCAAGAGTATATATATATTTTTTTAAATTAAAAGCACAGAAACAAAGACACGGAAAAGTATGACGAACTTGCTCTAACAAAAATTTTTTTTTTTTATTTTTATTTTAGAATGAAAACAATCCAGCCCAAGCCAGACAGAGTTTATAAAAGACTTAGAGTTGTTGCGTAGACGTATGATTCATTTTGCCGACTGCCATAACTTCTTCTATTCTACTCCATGTTTTTGTTGCGCAAAATAACAATCTTCGTGATCAGGTTTCTTTTCTTACTTGTTGCTTTACAAATGTTAGTTTACATGGGGTCACCGGCCAAACCCTTGAGTTCAGAGACCGATGAAATAGCATTGCTTGCTTTGAAGGACAAGCTTACAAATAGCGATCCTCATGCTCTGCCATCATGGAATCAGTCTCTCCATTTTTGTGAATGGCAGGGCGTTACATGCAGTCGTCGCCACATGAGAGTCTCATCCCTACAATTGCAAAATCAATATTGGGGTGGTACTCTTGCGTCATCCTTAGGAAATCTAACGTTTCTCAGAGAGATCAATCTTACTAACATCTACTTGCATGGTGAAATTCCAAGAGAAATCGGTCGTTTAAAGAGGTTGAAGATTCTTGACTTGAGGAACAACAATCTTGGTGGTCATATTCCTGTGGAGATGATAAATTGTTCAAGCCTTGAGGTGATTATATTGTTATACAATAATTTAACTGGCAAAGTTCCTTCATGGTTTGGTTCTATGGTGCAACTCACTCAATTGGGGCTTGCAGCCAACGGTTTTGTTGGCAATATTCCGCCTTCTTTGGGAAATCTTTCATCGCTTCAGAAGTTGTCACTTTCACAAAATCATTTGGAATGAAGCATAACTCCGACTTTGGGTAGGTTGTCGAATTTGAAACTTTTGGCTCTGAGTCTAAATAATTTTTCTGGCTTACTTCCTCCTTCACTTTACAACCTTTCAAATATTCAAACTCTTTTGTTAGCGGGCAACCAGTTAGTGGGTAATCTTCTCTCAAATATACCTCTGGCTTTTCCCAATCTTCAAAATTTTGCCTGTGGAGGGAACCTATTCACTGGTATTTTACCATTTTCAATATCGAATCTTTCCGAATTGCAAAAATTTGATATAGAAGAAAATGGTTTTTATGGACCAATTTCTCCTACTTTAGGAAGTTTACATAAACTCCGGGAATTTAAAGTTGGTCGTAATAGATTTGGATCTGGAAGAGCTCACGATTTGGATTTCCTTTCTTCATTGACTAATTGTACTCAATTGCAAAAGCTGGACTTTTCCGAAAATTATTTAGGCGGTGCATTGACAAGTTTAATAGGCAACTTATCAACCAATCTTATTTTGTTTGACATGGGATTGAATCAAATATCTGGAAGGATACCTGAAACAATTGGAAATCTATTTGGCTTAGCTTCACTTCTTATGGATGAGAATGCCCTTGAGGGACCAATTCCAAATTCAATTGGAAAGCTTAAAAATCTAGTGATAATATTCTTGAGTATGAACAATCTTTCAGGTAATATTCCTACTGTCATAGGCAATCTTACTATATTGTCAGTAGTTCACATGGACTTTAATGCATTTAAAGGAAGTATTCCATTTACCTTCAGATACTGTAAAAAGATGCACACATTCAGCGTTTCAGTAAACAATTTAAGTGGAAACATACCTACTCAAATCTTTGCCTATCAAAAAGATTTAGTAAATCTTGACTTATCCACCAACTCCTTTACTGGTTCAATCCCTGAGTTTGGTAATTTGATGCATCTTTCCAAATTATATATGTATGCAAACAAGTTTTCTGGTGTCATTCCCGTGGAACTTGGTGCATGTTCTACACTAACAGAACTTCGATTAGACAGAAACTTCTTCCATGGGAATCTACCCCCATTCCTAGGATCTTTAAGATCCCTTGAAAGGTTAGACCTTTCTAATAATAACTTCTCAAGCACAATTCCCCATGAACTTGAAAACTTGACTTTTTTGAGTAATTTGAACTTGTCTTATAACCATCTCTATGGTCAAGTCCCATTGGAAGGAGTCTTTGGTAACATCACTGTAATATCACTCATTGGAAATAATGATTTGTGCGGTGGGATACCTCAACTGAATCTCCCTCCCTGTCCTGAGTTTTCCTCAAACAAACATAAGAGCTCTCATAAAAAGATAATTATTCTCATCAGTGTGATTGGCGGGATTTTGATCTCTTTCATGATTTTTATTAGTATCTATTGCCTCAGAAAAAAGTCCGAGAAGTTATCTTTTTCACCATCACTAGAACATAGATACTTGAAGGTTTCCTATGGAGAGCTACATCAAGCAACAAATGGATTTTCTTCCTCCAATTTAGTTGGCACGGGAAGCTCTAGCTCTGTGTATAGAGGAACTCTTGTCCATTTTGAGAGACCTGTTGCTGTAAAAGTGTTGAATCTTCAAACATGTGGGGCATCAAAGAGTTTCATTGCCGAATGTAAAGTTCTAGGAAAAATTAAACACAGAAACCTTCTCAGTCTACTGACTTCTTGTTCAAGTGTTGATTACAAAGGGAATGATTTCAAAGCCATAGTGTTTGAGTTCATGTTTAATGGGAGTCTAGAAACTTTGTTGCACAACATTGTTGAAGATAGCGAATCCACAAATCTGAGTCTGAACCTTATGCAAAGGGTAAATATTGCTCTTGATGTAGCTTTTGCATTGGATTATCTTCACAATGATTCAGGAGAAGCCATAATTCATTGTGATATTAAGCCTAGCAATGTGCTTCTTGATGATGATATTGTTGCCCATTTAGGAGACTTTGGTCTAGCAAGACTTGTTCAAGGGGACAGAAGCTCTTTTACCAGTAATCATGGTAGTTCCTCTATAATTAAGGGAACCATCGGATATGTTCCACCAGGTAAAAGTGCTCTTGATCATTTTTGCTAATATTTGTCAACTATTTCTTCAAATTAATTCATGTATTATTATTTGTTAGATTCATGATGCTATCATGCATAATTGCCTTAATTTACTTATGATATCTACCTTATTATGGCAATCAACTTCTTGAAATATTTATTAAACTGAAAATAACCTGTCTATAATCATTATGTTGTTGCGTTATGTCTATTCTTCTTCCCTTATCATTTTGTTGGAATCATTTAGAATATGGAGCAGGTGGGCCAGTATCACCACAAGGAGACATCTATAGCTATGGAATTCTTCTTTTGGAAATATTAACTGGAAAGAAACCAACAGATGACATGTTTGGTGAAGATCTAAGCTTACACAAATTTTGTAAAAAGGCAATTCCAGAAGGAATCACTGAAATTGTTGATTCAAGATTGCTAACTCTGTTTGGTAAAGGAGAAAGAAAGATCATGCAAAAGCAAAGTACCAAGGAGTGTTTAGTGTCCTTTGCCAGGATTGGAGTTGCATGTTCTCAAGAGTTTCCCACTCGACGGATGAACATTAAAGATATCATAGTGGAGCTGCATGCAATTAAACACAAACTGCTTCCATAAATAGGTGTCATGTTTATGAGAAACATTTAGCTGCTTTGAGCTGGATTATCCTTCTTTTTTGTGAATTATTGCGTGTTGTCTGTGTTCTCTTCTCTACCATTTACAAGGATTAAGGAATAATACTTGCTCACAAAATTATTACCATCAATCTTGGTTTATATAAGAAACTATATCATTATATGTTCGTTCTCTTCAATTACAGTAATGTGAGATAACAATTCAACACGATTGATTAATATACACAAATAGAAAAGGGCAAAAGAGAGGTTTGATTTGTCGATTTACCGAAACAGAATGCCGGCGCGTGAGGAATCATCGCTTGTCGTAATCGACGATCTCATTGTCAGTGACGGATCTAGAATGCTGAACAATGGAGCGACCAATAGAGTTGATCCAATCCTCCTTCTCCTTCTCCGAATCGGCGATGAAGTACATCGTCTCGTAGCGCGAGGATAGCTCGAACGCGCAAGGCTTGTTGATCGCGTCCTCCGCGCCCTTAACGGTAAGGTAAGACGCGACAGGAATGACGCCGCGTGGCTTTGACGCGCGCGTGACGGTTGAGTCCTTGAACCAGAAAAGCTTCCCTTGCTTGAGGACGAACCAGCGACGGCGCCACGTTTTGATGTACTCTCCCTGCTTTGTTAGCCAGCCGGTTCGCTCAGGGTTCGACCAGAACTCGACAGCGTCGTGGTCCGCCTTTGCCGGATTGGTTGCGAGGCCAACCGCGGCGCGCCACAGGTTGGCCATTGGTGGAAAAGGAAATGGAGGGAGAATAGGAAGTGAAAGGAGATGAAAGATTCTGTTACAGTTAGTTACAGTGTCTGGCTGGGCTTAGCGGTACGCGAGGTTATTCTTGCTGTTTTTTTTTTTTTATATCAACTTGTTAACTTAATAATTACAACCGTATTTTGTATATTTTAAAATTATACTACTATTATTATCATTTAGAATATAAAATATATATTAAAAATAAATTAAATAATAAATATATTTATATAAAAATATAAGTTATTTTTAAGTACTCTTAAAATAAAATAAAAATTTGATTATCTCTAATTAATTTATGCTATATACTTTACTTTGTTATAAAATAAATTATTAAGAGTATTTAGGAATGTTTCACAAATGTATAGTGACTACTTTTTTTTATACATATAATATTTTATTAAAATTATTTATGAAAAATTGTGTTGAAAATTTTGATTTGGAGGAAAAATTATGTGAAAGGTAAGTATGTATTTTTTTTTTATTCTTAACATAGACTACCCATTGTGTTAAACTCAAAGTGTGGATCATGGATTCTGTTGTTAACATGTATTTTTTTTCTCTTTTATTCTATTTTTTATCGGTAACTTTACCATATTTAATTATAAATCGTATCAAAATTTTAAAGTGATCAATAACCAAGAACACAATGAGTATTGAAATTTTAAAATAAATATGTTAGATGTATCACCCTGAAATTTATGAAGGTCTTTTAAATGCTATATTAATAGAATTAAAGAGAATTCAGTCGAATTTTTCTTTTTTATTTTTTTCTGTACAATCTTATTTCTACCTAAAATTTTTATCTTCCTTAAGAATTTTTAAAGATATATATATTATAACTTCAAATTTCTAAAGGTTTAATTATTTTATTATTCTTTGTAGTTTTATATATCAACTATTTTTTAATCAAGTTATATTTTTATATATTTTTTTAATTAGATTTTTTATATTGTTTTTAATTTTATAATTAAATTATTTTATGTTAAAAATATTAAAATTAGTAAAATATTTTTTTAAAAAAATATATATTGAAAGATCTAGTTAAACTTTTAATTGTGAATACTTTTAATTTACAGATAAATATTTAGTTAATTCTAATACTTTTGATACTAGAAATGACTTAATTATAAAATTAAAAACAGTGTAAAATTTTAATTAAGAAAATATAAAAACCTAACTAAAAATTGAAAAAATTACACTCCCCTCCCCTGGAAGATACTAAAATGACACTCACCTCCTCTCTTTTATAAATATACATTTTTCTCCCTTTAAATTTTTAAAAAAATTCCTCTTTAATCTATTTTAAATTTTTTGTGTTAACTAATGTTAACTTTATCCATTTTTAAAAAAAATAAATTATTTTTAAAAAAAATACCCATTAATAAAAATTTTATTTTTTATCATTAAATTTTGCTTACAAAAATATTCTTTAATAAATTATTTTTTTATCGATTAAATTGTATTTTTTAAAAAAGTTTAATAATTATATAATTTTTTTCTAAAATACCCTTCAATAATTTTTTAATTTTTAAATTATAATTTTACCAAAATTTTCATTAATAATTTTTTTATATTTCACTATTAATTTTTTTATATCTATATATATTATTTTAATATTAAACAAAAAATTTTAGTAAGATTATTTTTTAATATCAATATATTAATTGTTATATATATTAACAGTGGTAAGATTTTTTTATTTAATGTTAAAATAATATATATTGAAATAAAAAAATTAATAGTAAAATATAAAAATAATTGTTAACAAAAATTTTGGTAAAATCACAATTTAATAATTAAAAAATTATTGAAAGGTAGATATCTTAAAAAAATAATTTAATTATTAATTTTTTTAAAAGTATTTTAATAAAAATACAATTTAATCAATAAAAAATAATTTATTAAAGGATATTTTGGTAAGTAAAATTTAATGATAAAAAATAAAATTTTTGCTAATGGATATTTTTTCAAAAAAAATTATTTTTTCTTAAAAAATGGATAAAATTAATATTAGTTAACACAAAATTTAAAATGGATTAAAGAGGAGGTTTTTTAAAAATTAGAAAGGAGGAGGATGTACATTTATAAAATAGAGGGGAGGAAAGTGTCATTTTAACATCTCACAAAGAAGAAGACTGAAATTATAGAGATAATTAGAGTAATTAAACCATTCCTAAAACATCATCCGTACGCTTAATCTTATTAAAAATTTATCTATTTTAATGAACCTAGATATTGAGACATGCTTAATTTAAGAAAGGAGAAATACAAAATATAATCAAAAGCATGATAGAATCATGGAAGGTATATACTATAAATATGACTTGTATAATGAGCAGAAAGTAAATATTATCAACCTGCATTAATCCCAAAATCTTTTCTAATTTGATATTATTATTGGATTTCGTTATTGTCAAACATTCAAACTACTATGTATTGAACTATTGAAGTCTACTTTCCTTTCTTTTTAGTTTTTCTTTTTTTTTTGTCTGGCAATAGTTTTTTAAGTTGGATTGTGCATTGATATAAATTATAAGTAACGAAGAATGCAACAAAAGTAAATTTATGTGTTGGCTTTCCCTAATAAGCTAATATCTTTCCCTAGTAAATTGCCATAGAGCATAAATGAAAAACAAAGTAAATCATCAATTGCCATATTGTATTTTGGTTAAAGATTTTCCTCTTAACGCTAATAAGTGTTAAAAGATCCAACCCATATTACTAGTCAGTTCTCAACAGATTTTACATTGATCTTATAACAGAAAAGTAAAAATCATCAACTTGAAATTACTAACTATAAAGAATTGTCAGAATTAATTACTATTGTGCTATTCAAATTCAATTCAGCTCTTCATGTTTCATTGCTTGCTTCCTTACTGTCGTATTAACACCTCTCCCAGTCAACACAGTCAACAAACCTAAAAAAAGAAAAGAGGAAAACTTTGAGTTCTATATATTCCATCAACTTATTCATTTGTATATTTCTTGATATGTAGTTGAACTAAAATTAATCGGATCTAATTCAATTTTAAAAATTAGCTTAATAAAGAACATTAAAATCATATTTAACAAATATATCATATTTTCTAAAACATCTAGAACTGAATATTTAAAATTAAAATATGCTATATACATGTGGCCTAACAAATATAAAATAGCATCTGATACTATATTATAATTAAACAATTTAAAAGAAAGCTTACAAAATAGTGAAGATTGAACATAATTTACACAGCAATACACATCAACGGATATATAACTATTGTAACTTATTGTGTCACTATCAATTTAAAACAATGCAATATCTTGTGTTACAATTCATACACAGAGACGCATAGTTCCATGCAGAGTATAAAACCACCACCTTGGAACAAGGTTTCTTGTGTTACAAGCCATACAAAGATATACCTTTAATTGTATTTGATTGTAACATTGAAATGTATAAACAATAACTGTGATTTGTGAAGCTAACATTGTTCATTCATCAGCATTGTTATATGGACAAAAAATTCAGTCTTTTCACATACCTTATGAATTAGGTTTACTTGAATCAGATTGATGATTAGGTCCCCGATAATAACCACGTGTTCCAAAATACTCTGGATACTGATAATAATATAAAAAAGGTTAACGATTGCACCAATAATCAAGAATTATAAAATAAAGAAAAAAAGAGAACTGGTTTGGTTTGAATTGAATTTGAGAGTTTCACCTGTGTAGCAAATAACGACAACCCAACGGTTGTTCTTTCTTCCGCAGGGGACGCCGTTGCGGCATCACCATCACCACCAACGGTTGTTCTTTCTTCCACAGGAGACGCCGTTGCGGCATCACCATCACCACCAACGGTTGTTCTTTCTTCCACAGGAGACGCAGTTGCGGCACCACCATCACCACCAACGGTTGCTCTTTCTTCCACAGGAGAACCACTTTGTTGTTCTTGGTTCTTCTTGTTCTTAGCTTCTTGCTCTTGTTCTTGCTTCTTCTTGTTCTTAGCTTCTTGCTCTAGTTCTTGGTTCCTCTTGTTCATAGCTTCTTCCTCTTGCTCCATTATTATTGTCGGTAGCGATGGTGAAGGCTGCTGATTCTCTTCTTCCGACACCGGTCTCCATTGATGATATTTGTTTGGATCATACCTTCCTCTAGAACCCATTAATTACCGATTAGATAATAATATCAATAATGCTGTCTAATAAGAAGATATATTATATGATGATTTTGTTCGTTTGGAAGCTTAAAATGTCAAAAGAACAATAAGAGTTTCAGAATGCAAGGAGGGAAATGAGTAAGAAAGAAAGAAAATGAATGTTGATAGTTGATACGATTGTCTATTTTTTTAGGTATTTATACCTACCCATATAATAAAAATGTAGACAAATAACAAAATGATACGGAGGTTATATTATTCATGTTAATATTTAATTTTTTTCTTAAAAAAATATATAATATTAATACTTTTACTAAAGCATTTTTATATTTTAGTAAAAATAAAAAATATATTTTTATTTAATTTTATAAAAAAATATATATCTTTTTTATTATTATTAGATTTAATTATCCATTTAAATTAATCAAAATTTAAAATTCAACTAACTTTAATTTTATAATTTTAAACAATTTAAAAAATAAAACAAAAATACATTTAATTATTCATATACACTAAAAATAATTGCTTCAATCTTATTAATACTATTCGTAAACTCTAATCTCTCATAATCATTTATATAAAATAAAAATCTAAAAAACTAAAAAAAATTAAATAATTTTTTTATATTCTGAGTATTTTTATCAACTGGTCATCCTTTTAAGGAATGTCTTTCACTCTCAATTCTAAGACTCAAACTCTCTCTTCTTTCTGACTGCACTAGCCCTCTAGAGTCTCACTCAGACTCTCATCTCCTTCACATTCGCCTGCGTCTCGTCGTTTGCCTCATCTTATCGCTGGCATTTCAACGTCTCCCAACCTTTCTAGGGATCCTCGTCGCCAATGACAAAAAGCAACTCGTCGAATAATACTCTTGTACTTTGTAGTTTGAAGTTGAAAAAAAGGAGTCTAAGTACTTTGGAGTTGATAAATTTTTCCATCAATCTTTGACTTTATACTTTCGGTAATACTCTTGTAGGTTGAAAAGATCTTTGGCCCTGAAATATTTCACAGTTGCAAAAATGATACTTCAAGTAAGCATTAAAGAAACCATTAAATCTCTGAATCTGCATCTGCTATTGTGTTTCATACTTTCAATCATAGAGCTTTTTTCTTCTCTCGTTTAATTTCAAAATCTTCTACAGAATAGTGAGGCCATGGTTTCAATTGACATGTTAGTTGGTCCATCTGAAGTTTTAGTCATTGCAGATAAGCATGCAATTCCTTCTCATGTTGCTGCTGATTTGCTTTCCCAGGTTCAATGAGTTTTAATATGCTTTTATTTCCATATCTCTTGCGCTTTCTTTCTACATTACTCATATCCTATGCACATAATTTATGATTTCCAAGCTGAGCATGGACCTAATAGCCAGGTTGTTCTTGTAACAGCTGACCACATAATTTTTAGTTTTTGTTTCTTTCTCTTTCTCTAAACATTTTAGTTCATGATGAACCTTATTTTTTCACTCTTCATTGAAAATCAATCTTCAACTAGTAGAATGGTCCCAATTTTCCAAAGAGTCAGGCTTGACTATCTGTACATTTTCATCCTAAACATTAATAGTTTAGAATGCGTGAACTCTAAAGAGGGATTTTGTTAATAAATATCCAAAAAATTTTATTTTCAATATAAAAAGGGTGTTCTAAATACGCTTATTAATCCATAAATAAAATATAAGTTGATATTATGTTGTATATCTTAAATTTATAAGTAATACAACACTTTGTGTAATGAGAACAAATCCTTTCTTCATATCAGGCAGACAAAAGTATAAGTAGTTGTGAGCAATATTCACCTCAACCAATTCATGCCAGAAGCTAGCTAGCTGGTTTATGCATGGCTGTCAAAGATAAATAAAAAAGTGAAGGAAAATTTGCAAAAACTATTACTAGTTTATCTAGCAAAAAGAGCAATGGATCATCACTAATGTATAGGACTCTACTTAAAAACTAATATTCACTTGAAATATAATATTTGGGGATGCAGAATCTTTTGGCAAAATAGTTTAGTATAGTCATAAAATTAAACATGAGAACAAAAACATCTATATCAAGACTAGATGATATCTTAATGGAAACCTAATGATTCAGGCAGTCATTAGAAAAAGGTAACAATAGTTTCAATTATGAATATTTCACATCTAAAATCCACCTTCTCATTACTATCAATGTTAAAACAATGGTCAATCTCATTATAATTATAAATTAGTCAAACAACCACAAAAAAGATGGCAGTACTTGACAGCTAAATTCATCTTTTAAAATGCTAAATTGCAAATTCAAATTTAATCTTTGAAGAACACAAGTGATTATAAAAGTGCTTTTATACACAAAACAACACCCGAAGTCAGTGAAGCAAGTATGACCGAGGCTCCATTCTTCGAAAGTGAAAACTGAGTCCATGTCAAGGGTTTTGACACTTCAATTAGAACCTTCTGAAACTGTTCATTCAAGTGATCAAGTGATCCAGTGTTATCTGTCACCATATCTGCTTTATTCATCTTCAAATCAAGTGTCATTTGATCATTGATCCTGTTCCTAGCATTCTCCTCATTTGATTTGTCTCTTCTCATGAGTCTCTTTTTCTCTGTTTCAGGATCAATCCACACAACTATAATCGGCTTTGTGAACTTGTCCATCTTGGCCTCAAACAACAAGAGGACATCTATCTAGAACAATAACCTTGTATCCTTTTAGCCATAGCTTCACAACTTCTCAAAATATTCCAGAGGATATACGGGGAGCCAATAATCTAAAACATGATCACAACCAAAATTCAATAGAAATTCAACAAACTAATCCCAAAAATGATGCATTTTAGGAATGATTGAATTGAAAATACTAGCTATGGGTTAAGAATTATAAAGTCTTCAACTTTAGCCTACTCTAATCTTAGACAGAGAATTGAGCAAAAATCTAGAATCAGGACACGTAAAATAAATAATACTAAAAGAAGTAGCTTTGAGCAATCCACATATGCAAAATTGTTAAGAAATTTCATGTAAATTGATCATTCTACTTCATTCATGATTTACAACAACATTTAGATCAGCAACTAGACAAATTAATTGATTAGGAATCCAACATCATCTCAAAATACAGGGAGAAGGAAAATCTGAAAACAACAGAACAGGAAAAGCGGTGATGCAGGGACTCACTAACAGTCCACTGCGACTAGGTGACTGTGAGGACCCGACACCAAAAGACGACGAGTGACGACCCCATGATGGTCCACGATCCTCAATGAAGGCGGGGACCCAAAAATAGGAGATGACGAGCGCCGACGAGCTGCTTTTGTGGCTGGCGACGAGGAGCCCTGGGAAGGCCGGAAGACGTTGAAACGCCGGTGACAAGACGAGACGAACGACGAGACGCCGGCAAGTGTGAAGGAGACGAGAGTCGAGAGTCGAGTGAGAATCTAGTGGTAGTGAGTGAGAAGAGAGAGTTTGAGCCTTAGAATTGAGACTGAAAGACATTTTTTGATAGGGTAAACGGTTGGTGAGAAAATCCAGAAGACGAAGAAGTTTTTTAATTTTTTTTATTTTTTAGATTTTTATTTTGTATAAATGACTATGAGAGATTAGAATTTGTGGGAGCATTAATAAGATTGAAGTAATTGTATTTAGTGTGTATGAATAATTAAATGTATTTTTGTTTTAGATTTTAAATTGTTTAAAATTTATAATTATAAGATTAAAGTTAGTTGATTTTTAAAATTTATAATAAGGATATTGTAGTCATTTTTTAAAATTTTTTATGATATCTTTTCGGATTTTCTTGTATCGTAAATATATTGATTTTGGGTTAAGTATGATTTTGATTTCTAAGGTAGGGGTTGAACATTTTTTTCGTTCTCGACCTTTTTTCGCTACAAAATGGTCCCAAAAATTTTAGTTTGTTTTAAAATCGTCATTTTTACCAAATTTTTTATTTTTATTGCCAAATTACCTTTAACTAAAAAATTATAAAATAAAATAGAAAAGAAAGAAAGAAAGGCAACAACCAAGGGGGAAGAAAGAGAATGGGGGGGGAGAAGAAGGAGAAAGGGAAGGTAGGCCGCCGTCTCTGATGAAGAGAACGGAAGGGAAAATCGTCACACACACAGATGAAGAGGGGGGAGACAGAGAGTAAAGGAGAAGAAAGAGATCGGAAGGGAGCGGGAGACAGTGTTCAGTGCCCCACTCGCGCGCCGCTCGTCATTTCTGCTCCTCCTCCTCGCTCAGTCGCCGATGTTCTTCGCCATTGCTGCTTCTGCTTCTGTTGTTGTTCTGATTTTATTATCCATTATTATTGTTGGTGTTGTTCTTCTAGTTATTTATTTATTGTTGTTTTATTGTTGTTGTTGTTTTATTGCTTTTTGCTTTTGTATTCTACTTCTGCTTCTGCTTCTGCTTCTATCTGCTTTTATTTTTGCATTTTAAGAAAGAATAGGGAAGGCCATTTTCGTCCGAATCACGATTTTAAAACAAATTGAAACTTTTAGGACTATTTTATAGTAAAAAAAGGTCAGAAACATAAAAATTTTAACCTCTATTTTAGAGACAAAAACATATTTAATCCATTAATTTTAATTACTTAATCGTATATACAGAGAATTTTACATTTTCTTAAAATTTTATTGATCAATGATGCAGTTTTGATTTTTATTTTTTTAAAATTTAATTTAAAAGTAATATTAATTTTATTTTGGCATACATAGTCATTAATTAACTTTTTCACATGGAAAAGCAGTGTATGTTTTATTACTTGCCTTTTCTATATTAATTTTAATAATATATATAATCTAATAATTTCATTGTTTATTGATTTAATTAAGATAACTTTAAAATATGGTATCTAAAAAAATAGTTTCACCATATCTAAATACTAATATATTTTTCTCTCTAAATAATTATTTGCATAACGAAAGTGATATATTCTTAAAATAAATGTATTTTGATATAATTATATCCAAATATATTGACTTAATTAATAACAAATCAAATTTATCAAGTGTAAGCTTATTTATTAATATTTGATTAATTTGAGTTGAGAAATTTATGACTGTCACTTTAGAATTTAGTTTTTACAAGACTCTAAATTTAATATTATTAAAAAATAAATAAATTTGTCTGTCACTCGATTAAATGATTTGTTATCTATTTATTTTTTAAAATTATACTAAAAGGCATACATTTTTATAGTATAAATTATAAATTTAATTCTAAAGTACTATCAATATAAACAATTTTAAACATTTATTTAATTAAATAATAATATGTCAACAAAAACAATTATTTTTATCTTAATTGATGATTAACGCATTAAAATTAAATTCAAAAATTAAATATTAAATTCTAAGTAATATAAAATTATTTAGTATTTTTTTTACCACAACAAATACTTCTTGTACCCTTAGAAGCTTTAATAATAAACCATTTATACTAGCCTTTAACTCATAAGATAATGTATAACCTAATTTTTTTTCCAAACAACAAAAGTAAATTAAAATGTTGAATGACCACACAAGTTATCCAATAAAATATATTTTCTCGATCAAATTTGTTACATAGATCATTTTCTATTAGTAATAGATGTGGAGGTAATTATAATTAGTTTATTAGTTTAGTATATGTCAATTAGAATCAAAATTAGTTTAACTTATTAGTTATTTAATGTATTTCTTTACAATTAATTGTAGTCATGTATTAAATAACTAACAACCTAAACTAATTTTATTTTTGTTACGGCCCGACCCGGAGACCCGACGGGTCGACCCTGGCCCGAGCTCCACCCGACCCGACTCCTCGCCTTTCAAACGACCCGGACACGTGTCCTGTACGACCCACACGCGGCTGCAGGATAGTATCCTTGGGAATATGGGTCTGTCCTCATAAGGGGCCCACTACTGACATGTATATAAGGGGAAGATTGGCTCTCCCCTCGAGGTACGTCACTTTTCCACATCACTTTTCCCGCCTGCACATTTTCTAACTTAGGCGTCGGAGTGTCTTTGCAGGTGGCACCCCCCCTCGTCCATTCACCAGTACAAGTGCTCGCTAGCCCGGCAAACCCACAATCAGCGCGACCAAAGCTAAGGCATCCTCACCTATCCACCCCTTCATTTGTATACCCGACCTGTCCGGAATCCGATTACCGAACATTGGCGCCGTCTGTGGGGACCCTTTGCCTGAATGGAAGTCGCGCCAGGTCCCGGCGACCGAGCTCGAGCAGCCGGAGCGGAGGGGGCAGCCTCCGTCGCCTCGCAAAGGGGAGGGCGGAGATCCCCCCAACAACACACGAGAACCCGACCATTCGGGGGAACGGGCGGCGATAGCGCCATAATAATGCAGGAGCTACGCCACAGAGTCCAGAACCTAGAGCGACAGCTAGCCAACCGGGAGAGGGATGGACGGTCTACCGATCCAAGCTACACCCCATCTCCCGGGAGCGAGGAGGAGAGCTCTCACCGAAGCCGTTCACGGCGCATATCTGCATCCCGGATGGAAGCAGAGAGCGCGCGAGAGGAGTCACCCATTCCGAGAAGACGGAATGACACAGTCATCTACTCTCGCGGCAGACAATCCCGCCGAACGGCAAGAGGTCGTGAAGACGGAGAAGGGAGATCCGAGAGAACACGACAACCTGTGATAATGGGCGTCACGCCGTTCCACCGATCTATCCTCGAGGTCCGGTTGCCGAAACACTTCGACAAACCAACGGACATGAGATACGACGGAACTCAAGACCCTTTAGAACACCTCACGGCCTTTGAGGCCAGGATGAATCTGGAAGGAGTAGGGGACGAAGTGAGATGCCGCGCCTTCCCGGTAACATTAGCAGGGCCAGCGATCAGATGGTTTAACGGCCTCCCTCAAGGTTCCATATACAGTTTCTCAGACATCAGCCGCGCATTCCTGGCCCAATTTACAACGCGAATAGTAAAGGCCAAACATCCTATCAACCTTCTAGGGGTAACCCAGAGACAAGGAGAGCCGACCAGGAGGTACTTAGATCGGTTCAATGACGAATGCTTGGAAATCGACGGCTTAACCGACTCGGTGGCCAGTCTCTGTCTGACAAACGGCCTCCTCAACGAGAACTTCCGAAAACACCTTACCACGAAACCGGTTTGGACGATGCATGAAATCCAGACAGTGGCCAAGGAGTACATAAACGACGAGGAAGTCAGCCGAGTCGTGGCTGCCAATAAACGGCAGTCCGTCTACGGCCAGGCTCGGCAGTCCGGTGGCGACGGTGAGAGAGCAAAAGAAAAGGGCAGAGAGGAGACATCAAACAAAGCACCTAGGCCGTTCCCTCGAGTCGGAAAATTTACCAACTACACTCCACTCACCCTCCCCATCGTGGAAGTTTATCAACAAATAGCGGAGAAGGGAATTCTTCCGAAGCCCCGACCACTTAAGGACCGTACGGGTGGAAACAAGAACCTTTATTGTGATTACCATAAGGGGTATGGCCATCAAACACAGGACTGTTTCGACCTGAAGGATGCACTAGAACAGGCGATAAGGGAAGGAAAGCTAGCAGCGTTCTCCCATCTCATCAGGGAGCTGAGAAGACGTTATCGCGACCAAGATGAGGAAGGCAAGACACGCTCGGCCAAACGGCGACAGGAACCCGAAGAGAGAGACCATGGCCTTACTGTGATAAACGTGGTAACGGCCAAAAACGCTGCACCAAAATCCCGGTCGGCACACAGGAAAGACGCCAAGGTTCTGGCAATCTCATCTCCGCCAGTGCAGAGCTCCAAAAAACCCTCATCCATTTCTTTCGGCCCGGAAGACCAATGGTTCAGCGACGCCCCGGAAAACCCCCCCATGGTCATAACGGCCAGAGTGGGAACCGGCCTCGTTAAACGGATCCTTGTAGACACAGGAGCGGATTCAAACATCATGTTCCGCAACGTGTTCGACGCACTAGGGCTAAAGGACGCCGACCTGACGACTCACCAGCACGGGGTTATCGGGTTAGGCGACCACTTCATCAAACCAGACGGAGTTATTTCCCTACCAGTCTCGGTGGGGCAGATCCAAGGCCGAAGATCGGCGATGGCCGAGTTCGTAATTCTCCGAGACTCCACAGCCTACAACATCATCATGGGAAGAAAAACAATCAATGATTTTGAAGCCATAATCAACACCAAGCTGCTAGTTATGAAGTTCGTTACTGACGATGGATCCATAGGAACCATAAGAGGTGACCTCGAGACGGCGGTCGCTTGCGACAACGCCAGCCTTTCCCTTAGAAAAAAGTCCAAGGAAGCATCCGGCGTGTTTCTGGCCGACCTTGACGCCAGAGTAGAAGACAAGCCGAGGCCAGAACCAGAAGGGGACCTGGAGAAGTTTAGAATCGGTGACGAAGAGGAAAAGTTCACGTTCGTTAACAAGAACCTCCCACATGAGCTGAAGGAACCTTTGATGGATATGATAAGGGCCAACAGGGACTTGTTCGCCTGGACACCAGCCGACATGCCAGGCATAGATCCAAAAATCATCTCACATCATCTAGCCGTCAAGGCGGAAGCACGCCCAGTAGCTCAACGGAGGAGAAAGATGTCGGCAGAAAGAGCAGAGGAGGTAGCCAAGCAAACGGCCGGCCTCCTAGAAGCAGGCTTCATACGTGAAGTGGACTACTCGACATGGCTCTCGAATGTGGTGTTAGTAAGAAAACACAACGGCAAATGGAGAATGTGCGTGGACTACTCTGACCTTAACAAAGCGTGCCCCAAAGATTGCTTCCCCCTCCCCAACATAGATGCACTCGTCGACGCCGTGGCGGGATACCGGTATCTGAGCTTCATGGACGCCTACTCCGGTTACAATCAGATACCGATGCACCGTCCTGACGAAGACAAGACGGCGTTCATAACGCCAGGAGGAACTTTTTGCTATAAGGTAATGTCATTCGGCTTGAAAAATGCGGGGGCAACATATCAAAAGCTGATGAACAGGATATTCCACGACCACATAGGGAAAACAGTTGAAGTTTACGTGGACGACATCCTGGCAAAGACAACACGACCTGACGACCTCTTGAACGACCTGGCAAGTGTATTCGCGTCCCTCCGTCAACACGGTATGAGGCTGAACCCCCTCAAGTGCGCCTTTGCTATGGAAGCCGGCAAGTTCCTGGGATTTATGATAACTCAGAGAGGGGTAGAAGCTAACCCGGAGAAATGCCAGTCAATACTCCAGATGAAGAGCCCGGGTTGCATAAAGGATGTCCAGAGGTTGGCGGGACGATTGACCTCACTATCCCGATTTCTCGGAGCTTCGGCGGCAAAGGCCCTGCCATTTTTTAACCTCATGAAGAAAGGTATGGCGTTTGAGTGGACACCCGCATGTGAAGAAGCCTTTCAACACTTCAAGGAGATCCTTGCGGCACCTCCCGTTCTCGGGAAACCAAAGGACGGGGAACCACTATACCTATACCTCGCTATAACAAGCGAGGCCCTGTCCGCAGTCCTGGTACGGGAGGACGGGAAAGCTCAACAGCCAATCTACTTCATAAGCAGGGCCCTGCAAGGAGCAGAATTAAGATATAGCAAGTTGGAAAAGCTAGCCTTAGCACTCCTAACTTCCTCGAGAAGGCTAAAACAGTACTTCCAAAGTCACCAAGTTGTCGTCAGAACGGACCAAGGGATCCGGCAAGTTCTCCAAAAACCCGATCTGGCGGGAAGAATGATGACTTGGTCCATCGAACTCTCGCAATATGACATACGATACGAGCCCCGGCAAGCCATCAAGGCGCAAGCCATGGCGGATTTTTTAGTCGAAGTAACGGGAGACCCAAGCGAAGACATGGGTACACGGTGGAAGCTCCATGTGGACGGAGCCTCCAACCAGACCTTCGGAGGTGCCGGGATCATCTTGGAAAGCCCGATTGGGGTTGTATACGAACATTCGATTAGATTCGAGTTTCCCATCTCGAACAACCAAGCAGAATACGAAGCCCTCATAGGAGGCTTAACCCTAGCGGCAGAAGTCGGCGCAACAAGGTTAGAAATATGCAGCGACTCCCAAGTCGTCACTTCCCAAGTGAACGGCAGCTACCAAGCCAAAGATCCCCTGCTACTGAAGTACTTGGAAAAGGTTAAAAGTTTGAGCCAAAAATTCGAAGAGGTCACGGTCCATCACGTACCCAGAGAAAGGAACACACGGGCAGACCTCCTATCGAAGTTGGCCAGCACAAAGCCAGGGGAAGGGAACCGGTCTCTCATCCAGGGCATGACAAGAGAACCAGCAATTGCACTACACATGACAACCCTAGGTTCTTCATGGCTAGACCCTATCACCAACTTCCTGGAACGCGGCCAAGTCCCGGGGGATGAAAAGGATGCGGCGAAATTAAGAAGAGAAGCGGCCAAATACGCCGTCATCCAAGGACAGCTGTTCAGGAAAGGGCTCAGCCAACCCCTACTGAAGTGCCTACGCCCCGACCAGACGGACTACGTCCTCAGGGAAGTCCATGAGGGCTGCTGTGGACATCACATCGGAGGCAAAGCCCTAGCAAGGAAATTAATCCGAGCTGGATACTACTGGCCGTCGATGATGGCAGATTCCAAAGAGTTTGTCAAAAAGTGCGTAAAGTGCCAACAGAACGCCAACTTTGCCAGGGCACCGGCCTCCGAGTTAAGCTTGATAACGACCTCACGGCCATTCGCCCAATGGGGAGTCGACCTCTTAGGGCCCTTCCCGGTCGGCCCTGGGCAGGTCAAATATCTCATAGTTGCAATTGATTACTATACCAAGTGGATAGAAGCTGAACCACTAGCTAGCATATCCTCAGCCAATTGCAGAAAATTCATGTGGAGGCAGGTGATAACACGATTCGGGATACCGGAAGTCGTCATCTCGGACAACGGCACACAGTTTACCGACAAGAAGTTCACGGAGTTTCTCAGCGGCCTGGGCGTAAGGCAAAGGTTCTCGTCGGTAGAACACCCTCAGACGAACGGACAAGTGGAGTCCGCCAACAAGGTTATCCTTTCAGGGCTGAAGAAGAGGTTGGACAATAAAAAGGGTGCTTGGGCCGATGAACTAGCAGCGGTTCTCTGGTCCTACCGAACGACCGAGCAGTCATCCACTAAAGAAACTCCTTTCCGACTAACGTACAGTGTGGACGCGGTAATACCTGTGGAGATCGGGGAACCAAGCCCGCGGTTGCTCCTAAAGGGAGTGGAGGAAACCGTAGAAAAGGACCTGATAGATGAAGCCAGGGAGATGGCCCATTTGACAGAAACGGCACTGAAACAAAGAGTGGCTCTGCGCTACAACACCAAAGTGCTCAAGAGGGAATTCGAGCCGAACGACCTCGTCCTAAGGCGAAATGACATCGGCCTGCCGACCCCCGGAGAAGGCAAGCTAGCGGCTAACTGGGAAGGCCCCTATAGAATCCGAAAAGTGATGGGAAAAGGAGCATTCAAGCTAGAAAGACTTGACGGCAAAGAAGTCCCGAGAACGTGGAATGCGGACAACCTAAGAAGGTTCTACTCCTAAGAAGAAGGCCCGGCAAGCCGACCAGCCTAGCTAAGTAGTTATTTTACAAATTTAACTTATGAACTTTTGATAGCGACTTATCGAATAAGATATACTTGTGCAAAATTTCTCTTGTTTTATCATTCAATTCTCCAGATAAACCATCCTATCACGGCCAACGACGACGCGTGCCCCGGGACTGATCACCCCGGGAACCCGTCCACCACCATCGCAGCGACTATGCGAAAGGCTAGGGGCCATTGGTATAAGTGACAACAATAAACCAAAAACGGTTAATAGAAACGGAAATACGACCAAACGAATTAGGAAAAGCTTATCACGGCAACTCGGGCAAACGATTAAAACGGTCATTGACCACAAGGCCAAAATTAAACGGCTAAAACCAAATTGTTCACAAGCCAAACGGCTAAAACTAAAATAGTTTACAAGTCAAAACAAAGCGGCTAGACAAAAGCTTTAAACAGAAAGATTCATTTCTTAGGGGCGTCGACAACCTTGCCATCCTGAATAATTTTGCGAACACCAATCACCGACGTATCGAATTCAGGGGCAACAATCTGAATTTGAGCTTTGAGGGCTTCCTCGGTAGCCAAGATCGCACCCTTGCCCTGTTTGATGACATCCTTATACTTGGCCTTCCATGTTGACAGTTCGGCCTCCACGGCCAGCTTCTCTTTCTCAATTTCGGCCACACGCTTTTGCGCCGCGCCGACTTGACCCTCCAAAGCCATTTCGCGCTCGACCAAACGCTCAACCGTCGCATCCGACTCTTTCTGTTTCTTCTCAGCAGCTGTTGCCCTCTGTTCGGCGGCGGTAGCTTTCTGCTCGGCAGTAGTAACCTTTTTCTCGGCGGCATCGAGCTTCTCGTTTGACTGGGTCAACTGCTCCCGAAGAGTTTCAACTTCACTTTTTAATTCGTTATTGGCCTTCCCACTAGCCTCCAACCTCCTGCGGAGGGACTCCATCCCAAAAAGCTCAAACTCGGCCTTCCGGGCTATCACGGCACCCCGCAGAAGTGTCCGGTACATCCATCTCGCTTGCCCGGCAAGGGAAGACTCGTGGAAGTACTCCTCGGTGCCAGGGATCAGTTGGGTATCTATGAAGTTGCTCGCATCAAAATTCCTCTCCATGACGGTGAGGACCCCCTCGGGACTAGAAGACGTCTTCCTTTTCCTCTTAGGAGTGGGGACCACCTCCACGTCATCGTCGACTTCGGGGGCAGACGTCGAACCCCCTTGGCCCACCACTTCGCGAAGAGGAGAGGCGTGAACCGTTTTCTCGACCTCAACCTGGGCAGCCTGGGCCGAGGTCACGGTTCCCCCAACCACGACCTCCTGTTCTGAAGTAGTTTTGTCCTCTGGGGGAATTGTAGACGTCTCACCAGCAGATTTGTCATTATCCTCTTCATCATCACCACCGCCAAGAAAGGTTTGAAACAAGTCGGGAAGACCCGTCACCGACGCAGACATATCCACTGCAAGAAAACAAAGAAGGTCGGTTAGTCGTCACACGAATATCAAAAAAAAAAGGTAAAGGGTAAAGTAAAAAGCTTCTCACAAATATAATTACGACCGGACTCCCGGTCACCCATGAGGAGATGGGGATTTACTGGGTTCTTCCCAAAAACCGCAATCAACACCTCGGCAATCTGCTTATCCACCGCCGACATGCTTCTATAAGTTACCTTAATAAAAGTGTTGGACCCTGCCCCGAAACTCCAATAAGTCGGGATGAGTCGTACCCCCTCCAAAGACAACCAAAAGGGATGACGACCTTTGGCAGGACGGACCTTAAAATACTTGTCCTTAAACCCATGGTAGGAATCTTCAAACAAACCAAAAATCTTCCGACCCTGGGCAGCCCGGAAGGACATGAACCCTTTTCTGTGTTTCCCCTCCTTGGAAGGGTTTGTGAGGGTAAAGAAAAAGAGGAAGACATCCACGGACACCGGCAGTTCGAGATATTCACAGACCATCTCGAAACAGCGGATCGAGGCCCAACTGTTCGGATGCAACTGCGACGGTGACACGGAAATCCGATTTAAAAGCGCCATTTGAAAGGCTGAAAACGGAATACGAACCCCGACTTGAGTAAACATGGCTTTATAGAACCAGATCCAGTCGGCGACCTGACGGGGTTGGAAGTTGATTTCGTACAATCGCTCGTGAGGAGTCGGGACGAAAACGTCGTAATTGGCCTCCTCGTCGGTCCCACCACATAAGTACCCGGCTTGTCGGAACTCGGTGAGTTCCTCCTCGCCCATTTGATTAGGCGATTCCTTCACGTCGGAAACGACCCAAGCATATTGATCGTACGCCGCGGGGTTAACGGAAGCCCGGGAAACCGTGCGAGCCATACCTACATGGGGGGGACCATCCAGTCAGTCTAAGAGATCGGTTGCTCAGGCCGAATACAACACTACCCCCCGACTCCCCGACCAAGGCCAAACAAGACTAAAGCACGAAAAGAACAATAAAAAGCCTACCCTGGAATGGTATCTTCCCCCCTAACACGTCTACTCGCAACTAAAAGGCTACGCAACAATAGCAAAAAACCAAACAACAACGCGCAAGAATAATGCATAAAAAGGAATCAATTCGAAAGTTACCTAAATTGATGAAAGGAAGATGAAGTTGCAAGTCTGGGAGAATGCAGGAAGAATGAACAAAGACGCCGCAGCAACACTCTGAGGTCTTATGTCAAATAAGAAGAAGGAGAGGAATGGGAGGTGTAGAGAAATGCAGAAACACAAAACCAAACAGTTTAAAAACTGCTTCCCAAAAAGCGCGAAACGGCTGGGGACAAAATGGTCCTTTCAACAAGGGTTTTTTACCCCATTAAGAGCACTTAATGCTTTGCACGGAGAACGATGCGACGAAACGGTTGCTGGCGCAACCAAAGGACACGCACGCAGAGGGCACGTCCTTATCACGAACGGCCGACCAGGCGACCCCCAGGTAAGAGACAAGACAACGCGCCATTGACAGCCTCCACGGCTACCATTGGCGCGTGGGGGGCACTGTTACGGCCCGACCCGGAGACCCGACGGGTCGACCCTGGCCCGAGCTCCACCCGACCCGACTCCTCGCCTTTCAAACGACCCGGACACGTGTCCTGTACGACCCACACGCAGCTGCAGGACAGTATCCTTGGGAATATGGGCCTGTCCTCATAAGGGGCCCACTACTGACATGTATATAAGGGGAAGATTGGCTCTCCCCTCGAGGTACGTCACTTTTCCACATCACTTTTCCCGCCTGCACATTTTCTGACTTAGGCGTCGGAGTGTCTTTGCAGGTGGCACCCCCCCTCGTCCATTCACCAGTACAAGTGCTCGCTAGCCCGGCAAACCCACAATCAGCGCGACCAAAGCTAAGGCATCCTCACCTATCCACCCCTTCATTTGTATACCCGACCTGTCCGGAATCCGATTACCGAACAATTTTAATTGACATATGTTAATGTGACTAATTAATTATAATTGAATCTATATTTATTATTAATAAAAAAATCTAGATAACAAATAAGTCCATAAAAATTTATCAATATTTTTCTATAAAAAAATACATAAATTGTTTATTAACGAATTACATGTTATTAACATAAACATAAAGACAGAAGAGAGGAGGAGGGATTATTGACTCCAAGAGTGATCTATAGCAACTAGATTCGGTAGAATGATAGATGAAGATTAGGAATACATTTATTTTTGGAGTCACCATCAATAAATTTTTTTATGTATATATATTTATAATTACATATAAATACTTGAGAGAATTTCAACTACCTTAAAAACACTCCTTCAATTCAACAAGGTTGCTATATTCATGAAAAAATCAAAATGTAGTTAATCAGTTAAAAATTACAATTTGGTTAACCAATTTAATAAAATAGTTTTAAAAATTATATCCATATTTTTTAGAATTGGTTAACTAAAACCAAATTAAAAAACTAATTTTTAATCGGTTAACCAAAACCAAAACCAAATTAAAATAAAAATTAAAAACGGTTTTATTCAAATTCCAAAATTAGTTTTTACATATGCTTTCTCTCCCTCTCTCTCTCTCCCTCTCTCTCTCCCTTTCTCTTTCTTTCTCTCTCCCTCCCTTCTTTCTCTTCATCATCTTCTTCTTCTTCTTCTTCTTCTTCTTCTCTCTCTCTCTCTCTCTCTCTCTCTCTCTTTCTCTCCCTTCTCTCTTTTTCTTCCTATCTCTCTCTTTCCCTTCTCTCTCTCCTTCCTCTATCTCTCATTTTTCTCTTTCTCCTCCTCCTCTTTGTCTCTCTCTTTTTTTCTCTCTCTCCCGCTCTTCTCTTTGTCTCTCTCTCTCTCTCTCTCATTCCCCTCTTTCTCTCCCTCCTCTCTCTATTTCTCTCTCCCCTTCTCTCTCTCTTCTTTCTCCCCTCTCTCCCCCTTCCTTCCCCTCTCTCTTCTCTTCTCTCTCTCTCTCTCTATCTCACTCTTTCTCCCTCTCTCTCTCTCCCTTCTCCCTCCTCTCTCTCCCCTCCCTTTTTTTCCTCTCTCTCTTTTTCTCTCATTTTTTCTTTCTGAGCTCCACCTTCCCTTTCTTTCTCTCTCTCTCTCTTGTCTCTCTCTCCATCTCTCTCCTTTGCTATCCCCCTCTCTCTTTTTCTCCTTCTCTTTTTGTCTTTTTCTCCTTCTCTCTCCCCTCTCTCCTTCTCTCTGTCTCTGTCTCTCTCTTCTTGACCTCTTTCTCCCCCTCCCTTCTCTTTTTTTCTCTCTCTTTTCCTTTCTCTCTCTACTCATCTCTCCCCTTCTCCTCTCTCCTCTCCTCTATCTCCTCCTCCTCCTCTCTCTCTCATTTCCCTCCTCTCTCTCCCTTCTCCCTTCTCTCTCTCCCCTCCCATCTTTTTCTTTCTCTCTCTCTCTCTCCTCTTTTTTCTTTTCTCTCTTTCTATTTCTTGCTCCTCTCTCTTTTCTTTCCTTCTTTTTCTCACTCCCCTTCCCTTTCTCTCTTCATCTTCCTCTCTTCCTTCTCTCTCCTTCTCCTCTTTTCTCTCGTACTCTCTCTTTTCTCTCTCTCTCAGCCTTCTCTCATTTTCTATCCCTCTCTTCTCTTTTTTTCATCTTCTCTCCAAAACAAGAGAAAGGGAGAGGAGAGAGACGAGAGAGAGGATGATGAGAGAGGAAAATGAGAGACATAAGAAGAGAAAAAAGGGGAGGAGAGAAAGAAGAAGAGAGAGAAAGAGGACAAGGAGAGAGAGAAAGGGAGAGGGAAGAGATCGAGAGAGGAGGGGGAGAGAGAGGGAGAGAGAGACAGAAAGAGAGAAGGAGAGAGAGAGGGAAAAAGAGAAAGGGAGAGGGAAGGAGAGAGGGAGAGGAGGGGAGAGAGAAAGAGGGAAGGGGGGAAAGAGAGAGAGAGAGAGAGAGAGAGAGAGAGAGAGAGAAAGATCGAGAGCATGGGAGAGAATGTAACACCCTCACTATCAGAATGTCATGCTTCCGGCTACGCCACTCTGATAGCAAGAAGTATTATGACGACTTCATATACTTAATAATATAATAGGAGCTTTAGACTCGAAACTGTACCGCTGATTTTCTTTGAAAACCGAAAAAAACTACTTTATCTTGAAAACAAACAAGCATATACCAATATACATAACTTATTACTCAAGTAGCTTATACATAATATATACATACAACTCATACAACTCCTATTCCTCTTACAAAATTATAATATTAATGGCGAGGGAAGAATAAACAATAACTGAACTAATACATCCATATCGCATAAGCTAAACTCAAAAATTCTTCACGAGCTTTTTTGTCCGTTCCCTGAAAGGAGATGTCTGTAGGGGGTGAGAACATCATCCACGAAAGGGTTCTCAGTAGAGGGTTTTGAGAATTATCGTAAGAAGATATTATAAGGAGAATTGTCGTAATTCCCGAGCTATCAGAGTGGCGCAGCCGGAAGCGTGACATTCTGATAGTAAGGGTGTTACAAGAATAATTTTAAAATCAAATGTACTCCGTTAAAAATATTTAAGAACATTATTTATCAATATATTGTTAAGTTCAATTAATTATTTCTAATTTAAATTATAAAATAAACATATTAATCACATTTTTATAAAATATAGTTTAAACTCAATATTAATTATTCAAATTAAATTATATAACTTTTCATTATTTTTCTATCATTGAAACTTTAATTTTAATTTATAAAATAACTAATTATAATAAAAATTATACATAAATATTAATTGACTTAAACTTAAAGTATTTATAAAAATCAATGTAATCATTTTTAAGAAATTAATTTCTAAGAGTTCAAATTAATAACATAATTCATTCATAATAGAATTTATTTAAATTAAACTATACAATTCTTTCTATTTTTATCAATTACTGAAATTATATGAAACATCCCATTATAATAAAAGTATAATAAAATTCTAATTAATTTAAACTCTAATTATTATTAAAAAATTACATATAGCTCCTAATTATTTTTAAATTCAAAGTATTATAAAGCTTTATTTAATTACTTTTAGTAAAATAATTTTCTTAAAATAAAATCCTCAACAAATATAATAAATTTAATTATCTAAAAACTTGGGATGTTACAGAGAGAGGGAAAGAGGGAGAGAAGGATAGAGAGAAAGAAAGGAAAAGGGGAGAAAGAGGAGAAAGAGGGGAGAAAGAGAAGGAGAGAGAGAAAGAGATAGATAGAGAGGAGGGAGAGAGAGAGAAAAGGAAGAGAGGAGGCAAGAAAGAGAGAGAGAAAAGGAAAAGAGGAGAAGAGAAAGAGGAAAGGGTGAGAGAGAAATGGGAGAGAGAGAAATGAGAGAGAGAGAGAGTGAGAGGAAGACAAAGAGAGGGGAGGGGGAGAAATAGGAGAAGGGAGAGAGAAAGAGAGAGAGAAGGAAGAGATGAGACTAGGGGAGAGAAAAGGAGAGAGATTGAGAGAAGGAGATAAAAAAAATTACTCGTATCATTTAGAAAGAAAATTATTTACATTAGAAAAAATTATTTATAAAAAATGATGAAAAGGGATAATAAAAAAAAACAAAGCAATGGAAGGAATTTCATTATTTACAAATGTTACTTCTATCATTTAGAAAGAAAAAAATTAATTTTTAGATTAAAAAAAAGGTTAAAAATTTGGATTTTTGTATATAAAAAAAATTTTTTTGTGTAAACCAATTGTTAGGTGTAAAAACTAATTATTTGGTATAAAAATCAATTTTGGCGTAAAAAACTGGTTTTTTTTGGTGTAAAAACTGATTTTTTAGTGTAAAAAAACGGTTAAAAACCGATTTCAAATTTTACTAACCGATTAATAACCGGTTTTAACATGTACAATCAATTTGGTTAATTAACTAAGACTATTTTTAGTTAATCAAAAAATTGGTTTGGTTTTTGGATTAACCAAACTATGAACACCCCAATATATATTAGAGAGGAGCAAAACCTAGTTGAGGCAATGGGCCACGGCCTCCTAAATTTTTTATAAAAAAAATTAATAATATTTTTTCAAAAATTAAAAAATAGTTTAATTGGGTTAAATACTTTACTATGACTTAAAGCACCCAAATTTGATCATCGTCTCTTACTTTTATTACACAATAGTTTTTAGTTTTTGTTACGGACCATTGCAAGTCCAGTCCGACTGGCCATCGAGTCGGGACATCACCTCTGACCCAAGCCCGAACTATCCCTCACAGCAGGGAGAATTCGACGGTCGGTTCCTAACACCCGACCCGAGGCACGCCCGACTTGTTATCTGTACGGCTCAAGTCACCGCGACCAGCAACCAGTCGGGTCGGTTCCCTCGGGGCAGCACCCAAAGCCCCGACCTGGAAACCGAAACGACCTGCTCCACCCACACGGACCAGGATAGATCATAGAAGCTTCCTGGCCAGTAGGCTAGGTCACCTATGGGCCCACCCAACACAGTATATAAGGGAAGAGGCTAACTCTTCCCCTAAGGTACGCACTATTTTACCTCATTTGGTAATTACCTCGTACGGACACTAACTTTATCGTCGAAGTGTCCTTGCAGGTAGCCACCCCCTCGTCTACACCACCTCCGGCGTCGCCAGCTTTCAACCCACATCTCGACACCCGCTCCAAGTCACTCCGAGGCCTCACCCTCTCATCCTCTCCTCGCTACCCGACTCGCCGAGCCTCCGACATTTCCAGGTAACAAACAGTTTTAAACATTAAAAATATGTTGGATTTGGATTGAATTGGGTGGACCTTTATTGGCTATCACAAAAAAAAAAGATAAGAATAAAAAAAAAGATCATCTAACAATCAAATCAAATAAAAAAATTATCTATTCAAATAAATTAGGATAAGCAACCCTCTCTCGATCTTTGAGTTCAAATATAAAAAATTAGATATTTTTATTTTTATTTATTTATTTTAATATTATTTTATATTTTATTATTTATTTAATTTAATTTTTTATGATAAAAAATATTAAAATATTTAATAAATATTGATATTATTATACTATTATAAACTATTTTATATTTTTTATCTATAGACTTATTTATTTATTATTTTATTAATAACAAACTTAAAAATTAATGATATTTATAATTTTTATTTTAATATAAATATTGTTATTAAATTTTTATGTTAAATTTTTTGTGTCTCCAAAATTTTGTTTCAAGCATTCAAACTATTATGTTGAAATCTACTTTCCTTTCTTTCTTTTTAGTTTATATTTTTTGTTTGGCAATTGTAAGTCCTAAGACTTTTGAAAAGTCCTTTTTTGTACTAATCTCAAATCATATATTTATTTATAGTTTTAATTTTAGAAATTATTTTTAGTGAAAATAATTAAAGGCAATTAATTGGATTTGAAATAAATTAAGGTTTTTATCCAAACTCTATACTTATGGATTATTTTGCTATTCATGATTAAAGTTCTAGAAATTTGAGAAATAATGAGGTTTGGCTATTTAAATTAGAATTTTGTCTAATTTTATAATTATTGAATTATTTTCTATATTTAAATTATAGAATTGGTAGTTATGAAATAATAAGAATTTTATATGATTTGGTTTTAGATAATTTAATTTATATCATTTAAGACTTTAAGTTAAAGATAAAAAAATTAATTATATTACCATGAATTTTTAATTAGAGTAATTTATTGAGAATTAATTAGTATTTTTATACCACAAATAATATTTTAAAGTAACTTTAGAGATTAAATTAGTTTTTCAAATATTAATACTTTATGCTCCAATTTTATTAAAATTATTCTACTCAAATTAAATCCAAAATTTCCAATTCCATACACAAACCCTTACCCTAATTAAACTACATTTTTTCTATTCCTAATGAAACCCTAAACCGTCTTCCCTTCACCAGTAAACAAAACAGAAACAACACACACACACACCCCCCAACATATGAGCCTTCAACCAAAACAGAAAGGGAAGAGAGGAGAGGGATCTGCGGGAGAAGAGGAGGGGAGAGTAAGGGCGGCGTCGGCGGGCGTCACTGTCGCCGCACCGTCATGTCGCACAGAGAAGAGAGAGGGAGAGCCGAGGAAGGAGAAGAGAGAAGACCGCGCTACTGCCTTGCCGCCGCTCGCCACGCTGTGTTGCGTCGCCGTCCAGCCGTGTCAAAGAAGGAGAGGCGTCACCGTTTTGAACCCGCGTTGCTATCACTATCGATTGGGCCAGCTGAGGGAGAGTGAGAGATGAACGAGAGAGGTCACGATGGAGAAAGGGGAGATGCCGCCACCGTACCAGTCGCCGTCAATCCCGCCGAGCAGAAGCTCATCGCCGCCATTCGCGCCTCTATCATCGTCCGAGAAGCTTCCATGGCCGTTGCCGTCGAGCTCACAAGTGAGAGAAAGAGAGTTCGCAGGTGAGAGAGGAAGGTGTTGCGCCACCGTTCGTTGCTGCGCAACCACCGCCACGCCTTATCATCGCCATATCCTTACTTGATTATGTTCCTAATTGTTGCTTGAATCTTTAAGGAACATTCAACCTTGACACTATTCATAAATTTGGTATTTATTGATTTGATCTTGAATTAGTTTTGGTGCAATGCATAATCCTTGATTCCTAAATCATTTGAAATCTTAAGAGTCGCGATTCGTAGTAAACTAATTATGCGATTTAGTTCTCCTATTTCGTGTTTTGCAACTATTGTGTGTCCTGCTCGGATTACAATCTTTGGTTTTGTATTTCTTTGTAAAAATGATAAAAACTGACCTTGTTTTGATAAAATGTATCAATTTTAGTAGTTTTCTTTTACAACTCTTGGAGTCTCTTTTGAAAATAGTTCTATTTTGGTTCTTTTTCTGTTTGATTCTAATTGTAACCATTATTTGAATTCTGAATACGATAACCTTTGATTTTATAAATACTTCTCTACAAAAAATGAATAATTTCTTTATATAGTTAAAACATGCTTCTATTTAAAAGTACTACTTAGTCTTTATTTATTTTTACAAGAATACATTACTTTAGATTTTCTTATTTGAACATAATTTGATCTTTTTACAACATTTTTCGAATTTTTATGCATAATATATATATATATATATATATATATATATATATATATATATATATATATACTTAATTATGTATCTACGAACTCTTCAAACTTTCTAAACCAAGATTTCTGCTTTCATTCCAGTTAATTTTCATTTAATAAACTTCACACAAATCATTTTAATTTGAATTTGATTTAGCATAACATAAGATTTATCTTTGTTTAGTTTTTTTTTGAAATATATTGAATTTATATACTTTCTTTAGAAAAAGATAAACCAATTCCCTTAGGTTCAATTTGAAGTTGATCTAAACTGCTATACTCTCTTTCCTATTATTGCCCATGTCGAAGCTCTTTGATTCAGAATTCCTTCTTAAGCTTTTGAATTAACTCCCTTTACACTACACCTCATTGCTTATATACATCCTTGTCTGTTGATAATCTCATGTATTCTTTTAAATCCTTGCGAAGTACCATCCTTGTCCAACTGCGAACCTGAGTATTCTCCCGATTTCTTGCAAATACCATTTGTGTGATTTGTAATCTTCTCAAGTTTAGTATTTCTTATGTGTTAGTTTTTAGAGACACAATTTATGCGCGCAGAAAGTGAATTTGGTAAGTGTACGAGGTTATAAGGAGTCGCAGAGTTTCGAGGTAACACAACATCTATACTTTGTTCAGTTCCCTCAATTGTTTATTTCATATCTTCTCTTTTTACTAAGTAAGATGATCTTCCTCTTAAGTTTATCTATTCCTTGTGAACCTTTCATTTGATTGCGTTCCTACACATTCTCTTGGATTTTGCAAACGACGTCCTTGACTCTGGTCATTTTTTTTGTGAATCTTGTACCTTGATTCAGCTTGAATTCAATTCTAATGAATGCACCGTTTTCTTCTTATTGTCTCTATTGAAGTTCTTTAATCTCTCCATACGTCCGTCTCTTATTTATAAATTACTATTGGCTTATGTGTTCTAAATTGTGCCATTCAATTTGATGTGTCGTTCCTCCTTTTCTTTTCTTAGAATGTAATTTAAATTTCCTTGCTTTGCCATTTGTACCTTACGCATATCTTGACTGTTTACACTTCTGACTATGTTAAAACTCTTGCAACACGGCTATTGATTCTATATTCCTCCACGAACTATGAAACCCCATGATCATTTGAAGTTGTTCCGCAGTAATGCGTCACCATAGTCTTTAATCATTCCTTTTCTATGAAATCTCATACTTCTTCAACTCAGCTTGGATATGTTTCAAACTAATGTGCTGATTTTCTTCTTATTGATCCTATTGAATTTCTTTGATTTAAGAGTTATTCTTGAAATTATCAATCGATTTCTTTCTAACAAACTTCATTGCTTGAACATCCTTGTTTACCTGCAATTGCATTTATTCTTTTAAATTCTCGCGAATGCGGTCCTTGTCACTTTTCTTTCTTTTCTATAGTCTATTATCCTTCTGGGTGTACTCCAAATTAGTTTTGGTATCTTGTGCGACCGTTAGACTTAGTAAACGATACATTAGTCCTTTAGGACACGTTTGGTGAATGCAAAAGGTGAAACTCGTGAGTGTACGATGTCACAGGGAGTTGTGAAACATTGTTTTACGTGAAAGAGTTCTGTTGATGTGGGACTTATGACCAGTAGTAAGATTTGCGAAGTGTTTGACAAAGTCGAGAACCTTTGGATGGGTTACTCAATGAAGTATAGTTAAGAATGGTGGAGATAAGTTATGCTGAAGTTTGAATAGTTGAATCTCTGAAGTTGGCATGAGATTAGTATGCGAACGTTAAGCACATCCTTTTAACCCCGACTTGTTTTATAACCTTTTGCCGCCTTACTTTACCATCACATGTTTGAAACATATCACCTTGTACATCAAGCCTATTTTGTAACTTCTGTTTCGCATAACACTTATACCCTTTATACCTTTATGCCATATGAAAATTCTTGTATTTGAAACTATATATATATATATATATATATATATATATATATATATATATATATATATATATATATATATATATATATATATATATATATATATATATATATATATATATATATATATATATATACTTACTGAGAACTTTTTGCTTTTTCTTTAAATGAATTCAAGAGTCAAGTAATATGAAATCTCTTTTATTTTGTATCAATTTTTGAGGACGAAAATTTTTATAAGGTGGGTAGGATGTAAGACCCAAGACTTTTGAAAAGTTCTATTTTGAACTAATCTCAAATCATACATTTATTTATAGTTTTAATTTCAGAAATTATTTTTAGTGAAAATAATTAAAGGCAATTAATTGGATTTGAAATAAATTAAGGTTTTCATCCAAACTCTATACTTATGGATTATTTTTCTATTCATGATTAAAGTTCTAGAAATTTGAGAAATAATGAGGTTTGGCTATTTAAATTAAAATTCTGTCTAATTTTATAATTATTGAATTATATTTTATATTTAAATTATAAAATTGGTAGTTATGAAATAATAAGAATTTTATATGATTTGGTTTTAGATAATTTAATTTATATCATTTAAGACTTTAAGTTAAAGATAAAGAAAATTAATTATATTACCATGTATTTTCAATTAGAGTAATTTATTAAGAATCAATTAGTATTTTTATATCACAAATAATTTTTTAAAGTAACTTTAAAGATTAAATTAGTTTTTCAAATATTAATACTTTATGCTCCAATTATATTAAAATTATTTTACTCAAATTAAACCCAAAATCTCCGATTCCATACACAAACTCTAACCCTAATTAAACTACATTTTTTCTCTATCCCTAATGAAACCCTAAACCGCCTCCCCTCCACCAGTAAACAAAATAGAAACAACACATACACCAACATATGAGCCTTAGCCAAAACAGAAAAGGAAGAGAGGAGAGGGATCTGCGGGAGAAGGGAGGAGAGAGTGAGGGCAGCGCCAGCAGGCGTCACTACCGCCGCGCCGTCATGTCGCATAGAGAAGAGAGAGGGAAAGCCGAGGAAGGAGAAGAGAGAGAAGATCGCGCTGTTGCCTCGCCGCCGCTCGCTGCGCCGTGTCGATTCGCCGTCCAGCCGTGTTGAAGAAGGAGAAGCGTCGTCGTTTTGAACCCGCGTCGCCGTCACTATCGACTGGGCCAGCTGAGGGAGAGTGAGAGATGAACGAGAGAGCTCACGATGGAGAAAGGGGAGATGCCGCCATCGTACCAGTCGCCGTCGCTCTCGCCGAGCAGAAGCTCATTGCTGCCATTCTTGCCTCTATCACCGTCTGAGAAGCTTCCATGGCTGTTGCCGTTGAGCTCACAAGTGAGAGAAAGAGAGTTCGCAGGTGAGAGAGGAAGGTGTTGTACCGCCGTTCGTTGCTGCGCAACCACCGCCACGCCTTGTCGTCGCCAGGGTTGCCACCACCACGTCTCACCGCCAAGGGGAACCTTGCCTACGCTGTTGCCGAACCGGGCCAAATTCAACGATTAATGCTACCACCACCAGAACGGATTTTCTGGTCTGATTTCTGCTTCTTGTGGCTCTATCATTTTGTTTTTCTGTAGCTACAGTGAGTTTTCGATGTAGAACCCTTATTATTATTGTTGTCATATGCTTGTTCTGATTCGATTTTTGATATATGTCCTTGTCTTGGGTTTCTTGAAACTGTTTCAGTCGCTGTAATTGCAATTTATATTAACACGGCTATTATAAGAGGCGTCGGGGCTGTTGCTGTCCCGTGGGGTTATTGTTGTCAAAAGGGAATTATCACGATAAGTTACGCGGACTCAGCTAATTGAGGTAGAGTTTTTCTTAAAATCTATTTTATATTATAGAGTTGTTATAAATGGATATTGATGCAAAAAAATATACTTTTGTGATTATATTTATCTTGTGAATGTGATGATTTGTTAGACTGAATTATTGGTTGCTTGATTGCATGAGTGGTATATGGTTGTTGATAAGAAATTGGTTTGAAATATTATTTACTTGATTATTATGAGAAGTGAATTTTTTTGGTTTTGGAATTTATTTGGTAATGTAAATGAATCGATTTTTTTGGAAATGATTTGAGATACGAAAATAAATTGATTATGGAAGCGGTTTGATTTTGAATTAGTCTGATTTTATAAACGATTTAATATTTGAGCTGATTTGATTTAAAAAAAAAGTTTTATTATTGAAATTGGTTCAATTTAAAAATAATTTGATATTGGAACTAGTTGAATTTTAGAAAATGATTGAGATTTGAAAATGGTTGAGAAAAGGTTTGAGAATTATTTAGATGGGACCCGAAAAGGGTAGCAGAGTCTGAGTTTTAGAGGAGATATGTTGGCAAAATTTTATAAAATTGGAAGTTTCGTTTGAAGTATTTATTTAAAAAGATTTAGTTTTTAAACATTATATGTTTTAAGATTGATTTATTTAGAAAGGAAAGAATTATGGTTTGGAATGGGATTGTTGATGAACGGAATGGAAAGAAGGATGATGAGAATTTTCTTTGAAACCTGATTTTTGAATGAATTTGAAAATGAGACATGGATTGACGAATGATGATGATATTGAGAATGGCTTAGACATTGATGAATGTTAAATGAATTATTCATATGGCTTATAAATTTGAATTGTCTAAGACACAAGTTTTCCTAGGTAGACGCAGTGGCTTGCCACCACTTGCTCCAGGTTGAAACTGATACTCTGTTGATCTTACGACGTAAGGGTGACCGGGCACTTATAAATTCTCGAAAATGGTACCCCCATTGAGCGATTTGATATATATATATATATATATATATATATATATATATATATATATATATGAGAAAAAGTTATGCATAGACTCATCAGGATGCGCGTCAGGGGACAGTCTAAGGTTTTCGGACTTGTCGGGTTGGCTGGATAACCGACAGATGAGCTCATTAGCCAAGGACAGGCATACATCATATGCATTTGTATGCTTTGCTTGGGTTTGAACTTGTTTTGGTTTGCCTAATTGTTAAACTGTTCTTAACTGCTACCTGAACTATTTGCTGTAACTGCTACCTAAACCTGTGCTTTCCTTGTCTGTCTTGTCTGTGTTTGTCCTGATGTGCTACATTTAAGAATGAACTTTGGTGCTAAATTGATTATTGTGTTGATTGATTGCATGGTTGGTTTCTTATTGAGATTTTCTTATAAGAAAAGAAAGATTTTTTTGGATTTATGAAGGATTAAACATTGTTTCTTTGAAAAGGTTTTGAACGATTAGCTATTGGTTTTTAAAAGGATTCATAAGGCAATGGTAATCAATGAGCTTGAAAATAGTTTTTTTAGTAAATATCTTCTTATGACAATTCTAAAACTCCGTGGTGAGACCGTGTGATTAGGTTCTCACCCCTTTACAGCTTTACCTTTTCAGGAATCAAATGAAGAACTATTATGAAGAGTTATACTGCGTTTTGGTTTATATGATGTTGTATTAATTAAGTTACTTTTCTTCCCTCGTCTTTGTTATTACAATTTTGTAAGAAGGATAGGAGTTTTGTGTTTTATATGTATATTATTTTATAAGCTATTATATAAAAAATATTGTATATGAATCTATACGTTTGTGTCTTTTAGATAAAATATTTATTTTTGGTTTTCAAAGAAATTAGCGATAAGGTGTCGAGTCACAAGCTCCTATTTTAACATTAAGTATATAAAGTGGTCGTAATATTTTTTGCTATCAAAATAATACGGCTGGAAGCGTAACATTCTTGTAATGAAAGTGTTACAGCAATGGTTTTCTAGGTTGGATTGTACATTGATATAAATTATAAGTAATGAAGAATGCGACAAAAATAAATTTATGTGTTGGCTTTCCCTAATAAATGATAGAAAAATTAAATCAAAGTGCAAACCCCAAAACATAGTAAATAGAAATCCAAGTAAAAATCAAATCTAAGTTTCAAATTATTAAGTATTCATATTTAACAAAATTACGTTAAATTACAGCTCAAACTAGAAAAAAAAGTTCAAATTTACTTTTTTTTTAATATTTACAATTAATAAATATTAAATAAAATAAATTTAGATTATTTTTACTATTATTTTTTTGTGTCTCAAACATTATTGCTCGGTAAAATTAATATTAAATTTTCAATTAGCATAAATGAAAAACAAAATAAATCTATATTTTTGTTAAAGATTTTTCTTTTAAAACTAAATTTTAAAATATCCAAGATCCAACCCATATTATTATTCAGTTCTCAACAAATTTCACATTAATCTTATAACAGAAAAGTGAAAATAAACAACTTGAAATACACATTAATCTGTAAAAATAATTAGCTTTAAAATAAATAAAGCAATGGTTGAGAATTGATTGGTTTAAGCTTTCAAACACCAACTTCTTGCTAAGCAAATCATACGGTTTTGATAATTTTTTCCTTATCAAACAGAAACTGTATCATGTAAAGATATTCTGATAATAGTTTTTTTTATCCTCGAATGGAAAGAGTAAGATAAATAAAAAAAAATAGAAAGTTTGTAGAATAAGAGAATGTACTTTTATAGTTTTATGTCAATGTATCTAAATATTTTATTATAAATATTCCAAAAGTCACAGAAAAATCAGAATCCAAACTCATATTTAATTCCAAGTTCCAACAAACAAGAATAAATTAAACTAAACTACCTCTAATACTAACTATAAAAAATTATCAGAATTAATTACTCTCTTTATGTTTCATTCCTTGCTCTCTCACTGTCACGCTATTAAGACCTCTTCTAGTCAACGCAATCAACAAACCTTCAAAAAAAAAAAGTAAAGAGGAGAATTTTGAGTTTTGATGAATAATATATTCCATCAACTTATTCATTTGTATATTTCTTGACATGTAGTTGAACTAAAATTAATCGAATCTAATTCAATATTAAAAACTAGCTTAATAACCAAAAACAAAAAATCATTAATAAAATCAGTCTTTTCACATACCTTATGGATTAGGCTTCTTCGAATCAGATTGACTAGGTCCCCGATAATAACCATGACTCCCAAAATACTCTGGATACTGATAATAATAATCATTAATAAAATAAAAAGGTTAATGATTGCACTAATAATCAAGAATTATAAAAGAAAAAAAAAAGAGAACTGGTTTGAATTGAATTGAATTTAAGAGTTTTACCTCTCTAACGAAAAACGACCCAGGTTGAAATTGATGGTAGCTTTTTCTTCCTTGTTGGTTTGAAGAACTTGAATGAGAACTGGAACCCGAACTCCAAGGAGTAAGAAAAGAATTATCTTTCTCAAGAAAAGATGTCAGACGAGGAGCAATGTCCACTGCCTTGGGCGTCGCGGTTGCACCACCACCACCAACGGTTGTTCTTTCTTCCACAGAGTAACCACCTTGTTGTTCTTGGTTCTTCTTCTCTTGCTCCTCTATTATTTTCTTTATCAATTGTTGATGCTCGTAATTCTCCATCTGTTTCTCTTCATTATAACATATGCCAATTAGAATAAAAATTAGTTTAGTTTGCTAGTTATTTAATGTATTCCTCTACAATTAATTATAATCTTGCATTAAATAACTAACGACTTAAACTAATTTAAACTAATGCTGAAGTTAAAATTTGGAATTGAAGGAACAACGTGAAGAACCCAATCGCGGAACCCGCAGCCACCGCAGCCACCACAGCCCTGCAGCATCGCGTCGTCGCCTAGCTCTTTCTCTCTCTGTTTGCCGATGTCGCCGTCTGTTCTGTTGTCGCCGTCACTCCCCTTCCTCCTGGTCGCCGGTAAGCAATGTGCTTGGATTTTGATAGTACTTGATTTTAAAATTGAAACTGAAACTGAAATCCAGTCCCATTCCCACCCCTCTCCTCTCTGAAACAGAAGAAAATTTGAAATTGAAAGAACAAAGAACCCTAGCCACCCACAGAAAATTTGAAATTTAAAATTGATTAGCTGGGTTGTGTATATTATAATGATCATCCCGTCTGCCTTTCTGCTTGAAAGCTTTGAACCAGGTCTTGGAACGAACATAGGGGCGCTCAAACGCTTTCAAAACTATAGTAGCGACTAGCTCACTAGCCGATAGAGATGCTACCTAAGCAGAGAAGCAGCCTAATACTAAAGTATAGGATGAAAAGCAAGAATCGATTTTCCCAAGTTCTAACTACAGGAAAGAGGAAAGCCTCGTAGGAGAGAGTGATTCAGCGGTATTCCATTCATAACAAGGCAGATACAATAGTTTAGTAAAGGACAAAAAAAACTTACATCAGTATGTAAACAATTGTTCAAAAGTTATAGCATATAAAGGAATATTATTTAAATATTTAAGACATCTAATAATAGGTACATGCCATGATGAAGAGAAAAAAAATAACAAATTTTTTCATGAATTACTGGATAATTATTTTCACTGCTGTTTGAAATTATTTTTGTTATTTAAAATTATTTTATTTAATATTTAATTAAATTGATTAAATTTTAATTTAACCAATAAATTATTGAACCAGTAATTTTATTAGTTTATTGATTGATTTGAATTTCTCGTAACTTTAAAAGAGTGGAGAGAATTATTGACTCAAAGAGTAATAAATAGTAACTAAATTCAGTCAAATAATAGGTAAAGATTAAAAATATATCTATTTTTGGAGTCATCATCAATAAATTATATCTATATATATATATATATATATATATATATATATAAATACTTAAAAGAGCTTTAGTTACCTTAAAAAAACTCCTTCAATTCAACAAAGTTGCTATGTATATCCAAAAGTCGCACACACCAATTCTTTGCTATCAATTGTTGAAGTGTTAATGCTGTGTTGTTGCAATTATATATATAAGCATAAAAAATTTTTAATTTGTTACTATCTTATCAAACAAAAAAGATTATTTGGGTAAATTTTTAAAAAATATCTTTTTAAGTTATCTTTTTTTAAAAGATTTTATAAAAAAATAAAATTAATTTTATGTTTGAATATTTTATATAATTTTTTATTTATTAGTTATATTTAGATATAGCTGTATAAAAATATTTTTTTATTTATTTATTACGTAAAAAATATTTTTTTAAAAAAATAAAAAAATATAAATTATAACTTAAAAAAAGATATTTTTTCTACCTCTATACATTTGTGAATTTTTTTTAGAAATAAAATAAAAAAAATTTATATTTTTCAAACACTATTTTTGAACTTTAATTCTTTAAATATGATTTTTTTATTCTATAAAAATTATAAAATTCGCCTTACCCCAGCGAACTCCTTTTAAATTTTTTAAAATCCGTGTTTTTAATCTATTTTAATCTATTATTATCATCTCTAAATAGTATATAGATATACAAACAGTATATAGAAGTACACAAAAATACATAAACAACAAACATAATTTCTTCCAAAATTTTTTTAATTATAAATTAAAAAAGTCATATTTAATAATGATCAGCATTTCAGAGATACACAAGTATATCGGAATAAACTATATTTAACAAGAATTTTTTTAATTATAAGTTATATTTTATTTTAAATAAATATTTATATTTTTTTAAAATTTTTTAAAATAAAATACTATTTATAATTAAAAAAATCTTTGTTAAATATAACTTATTTTGGGTGTATCTTTGTTAAATACCTTCCGTTACACACAAGTTACACCACTTCCAATAAACTTTACGACAACATAAGCATAGTTAGCTTCACATGCAAATCCACCATGGCTGAAAGAATGTTTTTGCCATTTAAATGTAGATACATGACTCATCCTTCGCCTGTCCCGGACACTCGTCGGAGATTGACCACCTCTCTCACTGACGAAATCCTCATCTATTTCACTACTATCTAGACGGTGTCCATTTTGATGAGATCATTCATATGTCCTTTATGAACTATAAGGAGTGGTTAGGTGTAGATCCTTTTTGTTGTTGATGGCAATGCCGAAGATGACAAAGGGATAAGCATTAGTGTTGATAGGAGTTACTTAGATTGCTTTATGATATTCACTAATTCTTATGTTGCTTCGCTCCACTTGTTGTGTTGAACTTCTCTCTTTCAAAAAAAAGATTTACACTAATTTGAGAACCATTATTACTGCTTGTGGCATGAGGTAGAAAGAGTGATGTTAAATAGCCACAAAATAATTATAATGTAAAAATATTACATGAAAATTTCTATTTTTTTGATAATCAAGTGACATATATCTTTTTATTATTTATTTTTTTTATCATTTACTATTTTGCTGTATGTTTGGAGTCATTAATGTTCTTTTTAAAATTAATTTCAGTTTCTTCTAAATCAAATTCCTAACATCTCTTAATCACATTATTATTCATTAAAATGCAATAATTCTTTGTAAAAAAATATAAAAATTAAATTAAAAAATTTTAACAACTTCTATTATACAACTTATATTTTACATATAGACTATTAAAATATAAAAAATAAAATATAAAATATAAACAAAAATTAAAAAATAATTTTTTAAAAATAATTATTAACTCGTTATATTAAAATCAATAAATAAGCATACATATGAATATTAAATAAAAATATTAAAATAATTAAAATCATGGCCTATTAGTGTACATATGAGATAATTTAAAAAATACAATAAGACGTATAGTTTAAAATTTGATAATATTAATTATAAAAATTTATTAATTATAAACATTATAGGTATGAAATTATAAATATTATGAATACAAATTATGAATGTTATTAACATGAAATTATGGATGTTATGTGTATGAATTTATAGATGTTATGTGTAAATTTATCAATTGAATAAATTAATTTAAGAATTTGATATTTTTTTAAATTCAATTATGATAAAATTTAAAAAACATCTGTGTTAACTTTATATTTACATATGCAATAACTAAAAAATGATATGTGTATGCACTACAACAAATTTGATTTTTACCGACAAATTTTTAACGGCAATAGTAATATAGCCACAACTTTTATTATTAAAGAACTTTTTTTATGGCAAATGAATAATTGCCGTTAATACTTCGTTTGTTATGGCAATAAGAGAAAATGGCCGCTAAACAATTACCAACAGTACATAAAATTGTTCTCGTCTACCCTTTCAGCTTTAGGCTTTTTGAGTTTTTTCCCTGTGCATTTCTCTCATTCTGCGTCGAACTACCGTCACCCACCGCACTTCTTCTTCGTCGCTTCATCCGATCTCGTCGCGTAGAAGCACTGGCTCTTCACTTTTCCATCACCGCCACCTTCTCCTCCTCTTCACACCACGTTCTACACTGAACTACTCAATTGATGTTCTTCGCTGTCGCTTCCACCTCACTCTGCATTCTCTGGCGCTGGTTCCTGCCACAATCTCTGTCTTCGTTGCTGCCTCTACCACATACTTTGATCTCTGGTTTTAGTTTGCACCTCATAACCTTTTGATCCTTTTCTCATTTAATTTCGATCGCTTAACTGAAAAATTCTCATTTCCTAGGGTTTATGTGATTTAATTGATATTCTGATCCGATTGGGAATTTTTTGAAAATTTCATGTTAATTTTGTGATTTTATTATGTGCAATCTGTTTTGATTCTCTTGTAATGATCATGTAGTGCTAGGAATCGAAATGCAAGTCGATGTGCTTCAATATTTGCTGCTTAACTTGATATCTGGCAGAATCCATTGCAATTAGTATGATTCTCTGGTCTGTTAGCGCATTAGATTCTCTTGATTAATAGGTTTGATAGAAGTAACCTGATTTATGGTGATTCTTCAACGGTTGAACTCGATAATTCTAACATGGTAAAATTCTCATTTATGCCCCCACGTCTTTTTTTTTCTGTTGCATGTGATATGTTAAGTACAATTTTAGCTTCAAACTTGTGAGAATTTTGTTATTTTGCTATTTTTTTTTGTTTGTTTATTTTCTTGTTGATGTGCTTTCATTAAGGATTAACTGTTTCATTGGTTATGTGTAAGGCATGTTTTCTCACTGTGGTTACGGTTTTGTATATATTCATCAGGTTCCTTCAAAGGGTGGAAGCTCTCCATCAGATGCAAGATCATGTGTGTCATCTGTAAGAGATGCATATGGGAATGGTATAAAAGGAGATGTGGATCATGAGTACCTTGCTATGGATCAGAGTGTTCCTTTTCCTGATGGTGGCTATTATGGCTACTACTATCCAGGTGAAAGAACCCTCCCTCAAATGGTTCTCTATTTTGTCTTGATTGTGATTATATATTCATATGTTTCTCTTTCTTACGTTATAATGATCACAGGTTATGGTGGTTTCTTTGAAGAGCCAGATAATCAAGGATACTATGTTGGTGCTGATGCAGTTGATCTTCAGTATCCTGTAAGCCTTATCATTTATTGGTATCTTTTATTAATTTTTTTTCTACTTCTTGATAAACAATAAATTTCTGCTCCTTGTTTTTGCTTCATATAGCTAAGGATCTAAGCCCTGCATATCTTTTGAGATAAGGGCATGGCTTCTATTGTGTCATATATTATTATTCTTTGGTTCATTCTTTTTCCACTTATCTAGTTTCTTTTTCATTTTTCTCCCTTGTTTTACAGGTACACTTATTTTTTAAGTTACCCTTGGCATTGGAACATCATGTGCTGGGTCAAGTTCTTCCTATGCCCCAAAGGAGGTAAACAAAGAAGTTACGCCTGAAAAGGTTAACATGTTAATCTTTTCTAACTAAAATAGATTTCTATTGAATTTTTTAAAATAGCTAATTTGCTTAATTCTGTATATAAGGCCCTGGCATCTGAGATAGAATAAATTCACACACACAATAGAATTGAAGCAAACATTGGGTGAATCCAGGTGATTGCAACACTACAACAACAACAACAACAAAGCCTTATCCCACTAAGTGGGGTCGGCTACATGAATCAAACGACGCCATTGTGCTCTGTCATGTATCATGTCTACAGAGAGACCGTTTACATGTAGATCTCGTTTGACCACCTCATGGATGGTCTTCTTAGGTCTTCCTCTGCCTTTCGCCCTTTGTCCATCTTCCATCTCATCCACCCTCCTGACTGGATGTTCTATCGGTCTTCTTCTCACATGTCCAAACCACCTGAGACGCGATTCAACCATCTTTTCCACAATGGGTGCTACTCCAACTCTCTCCCTTATATCTTCATTCCTTATTTTATCCAATCGCGTGTGACCACTCATCCATCTCAACATCTTCATCTCTGCCACACTCAGCTTATGTTCGTGCTCTCCTTTAGCCGCCCAACACTCCGTACCATACAGCATAGCCGGTCTTATAGCGGTGCGATAGAATTTACCTTTAAGTTTTAAAGGCACTTTTTTGTCGCATATAAAACCAGATGCACTCCGCCATTTTGACCAACCTGCTTGGATCCTATGATTTACATCATGTTCAATCTCTCCATTATCCTGTATGATGCACCCAAGATACTTAAAACTTTTAACTTTTCGTAAGGTGTTCTCTCCAATTTTCACCTCTATATTGGAGTTTTCCCTTCTCAGACTGAACTTACATTCCATATATTCCGTCTTGCTACGGCTTATGCACAGACCATACACTTCTAGAGCTTCTCTCCATAACTCCAACTTCTTATTTAGGTCTTCCCTTGACTCTCCCATAAGGACGATATCATCGGCAAAAAGCATGCACCATGGCACAGGCTCTTGGATGTGCTCTGTGAGTACTTCCAAGACTAATGTGAAAAGGTATGGACTTAAGGATGATCCCTGGTGTAATCCTATACCAATAAGAAATTCCTCTGTCACACCACCTTGAGTCTTCACACTAGTTGTGGCCCCATCATACATGTCTTTAATTGCCCGAATATATGCGATCCTTACTCTCCTCTTTTCTAAAACCTTCCATAAGACCTCCCTTGGTACCCTATCATACGCTTTTTCCAAATCAATAAACACCATGTGTAGATCCCTTTTATTACTACGATACCTCTCCATCATCCTTCTTAATAGGTATATCGCTTCAGTGGTAGATCTGCCTGGCATAAATCCAAATTGGTTCTCTGTTACTTGTGTCTCTTTTCTCAACCTCCGTTCTATCACCCTTTCCCATAACTTCATAGTATGACTCATAAGCTTAATCCCTCTATAATTTCCGCAACTTTGTATATCCCCCTTATTCTTGTAGATAGGTACCAAGGTGCTCTTTCTCCACTCATCAGGCATCTTCTTTGACCTTAAAATCTCATTAAAAAGCTTGGTTAACCAGTTGATGCCTTTTCCTCCAAGACCCTTCCAAACCTCAATCGGGGTATTATCAGGTCCTACTGCCCTGCCATTTTTCATCTGCTTTAGAGCCTCTTTTACCTCGAAGTCTCGAATCCTTCGATAGTAGTCAAAGTTTTGATCTTCTTCCCTTGTGCATAATCGACCAAGGCTCGGAAGAGTCTTCTGTCCCTCATTAAATAACTCGTAGAAGTAGCTCTTCCACCTTTCATTAATCTTCTCCTCTTGAGCCAACACCTCTCCATCCTTATCCTTTATGCACTTAACCTGATCCAAATCTCTCGTTCTTCTTTCCCGGCTCTTTGCAATTCTATATATACCTTTTTCTCCTTCTTTCGTGTCCAAAGACTGGTAGAGACCCTCATATGCTCTTGTTCTTGCTTCACTTACAGCCACTTTTGCCTCTTTCTTAGCCGCCTTATATTTTTCCCAGTTATCTGCATTGCGGCATAAAGACCACTCTTTAAAGCATTCTCTTTTTATCTTTATCTTTTCTTGTATACTCGCATTCCACCACCAGGACTCCTTGTCTCTTGGTCCTATTCCTTTAGATTCACCAAAACTTTCTTGAATGAGAAAAATTGAATGAGAAATAGTATTATTGAATGAGAAAAATTGCAGAAATACAAGAACAGTAAGATAGATTGGCTGAGAGTTGGGACAACCAACCTCTCTCTTGCTACAATTTTGTGTTTGACCTCCTCTATAAATTAGGAGATATGGTGTTGCTATGCTAATTTTGATGAGGAAGAGAAAATGTGTTGATAAATATTTGTAAATCTGGAATGTGATATAATAAGAATGATATTTATTTGATATCATTTTGTATAGATATTCCATTATTTTTTTTATCAACATAATTCATTGATTAGGAATTGCTTTAATTTGCTATAGGTTTCGTTACTTCCCATGTTACCACAGCTTCAATAAAGTGAAATGCCTTCTTTCTTCTTTAACCATGAGGAAGATCCTGATTTTCTTCAAATGCTAAGGGATCAGTTTTCTAACATTGACAAAGCTGATTGGGTCCTTTACAATAGCTTCTACAAGCTGGAAAAACAGGTAATTAATTAGCAGTTCATCAAGTTTTGGATGTTTTCAGTGTTTTATATAACACAAATTAAATTGTGATATAGCATCCTAAACTTCTTGTTAAATATTCTCATAAATTTTTTCACAATATCGCAGCAAAATAAATGTGTCTTTTTTGTATTATAATTTTTATCTGAAAACCATCTTTGTCGTTTCAAAATTTCAGTTCTCCAGGATACCAAAAAATGATTAGTATAAAATTAATAAATTAATATTATATTGCAAGTATGATATATCGTTGGGCCTAAATACCTTTGGAGTTAAGCACATCATAAACTTGTCCAAAAAATGCACTAAACTCGAAGTGTGTGTACATATATCAACAGGTTTGTATATATATATATATATATATATATGATTAGCTACTAATCTGGCTATTAAAATGAGACAAGGAGTGATGCCATGCTCCAAGATTTGTATCAAGTATTTTAATTTTTTGCTTAAAAAGGGGCATTGATCGTTGTGAATATCCAAGAAACCAAGAGTGGTGCCATGCTCCAAGATTTTTTTTTTTTTTTACTTTGCCTTTCAATCTCTATTCTTATAGAGTCTTAGGTCGTGTCAGGATGTGATTATTTTAGTAGTCTCTATTAAAGCATTTCCTCCTTTTTTTCTCTGTTCTATAATCTGCAATACTCGTCTCTCACTCGAACTACGCTTGGCACTGTTGTCATGTTTATATTGAATATATATGAGTGCTGCCGATATGTTTTTCTTGGTCTTTTATGTCTGTTACTTGTTGCTCTATGCCCTTCTAAATCAGGAAAATGTCAACACAAGACATCCTCAGTTGCTGTATGAGTCCAAGTTGTACAGGATTCTCCAGGGAAGAAGTAAGGACTACTGTCTTACATCTTTATTTCATTAGTGCATTTTTCTGGATCGCTCTCTTTTAATCTGCAGAACATACTTATTATATAAGTTCATAAATTTAATATTGTCACATTAAACTTCAACTTCAAACATAATCTCCTCAATTTTCCTTGCTCCATTGGTTGGTTGCTTTCTGTTATAACCATAGTTGTAAGAACCGAACCGATGATCGAACCGGTCAGGTTACTGGTTCACTGGTTTATTGGTTTAACCGATAAACCGCTGGTTGAACCGGTAAAATCGGTTTCACATAAATAAAAAATATAAAATACTAAAAATAGTCATAAACTTAATAAATTCAACATTATGTTGCATTTCCGTTTCTTCAAGGCTATACTCAAAACTAATCTTCAAAGGATTGTAAGCATATTTTTGTTTTATTTGCATTAGAGCTATACATATTTGCTGTTGGTTTTATGATCATATCATATATAATAGTTAACAAAGAGAGTTTTTATTTAGAAGGTAATTTATTCATCTATTCATTATTATTATCATCATCAACAGGCGAGAGCATTCCAGATGTAATAGCCATCTTCAGAACAAAAATAAAAAACTAAAAGCAGGAATTTATTTATTTTTATACATAGATGAAAATTATAGTTTAGGCTATTTTCTTTGTTTGTTTTTTTATTTCTGGTTAAGGTGTTAGAACTTTTGGCACACTAACTAACAGGTTTTCACACAGAAAATACCCAATAAGTTTTCAAGGAGACATGGAAGCGCTCTTTCAAATCCAGTGTTTCTTAAGCCTCCAGATGGCACTCTATGGAAAGTGTATTGGACAAAAAAGAATAGTGATGAAGTTTGGTTTGTAAAAGGATGGAAGGAATTTACCAAAAACTACTCTCTTAATGAAGGACATTTAGTTGTGTTTAAATATGAAGAAACTTCTCAGTTTGATGTAATCATACTTGAGATAAATGATCTAGAAAGGGTTGGTGCATTTGTTCTGTATTGTTGTGAGTGTGTGTTTGGTGCAACTGAAAGCAGAAGATGCATACAAGTATTTCACAGCACAAGCATATTCATCCTAGAGACCTAGACAAGCATTAGTCAACAAGCAATCTTAAATAGTTAAATTTCCTATTCAGCAAGACAAGGATATTCATATTTCATAGATTCAAGCATATAATTCATATTTCATATTTCAAGAACAAATCAATAAAACAACAAATTTTCAAGTTTTTAACAAGCATGTAAAACACAGAACAAATCAACAAAACAACATAATTCATATTTCATAGATTCAAGCTTTCAACAAGCATATTCATCCCAGAAATTTCAACAAGCATATTCATAACACTGTAACAGCAAGAAGTGCAGAACAGAGCAGACTACAGAGGAGAACTGGAGCTAACCTGTTTGACAGAGCAGAAGAGCGAGGCAACGGCGAGTTCGACGGCGCAGCAAGGGCGAGTTTGACGGCGCAGCAAGGGCGACGGCGACGGCGATGATGGACAGCCGCGGCTCTGTTCTGTTCGGCTGTTCCTACTTCCTTAGTTCCTTCAGAGTTCAGGCCGGCGGTGAGACGAAGAGGATGATGGCTGGCGGCTGGGTGACACTGTAAAAGAGTGAGGTGAGGCGGAGAGGGTTAGGCGCCGTTAGGGTTGGGGGGAAATCAGAAATGTGGAAAGTGGAAACTGGGGGTGGGTCGGTGGGGTTTGGGGCTGGGGTACCCGTAGGGCTTTTCTTTTTTTTTTTTTTAAAATAAACCAAAAGTCCAAAACGACGTCGTTTTGGAAAAGGAATTAAAAAAAAAAAAAATTCTGAACCGGTCGGTTAACCAGAAACCGCCGATTTTTCGATTTTTATCAAAACCGGCCGGTTCAACCCGGTTCAAAACGATTCTCTTCCTTATCCGGTTACATCATTCAACCGGATCGGTTATAGGTCCGGTTCACCAGTTTTCCGGTCGAACCGGCCGGTCCGATCCGGTTCTTACAACTATGGTTATAACCTCTAAGCCTTGGTTTTGTGCTATCTAGTTCATGGTTCAAGTTTCCGAGATAGAAGATATGAATATAAAGGCCTTAATAAGGTTTGGAAGAGAAAACTGTCAGAAGCCAAGGCCAGTGGAAATCCTATGAAGATCTAGGAAGCACAAGTATGGATTATATTTATAGGCTTGTTCATGATCAGGTTACTATGGTTAATACATTTTTATGTTGGGTTTCATTTTGTTTGATTATGTTGTGATCCAGGACATGGTTGTATTTATGATTCATTGCAATTTGCTCACAAGTATATACTTAAGAGAAATTTGTATATCAATATTTTAAGTTTAATGAAATATCTCATTTTGTAGTAATTAATTTCAGTATATTTATATATATATTATGCATAATAATAATAATAATAATAATAATAATAATAATAATAATAATAATAATAATAATAATAATAATAATAATAATAATAATAATTGGTGACACAAATAATTGAGATTCTAGAAAAAAAAAAGTAGTTCGTTGTTTCTAAGAAATGAGTATAATATAAATAAAAAAGTCTTAAAATTTTAGCGGCAATACTAATGGCAACTAAAAGTAAATGACATTACAATTTTAGAATTATTTTTAGTGGCCATATAAATTGCCGGTAAAATGGGTTTTGGCGGCAATAGTAATGGCCGCTAAAAATGAATAACATTGTAATTTTAGAATTACTTTTGGTGGCCATATAAATTGCCAAGAAAATGGCCACTAATAGTTATATACTTTTTGCGGCAATTAAAAAGGCCTTTACCGACAAATGTTATAATTGCCGCTAAAACCTTTTAGCGGCGAAGCATAAGACGGCTAATGTCTAATTGCCGGTAAATGTATTAGCGGCTATTTTTATTGCAGCTAAAAGCAAAATAAATGGCCGCTAAAAGTGATTTTTCTTGTAGTGATGGATGTAATATCTAATAAACATAAATTTAATTTTTAGATGTTAGCTGTATGTAATTATGGATATTATGTATATGTATGTATGAATGTTATGTGTATAAACTTAGTTAGTATACAATATAATTATAAATACACATAAAAGCACAACAACAAAAAAATAAATCAATTTATTATCATACCTCATCAAAGCTAATGTGGTTTTTCATATTCTCGAGAATTGGTTGACTGACAACAATTTTGTCGGGTGAGTCCGTCTGTTGTTCAAATTCTTCATCAGCACCTTCTACCATAGGTACCGTATTAAGGTCGAATTCAAATGCCATACTATTTGCAACAATAAACACGATTTCTTATAAAATTTCTTGACTTGTACACTATTGTGCTTGCAATGGTATTAAAGTCATAATTTTTAAATGATCATAATTAAATTAATGGAAGGTATATATTACAAAGAATCAAGTGCAAGTAAATGCCTTAACGGAAACAAAGAATTAATAATTTTTTTGTATTTTCATTGATTGATATTAAATGCCTTAAAAGAGAAACAAAGAATCAAGTGTAATTAACTCAATTAATGTATATTATCATTACCATCCATTATTATTATTATTATTATTATTATTATTATTATTATTATTATTATTATTATTATTATTATTATTATTATTATTTAATGTATTCTTAAATATAAAAATTAAATTATAAAAAGAATATTAAGTATTGTTTACAAAAATGCCTAATAATAAGAAATATGATATTATAATTAATATCATTAATAAGTAGAGTTGATAAAGATATGATAAGTTAAATGATAAGAAAGTGAGATAAAAAAATAAAACTATTATTAAATAATATAAATGAGATAAATTATAAAATTTTTGGTTAATTATGACTGAAAATTTGTTGTTACCAAACTTTTTTCGTATAGAAAATATGAAGAAGCGTACCATATGCCTAATAGCCATATCCAAGGATTTCTTTGAGAGTGTTCTTCCAAAACCTGAGCTATTACCATGGGGAGAGTTTTTGTCATCCAGCCTTGGTGGCGCTAATTTCCGCATACTCTTATTACCCTCTCAACCATCTTGGTGCCAATTAAAATAGGATTGACATTGTCATTTGCTTGTGAGTACCCACGACTGACAGCAGGCATAGAGCTTCCTGTAGGATGAGAACCGCCAGAGGAACGTCCTCTAGAAGTTGCAGGTCTTGATCGTGGATTTCCTGATGATGATGAGGGCCTCCTAGTTACGCCACTAGATGAACTTAACCCGGGCAAGGAAGCTGATTGTGAATATATGTTTAAAGATTTAGTTATATATTTTTTAAATTAGTAGAATATTTCTCTCAAAAAATATATGTTTAAAGATGTAGTTATATTTTTAATTGTAAATATTTTTAATTTACAGATAAATATTTAGTTAATTTTAATATTTTTAACACTAAAAATAATCTAATTACAAAATTAAAAATATTATAAGAACCTAATTAATATATATATATATCGAATTGAGAATTTAATAAAATGAGTCTGCTACACATCCATGTAATCATGTAATCGAGTTGGTCCAAACCTAAAACAAATAATTAACGTGCTTCCAATCTCACTAAATAAAAATGACTTCTACGCGCCCAGTACAAACGAAACGACTCTTCATTCGCGCTTCATTATGAAAAAACGTTCCTTCTTCTACAACACACACGAAACCACTCCCTCTCTTCAAATCTCTCTCAAAATCACTCAGACTTCAGTCACGTTCTCTGTGAAAACCACTACTCCAGTAGAATCCGGAGAAGATTTGGCAAGGAAGAACAAAAAAAGAACGAAAACAGCATCACAGACTATAAAAGGTATGAAAAAAACTACTATTCATCTGAAATATTACAATGTCGCGTTTCTCCTAATTGCATTTTAGGTTTACTGAATTTATTTTCTTCGTTTAGTAGATCAAACTATTGTACATGCATTTCTACAGTATAACTAGGGTTTGGAATGAAATTTATTGTTTTTTATCATTCAGTTCAGTACTTTTTTGCATGAAGAAATACTTCATTTTAGTTTTACTGGTTTGATTTACTTCGTTTAATAGATTGAACTATTGTAAATGATTTTTACAGTATAACTAGGTTTTGGAATGAAATTTGTTGTTATTTTTATTCAATTCAGTGTAACTAGGGCTTTAAGATATACGTGCTTGTTCTTATTGGTGTGGATATTTAACTAGAGCTTTGTCACTATCTTCAGTACTTCTTATGCATGGAAGAATACTATTCTTGTTGATTGAAAGTTGAACATCATTTATTAACCACATGAACGTTCATTTTTCAGTTTATTGGCCTTTTTTATTTTGGTTCTGTGCATGAATGAGTTTCAGTTTGGTAGGTTCTAACATTTTAATTAACTTGATTAAGATATGCATGCTTGTACTTGTTGATGTATTCAATTAGTTTTGTTTAGGACAATTGACATTAGAGACAACTCTTTCACTTTGATAAGCCATACTACTGTAAAATTGTCTCATTATATTGGATAGGTTTCAGCACGAATGGTAGTTGACTTTAATACTTAAAGGAAGATATTAAGTTTCAGTAAGAGTTTTTAAAGAAACCAATCTACAAATGTCATTTTGAAAGAACATCTACTTGATGAAATTTGAAAAGCTTTTTTTTGGAAGATGTTGATTTGATTAAGATATATGTGCTTGTTCTTATTTGTGTGGATAGTTTAACTAGAGCTTTAAAAATGATTGTTACTGGGAAAGGCTAAGTCAAGTCAATAAGAGAGGACCATTTTCACCATAAGCGAGAAGGGAATTTACCGGATTCTAAGATAAGACGGAGTTCCCCCCTTTTTTAGCCTCAGTCTTTTGTTTTGGTGTGTTCATAAAGATGACAAGTTGAGTACCAGAGTAGGATGGGACTTCTGAAGATCCTAACAGCCAGTAGTGACTGAAAAGTGGTTTTTGTCGAAGGCTATCCCCTTGCTTCCTTCTTTCCCGAAGCTGATTAACTAGCCTTCTTCCCTCTCCGTGGGGGAACTCAAAAGAGTTCCTGCGAATGCAAAGTGTTACTACCTTAAGAGGAAAACCTTACCAAAACCAAGAACCAACGGGAATCAGTATGCAAGGCAGGCTCAGGCAAGCGAGTTCCTCGTAAGCGCTAAGAAGACCAAGCCTAGCGACTGTCATACCTGGTAAGTCCATCTCTAGTTGTTCGGTAGGATCTGGAAAAAGCATGCCATGAATGACTCTAGCCCTCGGCTCACTGAACTACAGGGGTTTCTATCCATATTAAATGAAAGCGGGTGTGAACTCCGACCTTCCCCTCTAGCCAAGTTAAGCTTTTGCAGCTCTATATCCAATTCCTACTGCTAAGCAAGCCCACCTTCAAGCTAGTCGAACTAGAGCCTTATCCCAATGAGAACCAAGAGAAGAAGGAAATTGGTTAACCTCTTTTGTATATAAGCAGTCAAACAAGATCGGATTGAATCTAGCCTGACAAGCAAGCAATGGGAGTTCGAACCTCCCTCGATCTATTCTATGGTGATTAAAGCGCGTGTTTACCTTTTTGAAAAAGATGCCTGCTCTCCTAAGCATGAAAATTTCCTTAACTCAGAGAATGCTTTGGTACAGAATAAGCTGTTGGTTTAAATCAATGAATCTGTGTCTAAAGTTCATTCCAAGCTAGACAATGTCCATGAAAAGGTAACCCAACACTCAAAGCTGGTTAGAGATCTTAACTGGTGGACGAAATTGTGATCACTATTCTTTGATTTGCATTTATTGTAAAATTGTGGAATTGAGGTATTTGGCACGAGTGGACACAACTCCGTTCAACTAACCAGCAAGTGTACTGGGTCGTCCAAGTAATAAACCTTACGTGAGTAAGGGTCGATCCCACAGAGATTGTTGGTATGAAGCAAGCTATGGTCACCTTGTAAATCTCAGTTAGGCAGATTAAATTGATTTATGGATTCGAAAATTAAAGAAGAAATAATAAAAGGGATAGAATACTTATGCAGATTCATTGGTGGAAATTTCAGATAAGCATATGGAGATACTGTATGGCTCAAGGATGCCTGCTCTCCCACTGCTTCAACTCAATCCTTCTTACTCCTTTCCATGGCAAGCTGTATGTAGGGCATCACCGTTGTCAATGGCTACATCCCATCCTCTCAGTGAAAACGTTCCTATGCTCTGTCACAGCACGGCTAATCATCTGTCGGTTCTCAATTAGGTTGGAATAGAATCCCTTGATTCTTTTGCGCTTGTCATCACGCCCAGCCTTCAGGAGTTTGAAGCTCGTCACAGTCATTCAATCATAGAGTCCTACTCGGAATACCACAGACAAGGTTTAGACTTTCCGGATCCTCATGAATGCCGCCATCTATCTAACTTATACCACGAAGATTCTGTTGGGGAATCTAAGAGATACACATTCAAGCTCTTGTTGCATGTAGAACGGAAGTGGTTGTCAATCACGTGCGTTCATAAGTGAGAATGATAATGAGGGTTACTTATCATCACATTCATCATGTTCTTGGGTACGAATGAATATCTTGGAATAAGAATAAAAGAGAATTGAATAAAAGACAATGGAATTGCATTAATACTTGAGGTACAGCAGAGCTCCACACCCTTAATCTATGGTGTGCAGAAACTCCACCGTTGAAAATACATAAGTGAAAGAGGTTCAGGCATGGCCGAATGGCCAGCCCTCTCCATGATCAAGTGACCGAATGATTAGAGAGATTAAACTGTCAAAAGATGTCTAATACAATAGATAAATGTCCTATATATACTAGACTAGCTACTAGGGTTTACATGAATAAGTAATTGATGCATAAATCCACTTCCGGGGCCCACTTGGTGTATGCTTGGGCTGAGCTTGATCTATCCACGAGTTGAGGCTTCTCTTGGAGTTGAACTCTGAGTTATGACGTGTTTTGGGCGTTCAACTCCGGATCATGACGTTTTTCTGGCGTTTAACTCCAGACAGCAGCATGTACTTGGCGTTCAACGCCAAGTTACGTCGTCATTATTCGAATAAAGTATGGACTATTATATATTGATGGAAAGCCCTGGATGTCTACTTTCCAACGCCGTTGAGAGCGCGCCAATTGGAGTTCTGTAGCTCAAGAAAATCTATTTCGAGTGCAGGGAGGTCAGATTCCAACAGCATCAGCAGTCCTTTTGTCAGCCTTTTTCAGAGTTTTGCTCAAGTCCTTCAATTTCAGCCAGAATTTACCTGAAATCACAGAAAAACACACAAACTCATAGTAAAGTCCAGAAATGTAAATTTAACATAAAAACTAATGAAAACATCCCTAAAAGCAGCTTGAACTTCCTAAAAACTATCTAAAAACAATGCCAAAAAGCGTATAAATTATCCGCTCATCACAACACCAAACTTAAATTGTTGCTTGTCCACAAGCAACTGAAAATCAATTAGGATAAAAATAAGAGAATATACTATAAAGTCCAAAATATCAATGAATATTAATTTAATTAGATGAGCGGGACTTGTAGCTTTTTGCTTCTGAACAGTTTTGGCATCTCACTTTTTCCTTTGTAGTTTAGAGTGATTGGCGTCTCTCAGAAACTTAGAATTTGGGATAGTGTTATTGACTTTCCTAGTTAAGCATGTTGATTCTTGAACACAGCTACTTATGAGTCTTGGCCGTGGCCCTAAGCACTTTGTTTTCCAGTATTACCACCGGATACACAAATGCCACAGACACATAACTAGGTGAACCTTTTCAGATTGTGACTTAGCTTTGCTAAAGTCCCCAGTTAGTGGTGTCCAGAGCTCTTAAGCACACTCTTTTGCTTTGGATCACGACTTTAACCACTCAGTCTCAAGCTTTTCACTTGGACCTTCATGACACAAGCACATGGTTAGGGACAGCTTGATTTAGCCGCTTAGGCCTGGATTTAATTTCCTTAGGCCCTCCTATCCATTGATGCTCAAAGCCTTGGATCCTTGCTACCCTTGCCTTTTGGTTTTAAGGGCTATTGGCTTTTTCTGCTTGCTTTTTCTTTTTCTTTCTCAATTTTTCGCCATTTTTTTTTTGCAAGCTTTCTTTTTCACTGCTTTTTCTTGCTTCAAGAATCAATTTCATGATTTTTTTCAGATCATCAATAACATTTCTCTTTGTTCATCATTCTTTCAAGAGCCAACAATTTTAACACTCATAAACAACAATATCAAAAGACATATGCACTGTTCAAGCATTCATTCAGAAAATAAAAAGTATTGTCACCACATCAATATAATTAAATTAAATTCAATGATAAATTCGAATTCTATGTACTTCTTGTTCTTTTGAATTAAAACATTTTTCATTTAAGAGAGGTGAAGGACTAATGGATTTATTCATAGCTTTAAGGCATGGTTACATACTAATGATCATGAAGTAGAGACACAAAACATAGATAAACATAATATTAAAACCGAAAACAGAAAGAAAATAAAGAACAAGGAATGAATCCACCTTTAGTGGCGTCTTCTTCTTGAAGGACCAATGATGTTCTTTAACTCTTCTATGTCCCTTCCTTGCCTTTGTTGCTCCTCCCTCATTGCTCTTTGATCTTCTCTTATTTCTTGGAGAATGATGGAGTGCTCATGATGTTCCACCCTTAATTGTTCCACATTGTGGCTTAAATCTTCTAAGGAGGTGTTGAGTTGCTCCCAATAGTTGTTGGGAGGAAAATGCATCCCTTGAGGCATCTCAGGGATTTGTTGATGATGAGCTTCCTCATGCACTTCTTGAGGGCCGTGAGGAGCTTCCCTTGCTTGCTCCATCCTCTTCTTGGTGATGGGCTTGTCTTCTTCAATGGAGACATCTCCTTCTATGATAACTCCAGCTGAGTAACATAGATGGCAAATAAGGTGAGGGAAGGCTAGCCGTGCCATAGGTGAGGGCTTGTCGGCTATTTTGTAGAGTTCATTGGATATGACTTCATGAACTTCTACTTCCTCTCCAATCATGATGCTGTGAATCATGATGGCCCGATCCACAGTAACTTCAGATCGGTTGCTTGTAGGGATGATGGATCTTTGGATGAACTCCAACCATCCTCTAGCCACAGGCTTGAGGTCCAGTCTTCTTAGTTGGACTGGCTTGCCTTTGGAGTCTATTCTCCATTGGGCGCCTTCCACACATATGTCCATTAGGACTTGGTCCAACCTTTGATTAAAGTTGACCCTTCTAGTGTAGGGGCGTTCATCACCTTGCATCATGGGCAAGTGAAACGCCAACCTCACATTTTCCGGACTAAAATCTAAGTATTTCCCCCGAACCATTGTGAGATAGTTCTTTGGATTCGGGTTCATACTTTGATCATGGTTCCTAGTGATCCATGCATTGGCATAGAACTCTTGAACCATCAATATTCCGACTTATTGCATGGGGTTGGTTATGACTTCCCACCCTCTTCTTTGGATCTCATGTCGGATTTCCGGATACTCATTCTTCTTGAGCTTGAAAGGGACCTCAGGGATCACCTTCTTCTTTGCCACAACATCATAGAAGTGGTCTTGATGGCTTTTGGAGATGAATCTTTCCATCTCCCATGACTCGGAGGTGGAAGCTTTTGTCTTCCCTTTCCCTTTTTTAGAGGATACTCCGGCCTTAGGTGCCATTGATGGTAATGGAAAAACAAAAAGCTTATGCTTTTACCACACCAAACTTAAAATATTGCTCGCCCTCGAGCAAGAAAGAAAAGAAGAGAAGAAGAAGAAGAAGAGAATATGGTAGAGAGGGAGAGAAGTGGGTTCGGCTATGTGGGAGAAGAAAGGGGTTGTGTTGTGTGAAAATGAAGAAGAATGGAAGGGTATTTATAGGGAGAGGGGAGGGTTAGTGTTCGGCCATTTTGGGTGGGAATGGGTGGGAAATTGAATTTGAATTTTATGAGGGTAGGTGGGGTTTATGGGGAAGAGGAGGTTGATGTGAATGGTGAATGGGGTGATTGGGAAGAGGAATTGAGGTGATTGATGAAGAAGATTGGGAATTGTGACATGGGGAATTCAAATCACAAAAATAGGATTAGGAGGTAAGGTGGGAATATGGTAGGTGGGGATCCTGTGGGATCCACAGATCCTGAGGTGAAAAGAAATACCATTCCTTCACCATATAGGCATGTAAAATGCCCTTGTGCATCATTTTGGCGTTCAAACGCCCATTGGTGCACGTTCTGGGCGTTCAACGCCCATGTAATGCATGTTTCTGGCGTTGAACGCCAGTTTCATGCTTGTTACTGGCGTTCAGCGCCAGTTTGTCCTCTCTGTGCACATTCCTGGCGTTTAACGCCAGGTTGTTGCTTGTTTCTGGCGTTCAGCGCCAGAATGGTGCTCTGTTCTGGCGTTGAACGCCAGCCAGATGCATCTTACTGGCGTTGAACGCCAGCCCGTGCGTCCTCCAGGGTGAAAAATTTTTTTCTTCTGTTTTTGACTCTGTTTTTAATTTTTTTTGATTTTTTCGTGACTCCTCATGATCATGTACCTAATTAAACACAAAAATAACAAAGAAACAAAATAAAATAAAATTAGATAAATAAAATTGGGTTGCCTCCCAACAAGCGCTTCTTTAATGTCAATAGCTTGACAGTGGCTCTCATGGAGCCACAAGGTGATCAGGTCAATTTTAGTGTGTAGTCCCAACACCAAACTTAGAGTTTGGATATGGGGTTTGAACACCAAACTTAGAGTTTGACTGTGTGGGCTCTTCTTGACCTTGAACTGAGAGAAGCTCTTCATGCTTACTCTCTTTTGTCACAGAGGGATGGCCATGTGCCTTAAACACAAGGTAGTCCCCATTCAATTGAAGGACTAACTCTCCTCTGTTGACATCTATCACAGCTTCTGCTGTGGCTAGGAAAGGTCTTCCTAGGATGATGCATTCATCATCTTCCTTCCTAGTGTCTAGGATTATGAAATCAGCAGGGATGTAAAGGCCTTCAACCTTTACTAAAACGTCCTCTACCATTCCATAAGCTTGTCTCAAAGACTTATCTGCCAATTGTAATGAGAACAAGGCAGGTTGTACCTCAATGATCCCCAGCTTCTCCATTACAGAGAGTGGCATAAGATTTATCCCTGACCCCAGGTCACATAGAGCTTTTTCAAAGCTCATGGTTCCTATGGTACAAGGTATTAGGAACTTGCCAGGATCTTGTTTCTTTTGAGGTAGAGTTTTCTGAATCCAAGTATCTAATTCACTAATGAGCAAGGGAGGTTCACTTTCCCAAGTCTCATTACCAAACAACTTGGCATTCAGCTTCATGATAGCTCCTAGATATTGAGCAACTTGCTCTCCAGTCACATCTTCATCCTCTTCAGAGGATGAATAGTCTTCAGAGCTCATGAATGGCAGAAGGAGATTTAATGGAATCTCTATGGTCTCTATAGGAGCCTCAGATTCCTTTGGATCCTTAATAGGAAACTCCTTCTTGCTTGAAGGACGTCCCAGGAGGTCTTCCTCACTAGGATTTTCGTCCTCCTCCTCCCTTGTGCATTCGGCCACTTTGATTAAATCAATGGCCTTGCACTCTCCTTTTGGATTCTCTTCTGTATTACTTGGGAGAATACTGGGAGGAGTTTCAATGACTTTCTTGCTCAGCTGGCCCACTTGTGCCTCTAAATTTCTAATGGAGGATCTTGTTTCATTCATGAAACTGAAAGTGGCTTTTGACAGATCAGAGACTATATTGGCTAAATTAGAAGTGTTTTGTTCAGAATTCTCTGTCTGTTGCTGAGAAGATGATGGATATGGCTTGCTGTTGCTCAGCCTATTGCGTCCACCATTGTTAAAGCCTTGTTGAGGCTTTTGTTGATCCTTCCAGGAGAAATTTGGATGATTTCTCCATGATGGGTTATAAGTGTTTCCGTATGGTTCACCCATGTAATTAACCTCTGCCATGGCAGGGTTCTCAGGATCATAAGCTTCTTCAGAAGCTGCCTCTCTAGTACTGTTGGATGCATGTTGTAATCCATTCAGATTTTGAGAGATCATGTTGACCTGTTGAGTCAACACTTTATTCTGAGCCAATATGGCATTCAGAGCATCAATTTCAAGAACTCCTTTCTTCTGAGGTACCCCATTATTCACGGAATTCCTCTCAGAGGTGTACATGAACTGGTTGTTTGCAACCATGTCAATGAGTTCTTGAGCCTCTTCAGGCGTTTTCTTCAGGTGAATAGATCCACCTGCAGAATGGTCCAATGACATTTTCGAAAATTCAGAGAGACCATAATAGAATATATCCAATATGGTCCATTCTGAAAACATGTCAGATGGACATCTTTTGGTCAGCTGCTTGTATCTTTCCCAAGCTTCATAGAGGGATTCACCATCTTTTTGTTTGAAGGTTTGAACATCCACTCTCAGCTTGCTCAGCTTTTGAGGAGGAAAGAATTTATCTAAGAAGGCAGTGACCAGCTTATCCCAGGAGTCCAGGCTATCCTTAGGTTGTGAGTCCAACCATATTCTAGCTCTGTCTCTTACAGCAAAAGGGAAAAGCATGAGTCTGTAGACTTCAGGATCAACTCCATTCGTCTTTACAGTCTCACAGATCTGCAAGAACTCAGTTAAAAACTGATAAGGATCTTCAGATGGAAGTCCATAAAACTTGCAGTTTTGTTGCATTAAAGCAACTAGTTGAGGCTTAAGCTCAAAGTTATTGGCTCCAATGGCAGGAATGGAGATGCTTCTTCCATAAAACTTGGACGTTGGCTTTGTGAAGTCACCAAGCATTCTCCTTGCATTATTATCATTATTATTTTCGGCTGCCATCTCCTTCTCCTGTTCGAAAATTTCTGAAAGGTTATTTCTGGATTGTTGTAATTTAGCTTCTCTTAATTTTCTCTTCAGAGTCCTTTCAGGTTCTGGATCAACTTCAACAAGAGTGCCCTTTTCTCTGTTCCTGCTCATATGAAAGAGAAGAAGACAAGAAAAGAAAAGAAAGAGGAATCCTCTATGTCACAGTATAGAGATTCCTTTATGTTAGTAGAAAAAGAAAGGGGTATAAGAAAGAAGAAGGATGGATTCGGATTTTTTGGATGAAGAGAGGTGAAGAGAAGTGTTAGTAATTAAATAATTAAATAGAAGAAGAGAAGAGAGGGAGAATTTTCGAAAATATTTTTGAAAAAGAGGTTAGTAATTTTCGAAAATCAAAGATAAGATAAGATTAAAATTAAAATTTAAAACAAAAAGAATTTTTGAAAAAGAGATGAAATGTTTTCGAAAATTAGAGAGGGAAAGGAAGTTAGTTGGTTTTGAAAAAGATAAGAAACAAACAAAAAGTTAGTTAGTTGATTGAAAAAGTTTTGAAATTAAATTTGAAAAAGATAAGAAGATAGGAGGTTAGATAAGATATTTTAAAATCAAATTTTGAAAAAGATGAAATTTTTGAAAAATATAAGATAAAAGATAAAAAGATTTTAATTTTAAAAATTTGAAATTATTTACTTCACTAACAAGAAACTACAAGATAAGATTCTAGAACTTAAAGATTGAACCTTTCTTAACAAGAAAGTAACAAACTTCAAATTTTTGAACCAATCACATTAATTGTTAGTGAATTTTCGAAAATATGATATAAAGATAAGAAAAAGATTTTGAAAATATTTTGAAAAAGATTTTTGAAATTTTCGAAAAATAGAAAAAAATGAAAAAGATATGATTTTTGAAAAAGATTTTAGAAAGATAAGATTTTTAAAATTGAAATTTTGACTTGACTTGTAAGAAACAACTAATTTTAAAAATTTTTGACCAAGTCAACCCAAAATTTCGAAATTTTGGAGGGAAATAAGGAAAAGATATTTTTTTGATTTTTTGAATTTTTAAAGAAAAACACAAAAATGACCCAAAACATGAAAATTTTGGATCAAGACACAAGATGCATGCAAGAATGTTATGAATGTCAAGATGAACACCAAGAACACTTTGAAGATCATGATGAACATCAAGAACATAATTTTGAAAATTTTTTGATGCAAAGAAAACATGCAAGACACCAAACTTAGAGATCTTTAATGCATGGAAAATATGAATGCAAAAATGCACATGAAAAATAACAAACAACACAAAACAAGAAATCATCAAGATCAAACAAGAAGACTTGTCAAGAATAACTTGAAGATCATGAAGAACACTATGAATGCATGAGATTTTCGAAAAAATGCAAGAAAAATTTTAAAAGCATGCAATTGACACCAAACTTAAAAATTAACACAAGATTCAAACAAGAAACACAAAATATTTTTGATTTTTGTGATTTTCTAATTTTTTTGTATTTTTATTATATTTTTTTTTTCGAAAATATTTTTTGGAGAAAACGAAAAATAAAAGAAAAATTTTTGAAAAAGATTTTTGAAAAGAACATTACCTAATCTGAGCAACAAGATGAACCGTCAGTTGTCCATACTCGAACAATCCCCGGCAACGGCGCCAAAAACTTGGTGGACGAAATTGTGATCACTATTCTTTGATTTGCATTTATTGTAAAATTGTGGAATTGAGGTATTTGGCACGAGTGGACACAACTCCGTTCAACTAACCAGCAAGTGTACTGGGTCGTCCAAGTAATAAACCTTACGTGAGTAAGGGTCGATCCCACAGAGATTGTTGGTATGAAGCAAGCTATGGTCACCTTGTAAATCTCAGTTAGGCAGATTAAATTGATTTATGGATTCGAAAATTAAAGAAGAAATAATAAAAGGGATAGAATACTTATGCAGATTCATTGGTGGGAATTTCAGATAAGCATATGGAGATACTGTATGGCTCAAGGATGCCTGCTCTCCCACTGCTTCAACTCAATCCTTCTTACTCCTTTCCATGGCAAGCTGTATGTAGGGCATCACCGTTGTCAATGGCTACATCCCATCCTCTCAGTGAAAACGTTCCTATGCTCTGTCATAGCACGGCTAATCATCTGTCGGTTCTCAATCAGGTTGGAATAGAATCCCTTGATTCTTTTGCGCTTGTCATCACGCCCAGCCTTCAGGAGTTTGAAGCTCGTCACAGTCATTCAATCATAGAGTCCTACTCGGAATACCACAGACAAGGTTTAGACTTTCCGGATCCTCATGAATGCCGCCATCTATCTAACTTATACCACGAAGATTCTGTTGGGGAATCTAAGAGATACACATTCAAGCTCTTGTTGCATGTAGAACGGAAGTGGTTGTCAATCACGTGCGTTCATAAGTGAGAATGATAATGAGGGTTACTTATCATCACATTCATCATGTTCTTGGGTACGAATGAATATCTTGGAATAAGAATAAAAGAGAATTGAATAAAAGACAATGGAATTGCATTAATACTTGAGGTACAGCAGAGCTCCACACCCTTAATCTATGGTGTGCAGAAACTCCACCGTTGAAAATACATAAGTGAAAAAGGTTCAGGCATGGCCGAATGGCCAGCCCTCTCCATGATCAAGTGACCGAATGATTAGAGAGATTAAACTGTCAAAAGATGTCTAATACAATAGATAAATGTCCTATATATACTAGACTAGCTACTAGGGTTTACATGAGTAAGTAATTGATGCATAAATCCACTTCCGGGGCCCACTTGGTGTATGCTTGGGCTGAGCTTGATCTATCCACGAGCTGAGACTTCTCTTGGAGTTGAACTCTGAGTTATGACGTGTTTTGGGCATTCAACTCCGGATCATGACGTTTTTCTGGCGTTTAACTCCAGACAGCAGCATGTACTTGGCGTTCAACGCCAAGTTACGTCGTCATTATTCGAATAAAGTATGGACTATTATATATTGCTGGAAAGCCCTGGATGTCTAATTTCCAACGCCGTTGAGAGCGCGCCAATTGGAGTTCTGTAGCTCCAGAAAATCCATTTCGAGTGCAGGGAGGTCAGATTCCAACAGCATCAGCAGTCCTTTTGTCAGCCTTTTTCAGAGTTTTGCTCAAGTCCTTCAATTTCAGCCAGAATTTACCTGAAATCACAGAAAAACACACAAACTCATAGTAAAGTCCAGAAATGTGAATTTAACATAAAAACTAATGAAAACATCCCTAAAAGCAGCTTGAACTTCCTAAAAACTATCTAAAAACAATGCCAAAAAGCGTATAAATTATCCGCTCATCAATAACTAATCAAAGATGACTATGTCTATGAAGTTTCTAATAAAGAGTAAGTTTCACATAAAAATTCTTTTTTATAAATTTTAATAGTATAGGATAATAATTCTGGATTGTTATTGAACTGTTTTCTATTTAATGCAACAGCCCTGCCAAAGAACAACAACAACAATCCAAAGAACACTCGATGGCACAACAATCAGAACAAGAAGCACATGTTAATGTGTAAACATAAAATTCTTTAATATCACTTTTGTTTAATATAATTTAGGTTCATTATAATATTTAATATAATTTAGGTTCACTACCAATAATGTTTACTGCTTATACATGAATTAATTATGGTTCAGTTGAAACCAGAAATTAATTCAATGTGCTGTTGTCTTTGGCTCTTTCTGTTTCTTATAGCTGCCCTCCAGAACTCAAAAATCAGAATGTTACGGTGTCACTTACGAGTTCTATTATTGAAGTGTTTTTCAAAGATGATGATGTCAATGAAATTTCTGATGAAGAAGAATAGCAACAATCCCAAGAACCTCCGGTGGCACAGAAATCAGAACAAAAAACTCTAATCTTGTCATCATTTGATAGGTATGTTACTTGCTATTCTTTAATATCATTTTTCTTTAATATCATTTCAGTTCACTATAAGTTTGGATTTAGGTTCATTATTTGTTTAAATCTCAATTCACTACAATGATTAAATATAATTTTTGTTCAATATCTTTGTTAAATATCTATCATCTTGCAGTGCTTCTCAACCTGGGGAAAGAGAAGATGAAATATTTTCCTTTAACCTTGGGATAAGTCCACCAGCATCTCAACCAAGTCAACCCTCTCAACTGAGTGTTTCACAGCTTGAAATCCTGGAAGAGGCGGTGGTAGATGCTAGAGTGACAGCAGCATTAAAGTTTGCTGAAGCAACAACTTCAGAACCAACCTTACCAGCTTCTGAAGTTTACAAAACCTTGAAGAAAAATACAAAAATCACAAATGAGTTGATTGAAAAGTTTTATCATTGGATGACACATGTAAAACAGACAAAAGATGGTAGCAATGTAATGTATATGATACAATATTTGTCTTGAAACATGAGGCACTTTACGAGGGATTAAGAGAATATTTCATGTCTCTAATGCCCAAAGAACAAATTCATGCCACGGTAAATTGATGCGTGAGCATCTTTCCTATCTTTTCCTAGTGAATTTTCATATAATTTGTTGAGTTTAATAAAGAATTAATTATCTTTTAGCCAATATGGATGCTACTTTGAGTCTTTTGCAATTTTGTTTATTTTAAGTAGCATTCGGCGGAATTTGATGGAGTTTCTGCAGCACAAGAATCAAAGGAGATGGCAGCAACAAGCGACGCGTACGCGTGATTTGGAGGTATCCATGGCGATGCGTGCGCATGACTGACGCGTACGCGTGAATTGAAGATTTGCTCAACGACGCGTCCGCGTGACTTGCGAAAATGACCATCGACGCGTACGCGTGACTGACGCGTACACGTGACATGCGCCACGTGCAGAAAATGCAAAAAAACGGTGGGGGCGATTTCTGGGCTATTATGACCAAGTTTTCAGCCCAGAAAACACAGATTAGAAACTGCAGAATGGACAAAACATGTGGTCCCCACCCATCAACTGAAGACTTGTCAATTAAATTCAAATTTAAATTCAAATATTATTTTTAGGAAAAGATGTTATTTTTAATTTTAGATAATTAGATTTTAAATTTATTAGGATTAGTTATAAATAGGAATCTAGATGCCATCAAATTGAAACTCTGTACATTTTACCAGAATCCTAGTTTTTTTCTCTGAACCATAAGCAACTAATCCTTTATTGTTAAGGTTAGGAGCTCTGTCTATTTGAATGGATTGATTTTATTGCTTTTTCTATTTTAATTTATGCATGGATTTATAATTTAAGAATTGTTTTTGCTCTTTATTTTATGAATTTGGGTGGAACGGAAGTATGACCCTCTTTCTATTTGAGTTCTTGTAAAACTTGGAAAAGCTCTTCACTTGAACAACAGCTTGAAAACAACTTTTCCTAAATTTTAATTATTTGGATTTAACGGGATACGTGACATATAATCCCCTTATTTTTGGGTAATTAGAATTTTTGTGGCATATAAACTGGAATTTGAACTTCACCTTCTAATTGGAATTAATTGACCAAGGAATTAGCAGTTAATGAATTTTAGAGGAGACTAGAAAGGTCTAAGAAATTAGGGTCTAGTCACATATAGTTTGCCATAAATTAAATCCTACATAATTAAATTAGTTAGTAAGAAAAGTTAATCCCAAAAATAGATAACTTTGAAACTTTAACAATCTTCTCCATATTTTATTCCCAATTTATTCACTTATTCACCTGTCTCTTCTAACTCTTCTTTACTCTTTAATGCTTTTTGAACATCTAAACACTATTTTCTGCTTGTCTAACTAAGCCTATCAAACACTATTGTTGCTTAATCCATCAATCCTCGTGGGATCGACCCTTACTCACGTAAGGTATTACTTGGTATGATCCGGTGCACTTACCGATTGGTTGTAGGTTGTAAATCACCGCATCAAGTTTTTGGTGCCGTTGCTGGGGATTGATAGTGATTAACAACTATTAGTGGTTTGATTGCTTAGATTAGGCGTTTTAATTTTAATTTTATTTAAATTTTATTTTATTATTTTCGGAAAAAAATATTTTAAATAAATAAATAACACTAATATTTTTCTTAATTTATGAAATTAAGTTTGGTGTTACCTAGTTATTTTTATTTTAACTTTTTTCTATTTATTTATTTATTTTATTTAGTATTTTTTATTTCTTTACACAGGTTACCTCACTGGGAATTCTCTGCACTCTGACGTAGAGATTCCCATTCTTTCTTGTTTTCTGTTTGTTTATGCGCAGGAACAGAGACAAAGAACATCTCTTAGACTTTGATCTTGAACCTGAAAGAACTTTCAGGTGACGCTTACAACAAGCAAGATTTTACAAGGCTGTAGAATCCACTATGGATCCGAATAATACTGATAATGCCAATGTGGCAAACCCGAATGGGAATGAATAACAAAGGAGAGTACTTGGCTCTTTTTTCGCTCCTACAGCAGATCTGTATGGAAAAAGCATTGTGGTGCCTTCTATAGCTGCGAACAACTTTGAGTCACAATTAGTCACCCTGGTACATCAAAATTGCCAATATCACGGTCTTCCCCATGAAGATCCAAATCAATGTATTTCTAATTTTTAGCAAATATGTGATACTGTGAAGACAAATGGAGTGAACACAGAGGTGTACAAACTCATGCTCTTCCCGTTTGCTATGAGGGATGAAGCAAAGCTATGGCTAGATTCTCAATCCAAGGAGAGTTTGGATACTTGGAACAAGGTGGTTACTGAGTTTCTCACTAAATTTTTTCCACCAAAGAAGCTGACTAAGCTTATGGTGGAGGTTCAGACCTTCAGACAGAAGGATGGTGAAACTCTGTATGAAGCTTGGGAGAGATACAAGCTACTGACTAGGCAATGCCCTCCGGACATGTTCTCCAAATGGACACAACTAGACATCTTTTATGAAGGTTTGGGTGAAATGTCCAAGATGTGCTTAGATAATTCTGCAGGAGGTTCATTGCACAAGAAGAAGACACTAGAGGAGACTATTGAGCTTATTGAATTGGTTGCAAGCAACCAATATATATACTCATCTAACAGGAATTCTGTGAACTCTGAAACCCCTCAGAAGAGAGGTGTGTTGGAAGTAGAAGCTGTTAATGTTCTTCTTGCTCAGAACAAGCTGATGTCTCAGCAAATAAATCTACTTACTCAACAGATGGGTGGCATGCAAGTCTCAGCTATCAACACCCAAAATCCACCATAGGAAGTCTCCTATGACATGGCATGTAACTTTATGCAAAATGATAATTATGATTATGCTCAACCCTCTTCTGAATAGGTGAATTACATGGGGAGTGGTCCTAGGAATCCCAACAATGATCCATATTCTAAGACATACAATCAAGGGTGGAGGAATCACCCAAATTTTGGATGGAGGGATCAACCTCAGAGACCTCAGAACTTCAACAATAGTTCTCAGGGTAGTTTCTAACAGAACAATTATTTGGAAGCAATATTAACAGGTTTTAGATAGGAAACCAGAGCATCCATCAAGAACCTGGAGATTCAAATGGGCCAATTAGTCACAAAAGTTAATGAGATTAATCAAAGGACCACTAAATAGCCTTCCGGGTAACACAATTTCAAATCCAAGAGAGGAATGCAAGGCTATCACCGTGATAAGTGGACAAGTGGCAAGTACAGAAGCACAAGTTATGCAGGAAACTAGAACCTCCATTAGAAACTTAGAGGTGCTAATGGGCCAACTGAGCAAGCAATTACTTGAGAGGTCTGCAAGTACATTTAAAGGTGATACAGTGGTGAACCCAGGAGAAGATTGCAAGGTTATTCAATTGAAAAGTGGTAAAGTAGCTGGCTCTGAGACCAAGGTCAATGAAAAGTTAGTTAAAAAAGAAGCTCCAGAGGAGAAGAAGGAAGAAGTAGAGCACGCCCCTCTAAAACGTGCAGACAACCCATTCTCAGACTCTCTTGACACTTATCCTACATTGCCAAAGGCTCTTGAGTACAAGCCTAAGATGCCATATCCTCAGATACTTCAAAAGGAGACCAAGGACAAGCAGTTTTTAAAGTTCTTAGAAGTCTTCAGAAAGTTGCAAATCAATATTCCTTTTGCTGAGGTTTTGGAACAAATGCCTATTTATGTCAAGTTCATGAAGGAGCTGTTGTCGAAGAAGAAGCCTTTAAAGGGAGATGAGACAGTGGTCCTGACTAAAGAATGCAGTGCCATCATTCAGAATAACTTACCAAAGAATATGCCAGATCTAGGGAGCTTTTAAAGTCCATGCACCATTAGAAGCACAACCTTTGAGAAAGCGTTATGTGATCTGGGAGCAAGCATCAATTTAATGCCCTTGTCTGTGATGAAGAAGCTGCAAATCCAAGAGGCACAACCCACAAAGATAGCATTACAGATGGCGGACAAATCTTTGAAGCTTGCATACGGATTAGTGGAGAATATTTTGGTCAAAGTGGATAAGTTTTTCCTCCCAGTAGATTTTGTGATTCTTGACACAGAGGAAGATGAGAATTCCTCTATAATTCTAGGAAGACCATTCCTAGCCACAGAAAGAGCTCTGATTAATGTAGAAGTGGGTGAATTAGTGCTTAGAGTGCATAATGAGCAACTGGTCTTTGATGTATTCAAAGATATACATTCAACAGTTGAAGAAGAGAGGTGCATGCAGACTGAGCTTATTGATCCAACCCTTAAAAACCCCCTGATGATACACAGTAGAATCTGCAGCTCAAACCTTCCTTGGCAACAATCAATAAAATTCCTCCTGACATCAAACCTAAGTTTGGTGTTGGGAATGCATCATCTACTAAGGAGGAGGTTCCCAAAAAGAAGAAAGTACCCAGAGGATGGAGAAACAAAAAGATCCCCCACTGAAGCTTTCTCCCCATGAATGAAGGTGGTGTTGACCAGCAATCCAACATGGGTTTATACAGTAATCAGAATCCTCTCTCTAGAGTATATTGAGCTACATTATGGAGACACAGGAAAGAAGTTCAAAGTAAGGGGTGAAGAGCTGAGCCCCTATGATCCTACTCCTTAGAGGAGCTGACCATCAAGCTAGTGACGTTAAAGAAGCACTTGTCGGGAGGCAACCTGATAAATTCGTATCCTTAGCTATTTTTTATAGTAGTAGTTTTCCTTTTTTTTAATTATTTTTATTGAGTTTTTACTGTTTCTCTGATCATGCAGCTATGTTATTCCAGGAACCAAACACCTCAAGCTAAAAAAAGAGAGAGAGAAGAGAGCACACGACGTGCAAGCGTCGCTGACGCAAAGCGTCAATCATGTGTGCGTGAAAAACAAAATTTGACAGAGAGTTGCACGGGAGTGGCGCTGGACCCATGCTTGGCGCACAAACATGACCACGCGTGCGCGTCGTTTGCAGTTATCACCATCCACGCGTGCGCGTCATTGATGCGTACGCGTGACCTGCAAAACCGATGTAAAGGAGTGTTTGGGCATAGAGTTGTGCTGCCTTGGGGCTGGAAGCATGCTAGAGGCACAAATTTACTCACGCATACGTGTCCCTGACGCATGCGCGTCATTTGCAAAAATGGTCCTGCACGCGCACGCGTCGTATGAAATAATTGGTTCCCAAGCCATGCGAACAGAAAGTTGTGCGTGCGCGTGGCTGGCTTTGCGCGAATCACACAAAACCACGCGTGCCTAACGCTAACGCGTCATTAAGAAAATTCGCGACCCACGCGTACGCGTGCTGCACGCGTACGCGTTGCCTTTGCCGCACAACTACACTTGTTCGCCGCACAGTTTTCACTTTTCTTTCTCTCTCTCTCAATCCTAATTCTCTCTTGTTCTTTTATCTTTATATTCTTCTTTCCTCTCATCATTTATTTTTATTTACAGTTCTTCTCAAGCAAACCTTTAAGTTTGGTGTTGACGCTTTGCTTATGGGTTTTCTGGCACAAAAGGGAGGCGAATCATCTTCACGGAAGAGCACAACCTGAAGAATAAAGCGATCACTAGGATAACTAAGGTGGTTGAGTTCATTTCATTTTATATTCCTTCCCACTTTTACTATGTTATGTTCCGGTTTTCTGCTATTTTGCTTTGTTTGTTGCATGATCCTTTATTAGTCAGAATCCTAGGACTAGTTTAGTTTTCTCTTAATTTCTTTAATTCTGAAAAGGTGTCTCATGTATTACTCACTGAGCTTGAATTCAAATAAAAAATACAGAAGTGATGTATTGCATGAGAAATTGAGTTAATTTTAAGATTAGTCTTATTTACTTAAATGTGGTGGAATTAATTATAATTCTGAATGCATGACATGAACAATACATATTTTTTATAGTGAAGTTTATGAATGTTAAAATTATTGGCTCTTGAAAGAATAATGAAAAAAGAGAAATGTTATTGATAATCTGAAAAATCATAAAATTGATTCTTGAAGCAAGAAAAAGTAGTGAAAAACACAAAGCTTACGGAAAAAAGAAAAAAAAAGAAAAAAGAAAAAAAAAGAAGAAGAAAAAGCAAGCAAAAAAAGCCAAGAACCCTTTAAACTAAAAGGCAAAGGGTAAAAAGGATCCAAGGCTTTGAGCATTAATGGATAAGAGGGCCTAAAGGAATAAAACCCTGGTCTAAGCGGCTAAATTAAGTTGTCCTTAGCCATGTGCTTGTGGCATGAAGGTACAAGTAAAAAGCTTGAGACTGAGCGATTAAAGTCGTGATCCAAAGCAAAAAGAGTGTGCTTAAGAACTCTGGGCACCTCTAACTAGGGACTCTAGCAAAGCTGAGTCACAATCTGAAAAGGTTCACCCAGTTATGTGTCTGTGGCATTTATGTATCCGGTGGTAATACTGGAAAAACAAAATACTTAGGGTCACAGCCAAGACTCATAAAGTAGCTGTGTTCAAGAATCAACATACTGAACTAGGAGAATCAATAACACTATCTGAATTCTGAGTTTCTATGGATGCCAATCATTCTGAACTTCAACAGATAAAGTGAAATGCCAAAATTATTCAGGATTGCAGTTGTAAACCCCACTATAAGAAGAGACATGAGTTTAATCGAACTCTCATTCTCATGCAAATTCACATCCTAAACTTATATTAGTTTTGGTTGCTTGAGGACAAGCAACAGTTTAAGTTTGGTGTTGTGATGCATAAGCATCTTTCTTATATTTTCCTAGTGAATTTGCATCTAATTTGTTGAGTTTAATAAAGAATTAATTATCTTTTAGCCAATATGGATGCTACTTTGAGTCTTTTGCAATTTTGTTTATTTTAGGTAGCATTCGGCGGAATTTGGAGTTTCTGCAGCACAAGAATCAAAGGAGATGGCAGCGAGGAGCGACACGTACGCGTGACTGACGCCTACGCGTGATTTGGAGGTATCCATGGCGATGCGTGCGCATGACTGACGCGTACGCGTGAATTGAAGATTTGCTCAGTGACGCGTCCGCGTGACCGACGCGTCCGCATGACTTGCGAAAATGACCATCGACGCGTACGCGTGACTGACACGTACGCGTGACATGCGCCACATGCAGAAAATGCAGAAAAACAGTGGGGGTGATGTTTGGGCTGTTCTGACCCAGTTTTTAGCCCAGAAAACACATATTAGAAGCTGCAGAATGGACAAAACATGTGGTCCCCACCCATCAACTGAAGACTTGTCAATTAAATTCAAATTTAAATTCAAATATTATTTTTAGGAAAAGATATTATTTTTAATTTTAGATAATTTGATTTTAAATTTATTAGGATTAGTTATAAATAGGAATCTAGATGCCATCAGATTGAAACTCTGTACATTTTACCAGAATACTAGTTTTCTTCTTTGAACCATGAGCAACTAATCCTTCATTGTTAAGGTTAGGAGCTCTGTCTATTTGTATGGATTGATTTTATTACTTTTTCTATTTTAATTTATGCATGGATTTATAATTTAAGAATTGTTTTTGCTCTTTATTTTATGAATTTAGGTGGAACAGAAGTATGACCCTCTTTCTATTTGAGTTCTTGTAAAACTTAGAAATGCTCTTTACTTGAACAACAGTTTGAAAACAATTTCTCCTAAATTTTAATTATTTAGATTTAACGGGATACGTGACATATAATCCCTTTATTTTTGGGTAATTAGAAATTTTGTGGCATATAAACTGAAATTTGAACTTCACCTTCTAATTGGAATTAATTGACCATGGAATTGGCAGTTAATGAATTTTAGAGGAGACAAGAAAGGTCTAAGGAATTAGGGTCTAGTCACATATAGTTTGCCATAAATTAAATCCTATATAATTAAATTAGTTAGTAAGAAAAGTTAATCCGAAAAAATAGATAACTCTAAAACCTTAACTATCTTCTCCATATTTTATTCCCAATTTATTCACTTATTCACATGTCTCTTCAAACCCTTCTTTACTCTTTAATGCTTTTTGAACATCTAAACACTATTTTTTGCTTGTCTAACTAAGCCTATCAAACACTATTGTTGCTTAATCTATCAATTCTCGTGGGATCGATCCTTACTCACGTAAGGTATTACTTGGTATGATCCGGTACACTTACCGGTTAGTTGTGGGTTGTAAATCACCGCATCATAAATCCTTTGCCAATTGCGTTAATGTTAATGATTTTTCTAAACAATCTTATATAGTATATCTCATAAATTTTCATCCTGTAGGTGGTTTGTATATACAACATGATTCTCAACGAAATAAAAGTTCGGCAGTATCAAGAACTAATATACATTGTGCCGCTGGATATTGTGGTAAGCTAAATTTCTTATTCATTGCTGATTGTTGTTTGGTAGAATGAGAATGTTATTATTGATTCACCTTATTGTTATGTGTTTTGTTGAGTTATTTTGCATAAAAAAAACTTTTCTCATGAAAATCGAATGTTTTTCAAGTATTATTCAGCACATGAATTGTTTTTGGTTCGGTGCATAAATTATGTTGGGTTCGGTACAAATGTGATTTAACTAATATTCTTTTTGCAGAATTTTATGTTGGGAACACATGATCAGTCCTGCATTGATAAAAGTACAAACAAGGCCTACCGTTTCGATATTGAATAGTATGCCCACCACTGTCAGTTTCTTGACAAAAGAAAACTTGCATCGCATCTATTTGTAAGTTGTAATTTCTAAAAATTCTTCGATAATTATCTTGCTTGCTATTGTCCAAACTTAAACTATTTGTGCTAATTTTCAATGGAGCACATTGGTGGTTGTGGATTGCTGATGTGAACAAAAAGAAATTCTATGTGCTTAACCCTATTAATAAGCTGCCAGAAAATATACCTGATTCGAGGAAGAAACTGAATAAATTTGTTGTAAGTTATTTTCTTGTAAATTATTCAAATTATTCAATAAATAAAATGAGTTCGATTGAGTGTTGTTGATTTATTTTTTTCAATTTTTCATACCTTTTAGGGATTAATAATTTCTCAGATGAAGCTTTTATGCTGAGGGGGACGGGAGAAAACCATTAATGGAGGATGGACTGGGAGTAGAAGCAGAGTATATCCTACTAAATGGTCAACGTATAGAGTAAGAATCGTTCTCTTCTATAGTGCTATTTTTAATATGTTTTATTTTGTAGACTATTAATTGTATTATACTCAATTCTTGCTTAGCTATGATTGTGGGATATACGTCATGAAATTGCTTGAAATAATTCATCCACAAAAGATCAAAAGCAAAAAGAGATATAAATATAGAGATTGGACACAAGTTAGTACTTTCTAAATTTATAAACTTCTTTCTTTTCTGATTTCAGTTGGGTTCATTTCTTATGTAACTGATTCCTTTCAATTGAAATGTAGGAAGAGATTGATAGCTTCAGGTACCAATATGGTCCGCACATTCTGTTGCATGAAATGAACAAAATTAGAGACTAAGTGATTTGAAAATCTCAAGCATTAAGACTCCCAAAACCATTTGCTGCCCTCTCCAGCCCTTATTAAAAATTCATATCTGGGGATTTAGATAGTAAATAGCATATACTAGGACTGTAATTAACAATATTTTTTTAACTTGTTAAAAAGCAAAAAATACTTACTTCAAACGTATATATGTGAATATTAATCTAAATGTTAATGTTAACATTTATATTTAACTCAACATGGATTACTCATCTGAGATGTTAATTTATATATCTATTGGAACTGTTTGACTATTGTTTTACTCCAGGTTCTCAGTGATTGCAATCACTGTATTTACTAACACATTAAGAACTCCAAAAGAACACAATGAACCGAAATTAATACACTTGGCAAACCGAAAGTTGGAAACACACTGAACCCCTAAACCCTGAACCCTAAACCCTAAACACTAAAACCAGAACCCTGAACACACAACCCATAAACTCTAAACCCTAACACCCTAAACCCTAAACCTTAAACCCTGAACACTCAATCCATAAACTCTAAACCTTGAACCCTAAACCCTGAACCCTGAACACTCAACCCATAAATCCTAAACCCTAAACCCTGAACCTGAACCCATGAACCCCTAAAATACTAAAATCCTAAACCCTGAACCCTGAACCCATAAACCCTAAACCCCTAAACCTAAACCCTAAACCTCAACCCTGAACGCAGTGAATCAAAATTACTACACTGAGCAAAAAGAAAGTTGAAAACACACTGCAACCCTAAACCCTGAACCCTAAACCCTAAACTCTAAACCCTAAACCCTGAACCACTAAACTTTAAATCCTAAACATTAAAACCAGAACCCTGAACACTGAACCCCGAACCCATAAACCCTAAACCCCTAAAAACCCAAATCCCTAAACACTAAATCCTGAACCCTAAACCTTGAACCCCTGAACCCTAAATCTTGAACCCTGAACACGAAAAATGTAACTAGCACTACACCTGATTTCCATTTCTCAAAACAAATTCTAAATATTCAACTTAGAAATTAATACACTAGACAAATCCAAAAACTGCATATATCAATATAGAATTTCACAAAAAAAAGTGACTATTCATTATGTGTAAGTAAATTTTGGCCAGACAATTTAACCCAACTGAAGGGTTTGTCTTTAAAATTGGAGATATCTTTGATTTTCACCTCCCCTCTCTAGTGCATACAATTAGTTGATTCTTAATCTTGTCTCCATTACGAGTCGTGTTCCTTATTTTCATAGAAAAACCGGCAAGTTTAGAATAATGATTGTAGAAATTTTCAACTTCTTCTAGTGTCTTGAAAATCATTCTCACATTTGGGACAAATTTTTCATCCACAACACAGCTGGTCTGCACAGTGAACCAAAATCTTAATTATGATTAACCAAAATCTTAATTACGGTAAAAAAATTATATAGTGCTTACGGTGAATATATTCGTCTAATTATTTCCAGACTCCTTTCTGCATACCGAACCAAACATATACATACGGTGAATCAACTCTTTAGTACTTACCGAACCGAAAAGTTATTCACAGTTACTCACACTCACAGTTATTCACATTTACATATTATCAATTGAATTCAATTCAATTCAGGTATATATTACCTCAATCCATTCAATTCACTTCAAATAAAATTAGCAATTTCGTTCCATTGAATTCGATTCAAAATTCAATAATCCAAACCTCATCAAATTGATGTGTTTTGGAAGAATTATCCAAATCGCACTCATTCAACTGATTTGAAATTGATTCATTCATTATTTCAATTCAGAAGTATAGATTAAAGAAAAAAACGAAGAAGAAGATGAATGACGAAGTTATTTACATTAAAGTCAATCCAGATCCATAATGCAGAGAAGAAAAACGTGGATAGAGGAGAAGAACGAATTTAATTAGGTTAAAGAAGAAGAAGAAGAAGAACAAGAACAAGAACAAGAATGCGAAAAAAGTTTACGTTATGAAAATGTTTACGTTGAGAAAGGTAATCAGAAAAAATAAGGATTACGTTATATAAGTTATAAGAAGCGCGTGTAAAACAAACAAGTGTGTGAGGCGTGGAATAAAAAGTACTTGGATACCATCCATGTAATTTTTGTATGAATACTTTTGCGTTAATGAAATTATAGAGACAATTAAAATAATTAAATCATTCCTAAAACATCATCTGTCAACGCTTAATCTTATTAAAAATTTATCTATTTTAATGAACCTAGATATTGAGACATGCTTAATTTAAGAAAGGAGAAATCCAAAATATAATCAAAAGCATGATATAATCATGGAAGGTATATACTATAAATATGACTTGTATAATGAACAGAGAGTAAATATTATCAACATGCATTAATCCCAAAATCTTTTCTAATTTGATATTATTATTGGATTTCGTTATTGTCGACCATTCAAACTATTATGTATTGAAGTCTACTTTCCTTTCTTTCTTTTTATTTATTTATTTATTTATTTTGTCTAGCAATAGTTTTCTAAGTTGGATTGTACATTGATATAAATTGTAAGCAATGAAAGAATGCGACAAGAGTAAATTTATGTGTTGGCTTTCCCTAACAAGCTAATATCTTTTCCTAGTAAATTGCCATAGAGCATAAATGAAAAACAAAGTAAATCTATATTTTGGTTAAAGATTTTCCTCTTAACACTAATAAGTGTTAAAAGATCCAACCCATAATACTAGTCAGTTCTCAACAGATTTCACATTGATTTTATAACAGAAAAGTAAAAATCATCAACTTGAAATTACTAACTATAAAGAATTGTCAGAATTAATTACTATTGTGCTATTCAAATTCAATTCAGCTCTTCATGTTTCATTGCTTGCTTCCTTACTGTCGTATTAACACCTCTCCCAGTCAACACAGTCAACAAACCTAAAAAAAGAAAAGAGGAAAACTTTGAGTTCTATATATTCCATCAACTTATTCATTTGTATATTTCTTGATATGTAGTTGAACTAAAATTAATCGGATCTAATTCAATTTTAAAAATTAGCTTAATAAAGAACATTAAAATCATATTTAACAAATATATCATATTTTCTAAAACATCTAGAACTGAATATTTAAAATTAAAATATGCTATATACATGTGGCCTAACAAATATAAAATAGCATCTGATACTATATTATAATTAAACAATTTAAAAGAAAGCTTACAAAATAGTGAAGATTGAACATAATTTACACAGCAATACACATCAACGGATATATAACTATTGTAACTTATTGTGTCACTATCAATTTAAAACAATGCAATATCTTGTGTTACAATTCATACACAGAGACGCATAGTTCCATGCAGAGTATAAAACCACCACCTTGGAACAAGGTTTCTTGTGTTACAAGCCATACAAAGATATACCTTTAATTGTATTTGATTGTAACATTGAAATGTATAAACAATAACTGTGATTTGTGAAGCTAACATTGTTCATTCATCAGCATTGTTATATGGACAAAAAATTCAGTCTTTTCACATACCTTATGAATTAGGTTTACTTGAATCAGATTGATGATTAGGTCCCCGATAATAACCACGTGTTCCAAAATACTCTGGATACTGATAATAATATAAAAAAAGGTTAACGATTGCACCAATAATCAAGAATTATAAAATAAAGAAAAAAAGAGAACTGGTTTGGTTTGAATTGAATTTGAGAGTTTCACCTGTGTAGCAAATAACGACAACCCAACGGTTGTTCTTTCTTCCGCAGGGGACGCCGTTGCGGCATCACCATCACCACCAACGGTTGTTCTTTCTTCCACAGGAGACGCCGTTGCGGCATCACCATCACCACCAACGGTTGTTCTTTCTTCCACAGGAGACGCAGTTGCGGCACCACCATCACCACCAACGGTTGCTCTTTCTTCCACAGGAGAACCACTTTGTTGTTCTTGGTTCTTCTTGTTCTTAGCTTCTTGCTCTTGTTCTTGCTTCTTCTTGTTCTTAGCTTCTTGCTCTAGTTCTTGGTTCCTCTTGTTCATAGCTTCTTCCTCTTGCTCCATTATTATTGTCGGTAGCGATGGTGAAGGCTGCTGATTCTCTTCTTCCGACACCGGTCTCCATTGATGATATTTGTTTGGATCATACCTTCCTCTAGAACCCATTAATTACCGATTAGATAATAATATCAATAATGCTGTCTAATAAGAAGATATATTATATGATGATTTTGTTCGTTTGGAAGCTTAAAATGTCAAAAGAACAATAAGAGTTTCAGAATGCAAGGAGGGAAATGAGTAAGAAAGAAAGAAAATGAATGTTGATAGTTGATACGATTGTCTATTTTTTTAGGTATTTATACCTACCCATATAATAAAAATGTAGACAAATAATAAAATAATATGTACATTATATTATTCATGTCAATATTTAATTTTTTCTTAAAAAATATATATATAATATTAATACTTTTACTAAAACACTCTTATATTTTAATAGAAATAAAAAAATATGTTTTTATTTATTTTTATAAAAAAAATACATATTTTTTTTATTATTATTAGACTTAATTATCTATTTAAATTAATCAAAATTTAGAATTCAACTAACTTTAATTTTATAATTTTAAATTTTAAATAATTTAAAAAATAAAATAAATACATTTAATTATTTATATACATTAAAAATAATTGCTTCAATTTTATTAATACTATCCGTAAACCCTAATCTCTCATAATCATTTATATAAAATAAAAATCTCAAAAATAAAAAAAATTAAATAATTTTTTCATGTTCTGGGTATTCTTATCAATTAGTCATCCTCTTAAAAAATATCTTTCACTCTCAATTCTAAGACTCAAACTCTCTCTTCGTTCTGATTGTACTAGCCCACTAGAGTTTCACTCGACTCTCGTCTCCTTCACATTCGCCAACATCTCATCGTTTGCCTCATCTTATCGCTGTCATTTCAACATCTCCCAACCTTTCTAGGGATCCTCGTCGCCAACCTAACAATAGCTTTAATTATGAATATTTCACATCCAAGATCCACTTTCTCATTACTATCAATGTTAAAATAGTGGTCAACCTCACTATCGAGTTACTTTTGTGGCTGGGACGAGGAGCCCTAAAAAGGGCGGGAGACGTTGACAGCGAAGAAATGAGACGAACGACGAGATGCCGATAAGTGTGAAAGAGACAAGAGTTGAGAGTCGACTGAGAATCTAGTGGGCTAGTTGCAGTGAGTGAGAAAAGAGAGTTTGAGTTTGAGAATTAAGAGTGAAAGACATTTTTTGAGAGGATAAACGGTTGGTGAGAAAACTCAAAAGATGAAAAAGTTCTTTATTTTTTTTAATTTTTTAGATTTTTATTTTGTATAAATGACTATGAGAGATTAGAGTTTGCGGAGAGCATTAATAAGATTGAAGCAATTGTTTTTAGTGTGTATGAATAATTAAATGTGTTTTTGTTTTATTTTTAAATTATTTAAAATTTAAAATTATAAGATTAAAGTTATTTGAATTTTTAAACTTTGATTAATTTAAATAGATAGTTTAGTCTAATATAAAAAAAGATATTTATGTCCTTTTTATAAAATTAAATAAAAATATATTTTTTATTTTTACTAAATTATAATGGTATTTTAGTAAAAGTATTGATATTGTATATATTTTTTTAAGAAAAAATTAAATATTGGCGTGGATAATATAATTCACGTGTCATTTTGTTATTTATCTATAATTTTATTATATCAGCACATATAAATTTATCATTATATCGAAATAAACACTATTTTTTATAAGGATTTCCTTTGGTATATAAATTAAATATTATTTAATTATTACTTCTTTGTTTGATTTAATGAAAAAAATATTTATTTTATCGCACAATCTCCCTTTTTTTGGTTTCAAATGGGGGAGGTTTTTTATATAGGAGCCACTCAAATAAAGACGTTTAAAACATCTTTTTTTAAAGATATTTTTTAGTAATTAAAATTTAACACATATAATCAATTAAATCGTATTATTTTTGTCAAATAAGAGTATTTTAATCATTTTCTATAATAAGGATATTGTAGTCATTTTTATAAAAAAAATAATATTAATTTAGATCAATTCAAGATTTGATTCACTATTTTTCGATCAAATTAATTTGTGTGACCTAGTTTTGACAAAAATAATACAGTTTAATTAATTATATGTATTAAATTTTAATTATTAAAAAATATAAAAAAATAATTTAGACGTCTTTATCTGAGTGACTCCCTCTTTATATTTATGAATTGTGATCACATATTTTTCAAATATAATATCTTCCCAGATTTTCTTGTACCGTAAATATATTGATTTTGGGTTAAGTGCGATTTTAATTTCTAAGATAGGGGCAGAAAATATTTTTTGTTCTCGGCCTTTTTTCACTACAAAATGGTCCCAAAAGTTTTAATTTGTTTTAAAATTATTCTTTTTACCAAATTTTTTATTTTTATTACCAAATTACCCCTAACTAAAAAATTATAAAACAAAATAAAAAAGAAAGAAAGGGAACGACGAAGGGGGAAGAAAGAGAATGGGGGCAGGGAAGAAGGGGGAAGGGAAGGTAGCGCCGCCGCGCTACCGTGCCAGCGCCTATAATGGAGGGAACGGAAGGAAAACAGCCACACACACGGATGAAGAGGAGGGGGGAGATAGAGAGCAAGGGAGAAGAAAGAGATTGTAAGGAAGCGGGAGACCGCGTTCAGCGTCGCCGTCGCCACCACTCGCGCGCCGCTCGCCGTTTCTACTCCTCCTCCTCGCTCGGTCGTCGATGTTCTTCGTCATTGCTGCTTTTGCTTCTGCTTCTGGTTTTGTTTTTGTTGTTACTCTGATTTCATTATCCATTGTTGTTGTTGGTGTTGTTCTTCTAGTTATTTACTTATTGTTGTTTTATTGTTGTTGTTTCACTGCTTTTTGCTTCTGTATTCTATTTCTGCTTCTGTATTCTGCTTCTATTTTTGCATTTTGGAGAAGAAGGGGAAAAGACATTTTTGTCAGAATGATAATTTTAAAATAAACTGAAATTTTTGAGATCATTTTATAGTGAAAAAAGGCCTGAAACAAAAAAAAATTCAATCCTTACCTTAGACACCAAATCGTACTTAACCCATTGATTTTAATTACTTAATCGTATATACAGAAAATTTTATATTATCTTCAAATTTTATTGATCAATGATGCAGTTTTGATTTTTATTTTTTTGAAATTTAATTTAAAAGTAATATTAATTTTTTTGGCATACATAGTCATTAATTAACTTTTTCACATGGAAAAGCGGTGTATGTTTTACTTGCCGTTTCTATATTAATTTTAATAATATATATAATCTAATAATTCCATTGTTTATTGATTTAATTAAGATAACTTTAAAATATGGTATCTAAAAAAATAGTTTTACCATATCATAGTTGTCAGAATCGAATTGGTGATAGAACTAGTAAGGTTACTGGATCTGAGTTATTGGTTCAACTGATAAATCACGGGTTGAACTGATTGATCGGTCCTATATAAATAAAAAATAAAAATTAGTAAAAAATTTAAAATTAAAATTTCAAATATATATTTTCATTAATATTTTAAGAATATCTAGCTATTCTAAAATAATATGGAACAAGAATTGTAAGAACTGGAATTTTCATGAATAGAGATATTTAAATGCCCAAATTAAGATCCGGAAAGTTAGAACAGGAATTTGGGGATTTAAATATGATTTTTGGACTCAATCGGCTTTTCTGAGTCAAAAAATGTGTTTCCTGCGAAAAACCGTGAAAAATCGCGAACTGGCTGTTAAACCGATTAAACCGATTGAACCGGTTCAAGTCTGCTCAGTGATGCGCGAGAAAAAGTGAAAACAGTTAAAAACCTTAAAAAATATTAGAAATGGAAACCAGACGTTAGTGTTAAAGGTTTGGCCTAAAGTTTGGCCGAGCGGGTTAAAAACGCTAACGGGTTGGATCGGATCCAAGTTAGGCTCAAGCCCAACATATATAAGGGTTTATTAATGAATCCATTTAACACAACACACCCATAAACACACACACACCAGCTGCAAGAGGAGAGGAGAGAAGAGAGAAGAGTCACTATTCATCTCTTCACTCTTTTCATCATATCTTGAGTTACAGTGTTCCGATTCGCGTGTCGTCAGCGGCTACGTAAAGCTCTTGCCGAGTCCATCATTTCTATCCAAGCTTTGTGGTAAGTCTCTCAAGTTTTTGTGCCCAGTTTTTGTGTCCTTGTGCATTTCCAGTTTTAGGGTTTGGTTTTGAGTGAAATCTTGTGTCTTGGGAGTTTTAGGTACACTCTAACACTTGATTGTTGGTGGTTTTGGCCTCCAAAACTGTTCGACAAGGTAAGAGCTCTTAAAACCCTTGTGAAGTTTTGTTTATCTTGAGCCCTAGGTTGATTTGTGATGGTTTATGCATATATAGCTTGTTTGTTGTGAGTTTAGGAGCTTTTGGAGCTTGTTGGTGGCTTGGATTGTGTTGGAAAGCTTGTTGGTGATTATTGTTGTGCTCGTTTGGGGTTTTGGCATATTAGAAATTGGCCAAGATATGGTTTCGATTTTCTCTATGTAGTATATAATATTCATGGACACTTAGGCTAGTGACCCATAGGATAGGTTTGGATTTATGTGGTTGTTGATGATGGTTGGTTGATGTTCTATGTTGAATTGATATTGTTATGTTGAGAAATAATGATGTTGAGATATGATGCTTGATTATTTTGAATGATTGTATGTTGTTGGAGATTGAGATCAAGTATGAAAGAGTTAATGATGGAAATTGATAGTGATAGAATGATGAATGTGTCGGTGGAAAAATTGTTTGTAAATGTTATCTATTGATATTTGAGATTGAAAATGATGAAGTGTGGTGGAAGATTGGTATAAATTGTGAAATTGTGACCCAAGAGGGTAGGATTTGGTTAAAAATAGAGTTTGGAATGGTTTTGTATGCTTTTGGTTGTGTTTTACAAGGAATTGTGAAATTTGGTAAAAGTGGATTTTTGGTGAACTTTGTCTGATCATAACTTTTTCCTCGATTTTTAAAATCAGTTGAAATTGGTTTAGAATTAATGTTTATTGAAAAATCTTCGAAACGATATAAAGTTCGAAAAATTTGAATTTTGTAGAGGAAGTTATGATCATTCAAAGTTGGTGTTAAAAATCTGAAATTCTGCAAGGTTGCAGAATTTTATGATTTCTGATATGTGCGCACGCGCAGCCTTGTGCGCACGCACAGACCTGTGCGTACACACACGCAGGGGAAGGTTCCCTGCTTGCAGTGTTAGCACAGCTTGTGCTCGCACATATCAATGAGGAATTGCAATCTATGCGTACGCACAGACTCGTGCGCACGCACACATTGGGAAGGCCCATCTGTTGGGAGTGCTAGCACGCCTTGTGCGAGCGAACAGACTTTACAAAATTTGGTACCTGATCTTCCTGGACGTGCACGCGTACACCCCTGTGCATACGCACACGCCCTGTTTCACAAATTTAAACTTTGTTTTCAACTATTTCACCTTTTCAATAAGGTGGTAAGCTTCTATAGCACCATTTTAAGGCTTTTGGGCTAAATTTTGAGTATGAGAATATGGGAAATAACTTAAGAGTTTTAGTTGCTATTATTATGAATAATTAGAAAACGGAGGCTTAGGTTTCGGGTGGCTGAGGATAGATTGATGGTATGTGATGAATGGTGGATGTATGAGACGAGAAATTTAGAAAGTGATGGACTGACGAGTTCGGAATGGAATTAAGAACTGATGATGGTTACCATGAGCTTGGTGGATGTGGAAGGAAAGTGTGCAGGGCCTATATCGCTGGCATAGCAGATTTCTCTGCTACATAAGTAGATATTGTTGAAAGTGATTTGAGATGGAAAATGGTGATGTCTGGTGATGATTTGAGGACGAAGAAGTTATTAGATTGTTGTTGAGAGTGTGCAGGGCCTATATCCCCGGCGTAGCATATTTCTCTACTGCATGACTAGTTGTTGCTGAAAGTGTGTGGGGCCTATATTCCCGACATAGCAGATTGTCCTGCTGCATAATTTGTTGTGGTTATTTCCTTTTCTGCTGCAGAAAGTGTGCGGGGCCTATACCCCCGGCGTAGTAGAATCCCTACTACATGAGTGTGTAGGGCACTATATCTCTGGTGTAGCAAAAGAGCTGCTGCATGAGTGTGCAGGACACTATATCCCTGGCGTGGCAGAAAAGGCTACATTCGGGAGGACGTGACGGGTTGGAATTCACAGACCGACAAGTGATATCACGAGCCAATAGGATAGGTTTTATCATCATGTCCATTTTCTATCTGCTTGTTTGCTTTGCCGACTTGTAATTGTTTGCCTATTTGTATAACATGTCTAATTGCTATTTGAATTATTTGCCTTATATGCTTCTACTTGTGTTTTACTTGTATTGTATATACTTGTGATTGTCTGGGATGGGATCGCATGGAGGATAGGTTGGTGAAAGCTGTGGGACAACGGTGTCTGGTTAGAGTAGCAATCCCCTAAGATAAAGTACCCTGTTTATTTATATTAATATTTATATATATGCTTTATTATTTAATATGCCTTAAGATTGAATCTTGTGATGGATATGGAGTCTAGGATTGCTTTTGGCGTCCCGGGGTCTTATATCCTGCATCATTGGGCATTGTTACCATACTGAGAACCTCCGGTTCTCATACCATATTTCTGTTGTGTTCTTCAGATGCAGGTCGCAACTCACCTTGGTGAGTTGTTTGGTTGGTGACAGAAGCGGAGGATCCTGTTGCTCTTGGAGTCCTTTTGATTTGTTTTGTCTTTATATCTCCCACTTTTGTATTTGTTTTGCCTAGAGGCATGTATTTGAGAGGACAAAACTTGTATAAGCCCTTTTGAACTTCAGTTTCTGTTTGTCGGTATATTTGACTAGCCGGCTTAAACTTCGCGAGCCGTGGCTAGGTTCTTATGATATTATACTAATATATTTTGTTATATTGCATATGTTTCTTGTGCTTTAAGGTAGAAGCTTCGCTAGTTCGTTTTGCATTTTTTTAAATCCTGTTTTTGAGCTATATCCTTTATCGGGCTTCTAGATTATATTAATTATTTCTCTACATTATATGTATGAGCTTAGAACTGTCATAATCTCTGATTAACCTTTGCTTTACGGCGCGAGGTAAAGCTTAGGCTAATTAGAGTGTTACAGGAACAATAAGTATTTTGTTAATTTTATTCTATCATAAATATTTTTATTTTGTTTTTTATATTAAAATAACTATTATTTTTAAATTTTAATAATTTATTAATTAGTTTATATCTATTATACTATTATATGCTACAAGTATTTAGTCACAAAAAAAATATGCTACAAGTATTTATTAAAAAATAATATTAATAGATTTTATATAATAGTTAAAAAAATAGAAATATAATTAATTTAAAAATGAATGAGTTTATAACTAAAATTAAAATAAATTAAGTAGAAGTAAACTATTTTATGAAATATATCTATATGTATTATAATTTGCATAAATTAAAATAAGAAATAAATTAGCTCAGTAGGAAACAAGGATATTTTTATTGTAAACAAGGATATTTGACTGGTTTGCTCCGGTTCTGAACCTTGTGCGGTCCAAATATCGGACTGGTAATGTACCTTCCACCATTATATCTGATAGGGATTCTCGATTCACCTCAAGGTTCTAGAGAGCCTTACAGTGAATATTTGGCACTCAATTAAGCATGAGCACTACATATTACCCTCAGATAGATGGTTAATCAGAAAGAACCATCCAAACTTTAGAGGATATGCTGAGAGCTTGTGTTTTGGACCGAGCATCGAAATGACTCCGTATAAGGTTCTGTATGGTTGAAAATTTCAATCTCCGCTATAATAGTATGAAGCTGGAGAAAGGAGCTTGTTAGGGCCTGAGATGATAGCTGAGACCACGGAACAGATAAAGAAGATCCGTAGCCGAATGCTTATAGCACAAACTCGTCAGAAGAGTTATGCTGATCAAAGGCAAAAACCTTTGGAGTTTGAGGAATGAGAACATGTCTTTCTGAAAGTTATTCCAACCACCGGAGTGGGATGTAACACCCTACCACTCAGAGCATTACACCTAGGATGTAATACAGAGGTGGTGAGGCGCTAAGACCTTTAAAATAAGATATGTACATATAATAACAGAAAGAATATAATAAACTAGGAGTCTTAAAAAAATGGGTAAGACAAAAGTGCAATGCTCTGGAAACGGAATAACTTGCGTGTGAAGAAGACTATAACTATCAAACATAAAATAATAAAAGTAGGAATAGAGAGCCAAAGATACAAAATAGCAAGCTCCTAACTCAGCCTGCGAAGTCAAGGCTGGCCGGAGAATCTTTATATATATATATATATATATATATATATATATATATATATATATATATATATATATATATATATATATAACCAAAATCTAAATGTACATAAACAAAAATCCTGCCTCTCCATGAACCTCTAAGAGGATCAAAAGAGTAAGTTATACAGAGAGAAAGCTAAGTACATATATACATATATATCACTGCACTACAAAATAGCCCAACCACTTTGCTTCAGGTGTCCAGATGCTTAGTGAGATACCTCTTGACCTGCATCTGAAAAATGACAACATAGTATATAATGAGAACCGAAGGTTCTCAGTATGGTAAAGGTGCCACACACATAAGATATAAGATCCTGGGAATGCCAGAGGCAATCCTAGAACGCCGACACTCAGATTATAGAGCTTAAAGTATTAAATAGAAGCCATAAAAGGTGGTTTTCTAAGAATATTTAAACCTAACTTAACTTAACCTTAAATCTAAGTCCTATACTACTATTCCTCTATACTTTCAACTCCATTATGCATTTTCACAGACAAATAGACAGATAAAGGCAAACACAAGAAGGTTACAATTACTGGAGGTAACAGATACGCATTTAACATGGCAAGTACATATAGGCACACCCAATTAAAACACAAGCAAGTAGTTCAAGTAATATGCATATGATGCATGCCTGTCCTATGGCTGATGAGGCTCATTTGTCAGTTATCCAGCCAACCCGACAAGTCTGAATTGTACTTAGACTGTCCCCCAATGTGCATCCCCAAGAGTCTATGCATAGATTTTTCTCAAATAATCAATATTGCTCAATGGGGGTAACATTTCCAGGAATTTATATAGTGCCCGGTTATACTTACGTCGTAGGGTCAACAGAGTACCGAGTTTTCAACCTGGTACACATGGTGGCAAGCCACGGTACTTTATCCAGGAAATCTCATATCTTAGATCATTCAAATTCATAAGCCATATAAATAATTCAATTATAATTCATCAACATCTACATCATTCTCAATGGCATCTTGTTCATCATTATACATCAATCATATTCAATCCTTATCCTTCATTATCACACCTCCCATTCCGTCCATCAATAGTTCCAATTCAAAACATAATTCATTCTTTTCTAAATGAATCAAACTTAAAACATACTCATTTTCTTAATAACTCAAAATCAAACCATATAACCTTTGAATCTAAATCTTTTTAAATAATCATATAAACAAAATCTCTAATTTTTATAAAATTTAGACAATATCTCCTCTAAAACTCGGACTTCGCCACCCTTTTTGGGTCCAAACCTGCATTCTTTCCAATTCAACATACCCTTCCTCATCATCATAACAATCACCACAATAAATCTACCTCAGATCAACAATTATACTCATCAATATTCAAATCCAACAACCAAAATTTAACTAAAAATCAAAGTTCACAAATCCTAGGCTTTTAACACAAAATACCCATTTTTCATTCAAAATTTCCATTCCAATTATTTTTAAACCTTTTACCACCAATCCAAATTGCCAACAATAATCCTCAACAAGTTCCATATCTTTTTATCAATCATCATTCAACCAAACCAAAATATAGCCATATAATCAACAATTCAATCACTTATCCTTTCAAAGATCCAACTAGCAACCAATATCATCTTACAAACAAATCTCCAAACCAAACCAAGCATATTCATCAACCCATTACTAAACATTGAATATACACTTGAATTCCAACTTATCCTATGGTCATCTAGCCTAAGTTTTTACAGAATATTATATATTAAATACAAGAAACCTAAACCATACCTTGGCCGATTCCCACGTAACGTTCAAGGCAATTTTATTTAAAGTAAACACAGCCCTTCCAAAACAAACATAGCCCTTCCAGAATTCATTAAACACCAGGCTCAGCTTCCTCCAAGTTCTAATTTTCACAATTCCAAGCTCCAATTATTTATTTACAACCTAATACACATTTATAACACATATACCCAATTTAATACTCAAAGCTCAAATTCAATGAAATTAAAATGGAATTATCATATCCTCACCTTACCCAAGCTTCACATAAGCAAGAATAAATGTTTTTCTCAAGCTAATTGGATTCTAAAACATCAGAAATCAAAGAAATTTAACATCCCCTCCAATATTTTAAAAATTGGAGAAAAGAATGGCTGGAAGTGATTAATAGCTTACCAAAGAAATTGTTCTAGTAGAAACATAGAGCTCGACACAGTGGACGCGTGGCCATAAACGGTGCGGCGATCGGAGCTCGAACGGAGGAGCTACGGCATTTTGAAATCATCGTAAGGGTTTCGGTGAATTTCTCGTCTCCCTCCCTTAATGCGTCGCTGCTTCTGCTGTCTTTGAAGAGAGGAATGAGCTTTAAGCTCATTTAATGGGTTGGTCCAGTTGGGTCCACGGGCCCGGTTTGTACCCGATTCAATCGGTTCGCTTTGTTCGGTCCAATCTTGGACCGTTTTCTTCGAAATTGGTGTCAAAATTCTCGTTTTGATGAGCTCTATCATAATTTAATATAATATTCGCATTTCTAATCTTCTTTATAAAAAAAAACTAATTTATTGACTAATTATCTACTAATTTAACCGGGGTTTACATGGGAAGGGCCATTAAGACTAAGAAACTGAATCCACGTTACATTGGACTGTTTGAGATCCTGAAGATAATTGGACCAGTGGCTTATAGGATCACTTTACCGCTGTATCTTTCAAACCTGCACGACGTATTTCACGTGTCACAGCTTCAAAAATTTACTCCTGACGCGAGTCATGTTCTAGAGCCAAAATTGGTTCAAGTAAGAGAAGATCTCACTCTTCCAGTAACTCAAGTTAGGATTGATGACATCAGCATCAAGCATTTACGCGGAAAGTAGGTCTCTTTAGTGAAAGTAGCTTGGAGTCGGCCTGGTATTGAAGAGAATACTTGGGAGCTCGAGTCAGATATGCGAAACAACTACCCATACCTCTTTTCAGGTAACTGAATCTGAATTTTGAGGACAAAATTCTTAATTAAGTGGGTAGGATGTAAACCCCGCTAGATAAGTAAATAATTAGTCAATAAATTAAATTTTAATAAGAAAAATTTAAAATGTAAATATTATATTAAAATAGGATAGAGCTCATTAAAACAAGAATTTTGACACTAATTTCGAAGAATTTGGCCCAACATTGAGCCAAACGGGCCGAACCAGTTGAATCGGACCTGTGGGACCAACCGAACCCTTCACTTAAATGAGCTGAAGCTCTTTCTCTTCTTCATTTGGCATGCAACACGCTGAGAAGCTCAGCATGAAGAGGAAAAACATTTAAAGCTTCCAAACCCTAACCATAACATTAATCCCTTTTTCATCCGAGTTTTGATCGTCACACTGTTTGCAGCTACGCGTTCATGGCGTCGAGCTCTACAATTCTACAGGAACAATTTCATAGGTAAGCTACAATCTCGCCTCAGTCTTCTACCCCCTTTGATTTTCGAAAATTCTGAGCCCCTATATTGAGATTTTTGTCGATTTTGGTATTCTAGATTCGATTTAGCTTGTGGAACTTATCGGACTTGAGTTGTTTTGTCCATGGGTGCGAGAAGGATCACTAACCTTAGCCAATTCTTAATTTTAGTATGTAAATTCTGAATTTTGAAGTATATATGTATGATATGTGTGAACTATATATATATATATAAGTACTGGAATTGAATTGTGGGTATTTGGAGGCTTAGTGGAGGATTGGTGTCAAGGTTTTGGTGATCTTAGAACTTGTGGGGCTGTGTGTGTATATTAAGTGATTGACTTGGACAAATGTGATAATCGGCCAAGAAATGGTTTAGGTTTCGCGTATTTAATATATAATGTCCTATGAAAACTTAGTTTAGATGATCATAGGTTAGGTTGAAACGTATGAATGTACTTAATACTTAGTAACCTTGGTAAGAATTGTGACATGAATTGGGGTGCTTGTTGAATGAACCAAAAATGATGAATTGATGATGTTATGTGTATGCATATATATGTTGAATAAGTGAAATGATATTCTATTGAGGTATTGAAAGGTTGAAGTGATATGTTGTTGAGTTGAGAAATGGTAGGATTGTAAAGATTGTTGTGATATTCTTAAAGGTATGTTATATTGATGATTATAGGTATGATGAGTTGGGTTGGAATGAGTTTTAAAAAGAAAATGGAGGTTTTGAGTTGTTGTGAAATTTGATTTTTGGCCAAACTTCGGCGACCCATAACTTGGCTTCCGGACCTCCAATTGATTTCAAACTTATTTTGTATGAAAATTGGGTTTGTGAATTTTACGCCGTTCAAAGAACGGAAGAAAAAAGATTTTTAATAAAAAAGTTATGCGCGTCAGAAGTTAGGATTAAAAATAAAATTTTGCAGCTTTTTAAACTTAGCAAAATTTTTGGAAAAAATGGTCGACACGTATGCGTGACCCGGCATTTGCGTACGCGTTCAGCTGCTCATGACGCAACCAACCCTTTTAGGTTGGGGTTCTCGCGTACGCCAGCAGGGAGTTTGCGTACGCGAGTAATGACTTTTTCATTCCCACGCGTACGCAACCAGTCGCTCGCAACGTGACTAACCCTTTCGGGTTGGAATTCTCGTGTACGCAAGCAGAGGGCTTGCACACGCAACCAAGGATTTTCGCACGTACATGCGTACGCGTGGCCCTTGTTTTCTGCAAAATCAGATTTTGTGTTTTTGAACCAAATTTCAAACTTCCAAACCTCTATTATCATTCTTCTAGTCATAAAATATAATAGTAAGCCTAGTAATTAGCTAAAGCTAGAAAAATGGGGTAACTTGGGGATGAAGAAAAGGGTAAACATGGTAAATGATAGGAGTATGATGTGAAAGCTAGAAGAATTCATGATGACATGGCTATGATAAATGATTATGGAATGGATATGAATGTGATAAATACTTATGTGGCTTATGCATTTAATGTTATCTGAGATACGAGTTTTCCTAGAAAGAATACAGTGGCTTGCCACCACGTGTACCAGGTTGAGACTCGATACTCTGTTGACCCTACGTCGTAAGGGTGATCAGGCACGTATAAATTTTCGGGAATATTTTTCCCCCATTGAGTAAAATTATATATGAATGTATGATTTATGAATGAAATGAGAAAAGCTATGCATAGACTCATGGGGATGCGTGATCAGGGACGGTTCAAGGGTTTCGGACTTGTCGAGTTGGCTTGATAACCGACAGATGAGCCTCATTAGCCATAAGATAAGCATACATCATGTGCATTCTGTTTGTTTGGTTTATAAAGAGGGAAATGAGCAAAAAAGAAAGAAAACCAATGTTAATACTATTCTCTATTTTTTTATAAGGATTTTTTTTGTTTATAAATATTATTTAATTATTACTTCTAAATATTATGGTGCCTATGACATTATTGGGCCTAATTTATTAAAAAAGACAAATAAATTATATTTAATAAATTTTAAATATTTTATTTTTATTTTATATATTTTATTTTTTAATTATAAAAATAAATTAGACAATTTAGGCACCATAATAAAAAGAACCATAGAATTCACTTTGATTTAATAAAAAAAATTTATTTTATCGCACAATCTTCTTTTTTTTTTGTTTCAAATCGGGGAGGTTTTTTATATGGGAGCTATTTAGATAAAGACATCTAAAACGTCTTTTTTTAAAGATGTTCTTTAGTAATTAAAATTTAACACATATAATCAATTAAAACGTATTATTTTGTCAAAATTAGGCCAGACAAATTAATTTGACCAAAAATTGGTGAATCAAATCTTGAATCGAACTAAATTAATATTATTTTTTATAAAAAATGACGTAATATCCTTATTATAAAAAAATGACTAATATACTCCTATTATATATACATATTGAAAATTCTAAATCCTAACCCTATAACGGCCGGAAAAGTAATGGGCTAGAATTTAGGGCTCTCAAAATTAATATTATATAATAAGAGTATTTTAATCATTTTCTATAATAAGAATATTGTAGTCATTTTTTATAAAAAAAATAATATTAATTTAGATCAATTCAAGATTTGATTTACTATTGTTCGGTCAAATTAATTTGTCTGACCTAATTTTGACAAAAATAACACCGATTTAATTAATTATACGTATTAAATTTTAATTATTAAAAAACATCTTTAAAAAAAGACGTTTTAAATGTCTTTTATCAGAGTGGCTCCCTTTTTACATTTATGAATTGTGATCACATTTTTTTTCTTTCAAATATGATATTTTCCTGAATTTTCTTGTACCGTAAATATATTGATTTTGGGTTAAGTACGATTTCGGTCTCCAAGGTAGGGGTTAAAATTTTTTCATTTTCGGCCTTTTTTGCTACAAAATGGTCCTAAAAGTTTCAGTTTGTTTTAAAATCATTCCTTTTACCAAATTTTTTATTTTTATTACTAAATTATCCCTAACTAAAAAAAAATTATAAAATAAAATAAAATAAAATAAAATAAAATAAAATAAAATAAAATAAAAAAGAAAGAGAATGTCGAAGGGAGAAGAAAGAGAATGGGAGCGGGGAAAGAAAGAGAATCGGGGGGAGGGAAGAAGGGGAAGGGAAGGTAGTGCCGCCGCACTGCCGTGCTGTCATCTGTGATGAAGAGAACGGAAGAAAAAACTGCCACACACACATGGATGAAGAGGGGGGAGACAAAGAGCAAGGGAGAAGAAAGAGATCGAGGGGAGCGGGAGACCGCGTTCAGCGCCGCCGCCGTCACTGGCGCACCACTCTCCGTTTCTACACCTCCTCCTCGCTCGGTCGTCGATGTTCCTCGCCATTGCTGCTTTTGCTTCTCCTTTTGGTTTTTGTTTTTGTTGTTGTTCTAATTTTATTATTCATTATTGTTGTTGGTGTTGTTCTTCTAGTTATTTACTTATTGTTGTTTCATTGTTGTTGTTTCACTATTTTTTGCTTCTGTATTCTGTTTCTGCTTTTGTATTCTACTTTTGTCTGTTTCTGTTTTTGTATTTTGGGAAAAAAAGGAGAAGGGTATTTTCGTCCGAAAGACGATTTTAAAACAAACTGAAACCTTTGGAATTATTTTATAGCGAAAAAAAGGCCAAAAATAAAAAAAAAATTTCAGCCCCTACTTTAAAGACTAAAATCGTACTTAACCCATTGATTTTAATTACTTAATCATATATACAGAGAATTTTATATTATCTTCAAATTTTATTGATCAATGATGCAGTTTTTATTTTTAGTTTTTTGAAATTTAATTTAAAAGTAATATTAATTTTATCTTGGAATACATAGTCATTAATTAACTTTTTCACATGAAAAGCAGTGTATGTTTTACTTGCCTTTTCTATATTAATTTTAATAATATATATAATCTAATAATTCCATTGTTTATTGATTTAATTAAGATAACTTTAAAATACGGTATCTAAAAAAATAGTTTCACCATATCTAAGTACTAATATATTTTCCTCTCTAAATAATTATCTGCATAACGAAAGTGATATATTCTTAAAATAAATGTATTTTGATATAATTATATCCAAATATATTGACTTAATTAATGACAAATTAAATTTATCAAGTGAAAGCTTATTTATTAATATTTAATTAATTTGAGTTGAGAAATTTGTGACTATCATTTTAGAATTTAGTTTTTACAAGACTCGAAATTTAATATCATTAAAAAATGAATAAATTTGTCTGTCACTTGATTAAATGATTTGTTATCTATTTATTTTTTAAAATCATACTAAAAACATGCATTTTTATAGTATAAATTATAAATTTAATTCTAAAGTGCTATCAGTATAAACAATTTTAAACATTTATTTAATTAAATAATAATATGTCGACAAAAACAATTATTTTTTATCATAATTGATTAATGTATCAAAATTAAATTCAAAAATTAAATATTAAATTTTAAGTAATATAAAATTATTTAGTATTATTTTTTTTTTTTTTGCCACAACAAATACTTCTTGTACCCTTAGAAGCTTTAATAATAAACAATTTAAAGTAGCCTTTAACTCATAAGATAATGTATAGCCTATTTTTTTCCCCAAACAATACAAGTAAACTAAAATGTTGAATGACCACACAAGTTATCCAATAAAATATATTTTCTCGATCAAATTTGTTACATAGATCATCTTCTATTAGCAATAGATGTGGACTTAATTATAATTAATTAATTATTTTAGTATATGTCAATTAGAAAAAAAATTAGTTTAATTTATTAGTTATTTAATGTATTATTTTATAATTAATTATAGTCATGTATTAAATAACTGACAACTTAAACTAATTTTTATTTTAATTGATATATACTAATGTGACTAATTAATTATAATTAAATCTACATTTATGATTAATAAAAAAATCTAGATAATAACTATTGATAAGTCCATAAAAATTTATTAATATTTTTTTAATAAAAAATACATAAATTGTTCATTGACGAATTACATGTTATCAACATGAATTATGTTACGTGTATACTAAAATTATTTACTAAAGTCAGCTATTAGTATAAAATATATATTAAAATACAAATATATATTAAAAATAAATAAAATTGCATATATATTTATATATAAATACATTGATAACTGATTTTAGTGATTAATTTTAATATACAAATAATATTTTTCTATTAACATACATATAGAGAGAGGAGAAGGGATTATTGACTCCAAGAGTGATCAATAGCAACTAAATTCGGTAGAATGATGGGTAAAGATTAGGAATATATTTATTCTTGAAGTCACCATCAATAGCAATTATTATAAATTATTTTATATTTTTTATTTATAGACTTATTTATTATCTTATTAGTAGCAAAATTTAAAAAATAATTATATTTATAAATTTTATTTTAATATAAATATTATCAAATTTTTATGTTAAATTTATTGTCTTCTAAAATTTTGTTTTAAGCATTTAAATTTAGGATTGGTAATGAGTAGTGTAGGATTTGGATTTTACCTTAACCCTATTCGCGGGTTGAAAACTTTTTTAAAATTATACCCTACCCTATCTGCGGGTTGATAATTTCCCAACCTAACCCTACCCACAGAAAAATAAAAAAATTTCAAGCAAATATACAATTCAATCATTCCAAATTTCATATATATTAATTAAATAGAAAATAAAAAACTAAGTTCAAATTACAATTAAAAATAATAAAATCTTAAAGAAATCTAACATAAAATTACAAATAATATGATCATCAACTAGTTTAATAGTTATTTTAAGTTTTTATAAGAGAAAGATTGTGTGTTCAAAACTTACTTTCTCCATTATATATATAACTTTTACATATATATTATATAATATATTAGGGGTGCGGGTAAGGTAGGGTAGGATATACCCTGAACCCGTACCCTACCCTATCCTACCCGCGGCGAATAGGGTAGACAACCTTACCCAAACGGATTGGTTCAGGTTGGGTACCCACGGGTAGGGTATAGATTGCCAAGCCTATTCAAACTATTATGTATTGAAATCGAACTCCGCTAGGGAGACAATGAGAAATCTTGACATTGCGTACAATGGGCTCTGAATTTTTTAAACAGTTATTTTAAAAAATTAATCATTCCATCCCTAATTTACTAAAACATTTCACCCAAACACCCTCCTCCTTCCTCCAACCGTCTGTAACCCCCACGCTTATCAATCATCTACCTTTCCGGTATTGGAAACTCTTTCATTGGCAATCATTGTCCACCCTTAGTGAAAATAACCATCCAATTAAGGATAAAAATAATCATCCGCATTCCTAATGAATTGAACATCCAGCATATTTTAATTATATATAACTAAACTCAATCTAATCAAAATAATCATCCATATAAGAATTAAAATAATCATCCGTATACCTACTAAAATGATCATGCTAAACTAGCCATTCAAATAACTTTGTGCATAAATACTCGAAGTGAATTACGTCACATTATGTTTTTCCAAGTCTTCCAAACGGAGTTGAATTGGAAGTTCATTGGTCAGCGGATGAACATGGTGACGTTTTGTTTAGCCACGGTTGGAACGAATTCGCACAATACATGTCTGGTGCGCGAAATTGTGAACAATACTTTTTCACAACTCTCATAATCCCCGGTCATGAACCCCAAAAACTTGGTGTTCAATGCCATGGCATTACACAACTTCGCACAACTAACCAGCAAGTGCATTGGGTCGTCCAAGTAATAAACCTTACGCGAGTAAGGGTCGATCCCACGGAGATTGTTAGTATTATAGCAAGCTATGGTCATCTTGTAAATCTTAGTCAGGCAAACTCAAATGTATATGGTGATGAACGAAAATAACACAAAGGTAAAGATAGAGATACTTATGTAATTCATTGGTAGGAACTTTAGATAAGCGCATGAAGATGCCTTCCCTTCTGTCTCTCTGCTTTCCTACTGTCTTCATCCAATCCTTCTTACTCCTTTCCATGGCAAGCTTAAGCAAGGGTTTCACCGTTGTCAGTGGCTACCTCCCATCCTCTCAGTGAAAGCGATTGCATATGCTCTGTCACAGCATAGCGGAATTCATCTGTCGGTTCTCAATCAGGCCGGAATAGAATCCAGTGATTCTTTTGCGTCTGTCACTAACGCCCCGCCCTCAGGAGTTTGAAGCACGTCACAGTCATTCAGTCATTGAATCCTACTCAGAATACCACAGACAAGGTTAGACCTTCCGGATTCTCTTGAATGCTGCCATCAGTTCTCGCCTATACCACGAAGACTCTGATCTCACGGAATGGTTGGCTCGTTTGTCAGGCGAGCACTCGATTGTCAGGCGATCAACCATGCATCGTGCAATCAGGAATCCAAGAGATATTCACTAAGCCTCAAATGCTTGTAGAACAAGAGTGGTTGTCAGTCACTTTGTTCATGAGTGAGAATGGTGATGATTCGTGACAATCATCACCTTCATCAAGTTGAAGAACAAGTGATATCTTAGAACCAGAACAAGCGGAATTGAATGGAAGAACAATAGTAATTGCATTAATACTCGAGGTACAGCAGAGCTCCACACCTTAATCTATGGTGTGTAGAAACTCCACCGTTGAAAATACATAAGCATGAGGTCTAGGCATGGCCGAATGGCCAGCCTCCCAATGATCTAAGATAGCATAAAATGAAGATAGCTACCAAAGTCCCTAGATACAATAGTAAAAGGTCCTACTTATAGAGAACTAGTAGACTAAGGTTTACAGAGATGAGTAAATGACAAAAATCCACTTCCGGGCCCACTTGGTGTGTGCTTGGGCTGAGCAATGAAGCATTTTCGTGTAGAGACTCTTCTTGGAGTTAAACGCCAGCTTTAGTGCCAGTTTGGGCGTTTAACTCCCATTTGGGTGCCAGTTCCAGCGTTTAACGCTGGGTTTTCTTGAGGTGACTTTGAACGCCGGTTTGGGCCATCAAATCTTGGGCAAAGTATGGACTATCATATATTGCTGGAAAGCCCAGGATGTCTACTTTCCAACGCCGTTGAGAGCGCGCCAATTGGGCTTCTGTAGCTCCAGAAAATCTACTTCGAGTGCAGGGAGGTCAGAATCCAACAGCATCTGCAGTCCTTTTTGGTCTCGGAATCAGATTTTTGCTCAGGTCCCTCAATTTCAGCCAGAAAATACCTGAAATCACAGAAAAAAACACAAACTCATAGTAAAGTCCAGAAAAGTGAATTTTAACTAAAAACTAATAAAAATATACTAAAAACTAACTATATCATATCAAAAACATACTAAAAACAATGCCAAAAAGTGTATAAATTATCCGCTCATCAATGTCCCCCCAAGAGACATCGTTTCTCTTGATCCTTTATGAAGTGAAAAAATTATTACATAAAGAAAAAGAGATTGGTGAGGATGATGTGCAGCGGCGCTTATCGACGATGAAGCCGGTGGTGTAGCTGGCACCAGCAGACTCAGTGTCGAAGGAGCAGCATTCGATTGTGTATGAGGCTGCGGCAGCATCGGTACGGCCGGCGACGATGCAACGACGTGAGGTGAGGACCAGAGAACGATGACGGCAAAGATTAGACGTATATTGAAGGTTATGGTGAGATTAGGAATAACCATACGTAAATGAGTTTAAATGCTAATTATAATTTTTTAAATTTTAAAATTTGAAATTAAAGAATTAATGATCTGATTTTTAATTTTAATTTTATTTTTTTTAATCCTATTGTATACATTGTATACTAAAATCATTGTCTCCCTATGCTTTCTCATTGAAATTTACTTTTCTTTCTTTCTTTTTAGTTTATATTTTTTTGTCTGGCAATGGTTTCCTAGGTTGGATTGTACATTGATATAAATTATAAGTAATGAAGAATGTGACAAAAATAAATTTTTGTGTTACATAGCCGGTCCTAAACCCGGACAAAGAAGGAGGGTTGTGTTAGGTTTTCGACAACCAACATAAAAATATAGGTGAACCCCCATGACATGAATCAAAGACATTATTGCGCTAAATCTAGGTCGTTGCCCGGAAGCAACGCGCCATATGGCTCGAGTACGGTGTCAAAACAAGAGCCGCTGCATCAGTGCCTGGATGTAGTGTTAAATGAGCAAGGGTTCTCGTATTTTCATGAACGGACGAGGGTAAATAAGCTAGTTCACAAAGTAAAAGGTAAAGGTCAAAGCGACAGAAGGTTGAGATTTGGGACATGGAACATAGGCACTCTAACAAGAAAGTCTATGGAGGTGGTGGACACCATGACAAGGAGGAAGATTAACATTATGTGCCTATAAGAAACGAAATGGGTTGGTGCAAAGGCTAGGGAGTTGGATACTTCTGGTTTCAAACTTTGGTATACAGGAAAGGTGAAGAATAGGAATGGGGTTGGAATAATTGTGGATAAGCAATGGAAAAGGGACATAGTGAATGTTAAGAGGGTGGGAGATCGGATCATCTCTATCAAACTTGTGGTGGAGGGAGGTGTTTTTCATGTGATTAGCGCCTATGCACCGCAAGTGGGTTTGGACGAACAACACAAGATAAGGTTTTGGGAGGATCTAGAGAGTTTGATTCAAGGCATACCTTTGGGAGATAAGATTTTCTTAGGAGGAGATTTAAATGGCCATGTTGGGAGAGAAGTGACTGGATATGGGAGTATTCACGGAGGCCGTGGTTTTGGGGTGATCAATGTCGAGGGTAAAATTATTTTGGACTTTTCCTCAACTTTTGATCTTCTCATCGCAAATACATGTTTTAAAAAGAGAGACGAACATCTTATAACCTATAAGAGTGGCATGACAAGCTCTCAAATCGACTTCTTGTTGAGGAGAGTCGACCGAAAATTTTGCATTAACTGTAAAATTATCCCGGGAGAGAGTTTGACAACACAATATAGGGTGCTCGTCATGAATTTTCGCGTTGAGCAAAAGTTGAGAAAAAGACATCATACGAAGAACCCAAGGACGAGGTGGTGGCGGATGAAAGGTGAGGACAAAGAAGCTTCCTAAGACGGGTAGGAGAAGAGGCAAAGTGAGATGGGAATGGAAGCGCGGAAGAGATGTGGAGGGAGATGGCAAAAGTTATTAGAAGAACAGCAAAAGAAAGTTTTGGTGAATCTAAAGGAATAGGACCAAGAGACAAGGAGTCCTGGTGGTGGAATGCGAGTATACAAGAAAAGATAAAGATAAAAAAGGAATGCTTTAAAGAGTGGTCTTTATGCCGTAATGTAGATAACTGGGAAAAATATAAGGCGGCTAAGAAAGAGACAAAAGTGGCTGTAAGTGAAGCAAGAACAAGAGCATATGAGGGTCTCTACCAGTCTTTGGGTACGAAAGAAGGAGAAAAATGTATATATAGAATCGCAAAGAGTCGGGAAAGAAGAACGAGAGATTTGGATCAGGTTAAGTGCATAAAGGATAAGGATGGAGAGGTGTTGGCTCAAGAGGAGAAGATTAATGAAAGGTGGAAGAGCTACTTCTACGAGTTATTTAATGAGGGACAGAAGACTCTTCCGAGCCTTGGTCAATTATGCACAAGGGAAGAAGATCAAAACTTTGACTACTATCGAAGGATTTGAGACTTCGAGGTAAAAGAGACTCTAAAGCAGATGAAAAATGGCAGGGCAGTAGGACCTGATAATATCCCGATTGAGGTTTCGAAGGGTCTTGGAGAAAAAGACATCAACTGGTTAACCAAGCTTTTTAATGAGATTTTAAGGTCAAAGAAGATGCCTGAAGAGTGGAGAAAGAGCACCTTGGTACCTATCTACAAGAATAAGGGGGATATACAAAGTTGCAGAAACTATAGAGGGATTAAGCTTATGAGTCATACTATGAAGTTATTGGAAAGGTGATAGAACGGAGGTTGAGAAAAGAGACACAAGTGGCAGAGAACCAATTTGGATTTATGCCAAGAAGATCTACCACTGAAGCGATATACCTATTAAAAATGATGATGGAGAAGTATCGTAGTAATAAAAGGGATCTACATATGGTGTTTATTGATTTGGAAAAAGCGTATGATAGGGTACCAAGGGAGGTCTTATGGAAGGTTTTAGAAAAGAGGAGAGTAAGGATCGCATATATTCGGGCAATTAAAGACATATATGATGGGGCCACAACTAGTGTGAAGACTCAAGGTGGTGTGACAGAGGAATTTCCTATTGGTATAGGATTACACCAGGGATCATCCTTAAGTCCATACCTTTTCACATTAGTCTTGGAAGTACTCACAGAGCACATCCAAGAGCCTGTGCCACGGTGCATGCTTTTTGCCGATGATATCGTCCTTATGGGAGAGTCAAAGGAAGACCTAAATAAGAAGTTGGAGTTATGGAGAGAAGCTTTTGAAGTGTATGGTCTGCGCATAAGCCGTAGTAAGACGGAATATATGGAATGTAAGTTCAGTCTGAGAATGGAAAACCCCAATATAGAGTTGAAGATTGGAGAAAACATCCTACAAAAAGTTAAAAGTTTTAAGTATCTTGGGTGCATCATACAGGATAATGGAGAGATTGAACAGGATGTAAATCATAGGATCCAAGCAGGTTGGTCAAAATGGCGGAGTGCATCTGGTTTTATATGCGACAAAAAAGTGCCTTTAAAACTTAAAGGTAAATTATATCGCACCGCTATAAAACCGGCTATGCTGTATGGTACGGAGTGTTGGGCGGCTAAAGGGGAGCACGAACATAAGCTAAATGTGGCAGAGATGAAGATGTTGAGATGGATGAGTGGTCATACGCAATTGGATAAAATAAGGAATGAAGACATAAGGGAGAGAGTTGGAGTAGCACCCATTGTGAAAAAGATGGTTGAATCGTATCTCAGGTGGTTTGGACATGTGAGAAGAAGACCGATAGAACATCCAGTCAGGAGGGTGGATGAGATGGAAGATGGACAAAGGACGAAAGTCAAAGGAAGACATAAGAAGACCATCCATGAGGTGGTCAAACGAGATCTACATATAAACGGTCTTTCAGTAGACATGATACATGATAGAGCACAATGGCATCGTTAGATTCATGTAACCGACCCCACTTAGTGGGACACCCCACTTAGTGGGACAAGGCTTTATTGTTGTTGTTGTTGCTTTCCTTAATAAGCTAATATTTTGCCTTTCTTAAAGTTCTTTTAATATTTCTAAATGGAAGTTAAAAATAAAAATCAAAGATAGAATACCATGATAGAAAAATTAGATCTGTAAAGTGCAAACCCTAAAACATAATTAAATAGAAATCCAAATAAAAATTAAATCTAAGTTTCAAATTATTAAGTATTCATATTAAACAAAATCACGTTAAATTACGGCCCAAACTAGAACAAAAAAATGTTTAAATTTGTTTTTTTAATATTTATAATTAATAAATACTAAATAAAATAAATTTAGACTATTTTTATTATTTTTTTTTTTGTGTCTCAAACACTAATACTCGTTAAAATTAATATTAAATCATCATTGAGCATAAATAAAAAACAAAATAAATCTCTATTTTTGTTAAAGATTTTTCTTCTAACACTAAATTTTAAAATATCCAAGATCCAACGTATATTATTATTCAGTTTTCAACAAATTTCACATTAATCTTATAACAGAAAAGTTTTTCTTATCCTCAAATGGAAAGAGTAAGATAAATAAGAAAAATTAGAAAGCTTGCAGAATAAGAGAATGTATTTTTATAATTTTATGTCAATGTATCTAAATATTTTACTGTAAATATTCCAAACTTCGCAGAAAAATCAGAATCCAGACCTATATTTAATTCCAAGTTCCAACTAACAAGAATAAATTAAACTAAACTACTTCCAATACTAACTATAAAGAATTATCAGAATTAATTACTCTCTTTATGTTTCATTCCTTGCTCTCTCACTGTCACGCTATTAAGATCTCTTCTAGTCAACGCAGTCAACAAACCTGAAAAAAAAAAGTAAAGAGGAGAATTTTGAGTTCTGAATAATATATTCCATCAACTTATTCATTTGTATATTTCTTGACATGTAGTTGAACTAAAATTAATCGAATCTAATTCAATTTTAAAAACTAGCGTAATAAAGAATATCAAAATTATATTTAACAAATATATCATATTTTCTAAAACATCTATAACTGAATATTTAAAATTGAAATATATATGCGATATACATGTGATCCAACAAATATAAAATAGAATATGATACCATATTATAATTGAACAATTTAAAAGATAACTTAAAGAATAGTAAAGATTGAACATAATTTACATATATAACAATACACATCAACGGTATGACTATTATAAAGATACATACCTACTCTAAAAACCCATAAACAACTAGTACGAGAAACTAACATACACCTTTAATCTAAAGATAGGGTGATATGTATTTGATTGTAACATTAATTTGAATGTATAAACAATAACTGTGATTTGTGAAGCTAGTTTGTAAAATTGGATTGTCAAACCAATAAATAAAGCTAACATTGTTCATTTATCAAATTGTTATATATATAAAAAAACACAAAAAAACAAAAAATCAGTCTTTTCACATACCTTATGGATTAGGCTTCTTCGAATTAGATTGATTAGGTTCCGGAGATTGATTAGGTCCGGGAGATTGATTAGGTCCCCGATAATAACCATGACTCCCAAAATACTCTGGATACTGATAATAATCATTAATAAAATAAAAAAGGTTAATGATTGCACTAACAATCAAGAATTATAAAAGAAAAAAAAAAGAACTGGTTTGAATTGAATTGAATTAAGAGTTTTACCTCTCTAACGAAAAACGACCCAGATTGAAATTGATGGTGGCTTTTTCTTTCTTGTTGGTTTAAAGAACTTGAAGAAGAATTGGAATCCCAATTCCAAGGAGTAAGAAAAGATTCATCTTTCTCAAGAAAAGATGTCAGACGAGGAGCAATGTCCACTGTCTTTGCCGTCTCCGTTGCACCACCACCACCAACGGTTGTTCTTTCTTCCAGAGAGTAAAAACCTTGTTGTTCTTGGTTCTTCTTGTTCTTAGTTTCTTGCTCTTGCTCCTCTATTATTCTCTTTATCAATTGTTGATGCTTGTAATTCTCCATCTGATTCTCTTCATTTTAGCATATGCCAATTAGAATAAAAATTAGTTTAGTTTGCTAATTATTTAATGTATTCTTCTATAATTAATTATAATCATGTATTAAATAACTAACGAACTAAACTAGTTTTTATTTGGATTTGCCTCTTCTGAAGTTGTTTATTTATTTTAGAGAGAAAAGTAACGCAATCTAAGCCATTGATAACATAAACGGTTTTGATCATTTTAAATAAATAAATAATAAATAAATACATTAAAATCGTGCAACCAAATCGTACAAACAGCAGTTTCCAAAACTGCGTGATTTTAATCTTTCATCTTTTTTGAATCCTGAATAATTTTTTGAAAAATTTAATAAAAAAATAAAATTAATTAATTTAAATTGGGTTAAAAATATTTTTTTATTTTTTATTTTAATATAAAAAAATACTCATGTAAATGTACTAAATTTTTTTTAGATAAATTTTTTTATTTTAATTGACATAAGCTAGAGTGATTAATTAATTATAATTGAATCTATATTTATTGTTAATAAAAAATATCTAGATAACAACAATGGGAACGAACATAGGGGCGCGCAAACGCTTTCAAAACTATGGTAGCAACTATCTCACTAATGATTTTTTATCTTTAATTCTATAAATGGGACTAAAATTAAATAAAAAAGAGAACAATAAATAATAAAATCAAATATTAAATACCATCTAATTTTTCTTTTCAATAGAGAGGACTCACTCCTATAGAGATGCTACCTAAGAATCGATTTTCTCAAGTTCTAACTACAGGAAAGAGGAAAGCCTCAGCTGTATTCCATTCATGACATGGCAGATACAATAGTTTAGGAAAGGACAAAGAAAAAACTTACATCAATATGTAAACAACAATTGTTTTTATTGTTAAATTTTAGGAAGGAGAACAAAATAAGAAGATGATGTTATATATGAAGTTGTTATTACATAATATAAGAGTTATTTTATTTATAAAGATATTTTTAACTAATTTCGTAAATATCTATTTATCTACTAACTACTAGTCATTAATAACTTAACTCTCAACTACTAAGACTCTAATAATATTTTAATACTTATAGCATATAAAGTAATATTTTTTAAATATTTAAGACATCTAATAATAGGTACATGCCATGATGAAGAGAAAAAAAAAAAATTTTTGATTGATTACTGCATAATTATTTTTGCTGTTGTTTGAAGTTATTTTTGTTATTTAAAATTATTTTATTTAATATTTAATTAAATTGATTAAATTTCAGTTTAACTAATAAATTATTAAATCAGTAATTTTATCGAATCTCTCGTAACCTTAAAAGAGTGGAGAGAATTATTGACTTAAGGAATAATAAATAATAACTAGAATCAGTAAAATAATAAGTGAAGATTAGGAATATATTTATTTTTCGAATCATTAGCTATAATTTTTTTACGTATATATATTTATAATTTACATATAAATATTTAAAAGAGCTTTAGTTACCTTGAAAAAACTCCTTCAATTCAACAAGGTAGCTATGTATATCCCGAGTAGCACACACCAGTTCTTTGCTATCACCTGTTGAAGTGTTGATGCTGTGTTGTGTTGTTGTAATTATATATATAGGCATAAAAAAAATTTAATTTGTCACTATCTTATCAAATAAAAAAGATTATTTGAGTGAATTTTTAAATAATATCTTTTTTAATTTATCTTTTTTTAAAAGATCTTATAAAAGAATAAAAATAATTTTATGTTTGAATATCTTATATAATATTTTTTTATTTATTAGTTATGTTTAGGTATAACTATATAAAAATGGTGAAAACTCAGATGCAGTCGAATTCATATGAAGTTTATAGTTGAGAGCCGTTAGATAAAAATTTAGTCAAATCAGTTAAACTATTTAATGACTCTCAGTTATTAACTTCATATGAAGTCGACTCCCCTTAAGTTTTCACCTATAAAAATACTTTTTTATTTATTTATTATCTAAAAAATATTTTTTTTAAAAAATTAAAAATGTATATTATAACTTTTAAAAAAATGATTTTTTTTTCTACCTCTATACATTTGTCGGGTCCATTAAACCAAATACTTGCTTAATGAACCTTAATTAAAATATTTCAACACATGCTATAGCGTTAAATTTTTAGTACTAAATTTCAACAAATATTTTTCTATTGCAGCTCTCTCTACACAAATGGAAGATTCGAAATTCTTAGGCACAATCAATACGTTGTGATAAGCACGAAAGATTTAGATGTCCATTAATATTATGAGTGACTCAGTTTTTCATGAAAGAATATTCATGTTACCAAAAAAAAATTTACATTTAATAAAGGTTGAAAATATAAACCCTATTCATGTATAAATAAAAGGTATGGTACGAGACAATATACACAGCAATAATAATCAATCAGAAAATGCTAGATAAACAATGACTATCTTAAACAACATGAACAACCATCAATCAAATGAAAATACACTACACTCTAATTTAATGCTATTAATTAAATTTACTCTTTTAACCCTATTAATTCACATTGTTCAAAAAAGTTATTGGTTACCTATATTTTTCCTAATCAATAACAATATTCTCGCTCTCTTTATACTCTTCTCTCTATTTACGTACCATACTACTTATATTAGTATTATATATATATCACTTCTATTATATCAAGATAATTATATTGGTTAACATTAATACTAGAATTTTATATTTTTCTATCTTATATTTATATGTTCCTTATTTATTTATTTTACAACAAATATCTCCGTAATTTAACTTTGATTAAACAGCCATTGGGCCAGGGTTAAAAAACAAAATAGTACAAAACATCCTTGATGGCAATATGAACGATAGGCCATTAGGAGCATAATCACAAATACCTTCCCTTACACACAAGTTACATCACTTCCAATAAACTTTACAACAACATAAGCATAGTTAGCTTCACATGCAAATCCACCATGGCTGAAAGAATGTTTTTGCCATTTAAATGTAGATACATGACTCATCTTTCACCTGCCCCGGACACTCGTCGGAGATTGACCACCTCTCTCACTGACGAAATCCTCATCTATTTCACTACTATCTAGACAGTGTCCATTTTGATTTACACTAATTTCAGAACCAGCATTACTGCTTGTGGCATGAGGTGAGCCCGAGACACTGACAGTACGGCTACGCTGAGCCCCCGTGCGCACACTATACATTGAAGATGCTGGAATGTTTGTCATCAATGGTCGTAAATTGCCTGGAACCTTTTGCCGTATATCCTGGTCAAGAGAAACAAAAAAGTGTAAGCAATAAACATATATCTAGACACAGTTTTATTCACTTTGATCTAATTAACAATCTTTCATCAAATATCAAATAAGTCCAGTTAGGGAACAAGTTATTGTAGCATTTCAAGAAGGGATTCGAATCAGATGCATTACAACCGTAGTCTGGCAGAAATCATACTCTTTGTAAGAGAAACCACAGGCTTGGTTGTAGAAGATGTGGTCTTGTTTGTCGCAACCGCCGTCCTAGCTGAAGATAAGGTAGCCCGAGAAGTAGGTGTAGAAGATCTGGGTTTTGACAGAGAATTTGCCAACTGAAACCATGAAACTGCTTTTAAGAAAAGAGACTTCATGACTACTGCCATGAATAAAAGTCTAGAATGCTAAATTGTAAAGTACAAGTTAAAGCGTGAACCAATTATTACCAAGAATGATCACGTTACTCAATGATACCTGCAAAACTCAATACATTCTTCATAAACCTCGATACTTAAAATAAGAATCCTTTAATTTCTGCTTAAGTCAAGTTTATTGTGCACAGTGCGTAGTGACGATGAAGTACATCGTGTCGTAGCGCGAGGATAGCTCGAACGCGCAAGGCTTATTGATCGCGTCCTCCGCGCCCTTAACCGTAAGGTAAGACGCGACGGGAATGACACCGTGTAACAACCACCCTTTTAGAAACAAAAATTAAATTCGAAATTCGAAAGTCAGTTGGAAGTTGGGCTTAGAATTTTGAATTTATGGATAGGAATCTAGTAACCGCCATCCGTTTGAATTTAAAATTATCCCAACCACCCTATCACCAAATGTATATAAATAGGGGTGCACATATAGGTAGAAAATCACTTCTCTCAAACACTAATTCTCTCCCTTCTCTCTCTACAAAAATATATTTTGTGTACAAACACAAGGAACACAAGAGGCAAGCTCATAGGCAACAAGGAAGCGGTAGAAAAAGTGTAGGGAATTATGTTTTTTTAAAATGCTTGGCATGTGTTATGTTCCATTTTTTATTTTCTTCCATTCACGAATGTTATCATGACATTAATTATCTTTCACTCATCCTTTATTCATGTTGATCATGTCTGTCCACCATGTCATTCATGTCTTCTTGAATCGTTAGTATATGTCTCCTTGTGATGTTCATTCAATTATTCACTATACTCATTCTGTGCTCTTTCATATAATTATGTTGTTAATATTCCCTTAGATCGAGAGTACATGCCTTCTTATAATGCTTATTCAATCTCCCATATTATTATATTAATATTCCCTTAGGGCTGAGAGTACATGCCTTCTTATACTGTCTTGTTCAACATATCATATTCTATTATATGCATATGTGTGATCTCTTACATGGTTATATTATTATTTATAATATTTTAATCCAATTATTTAATATACCCTATTCTATTATGTGCATCTATGTGACCTGTTATATTATTATGTCATTATTACTTCTTTAAAGCCAAGAGTACATGCTTTCTTAAATATTTTATTCAAACATCTAATATACCCTATTCTACTATGTGCATATCATTATGTTATTATTACTCCTTCAAAGTCAAGAGTACATGCTTTCTTAAATGTTTTATTCAAATATATAATATACTCTATTCTTGTTATATGATCGTTGCACCATTATATTACTCCTTTAGGATCGAGAATACATAATTTCTTTGATATTTTGTGCAATTATTTAAAACGCCCTATTTTCTGCACTTTGATATGACCTCTTTCAATCCATGCTATTATATTACCAAGATCTTTTAATTAGAAAATCTATACACATGCTAGAGTCTCATGATTTTCATATATCCCTTTATTATCACAATTGTTCCTTTTCTTCCATGATCTCTTTTTATATGATTTTTTTCTCGTGTATGGTTAAACAACCTAATTGTAAATTGAACTGAGGAAATGATCCTTCGGTAAGGGAAGGTAACCCCCAAAGATAAGATAATCGAGATGATCCTTCGGTAAGGGAAGGTGATCGAATCGAGATGATCCTTCGGTAAGGGAAGGTGATCGGCAAACCTTTGGGAACCTTCGGCAAGGGAAGGGAACTCCCATCAATCTTATATAATAAGATATCTTTGTTGATATAATTCTTTTCTTGTGTATGTCTAAATAACCTTGATTGTAAATTGAACTGAGGGAGTGATCCTTCGGTAAGGGAAGGTGACCCCCAAAGACAAGATATCGAGATGATCCCTCGGTAAGGGAGGGTGATCGATCGAGATGATCCTTCGGTAAGGGAAGGTGATCGCCAAGACACTCGAGATAAGAACCTTCGGTAAGGGAAGGGGACTCTCATTTATACCGGTTTGAGCTCAATACCTTCCATAAAAGTTAAAAGTTAAGAAAGAAGAAAGCATGAATGAAAGTTTGATGTTTATGTTTTTTTTCTTTAGATTTAATTATGATTATATTGATGTTACTTAAGATGTTATCCTTCTATTTTCCTATATGCTTTCCTTTTTGCACACATGTTTTACAAGAAAGATACATATTACATGCCACGTTATACGCTCTTTTTAAAAATCCCGCACGTGGGCTGGAGATGGATATGGAGGTGTTGCATAGCACTCCTACTGAGACGTTAGGTTCTCACTCCCTTTCTTTTCCCATACTGTCTCCAGAGGAACATGGTACAGCGGATAGAGACGACACAGTGTCCCCCTAATGAGCGGATAATTTGTATGCTTTTTGGCATTGTTTTTAGTATGTTTTTAGTATGATTTAGTTAGCTTTTAGTATATTTTTATTAGTTTTTAGCTAAAATTCACTTTTCTGGACTTTACTATGAGTTTTTGTATTTTTCTGTGATTTCAGGTATTTTCTGGCTGAAATTGAGGGCCCTGAGCAAAAATCTGATTCAGAGACTGAAATGGACTGCAGATGCTGTTGGATTCTGACCTCCCTGCACTCGAAGTGGATTTTCTGGAGCTACAGAAGCCCAATTGGCGCGCTCTCAACGGCATTGGAAAGTAGACATCCTGGGCTTTCCAGCAATATATGATAGTCCATACTTTGCCCAAGATTTGATGGCCCAAACCGGCGCTCAAAGTCACCCTCAGAAATTCCAGCGTTAAACGCCGGAACTGGCATAAAACTTGGAGTTAAACGCCCAAACTGGCATGAAAGCTGGCGTTTAACTCCAGAAAAGGTCTCTACATGAAAATGTTTCATTGCTCAGCCTAAGCACACACCAAGTGGACCCAGAAGTGGATTTTTACGTCATTTACTCATTTCGGTACACCCTAGGTTACTAGTTTACTATTAATAGGATCTTTTGACATTGTATCAGTACCTCATGACACTTTCACGTTTTCTTTGTGTATTTTCCACGGCATGAGTCTCTAAACCCCATGGTTGGGGGTGAGGAGCTCTGCTGTGTCCTGATGGATTAATGCAATTACAACTGTTTCTTATTCAATCATGCTTGCTTCCATTCTAAGATAATACTTGTTCTTAATCCGGATGAATGTGATGATCCGTGACAATCATCATCATTCTCAACTATGAACGTGTGCCTGACAACCACCTCCGTTCTACCTTAGATTAAGTAGTTATCTCTTGGATTCTTTAATCGGAATCCTCGTGGTATAAGCTAGAACTGATGGCGGCATTCAAGAGAATCCGGAAGGTCTAAACCTTGTCTGTGGTATTCTGAGTAGGATTCAATGATTGAATGACTGTGACGAGCTTCAAACTCCTGAAGGCGGGGCGTTAGTGACAGACGCAAAAGAATCACTGGATTCTATTCCGGCCTGACCGAGAACCGACAGATGAATTCCGCTATGCTGTGACAGAGCATATGCAATCGTTTTCACTGAGAGGATGGGAGGTAGCCATTGACAACGGTGAAACCCTACACACAGCTTGCCATGGAAGGAGCCTTGCGTGTTTGAAGAAGAAGACAGTAGGAAAGCAGAGATTCAGAAGATGGAGCATCTCCAAACCTCAACCTATTCTCCATTACTGCAAAACAAGTAACCATTTCATGTTCTTTTGCTTTTCACAATCAATCCTGATAATTTCTGATATCCTGACTAAGATTTACAAGATAACCATAGCTTGCTTCAAGCCGACAATCTCCGTGGGATCGACCATTGCTCACGCAAGGTATTACTTGGACGACCCAGTGCACTTGCTGGTTAGTTGTGCGGAGTTGCAAAGGTGTGATTGCAATTTCGTGCACCAAGTTTTTGGCGCCGTTGCCGGGGATTGTTGAGTTTGGACAACTGACGGCTTATCTTGTTGCTTAGATTAGGACTGTTTTATTTTTGTTGGTTTAGAGTCTTTTAGTTGAGTCTAGTTTCATATTTTAAGTTTGGTGTCAATTGCATGCTTTTGCTTTTCTTTTAATTTTCGATTTTTGCATGTTCTTAGTCCCTTTTTGACTCATAAAAATTCTAAGTTTGGTGTCCTCTTTGTGTTTTTCCCTTAAAAATTTTCGAAAAATTAGTGTTTGATTTTCTAAAAATTTTAAGTTTGGTGTCTTTTTGTGTTTTTCTCTTTCCTCTTTTCAAAAATCAAATCTTTTTCATAAAAATTTTTTTTTCAATCATATCTTCCTAATTGCTGTTTTCAAAATCTTTTTAATTAACTAATTGATTCAGTTTTCAATTTGCTTTGATCTTATTTTCTTTTTGATTTTCGAATTTTCACTTTAATTTTCTTTTGTTTCATTTTATTTTATTTTATTTCGTTTAATTCAAAAAAAAAAAACAAAATTTATCTCCTTGCAATCATTATCATTTCCCTTTTGTCCATCATGGACTTAAGTGGGATTAATCAGTCCAAAAGGATTCTGGGGTCATATGCTAACCCCATTACAGCTGCATATGGGAGTAGCATATGTACACCTCCCATCAAAGCAAGCAGCTTTGAACTAAATCCTCAACTCATTATCATAGTGCAGCAAAATTGCCAGTATTCCGGTCTTCCACAGGAAGAACCTACTGAGTTTCTGGCATAGTTTTTACAAATTGCTGACACAGTACATGATAAAGAGGTAGATCAGGATGTCTACAGACTATTACTGTTTCCATTTGCTGTAAAAGATCAAGCTAAAAGGTGGTTGAATAACCAACCTACAGCAAGCATAAAGACATGGAAACAGTTGTCAGACAAATTCCTGAATCATTTTTACCCTCCAAAAAGGATGACACAGTTAAGGCTGGACATCCAAGGCTTTAAACAAGAGGATAATGAATCCCTTTATAATGCCTGGGAGAGGTATAGAGGTATGCTAAGGAAATGTCCCTCTGAAATGTTTTCAGAGTGGGTACAGTTAGACATTTTTTACTATGGGCTTACAGAAAAAGCTCAGATGTCTTTAGACCACTCAGCTGTTGGATCTATACACATGAGGAAGACAATTGAAGAAGCTCAAGAGCTTATAGACACTGTTGCTAGAAACCAATATTTGTATTCTAGCAATGAGTTCTCTCCAAAAGAGGAAGTCATGGCAGTAGTCAATGACCCTAGTCCTCAAGAACAGATAAATGAGCTTAATCAACAATTGCTCCTGATGACAGAACAGTTAGCAGACTTTAAAGAGATGCTCTATGAAACTAAAGTTGCTAACAAGAGCATAGAACTGCAGTTGAATCAAGCAAAACAGCAAATATCTAAACAGATAACAGAGGAATGTCAAGCAGTTCAATTGAGGAGTGGGAAGACCCTGAATAACACTGCTCAAAAGAGTAAAAAGCCAAACAAGGAACAATTGACAGAGGACAACCAAACTACAGTTCAAAATCCCTCTGAGGACAGTAAGAGCCCAGAGAGGAATGTCATTGGCGTTCAAACGCCAAAAAGGGAAGGAAAACTGGCGTTAAACGCCCATTCCTTGCCCAGTTCTGGCATTCAAACGCCAGAAAAGGGGGAAAAGTTGGCGTTAAACGCCCAATTTCCACCCAATCCTGGCGTTCAGACGTCTAGGGAGAATCAGACACCTGAGAGTGCTGACAATAATCCCTCTAACAAGGCTTCTTCAACCACTTCTGTAAGGAGTAAACCTGCAGCATCTAAGGTTGAAGAATATAAAGCCAAAATGCCTTATCCTCAAAAACTCCGCCAAGCGGAGCAGGATAAGCAATTTGCCCGCTTTGCAGACTATCTAAGGACTCTTGAAATAAAGATTCCGTTTGCAGAGGCACTTGAGCAAATACCCTCTTATGCTAAGTTCATGAAAGAGATCTTAAGTCATAAGAAGGATTGGAGAGAAACTGAAAAAGTGTTTCTCACTGAAGAATGCAGTGCAGTCATTCTAAAAAGCTTACCAGAAAAGCTTCAAGATCCAGGAAGCTTTATGATACCATGCACATTAGAAGGTGCCTGCACCAAGACAGCCCTATGTGATCTTGGAGCAAGCATCAATCTAATACCTGCATCCACTATCAGAAAGCTTGGGTTGACTGGAGAAGTCAAACCAACCCGGATATGCCTCCAACTTGCTGATGGTTCCATTAAACACCCATCAGGCATAATTGAGGACATGATTGTCAAGGTTGGGCCATTTGCCTTTCCAACTGACTTTATGGTGCTGGAAATGGAGGATCACAAGAGTGCAACTCTCATTCTAGGAAGACCCTTCCTAGCAACTGGACGAACTCTCATTGATGTACAAAAAGGGGAAGTCACCTTAAGAGTCAATGAGGATGAGTTCAAGTTGAATGCTGTAAAAGCTATGCAGCATCCAGACACACCAAGTGACTGCATGGGCGCTGACATTATTGACTCTCTGGTAGAAGAGATCAATATGACTGAAAGCCTAGAATCAGAGCTTGAGGACATCTTCAAGGATGCTCAAACTGATCAAGAAGAACCAGAGGAAGCAAAGGAATTTTCGAAAATTCCTCAGGAGGAGGATAAGCCTCCCAAACCTGAACTCAAACCACTACCACCATCCCTGAAATATGCATTTCTGGAAGAGGGTGAAACTTTTCCAGTAATTATAAGCTCTGCTTTAAATTCACAGGAAGAGGAAGCACTGATTCAAGTGCTAAGGACACACAAGACAGTTCTTGGGTGGTCCATAAGTGATCTTAAGGGCATTAGCCCAGCTAGATGCATGCACAAGATCCTATTAGAGGATAATGCCAAACCAGTGGTCCAACCACAGAGGAGGCTAAATCCTGCCATGAAGGAGGTGGTGCAGAAAGAGGTCACTAAATTACTAGAGGCTGGGATTATTTATCCTATCTCTGATAGCCCCTGGGTGAGCCCTGTCCAAGTTGTTCCCAAAAAGGGAGGCATGACAGTGGTTCATAATGAAAAAAATGAACTGGTTCCTACAAGGACAGTCACAGGGTGGCGCATGTGTATTGACTACAGAAGGCTCAATACAGCCACCAGAAAGGATCATTTTCCTTTACCATTCATAGACCAAATGCTAGAAAGACTAGCTGGCCATGATTATTACTGCTTTTTGGATGGCTATTCAGGCTACAACCAAATTGCAGTAGATCCTCAGGACCAAGAGAAAACAGCATTCACTTGCCCTTCTGGCGTGTTTGCCTACAGGAGGATGCCTTTTGGTCTGTGCAATGCACCTGCAACCTTTCAGAGGTGCATGCTCTCTATCTTCTCAGATATGGTAGAGAAATTTCTGGAAGTCTTCATGGATGACTTTTCAGTATATGGAGACTCATTTAGCTCCTGTCTTAATCACCTAGCACTTGTCTTGAAAAGGTGCCAAGAGACTAACCTGGTTTTAAACTGGGAAAAATGTCACTTTATGGTGACTGAAGGAATAGTCCTTGGGCACAAAATTTCAAACAAGGGAATAGAGGTGGATAAGGCAAAGGTAGAGGTAATTGAAAAATTACCACCACCTGCCAATGTTAAGGCAATCAGAAGCTTTCTGGGGCATGCAGGGTTCTACAGAAGGTTTATAAAGGATTTTTCGAAAATTGCAAAGCCTTTGAGTAACCTGTTAGCTGCTGACACACCATTTGTGTTTGACACACAGTGTCTGCAGGCATTTGAGACCCTGAAAGCTAAGCTGGTCACAGCACCAGTCATCTCTGCACCAGATTGGACATTGCCATTTGAACTAATGTGTGATGCCAGTGACCATGCCATTGGTGCAGTGTTGGGACAGAGGCATAACAAGCTTCTGCACGTCATTTACTATGCCAGCCGTGTTCTAAATGACGCACAGAAGAACTACACAACAACAGAAAAAGAGTTACTTGCAGTGGTTTATGCCATTGACAAGTTTAGATCCTATCTAGTGGGATCCAAAGTAGTTGTGTACACTGACCATGCTGCTCTTAAATACTTACTCACAAAGCAGGATTCAAAACCCAGGCTTATAACATGGGTGTTGCTTCTGCAAGAGTTTGATATAGAAATAAGAGACAGAAAAGGGACAGAGAACCAAGTAGCTGATCATCTGTCCCGAATAGAACCAGTAGCTGGGGCGTCCCTCCCTTCTACTGAGATCTCTGAGACTTTCCCAGATGAGCAACTCTTTGCCATTCAGGAAGCTCCATGGTTTGCAGATATTGCAAATTTTAAAGCTGTGAGGTTCATTCCCAAAGAGTACAGCTACGTGCAGAGAAAGAAATTAATTTCAGATGCCAAGTACTACCTCTGGGATGAACCATATCTCTTTAAGAGATGTGCTGACGGAGTGATCCGCAGATGTGTACCCAGAGAAGAAGCACAAAGGATCTTATGGCATTGCCATGGATCACAGTATGGAAGACATTTTGGAAGTGAGCGAACAGCCACTAAAGTCCTCCAATGTGGCTTCTACTGGCCTACTCTCTATAAAGACTCCCGAGAGTTTGTGCGTAACTGTGACAGTTGCCAAAGAGCTGGTAACCTGCCTCATGGATATGCCATGCCTCAACAAGGGATATTAGAGATAGAGTTGTTTGATGTATGAGGAATTGACTTCATGGGGCCATTCCCACCATCATACTCAAACACTTACATTCTGGTGGCAGTGGACTATGTATCTAAGTGGGTAGAAGCGATTGCTACACCCACTAATGATACCAAGACCGTGCTGAAATTCCTCCAGAAAAACATTTTCAGCAGGTTTGGCGTTCCCAGAGTGCTAATCAGTGACGGGGGCACTCATTTCTGCAATAAACAGCTACACCTTGCTATGGTTAGATATGGAATTAGCCACAAAGTGGCAACTCCGTATCATCCACAGACAAATGGGCAAGCTGAGGTCTCTAACAGAGAACTAAAAAGAATCCTGGAACGGACTGTGATAGCCCGAAGAAAGGATTGGGCAAAGAGCTTGGATGATGCTCTGTGGGCATACAGAACAGCATTCAAGACTCCTATAGGAACCTCCCCATACCAACTGGTGTATGGGAAGGCCTGTCATTTGCCTGTGGAACTGGAACATAAAGCCTACTGGGCAACCAGATTCCTAAACATGGATGCACAGTTAGCTGGTGAAAAAAGATTGCTCCAGCTAAATGAGCTAGAGGAGTTCAGACTCAATGCCTTTGAAAATGCAAAAATCTATAAGGAAAAGGCAAAGAAATGGCATGACAAGAAGTTGTCAACCAGAGTCTTTGAGCCAGGACAAAAAGTTCTGCTCTTCAACTCTAGGCTCAGACTGTTTCCAGGAAAACTCAAATCCTGGTGGAGGGGTCCGTATGTGATTACAGGAGTGTCACCATATGGATATGTTGAGCTTCAGGATATTGATTCTGACAAAAAGTTCATTGTTAATGGACAGAGAATCAAGCATTATCTTGAAGGAAATTTTGAGCAGGAATGCTCAAAACTGAGACTTGAGTAATTCTCAGTGAAGGTCCAGCTAAAGATAGTAAAGAAGCGCTTGCTGGGAGGCAACCCAGTCATTAGGAGGTTATATGAATTGTTCTTACAGAGGCAAGTATCAAAAATGAAGGAATTCACAGAGTTACAGAAGGATTCAGCTCAAAAAGCAGAGAAAATGAGCTTACTGGCGAAAAAAACGCCAGTAAGGGGCATTTTGGGTGTTAAACGCCAGAATGGGTACCATTCTGGGTGTTTAACGCCAGGAATGGTGCCATTTTGGGCGTTAAACGCCAGAATGGGCACCATTCTGGGTGTTTAACGCCAGGTGTGCAGCATCCTGGGCGTTCAGAAAAACGCCCAGTGCTAAAGGATTTCTGGCGTTTAACGCCAGCCAGGGCACCTGGCTGGGCGTTAAACGCCCAAAAGGGGTGCCATATGGGCGTTAAACGCCAGAATGAGTGCCATTCTGGGCGTTTAACGCCAGAAAGGTGGGGGGACCACAATTTTGTTTTCAAATCAGATTTTTTCAAACTTTCCTTTTCTCAACCAAATTTTTCTACAAAAATACATTCCAATCTCTCATCATTCACTTTCAAATTTTCAAATATCCAAAATCACTCTTCAAATTTCTCAAATATTCTCAAAATTTTGTTCAAAAAAATCACCCTTTTCTCAATTTCTTTCCATATCTTCTCAAATCTCTTTTCAATTTTTCGAAAACTCCCCTCCCCACCTTATAAATACACGTTTGGCTCCCTCTTCCCACCACACCATTCGAATTTCCTCTTCCTCTCTCTCTCTTCTTTCTTTTCTTTTGCTTGAGGACAAGCAAACCTCTAAGTTTGGTGTGCTTTTCCGTGATCACTAAGCCAAGCTTCATCAAGATCATGGCTCCTAAGGGAAAACAAACAAATTTAAGAGGAAAGAAAGAGACTAATCCAAAAAATCTTTGGAATCAAGAGAAGTTCTTAACCAAAGAACATGAAGACCATTATCACAAAATAATGGGTCTGAGGTCAGTGATCCCGGAAGTCAAATTTGATCTGAAAGAAGATGAATATCCGGGGATCCAAGAGCAAATTCGAAACAGAGGATGGGAAGTTCTAACCAATCCTGAAACAAAGGTTGGAAGGAACATGGTTCAGGAATTCTACTCAAATCTGTGGCTAACAGATAAGCAGAGAATGACTGGAACTGCTTACCATACCTACAGAACCATGGTCAGAGGGAAAGTTATGTACTTCCATCTGGACAAAATAAGAGAAATCTTCAAACTACCTCAACTGCAAGATGATCCTGATTCCTTCAATAGGAGGATGGTGAGAGTAGATAAAGGGTTGGATCAAGTTCTAGAGGACATATGCCTCCCTGGGACTAAGTGGATAACCAATTCAAAAGGTGTCCCAAACCAACTCAAGAGGGGAGACCTCAAGCCAATTGCAAGAGGTTGGCTAGACTTTATTGGGCGTTCCATATTGCCCACTAGCAACCGTTCTGAGGTCACCATCAAGAGAGCAGTGATGATTCATTGCATTATGCTTGGAAAAGAAGTGGAGGTCCATCATGTGATTGCTTATGAGATCTACACAATTACAAATAAGAATTCCACTGAAGCCAAATTGGCTTACCCAAGCTTGATCTCCTTGCTCTGTAAAGAGGCTGGGGTGAAGATGGGAGTAGATGAGTTCATACCCATTGAACACCCAATCACCAAGAAGTCAATGGAAGGACAAGTGCAAGACAACTCCATTAAGAGGAGGGCGCAGGAATTCCTCCCTGAATTCCCAAGAATTGACTACTGGACCAGCCTAGAAGCATCTATCTCCAAGTTGCAAGAGACTATGGAGCAACTGAAGGAAGAACAGCAGAATCAAAACTGCATGCTCTGCAAATTGCTGAAGGAACAAGAGAAGCAGGGGCGTGAACTCCAAGAGTTGAAACGCCAAAAGCTCTCCTCTCAAGTTGAGGGAGCATCCACTTCTCAAAATCAAGGTTGTTGAGTCCTAACTCTGTGAAAACCTCTATCATTAGGAGCCTATTTTTCGTTCTTATTTTGTTTTCTATTTTTATTTTTCTGTTTGGTTTCATCTTATATCTATTTTTGAGTTTTGTTCTTAATTCATAATTAATAAAATTTAGAGTTTATGCCTTAAAGATATGAATGTCCTATGAATCCATCACCTCTCTTAAATGAAAAATGCTTTAATCACAAAAGAACAAGAAGTACAGGATTTCGAAATTTATCATTGAAACTAGTTGAATTAGCTTGATGTGGTGACAATACTTTTTGTTTTCTGAATGAATGCTTGAACAGTGCATATGTCTCTTGAATTTGTTGTTTTGAGAATGTTAAAAACTGTTGGCTCTTGAAAGAATGAGGAAAAAGAGAACTGTTATTGAGGATCTAAAAAAAAATCATTAGATTGATTCTTGAAGCAAGAAAAAGCAGTGGATACAAAAAAAAATTTCGAAAAAAAAAAGAAAGAGAAGGAGAAAAGAAAAAGAAAAAGAAAGAAATAAAGTTGTGATCCAAGGCAACAAGAGTGTGCTTAAGAACCTTGGACACCTCTAATTGGGGACTTTAGCAAAGCTGAGTCACAATCTGAAAAGGTTCACCCAATTATGTGTCTGTGGCATGTATGTATCCGGTGGTAATACTGGAAGACAGAGTGCTTTGGGCCACAGCCAAGACTCATACACCAGCTATGTTCAAGAATCATTATGCTCAACTAAGAAAATCAATAACACTATCTGAGTTCTGAGTTCTTATAGATGCCAATCATTCTGAACTTCATGGGATAGAGTGAGGTGCCAAAACTGTTCGGAGGCAAAAAGCTACTAGTCCCGCTCATCTAATTGGAGCTATGTTTCCTTGATATTTTGGAGTCTATAGTATATTCTCTTCTTTTTATCCTATTTTGATTTTCAGTTGCTTGGGGACAAGCAACAATTTAAGTTTGGTGTTGTGATGAGCGGATAATTTGTATGCTTTTTGGCATTGTTTTTAGTATGTTTTTAGTATGATTTAGTTAGCTTTTAGTATATTTTTATTAGTTTTTAGCTAAAATTCACTTTTCTGGACTTTACTATGAGTTTGTGTGTTTTTCTATGATTTCAGGTATTTTCTGGCTGAAATTGAGGGCCCTGAGCAAAAATCTGATTCAGAGACTGAAATGGACTGCAGATGCTGTTGGATTCTGACCTCCCTGCACTCGAAGTGGATTTTCTGGAGCTACAGAAGCCCAATTGGCGCGCTCTCAACGGCATTGGAAAGTAGACATCCTGGGCTTTCCAGCAATATATGATAGTCCATACTTTGCCCAAGATTTGATGGCCCAAACCGGCGCTCAAAGTCACCCTCAGAAATTCCAGCGTTAAACGCCGGAACTGGCATAAAACTTGGAGTTAAACGCCCAAACTGGCATGAAAGCTGGCGTTTAACTCCAGAAAAGGTCTCTACACGAAAATACTTCATTGCTCAGCCCAAGCACACACCAAGTGGACCCAGAAGTGGATTTTTACGTCATTTACTCATTTTTGTACACCCTAGGTTACTAGTTTACTATTAATAGGATCTTTTGACATTGTATCAGTACCTCATGACACTTTACACATTTTCTTTGTGTATTTTCCACGGCATGAGTCTCTAAACCCCATGGTTGGGGGTGAGGAGCTCTGCTGTGTCCTGATGGATTAATGCAATTACAACTGTTTCTTATTCAATCATGCTTGCTTCCATTCTAAGATAATACTTGTTCTTAATCCGGATGAATGTGATGATCCGTGACAATCATCATCATTCTCAACTATGAACGTGTGCCTGACAACCACCTCCGTTCTACCTTAGATTAAGTAGTTATCTCTTGGATTCTTTAATCGGAATCCTCGTGGTATAAGCTAGAACTGATGGCGGCATTCAAGAGAATCCGGAAGGTCTAAACCTTGTCTGTGGTATTCTGAGTAGGATTCAATGATTGAATGACTGTGACGAGCTTCAAACTCCTGAAGGCGGGGCGTTAGTGACAGACGCAAAAGAATCACTGGATTCTATTCCGGCCTGACCGAGAACCGACAGATGAATTCCGCTATGCTGTGACAGAGCATATGCAATCGTTTTCACTGAGAGGATGGGAGGTAGCCATTGACAACGTTGAAACCCTACACACAGCTTGCCATGGAAGGAGCCTTGCGTGTTTGAAGAAGAAGACAGTAGGAAAGCAGAGATTCAGAAGATGGAGCATCTCCAAACCTCAACCTATTCTCCATTACTGCAAAACAAGTAACCATTTCATGTTCTTTTGCTTTTCACAATCAATCCTGATAATTTCTGATATCCTGACTAAGATTTACAAGATAACCATAGCTTGCTTCAAGCCGACAATCTCCGTGGGATCGACCCTTGCTCACGCAAGGTATTACTTGGACGACCCAGTGCACTTGCTGGTTAGTTGTGCGGAGTTGCAAAGGTGTGATTGCAATTTCGTGCACCACCCCCGAATGTAACTTCTGAGTATGACCCCTCGAAGCACGCGTGGGTAGTTGCGACCACTACTACCGTGCTCCAAACTATCTACTTAGATCGAGAGTTCGTGGAAGAAGAACCCCAGCTGCCCGTCGCAACCTTCCTAGATAGGAACGCTTCAGCATCTAAGAAGCGGTCATCTAAGGTGGTACACCTCGAGTCTGACTCCGAAACCGAGGAAGAAGAATCCGACAACCCGTGCCAAGGATAGGACATGACACAAGGATGGAAGTTTCTTCGATGAAACTAGTTAGGATGCGTTAGTTTCCTTTTCGTCATAGTTACCTTTAAGCACTATCTCCTTTAGAACCGTGTTCATGGGAATTCTTTTATGTTTGCTTGAACCCCTTTGAGTTTTGTTCAATTTCTTCCTTTTAGTACTACTTGATTTCCACCCAAAGTTTTGCGCGTGTTTTCCTTCTTTTCTTAACTAACGATTTAGTTCTTTGCTTTTTCATATTAAGTGTGACACCCTACTTAAAGGCCTTTAAAGGTAGAATATTAACTTAGGATGTTACATTATTGGTATCAGAGCGAAGTCGATCCTAGAAATCCTGTCTTAGAAGGTACGACTGATAAAACTTCTACCTATGGTTACCTATGAACAGGAAACCTATGGCAAGCCAAAGAAGCCCACCAGTCAGAAGATCGAATCGAGGGTAAGTGCACAATTAATGGAGTTCCTTTAACTATTCTTTACGATACTAGTGCTTCTCATCCATTTATATCTCTCTCTGCTACTAGTAGAATCAGTTTACCCATGACCAAATTACCATATGTCCTACTAGTAACCACCCCAGCCGGTAAGAGTGTCAAAACTCAGCAGGTTTGTCAGAGGACTTGCATCCTCTTTTCACATAGATCATACTTTGTTGACCTAGTATGCCTCCCTTTAGTAGGGTTAGACATCATCCAAGGAATGGATTGGCTCAACAAAAACCGAGTCTTGTTAGATTGTTTTGAGAGAAAAGTCACCTTTCCTTCTCAATCCATACGAGACACACGTGATCTTCCAAGATCCTCCAAAGGCACAAGTACGAGGCAAGAATATGCCTTGCTAAATTCGGTAAAAACAGATTCTCATCAGGAGTTCTGTGCGATACCCGTAGTACAAGACTTTTCAGATGTCTTTCCCGAAGATATACCCTCGTTTCCCCCAACACGAGAGGTTGAGTTCTCCATAGAATTGATATCTGGGACAGGGCCAATCTCCATAGTCCCATACCGGATGGCTTCGTTGAAGCTCACTGAACTGAAGAACCAACTAGAGAAGTTACTGCAAAAGGGATTCATCAGACCAAGTGTCTCTCTCTGGGAAGCTCCAGTATTATTTGTGAAGAAAAAGGATGGCAATATGCGCCTTTGCATGGACTATAGGCAACTCAACAAAATCACGGTGAAGAACAAGTATCCCCTCCCAAGAATAGATGACGTAATGGACGCCAGACTGCGAAAAAAGCTTCCAAGAGTTAAAATGTCGCTTGACATCCGCCCCAATACTAACCTTACCTAACCCCGACATGGCTTTCAAAGTCTACTGCGATGCCTCAAGGCAAGGATTGGGTTGCGTATTAATGCAATGCAAAAAGGTAGTGGCGTATGCGTCAAGACAACTGAAGACCCACGAAGCCAACTCTCCAACTCATGACCTTGAACTAGCCGCGATAGTATTTGCGCTGAAAACATGGAGACATCATTTGTACGGAGTCAGGTTTCAAGTATTCTCCGATCATAAGAGCTTAAAGTACTTGTTTGACCAGAAGGAACTCAACATGCGACAAAAGAGATGGATGGAGTTTCTTAAAGACTACGACTTTATTTTAAACTACCATCCGAGAAAGGCTAACTTGGTGGCTGACGCTCCAAGTCGGAAGGTACTAAAGGCATCATGGTTGATGATAAAAGAGGTAGAGTTGATAAAGAATTTCAGAGACATGAACTTACAAGTCACCCTCGCTCCAGAAAGCATACATTTGAGCCACCTAACAGTGACAAGTCAATTCAATGAACAAATAACTAAGGCACAGAGCTCCGACCCCGACTTTCAAGAAACCATGCGCCTTGTCAAGGAAGGAAAATGGAAAGGCTTCACCAAAGGAGAGGACAAGGTATGGAGGTACCAAGGTCGAATCTGTGTCCCAAGGGAAAGCGATCTTCAAAACAAGATCACGGAAGAAGCCCATAAAGGAGATTTTACTATTCATCCTGGCATGACGAAGATGTACCATGATTTGAAGATGTTTTGGTGGCCTGGGATGAAAAGGAATTTTGCTACGGTCGTGAATAAATGTCTGATTTGTCAGAAGGTAAAAATCAAGCATAAAAAAAAACCATCAGGGGTATTGCAACCCCTTGGCATCCCAAAATGGAAGTGGGAGGACATATCGATAGATTTCGTCATGGGACTACCTCGTACTCAAGCAGGACGTGACGCCATATGGGTCATTGTGGACTGGCTTAGAAAGACTGCCTATTTTCTACCAATCAAGGCGACCGACTCATTGGAAAGACTAGCCACGCTATATATCAAAGAGATCGTGAGGTTACACAGGGTACCATCAACCATAGTCTCAAACAGAGACCCAAGAATTCACCTCTAGGTTTTTGAACGCATTGCAGAAGGCGTTCGGGACAAAGTTGTGCTTAAGCACATCATACCGCCCGCAAACAGACGGACAAACAGAGAGGACCATCCAGACGTTGGAAGACATGTTACGAGCTTGTACTAGACAGACCAGAAAAGTGGGAGAATCACCTACCACTGATCGAGTTTGCTTACAACAACAGTTACCATAGTAGCATCGGGATGGCACCGTATGAGGCACTGTACGGGCGAAGATGCCAATCTCCTTTATGCTGGTATGGACCAGAAGAAAGAGGCTACTTAGGACCAGAGTTAGTAAGACAGACCACAGAAGATATCAAAAGGATAAGGGAAAGAATGCGCACCGCCCAAAGTCGACAAAAGAGTTATACAGATCAACGAAGAAAACCCCTCGAATTTCAGGAGGGCGACGACGTGTTCCTAAAAATCACCCCTACCACCCGGGTAGGAAGGGCTCTTAAGGTACGAAAATTAAACCCCCGGTACCTGGGTCCATTCCAAATCCTCCGGCGTATAGGAAAGTCAACATACCAACTCGCCCTACCACCGAATCTATCGAGACTACACAACGTGTTCCATGTGTCCCAGCTCCGAAAATACCAGCATGATCCAAGCCATGTGTTGCAGCAAGAGGATGTAACACTCAAAGACGACCTGACCTTTGAACTACCAGCCGTGAAGATTGTAGACAGAAGCATGAAGCAACTAAGGAGCAAGACGATACGACTGGTAAAAGTGGCATGGGGTAGTGGCAATTCAAGGGACTACACATGGAAAAAGAGATGCTAACATAAGACAGAAGTTCCCGGAATTATTTACAGGTAACAATCATGGTGAAGATTTCCTTTCCAATAGTAGGAGATTACAATAAGACCCCTAAGTTATTTAACAATCCTCATCGACCAATTTCGGATATGGAATTTGGGGACAAATTCTTTTTTTACGAGGGTGATAATGTAACAACCACCCCTTTTAGAAACAAAAATTAAATTCGAAATTCGAAAGTCAGTTGGAAGTTGGGCTTAGAATTTTGAATTTATGGATAGGAATCTAGTAACCGCCATCCGTTTGAATTTAAAATTATCCCAACCACCCTATCACCAAATGTATATAAATAGGGGTGCACATATAGGTAGAAAATCACTTCTCTCAAACACTAATTCTCTCCCTTCTCTCTCTACAAAAATATATTTTGTGTGCAAACACAAGGAACACAAGAGGCAAGCTCATAGGCAACAAGAAAGCGGTAGAAAAAGTGTAGGGAATTATGTTTTTTTTAAAATGCTTGGCATGTGTTATGTTCCATTTTTTATTTTCTTCCATTCACGAATGTTATCATGGCATTAATTATCTTTCACTCATCCTTTATTCATGTTGATCATGTCTGTCCACCATGTCATTCATGTCTTCTTGAATCGTTAGTATATGTCTCCTTGTGATGTTCATTCAATTATTCACTATACTCATTTTGTGCTCTTTCATATAATTATGTTGTTAATATTCCCTTAGATCGAGAGTACATGCCTTCTTATAATGCTTATTCAATCTCCTATATTATTATATTAATATTCCCTTAGGGCCGAGAGTACATGCCTTCTTATACTGTCTTGTTCAACATATCATATTCTATTATATGCATATGTGTGATCTCTTACATGGTTATATTATTATTTATAATATTTTAATCCAATTATTTAATATACCCTATTCTATTATGTGCATCTATGTGACCTGTTATATTATTATGTCATTATTACTTCTTTAAAGCCAAGAGTACATGCTTTCTTAAATATTTTATTCAAACATCTAATATACCCTATTCTACTATGTGCATATCATTATGTTATTATTACTCCTTCAAAGTCAAGAGTACATGCTTTCTTAAATGTTTTATTCAAATATATAATATACTCTATTCTTGTTATATGATCGTTGCACCATTATATTACTCCTTTAGGATCGAGAATACATAATTTCTTTGATATTTTGTGCAATTATTTAAAACGCCCTATTTTCTGCACTTTGATATGACCTCTTTCAATCCATGCTATTATATTACCAAGATCTTTTAATTAGAAAATCTATACACATGCTAGAGTCTCATGATTTTCATATATCCCTTTATTATCACAATTGTTCCTTTTCTTCCATGATCTCTTTTTATATGATTTTTTTCTCGTGTATGGTTAAACAACCTAATTGTAAATTGAACTGAGGGAATGATCCTTCGGTAAGGGAAGGTAACCCCCAAAGACAAGATAATCGAGATGATCCTTCGGTAAGGGAAGGTGATCGAATCGAGATGATCCTTCGGTAAGGGAAGGTGATCGGAAAACCTTTGGGAACCTTCGGTAAGGGAAGGGAACTCCCATCAATCTTATATAATAAGATATCTTTGTTGATATAACTCTTTTCTTGTTTATGTCTAAATAATCTTGATTGTAAATTGAACTGAGGGAGTGATCCTTCGGTAAGGGAAGGTGACCCCCAAAGACAAGATATCGAGATGATCCCTCGGTAAGGGAGGGTGATTGATCGAGATGATCCTTCGGTAAGGGAAGGTGATCGCCAAGACACTCGAGATAAGAACCTTCGGTAAGGGAAAGGGACTCTCATTTATACCGGTTTGAGCTCAATACCTTCCATAAAAGTTAAAAGTTAAGAAAGAAGAAAGCATGAATGAAAGTTTGATGTTTATGTTTTTTTTCTTTAGATTTAATTATGATTATATTGATGTTACTTAAGATGTTATCCTTCTATTTTCCTATATGCTTTCCTTTTTGCACACATGTTTTACAAGAAAGATACATATTACATGCCACGTTATACGCTCTTTTTAAAAATCCCGCACGTGGGCTGGAGATGGATATGGAGGTGTTGCATAGCACTCCTACTGAGACGTTAGGTTCTCACTCCCTTTCTTTTCCCATACTGTCTCCAGAGGAACATGGTACAGCGGATAGAGACGACACAGTGTCCCCCGAAGGTAACTTCTGAGTATGACCCCTCGAAGCACGCGTGGGTAGTTGCGACCACTACTACCGTGCTCCAAACTATCTACTTAGATCGAGAGTTCGTGGAAGAAGAACCCCAGCTGCCCGTCGCAACCTTCCTAGATAGGAACGCTTCAGCATCTAAGAAGCGGTCATCTAAGGTGGTACACCTCGAGTCTGACTCCGAAACCGAGGAAGAAGAATCCGACAACCCGTGCCAAGGATAGGACATGACACAAGGATGGACGTTTCTTCGATGAAACTAGTTAGGATGCGTTAGTTTCCTTTTCGTCATAGTTACCTTTAAGCACTATCTCCTTTAGAACCGTGTTCATGGGAATTCTTTTATGTTTGCTTGAACCCCTTTGAGTTTTGTTCAATTTCATCCTTTTAGTACTACTCGATTTCCACCCAAAGTTTCGTGCGTGTTTTCCTTCTTTTCTTAACTAACGATTTAGTTCTTTGCTTTTTCATATTAAGTGTGACACCCTACTTAAAGGCCTTTAAAGGTAGAATATTAACTTAGGATGTTACACGCCGCGTGGCTTTGACGCGCGCGTGACGGTTAAGCTTCCCTTATTGCTTGAGGACAGCGACAGCGCCACGTTTTGATGTACTCTCCCTGCTTTGATAGCCAGCCGGTTCGCTCAGGGTTCGACCAGAACTCGATGGCGTCGTGGTCAGCCGTTGCCAGATTGGTTGCGAGGCCAACCGCGGCGCGCCACAGGTTGGCCATTGGCGGGAAAGGAAATGGAGGGAGAATAGGAAGTGAGGGACATTTAGAAAACAAGGAGATGAAAGATTCAGTTACAGTTAGTTACAGTTCTCGCTGGGCTTAGCGGTACGCCAGGTTATTCTTGCTGTTTTTTTTCTTTTCTTATATCAACTTGTTAACTTAATAATTACAACTGTATTTTGTATATTTTAAAAATATACTACTATTATTATCATTTAGAATATAAAATATATATTAAAAATAAATTAAATAATAAATATATTTATATAAAAATATAAGTTGTTTTTAAATACTCTCAAAATAAAATAAAAAATTGATTATCTCTAATTAATTTATGTTGTATACTTTACTTTGTTATAAAATAAATTGTTAAGAGTATTTAAGAATGTTTTCACAAATGTATAGTGACTACTTTTTTAATACATATAATATTTTATTAAAATTATTTATGAAAAATTGTGTTGAAAAATTTGATTTGGAGGAAAAGTTATGTGAAAGGTAAGTATGTATTTTTTTTTAATTCTTAACATAGACTATCCATTGTGTTAAACTCAAAAGTGTGTATCATGGGTTCTGTTGTTAACATGTATTTTTTTTTGTTCTATTTTTTTTTCGGTAACTTTACAAATATATTTAATTATAAATCATATCAAAATTTTAAAGTGATCAATAAACAAACAATTCAACTAGGTATCTTTTAAAAATGGTACGACATTCAACTTTTTATTACAATAATTAAAAAATAAATAAAATAAATACATCTAAAAATTATGAATAGATTTACTATCTTTTTAAAATTAAATACACATTTAAAATACATTCTAAAAAAACTGAAATTTGAAATTTAAATTTTAAATTTCTATTTCAGATTTAATATATTTAATTATTAATATATTATAATTTAAATACAAATCTAAAAACCAAATTATTTAAAATTTAAAATTTTGATTTTAAAATTATAAAATAAACCTTAAACTATCGAATTATTAATTAAATCCGTACGAAACACTCAAAGAAACAGAGAAGTCACGTTTGCCCCATGTTAAAAATCCAGAGGCGCACATCAAATTATTAATGGCCTATCGTTCATATTGCCATCAAGGATGTTTTGTACTATTTTTTTTTAATCCTGGCCCGAATGGCTGTTTAATCAAAGTAAAGGGGTTTTTATATTTTAAGAAATTATACCATTAACCATCTCAAATAATAAATTACAAAATAACTCAACTATATTTAAGATAAAAATCAATTAAAATTTGACATATCATAAAAAGTAATTTACATATCATTTTAGAGGGAATTGGATAGAATTCAAATTTTTATATAGTTATACTTAAACATAGCTAATAAATAAAAAAAATTATACAAGATATTCAAATATAAAATTATTTTTATTCTTTTATAAATTTTTTTTTAAAAAATAACTTAAAAAAGATTTTTTTTAAATTAACTTAAATAATCTTTTTTATTTGATAAGATAGTAACAAATTAAAAAAAAAAATTATGCCTATATATATGATTGCAACAACATAGCATCAAACACTTCAACACAAAGAATTGGTGTGTGCTACTCTGGATATACATAGCAACCTTGTTGAATTGAAGGAATTTTTTTAAGGTAACTAAAGCTCTTTCAAGTATTTATATGTAAATTATACTCATAGCAATTTTGTTGAATTGAAGGAGTTTTTTTAAGGTAACTAAAACTCTTTCAAGTATTTATATGTAAATTATACACATAGTAATCTTGTTGAATTGAAGGAGTTTTTTTACAGTAACTAAAGCTCTTTCAAGTATTTATATGTAAATTATAAATATATATACGTAAAAAAATCTATTGATGGTGACTCGAAAAATAAATGTCTTCTTAATTTTCACCTATTATCTTACTGAATCTAGTTATTATTTATCATTTTTTGAGTTAATAATTTTTCTCACTCTTTCAAGGTTACGAGAGATTCGGATCAATCAATAAACTGATAAAAATATTGTTTTAATAATTTATTGGTTAAACTGAAGTTTAATCAATTTAATTAAATATTAAATAGCAAAAATAATTTCAAACAACAATAAAAATAATTATCTTTATAAATAGAATGACTCTTGTATCATGTAATAACAACTTCAATGCAACAACTTCATATATAATATTATCTTCTTATTTTGCTCTCCTTCCTGAAATTTAACAATAACTCTATAACTTTTGAACAATTATTGTTTACATATTGATGTAAGTTTTTTTGTCCTTTAGCATTTCTAAATCTAACTGAATTGGGATGGTGATTGATTTTCGGTTAATCTGGTTAAACTGGTCGATTTAGTTTGATTTTTAAAATTATGATATTTTTTATTGAAAAATTATTGGTAAACTCCTATAAACTCACTAATTGTTGTTATCTTGATATTTTTTATTATCAATAAATGTAGATTTAGTTATAATTAATTAGTCACTTTAGCATGTATCAATTAAAATAAAAATTAGTTTAAGTCGTTAGTTATTTAATGCATGACTATAATTAATAATAGAAGAATACATTAAATAACTAGCAAACTAAACTAATTTTTATTCTAATTGACATATACTATAATGAAGAGAAACAGATGGAGAATTACGAGCATCAACAATTGATAAAGAGAATAATAGCGGAGCAAGAGCAAGAAACTAAGAACAAGAAGAAGAAAGAACAACAAGGTGGTTACTCTGTGGAAGAAAGAACAACCGTTGGTGGTGGTGGTGCAACTGCGACGCCAAAGGCAGTGGACATTGCTCCTCGTCTGACATCTTTTCTTGAGAAAGATGAATCTTTTCTTGCTCCTTGGAGTTGGGATTCCAATTCTTCTTCAAGTTCTTTAAACCAACAAGGAAGAAAAAGCCACCATCAATTTCGACCTGGGTCGTTTTTCGTTAGAGAGGTAAAACTCTTAATTCAATTCAATTCAAACCAGTTCTTTTTTTTTTTATAATTCTTGATTATTAGTGCAATCATTAACCTTTTTTACTTTATTAATGATTATTATCAGTATCCAGAGTATTTTGGGAGTCATAGTTATTATCGGGGACCTAATCAATCTGATTTGAAGAAGCCTAATCCATAAGGTATGTGAAAAGACTGAATATATATATATATATATATATATATATATATATATATATATATATATATATATATAACAATTTGATGAATGAACAATGTTAGCTTTATTTATTGGTTTGACAATCCAATTTTACAAACTAGCTTCACAAATCACAGTTATTGTTTATACATTCAAATTAATGTTACAATCAAATACATATCACCCTATCTGATCTTTGGATTAAAGGTGTATGTTAGTTTCTCGTACTAGTTGTTTATGGGTTTTTAGAGTATGTATGTATCTTTATAATAGTTATACCCTTTGATGTGTATTGATATGCAAATTATGTTCAATCTTTACTGTTCTTTAAGCTATCTTTTAAATTGTTCAATTATAATATGGTATCATATTCTATTTTATATTTGTTGGGTCACATGTATATCGCATATTTCAATTTTAAATATTCAGTTCTAGATGTTTTAGAAAATATGATATATTTGTTAAATAAAATCTTGATATTCTTTATTAAGCTAGTTTTTAAAATTGAATTAGATTCGATTAATTTTAGTTAAACTACATGTCAAGAAATATACAAATGAATAAGTTGATGGAATATATTATTCATCAAAACTCAAAATTCTCCTCTTGACTTTTTTTTCCATGTTTGTTGACTGCGTTGATCAGAAGAGATCTTAATAGCGTGACAGTAAGAGAGTAATTAATTCTGATAATTCTTTATAGTTAGTATTAGAGGTAGTTTAGTTTAATTTATTCTTGTTAGTTGGAACTTGGAATTAAATATGGGTCTGGATTCTGATTTTTCTGCGACATTTGGAATATTTACAGTAAAATATTTAGATACATTGACATAAAACTATAAAAGATTAAAAATACATTCTCTTATATATTCTGCAAACTTTCTAATTTTTCTTATTTATCTTACTCTTTCCATTTGAGAATAAGAAAAACTATTATCAGAATATCTTTACATGATACAGTTTCTGTTTGATAAGAAAAAAAATTATCAAAAATGTATGATTTGCTTAGCAAGAAGTTGGTGTTTGAAAGCTTAAACCAATCAATTCTCAACTATTGTTTTATTTATTTTAAAGCTAATTATTTTTACAGATTAATATGTATTTCAAGTTGTTTATTTTCACTTTTTTGTTATAAGATTAATGTCTTATAACGTAAAGTTTGTTGAGAACTGAATAATAATAATAAGGGTTGGATCTTGGATATTTTAAAATTTAATGTTAAAAGAAAAATCTTTAACCAAAATATAGATAAATTTGTTTTTCATTTATGCTAATTGAAAATTTAATATTAATTTTGACGAGCAATAATGTTTGAGGCACACAAAAAAAATAGTAAAACAATATAAATTTATTTTATTTAGTATTTATTAAATATAAATATTAAAAAAAATAAATTTAAACATTTTTTTGTTTTAGTTTGGGCTGTAATTTAACGTAATTTTGTTAAATATGAACATTTAATAATTTGAAACTTAGATTTGATTTTTATTTGGATTTCTCTTTAATTATGTTTTGAGGTTTGCACTTTGCAGATCTAATTTTTCTATCATATGGTATTCAATCTTTGATTTTTATTTTTAACTTCCATTTAGAAATATTAAAAGAATTTTAAGAAAGTCAAAGATATTAGCTTATTAGGGAAAGCCAACACATAAATTTATTTTTGTCGCATTCCTCATTGCTTATAATTTATATCAATGTACAATATGTAACACCCTATCATACAGAGTCTTATGCTTAAGTCATAATTCAGAGATGGCAAGGTATTACAACCTCTAAAATAAAAATTAGTACGTATAGTAGTATGAATGACTGATTATAACTAGGAGCCTTTGTAGAAGAAGGGGTAAACAAAAATCGCAATTCTAAAGCGCAACACTCCGATCGATAACGTAACGAGTAAGGATAAACCAACACGAGATTATATATATACAAAGGAGTGTCAAAAACAGGAATATCAAGACTCAAGATCCGGCTGCAAAGATAACCGGTCCGAGCATAGCAATATATACATATGATAAAAATAAGGAAAACCCCAAAGGAAACCCAAAGGGACACAAATACATAAAACCTATTCTCCAAAATCCTCCCATAAGAGGAGTCATCACAGTTTGTATTATTTAATGGAGATAAAAGTATCTAAGCAAAACATATAAACCAAGACATAGCCCCGAGAACAAAGGATCTTCACAAATCTAGAAATCTCCAGCATGCCTCAGCGGGAAACCTCGCGTCCTGCATCTGAAAACCACAAAATCCGCATGGGTGAGAACCAGAGGTCCCCAGCATGGTAACAGCTTCCACATATATAATACATAATAATGGAGGAAAGCCAAAGGCAATCCTAGAACTTCCTCCAGATAATATTAAAACTTATAAACAGGCTAAACCATAAAGGGCATCTGACTAAAGATTCTTCAGTCTAACTAATACTTCCCTTTCCAATTCCTTCAAACCTCCCAACCACCAGTAGGAGTATAATGTAGCAAACACAGTTATATCAGACAAGAAGTATACAAATAGGAACAATTAAGGCAATTAGACAATTAGCAAGTAATATGCAGTCAAATAGGCAATCTCAAACAATTCATATAGTATGCATATGATGAATGTCTGTCCCTAGTGGCTGATGATATCATCTGTCGGTTATAGAGCCAACCCGACAAGTCCTGGCAGTTAACCATTGGACTGTCCCTCTGTCGTGTCTTCCCAACTTGAGTCATGCTCATTATAACTTGATCATAATCATGATCCATATCCATCACCCTCATTGGTGAATATTTACCATCACCATCACTAGTGAATATTTATCCATCACCATCACTGGTGAATATTTTTGGGGGTGAGCTCGTCCGAGAATTTCACAGTGCCCGGCCACCCTGACGATATAGGGTCAAAAGAGTTTCAAGTCTCGACCTGGAGCACATGGTGGCTAGCCACTGCTTTCTCTCAGGGAAACTCTCATATCCGATAATGGAAGTGCAACATTCACAATTCATTCAACAGCATATATATGCATGTATACATAGCCATAATCATGGCTCCGCCGTAACACGGCAATAATCCAGCCATCCGGCTCACGGTTAAATCCATAACCAGCCGTTTCATTAACAATTACAGCCTTTCGGCCTATGGCATAACAAGCACTTCCACCACCATCCTCCGCATCTCACATAATCATGCTTGATCCTCATTGATCATTCATTTTCCCCTTGCTTTACTCGCAAGTTACCACATTCACTAGCCTTTCTTCTCATAGCTAGACATATCATAATGATTTAAGATATAAGTGGTGAGATCGGAGGCTTAGAAGTATGAAATTTGGCTTTTAAAACTCAAAAATCAACTTTGGGATAAAAACAGGTCCACGCGTACGCGCACGTGTGGATGGCCTCGAAAACTCATCGACGCGTAAACGTCATGCACGCTAACGCGTGGATTGAAAACTAGCCAAACGACACGCACGCGTCAACCACGCGTACGCGTGGGTACTCTCGTGCCCCAGGCACAAAGCTGGCACAGTTCTGGCACAACTCTCTGGAAAATGGCTGGGCATTGGGTGCAGCACCATCGGCGCGCCCGCGCACATCACGCGCACGCGTGGATGGCGCTTTCGAGAAGAACGGCGCGTACGCGCCAAGTGCGCCTACGCGCGGGGGGGGGGGTCATTTTGCTAAATTTTTCTAAGTTAAAAGCTGCAGAATTCACGGTTTCAACCCCCAATCTTCTGACGGACATAACTTCCTCATTTTAAATTGTTTTTCACCCATTCTTCGAACGGCAGGGACATCCCAGATCCAATTTCATTTCTAAACAGATTTGGTACAAAACAGAGATCCGTAGTCCAAGTTATGTCCCGTCAAAATATACCCAAAAACCATGTTTTTCATACAAAACCACAACATGCCATTTTCAAAACAAGCCATATTCAACTCTTTTCAAAATCAATCAAAACATGCCATTTTCATCCCTTTTCTTTGAAATCAATCAAAATATATTAATTTCAACATCAAACCTCCTCAACTTACACATTGAGACTTTACCACAATATACAAAATCACTATCTCATCATTTTAACCCACTTCACCCAAGTGGCTCAAACTCAAACATATTGACATATCATATACTCTTCCTCATACCAATTTCAACAACACCAATTCCAATAAATCATTATTGTACACAATCAACATCATACTCACCATCAACATGGTTCAACCCACAATTCAACTATAACCAATCATCAAGCATATATCCCAACATGCATATTTCTCATACATCATACCACCAAGGCATCAATAATCATCATCACATATATGACCACATCATATATCTCAATCATTCAACAACATCAACCATTCAATGCCTATCTTAGGGCCTCTAGTCTAAGTATTTCCTACCACATTACATATTAGATATGGAAAACCGAAATCATACCTTAGCCGATTTCCCAAGCTCAACCGGAACACTTCCAAATCACTTATCCACAAGCTCTCAAGGCCTCAACACCTTCAAGAACAGATTTTTCACCACCAAATTCCTTTTTAAGCTTTTTCAATATCACCAATCAAGCTCCAATATTCACACATACACAACCTAAGCCACAATCATCATACCCATACACATCTCAATACCCAAACATCATAGAATCAACAAATTACACTAGGGTTGAGAATCTTACCACACCCAAGGTCCAAGGAGACAAGATTAACCTTCTCCTTCAAGAGAGTTGGGTCCTATAACATCAAAGAGCCCAAAATCTCAACATTTTTGCTCATAAAACTCGAAAACAAGGCTGGAATTTCGAAGAGCAAAACGTGGCTTACCTCAAGATTAATTGTATGGGTTTTGTAGAGCTCTCTGCGGTGAACGCGTGGCCGTAAACGGAGCGGCAATCGAAGCTCTAGATCAAAAGTTATGGAGGTTTGAAGATCAAGAGAGAGAAAGAACTTGAGAGAGAGTTCTCCCCTCCATGGCCTCCATTTTCAGCATGTGAGTGTGTTTAGTGAGGAGAGAGAATGCTGAAAACTAGGGTTTTGGTTTAGTTATGTTGGGCCAAGGACCCACTTTGGGTCCGGTTGGCCCGATTTGGCCCGTTCGGCCCAATCTTGGTCCGATTTCTATAAAATTGGTACCGAAATTCTCATCTCAATCTCCTCTATCATATTTAGCCACAAAAATCACATTTTGGGCTTTCTAGAATAAATTCTTATTTATAGGCTAATTAGCCGTTAATTAACCGGGTTTTACACAATCCAACCTAAAAAACCATTGCCAGACAAAAAAATATAAACTAAAAAGAAAGAAAGGAAAGTAGATTTTAATATATAATAGTTTGAATGCTTGAAACAAAATTTTGGAGAGACAAAAAATTTAACATAAAAGTTTAATAATAATATTTATATTAAAATAAAATTTATAAATATAATTAATTTTTAAGTTTGTTACTAATAAAATAATAAATAAATAAATTTATAGATAAAAATATAAAATAGTTTATAATGGTATAATAATATTAATATTTATTAAATATTTTAATATTTTTTATCATATAAAAAGTTAAATTAAATAAATAATAAAATATAAAATAATATTAAATTAAATAAATAAAAATAAAAAATATCTAATTTTTATATTTGAATTCAAAGATCGAGGAATTGTTGTTTGTTTTAATTTATTTGAATAGATAACTTTTTTTTATTTGATTTGATTATTAGATGATATTTTTATTATTTTATCTTTTTTTTCTTATTGTAAAATCCAACAAAGGTCCATTCAGATCAGTCCAAATCCAACATATTTTTAATGTTTAAAACTAAAAACTATTATGTAATAAAAGTAAGAGATGAGGATTAAATTTGGGTGCTTTAAGTTATAATAAAGAATTTAAGTCAACTAAACTATTTTTTATTTTTTGAAAAAGTATTATTAATTCTTTTATAAAAAATTTAGGAGGGCCATGGCTCCATTGTCTCAACTAAGTTCCGCTCCTCTATATATATGTGTATATATTGGGGTGTTCATGGTTTGGTTAATCCAAAAACTAAACCAGTTTTTTAGTTAACAAAAAATATAGTCTTAGTTAATTAACTAAATTTGTTGTATATGATCAAATCGATTATTAATCAGTTAGTAAAATTTGAAACCGATTATTAAAATAAAATCGGTTTTTAATATAAAAATTGGTTTTTCTAGTTTCTACAATAAACAATCGGTTTTTACAAAAAAAATCGATTTTTACACCAAAAGACCAATTTTTTACACCATGATTTTTATACCAAAAAATTGATTTTTACACCTAAAAATCGGTTTTTACACAAAATTTAATTTTTTTGTATACAAAAATCCAAATTTTTAACCTTTTTTTTAAATTGAATTTTTTTAATCTAAAAATTAATTTTTTGCTTTCTAAATGATATGAGTAACATTTGTAAATAATGAAATCCCTTCCATTACTTCGTTCTTTTTTCTTTCTTATCTCTTTTCAACATTTTCTATAAATAATTTTTTTCTAATGTAAATAATTTTCTTTCTAAATAATACGAGTAACTTTTTTTATCTGCTTCTCTCCATCTCTCTCATTTTCTCTTCCCCTTCTCTCTCTCTCTCTCCCCTTTTTCTCTTTTTCCCCTCCCTTCTCTCTGTCTTCCTCTCTCTCTTTCTCTTTTCCTCCCCTCTCCCCCTCTTTTCCTTTTCTCTCTCTCTCCTCCTCCTCTCTTCCTTCTCTATCCTTCCCTCTCCCTTTCTCTTTTTCTTTCTCTATCCTTCTCTTCCTCTTTCTTTCCGTACTCTCTCTCCCTTTTTTTTCTATTTTAGGAAAGTTCTGCCAAAATTTTTTTAAACATTTTGAATAAAACTTAGTAAAAAAATTATAAAAAATTAATTATTTCTAATTAATTTATGCTGTATATTTTACTTTGTTATAAAATAAATTATTAAGAGTATTTAAGAATATTTTCACAAATGTATAGTGACTACTTTTTTAATACATATAATATTTTATTAAAATTATTTATGAAAAATTGTGTTGAAAAATTTGATTTGGAGGAAAAGTTATGTGAAAGGTAAGTATGTATTTTTTTTTTTTAATTCTTAACATAGACTACCCATTGTGTTAAACTCAAAAGTGTGTATCATGGGTTCTGATGTTAACATGTATTTTTTTTCTTTTGTTCTATTTTTTTTCGGTAACTTTACAAATATATTTAATTATAAATCATATCAAAATTTTAAAGTGATCAATAAACAAAGAGCACAATGAGTATTGAAATTTTAAAATAAAAACGTTAGATGTGTCACCCTGAAATTTATGAAGATCTTTTAAATGTTATATTAATAGGATTAAAGAGAATTTAATCGATTTTTTTTATTTTTTCTGTACAATCTTGTTTCTACCTAAAATTTTTAATCTTTCTTAAGAATTTTTAAAGATATATATTAGAACTTCAAATTTCTAAAGGTTTAATTATTTTATTGTTCTATGTAGTTTTTTCAACTACTTTTTAATCAAGTTATATTTTTATACCTTTTTTAATTAGATTTTTACATTGTTTTTAATTTTATAATTAAATTTTTTTATGTTAAAAATATTAAAATTAGTAAAATATTTTTTCGAAAAATATATATTTAAAGATCTAGTTAAATTTTTAATTGTGAATACTTTTAATTTGCAGATAAATATTTAGTTAATTCTAATACTTTTGACACTAAAAATGACCTAATTATAAAATTAAAAACAGTATAAGAATTTAATTAAAAAAATATAAAAACTTAATTAAGAATTTAATAAAATTATAGAGACAATTAAAGTAATTAAACCATTCCTAAAACATCATCCCGTCGACGCTTAATCTTATTAAAAATTTATCTATTTTAATGAACCTAGATATTGAGACATGCTTAATTTAAGAAAGGAGAAATACAACATATAATCAAAAGCATGATAGAATATTAGAATCATGGAAGGTATATGCTATAAATATGACTTGTATAATGAGCAGAAAGTAAATATTATCAACCTGCATTAATCCCAAAATCTTTTCTAATGTGATATTATTATTGGATTTCGTTATTGTCAAACATACAAACTACTATGTATGGAACTATTGAACTATTGAAGTCTACTAAGTTTAGACTATTTTAACTGATTTTTATATATCCTAAACATTATTGCTCATTAAAATTAATATTAAATTGCCATTGAGCATAAATGAAAAACAAAGTAAATCTATATTTTAGTTAAAGATTTTCCTCTAAACACTAATAATAAGTGTTAAAAGATCCAACTCATAATACTAGTCAGTTCTCAACAGATTTCACATTGATCTTATAACAGAAAAGTAAAAATCATCAACTTGAAATTACTAACTATAGTCAGACTTAATTACTATTCTATTCAAATTCAATTCAGCTCTTCATGTTTCATTGCTTGCTCCCTTACTGTCACCTTATTAACACCTCTCCCAGTCAACACAGTCAACAAACCTAAAAAAAGGAAAGAGGAAAACTTTGAGTTCTCAATAATATATTCCATCAACTTATTCATTATTTATATATTTCTTTCTTGACATGTAGTTGAACTAAAATTAATGGGATCTAATTCAATTTAAAAAATTAGCTTAATAAAGAATATTAAAATTATATTTAACAAATATATTATATTTTCTAAAACATCTAGAAATAAACATTTAAAATTAAAATATGCCATATACATGTGACCTAACAAATATAAAATAGAATCTGATACTATATTATAATTAAACAATTTAAAAGAAAGCTTAAAGAATAGTGAAGATTGAACATAATTTGCACAGCAATAATTATTGTAACTTATTGTGTCACTATCAATTTAAAACAATGCAATATCTTGTGTTACAATTCATACACAGAGACGCATAGTTCCATGCAGAGTATAAAACCACCACCTTGGAACAAGGTTTCTTGTGTTACAAGCCATACAAAGATATACCTTTAATTTAAAGATAGGGTGATATGTATTTGATTGTAACATTGAAATGTATAAACAATAACTGTGATTTGTGAAGCTAACATTGTTCATTCATCAGCATTGTTATATGGACAAAAAATTCAGTCTTTTCATATACCTTATGAACTAGGTTTACTTGAATCAGATTGATGATTAGGTCTCCGATAATAACCACGTGTCCCAAAATACTCTTCATACTGATAATAATATAAAAAAAAAAAGGTTAACGATTGCACCAATAATCAAGAATTATAAAATAAAGAAAAAAAGAGAACTGGTTTGGTTTGAATTGAATTGAGAGTTTCACCTGTGTAGCAAACAACGACCGCCCAGGTGGAGATTGATAGTACCTTTCTCTTTCTTGCTGGTTTGAAGAACCTGAATTAGAATTTGAATGCCAACTCCAAGGAGTAAGAAAAGATTCATCTTTCTCAAGAAAAGATGTCAGACGAGGATCAATCTCCACTGCCTTCGCCGTTGCGGCACCACCATCACCACCAACGGTTGTTCTTTCTTCTACAGGAGAACCACTTTGTTGTTCTTGGTTCTTCTTGTTCTTAGCTTCTTGCTCTTGCTCCGTCATTATCTTAGCTTCTTGCTCTTGCTCTTGTTCCATCATTATCTTAGCTGCTTGCTCTTGCTCCATCTTTATCTTAGTTTCTTGCTCTTGATTAGCTTCTTGCTCTTGCTCCATCATTATTGTCTTCAGCGATGGTGGTTTCTGCTGATTCTCCATCTGATTCAGTTGCTGATTCTCTTCTTGCTCTTGCTCTTGCTCCATCTTTATCTTAGCTTCTTGCTCTTGCTCCATCATTATCTTAGCTGCTTGCTCTTGCTCCATCATTATCTTAGCTTCTTGCTCTTGCTCCATCTTTATCTTAGCTTCTTGCTCTTCCTTAGCTTCTTGCTCTTGCTCCATCATTATTGTCTTCAGCGATGGTGGATGCTGCTGATTCTCCATCATTATTGCTTAGATAATAATATCAATAATGCTGTCTAATAAGTAGAAATGATGATTTTGTTCGTTTGGAAGCTTAAAATGTCAAAGGAACAGTAAGAGTTTCAGAATGTAAGGAGGGAAATGAGTAAGAAAGAAAGAAAATGAATGTTGATAGTTGATAGTTGATACTATTGTTTATTTTTTTAGGTATGTATACCTACTAATATAATAAGAATTGTAGACAAATAACAAAATAATACGTAAATTATATTATCCATGTCAATATTTAATTTTTTTTAAAAATATATATATAATATTAATATTTTTACTAAAACACTCTTATATTTTAGTAAAAATAAAAAATATATTTTTATTTAATTTTATAAAAAGACATAAATATTTTTTTATTATTATTAGACTTAATTATCCATTTAAATTAATCAAAGTTTAAAATTCAACAAACTTTAATTTTATAATTTTAAATTTTAAACAATTTAAAAAATAAAACAAAAATGCATTTAATTATTCATATACACTAAAAATAATTACTTCAATTTTATTAATGCTTTCTGTAAATCCTAATCTCTCATAATCATTTATATAAAATAAAAATTTAAAAAATTAAAAAAAATTAAATAATTTTTTCATATTCAAGGTATTGTCATCAACCGGTCATCCTTTTAAAGAATGTCTTTCACTCTCAATTTTAAGACTCACTCTCTCTTCTTTTTCACTGCACTAGCTCACTAGAGTCTCACTCTACTCTCCTCTCCTTCATATTCGCCAGCATCTCATCGTTTGCCTTGTCTTATCGCTGGCATTTCAACGTCTCCCGATCTTCCTAGGAATCTTCGTCGCCAACGACAAAAGCAACTCGTCTAATAATACTCTTGTACTATGTAGTTTGGAGTTGAAAAAAAAGGAGTCTAAGTACTTTGGAGTTGATAAATTTTTCCATCAATCTTTGACTTTGTACTTGCGGTAATACTCTTGTAGGTTGAAAAGATCTTTGGCCCTGAAATATTTCACAGTTGCAAAAATGATACTTCAAGTAAGCATTAAAGAAACCATTAAATCTCCGAATCTGCATCTGCTATTGTGTTTCATACTTTCAATCATAGAGCTTTTTTCTTCTCTCGTTTAATTTCAAAATCTTCTACAGAATAGTGAGGCCATGGTTTCAATTGACATGTTAGTTGGTCCATCTGAAGTTTTAGTCATTGCAGATAAGCATGCAATTCCTTCTCATGTTGCTGCTGATTTGCTTTCCCAGGTTCAATGAGTTTTTAATATGCTCTTATTTCCAGATCTCTTGTGCTTTCTTTCTACATTACTCATATCCTATGCACATAAATTATGATTTCCAAGCTGAGCATGGACCTGATAGCCAGGTTGTTCTTGTAACAGCTGACCATATAATTTTTAGCTTTTGTTTCTTTCCCTTTCTCTAAACATTTTAGTTCATGATGAACCTTATTTTTTCACTCTCCATTGAAAATCAATCTTCAACTAGTAGAATGGTCCCAATTTCCCAAAGAGTCAGGCTTGACTACCTGTACATTTTCATCCTAAACATTAATAGTTTAGAATGCATGAACTCTAAAGAAGGATTTTGTTAATAAATATTCTGAAAATTTTTATTTTCAATATAAAAAAGGGTGTTCTAAATACGCTTATTAATCCATAAATAAAATATAAGTTGATATTATGTTGTATATCTTAAATTTATAAGTAATACAACACTTTGTGTAATGAGAACAAGGCTAAAAAATTTTGATATGGAAGTAACATGTGTGATACACTTTAACATGATAATTTTTGGTATTTTATAAAAATATGGGAGTACACAAATCGGACCCTCCGATTTGTGTTTAAAAAGTTGAAAACAATTCAGAGTACACAAATCGGAGGGTCCGATTTGTGTTAAAAAATTGAAAAAACTCAGAGTACACAACTCGGACCATGCGAGTTCTTTGGTAATGAAATTTGGCTTCACAAATCGCATGGTCCGATTTGTAGCTGATGGAATTTGAAATCTGAAAAGTGGAACTCGGACCCTCCGTTTTTTTTTTATCTGCGTAATTCTTTTTTTACATCTTGAGAGACGCAACTCGCAGAGTCCGAATTCAGCTTCATCTGATCCCACAACAAGGTAAAGCACTCCTCTTCCCCATACAGAAGTCCAACACTTCCTTCACTTCCATATTCAAATTAAATTTCCTGAGAACAAACCCTTTCTTCATATCAGGCAGAGTTGTGAGCTATATTCACCTCAACCAATTTATGCCAGAAGCTAGCTAGCTGGTTTATGCATGGCTGTCAAAGATAAATAAAAAAGTGAAAGAAAAATTTGCAAAAACTATTACTAGTTTATCTGGAAAAAAGAGCAATGGATCATCACTAATGTATAGGACTCCACTTAAAAACTAATATTCACTTGAAATATAATATTTGGGGATACGCAATCTTTTGGCAAAATAGTTTAGTATAATCATAAAATTAAATATGAGAAGAAAAACATCTATATCAAGACTCGATGATATCTTAATGAAAACCTAATGATTCAGACAGTCTTTAGCAAAAGGTAACAATAGCTTCAATTATGAATATTTCGCATCCAAGATGCACCTTCTCATTACTATCAATGTTAAAACAGTGGTTAACCTTACAATCGAGTTGCTTTTGTGGCTGGCGACGAGGAGCCTTGGAAAGGCTGAGAAACGTTGAAACGCCGGCGACAAGATGAACAACGAGACGCCGGAAAGTGTGAATGAGACGAGAGTCGAGAGTCGAGTGAAAATCTAGTGGGCTAGTTGCAGTGAGTAAGAAGAGAGTTTGAGTCTGAAAATTAAGAATGAAAGACATTCCTTGAGAGGGTGAAAGATTGGTGAGAAAATTCACAAGATGAAGAAGTTCTTTAATTCTTTTTAGTTTTTTAGATTTTTATTTTGTATAAATGACTATGAGAGATTAGAGTTTGCGGAAGCATTAATAAGATTGAAACAATTATTTAGTGTGTATGAATAATTAAATGTGTTTTTGTTTTATTTTTCAAATTATTTAAAATTATAAGATTAAAGTTAATTGAATTTTAAACTTTGATTAATTTAAATAGATAGTTTGGCCTAATATAAAAAAGAGAAATTTATGTTATTTTATAAAATTAAATAAAAATATATTTTTTATTTTTACTAAATTATAATAGTGTCTTAGTAAAAGTATTGATTATATAATATTTTTAAGAAAAAATTAAATACTGACGTGGATAATATAATTCACATGTCATTTTGTTATTTGTCTATAATTTTATTATATCAGTACGTATAAATTTATCATTATATCGAAGTAAACACCATTTTTTTATAAGGATTTTCTTTGGTTTATAAATAAATTTCATTTAATTATTACTTCTCTGTTTGATATAATGGAAAAAATATTTATTTTATCGCACAATCTCCCTTTTTTTTGTTTCAAATGGGGAGATTTTTTATATGAGAGTCACTTAAATAAAGACGTTTAAAACGTCTTTTTTTAAAGATATTTTTTAGTAATTAAAATTTAACACATATAATTAATTAAATTGTGTTATTTTTGTTAAAATTAGGCCAAACAAATTAATTTGACAAAAAAATGGTGAATTAAATCTTGAATCGAACTAAATTAATATTATTTTTTATAAAAAATGACTACAATATTCTTATTATAAAAATGAATAAACTACTCATATTTTATATATATATATATATATATATATATATTAAAAACTTTAAATCCTAACCCTATAATGGCGAAGAAGTAAATGACTAGAATTTAGGATTCTCAAAATTAATATTATATAATAATTGTATTTTAATCATTTTCTATAATAAGGATGTTGTAGTCATTTTTTATAAAAAAATAATATTAATTTAGATCAATTCAATATTTGATTCACTATTTTTCGGTCAAATTAATTTGTCTGGCCTAATTTTGACAAAAATAACACGGTTTAATTAATTATATGTATTAAAATTTAATCATTAAAAAACATCTTTAAAAAAAACGTTTTAGACGTCTTTATCTGAGTGACTCCCTCTTTACATTTATGAATTGTGATCACATATTTTTTTCAAATATGATATCTTCCCGAATTTTCTTGTGCCGTAAATATATTGATTTTAGGTTAAGTACGATTTTGGTCCCTAAGGTAGGGGCTGAAAATATTTTTCGTTTTTGGCGTTTTTTCGCTACAAAATGGTTCCAAAGGTTTTAGTTTGTTTTAAAATGTCCTTTTTACCAAATTTTTTATTTTTATTACCAAATTACCCCTAAATAAAAAATTATAAAATAAAATATAAAAAAAAAAAAGAAAGAAAGGGATCGACGAAGGGGGAAGAAAGAGAATGGGAGGGGGCGGGGGAGAGGAAAGAAGGGGGAAGGGAAGGTAGCGCTGCCACGCTGCTGCCGTGCCGCAGCCTATGATGGAGAGAATCGGAAGGGAAAACAGCCACACACACGGATGAAGAGGGGGGAGGGAGACAGAGAGCAAGGGAGAAGAAAGAGATCAAAAGGAAGCGGGAGACCGCGTTCAGCGTCGCCGCCGCCACTCGCGCGCCACTCGCCATTTCTGCTCCTCCTCCTCACTTGGTCGTCAATGTTCCTCGTCATTGCTGCTTTTGCTTCTGCTTCTGCTTCTGTTTTTGCTTCTGGTTTTATTTTTGTTGTTGCTCTAATTTCATTATCCATTGTTGTTGTTAGTATTGTTCTTCTAGTTATTTACTTATTGTTGTTTTATTGTTATTGTTGTTTCACTACTTTTTGCTGCTGCATTCAGCTGCTGCTTTTGCATTCTGCATTTGTCTGCTTCTGTTTCTGCATTTTGAGGAAGAAGGGGAAGGGCATTTTTGTCTGAATGACGATTTTAAAACAAACTGAAATCTTTGGAATCATTTTGTAGCAGAAAAAAGGGCAGGGACAAAAAAAACTTTCAATCCCTACTTTAGGAAACAAAATCGTACTTAACCCATTGATTTTAATTACTTAATCGTATATACAGAGAATTTTATATTAACTTCAAATTTTATTGATCAATGATGCAGTTTTGATTTTTATTTTTTTGAAATTTAATTTAAAAGTAATATTAATTTTATTTTGGCATACATAGTCATTAATTAACTTTTTCACATGGAAAAGCAGTGTATGTTTTACTTGCTTTTTCTATATTAATTTTAATAATATATATAATCTAATAATTCCATTTTTTATTGATTTAATTAAGATAACTTTAAAATATGGTATCTAAAAAAATAGTTTCACCATATCATAGTTGTCAGAACTGAACTGGTGATCGAACTGGTCAGGTTATTGGATTACTGGGTTATTGGTTGAACCGATGGATCACTGGTTGAACCGATTGACCCAGTCCTTTCTAAATAAAAAATAAACATTAGTAAAAAATTTAAAATTAAAATTTTAAATACATATTTTCATTAATATTTTAAGAATATCTAGCTATTCTAAAATAATATAAAACATGAATAATAAGTATTTTGTTAATTTTATTCTATCATAAATATTTTTATTTTGTTTTTATATTAAAATAATTATTATTTCTAAATTTTAATAATTTATTAATTAGTTTATATCTATTATACTATTATATACTACAAATATTTATTAAAAAATAATATTAATAGATATTATATAATTATAAAAAAATAGAAATATAATTAATTTAAAAATGAATGAGTTTATAACTAAAATTAAAATAAATTAAGTAGAAGTAAACTATTTGATGAAATATATCTATATGTATCATAATTTGCATAAATTAAAATAAGAAATAAATCAGCTAAGTGGCAAATAAGGATAATTTTGTTGTGAATAACAAGGATTCGAACCCCAATTCACACATTTTGAGAAATTTTAAACTTCAAACGGTTCGGTCGAACCGACCTTATCAAGTTTGATCGGTTCTCTAAAGTTGCTCCAACCACCAGAGTGGGAAAGGCCATTAAAACTAAGAAACTGAATTCCCGTTACATTGGACCGTTTGAGATCCTGAAGAGAATTGGACCAGTGGCTTATAGGATCGCTTTACGTATTTTACGTATCGCAGCTTCGAAAATATACTCCTGACGCGAATCATGTTCCAGAGCCAAAATTGGCTTATAGGATCGCTTTACGTATTTTACGTATCGCAGCTTCGAAAATATACTCCTGACGCGAATCATGTTCTAGAGCCAGAATCGGTTCAAGTAAGAGAAAATCTGACTCTTCCAGTAACTCCAGTTAGGATTGATGACATCAGCATCAAGCGTTTACGCGGAAAGGAGGTCTCTTTAGTGAAAGTAGTTTGGAGTCGGGCTGGTATTGAAGAGCATACTTGGGAGCTCAAGTCAGATATGCAAAAGGACTACCCACACATCTTTTCAGGTAACTGAATCTGAATTTTGAGGACAAAATTCTTAATTAGGTAGGTAGGATGTAAACCCCGCTAGATTAGTAAATAATTAGTCAATAAATTAAATTTTAATAAAAAAATTAAAAATGTAAATATTATATTAAAATAGGATAAAGCTCATTAAAACGATAATTTTGACACTAATTTCGAAGAATTCGGCCCAAGATTTGGCCGATCGGACCGAACCGGTTGAACCAAATTTCAAACTTCCAAACCTCTATTATCATCTTCTAGTCATAAAATATAATAGTAAGCCTAGTAATTAGCTGAAGCTAGGAAAATGAGATAACTTGGGGATGAAGAAAAGGGTAAACATGATAAATGATAGGAGTATGATGTGAAGGCTGGAAGAGTTCATGATGACATGGCTATGATGAATGATTATGAAATGGATATGAATGTGATAAATACTTATGTGGCTTATGCATTTAATGTTATCTGAGATACGAGTTTTCCTGGACAGAATACCGTGGCTTGCCACCACGTGTACCAGGTTGAGACTCGATACTCTGTTGACTCTACGTCGTAAGGGTGACCGGGCACGTATAAATTCCCGGGAATAGTTATCCCCCATTGAGTAAAATTATATATGAATGTATGATTTATGAATGAAATGAGAAAATCTATGCATAGACTCATGGGGATGCGCGACGAGGGATAGTTTAAGGGTTTCGGACTTGTCGGGTTGGCATGATAACCGACAGATGAGCCTCATCAGCCATAGGACAGGCATACATCATGTGCATTCTGTTTGTTTGTTTGCTATGCATTATCTGGGAATGCCTAACTAAATATATTATGTTAACTGTAGTAATTGCTACTTGCACTACTTGCCTTCTACTTGTGATTGAAATTGTCTGTTTGTCTGTCTTTACTAAATCATTGGTGATGGAGGAACGGAGGAAAGGCGGACAGGTTTTGTGTTAAAGTTAGGTTTAAGTAAGTTTAGAATTTCCTAGACACCTACCCCTTTTATGGTTTCTGATTAGTAACTTAAGCTTTATAATCTGAGTGTCGGCGTTCTAGGATTGCCTCTGGCATTCCCAGGACCTTATATATTATGTACGTGGCACCTTTACCATGCTGAGAACCTCCGGTTCTCACCCCATACTGTGTTGTTGTTTTTCAAATGCAAGTCGAGAGACACCTCGCTAGGCGTCTGGACTTCTGAAGCAGAGTGGTTCCTGGGTTCTTTTGTTGTTTGTTTATGTATGTATGTACTTAGCTTTCTCTCCAAATAACTTGTTTATTTTGTTCCTCTTAGAGGTTTAAGGAGAGTTAAGGTTTTTTATCCTTGTATTTTGGGTTGATGGGAGATGTATATATGTATGTAAATATTCTCCGCCCAGCGTTGGCTTTGCAGGCTGAGTTAGGAGCTAGTTATTCTATATCATTGACTCTCTAATCTCACTTTCTGTTTAATTATACTTGTAAAGCTTACGTTTCTTAGCACGCAAATAATCTCGTTTCCTGAACGTTGCGCTTTTTATTTTGCGGATTTTGTTTCACCCGTTTTTCAAGGCTCCTAGGTATTATAATCTTTCTACTACTGTATGTATATATTTTATTTTAGAGGTCGTAATACCTCATCACCTCTATTTTACGGCTTAAGCGTAAAGCTCTGTGTAGTAGGGTGTTACATTATACATAAAATACAAGGTGGAGAATCTATATACATATATAAATATAAACAAAATATGTTCTTGAGTCCCAAGAGTTCTTCGCTTCATCCGAGTCAGACGCCTTGATATATGTATCTTTGGAATTCTTCTCTCATATTTATCTCTTACGCGAGTGATGAGATTTTCTGTTTAATGCTTTGCTTAACTTTTCTTCACAGGCTTCTAGTTAAAATTTCTTTCAACTATTATTATATATATTTTTATTTTTAGAGATCGTAATACCTTGTCACCTCAGTTTTATGACTTAAGTATAAGACTCTGTGTGGTAGAGTGTTACAGAAGGATTATTGACTCCAAGAGTGATCAATAGCAACTAGATTCGGTAGAATGATGGGTGAAGATTAGGAATACATTTATTCTTGGAGTCACCATCAATAAATTTTTCCACGTATATATATTTATAATTTACATATAAATACTTGAGAGAGTTTTAGTTACCTTAAAAAAACTCCTTCAATTCAACAAGGTTGCTATGTATATGATTCGGTAGAATGATGGGTAAAGATTAGGAATACATTTATTCTTAGAGTCACCATCAGTAAATTTTTCCACGTATATATATTTATAATTTACATATAAATACTTGAGAGAGTTTTAGTTACCTTAAAAAAACTCCTTCAATTCAACAAGGTTGCTATGTATATCCTCATATCAGAGTCACACACACAGTTCTTTGTCATCAATGTTTGATGATGTGTTGTTGTAATCATATATATATAGAGGTGTTCATAAAAAACTAAAATGTAGTTAATCGGTTAAAAAATTATAACTACATTTTGGTTAACTAAAAGCAAATTTAAAAAATCAATTTTTAACCAGTTAACCAAAACTAAAACCAAATTAAAATCAAAACTTAATTAAAACTGGTTTTATTCAAATTCCAAAATTAGTTTTTACATACTCTCTCTCTCTCTCTTTTTCCCTTCCTCTCTCTTTCTCTTTCCCTTCCTTCTTTCTCTTCTTCTTCATCATCTTCTTTCTCTCTCTCTCCTCTTTCTCTCCCTTCTCTCTCTCTCTTTTCCTTCTCTCTCTCCTTCCTCTCTCTCTCATTTTCCTCTTTCTCCTCCTCCTCTTTGTCTCTCTCCTTCTCTCTCTTCCCCTCTTCTCTTTGTCTTTCTTTCTCTCCTTCCCCTCTTTCTCTCCCTCCTCTCTCCCTATTTCTCTCTCTTCTTTCCCCCCTCTCTCTCCCCCTTCTTTCTCCTCTCTCTCTCTTCTCTTTCCCTCTTTCTCTCCTCCTCTCTCTCCCCTGTCTCTCTCTTTCCCCTTCTCCCTCTCTTTCTCACTCTCTCTCCCCTCCCTTTTTCTCTCTCTCTCTCTTTATCTTTCTCTCTCCTCTTCCCTTCTTTCTCCACCTTCCCTTTCTTTCTCTCTCTCTTGTCTCTCTCTCCTTCTCTCCATCTCTCTCCTTTGCTCTCCTCCCTCTTTCTCTTTCTCTCCTTCTCTTTCCATGTCTCTCTCTCCTTCTCTCCCCCTCTCTCTCTTTTTCTCTTTCTCTCTCTGTCTTTATCTCCTTATCTCCCCCTCTCTCTTTCTCTCCTTCTCTCTCTCTACTCATCTTTCCCCTTCCCCTCTCTCCTCTCCTCTATCTCCTCCTCCTCCTCTCTCTATCTCTCTCTTACTTCTCTCTCTCTCTTCCCCCTCACTCTCTCTCCTCTCTCTTCCTTTTCCCTTCTCTCTCCCTCTCCCCTTTCCCTCTTCTCTCCCTCCCCTTCCCCTCTATCTTTCTCTCTCTATTCCTTTTCTCTCTTTCTATCTCTCGCTCCTCTCTCTTTTCTTTTCTTCTTTCTCTCTCCTCTTCTTCCTTCTCTCTCCTTCTCCTCTTTATTCTCGTACTCTCTCTTTTCTCTTTCTCTCAGCTTTCTCTCACTCTCTATTCCTCTCCTCTCTCTTTTTTCATCTTCTCTCCAAAACAAGAGAGAGAGAAATAGGAGAGAGAAGAGAGAGAGGAGGATGAGAGAGAATAGGAGAGAGAGAAGAGAGATGAGAAGAGAGAAGAAGGAGAGGAGAGAGATAAGAGAGAGAGAGAGAGAAAGAAAGAGAGAGGGAGAGAGAGAGAGAGAGAAAGAGAGAAGGAGAGAGAGAAAAAAAAAGAGAAAGGGGAGGGAAGGAGAGAGAGAGTATGGGGAGAGAGAGGGAGAGAATGATAGAAAGAGAAGGAGAGAGAGAGAGAGAGAGAGAAAAAAAAAAGAGAAAGGGAGAGTGAAGGAGAGAGGGAGAGGAGGGGGGAGAGAGATGAAGACAAAGAGAGGGGAGGGGGAGAAAGAGGGGAAGGGGAGAGAGAGAGAGAGAGAGAGAGAGAGAGAGAGAGAGGAGAGGAGGGGGAGAGAAAAGGAGAGAGATGGAGAGAAGAAGATAAAAAGAAGTTACTCGTATCATTTAGAAAGAAAATTATTTATATTAGAAAAAATCATTTATAGAAAATGCTGAAAAGATATAAGAAAGAAAAAAAACGAAGCAATGGAAGGGATTTCATTATTTACAAATATTACTCGTATCATTTAGAAAGAAAAACAATAATTTTTAGATTAAAAAAATTCAATTTAAAAAAAGGTTAAAATTTTGGATTTTTGTATATAAAAAAATTAATTTTTGTGTAAAAATCAATTTTTAGGTGTAAAAACAAATTTTTTGGTATAAAAATTAGTTTTTGGTGTAAAAGACTGGTTTTTTGGTCTAAAAACCGATTTTTTTGTGTGTAAAAATCGGTTTTATTTTAATAATCGGTTTCATATTTTACTAACCGATTAATAATCGATTTTATCATGTACAACCAATTTGGTTAACTAACTAAGACTATATTTTTTGTTAACTAAAAAATTGGTTTAGTTTTTAGATTAACCAAACCATAAACACCCCAATATATATAGAGAGGAGCGAAACTTAGTTGAGGCAATGGGGCAATGACCCTCCTAAATTTTTTATAAAAAAATTAATAGTACCTTTTCAAAAAGTAAAAAATAGTTTAGTTGGCTTAAATACTTTACTATGATTTAAAATACTCAAATTTAATCTTCATCTCTTACTTTTATTGCACAACAGTTTTTAGTTTTAAATATTAAAAACATGTTAGATTTTGACTGAACTGTGTGGACTTTTATTGGCTTTCACATAAAAAAAAAGATAAGAATAAAAAAAAATCATCTAATAATCAAATCAAATAAAAAAAATTATCTATTCAAATAAATTAGGACAAGTAACACTCCCTAAATCTTTGAGTTCAAATATAAAAAATTAAATATTTTTTATTTTTATTTATTTAATTTAATATTATTTTATATTTTATTATTTATTTAATTTAAATTTGTATATGATAAAAATATTAAAATATCTAATAAATATTGATATTATTATATTATTATAAACTATTTTATATTTTTATTTATAAACTTATTTATTTATTATTTTATTAGTAACAAACTTAAAAATTAATTATATTTATAAGTTTTATTTTAATACAAATATTGTTATTAAACTTTTATGTTAAATTTTTTGTTTCTCCAAAATTTTGTTTCAAGCATTTAAACTATTATGTATTGAAATCTACTTTCCTTTCTTTTTTTTAGTTTATATTTTTTTGTCTGGCAATGGTTTTCTAGGTTGGATTGTACATTGATATGAATTATAAGTAATGAAGAATGCGATAAAAATAAATTTATGTGTTGGCTTTCCTAATAAGCTAATATCTTTGCCTTTCTTAAAGTTCTTTTAATATTTCTAAATGGAAGTTAAAAATAAAAATTAAAGATAGAATACCATGATAAAAAAATTAGATCTGCAAAGTGCAAACCCCAAAACATAGTTAAATAGAAATCCAAGTAAAAAATTTTATTAAATTTTTAATTTAAAGAAAAATCCTAGTTAATTTTGGTATAGAAATTTTGAATTTGAAAACATTGATAAAAATTATGTTGAATTTTGATTTATTTGATTCTCATTTAAATTAATCACTACATAAGTTAAAGTTCTGTTTGAAGTTATATTCGAACTTTAATCTGATTTTTAAAGTTTCAATTTACTTAGTTTGATTTTTTAACTTAGGTATCTGTGACTCATATTAGGGTTTTAAGTGTTTAGTTGAAAAAAATAAGGTAAAAAAAATTCAATGGTCACATCAAATAGTCGCTAGAATGTATAATGTAACAGTCGTTAGTCCATCTCAGCATGTCGTTAACGATTTTGTGAGACAGTGACAAAAATAAGATTAGGAACCAATGTGAGTCATAACTATTAAGTTGGGAGACTAAATTGAGTAAATCGAAATTTTTGAAATTAGATTGAAACATAGTTGTTAGAACCGAACCAATGATCGAACCGGTCAAGCTACTGGTTCACTAGTTTATTGGTTCAACCGATAAATCACTGGTTGAACCGATAAAATCGGTCTCACGTAAATGTAAAATATAAAATAGTTAAAAACTTAAAATTAAAATTTGAAATACATATCTTCACTAACATTTTATGAAGAATCAAGTCTCAACTTCTAAAAATAACTAATATAAAAAAATCATAAAATTTTAATACTACAATAGTATCTTATTTTGACACAATAAAAAAATAATTAATTCACAAAACATATCATCTAACTATAATATCAGTAGATTTTAACACTAACATCAACACAAATAACCTTAATCACAATACTAGTAATAAAATAGATCAAGTAAATTAATAAATTTTTAGTGAAATTTATATTTATATTTATATTAATAATGGTATATAATTAAAATATAATTAATTTTAAAAATAGAAAAAAAAATTAAAATAAATTAGATATTTATGTATACTATATAATTAGTATTTGTCAAATATAATACTTAGAAGTGCAATGGCTAAGTGGCAAGTAGAGGCTGCTTTTGCTCCAAGGTTCTTGGTTCAAGACCTTGTGGAGACATTTTAAAAATTTCTTCAAGCAGACCAGTTCGGTTAGACCGGTTTGTACCGGTTTTATTCCTTAAACGGTTAAAGGAGTAAACCAAACCGAACTAGGGTTCGATTCTAGTCTGGTTCACTAGTTTTCCAATCGAACTAGCCGATCCAGTTCGGTTTTTACAACTATGGATTCAAATACGAATATAATTTCATAGACCAATAAGTATTATCTCTTTGTTGACAATTAAGTTGTTTTAATGGTAATTAAGATCTAATGATGGTTTATAATAAAAGAAGCATTCTTTTGCAACAATGAACCTATACTAGTAGTTAGGGGTGTTCATAGATTAGATCATATCCATATAAATCTACAGTATTTATCCGTATCTGATATGTAATTTGAGGATATGATCTGATTTGTAAGATGATCGGATTGGATCGAATCGGATCCACACTCTAATCAGATAGAAGTAAATATGTTTACAAAAGTAAACAAAAAAAATTATTGACTTTTTTTTATAAAAATATAATTTTTTAATATTTTTTATTTTATGGATATATTTGATATCTGATCCAAACATAAAAAGTGCGAATATCGAATTTGATCTAATGAGTTTAGTGCGGATTAGATCGAAATTTCATCCATATCCCATCTGTAAACACCCCTAGCAATAATAACTAAAAAATTATAATGATTATATTTTTAACTAAGAGGAAGTGCCAAAAAAAAAAGTACTAAATACAAGAACATTTAATCAAATATTAAAAGAAAATTTTACTTTAAAACAGTTGGACTTTTTTTGCTCATATATATATATATATATATATATATATATATATATATATATATATATATAATGTAATAATAATAATAATATGATAATTGTTTTATATATCATACAAATATAAACGTTTTTTTTCTATGATCTTAAGAAAGATTTTGTAAGACCCTAACCTTGTTATCGATTTTTGTAGTGTTAGCTCTCATATTATCAATTTGATTCATATATAATTCGGATGATAAAATATTTATTCATCAAATTAATATTTTTATTCATCATAAAATATTTATAGAATTACTCATAGATAAATTTTGGAAAAAAAACATGATTTTTAATTTTATTTTTATTTTTTAATAATATTAATTTTTGACCGTATATAATTACTCAATTATTTTTTAATCATATATAAATAAATTACTCTTAATAAGACTTTTTTGTGTTATTCAATTATCTTTTTTAAAAAATAATTAATTATTAAAATAATTAAACTTTTCACAACAAAAATAATAAAAAAATTATGAACGAAAAAAATTAACTATCCTGATAATTTTTTGTATTTTTATTCATATTTTAATTATAAACATAAATATACTTTAATTATATTATTTATGAAATGTGACTATAGATGCAGATAAAATTTAGTTATATTACTTATATATAGTTTTATTGTATTGTATTGCTTATAAAGTTAGATTATAATTATGACAATAGAATTGTTCTTGTATTTTTATATGTGTGACTAATTGGTGGTGTTAAAATATTACTCTTAATTATAAATAAGGTTTATAATTTAAAAAATCAAAGACTCAATTAAAAAGATACGAAAAAATAATGTTAAAATATTCTAACTCTTTAAAATAAAAATATTCGAAATTCAATTAAAAATTATTTAAAATTTAAACTCAATAAAAATTTATATTCAATGTGTTTTGTATTAAATATATTTAATAACCTATTATATCATATTGGCTGAAATTAGTTTTTATAATGTTAATTTTTTAATAACACTTTATTAGAAAAAATCATCTTTTCAGAATTTTTTTAAAACTAATTAATATTATATATATTTTATTACATTACATCTTGTTATAAAAAATTATTTATTTCTAATGCTTATATTAAAAATAAAAACAAAATTTAAATTAGTAAAATTTAATCTATAATATAATAATAATATAGTATTTATTTTATATATTATACGAATAAAAATTAATTATTTTTTTATTTATAAAAATTTTAAGAGCTTGTTATATATATATATATATATATTTTATGAATGTGATATATTTTTTTATATAAATAATCTTTTAAAAAAAATCTAATAGTTAATCTATTCCTTTTTTTGTTTTAGTCTAAATTAAATGTTTTTTATTATTTTTGGAAAGAAAATTTTTTGAGAAATTTAATAATATGTGATGAGGAACACCGAATAAATTATACGAAAACCAATTAAAACACAACATGAAAACATCTTTAAAAAAAGACGTTTTAAGTGTCTTTATCTGAGTGGCCTCCTTAAAAATTTATCTATTTTAATGAACTTAGATATCGATGCATGCTTAATTTAAGAAAGGAGAAATACAAAATATAATCAAAAGCATGATAGAATCATGGAAGGTATATACTATCAGAAAAAAGTATAGGGTACCAACATATTATCTATTAACTTATTGTCAACAATAATTAATTATTATATTTTAAACACATATATAAAGAGACACATTCAAAAAATATTTTTATAAAGACACTTCCATTAAACACAGTCATAAAAAAGACATTTTTATTAAACACATCCACAAAAACACTTTCATTAAACACAGTTATAAATAAAAGTTAGCAGAAATTGACAGAAATACCATTAGTAACATAGCGGGATTGATACTATAAATATGACTTGTATAATGAACAGAGAGTAAATATTATCAACATGCATTAATCCCAAAATCTTTTCTAATATGATATTATTATTGGATTTTGTTATTGTCAACCATTCAAACTATTATGTATTGAAGTCTACTTTTTTTTCTTTCTTTTTAGTTTTTTTTTTTCTATATAACCATGTAACCAAGTTGGTCCAAACTAAAAATAAATAATGCGCTTTCAATCTCATTAAATAAACGTGATTTCTATGCGTCCCATACAAACGAAACAACTCTTCATTCGCGCTTCATTATGAAGAAACATTCCTTCTTCTACAACACACATGAAACCGCTCTGTCTCTTCAAATCTCTCTAAAAATCACTCAAACTTCAGTCAAGTTCTTTATGAAAACCACTACTCCAGCAGAATCGGGAGAAAATTTGGCAAGGAAGAACAAAAAAAGAACGAAAACAGCATCACAAACTACAAAAGGTATGAAAAAAACTATTGTTCATCTGAAATCTTGCAATGTCGCATTTCTCTTAGTTGTATTTTAGGTTTACTGAATTTATTTTCTTCATTTAGTAGATCAAACTATTGTGCATGCATTTCTACAGTATAACTAGGTTTTGGAATGAAATTTATTATTTTTTTCATTTAGTTCAGTACTTGTTTTACATGAAGAAATACTTCATTTTCGTTTTACTAGTTTGATTTGCTTCGTTTAGTAGATTGAACTATTGTGAATGATTTTTACGGTATAACTAGGCCTTGGAATGAAATTTGTTATTTTCATTCAATTTAGTGTAACTAGGACTTTAAGATATACATGCTTGTTCTTATTGGTGTGGATATTTAACTAGAGCTTTGTTACTATCTTCAGTACTTCTTATGAATGGAAGAATACTATTCTTATTGATTGAAAGTTTATCATCATTTATTAACCACATAAAAGTTTTTCAGTTCGATGGCCTTTTTTATTTTGATCTGTGCATGAATGAGTTTCGGTGTGGTAGGTTCTGGCATTTTAATTAGCTTGATTAAGATATACATGCTTGTGTTTGTTGATGTATTCAATAAGTTTTGTTTAGGACAATTGACATTAGAGACAACTCTTTCATTTTGATAAGGCATACTACTGTAAGATTGTCTCATTATATTGGATAGATTTCAGCATGAATGGTAGTTGACTTTGATACTTAAAGAAAGATATCAAGTTTCAGTAAGAGTTTTTAAAGAAACCAATCTACAAATGTCATTTTGAAAGAACACCTAACTGATGAAATTTGAAAAACTTTTCTTCTGGAAGATGTTGATTTGATTAAGATATATGTGCTTGTTCTTATTTGTGTGGATAGTTTAACTAGAGTTTTGAAAATGATTGTTACTATCTTCAGTACTTCTTTTGCATATAGGAATACTATTCTTGTTGATTGAAAGTTGATAATCATTTATTAACCACATGAACGTTTTTTGGTATGGTGACCTTTGTGATTTTGGTTCTGTGCATGAATGAGTTTTGGTTCGGTAGCTTGTGGCATTTTAATTGACTTGATTAAGATATACATGCTTGTGCTTATTGGTGTATTGAGTGAAGTATTGACCAAACCTTTTCATTACAGCAAAACAGAACAAGACAATGGCAAAAATGAAAGAGAAGGCACATTATAACATAAGCAAATTAAATATATTTATCCGCTTTCATTCGAATAATATCTATTTTGTATTATAAATATATCCTCACATTCTGTTTTAAAACTTGCAGAAAACTCATTATTGTAGATGCCAAATAAAGGTAATGGCAACAATGTACATGGATATGACTCAAGAAAAGAAAGATATAGTGGAAGAAATGGGATTTGGTGGCCTGGCACATGTCCCAGAAATGAATTTCTCTCATGCGTTGTTGAGAGAATTGATTGATCACTTTGATGAAGAGAAAGGATGCTTGAAAACTCTCCAGAGCAGAATATACATAACTCTTCGGAAAGTAGCCGCTGCTCTAGGCATAACCAACGGAGGTAATACACTTTCCACTTACTGCTTATTTTCAATTCATTGGTTTACAGAAAATTAAACTGAGCCTTTTTGACTGATTTGTGCTACTAAAATATTGTAGGTAATCGTTTTGATGATAAGGTTGATTACAACAATCTGAATCCAGAAGATAAGAAAATATTTGACAGCGTCAAAAATATTTCCTTGGCCACTTTGACAAGGAATGTACTGGATATGAGCATAGAAGGGGAGGAGAACCAGAAAAAGTTCAAGAAGACTTTTGTTGTCTTCATACAAAAGTGCTTCTTCCTGCTCACAACAGTAAGTGTGGCCTCTTCAATCCACAAGCCATCAATCTTTCATGTGGACAACATTTGAGAATGGGATTAGGTAAAACATGTGCTCAACTTCTTGATGAAAGAAGTTGAAAACAAAAGAAAAGGGAAGAAACAGTCTGTTGATGGTTGTGTTTTCGTGTTGATGCTGATATACTTTTACAAAACCAAGTTCTCTGGCCCATTTGCACCTCAGGCTCCCCCAACACCTTGAGTGGCACATTGGACAAAGCAAATGATGGTTGAACGGATTTCTAGAGAAGCAATAGAACCATTGATAAATACTCTACTAAAATTTTCCCTAAAATTTGGTTTCAAATGCTTTTAAAATCTCTACTAACTAAAAAAACTTCTATTTTAGGTTATAATTAATTTATTTGTCCTACTGACAATTGTTCACCATATAAACCTTATTTGGTTCGGTGGGCTCGCTCCCTTTGCTTCACCTGATTCTTACTATGTTCAATTGAGTCCTTGTGCATGCAAAAATGTTTCTTTGATCATTGAATAATCATCATGTTTTATGGCTTTTTATTCAGCACATTAGTATCATTCGGTAAAGTGGTTTGCTCATGTTGATTAAATGGTTATTACTATATTTCTCATTAAATAATTGACTCCTTGTTTCTGTTTTAGGGACTTCTGTACAAAAAAAGAAAAAAAGAATGAAAAAACAGAAACAAAGAAGTTGGATAAAAAAGAAAAGGGAAAGAAAATTAAAAAGAAAATTATCAATCTGGATTCTTCCTCGCAAGAAGAAAGATTTTCTGAATCTGAATCTCAATCTGAATCCGACAAAACACCACCGGCAAAGAGAGCAAGACAAATGAATGTGGTTGATGAGAATGATTCACAATCAGCAACTGAAACTGAAAGCATTCCCACGGATTCAACAAGCAAAAGTGAATCCGAAAACCAGTAAGTTTAATGTTCATATTGATTTCATTTAACTTGTATTTGCTTAAATTCATTCTTATACACTTGTTCTTATGTATTGTAGAGAAGAAGAAATCGAAAAAACTAGAACAAAGAAAAGAAAACAACCACCGAAGGTGGTTAAAAATAGGGGTGAGCACGGGTCGGTTTGGTTCGGGTTCATGTCAAAATTAAAACCGATCCGATCAAAATATAATTGGCTCGGTTTGGTTCGGATTTGCATTTTTTTGTATATGTATCCGAACCAAACCAAACCGATTAAAAACGGATTGGTTCGGTTCGGGTAATTGGGTACCCAATGACTTTGAAATTCATAAAAAAAAAAAAACAAATTTTTATCTTAAAAATTCAACAAGTATAATAAACATGTAACATCAATAGAAATAATCCAAACATGTTAAACATCAAATACATTAAAAATTAAACTCATTAAAATCCAAACATATTAATAATGAATAATCATTGTCTAATAGAAAAGTCATATATATTTTTTTATTTTTTTATTTAATTAATATATGATCGGGTTTGCGGGTTGGTTCGGGTTTCGCACCCCCAAAACCGATACCCGAACCAATCACTAACAAAAATTATCGGTTTGGTTCGGGTTGGACCCGATTACCCGTTGGTTTCAGAACCAATTTAATTAGTTCGGTTCGAATTCAGACGGGTAATTGGGTACCCACTACGGCTAGGGGCGGAGCTAACCTCAATGTGAGAGAGGGGCCAAAAAATTAATTTTATATTTAAAATAAAATAAAATAAAATATTTAGGGGGGCTAAATTAAATTTTATGTATAATTTATAAAGAAAAATTGACGGTTGGGGGAGGCCATTACACCCCTTACCTTCTATGTGGCTCCGCCCTTGTCGCTACCCGTGCTCACCCCTAGTTAAAAGACAAACAAAAAAAAGAAGCATGTGCCGACAAATTCATAGAGCACAAGCAAATCTGAAAGCCAGTAAGTATTGTTCAGCAAATGCATTTCTTTCGGTTCGGTGTTCTTCAAATTTTGGATTCTGCCTTTTAATTATTTTTAGTTCGGTGGTGTTTGTCAATTTGGTTGAATTGATTGTTATTTTCTTGTTCTTGCTTATATTTTTCTTGGTTATAAATTCGATGCATTTGTTTGTCTTACAGAGAAAAATAAATTGAGAAAACACCCATAATAAAAAGAAAACAACCGCAAAGGTTGGTAGAAAAACAAACCCAATCTAACAGGGAGTAAGTTTCTCGAATCAGATTTTCTTTTATTGATATTTTCGTTTTAGGTGTGTTGATACTTATTTTATGAACTTTCAGAACTGAACAAGAAAAAGATAATGCTGCAGAAAAAAGAAGGCAAGCCTTGGAGACAATAAGAGAAAAAAAATAAAAAAAGAAATAATGGAGCTCAGTCAACACACATTGCTCTGGATCAGTTTGCCTCAACAGAAGAACGAAATAAATCCTCTCAAACGTAAGATTCAATTTCTTATGCTAAGTTTTTTCGTTTCTTTGCTTATTTTTGCTAGAACCTTTTGTAATTCTTCTAGATTCAATTAATAATACTAATTATTCTAGTTACTACGTAGGTTTTGACAATGTGGAAGCCATCCGTTAATCCAATTAATTATGAACACATGTAGAAGAAGTTAAACAGTTCCCTGCGTTTCATATTCTTCGAAGGAAGAGAAACAGAGACATCACTTAATACCTTCCGTAGACCTTCAAAATTCTTAGAATATTGTTGGAAGAACCACAAGTACTTACTGTGTTCTTTGGGTTCTTCAAATTTAAGCTTTCTCTCTCTTGTTAGTGTAATCTAAAAATACATTTTTGTCTGTGGATCGATGGGAAGCGGAAGAGTGCAGTTGAAGAGGATCGAGAACAAGATTAATAGGCAAGTCACGTTCTCAAAGAGAATTATTTTTCTATTTTTTTTTTCTAGCAGCAGAGGAAGAAGAAGAACAACTCGAGCATGGCACAAACGCTAGCGATGCCCCTAGCTCCCTCTCTCGCCCTAATCTCGAGTTAAATCTCAATTTGACCCCTGAAATTTAGACCGATACTTAGAATGACCCCTACAATTTCGTTGGCCCCAATTAGAACCCCCAAATTTGTAATTGTGGCTCTGGCTTGCCCCTGCGATCATCTTCATCAGCAGAATGCTGATCTAATGCAATTACATGATATGGTGGACACTACTTAAATAATGGCGCATTGGTTTCGCGCCTAAACCCTTTGAAAACCACGTCGTTTCAATTTTTTGTGGGTTAAAACTCTCTTTTTTTCCACTAGGACGATCATAAGTTGCAAAACATCAAGAAAACCCTTACACTACGTGGTTTTCAAAGGGTTTAGGCACGAAACCAATGCGCCGTCATTTAAGTAGTGTCCCCCATTTTATGCAATTGCGCTAGATCAGTATTTCAGTGACAGAGATGATCGCAGGGGTAAGCTGAAGCTATAATTGCAAATTTGAGGGTTCTAATTGGGGCCAACGAAATTGTAGGGATCATTCTGAGCATCAGGCCAAATTTCAGGGGTCAAATTGAGATTTAACTCCCCTAATCTCAAACCCAAGACCTCTTTCCAGAGCCATCTATTTCCCTGTTCTCAACCCTCCCAAGGTAACATAAAACAAACTCTACCTTACATTTCTGAAATTTCTTTGTTTACTTTCGAATTTGTGTGCTCAGGTGAGAGGGTTAAGCATAGAGTGCGCTCGAGTTGGCGGAGTGGAGATTCCGAACAACAAGAGAATCGAGTTCTCGCTACAGTACATCCATGGAATCGGAAGGAGCAGAGCTCGCAAGATTCTCTGCGATATAAGCATGGACAACAAGGTCACTAAGGATCTCAGCGAAGAGGAACTCATCACTCTTAGAGATAAAGTCTCCAAATACGTCATTGAAGGCGATTTGGTTAGTTTCCTTTCGCTTAAACCATTCAATTAATTAAGAAGAAAGTTTACTTTATTGATGTGTTTATTGATTTTCTCAGAGGAGGTTTAATGTGCTGAATATTAGGAGATTGAAGGAGATTCAATGTTACAGAGGATAGGTAGATAGGTACGTTTGCTGAAGAAGGCAAACGAAATCTCAGTGCTATGCGATGCCGAAGTCGCACTCATCATCTTCTCTACCAAAGGCAAGCTCTTCGAATATTCCAGCGATCCCTGGTTCGTACCTCTTCATTCTCCCTCTCTCTAATCCAATATCACCTTTACTTAATTTCACTGCTCATAACTATACATAATATGGATCTTGATTAATTAGTGAAATTTTAATTTCTGTGTGGAAATTACTTAATTAAGAACGCCACCGATTATCTGTTTCACATTAAGAGTACTGTCCACATGCAGTAGTAGGAGTATATATGCTTTTACATTTCCTATTTCCTCTTATATATATGCTTTCTGTGTGTAACAAACTCTGCTTTATGCTTGATTAAATTTGATTAGCTTTCATATTCCTAATTAAGATAGTATTTTGTTGAACCAGATTGGGGTTGGGTGCTTATTAGAGAAGCTAATAAGGCTAACAATTTGAATTTTTCTTTATGAATAGGGATGGATCATATCATTGAGTCTTCAAGCAGGTAACCTCCTAATCGCCGATTCAGATCCATTAAGAACTCAGTCGCCACACACCAAAACCCTAATCTCTCTGAGAGCGACTTCGCATTCCACTTTCAGCAGGTTCGTTCCCTCTCAGTTCCCTCCGTTAATGTCTATTCTCTTCACTCTTCGTGTTTCCTTCAATCTTCTGCGATTTCCAGATCTATTGCTTGTTGATTTTCATTCCTTGTTTCGGCTTCATTTCTTTTCTGTCACTCTTTTGATTTGTCCGTGTTATTCTTATTATATCTCGTGATCTGATTAGCTTGTATTCAGCATGTTGTGTGGAAAATTGGATTATCATTGTTAAAAAACATGGGAAGTTCTCTGTTCTTAGTATGAATTTGATGTAAACGGATTTTCATTGTTAAAAAACATTGGAAGGACCTATTTTTTTTTATTGTTTTAGAGAGCTTGTAGTTTTCTTATTTGAAACATTGAACATTTAGCTTTTGAGTTGGAGCTGAAATGTGTCAGTATAATAAATGAAACTAATGAATTCTTTGTTGGATGTTAATTATAACTGAGATTTTTATTTTGAATGAATGGAAGAGATGGGTGAGGAGGTGAAAGCAATTGTTCCCGAGTCTGTGCTTAAGAAGCAAAAGAGGGAAGAGGAATGGGCCTTGAAGAAAAAGGAGGAGCTTGATGCTGCAAAGAAAAAGAGAGCTGAGAGCCGCAAGCTCATTTACAGCAGGGCAAAGCAATATGCAAAGGAATACCAGGAGCAGGTTGCATTTCACCTTAATCTATTTCCCCTTTTCTCTATTTTAATGTTCGTTTCTGTTTTCTTTTATTGCGCTTTGCATTTTTCTCCGCCACATTGACTGGCTTTTATATTACAGAAAAAGGAGCTGATAATCGAAGAGACTACGATGCACTGCATTGCCATTGATTTGTCATTGCAGTGAGGATTTTAGGTTTCCTTTGTAAGAGACTTCATAATCCAAGAGACTAGGATGAATTGCCATTGATAAATAATTGTAGTGATATCAAAACACTTAATATGTTGCTTTACTTAATTGTTGTGCATATGTGATATCAAAACTTAAATCTACCTAATAATTTATACTTATTTAAATATTTCATGTACAGATATTGGATTAACAATATGGAACACCAAAAAAAGGATAACTAAATAAATTAAAATAAAATTTAAAGAGGTTGAGAAGGTTGGTGGAAAGGACTTGCCACTATGCAAAGAGCAATATGTGGCCTTTTTGGACTCGCTCATTCTTGGGGAGGTAATTATGAAGTTTTGATGGTGGCAGATTTGATCAACATGTTTAACATTTTCATCAGTTTTGTTGTTGTATGTACTGTTTATCATGTTATGTGCTTAAGTTTTTGTGCTTTGGTGTTGTAGTGGGAAGATCGGATGCCGAGAAGGCTTTTCCGCTATGACGTTACTGCCTGTGAAACTAAGGTCTGATTTCTCTGCCCTCTTTATTTGATGTTCTCTAGTTATCTTGATAAACTACTTGCTCTGCACTAGGCTTCATGTGAATGGTAACTAAATTCACAAGGATAATTAGAAAAGATAAGATAAAGGAGTAGTTTATGCCAAGGTTAATGATACCAATAGGTGCATGTTCTTTCCCAAGGATAAGATAAAGGTTAATGATACCAAGATAAGATAAAATAAGATAAGATAACTAAATTATTAAGTATTCATATTTAACAAAATCACGTTAAATTACAGCCCAAACTAGAACAAAAAAATGTTCAAATTTGCTTTTTTTTTTTAAATATTTACAATTGATAAATACTAAATAAAATAAATTTAGACTATTTTTACAATTTTTTTTTGTGTATCTCAAACATTATTGCTCGTTAAAATTAATATTAAATTTTCAATTAGCATAAATGAGAAACAAAATAAATCTATATTTTGGTTAAAGATTTTTCTTTTAACACTAAATTTTAGAATATCCAAGATCTAACCCATATTATCAGTTCTCAACAAATTTCACATTAATCTAATTATAACAGAAAAGTGAAAATAAACAACTTGAAATACACATTAATCTGTAGAAATAATTAGCTTTAAAATAAATAAAGCAATGGTTGAGAATTGATTGGTTTAAGCTTTCACACACCAACTTCTTGCTAAGCAAACCATACAGTTTTGATAATTTTTTTCTTATCAAACAGAAACTGTATTATTCTGTTAATAGTTTTTCTTATCCTCAAATGGAAAGAGTAAGATAAATAAGAAAAATTAGAAAATTTGCAGAATAAGAGAATGTACTTTTATAGTTTTATGTCAATGTATCTAAATATTTTGGAGTTAATACTCAAAATGATCCCTGAAATTTGACTTCCAACTCAATTTAGCCCTTGAATTACCAATTGACTCAAATTATACCCTGAAATTTTAAGACGTGATTCAAGTTAGCCCTTCCGTCTATTTCTGTCACCGAAAAACTGATGTGGCACATGTAGTTGACACCTGGCAGCCTCAACAATTGTCTGACATGGCGAAATTATTGTATGCATCAATTTAGCCCCCAATAATTTAAAAAAAAAAACCTAGCAACCCCTATTTCTCCCAAATCATAGTCGTTTCTGGTGAGTTAGGAGGCAGCAACTAAACCTCAGGTAACTCCACGAATCCACGCTAATTCCCAATTCGTCATTCGCGCTTCGGTTCTTCATTAGAGCCATGGCGGTGGAGAACTCCACAAGCTTCTCAATTTGTCCGTACACTTCTCACGATAATCCACGCTATTCTTCCTCCGAAGAAGGGTTCTGGGAACAGTGACGTCAAGGGTTCGAAGTAGGACGGTGTTGGTTCGAAGGGGAAGTTCAAGGCATTGGCTATTGCTGATGATAGGGATAGAGTTAAGGAGCTGCAGAAGGAGATTGAAGCTGAAGCCAAAGAGAAACATGGTGGTGATAGAGACAGAAAAATACACGGTGAAGATGGGCACAGAGAAAGAGACAGAGATAGAAAGGATAGAAGAGATAGAAGAGACAAGTATGATCAATATGATAGAGATGAAAGACATAGAGATAGGAATAGAGATAGAGATAGAGATAATGATGATTATGATGATGAAAAAGGGGATTCTAGGAGAAGGGGAAGGGATAGAGAGAACGATAGGGGTAGGAATAAGGATAAGGATAGATATGAGTGGCGGAGAAGAGATGGGTGTGAAGAAGAAAATGGTGGTTATGGTGAAGAAGATGATGGTGGTGACAGGAGAGTTAGGAGGGATCTGAGGCATAGTGGAGGAGGTGAAGTTGAATTGTACAAGGTTTATAAAGGAAGAGGTGAAGCCTGATAAGAAGACTTATGCAGGAATTTTTTTTTTAAATTATTGGGGGCTAAATTGATGCATACAAGAATTTTGCCACGTCAGACAACTGTTGAGGCTACCAAGTGTCAATTACATGTGCCATGTCAGCTTTCCGGTAACGGAAATAGACGGAAGGGCTAACTTGAGTCACGTCTTAAAATTTCAGGGTACAATTTGAGTCAATTGATAATTCAAGGACTAAATTAAGTTGGAGGTCAAATTTCAGGGGTCATTTTGAGGATTAACTCAAATATTTTACTAAAATATTCCAAACGTCGCAGAAAAATCAGAATCCAGACCCATATTTAATTCCAAGTTCCAACAAACAAGAATAAATTAAACTAAACTACCTCCAATACTAACTACAAAGAATTATCAGAATTAATTACTCTCTCCATGTTTCATTCCTTGCTCTCTCACTGTCACGCTATTAAGACCTCTTCTAGTCAACGCAGTCAACAAACCTGAAAAAAAAAAGTAAAGAGGAGAATTTTGAGTTTTGATGAATAATATATTCCATCAACTTATTCATTTTTATATTTCTTGACATGTAGTTGAACTAAAATTAATCGAATCTAATTCAATTTTAAAAACTAGCTTAATAAAGAATATCAAAATTATATTTAACAAATATATCATATTTTCTAAAACATCTAGAACTGAATATTTAAAATTAAAATATACGATACACATGTGACCCAACAAATATAAAATAGAATATGATACCATATTATAATTGAACAATTTAAAAGATAACTTAAAGAATAGTAAAGATTGAACATAATTTACATAGCAATACACATCACCGGGTATAATTATTATAAAGATACATACATACTCTAAAAACCCATAAACAATTAGTACGAGAAACTAACATACACCTTTAATCCAAAGATCAGATAGGGTGATATGTATTTGATTGTAACATTAATTTGAATGTATAAACAATAACTGTGATTTGTGAAGCTAGTTTGTAAAATTGGATTGTCAAATCAATAAATAAAGCTAACATTGTTCATTCATCAAATTGTTATATATATATATATATATATATATATATATATATATATATATATATATATATATATATATATATATATATATAAAACAAAAAAAATCAGTCTTTTCACATACCTTATGGATTAGGCTTTTTCGAATCAGATTGATTAGGTACCGGATAATAATTATGACTCCCAAAATACTCTGGATACTGATAATAATCATTAATAAAATAAAAAAGGTTAATAATTGCACTAATAATCAAGAATTATAAAAGAAAAAAAAAAGAACTGGTTTGAATTGAATTGAATTAAGAGTTTTACCTCTCTAACGAAAAACGACCCAGGTTGAAATTGATGGTGGCTTTTTCTTCCTTGTTGGTTTAAAGAACTTGAAGAAGAATTGGAATTCCAACTCCAAGGAGTAAGAAAATATTCATCTTTCTCAAGAAAAGATGTCAGACGAGGAGCAATGTCCACTGCCTTTTTCGTCGAAGTTGCGCCACCACCACCAACGGTTGTTCTTTCTTTCACAGAGTAACCACCTTGTTGTTCTTGGTTCTTCTTGTTCTTAGTTTCTTGCTCTTGCTCCTCTATTATCTGCTTTATCAATTGTTGATGCTTGTAATTTTCCATCTGTTTCTCTTCATTATAGCGGTATTCCATTCATAACAAGGCAGATACAATAGTTTAGTAAAGGACAAAAAAAACTCGCATCAATATGTAAACAATAATTGTTCAAAAGTTATAGCATATAAAGGAATATTATTTAAATATTTAAGACATCTAATAATAGGTACATGCCATGATAAAGAGAAAAAAAAATATTTTCTGATGGATTACTGAATAATTATTTTTGCTGTTGTTTGAAATTATTTTTGCTATTTAGAATTATTTTATTTAATATTTAATTAAATTGATTAAATTTCAATTTAACCAATAAACTATTGAACTAGTAATTTTATCAGTTTATTAACTGATTCGAATCTCTCATGACCTTAAAAGAGTGGGGAGAATTATTGATTCAAAGAATGGTAAATAGTAACTAAATTCAATAAAATAATGGGTGAAAATTAGAAATACATTTATTTTTCGAATCATCATCAATAGATTTTTTCACACACACACATATATATATATATATATATATATATATATATATATATATATATATATATATATAATTTACATATAAATACTTAAAAGAGCTTTAGTTACCTTGAAAAAACTCCTTCAATTCAACAAAGTTGCTATGTATATCCAAGAGTCGCATACACCAGTTTTTTGCTATCAACTGTTGAAGTGTCGTTGCTGTGTTGTTGTAATCATATATATATAGGCATAAAAAAATTTCTAATTTGTTACTATCTTATCAAATAAAAAAGATTATTTGAGTGAATTTTTTAAAAAAATATCTTTTTAAGTTATCTTTTTTCAAAAAATTTTTACAAAAGAATAAAAATAATTTTATGTTTGAATATTTTATATAATTTTTTTTATGATATAACTATATAAAAGTATTTATTTATTTATTTATTACGTAAAAAATATTTTTTAAAAAAATTAAAAAATATAAATTATAACTTTAAAAAAAGATGTTTTTTTTTCTACCATTTGTGGATTTTTTTAGAAATAAAATAAAAAAAATTCATATTTTTCAAAACATCATTTTTAAACTTTAATTCCTCAAATACGATTTTTTTTATTCTATAAAAATCATAGAATTCGTCTTATCCCAGTGAACTCTCTTTAAATTTTTTGAAATTCGCGTTTTTAATCCATTTTAATCCATTATCAACTCCATATAGTATATAAATTTATAAATAATATATAGGAGTATACAAAAATACACATACAGCAAACATAGCTTCTTCAAGAATTTTTTTTAATTATAAATTAAAAAATAAGCTACATTTAACAATGACAACCATTATCATCGTCTCCAAAAATACATTGGTACACTAGAATAAGTCATATTTAACAAGAATTTTTTTTAATTATAAATCGTATTTTATTTTGAAAAAAATTTTAAAAAATATAAATAAATTTTTTCAAAATAAAATACGGCTTATAATTAAAAAAATTCTTGTTAAATATAACTTAATCTAGTATACATGTGAAGACGATGATAATGGTTGCCATCGTTAAATATGGATTATTTTTTTTTAATTTATAATTAAAAAAATTCTTGAAAAAACTATACTCGTTGTTTGTGTATTTTTGTGTATTCATATATACTGTTTGTAGATCTATATACTATTTGGAGACGATGATAATGAGTTAAAATGGATTAAGCAAATTCTATAATTTTTAGAGTTTGTTGGGGTGCAGCAAACTTGCTCTAAACCAAAAAAAAAAAAATCTTATTTGAAAAATTAAAGTTCAACAATGGTGTTTAGAAAAATATGAATTTTTTTATTTTATTTCTGAAAAAATCCCTACATTTGTCGTGTCCCTTAAACCAAATACTTGCATAATGAACCTTAATTAAAATATTTCAACACATGCTATAGCGTTAAATGTTTAGTACTAAATTTCAACAAAATAGTACAAAACATCCTTGATGGCAATATGAACGATAGGCCATTAGGAACATAATCACAAATACCTTCCGTTACACACAAGTTACACCACTTCCATTCTTCCAATAAACTTTACAACAACATAAGCATAGTTAGCTTCACATGCAAATCCACCATGGCTGAAAGAATGTTTTTGCCATTTAAATGTAGATACATGACTCATCCTTCACCTGCCCCGGACACTCGTCGGAGATTGACCACCTCTCTCACTGACGAAATCCTCATCTATTTCACTACTATCTAGACAATGTCCATTTTGATTTACACTAATTTCAGAACCAGCATTACTGCTTGTGGCATGAGGTGAGCCCGAGACACTGACAGTACGGCTACGCTGAGCCCCCGTGCGCACACTATACATTGAAGATGCTGGAATGTTTGTCATCAATGGTCGTAAATTGCCTGGAACCCTTTGCCGTATATCCTGGTCAAGAGAAACAAAAAAGTGTAAGCAATAAACATATATCTAGACACAGTTTTATTCACTTTGATCTGATTAACAATCTTTCATCAAATATCAAATAAGTCCAGTTAGGGAACAAGTTATTGTAGCATTTCAAGAAGGGATTCGAATCAGATGCATTACAAGTTTATTCTTACGAGATCCAAACTAGTATAGAAAATATGAAGAAGCGTACCATATGCCTAATAGCCATATCCAAGGATTTCTTTGAGAGTGTTCTTCCAAAACCTGAGCTATCTGGTGACGAAGATGACTTCCCAGAAAGATTACCATGGGGAGAGTTTTTGTCATCCAGCCTTGGTGGTGCTAATTTCCGCATATTTATTACCCTCTCAACCATCTTGGTGCCAATTACAATAGGATTGACATTGTCATTTGCTTTTGAGTACCCACGACTGACAGCAGGCATAGAGCTTCCTGTAGGATGAGAACCGCCAGAGGACCGTCCTCTAGAAGGAGAACATGATTGCCGCCTTGGTCTGCCGCTAGGAGCTGGCTCAACAGATGAAGACCGAGAACTGGGTGCTCCAGGCCTCCCCCTAGTTGCTGACAGTGGCCTTTCTGGTAGTGATGTCCTCAAATTGGGTGGAGCATCAAGTGAAAAGCCAGGCATCTCAGATGGATTCCATGGTCTTGATCTTACAGTTGGTGAAGTGCCACGTGAAGATGCTGGTTGCTGTGACACCACCGGAGCTGGCTTGGAGATTGAAGAAGCCTTAGCTGAAGGAGCAGATATGCTGGGTGCACTTGATGGTGTGGTTGGTCGCCTAGTTGGAGTAGATGCCCTTGATATGGACCTGGATGAAGGTATGGTAGGCCTGCTAGTTGGTGTTGAAGATCTTACAGTAGATCTTGACAAAGGTGTAGAGGATCTAGCTGGAACTGTGGGTTTAGTTGCAGCGACCGTAGTCTTGGAGGCAGAAATCATACTCTTTGTAAGAGAAACCACAGGCTTGGTTGTAGAAGATGTGGTCTTGTTTGTAGCAACCGCCGTCCTAGCTGAAGATAAGGTAGCCCGAGAAGTAGGTGTTGAAGATCTGGGTTTTGAAACTCTGGTCAATGTAGGGCGTCCAGTAGGAGTTGCAGGTCTTGATCCTGGATTTCCTGATGATGATGAGGGCCTCCTAGTTACGCCACTAGATGAACTTAACCCGGGCGAGAAAGCTGATTGTTTACATACTAGGCTGCTCCTCCCACTAGGTTCTGACAGAGAATTTGCCAACTGAAACCATGAAACTGTTTTTAAGCAAAGAGACTTCATGACTACTGCCATGAATAAAAGTCTAGAATGCCAAATTATAAATATAAGTTAAAGCATGAACCAATTATTACCAAGAATGATCGCGTTAGTCAATTATACCTGCAAAACTCAATACATTCTTCATAATCCTCGATACTTAAAATAAGAATCCTTTAATTTCTGCTTAAGTCAAGTTTATCGTGCACAGTGCGTAGTGAATATAATCACATTGCTCATTAACTTTCTCCAAAATCAGGAGGGAGCTTACATGGATAAGAACAATTTCATTAAGGAATTCAAACAAAACACAGAACATGTACACGACAATTGCCAGAAAATGATTGGTATGATCGAAAACCTTGAATAGAACTGCTTACTCTAGATTTTAATACATTGGGACGTGAAGTTGGATCACTAAGCTGACTCATAACAGTTTTTTGAGTTTCCATCTCCAAAGATGGAAAAAGTGGAGTTCCCGGAGGAGTTAGAAGCCTGACAAGACAATAAGCAAGCTAAGCCCTAATTTGAAAAACATGCATTCCACTTTACATTAGAAACATTAAAAGTCATATCAATTATGTATAGCATGTGACCAAAGATAATGCATTATTAATAATAATGAAAGCCTATATGTCTGATCATACAAAGAGCATATATGAAAAAAAAGGTTTACAAATGTGATTTGAGTAGCGTTGGGAGAAAAATTGTGAAGACAATAATACTGCTAAAAGTGTGTCATGACAGTACTAATTAATTATGACTTAAAAACAGAATTATCTAGAATATTAATTGTGTAGTTAACTATACCAATTTCCATATTACTACAAAGAAGTAACTATAAATAGTACTAAACATTATGTGTCAAATATCAAGTGTGAAGACACAAGATTCATTAGCATAAAAACCAGCGTAATTGTACACTTTATGGAAAGATGAAACACTATACCCTTGACCTCTATATTCAAGCAGTATATTGTGGACCTTCATCTAATTTGCTTAAACTAGCCAATGTATTAAATGAATGGTAGCTGCTTACACTCATGAGCTTAATGTTTCACATTCAAGAAACTAACCAGATGTACTTTTTTTCCCTCCTTCAATTTTGTTTAAACCACCAATTTCTAGAATTTATTATACTTAGCTGGTTCAAGCTGAGTTGACCCAACATGGTAATAAAATATCTCACAGCCTTTTTTTTTTTTAATTATTATTATTATTATTATTATTATTATTATTATTTTCAATTTGCAAAACTTGAATCCAATATCTAACTATCTAGCAGTAAGAGAAATAAGATTCAGCTATGACCAATTTATCATTCTATCTACCTCACTCAGAATTAAGAAATGTATTTGGTTCAGCTCAAGTGCTCAATAAACTATCAGCTACTATAAACTGTAAAACGTTCCCTTTACAAAAAAGCATATTCTCAAGGAACTACATTAAACATAAATAGAAAGATGCAGCAGCACATACCAATCATAGTCATTCTTATCGTTCTCCGAATTGAGAAAATCATCAGCACCAGTCTTCCTCACAGGAGCTGGCGTGGCTAACGGGATGTTAAACAATGGAGATGTTCCCGGGTTCGACCCTGCAATAATACACACCCAATTCAATTGACAACAACAACAATAAAAGAGTTAAACAATATCCAAAAAAGCTTGAATAAGAAATGCAGTAAGACCTAAGGGTGCGTCAGCATGGAGTTCATCAGAGGCGCGAAGCAGCGAATCGGTTCGCTCCTTCTCGCGTTTCCTCATCTCAAGGAACAAGGCGAGTTCTTCGTCCCTGTCCTTCATCATCACCGAAGAAGACCTCAACACCCCCAATTGGTGGTGCCTCTGGTTAAACGCAGCTTGCATCTGCATTTCATGACCCCTGAAACCACTCCGATTCATCCCCAACCAAAAAAAAAATTTTAAAAATAAAAAATCGAAAACTCCAACACTCGAAACTTCAAACTGTGCAGTAATAATAATTAGGGATCGAAATAAAAACAATAATGAATTATTAATGATTAAGCTGCAACCAAAGAACCTAACTTAGTTCCCTTGTTCACTTCACCAAACCCTCTCACCCTCACACCAACCGATAACACTTTATACGCCAAATGCTAAAAGAATAATAAATAAATAAATAAATAATAGTTCAAAATAGGGAAGAAAATAAGCAATGTTAACGTAGCGCGAGGTTCAGAGAAGGAGGTGGTGTAAGCTTAAGCTCGAAGGAGAAAGAGAAGGAGAAGGCACAGAGATTGAGGTTCCAGAAAGTTCGATTTGTTGTGAAGAAAGGGAGGGAGTGAGAGTGAAGACTGAAAAGAGAAGAAAGGAGAGGGGAGGGAGTGGCATTTTGGTAATTAGGGAGAAGTTTGGAGTGGAAAATGGGGAAAGCGTGGAGTGAGAGAGAGAATAGATTCCGTTTGATGTTACTATCACTTGAAGACTACGTTACGTGTTTTCAATCTTTCATGGATGGTTTGGATGGATAATCACCATAATGCCCCTCGTTGCTTCATTCTCAATCTCGTGTTCTTCTTCTATTCCGCTTTTGTTCTTTTTGAATCCTTTTCCAACGGTGACTTTCCAATCATAACCCTCACCTTCTGTTACGCTTTTAGTAGCAATCCAATTATTGGATTTTCTTTTGGTACTTAGATTTTTCTCATATGTATTTTAAGAATATTAAAATAAACATATTTTAAAAAAATGATTTTGATGTATTAATATTATTAAAAACTTTAAGAAGTTATGTTCTTTATAAAAAAATATTATTTTAGAATTTTGGAGAATGATAATATATTTCAAACAAAATAAGAACAAAAATATTCGATAACTAAAAAATATTAGCTAAAAATTGACAAAATTTATTGAATTTTATTTTATTTAATACATCGTGCAATAAATAAATATTAAATAAGATAAATTTATATTGTTTAGATTAATTATTTTTTGTTTCCTTAGTATTACTGAATAAAAAATGTGATACTCCTACTTGCTATTAAAGGTAAAAGAAAAAAGCATAAACAAAAAATAAATCGACTAAATTCTAAATCTAAAAATCCTAAATTCTAAAATTTAAATATGAATTATTGATATAAAATATAAAAAATAAATAATTAAAATTTATTTAATTAAGAAAAATTATAGTACTCTTTGCCTAACAAGTAAGAAGTGTTTAAGGATAAGATTTATTTTGGACAACATTTTAAGCAAAAGCAATTTTTAATTTAATACTATGTATACAAAAAAATAAAAGAAGTGTTAGGAGTCAACAAATTTTGTAATTTGTATTTTGTAGCCATCAATTAGACATTATTAACATTTCTAATCTAATGTATAGGATTGTTCACTTTCTTTTTGCTAGATAATTGCTAACAAAATTTTAATAAAACTGTTAACCCCTAAACTTTCTCTAAAAGATATACTATCAAATTAAACATCACATATATATATATATATATATATATATATATATATATATATATATATATATATATATATATATATATATTATTTTACATATTTTTAATATGTATTTATACTCCAATATATATTTTATATAGATGACTAATTTGATGTATACATGTTCCATGGTTGTTTAATTTATTGGAATTTTTCGGTACTTGAATAATTGAATATCTGAAAAGAGAAAAAATTATTCAAATTTAGCTAACTCAAAATATATTTATTTTCTTTTTTTTTATGACATTGTTTGATGACTTTGATCAGTTCAACTTATATCATCTTGTCTTATATATCTTGATATATGAAATGCTTCTTCTGTGTGACTTTCAAAATCCAAGTGGAATATACTCTCCTAATTCCAGCAGTTCCCAGTTACATCACGAAACCACACAAAGTTTGATTGCATTGCGACACAAGTTACACACACTACATTCAGTACACAACAATATGCGTAACCTTCAATTAACTATAAATAAACTAAACCAACCTCACCTTGAGTACCTGCATTTGCAATTTAGTCTTGAAACTTTCTACATAAGCAGCTACAATTAATCATAATTTGGTTTATTCATAGTACCCTTTTATCTCATTACCAAGAAAACGTTAGAAGATACTGAATAAAGAGATTAACCACAAATGAACAACTTGATAGATCAGAAGTGTGCGCATTAGTACTTCTTTACATGAGAATCAACAACCAAATGTACTGTGTTTTTTCTGGGGGGGATGCTGATTTGGCTAATTTGCCCCTGTAAATCCACATAGATTGAACAACAGAGAGGGAGTTAAAGGGTATGTACAATTTAATTGTCAACGGTGGTTTATTTATTACTAAGCATCATCTACATCACTCCCACCAACATGTGCCTCATGGCTGACCCAATAATTGCTGCCATCAGGACCTGAAACCTTGTACCTGCACACAAAGTTCATCGAAACAAACTACATTGTCGGTTACCATCACATTTCGTCATTGGGAGACTATCTTTCGCAAGTGTCTCACGATAGAAAATACAGAGACGTGCGACAAAGACAATATAGGAATGTTGTATCTTTGTCCATGTTCCCAATTTCCCGAAGAACAGGAATCCAAACTGTCACAACATCCCTACAGGGACAAGGACAAGATACGACACACATGCACACATTAGATTAAGAATGTTTTGTCACAGAATATAACTACTAACCGTTCAAGGACAGATTTTCCTTCCTTGTACTTCTGGGTTTTTTCATGGGCAGTTTCCTGAAAGAAACCAATAGAGTAAGGTAATGCGGTTCATTGAAAGAAGAAGGATCATACCAGTGAAGTTTCACAGAAAAGCTTACATATTTCCAACCCACAATCGATCCACAACCAACACAGAAAATGTCTGCCACAGTATGCCACCCAGTCATCATCTGTCTCTCCTCGTTTTTACCAAGAGAAACGTTCACGCTGTAAAATCAACAAGATTTCAACGAGTTAGGGAGCAGAACCAACGGCAAATATAATGTGATTAGAAGCGATGAATAAAACTATTATTCCGCTCAACACTTTCAGTACATATACAAGAGACAATAATCACACTATCCACAATAAACTAAATGTCAGTAGATGGGACTTGAGTGCGTTAAGAATTATGTTTTTTTCTGGTTATGTGGTTGTAAACTTGTCATGCACCTATAATTTTCATTTTTCCACTAGCAAGTCTCTATATCACAATCATGAGAGAATTCATGATAGACTTGCACACCCAACACAATCGATGACGGCAACGAATAACTCCCTTAACCAAGCTCTCTTTGCTTCTATTTTTCATTTTTTGACAAAGTGGCAAGTACAAAGTTACTATGTTTTACGGATGATAATTTGGATCCGAACACCAGCAAGAGCGTGTTTATTTATATTAGTGATTGCACAACCACAAGGTGCCAAAAATCAAGGATAACTTACACCTTACTGAAGAGATAAGCTTTCCCATGTCTGCAGTGGAAAGACTGAATAAAAAACACAGGCAAAAATGGTAGTTAGAAAATTTGTTCTTAGGAAAAAGCCCAAATAACAATGGTTTGGTATAAATCAAACATTACCATAAAGGATCTAGAAACGAAAAAGCTAAATTTTGAGAAACTTTTACACTAAACATATATCTTTTTTGAAGAATAGATCCCCATTTCACCATCCCTCAAATTTTATAATCAAAATGAAAATCCATCAGGTATTACTAATTACAGAATTGAACAATGCATAAGTGTGCCATAGGCAACAAGTCCCAACACATGAAGATGCAAACTGAAGAGCTGGTGCCAGCAACTGACACGCAAGCAAGTATGCAAGTGGAAAGCAATGCAATTGCAATCAATTGAATTATTGTTCAGCATATAACAGATATGCATTTAAAACAATGTTTCCAACTTAACAGGGGAAATGTCATTACTTATAGGAAGATTTACCCCCCAAAAAAAGGCCTAAAAACACTGTCACTTTATTTAAAAGCAAGGCAAGAAGAATCAAACTCATAATATCATGGCTTTTAATAGCTCCAGTATGGCAGAAAAACCAGCCAAGTTGCGGCTTGGTTTTTGTTTGTAACAATCAAATTCACAGAAAATCTCTACCTTTTTACCATTTTCCAGCAAAGTGGAAGCGATATATTTCGTGATTGATTTCTTTTCTGTTTCATTATTCATTACCCATTCTGTTTGTTATGTTTTCGCTTCTGAGATCTAAGCAATTTATTTAGTCAGTTCACAACTGGGAAGAGTACACAAAAAGAAAAACTCAATCTCATGAAAAACCAAACCCAAAACCAAGACAAAGCATCAAGGACCAGCACCATATGAATGCCCAACTCAGCTCCAACCTCAAGATCAGTGATTGATTCTATATCTAATACATAAGAATCAATAAATATTTTTAAGCCAAAAGGAATACATATTTTTCACCTTAAGCCATCACCAAACAGAACAATCAATAAACACGCAACTCAGCTCCATTTCAAAGTAGATGAGCAAAGAAAAATAACTCTAGAAAGTGGATCAAATTCATCATCAAGTTGAAGTCTTGTATTGGTCAACAACCATGAGACAATATTTGACGAATTAACACAAATCAACCAGAACAGAAAAAAATAAATAAACAATAACACGAGAAAGTACTTAGTATTATAAGAGGATGATTATCCCTAACCACATTAGACCACAAACTCATACAAAAATCTAGCTTGTAAAAAGGTACATACCCAGAAGAAGAAATGGTTAAAAAAGTTGAGGGCATGGATCAAAATCGTACCTTGGAGACGATGTCTTGACAAAGAGCGAGATGGGTGCGGCAGTGTTTACAACTATAGAACTTCCCTTCAAGATGTGTCACAAACATCCTCCCCATGACTCAGCCTCTGAAGAAAAAAGCTATTCTGCAAATGAATCTGAAGATCCACGAAGGGTCGTTTTTGAAATTGGAAGAAAACGACCCAGTCAGAGAGAAATCACAAAAGGGCCAAAAGAAATTGAAGCTATGAAAGTGAATTCTATGAATCGAAGGATTAAGGGGTAGATTGGCGGAATGAGAAAAGTGAAGATTGTGAGGAGGAGAAGACTAAGAGTGAAGAAGAAGGGAATGGGGGTTGAATATTACCTGCGTTTATGGTTTGGTACACGCAACACAATGGAGTTTGCGAGAAATGTGGAGAGAGAGGGGGAGAGAGAGAGAAGCAATCAATGAATCGTAGCTTTCTTTTTCTTTATTTTTTCTACTTGCAAAAAGTCGATGCGACAAGACGTGTGTTTGTGGGGAGTGGGTCTTCTAAATGGTGTTGAGTGGTTAATCTTATTTTTTAGAGTAAAGGATAATTTTGTCTCTGACCTTTGTTATTGTGGACATTTTCGTTCTCGAGGATTAGGAAATACTTAAATGTCACCCCGTTAAAAAGTAGACATTTTGACTTCTCCGTTTGAGTGTCTCCGTTTAAGGTTGACAGAAAATGGTGACGTAGCCCCGTGGCGCTGAGCTGGCCTTAACGGGTTGCCACGTCGGCTGGGCTTTGTAAAAGAGGACAAATATGTTTCCAGAGCCCAAAACGCAACCGTTTCTCCCCAACCTTTCGAAACTAAGCACAACTCACCCACGCAATACACATAACACCAAGACGATCAAAATCCTTCCCCCTGTTTCTCCCTCCAAAAATTGCACTACGTGGAAGAGCAATCGGCGTTCGGTGAGTGAGCGGTCGGAGGCAAGAAAGAAGGTTACCGTGGAGGTTAGCACCGCCGCCTTCCTTTCAAGGTAAGATCGCCCTCCTTACTCCTGAAGTTTCTGTAGTTTGTAGTAAGGGTGAAGTGATCATGCGTGCATGTTGACAGTGTATGTAACAGAGGTGTAATGAGGACAAAAAATAGTTTTTAGAGCATGGTGTCTAGTAGTAGTCGTAGGAGGTACTGTGTTAGGGCAAAGGGGGATTTTTTAATAAATTTTCAATGTAATGTAATACTCACACATAGTTGTTTTTTGGTAATTTTTAGATGGTGGATGTTTTTGTGGTGCCAGTTTTTCACCACGGTGGTAGCTTCGTGAGAGGTAGTGATGGTGTTCTTATTTATCAGAATGGTAAAGAAGAGAGGTTCCCGGAGATGGACCTAGATTTTGTGAACTTCGAGGACCTTGTAACCTTATTTAAGGGTTTGGGATACCAGTCCTACAAGGCAGTATACTGGTATGATCGAACAAGTGCGTTGCTTGAGTCTGGGCTGAACGAGTTAACCGGAGACGCAGGGATCAATGCAATGCGGGAGAACTTAGTGAAGTACCAACAGAGTCTTGAGTTCCACATTTACTTTGACCACCCCGTTGATGCTCCGGAGGAAGTATTTGATGCTGGCAAGGATGGTGACGATGAAGTGGATGTGGATGAAATATTAAAGGAATTGAAGACATCCTCTTTATCGGATGATGGGTATGAGAGCACCGAAGATGTATTATATAAACCTCCACCAGCTGGGTTGGAGAGTGATGGAAGTGATTCTGAGAGTAGTAAAGGGGATGTTGGTGGCAAGAGGAAAAGAGTAAAGGAGCCAAGAAAGAAAGTGATAACCCCCAAGAAGAAATTCACAAAGAAGGTGCAAGATGGTAAAAGGGAGCATCCAACTGGAGAAGATAGCGGTCAGGGGAAAAAGGGGGGCAGCTGGTGAAGCTGGTTTAGGGTCTGCTGCTGGGCCTAGTGATGGAGGAGGTGGTGGTAATAGGCCAGGAGTGGATAATGCATGGAGATACTATGTAAGTGAAGTCTCCACAGAGCTTGAGGAAATCATGTTTGAGTACGAGTCGGATGACTTGCACACACCTATGGGATCCGATGATAAAGGTGAAGGCCACAAGTTTCCAGAGTTTGACGATGACTATGCTCATGGTCAGGGCAGATTTGAGTTAGGGATGAGGTTTGCAAGTGTTGAACGGTTTAAAGATGTGGTGAAGGACTCATTCATTGCTGAAGGTAGGGAGGTTAAGTGGATCAAGAATGATAGGGAGAGAGTGAGAGTGGGCTACAAGGATGAAGAATACAATTTCTTGGTTCATCTTTCTTACAACAAAACTTTGCAATGTTACCAAATTAAGACCTACCAGCCAGAGCATAGTTGTGCAAGGGATTTAGGGAGTAACGCAGCAGACCAGCATTGGATCAGCAGAAAAATTGTGAAGAGGATGGCTACCCAACCACACATGACTACTAGGAAGGCAACTGAGTTCCTAAGGGAGGAATTTTCTCTTGCTCCCCATCCTAAAATGGTGTATAGAGCAGTGGTTGAGGCCAGGGATAAGATTATGGGAAATGAGAAGGAACAATACAAGAGGACAATGGATTATTGTGAGCAGATTTTAAGTTCTAATCCAGGATCTACTGCAAGGCTGGAACTTATGACACTTCCAGAAGCTCTCCCTGTTTTCGACAAGATATACATATGCTTAGATGCCTGTAAGCGAGGGTTCAAGGAAGGGTGTAGGCCTTTGCTGCACCTGGATGGATGCTTTCTCAATACATACTACATGGGGTGGCTTCTATCCGCAGTTGCCCAAGACGCAAACAACCAATTTTATGTGGTTGCATATGGGGTCGTCAGGGCTGAAACGAAGGATGCCTGGAAATGGTTCCTCACTAACCTTCAGGCAGACATAGGAGACGACGCAAACCATGGCTGGAACTTCATTTCAGATCAACAAAAGGTTTGATGTTTTATTGGTTCATTCTTGCACACTTACTATATATTTGCTGAGTTGTAAATGTTGGCTGCTCATGTTCAATGCAGGGTTTACTCCCTGCCTTAAAGGAAGTCATGCCAAAAGCCAGGCACAGGAACTGTGTGATGCACATGTGGAAGAACTTCGTTAATAGATTCAAAGATCTATACATAAGAGAGGTTGTCTGGGAGTGTGCCAGATGCACAACAGTTGCAGAGTTCAAAGACTGTATGGAAGGGCTGAAGGCAGTGAATCAGGGAGCTTGGGAATACCTCTCCAAGTTTGAGCCAGAGACATGGGTCAAGGCTTATTTTTCACATGGCCCGAAAGTTGATAACCTCACCAACAACATGTGTGAGGTGTTCAATGCCAAAATCGTTAACTATCGCTACAAGCCAATCCTCACTATGTGTGAAGAGATCAGGTGTTACCTGATGAGGAGGATGGTAAACCACAAGCGAGTATTGGAAAATCACCCTGGTAAACTAGCACCAGTGCAGCAAAAACGGATGGAAAAATTGCTGACTCTTAGCACAAAGTGGGTGGCAGAGTGGGTTGGAGATAATGAAAGAAAAAGGTTTGAGGTGAGCCGCAAAGGAGTCAAGGTTGATGTGGACCTGATTAAGTACACATGCTCCTGCAATCGATGGCAACTTACTGGTAATTGTTTGTTCACATGTAATTTACCTATTCTATACTCTAAGTTAAGCCTAAATACATTTTTTGGGTAGGAATGCCATGCACACATGCACTTGCTGCTATAATGAAAAGGCGTGACAGGGCAGAAGATTACGTGCACCCCTGGTTGTGTATGGAATCAATCAAGAGGACTTACTCACATTGCATCAAACCAGTCCCCAGTGCAGAATTCTGGCCCCGAACTGAATACTCGCAACCAGAACCCCCCATCATCAAGAGGCCTATTGGCCGACCAAAAGTTCACAACAGACAGAAAGATCCTGCTTAGCCATTGATGCAAGGGGAAAAATTGAAGAAGTAATTCTCTGTGGCTTGCAATAAGTGTGGTGAAAAGGGCCACAACTACAAAACCTGCAAAGGAGCTCCATCAAACCCCAATTGGAAGCCGAAAACAAAGAAGCCTAAGAAGAAAGAAGGAGGCAGCTCTCAACAACTGGTTGTGCTTCCTTTGTCACAGTTAGCTCCAACTGCAAGGGTAAGTTTGCATTCCCTATTTCTGGTTTGAATAACACACTCTTGTGGAATTGTTGAGTTAGTATGGAATTCCTCAAGGATCAATATGTCTTAGTATAGAAAACCTAGGGGACTCATCTGTCTTATTATCATGCTTATTGATCATGTTCATTAACTCTCCAGGATTCTTCAAGTAGCCAACCAAGCAATACAACACCCCTGCAACAACCAACTACTGTAACTATTTAGTTTCTTGTCTTTGTGATCAATTAGATATATGACTTGTTTGAAACCAGTTGATGTGCTTTATTTTTACCCCATGTTTTGGTCTGCTATTGCGTGCAGGTTACGAGTGCAGCTGCACCAAACCCTGCAAATGTTGCACCAGCTCCATCCAGATTTACTAGATCCACACTTGTGATACCAACTCCGGGAGCAACAGTCACTCCATTCAGGCCACCCACCCCAACAACAACCCCTCCAAGTAAAGTTCCAGGCAAGGTTCCATCGATGGTTAACAACACTTCTCGCCCTAAACCTTCAAAATTCAGACTAAAGCAGAAGATCTTCAGGCCACCGGCACCACTGACTCAAGGACAATCTAGCACACCGCAAGTAGTACCAGCTCAGGAAGACCCCAAAACAATAACACCAACTGAACAAATTTCTAAGGAATCAACATGACTGACGGCTGACGATATTATGCTTTTTTTTTTTTGGTTTAGCTATGACCCAATGTAAATAATAACCAAAAATTCTAGATACTGTTTTCTTTTTTTGGTTTGGGTCTTTATTTTGGTTCAAACAATACTTGTGAAGTAACAAGATGTTAATGGTAGAAAGACATACTACTTTCTTTTTATTTTGATGTTAATGGTTGAAAGTTTGATCTCTTGTAACTTTGCTAACTTTATGTACATGTTAATGGTTGAAAGTTTGATTTCCTGCTACTTTCCCAACTTTCTTTTCATACATACATAATCACAAAAATGACCCAAACATATGTCAGATACACAAATGATTAATACATTTCATTTTCACCATTTGGCCGGTCTTACATCATTTCTTATAACTAAATAATGCAAATATCAGCAATACAAACATCACACATATGCTCCACCCAATTGGATTTTTCTTAACCTCTAACCCTTCTATCCTCTTCTCCAACAACCTTATCCTCTTTTCCATGTCTTTGTTCCAGTGATGCTCTTCACCATGCAAAATTTGCTCATGCCCCAGGTACCTTGTAACACCAACACCAAGACCAGCTATGTGCTCGTCCAGCCACAGAAAATACTTGCACCATGGTTGTCTAACCTACACAAAATCAATCCTCAAAGTTCAGAAAATCAGGAATTAAGGATAAACCCTACCATAAACGGAGTTACACAGATTTTCGTTGCATACCTTATAAAAGGGACATCCCAGAAACAATCTCTTCGGATTTCTGGTCGTTCTCGACATGAACAAGATTGCGTTTTCTCCACAGAAGCTCTTTGGTGACACGCACTCATTTCCATCTTTGGCGGTCGGAACTGGGCCTCTTCTCGAGCTTGAGGACACACCTTCGGATGCCATGGTCGGACTGCTCCCTTTCTTCCTTCTCCCACATCACCCTCATAATGCATTCGAAGCATTAGGGCTCCAGGATTTCATAGGTTGGGGATGACTGAGAAACGGCAGCGTTTTTGAGTCCGGGGACTACGTTGTCCTCTTTTTAAAACCACATCCGACGTGGCAGCCCGTTAAGGCCAGGTCAGCGCCAGGGGGCCACGTCACCGTTTTCCGTCAACCTTAAACGGAGACACTCAAACGGAGGGGTCAAAATGTCTACTTTTTAACGGGGTCAGGGACATTTAAGTATTTCCTAATCCTCGGGGACGAAAATGTCCGCGGTAACAAAGGTCAGGGAAGAAATTGTCCTTTACTCTACTTTTTATTGTTTTTTTCTATTTATTTTTAACTTTATTTATAGAATTAAAAGTAAGAGATTACATTTTATTCTCTTAAGTGTTAAAAAAATGGAAATGATCTATTTTTGTGTTTGTGTGTCATGCAAGGTTGCAAGAACCGGTTAATGAAATAGTAAAGTGACTAGTCTAATAGTTTAGTGGTTCGATCGAAGTTTAATTGAAGTTCAATCGGTTATAGGTATGTGTACGCGAACACACACGCGATGTGGATTCTGTATTCTGTCCAGACGTCCCGCGTATGCAGAACTGTGCATGCGTACATAAAATGGGAGAATTTATAGGCTCGCATACGCGGGCAGTACCACACGACGTGGGAGTGCTTTCCTGTCCAAGGGGTTCTCGTACACGAACAAGAGTCGCGTACACGAGATGCGCAAATTTATACTCCCGCGTATGTGAGACATGACATGCGTACGCGGAACCCTGTTTTGGAAAAAAATGTATTTTTGTGTTTTAAACATGTTTTCTAACTTCTAAACATCTATAATTACCTTTTAAGATCTCAAATTTAGTTCCTAAGAGAGGGAATTAACTTGGTAATGAAGAAAGATTATGAAGTGGTGATTCAAGCTTGAGAAGTACGAAATATTGATCATGTAACGAATAAAGGTTGTGATGAACATGAATGATTGATATTGAATGATTATACGACTTATTACATTTCAATTATCTGAGATACGAGTTTTTTTGGTAGATGCATTGGCTAGCCACCACTTGCTCCATATTGAGACTCGATACTCTATTGACCCTAAGTCGCAAAATATGGGCGGGCACTTTAACTCCCTGGAAATTCACCCAATGAGATGAAAATTAAATGATTGAGAATTATATGCATAGATTCTTGGGGATACACGCACGAAGGGACTACCAGGGTTAGCTACCGAACATGTCAAGTTTGGCTATATAATCAACAGATGAGACTCATCAGTCATATGGCAGGCATACATAATATGCATTTGTCTGTTTTGTTTTGAGTGTGCAATATTTGGGTTTGCCTATTTGATTATCTATGCCTATATGCTATATGCTCTACCTGTCGTACTTGCATTCTATCTATATTTTCTTTATCTGTATTGTATGTCTATGCGACTGAGAGATTCCTTTTCTAGCGAAGGAGTGACTATGGTAGTTCTATCGGTGTTTTGTAAGGTTGGAGGAGGCAAAAGTGAAGTGTTGAATTAGGGTTAGATTCAGAACTTGAGAACCTTAGATAATTTACCTAATATCTGGTTTAGTTTATCCGTTAAGTTTAATTCTTAGTATCGGAGTTTTAGGATTGTCTCTGACTTTTTCGAGATATTATATATTATGTACATTGGCACCTTTACTATGCTGAGAATCTCCGGTTCTCATTCCATACCTATATTATTGTTTTTAGATGCAGTCGAGAGACACCTCATTAGGCATCTGAAGTTTCTTGTGCAAGCGGAGTTTGACTTTTGGGACTTTTGTGCTTTGTTCTTGTGTGTGTGTGTGTGTGTGTGTGTGTGTGTGTGTGTTTATCCCTTTTAGAGGTGACATGGAGAAACAGGATTGTCAATTTTTCTGGTTTGAGATATTTTGGGTTATATATATATGTAAATATGTATTCTCCGGTAGATCTTGGTTTTGCAGATCGAGTCTGGAGTTTGATATTATGTATTTTTTGATACTCTGCTATATATGTATATATATCCTTACTTTTCTTCCGATCCAAGTTTCCGTTTACGTAAGCGATGCGTTTTTCTTTTTGCGATCTTTTGCTTAAACTTTCCTTTAGGACTCCTCGATTATAAATTTCTTTCAACTACTACCATGTATATATTTTATTTTAGAGGTCATAATACCTCACCACTTCCGTTTTACGACTTAAGCGTAAAACTCTGTGTGGTAGGGTGTTACAGTGGCTGTTAGGCTGTGAAGGCTGCAGGACTAGGGTTCTTTGTTCTTTCAATTTCAAATTTTCACTTCAGTTTTAGAGAGGTGAGGAGTGGGGTTTGGGTGCGTTGGGGATTTAAAGGTTCCTTTTTTTAAAAAAAAAGGTATAAAACGGCGCCGTTTGGAGGGGTTCATCGAACCGAAAATTCTTTAAAAAAATTGGCCAGTTTCGACGATTCATTGGTTAACTACCAGTTCGACTGATTCTCTAACTGATTTTTTATCAAGCAATTTATGAGACTAATTGAACTGGCTTGATGACTGATTTCCGATTGAAACGGTCGATCCAATTTGATTTTTAGAACTATGATGTCATGATTACTCATATTATTTATTTACGTAAAGGGTTTTCACAATAAAAATATTATTGTGAAATTATAAATCAAAAATTAATTTTTAAATATTTAACCAAATTTATATATTTAGATAATTTTTCTAAATAATAAATTTTAAAATTAATTATTTTGTCGATATATTAATAAATAATTATTTATCTTTGTAATAAGGTATGAAATTTAAATTCTAAATTTTTTATCGAGGAAGGGGATCTTATGTTTGGAAGAGTATATGTCGAGTTTGGGATATCCTGAATGAAGGTTTTATTTGGTACATTGGGGATTTGGAACAGAACTTTTGGTTTTCTAAATGGAGAAAAGAAGGACGATTGTGTTAGGAGATAGATTATGTTCACATTTCTGATTCGGATCTCAGGATCTTGGATCTTTGGTCATCTGAACAGTGAAACTTTGAGGATATCTATTCTCCTCTGCGTTAGTCTTTGACTCTCTGCAGAGCAACATTAACTCTTACAACCCAGAGCAACATTATATTCAGGATTGTCCAAAAGCCCAACTAGTTTGGCAAGCTTTAGGAATCCCCGATCAACCAATGGATTTGATGAGTTGGTTCTTACATAATAGCAAACAGGGTCCCTTTAGATTCTTTTTTGGTCTCTGGTGGATTTGGTGTTCGAGGAATAACGAGATCTTTCATCCTCACGAGCATTGGACCACAGATAAGGTGATTGGTATGGCTTTGTCCTTGGAAAAAGAGCTCCGAAATATTTTTGAGTTGCAACGACTGTCTATCCCCTCCACCATTAATGGCTTTTGGATTTTCTCTCAGTGGGTACTTTTAAGATTAATTGTGATGCTAGCTATCTTGGCAATGGTGCTCGAGTTGGTTTTGCTTGTGTTAGCAAAGATTGGTCTTCAAAATCCGAGATATCATGTCTTGGAAATGGCGTGCTGATCTTCGGATGATCTTGAGAGATGCAAATACATTAGCAGACATCATGATAAAGACGGCAATGAGGATCCTTTCTCCTCAAGTGGAGCTTCCAGTTGTCTTGGAAGGAGTTTGAAAGTAGTATAACGGAACTGCCTTTTCTTAAACAGTTTCTGATTTATTTTTTCTTTCTTAGTTGTTGTTTATTTTCTTTTAAGTCACAAAAAATTCTAAAATAATTCATAATATTAAAAATATATCATAGTGCATCGTATTTTAAATGATTAAAAAATGTACCATCTTTTACAAATAAAGAAAAATTAAAAGACTAACTTTTTATTAATATAAACTAATATTTTGAGTGCAAATTTAAGCTCAAGACCAATCTGACTTTGATCTATGATATAAGAATAAGATGATTCATATGAATTCAATTTTCGGTAATGCGTAGGTAATACATTATTCCAATAAGTGGACTAAGCGCTATAAATTATTTGAAACCCATTGTAGGGCATAATTGTATTAAAGCAGCAAAGAGAAATAAAGGCATTATCACGGGGGAAATAATCTTGCATTATTGCACTACCTAGCTAATGCATACAACCACCACACCACCAACACGCTTTTTCTTAAATAAATCATCATTTAAAGTGACCTTTGAGGCATTAGAAAAGAATAACACTATCTTTGTTATTTACAAAATATATAAAAAGTATAAACTCAATTATTTTAAGTTATATACCAAACTCTCTTTATTTTAAAGAGTAATTAAATTACTCTTTGTTACATATCATATTGATTGAAATAGGTTTATTTATCATAATTAAATTTAATCATTCATTTAATTTAAAGTATAAACCCAATTATTTTAAGTTATATATATATCATATGGAGAAAGAGAAAATTAGAACTTATTTAATTTGTATTTTTATTTTATTTCATTTTAATACTTCTCAAAATCTTTTATTTGTATCACTTCATAAGTGATCAACAAATTAATTTTTTTAAATTAATATGTATTTTGAGAGTAAATATTAATATTATTAAATATTTTTATAAAAAAACACAGGAAGTTAACATTTTATTGCATTTATTAAAAGAAAAGTACGAGGAGTCAAGGTATATTTTATACAATGTGTACAATAGGGTTAAATTGAAATTAGAATTAAATTAGAGGTAATTAACAAATTTTGGATAGTTTCCAATTTAAAATTTAAATCAAATCATGATTCCGTCAGTTATGAAATCAAATTAGGATTACCTCCCTTTCTCATTACGGTGTGAACTTCTTCTCGCACTCTCTTCTCGAAGTAAATGCCGGTGCTGTCATAGTTACCAGCCGTCGTCGTTTTATAAAGTAAATGACTATCACGGTTTTAAAATATTTTTTACACGGTCATTTGGTTGATAGTTAGTCGTTTTATAAAGTAATTGCGTTGTTATTTATACACGTTCACATTGAATGTTCGTTTTTGTATGATTTTGGATGTTCACTTTTTCAGTTTTCGTAGATGTTTATTCTTCGAGTAATTCAACAAGACCCAGGCAGCAGACTGGCACTAGGATGATGCAAGCGCGGGGGTTCGAGGTTGCAACTCACGTCGGCGACGCTAACAGTTGCAGGTCACGGATGTTCAGCCGCGTGAGGAGTGATGGAGGTTCTTCCGGCAAGGGCGTGGCATGAGGAGGCGGAGCGCCACAGTTCCGGTCGGCAAGAACAGAAGCTACACGTCGCACAGAAACAGAGCGGTGGAATGCAAGTTGCTGTGCACACGGCGGGACAACGGTAAAAGAGAGATTTTTCTGTGGTACAAACAATGAGATTTTTTGGAGATAGGATAACGGTGGGTGATTGTGAAAGAATTTTAGGTAAATTGGGGGTAGATATCACAAAATTGAACAGGCAACTAGAAATTATGAATAATGATGTTTAATTTACATTATTAATACATATTGAATCAATAAATAGTGCATTATACATATTGTACAGTATTTCATTGTCTCCCTAATTGGACTCATTTATTAAATTAAAACTAAATTTTTTTTACTAAAAATACGTGCAATCGCTAAATTTTCTTGTTTTGGACAATAGAATAAGAAAGTTTGGGCCATAACGTGGGAAAAAGCAAAGTGAGTGATGGATTTCGTAAGCCATGCGACTTTTTGAAAGGTTTTTGTGAGTGTGACCATTAATCAAACGTAAGGTTGTTGAAACTTAGGCTCAACTAAATTATGAGTATCTAGTACTTGTACTTTCAGCACTGTACTTCGAAATCTACCAAAACTAAAACACTGTACTTCTCCACCAAAGTAAAAGAGTGTATGTACTTGAAATTACAGTGGTATATGTAACTCCCTCCACACACAAAAAATAAAAATAAAATAAAATTCTAAATATATTAGGATAAAGTATTTTTTTAGTTGCTAAAATTTGTTAAAAATTTTAAAAATATTCTTAAATTTTATTTTATTTTAATTTTTTTTAATTTTTTTTTTGTATCAAATATATCATTTAAAGCCAATTTTCAAAAAATTTAACATTAATTCAATAATAATTTGTAACAATAACCTTTAACACAAATAACATAACTGATTCTTAATTATCAAACATTGTTAAATTAGTCTTAAATTTTTTAAAAATTTAGCAATCAAAAATACATTTGATATAAATTAAAAACTTTTGAAATAAAAAAAAAACTTAAAAATTATTTTTAAAATGTTGGACAAATTTTAAAGACAAAAAAAATATGCTATCTATATATACACACTATGATCAGAGGTTTTAAGGAGTACTATTACTAAAAGTCTTCATTTCATTTTTTATTATTACATAAAGTAATTATTTTAACTTCACTAGTAGTAACATTTCTAAACACAAAATTCTCCAATATATATATATATATATAGGTCTTGCAATGTTATTTATTTTCATGAATTAAACTTTTTTTTTTGGTGTAATTTTCATGAATCAAACTATTTCGTGTTTCCTCACATTTTATGGCCTGGGGCTGATTTAGACACCTTGGTCCAAAGTGACTTTTCTCAAGAAAAAACAAGGGGAAAAGATGGGTTTGCCACAAAATTTGGACGGGCCATTCACAAATAAGGTCTGAATAATGAATAGGTCTGTAAAGCCCATATACACAATGCCAATCAGCCCCAAAAAGAATGCCAACTCCTAAAGAAAAAGGTTACATTTGATTTATATTTTTATTTTCTGTTTTTATTTTTAAAAGTTTGTGATAAAAAATAAAAATAGAATGTGAAAATAAAAAAAATGTTATTATTGTTTTTATTTTTTTCACAAAATTTTAAAAAAAATTAAAAATAAAAATACAAATCAATCAGACTTTAAGGATTTCATTATGATGTATTCATGTTGTTCACTATATAAATATAATATTTTCATGACAAAATATAAATAAAATAAAGTATTGGATCATACAATCAAATTCTTTCATATATAAATGATATTTATAATAACAAGCGTAAGACATGAATATTATGTGATCATTTGTAAGTTATAACTAGACCACCTTCAGTACATCATCAATTCTTTAAAAAAAAATGAGCACACACGCAAACAATAATTTACACATAAAAAAATATTATGTATATATAAAAAATTAATTATTATATATTTGTGTATAAATATATATAATATTAAATTTATTTTTAATATATATTTGTTGTGACCTGGCCCAAACTGATTGCGGGTCGACCCGACACGTAGGCCACCCGATCCGAACGGTCGGGTGCGAGCCGCTTAGCCACCGGTCCGGATACGCATCCCTGACAGCTCATCACTACGGCTGTATGAGGAAGTTTCGAGGAAGGTGGGTCTTCTTTGATCGGATCCACTTCTGACACAGTATATATAGAGAGGGTCTTATTCCTCTCCCAAGGTACGTTATACACCACTTTATTCCTTTTTCGTCTGCACATTCAACTGACTCGGAGTGTCTTTGCAGGTGACACCCCCTCCGCGTTAAGAGCTCGGGACGTCAGCTACTCCAACTCTATCCTCGTGGCCCGATTCCAGGCTATGCCCCATTTATCCATCTGAGGATCCCTCCGAACCGTTCGATATCCAAAATACCGAACAATATTTTATACGAATAGTTGATTTGCTGAGTGATTTTTTTATATATATCTTAACATTGTTTACACATACATAATGAGTTTAAATGTTCTAGATGGGAGTAAGGGAAAAACTAAAGAAATATGGATGCACATGCAAAAACGAAAAGATGGAGTTATCATGGCATGTCGTTAATTCCTACTTTTGTCACGTGTAGTGGTCTTATAGAGCACTAACCTCACAATTGTAGCAGCCATGTACACTATTTATTATAGCTAAGCAACAATATACGTCCATTTGGATCATGAAAAAGTTGATGTATCTAATTGGTTGCATTATTAAAGGTAAACCACTTTCCTAACCCATTATAGTGCTGTTGTCAATTGATCATCACAATCATGTACATTGTAGGCTGTAAAGAGTGTCACAAGAATGGGATCATACACAAACATTCATTAGCCTAAATAAATTACAAATTCATCTTCTTTTTTCTTTTTTCTTTTTTCTTTTTTCCAAATGTTTGATGTGGGGATTCTGTAAAAGCTGTTCCGTCCCATCATAATTAACACATGTTGATGTTGAAGTATGCATCTCTAAAAAATCAAGGAGAAATTTGCATTCTCTTTTGTTTATTACATACATAATAATAGATCATTAGCTTTGTAGTGATTCAAAACATGGTAATGAATAAATAATAAAATTAATTAGGGTATAGATGTCGGTGTTTGTATCTCGTCTGGTATATGCAGTACATTGGCTAATAATAAACATTTTAATGAAACTCAAATTCGCGATGGATTAATCATTAATAATATTTATGATTTTAAGTCTTTTATATTTCTTAGTTTTGCTCCAAAATCAAAATTTACAAACATATCTTTAAAGATATTTACTAAAATTAATTAGATAAAATGGTAGATTGAACCCTTATTATTAAACCAAAATTTAGAACTTTTAGTAAGCTAAACTCTTTTAAACACTTGTCAAGTGTTATGCTATTTTTTTTATTCACCCAAACGGTATGATATTCTCTAACCCGACAGGTTAAGAACTAATGGTTAAGAACTAATTCGTCGCATCTGAGCTCCATTTAAGGGTCTGCCGCTGGCCAACTTGCTGCATGCAGCAGGCGGAGTTTGAACTCCCAACATTTGTTTAAGCAGACAAATGAACTGTCGACCAACCCAAGTTGATTATCAAGTGTTATGCTATAAATTGACTTTTACCTACGAGACTATACTAACCCACAGCCAGTAAAATTAAATTAACAGCTTTCTTTTTATTTTCTTAGTGATCTTAAAATTCAAGAATTTCTGGAATTTCATCCCCAAAAATTGCAAAGGACATTCCAATAACAAGTGGACTAATAAATGGGTTCACTAACAAGAAAAAAATAATAATAATAAAAGGACAAAAGTGGGAATAGAAAAAAGCTTATCCCTGAATGGCTAAACCCTTTATTTTTCCAGGTGTATTTGTGTGCTCCTAATGATGATTAATACAATATGGTCCCATAATTAATCATTCCCAATGTCAAATCCAACTGTTACTAATCTACGTCATTAGTGTACTCATTTTTTTTCTTTGTGCACTACCCATGTCGCTGTCTTGTCATCGTAATTGCACGTGTGATGGCTCTACAATTCTTTTATTGGCTTCCATTATTATTGCTTTGCTTACTTTTTTTTTTAAGATAAGTATGGATTTCAAGAGCAGAAGGAGATTCAATTTATTTTTAGATTGTTTTCTTATTTATTTGCGAAATGCGACAGATAATTTTTTACATATCAATTATTAAAAATGAAGTTCCCACAGTAATTATTCAGAAAATTATAATTTAATTTTTATTTTTGATAACATCACTCTTTACATAATATTTTTTATATTATATATTTATATAAATTTATAAAAAATAAATAAAATTATCAAAATAAAAATGATATTATCATCTCTCTAATTATTCAGTTACTTATTAAAAGTCTTACATTATTTGAAGATAAAATGAAAATACTTTTCATAAGTAATAAGAAATTATTATTATCTCTTAAACTAACTTTAAAAATTTCTTAGGCTTTTGCCTTTTCTTTGGCTTCTGCTTGGTTTTTTTTGAAACAAAAATATATATTAAATTTTCAAATTGAGTTAGGATTATACAATTTTTATAACAATTATATTGCAATGAATTAAAAAAGTGCACGAGGAGACAATACAATTTTCCATTTTTTAATGAATTTAATGAAATTATAAAAGACATTATTATTGTATTTTGAAAAACAAAACAATTTAAAACTATTCATTTTTTCTAATAATAAATATAGTTTTATATTTGTCCAAACTTGTATTCTTATCTCTATTAAAAAAAAAAACTAAATTATTTATCCTTAGTCCAATAATAACTTGATGGTAAGGCATAAAATTTCTTAGATAAAGTAAATTAAGAATTCAGGATATAGTACTAAAAATAGGGAGAACTAAAAATAGTACTATATTTTGAGTTTTGACCAGGAAAAATATGTTTGACAAAATCTAAGAGAATGAACAAGCCTGTATATCTTTTGCATTATTTTGTGTGCCACATGCTAAGCCTTCTTTTATTACCAAATTTTTTAATCCATTCAAATCAATATACCAAAAAGAAAATTAGTTTCACACTTCTTTTACGCCACAACATTCCTTATAATAAAGATAGAATTTTACACTTCTTTTTTCATTTGAAAATTACTTGCCAAGAGAGAAAACTTGAAACAAAATCAAAGGTAACCAATAACATAAAAGCAATAAGATTATGAGCAAGGAATATTTGAACAATGAAAAATGAATCTTCTTTTGTAATATAAACAAAGATTCGTTCCATTCCAATTTCCAACAATATATGTTTTTTTTTTTCATTTTCACACATTTTTATACTTAATAAAATAGAATGTATATATTGATTGTGAGATTAAACTTATATTTATTTGAAAAAAAAATTTATTTTGTGAAAAAATTATATTATTTTTTGTAAAATATATTTATGTAACTAAATAAATGAAAATAAACAAAAAATTAAAGTAGAGATTGAAGTTGAACTGACCATTTAGTTATTTATTTATTGAGTAGAGATGCCAAAGAGCTAGAAGGTTGAATTCAAACTGGATAGTTGGTGAAATGGTTGGGAAAAAAATAGAGAAAGAAAATGAGAAGTACATAGATATACATATATAACAAAAAATAGTGATTGATTTAGAATTTGTGATGGCAGAAGAAGAGAGAGGAAGAAGCAAATGTATGTGGTGGGTGCAGTTCTTATATTGCACGTGAACCCCCACTCCTCTTCGAGACACACAAATTCAACTTAGTCATAGTCGGGTCCCATCCACCAACCCTTTAATTTGCAACAATAAAAATAAGGATTTGTGACTTTGTGTCATCTCAATGAAAAATATAATAATAAGATAAATAAAACTTACTTATTAAATAATAAATTTAGCTAACGTGTATGTTAAAGTTATTAATAAAAAATTATTATAAAAATATGTAAAATTTAGTTTTTAATATAATTATTATATATTTACTAAAATAAAAAATTTAAATTTTTATATTAATAACAATTTTAATTTATATTCTAAAAATACATATTAGCTAAACTTAATAATACAAATAAAAAGTTTTATATTTGATGAAAAATGATTTTGTAGGAAAAAAAAAAGTTATGAAATTTTCAATAATAATAAATACAGATAATTTTTGTTTTAGATTCAAATTTAAAATATATATTTTTTAGATGATGATCAAATTTTAATATAATATTCAATTATTAAATTTTATAATTTTTTTTAAAAATTTTAAAAATAAGACAATATTTAATAATAAAATATATAATACCCTCCCTGTATATTATATATTTAAATATTAAACATACATCTAACGTCAAAAAACTGAAAAAGTCACATCTTTTATAATATTTTAATACATAAATAAACTTTACTTTAAATAGAAAAATATATTTTAATAAATATATAAGAGCAGAAATTATTTTTAATATAAAGATAAAAATAATATTTTGATTAAATATTAATATTTAAAGTGTATTATAGTTTTATAAATATATATAAAATATGTTTAGTACACATTTTATGTATTGATCAGAATATTAATGCGTATTTAACATATATCTTACGTATTATTAAAATATTAATACGTATCCAATATGTATTTTACGTATTGTAATACACACTTTATATATTAATTATCTATCTACAAAATCTACTCTCTTATAACTATATCAATTAATTCCATTTTCGGCAGAAATATCATTTTTTCATATAAAAAAATTAGGCACATAAGAGTTACTTTATAATTTTATAAAATAAAAGGTTGGGTTAATTTAACAAAAGAAAAATAAAAATGATATTAAAGAAAGAAGAATGGAATGAGAAGCACACGTGGAGGAACTGACAAAGCCATTCGTGCGGGCAAGTTGGGACAGCGCGTTAAGGGTTTGGGAAAGTGTGATTGCACGCACGTGTGCTTCAGACCTCGTGTTTCGTATCTCCCCACTGACACCATCATTATATTCAACTCTTCAGGGGTAAATTTGTCAACTCAACACTTTCACATCTACTGCACTCTTTTTTTCACTTTTTATGTTATTTTGTTATGATTATTTGTTACTTTTAATTTTAGAAAAATTTATGTTTTAGTAGGTTGTTTTATTATTTAAAGTAAAACATAAATTTAAATTTTATTTATTTATTTTATTTTTTAATATTGTATTTAAATTTAATGCCAATATTTATTTATTATTTTTTACTTTTAAATTAATTATTAATTTTAAAATATAAATATCAATAAATTATTTAAAATAATAAAAATTGTAATACTCTTTTTTTCAAATTCATTTGGTGGTAGCTGCAAAATGAAAGTAAAAAATATACATTTTTTATTTATTTTTTTCATACTGATTACAAATTTGAGAAAAGTATAGTAAAAATTATGAAGTGCAAGAGTTTTTAAAATAATTGAAACTAATGCCGGTTTAAGAATAAATTACATAAACAAAATGATTTCTAGTTAAAATTATACAAATACCTTAGATTAGAATTAATTACATACCATGTTCTAAATATAATTCAAATTAGATTTATATTTTTTTTCTCTCTATTTAATTGGAGAGCTGTGTTTGTCTTGAAAAAGGAGTGGTAAAAGACAAAATAAAACATACAACCTAAAGATACTATAAAAGTATAAATTATAAAACATTCATGTTTCAAAAAGTACTTGCAATACCAGAAAAAAATTTACCACTATATATCCAACTAGTATCATGGAGATAACTTGCTGGGTGGTAGTTCTGTTAGTTTAAGGATAACTACATTATTAAATCAATTGAGATTTAAAATTATACAATTATAATAATTAATAAGATTTATTTATATATGTAATTTTTTAATATAAATTGTTATAAGTTGTAATATTTTATTTTTTAATATATGTAGTCTGTCTTAGGTCATTACGATTTACGTACAACATTATATAAATTATATAAAATCATTATAAATTGTAACGGTTTATGAAAAAAAAATGACGAAACAAAAATCACTACAACATATAGTAATAATTTATGAGAAAGAAAAATAAAAATATAATCCGCAATGAGTGATAATAGTTTATGTTCTAAGTGTTATCCTAAAAAAATAAATTCTTTTTTTAGCTATTTAATTTATCATTGTAATTTATTTGATTTGTATTATTATTTTTAATTTTTTTTTTTTGCTTTAAGATCTTATAAAAAATTTGAAAACGATAACTGCAATGATCAATTAAATAATATCTTCATTATCTACCATTTGTAATTCATCATTACATATAGCATACCTACCACTCATTTAAAATTATACATATAGAAAATCAATAGTCAATTAAATTTTTATTTTTGATAATGTCACCTTTTACATGATTTTCTTTTTAAAAAAATGAGTGACATTATCAAATAAAATAAAAGTGATGTTATTATCTCTTATAAATAAACTATTTTTTTTACAATAATAATAAAAATATGCCAATACAACGATAAGAAAATACATTAAGACTTCATAAGATAAATAAATTGAAACAAGCACATGATCATAAAAAAATTACATTTACACTTTGTGGTAGAAAATAATCTAAAACAAGTACATAAATTATAAAAAGAAGAGTTATACTATTATTTTTTTAGGATAATATTGAAAGCATAAACTACCACTCTATTGCGGTTTATGCTTTTATTTTTCTTCTTCGTAAATAACTATGATTTGTAGTAGTTTATCTACTTTATTGAATTACAGCGATTTATAATTTGCATGATGTTTTACATAAATTATGATGATCTAAGACGGATTACATATAAAAAGTTAAAACGTTACGACTCGTAGCAGTTTATATAAAAAAAATCACACAGGTATATAAACAAATTTCAATTGTTATAATTGTGTAATTTTAAATGTCAATTGATTTAATAATGTAATTTGTCCTTAGTTTAATTTTAAAAAATTTATATATACTTTAAATTAGTTTTCAAAAGTCTTCTTAAATAATTTAAAAAAAATTATTTATCTTTATCTTAATTTGCTCTTATCTTATCCTTATTTACTCTTATCTTTTTCATGGAACAATGTTCTATATATATTTAGTTTTACCCCCTTAGTTTACAATACAATTCAGTACAATTCAATCAATCAATAATCAATAAAAGTTCGCATTATTTTCTTTTCTTATTCTTTCATAATTTTATCATGGTATCAGAGGCATAGTATCCTCCTTGAGGAGGATATATAAGTTAGAAATCACCATGCTTCTTTTTCAACCTTCTCCCAAAATAAATAATAATAGATTTAGTTACATGCATCCAAGTGAAAATCCTACCACAGTTTTGGTTATCCCGATTCTTTACCAGCAATTCCGTCTGCGCCTCTTTTTTTCCGACAGTTTCGTCTGCATTCCGTTTTAACAGTTTAATCTGCATTCTGTTTTAGCAGTTTCATCTGCACTCTTATCGCGCTCTATGCGCCCTCTTTTTTATCGCGCTCTACGCGCCCTCTTTCTTACCGCGCTCTACGCGCCCTCTTTTACTGTGCTCTATGCGCATATTTTTTCTTTTTTTTTTTTAAACTATGGCATATATTCACAAGTTGACATTTAACTGCCTTGTTACTGCACCTGTATCAAAATCTATTTAATTGACTAAAATGCTCAAACAATGATTTAAGAAATAAAAAATTTTCATGGAGTCTGAACCACATCAAGAACATGCTGCATTTGTAAATTCGCAGTCAACCATAAAATTCTTTCACATTATTCTCCTTGCTTATACAAAGAACTGTGATCCTTCATTTTCTACTTGGGATAATAAAGATCATCTTGAGTTCCCCATAATAATAAGAGAAAATTATTATTATTATAAAAATTAAAATTATTAATCATACAATGGAATTAAATTCAACCACGGCAAAAAAAATTTCAGAATCTAAATATATTTGATATTAAATAAAATTCAGAGTCTTGTTCATCCTCTAATTATGTAAACCTAATTAAGTCATTTATAATGTGTCTAATTCTAACTTTTTTGGCTTGGTCATGTTTCCTTAATTGTAGATAAGGACGCAAATTTTTTTAGCACCAATTCCACATGGACGAAGAGTATTTGAATAAGGAACAAAGCAAACAAATGTAGAGTCACACCCATGGTCACAAATTTTTTAGAGCACCATATATTTCTCACTAGTTAAACCATATGCATAGACCTTTTTGTTCATAGCAAAAATAAGATAACCATTCAAAACGGTAAAGCCTCTGATCTCAGGGTTCTGTTTCACTAAACCCATTTCTTTCACTCTCACCTTCATGATCCTTCTCCACGAACTCGATTCATGGTTTGTTAGAATCCAAACCGTAAACACACGCTTTCTCAATCTCACTAAGCAAATAGTTTGATGGCCAGCAACTACCCCCCACTTGAAAATATTCATATCACAACTGTCATCGTGGGAGCCCCTTCTTGCTTCTATAGGAACCTTTAACAACTTGGTTTCAACACGTTCATCTTCATCGCCATTCGTGATTTTATAAGACATGATATAAGGCCTAAAATGAGTGCTATCTTTAGGAAGATAACTGTAGCAATCCGAGATGAAGTGAATGGCACCATTGCAAATCACAGGCATGTCAAATTTCAAATCTCTAGATCCAGCAAAGAAACGGTTCTTCCTTAAACTCCAAGCACCTTGTTTATGACTATAAACATGGCAATCAACATGTGAACTCCAATCTTCATTGTCAAAAAGAATCAAGCTGTAATCATCAGAGTCGCATTCCAGTGTCATGGAGACACTATGAAGATTCCCTCGCTGCTGCAAGTGGTTAGGAAGGAAAATGTGTAACAGGTAACAAGTTTGCTGGATTGATGATAAATAATTCTGTTCCGTGAAGACAGAGGAGTAAACCGTTGCTTGAGCTTAGAATCTTGAGCCGCGAGCTTGCGATGAATCGTAGCGTGCTTTTAGGGACGCCGGAGGAAAGTTTCTCTCCCGGCGAAGGATGTAACTCGACGCAGTCGTGTGATTCAGAATGTCATCTCTTTGAATGAAGAAGCATGAAGGATGATCTTTCTTCAATGAGTTTTCTGCTTATTTTGCTACAAAGTATGGAGTTTCTGAAAGCTCTGAAAAGAGTTTTAAAGAAGATTTGAGTTTGTGCATTGCTTTTATAGGTAACCAAGACAATATCTCTATTAACTCATCGTTAGATGTTGTAGCCATTGTGATCAAGATCAACGATGACTTACTTGTTTAAAAGCCAAGAATGAAAATTTTATCATGGTATCAGAGCCATGGTATCCTCCTTGAGGAGGATATATAAGTTAGAAATCATCATGCTTCTTTTTCAATCTTCTCCCACAATAAATCATCGTAGATTTAGTTACATGCATCCAAGTGAAAATCCTACCACAGTTTTGGTTTTCCCGGTTCTTTACCAGCAATTCCGTCTACACCTCCTTTCTTTTGACAGTTCTGTCTGTATTTTGTTTCATCAATTTAATCTGCATTCTATTTTAGCAGTTCCATCTGCACTCTTATCCTGCTCTATGCGCCCTTTTTCTTATCGCGCTCTACGCGCCCTCTTTTATTGCTCTCTACGCGCGTATTTTTTCTTTTTTTTTTCTTTTTGTAAACTATGGCATATATTCACAATTTGACATTTAACTGCACTATTACTGCACCTGTATCAAAATCTATTTAATTGACTAAAATTCTCAAACAATGATTCAAGAAATAAAAGATTTTCATGGAGCCTGAACCACATCAAGAACATGTTGCATTTGCAAATTCGCAGTCAACCTTAAAATTCTTCCACATTATTCTCCTTTCTTATACAAAGAACTGTGCTCCTTCATTTCCTACTTGGGATGATAAAGATCATCTTGTGTTCCCCATAATAATAAGAGAAAATTATTATTATTATTATAAAAATTAAAATCGTTAATCATACAATGGAACTAAATTCAACCACGACAAAAAAAATTTCAGAATCTAAATATATTTGATATTAAATAAAATTAAGAGTCTTGTTCATTTTCTAATTATGTGAACCTAATTAAGTCACTTATAATTCATCTAATTCTAACTTTTTTGGCTTGGTCATGTATCCTTAATTGTAGATAAGGACGCAAATTTTTTTAGCACCAATTCCACATGGACGAAGAGTATCTGAATAAGGAACAAAACGAACAAATGTAGAGTCACACCCATGGTCACAAATTTTCGAGAGCACCATATATTTTTCACTAGTTAAACTATATGCAGAGACCTTTTTGTTCATAGCAAAAACAAGATCACCATTCAAAACGGTAAAGCCTCTGATCTCAGGGTTCGATTCCACTAAACACATTCCTTTCACTCTCACCTTCATGATCCTTCTCCACGAACTCGATTCATAGTTTGTTAGAATCTAAACCGTAAACACACACTTTCTCAATCTCAATAAGCAAATAGTTTGATGGCCAGCAACTACCCCCCACTTGAAAATATTCATATCGCAACTGTCATCATGGGAGCCCCTTCTTGCTTCTATAGGAACCCTTAACAACTTGGTTTTAACACGTTCATCTTCATCGCCATTTGTGATTTTATAAAACATGATATAAGGCCAAAAATAAGTGCTATCTTTAGCAAGATAACTGTAGCAATCCAAGATGAAGTGAATGGCGCCATTGCAAATCACAGGCATGTCAAATTTGAAATCCCTAGATCCAGCAAAGAAACGGTTCTTCCTTAAACTCCAAGCACCTTGTTTATGACTATAAATATGGCAATCAAAATGTGAACTCCAATCTTCATTGTCAGAAAGAATCAACCTATAATCATCAGAGTCGCATTCCAGTGTCATAGAGACACTATGAAGATTCCCTCGCTGCTGCAAGTGGTTGGGGAGGGAAATGTGTAAAAGGTAACAAGTTACTGGATGGATGATAAATAATTCTGTTCCGTGAAGACAAAGTAGTAAACCGTTGCTTGAGCTTAGAATCTTGAGCCGCGAGCTTGCGATGGATCGTAGCGTGTTTTCAAGGACGCCGGAGAAAAGTTTCTCTCCCGGCAAAGGATGCAACTCGACGCAGTTGTTGTGATTCGGAATGTCATCTCTTTGAATGAAGTAGCATGAAGGATGATCTTTCTTCAATGAGTTTTCTGCTTGTTTTGCTACAAAGTATGGAGTTTCTGGAAGCTCTGAAAAGAGTTTTGAAGAAGATTTGAGGTTGTGGATTGCTTTTTCAGGTAACCAAGACAATATCTCTATTAACTCATCGTTAGACGTTGTAGCCATTGTGATCAAGATCAACGATGACTTACTTGTTTAAAAGCCAAGAATGAAAATTTTATCATGGTATCATAGTCATGGTATCCTCCTTGAGGAGGATATATAAGTTAGAAATCACCATACTTCTTTTTCAACCTTTTCCCACAATAAATCATCATAGATTTAGTTACATGCATCCAAGTGAAAATCCTACCTCAGTTTTGGTTATCCCGGTTCTTTACCAGCAATTTCGTCTGTGGCTCCTTTCTTCTGGCAGTTATGTCTGCATTCTGTTTCATCAGTTTAATCTGCATTTTGTTTTAGCAGTTTCATCTGCATTCTTACCCTGCTCTATGCGCCCTCTTTCTTATCGCGCTCTACACTCCCTCTTTTATTGCGCTCTACGTGCGTATTTTTTCTTTTTTTTTTTCTTTTTGTAAACTATGGCATATATTCACAATTTGACATTTAACTACACTGTTACTACACCTGTATCAAAATCTATTTAATTGACTAAAATTCTCAAACAACGATTCAAGAAATAAAAGATTTTCGTGGAGCCTGAACTACATTTAGAACATGCTGCATTTGCAAATTCGCAGTCAACCTTAAAATTCTTCCACATTATTCTCCTTGCTTATACAAAGAACTGTGCTCCTTCATTTCCTACTTGGGATGATAAATATCATCTTGAGTTTCCCATAATAATAAGAGAAAATTATTATTATTATAAAAATTAAAATTGTTAATCATACAATGGAACTAAATTCAACCACGGCAAAAAAAATTCAGAATCTAAATATATTTGATATTAAATAAAATTCAGAGTCTTGTTCATCCTCTAATTATGTAAACCTAATTAAGTCATTTATAATGTGTCTAATTCTAACTTTTTTGGCGTGGTCATGTTTCCTTAATTGTAGATAAGGACGCAAATTTTTAGCACCAATTCCACATGGACGAAGAGTATCTGAATAAGGAACAAAATGAACAAATGTAGAGTCACACCCATGGTCACAAATTTCTGAGAGCACCATTTATTTCTCACTAGTTAAACCATATGCAAAGACCTTTTTGTTTGTAGAAAAAACAAGATCACCATTCAAAACAGTAAAGCCTCTGATATCAGGGTCTGTTCCACTAAACCCATTCTTTTCACTCTCACCTTCATGATCCTTCTCCACAAACACGATTCATAGTTTGTTAGAATCCAAATTGTAAACACACACTTTCTCAATCTCACTAAGCAAATAGTTTGATGGCCAGCAATTGCTCCCCACTTGAAAATATTCATATCGCAACTGTCATCATGGGAACCCCTTCTTGCTTCTTTAGGAACCCTTAACAACTTGGTTTCAACACGTTCATCTTCATCGCCTTTCGTGATTTTATAAGACATGATATAAGGCCTAAAATGAGTGCTATCATTAGCAAGATAATTGTAGCAATCCGAGATGAAGTGAAGGGTGCCATTGCAAATCATAAGCATGTCAAATTTCAAATCCCTGGATCCAGCAAAGAAACAGTTCTTCCTTAAACTCCAAGTACCTTGTTTATGACTATAAACATGACAATCAAAATGTGAACTCCAATCTTCATTGTCAAAAAGAATCAACATGTAATCATCAGAGTCGCATTCTAGTGTCATAGAGACACTATGAAGATTCCCTCGCTGCTGCAAGTGGTTGGGGAGGGGAATGTGTAACAGGTAACAAGTTTGCTGGATTGATGATAAATAATTCTGTTCCGTGAAGACAGAGGAGTAAACCATTGCTTAAGCTTAGAATCTTGAGCTGCGAGTTTGCGATGAATCCTAGCATGTTTTCAGGGACGCCGAAAGAAAGTTCCTTTCCTGGCAAAGGATGCAACTTGACGCAGTCGTTATGATTCAGAATGTCATCTCTTTGAATGAAGAAGCATGATGGACGATCTTTCTTCAATGAGTTTTCTGCTTGTTTTACTACAAAGTATGGAGTTTCTGGAAGTTCTGAAAAGAGTTTTGAAGAAGATTTGAGTTTGTGAATTGCTTTTGCAGGTAACCAAGACAATATCTCTATTAACTCATCGTTAGACATTGTAGCTAATGTGATCAAGATCAACGATGACTTAATTGTTTGAAAGCCAAGAATGAAAATTTTATCATGGTATCAGAGCCATGGTATCCTCCTTGAGGAGGATATATAAGTTAGAAATCACCATGCTTCTTTTTCAACCTCCTCCCACAATAAATAATCATAGATTTAGTTATATGCATCCAAGTGAAAAAACCTACCACAGTTTTGGTTATCCCAGTTCTTTACCAGCAATTTCATCTGCGCCTCCTTTCATTCGGTAGTTGCGTCTACATTCTGTGTCATTTGTTTAATCTGCATTCTGTTTTAACAGTTCCATTTGCACTCTTATCCTCCTCTATGCACCCTCTTTCTTATCGCGCTCTATGCGCCCTCTTTCTTATCGCGCTCTACGCGGTTTTTTTTCTTTTTTTTCTTTTTGTAAACTATGGCATATATTCACAAGTTGACATTTAACTGCACTGTTACTGCACCTGTATCAAAATCTATTTAATTGAATAAAATGCTCAAACAATGATTCAAGAAATAAAAGATTTTCATGGAGCCTGAACCACATCAAGAACATGCTGCATTTGCAAATTCGCAGTCAACCTTAAAATTCTTCCACGTTATTCTCCTTGCTTATACAAAGAATTGTGCTCCTTCATTTCCTACTTGGGATGATAAAGATCATCCTGAGTTCCCCAAAATAATAAGAGAAAATTATTATTATTATAAAATTAAAATTGTTAATCATATAATGGGACTAAATTCAACCACGGCAAAAAAAAATCCAGAATCTAAATATATTTGATATTAAATAAAATTCAGAGTCTTGTTCATCCTCTAATTATGTAAACCTAATTAAGTCATTTATAATGTGTCTAATTCTAACTTTTTCGGCTTGGTCATGTTTCCTTAATTGTAGATAAGGACGCAAATTTTATCACCAATTTCACATGGACGAAGAGTATCTGAATAAGGAACAAAATGAACAAATGTAGAGTCACACCTATGGTCACAAATTTCCGAGAGCACCATATATTTCTCACTAGTTAAACCATATGCGTAGACCTTTTTGTCCGTAGCAAAAACAAGATCACCATTCAAAATAGTAAAGCCTCTGATATCAGGGTTCTGTTCCACTAAACCCATTCCTTTCACTCTTACCTTCATGATCCTTCTCCACGAACACGATTCATAGTTTGTTAGAATCCAAACCGTAAACACACACTTTCTCATTCTCACTAAGCAAATAGTTTGATGGCGAGCAACTGCTCCCCACTTGAAAATATTCATATCGCAACTGTCATCTTGGGAGCCCCTTCTTGCTTCATTAGGAACCCTTAACAACTTGGTTTCAATACGTTCATCTTCATCGCCATTTGTGATTTTATAAGACATGATATAAGACCTAAAATGATTGCTATCTTTAGCAAGATAACTGTAGCAATCCGAGATGAAGTGAATGGCGCCATTGCAAATCACAAGCATGTCAAATTTCAAATCCCTAGATCCAGCAAAGAAACAGTTCATCCTTAAGCTCCAAGTACCTTGTTTATGACTATAAACATGACAATCAAAATGTGAACTCCAATCTTCATTGTCAAAAAGAATCAACCTGTAATTATCAGAGTCGCATTCCAGTGTCCTGGAGACATTATGAAGATTCCCTCGCTACTGCAAGTGGTTGGGGAGGGAAATGTGTAAAAGGTAATAAGTTGCTGGATTGATGATAAATAATTCTGTTCCATGAAGACAGAGGAGTAAACCGTTTCTTGAGCTTAGAATCTTGAGCCACGAGCTTGCGATGGATCATAGCGTGTTTTCAAGGACGCCGGAGGAAAGTTCCTCTCCCGGCAAAGGATGCAACTCGACGCAGTCGTTGTGATTCAGAATGTCATCTCTTTGAATGAAGAAGCATGAGGACGATCTTTTTTCAATGAGTTTTCTACTTGTTTTACTACAAAGTATGGAGTTTCTAGAAGCTCTGAAAAGAGTTTTGAAGAAGATTTGAGTTTGTGGATTGCTTTTGCAGGTAACCAAGATAATATCTCTATTAACTCATCGTTAGACATTGTAGCCAATGTGATCAAGATCAACGATGACTTACTTGTTTGAAAGCCAAGAATGAAAATTTTATCATGGTATCAGAGCCATGGTATCCTTCTTGAGGAGGATATATAAGTTAGAAATCAACATGCTTCTTTTTCAACCTCCTCCCACTATAAATAATCATAGATTTAGTTATATGCATCCAAGTGAAAATCCTACCACAGTTTTGGTTATCCCGGTTCTTTACCAGCAATTCCGTCTACGCCTACTTTCTTCCGGCAGTTCTGTCTGTATTCTGTTTCAGCAGTTTAATCTGCATTCTGTTTTAACAGTTTCATCTGCACTCTTATCGTGCTCTATGCACCCTCTTTCATATCACCCTTTACGCGCCCTCTTTTATTACGCTCTACGTGCATATTTTTTTTGGAAACTATCGCAAATATTCACAAGTTGAATATTAACTGCACTGTTACTGCACATGTATCAAAATCTATTTAATTGACTAAAATACTCAAACAATGATTCAAGAAATAAAAAATTTCCATGGAGCCTAAATCACATCAAGAACATGCTGTATTTACAAATTCGCAGTCAACCTTAAAATTCTTCTACATTATGCTCCTTGCTTTTATAAAGAACTGTGCTCCTTCATTTCCTACGTGGGATGATAAAGATCATCTTGAGTTCCCATAATAATAAGAGAAAATTATTATTATTATAAAAATTAAAATTGTTAATCATACAATGGAACTAAATTCAACCATGGCAAAAAATATTTCAGAATCTAAATATATTTGATATTAAATAAAATTCAGAGTCTTGTTCATCCTCTAATTATGTAAACCTAATTAAGTCATTTATAATGTGTCTAATTCTAACTTTTTCGGCTTGGTCATGTTTCCTTAATTGTAGATAAGGACGCAAATTTTATCACCAATTTCACATGGACGAAGAGTATCTGAATAAGAAACAAAATGAACAAATGTAGAGTCACACCTATGGTCACAAATTTTCGAGAGCACCATATATTTCTCACTAGTTAAACCATATGCGTAGACCTTTTTATCCGTAGCAAAAACAAGATCATCATTCAAAATAGTAAAGCCTCTGATATCAGGGTTCTGTTCCACTAAACCCATTCCTTTTACTCTCACCTTCATGATCCTTCTCCACGAACACGATTCGTAGTTTGTTAGAATCCAAACCGTAAACACACACTTTCTCAATCTCACTAAGCAAATAGTTTGATGGCCAGCAACTGCTCCCCACTTGAAAATATTTATATCGCAACTGTCATCATGGGAGCCCCTTCTTGCTTCTTTGGGAACCCTTAACAACTTGGTTTCAACACGTTCATCTACATCGCCATTCGGAATTTTATAAGACATGATATAAGGCCTACAATGAGTGCTATCTTTAGCAAGATAACTGTAGCAATCCGAGATGAAGTGAATGGCACCATTGCAAATCATAAGCATGTCAAATTTCAAATCCCTAGATCTAGCAAAGAAACGGTTCTTCCTTAAGCTCCAAGCACCTTGTTTATGACTATAAACATGACAATCAAAATGTGAACTCCAATCTTCATTGTCAAAAAGAATCAACCTGTAATCATCAGAGTCGCATTCCAGTGTCATGGAGACACTATGAAGATTCCCTCGCTGCTGCAAGTGGTTGGAGAGGGGAATGTGTAAAAGGTAACAAGTTGCTGGATTGATGATAAATAATTCTGTTCCATGAAGACAGAGGAGTAAACCGTTGCTTGAGCTTAGAATCTTGAGCCGCGAGCTTGCGGTAAATCATAGCATATGTTCTGGGACGCCGGAGGAAAGTTCCTCTCCCGGCAAAGGATGCAACTTGACGCAGTCGTTGTGATTCAGAATGTCATCTCTTTGAATGAAGAAGCATGAAGGACAATCTTTCTTCAATGAGTTTTCTGCTTGTTTTGCTACAAAGTATGGAGTTTCTGGAAGCTCTGAAAAGAGTTTTGAAAAATATTTGAGTTTGTGGATTGCTTTTGCAGGTAACCAAGACAATATCTCTATTAACTCATCGTTAGACATTGTAGCCAATGTGATCAAGATCAACGATGACTTACTTGTTTGAAAGCCAAGAATGAAAATTTTATTATGGTATCAGAGCCAAGGTATCCTCCTTGAGGAGGATATATAAGTTAGAAATCAACATGCTTCTTTTTCAACCTCCTCCCACAATAAATAATCATAGATTTAGTTATGTGCATCTAAGTGAAAATCCTACCACAGTTTTGGTTATCCCGATTCTTTAAGAGCAATTCCGTTTGCGCCTTATTTCTTCCGGCAGTTCCGTCTACATTCTGTTTCATCAGTTTAATCTGCATTCTATTTTAGCAGTTCCATCTGCACTCTTATCCTGCTCTATGCTCCCCTTTTCTTATCGCGCTCTACGCGGATATTTTTTCTTTTTTTTTTCTTTTTGCAAACTATGGCATATATTCACAAGTTGACATTTAACTGCACTGTTACTGCACCTATATCAAAATATATTTAATTGACTAAAATGCTAAAACAATTATTCAAGAAATAAAAGATTTTCATGGAGCGTGAACCACATCAAGAACATGCTGCATTTGCAAATTCGCAGTCAACCTTAAAATTCTTCCACATTATTCTCCTTGTTTATACAAAGAACTGTGCTCCTTCATTTCCTACTTGGGATGATAAAGATCATCCTGAGTTCCCCATAATAATAAGAGAAAATTATTATTATTATAAAATTAAAATTGTTAATCATATAATGGGACTAAATTCAACCACGGCAAAACAAATCCAGAATCTAAATATATTTGATATTAAATAAAATTCAGAGTCTTGTTCATCCTCTAATTATGTAAACCTAATTAAGTCATTTATAATGTGTCTAATTCTAACTTTTTCGGCTTGGTCATGTTTTTTTAATTGTAGATAAGGACGCAAATTTTTAGCACCAATTCCACATAGACGAAGAGTATCTAAATAAGGAACAAAACGAACAAATGTAGAGTCACACCCATGGTCACAAATTTTCGAGAGCACCATATATTTTTCACTAGTTAAACCATATGCCTAGACCATTTTGTTCGTAGCAAAAACAAGATCACCATTCAAAATAGAAAAGCCACTGATATCAGGGTTCTGTTCCACTAAACCCATTCCTTTCACTCTCACCTTCTTGATCCTTCTCCACGAACACGATTCATAGTTTGTTAGAATCCAAACCATAAATATATAATTTCTCAATCTCACTAAGCAAATAGTTTGATGGCCAGCAACTGCTCCCCACTTGAAAATATTCATATCGCAACTGTCATCTTGGGAGCCCCTTCTTGCTTCTTTAGGAACCCTTAACAACTTGGTTTCAATACGTTTATCTTCATCGTCATTCGTGATTTTATAAGACATGATATAAGACCTAAAATGAGTGATATCTTTAGCAAGATAACTGTAGCAATCCGAGATGAAGTGAATGGCGCCATTGCAAATCACAGGCATGTCAAATTTCAAAATCCTAGATCCAGCAAAGAAAAAGTTCTTCCTTAAGCTCCAAGTACCTTGTTTATGACTATAAACATGACAATCAAAATGTGAACTCCAATCTTCATTGTCAAAAAGAATCAACCTGTAATTATCAGAGTCGCATTCCAGTGTCATGGAGACACTATGAAGATTCCTTCGCTGCTGCAAGTGGTTGGGGAGGAAAATGTGTAAAAGGTAACAAGTTGCTGGATTGATGATAAATAATTCCATTCCATGAAGACAGAGGAGTAAACCGTTACTTGAGCTTAGAATCTTGAGATGCGAGCTTGCGATGGATCGTAGCGTGTTTTCAGGGACGCCGGAGGAAAGTTCCTCTCCCGGTAAAGGATGCAACTCGACGCAGTCGTTGTGATTCAGAATGTCATTTCTTTGAATGAAGAAGAATGAAGGACGATCTTTCTTCAATGAGTTTTCTACTTGTTTTACTACAAAGTATGGAGTTTCTGGAAGCTCTGAAAAGAGTTTTGAAGAAGATTTGAGTTTGTGGATTGCTTTTGCAGGTAACCAAGACAATATCTCTATTAACTCATCGTTAGATATTGTAGCCAGTGTGATCAAGATCAGCGATGACTTACTTGTTTGAAAGCCAAGAATGAAAATTTTATCCTGGTATCAGAGTCATGGTATCCTCCTTGAGGAGGATATATAAGTTAGAAATCAACATGCTTCTTTTTAAACCTCCTCCCACAATAAATAATCATAGATTTAGTTACATGCATCCAAGTGAAAATCCTACCACAGTTTTGGTTATCCGATTCTTTACCAGGAATTCCGTCTGCGCCTCCTTTCTTCCTGCTGTTCCGTCTGCATTCTGTTTCAGCAGTTTAATCTGCATTCTGTTTCAATAGGTCCATCTGCATTCTTATCACGCTCTATGCGTCCTTTTTCTTATCGCGCTCTACGCGCCCTCTTTTATTGCGCTCTACGCGCGTATTTTTTCATTTTTCTTTTGAAGATCGCTGCTCAAACACAGTATCTTCTTTTATATTTTTGCCGCTGGCAGCTCAAGTTCCGCCACACGCATTTTTTGAAGATCGCTACTCAAGCGCAGCATATCCTTTTATCTTTTAGCCGCCGGCAGCTCAAGCTCCGCCGCACGCATCTTTCTCCGCGTCACCACGTTAGACGCGTTTTCCTCAACAATTTTATCGGAACTTATCCAAGCTGTGGATTATTGACATCTTCCATACACCAGCTTACGGGGGCGTATTAAACTACTCTTCCACCGTAGCCCATGACAATAATAAAAAAGTCTCGTAGCTCACAAATTCAGCCCAACAGAATACATAATTCAATTACAATTTTAGTCTTTATTATCTTATTTTATCTTATCTTATTTTTATCTTATCTTTAATTACTCTTATCTTATCCTTATTTACTTTTATCTTTCATAGAACATATATATATATATATATATATATATTAGTGACTTGTTCTATATATATTTAATTTTACTCTCATAGTTTACAATACACTTCAATTCAATTTAATCAATCAATAATTAATAAAAATTCGCATTTTTTCTTATTTTTTTACAATTTTATCATTCTGTAATATGAGTATTATGAATTTATGATTGATACCGTGCGCCTATTAGGTCAATGATGGGTCTCTTTTTTATTTTCGGTATAATTTTTACTTAATAAATTTAGCCATCTTTTAATTCAAAACTAGTGGCAAAAATTTAACTTGAATCGGAACTCTGGTAGGGGCCCTTCGGGTGAAAAAACCTTTCGGTGAGTGAAAGATTTCCTTCATAATTTAATTTTAAAGTAAAGTATCGTTTTTATCTCAATATTTAAAGTAAATTTTATTTGTGTTCTTAATGTTTAAATCGTCTTATTTAATTTGTATTTTTAATGTTTATAAAAGTGATTCAATATTATCCTAATATTAATTATACTAACAAATCAGATTATATTTTTCAATTATTTTCACTTGGATGTATTCATTCTCAATTAGGTATCATTTGGATGTGTTTGATTTTAATATTTTATCCACTGTTTAGATTCAATTATGTCCCTAGAAAAGTAAATTATATAAATATTGTAAGAATTAGTTTCAACTTTTGATGAGCTATTTTTCAGAGTGGATCATCGATTCTATCCCAGACATTTATATTATAACTTCAATAAGAGATTTTTAAAACTCAAACTAAGGCGTTCATGATGTGTAATTGACGACAGGATAACCTTAAATCACTTTTACCAATATTAAAAATATAAATAAGATGATTTAAACATTAGAAATACAAATAAGATTTACCCCAAACATTGAGAATAAAAACGATACTTTACTCTTAATTTTATATACATGTTTGCGATTGAAACTATGAAATACTATTAAATATTTAAATTCGAGCGTCCAATGCTTTTGATATGCAACTAAAAATCTCTATTAACTTTAATTTATTACTTTTATCTTACACTCCGTTTTGTACGAGAATATGATATGATAAAGTATTAAAAATAAAACAAAAAAATAAAAATATAAAAATTAGTATTATATTTTATTTAGTAACAAATTAAAATAAATTAAAAAAACTTTAATTTATTTTTATTTAAAAATTAAAAAAAATATAATAATAAAAAATAAAATAAAATGTTATTTTAATTTTTTTATTTTTGAGCCAAATTGTAATTTTGTTTCTAATGTTTAAACGTTTTATTTGCATCCCAACACATTTTAATGTCATATTTTAATCTTGAAAAAGTTTTAAATGGGTTTAAGTTAAATTTGACATGAACAATTTACAAATTGAATTGTCAATAACATTTAATTTCACAATATAAATAAAATTAATCCACCAACCATCACTAATATAAAAGTTTTTTTTTAATTTTAAAGCATTGATAGTTGATTATTAGGATTTGGAGTTTTATAATACAAAAAGAAAATTAAGAAAAAGTGTTACAAGAAGGTTTTGATTATATTTTTTTAATACATTAAAAAAGATATGACTTAACTAGTAACGTTATTAATGTCTACATCATTCATTTCGTTAATTATTAATGTTAAATTTAATGATAGGATAACATTAAACTTGTTTAGCCAATGAATAATAGTTCAAATGGTATAGTCTCCCTATTCTCAATTAAGAGGTTGCGTGTTCGAGCCTCTTTGGTAAAAAAATAAAAAATAAAAAAAACATTAAACTTAATTAAAATTTTTTAAGACAAAAATAAGACGTTTGAAATATTAAAGACTAAATTAAAATTTAATTCAAATGTTAGGGATAAAAGAATATTTTATTCTAAAAAAATATAATTATAAAAAATTAATAAAAATAATAAAAAATAAAAAATATATCTTTTATTAATATTTTTATATTTTTTGTTAAAATAAATATAAAATATATTAATTTAATAATTTTAGATATAATATCTCTATATATATGCGATCTCCTAAACATAATTTTATGTCTTTATTTTTATTCAAGTGTCCCACATCAATACACAAACGCAATCTTACAAAACGTAGTTTCTCTCCATAAAGGTACTCTTCTATTTATTAATATAGGATTCTTTCTTACTATTTGCTAAAGAAAAAGATTATGTTGCTTTAGTTCTGAGCTCGACAAAAAAAAAAAAAAAAAAAAGAGAGGATGTGCATTTTTTCATAACAACACTCCACACACACGCACACAATCCAAATCATTTTAAAAATCGTTTTCAAACTTTTTTTTTATCAAATTCATCCCCAACTTAAAAAGTAATTTTAAAATCATCCTTCTTTATCTCAACTTTATTTTTTGAACAAAAATTACCTTTAACAAACATAAAATTAAAAAACCCACTCATCACCTTAAATTAACACACTCCAGTAATTTCAATCTTTTTCATTACTCTCACCATCTTTTTTAGATTCTCCAATCTTTTTTATCACTCCCATCGTATCCTCCCTAACATTAGCAAAATTTCTTCTTCATTCTCATTACCTTCAATAACAATAATAACAACACCAACAACTCCCTGACACTGCTGCAATTTTTTTTAATGGAGTTATAATTATTATTTTTATCAGGATTAATTTGTCCAAAAATTATATTTATAACATTAAGGATAATTTTAAAAATAAAATTATGATAGAGTTGATTTTGATTTTCACCTAAAATCTTAGTAACAAAAATGTACTTAATCCAATTTAAAACTAATACATTACAATTTTTAGTTCCTTAAATTATGATAATTTAACTTAAATCCTTTAAAATAATTAATTTGAATTGGTCTAGTGTTTATCTCATTAATCCGCTTAAATAGGTGTTAGAGATGTAAATCTCACTTTATACATACAGTAATTTATTAGTTAGCGACAAACTCTTAAACGAAGCTTAAATATGTGAAATAGTCTTTGGCTGAACACCAAAAAAAAAAAACTTAAATCCTTTAAAATAGTAATTTAGATGTCATCATATTTTTCTTCTAGAATTAAATAAAAGAAAACGAGGAATTGAATTTATATAGTACACTAATTAATAACAAGATATTCGTTCGAAATTATCTTCTTAACGACATTCATTTAAAAATGGAACGCAATAATAATAAGTAGTGGTATGATGATATCCAGTGATGAAATCAATAATTGGAGTAATTGGAATTGCTTATAAAGGGTGAAGGGAAGAGATATAGAAGGGTAGTTAAAATAAAACAAAAGAATACGTCAAAGCAAGTTGAATTTGATAGAGAATGTTGTTTCGTCCCATATATTCAGAGGTAAATATGATGCAAGATTTTAGATAAGATTTCGTGGTCCTTCTCAGCTTTAAATTAAAGAAAGGGGGAGACATAAGCATCGCAAAAACGCAAAGTGTAATAACACTCACTTTGCCCACTCCCATGTGTTGTGCTCATTGGGGGACCTCTCACTTTGTTTTCTTCCCAACCAAACAAGTGAAACAACTTCATTAATTTTTCAAAATCTTCGTGTCCTTCTCGTTACTTTCTTTTTCTTTCTTCTTCCTACTTTTCCTTCTAATAATGTTTTTCCAGAGGCAAAAATTTACCAAGAGGAAAAAGGATATACAAAACTACTTACTATGTCGGCAATTGCACATAGAAAATATATTATAATCCTAAAATGCATGCATTGCAATTTCCATATGGTAAAGTTGTGTTCCATTTTCTTCGGAGCATTGTTTACAATTAATTCTTGGAAGGTTAATTATACGGAAAAATGAAGCATAAAATTTTGAAGGGTGAAAATTCAAATGCAATCAACTTCACGTGAAATTAATAACTGAGAGCCGTTAGATAAAATTTTAGTCAAATTATTTAACGACTCTCGACTATCAACTTCACGTGAAGTTGACTGCACATGAGTTTTCACCAACTTTTTAGTGATGGAATTCTAATTTCTTCTATATTGTTTATGAAAAATTCATGAAAAATGTTATATATATGCACTATTTTTGTGAATATTCGTTGATATAATTTTTATTTTTTGTATTAAAAATGATTGATAAAAAGTAAAAGAAATAAAAAAATGTATTCTTTATACCATAAAAAACATGCAAAAGAGTATATATAAAAAAATAGTGTAAGCATATTTGTCAAAATTTACTGTTGGTAGATAAAATATTTACCGCGGTAAGCCAATTTAATGTTGGTTTTATTTATGGAGATGTGGTAAGAGTTAGAGTAGTTGAAATGATTACGCAACTTCTTTAGAAAGCATATAGTAGATGCATGGTGTAAACATTTTATAGCCACACATTTAAATATTAAACTTGTGCGTAGAAAAATAAAATTGAAACATTGTTGAAATATATAAGACTTGAAGTATTTTAGCAAATGATTTATTTATAGTATTTGGACAAACATGCACATTAAACATATACCCAGCCTAATTATTTTTCATCACAAACAAAAAAGAATCACTAGTACTTGGTACACTAGTGCACGGATCGTACCACATTTGATAAAGAAATTGAGAAAACAAAGTTTCATGTTTATTTACTTTTGTGTTTATTGTTTTTATGTTGTTGTATTTTTGCATTATTATTTATTTTATATTTATGGTGTGGATTTCATCTATCACTAACTTTGTGGTGGTGGTGCTTGTGAGCTATATGATGGGGCCTTGGAATATGAAAAGTATGATATGAATATTTCACTTAAATCCACATATGATATGCAAATTGCTCCATAATGTTTATATGTAGTGTCACAATCTCACGTGGACAAGATGCCTTTTATTATTAATATTATTATTGCACACCGCACACAATATATATACCTTGATTCAGACTTGCATTTGCATATCAATTGGAGTTTCCTATTTGTTCCTTCTTTTTTCTTTTTCCTTACTAAAGTTTCATTCAGCCTAAGAGATTAGGCAAGGAAAAAGAAAGAATTAGATATAGGAGAAAATAAGAAAATATTAATAAAGTCTCTTAGCATTATCTAATAGATTGTTCATGTTTGACTCAGCCCATATCTCACTTGATAGTTTTATCAAGTCACTTTTTTAGATCTTTATCTTATAGCGACGATGAAATCCTCATTGAGATTGGATTCAGATCGAGTATAAGTCACGTTTAAACCTAGACATAATAGAGCATATCAGTCGCCAGTGACCACCATCACCCTCTTCCTCTCACCTTTTAATTCGAACCTCAACTGCGGTGATTGCAACTCAATAGTATTTGAATTCGGAGTAAAAAAGAGTTATTAAAATATGATATTTAAATTTGGAGATTGAATTTAGATTTCTCGGAGAAAAGAAAAACTTCTCATTTAAAGAAAAACAATGAAAAAAATGGTCCATTTTAAATATTGAAAATTATCAAGGACAATTTTAGCAAGAATATTTATTTTGGGGATTAAGTATAATTTTGGTTCCTAAGGTATAGGCCAAAAATTTTTTTCGTTCTCAACCTTTTTTTGTATACAAAATCGTCCTTAAGGTTTAACTTGATTTTAAAATCGTCATTCGAACCAAAATACATTTCTCCTTCTTCACTAAAATACTCAATTTTTATTCTTTTTTTTCTTCTTCTCCATTACAATAACAACAGAATTTCAACTAACAAATATCAAAAAATCAAAAACAGAATTTCAACTAGAAACATATCAGAAACAGAAGAATGGAATCAGAATCAGGAGCAGAAAAAAATAGAAGTAGAAGAACAATGAAATCAATCAAAATGGAATTAGAGTCAACAACAACAACGTGATTAACAAAATCAACAAATCAACAAATCTAACAATGTAATTAATAAAAGAAACAGAAGCAGAATAGATGGAGTCGCAGTGATAGTATTGGCCGCTGCTGGTGGAGGTGGAACAAGGGTTGTTCTCTGTGTCTGGTTCAACGAGAAAGAAGCTGATAAAGATGGTGACATCGCCGACAACTTATTGGAGAAAGAGGTTGGCTTTGGTGGTTTGTGTTCAGTAAGAAAACTTAGGACGGACCGGGGTAAACGGCTAGTTGGGAAGGGATGAAGGAGGGAGACGTCGCGGCGGCCTAGGTGTCGACGACAGTGCTAGGGATCGGGGGGTTTGGGGTTGCAGAGAGGGGGATAGAGAACTCACCGCGATAAAGCTAGCGCAAAGGGGAGAAGAGGGAGGAGGATAAGGAGACGCGTGACGGCGCTGTGGTGGGAAAAGGAGAAGAAGAATGACGTTGATCCCCTCCCCCTCCTTCCCTCCCCCTTTCCCCCTCTTTCTTCTTCGCTCTCATCCGTTTCTTTATTTTTTTATTTTATAATTTTTTTTGTTAGAGGTAATTTTATAATAAAATTTAAATTTAGGTAAACATGACGATTTTAAAATTAAGTTATACTTTATAGACGATTTTGTATGCAAAAAATATTAAAGATAGAAAAAAATTTTTACTTATATTTTAAAAATCAAAATCGTACTTAATCCTTTTTTTGATAAGTATTATCATCCAGTTATGTTTAGTGTATTTAATTTTTCTTCTTTTGTTATATATGCAGATTTGAAGACAAATATTTTTTACGAGAAAGAGAATGATATGTACTCAAAAGGGCATTTTTTGACATTTTAAAGTTAAGGGATAGAATGATAATATTTTCTTGTTCAAGAATCTTAATACTAAAAGAATATGCTATGCTGGTTTTAGACATCAAAAAGATCAAAATTTCATCTCAAAAATAGTGGTGTTAAAATGGTGACACTTATGAATTGATTTTGATTTGTTTAATAGTATTTTTATATGTTTTAAATTTAAATCAAATTTAATCTAAAATCTGATTTAAACTAGTTATCATATTTTTTATTATCTTTTAACGTAAATTGTATCTGATTTAAATGGATATAGTCAATTTTAGGGTCATCTCTAAAAAGATTTGATTTACTTTTAGGTTAATCTATTTAGGGATCTATTTAAATACTTTTTGTGAGATAATTTACACAACTTTTGATAAATACAAAAATTTTAGTTGTTTTATGTACTTTTTCTATGTGACCAAGTGAGGTAAGTGATTTTTTTTATTTATTGAATGAAGAAATTTGAAAGATCCAACCTAAGATAATTCTTAGTATTAATTCTTTTAATTTTCAGCAATTTGATCTAGGTTGTCAATGACAGATTTTTTAAAGATCTAATAAAAAAAATCTTTTCCATAAACTAGGTTACTAACAATTTATAGAAATTTAGTAAAAACTCCTTTTTCTATGAGTTCTATTTTTGCTATTAACTTCGCATCTTTTGTGTTTTCGTTGTGTCTTTTCTTATTCCTTTTCATTCCCGTTCTTAATTTTTTTATCAGTTTCTTAGCAAGAAATCAGATAACTATGTCTAATGTGAGTAATTTTTGTATCTGTACGATTACTTAAAAGGATGTGAGTTTGTGTAAAATTTGACTAAATGATTCTTGGTTCAAGTTTTCTAAATCGTTACGTTCCAGCATGTCTTCATGCCCAAAAAGTAATGATTCCACCTCAATAATGCTAATTGAGTCTATTTTAATGTCACAGATGACAAGAATATGGTATATTCCTCATTTAGTCCTTGTGTAATGGCCTCAATGTTTTTATCAACAGTAAGAATGTGATCTAAGAAAGCAAATGAATCTATTGTCTTTTAAATTTTGTTGAGATAATTAGGTACATTGATTTGGATTTTAGAGGATTTCGAAAAAAACTAACTCATGTATCTTCTCCCATACTTGATAGGTAAAAGTGTAGTTTAGCATTTGATTCTTGAATGATTCATTCATGGAGTTCAGCATCCATGTCATAAGATAACAATCACGTAATTTTCATTCTTTATACTTTTTAGATTCTGCCCAATTGTCTTCTCTGCTTTAATGTTGAATTGTAAAGGCACTTTTACTTGTAGAAGATATTCCAATTCATTTGCTCCAATCTAATGCAATGCTAGTTGTTTTCATATGAGAAAATTATTCTTGTTGAGTTTATCAAAATTGGATGTGAAAAGAAAATATTTGTGAGTGAAAACATTGTTAGGTAATAATATAATTTTTGCCATGGATCATTATCAAGTTTTGAATGCCATGTAAAAATCAATTCTATAAGTTCTAAAGAAGAAATAGTGAAGAATGATTTTGATTATTGGAATGATAATAGTTATTGGAATTATATATTCTAAACAAAAGAGTCAATACTATATATAGTATAAAAGATTCAAAGAAAAAAAAACAGTAAACTCAGCTCTATAAAAAAGAGCAGTGATAGGTTTGAAAGGAAAAGAAAAATTAAAACAGAGATAAAGACTTGTAATGAGAATAATCAAGTTTCATTTCATTTCAGAATTACACATTTGTTAAGCCAAATTTGCTCTCTCTCTCTCTCTATCTATATATATATATATATATATATATATATATATATATATATATATATATATATATATATATATATATATATATATATATATATATATATATATATAACTAGTAACTATTGAAACTCAAGACTTATCAAGAAAGATACTAGTAACTAATGACTATTGAAACTCAAGACTTATCAAGAAAGATACTAGTAACTAATCAAGAAAGAAAGCAATACAAAAAAAGACAGTAATGTAGTTTTGCACACTGCTCTTGTACATTATTACTCTCTATCCTTAATATCCCCCCTCAAACTAAGGTATGAGTTCTGAAATACTCTCAGTTTGCACTTATACCTATCAAATAGGTGTTGTGACAGTGATTTTGTTAAGCAATTTACAATCTGATTAGAAGAGAGAATATGCACGATATAAAGAGATTTCTGGTTAATTAGGTCCTTTAGAAAATGCAGATCTAACTCCAAATGTTGTAGATAGAAATTCACCTCTTTTATCAATTTGTAAAGCCTTAATCTGATGCCCTGTCTATTTTTCCATAAGTCTTTTATGGTTTTGAAAAGCTAGTAAAGATTGAGATTTATTTTCAAACAAGAAGATAACTGTAAATTTAGAAAAACCATCAACAAAGCATGCATAGTATCTAAATCCATTTCTGGAATTAACCGGGGTAGGTCCCCAAAGATTAGCAAAAACACATTCTAATGGTTGATGATATGTAGTTTGAGTTTCATTAAAGTAAAGTCTATGCATTTTAGCCAACGGACAAATTTTACACATATATTGTAAAGATGATCCAGAATTAGAGATAGAAATAGAACACTGATTCATTACTATATGAACTGTTTTTATTGCACAGTGGTCAAGTCTTTTATGCCACTAAATTGTATTATTACTATTCTGATTACAAGAACTGTTAAAAGCACAAAAATTAGGAGGATTGGTTTCCTGATTGCTAATTCTATCTCAATTACATTGTATTAATATAGAAGGATGATTATTACTAAAAGGTTTATGGGAATAGATAGAGTTGTAAGACAAAGCAGATTTTTCAGAAGCATGCCTAGGAACTATGAGATTGTGAAAGGAATAGATCCCATTCCTAGCTATGCTTTGTGGGAGAAATTTTTTGGTAGCTTGATCATGAATAAAGCAGAAATCAGGCCAGAATTCAAAAAAGACACCATTATCAACTGCAAACCTAGAAACGCTAAGCAGATTTTGGAAAATTTGGGGTACATGGAGTAAATTTTGTAATCGAAAAGTAACATTAGCATATGGATCATGCAAAATTGAAGAACCATAATTTTGAATGGCAATACCTGGCCTATTACCTACCTACACTTGATCAGAGTCATTGTTGTTCGCAATGGAAGTTAGCAAATTAGATGGATCGGGGTCAAGTGATGGCTCGCACCAGAATCTGCAAGCCAGGTAGCATCACTTATGGAGGAGGAAGAGCCTGTGAGATACGCAGTTGGTTGATGGAAACTTGAAGGGGGTGGTGGAGGTTGAGCATTAAGGTAGGGAGGCTGAGAAGATGAGTTAGGATTTTCAGAATTAGGGTTGAAAGACTGATCAAACCTATGATAGCAGTTCCATACCACATGACCCATCCTTCAACACAGTTGACAGTGCATTCTTGTGTTATTATTGTTGTATCCAAATCTGCCTCCTCCTCTATTATTTCTGCCTCCACGTCCTCTTCTAAAAGTATTACCTCTGTTGGGATCAAAATTCTGAGAAGGGTTTTGCATATAATGGGCTACAGGCATGCCAGAGGTTGGTTTCTTGAAGCGTTCAAGCATTTCTTCATGGGAAAGCAAAAATGCTTCAGCCTCTACAATCCTAAAAAATCATCTCTTTGCTGTTACGGAAGAAATATACACTGTATATTTTTCAGAAAGACCCTCAATAATTGCCTGAAAATGATCATCTTCTGGCACTTCATATCCCAAAGCAAATAAAGCACCAAGAATTCTTCTATTTTTGGACAAGTAATCAGCAGCGGAACCAGTTTTCTTGCACAATTTCAATTGACTCTTGAGACTTTGAACACGAACAGAGGAGGCTGCCTAAAAGTAATCATCAATCTTCGCCCATACTTCAGAAAATCTTGAGAGGTGAATCAATTTGTTCTTGAAGCAATTAGTCATGGAAGCAATGAGCCATGTTGTGAGGATTCTATCTCTCTGACGCCAGGTTTTGTATTCTTCAGATTTTGTTATCGTTTTCTTGGTAGCATCAGTTGTAAACTGCTCAGAGATCTTGGAGGGATCGAGATGACTTTCAAGACCAAGACTCTCAATAGCGAGAATTGCAAGGTATCTCCATGTAGAACAGTTAACTTCATTTAGTTTTTCAGCAATTGGGAAGAAGGTCTTTTTTGTTAAATCAGAAATGATAATTTCCATTGTGGAGTTGAAACTAAGAAATAGGCTCTTGATACTATAAAAGATTCACTGAAAAAAAAAGCACAGTAAGCTTAGCTCTATGAGAAAGAGCAGTGATAGGTTTGAAAGGAAAAGAAAAATTAAAATAGAGACAAAGACTTGTAATGAGAGTAATCAAGTGTCATTTCATTTCAGAATTACACACTTGTTAAGCCAAGTCATTTTAGAATTATATATATATATATATATATATATATATATATATATATATATATATATATATATATATCAAGAAAGATATTAGTAACTAATTAAAAAAGAAAGCAATACAAAAAAAGACACCAATATAGTTTTGCACACTACTCTTGTACACTATTATTTTTTATCCTTAATATAGTAATGAAAAGTTTTCAAATGTATTCAAAATACTATTGTTTCAGTAACCTTAACAGTTAATTTTAATCAATATATATTATATATATTTTTTATAATTGAGATTAATGGTTGATACATTTAAAATTCTTTGTAATGGATTATTTAACAGATTGGGTAAAGTATTAAATTGGTCTATCCTATTTTGGTTTTTAAGGTTTAAAGTGTCTTATTTGAATTTGAAAAAAAAAATTCATTTAGCTTTAATTTAGTCCGACCGTAAAGTTAAAGTTAAATAATTAATGGAATGTCTTACATGACAGCAGTATAAGAACAAGGTCGATAATTTGGAAAATAAATACAAGCTCCAAAGGTATAAAATCAACTATGGATGCATCAATATATTTATTTATCATTTTTTTTAGTTTTATATAAAATATTTTATTTAAATTGTAAGAAGAATGATAAATAAATATATTGATGCATCTACAGTTGATTTTGTACCTCTAGAGTTTATATTTGTTTTTCAAATTATCGATCTTGTTCTTATACTGCTTTTATGTAGGACATTTCGTTAACTATTTAATTTTGACCTCACGGTAGGACTAAATTAAAGCTAAATAAAACTTTTTTGGATTTAAATAGAATATTTTAAACTTTAATAACCAAAACAAAATTATGCTCAAACATACAAGACCAATTTAATACTTTACCCTAACAGATTCTATATAAAGAAACTTAACTACCTAGAAAAATTAGGTGGTTGTAATGGAATCTATTTGAATAACAAATTCTGATTCTTTACTGTCCCTTCTCAACTTGGCAGATTACAAAATCAATTTTAACCTAAATTAGCTCAACCTAATTTAATTTATAATTTTTTTCAGTCTATCAATTTTTTATGTATTATCACTGTATAGTTTTCAACAATTGGATACTACTAATTTTGCTTTAACATTGTATTTCTTTTTCTTTTTGTAAATTATGAATTGTGAAATGAATAAAATAATAATAATAATTTTGTCTTCATTAGATTTTATGTAACATGTTTAATATATATGTTAATTATAATAGAGAAAGTAATTGATTCTGTAAGACATAATTAAAACTTTCTTTAAGAATATGACAGTAAAAGTAGTAATTAAAAGAGCGTGAAATATAAGACTGCTAGTAATATTCATTTGAGTCTTGTTATTATTTGTTAAGGTGTTTAATGAAAAAAAAAACTCCATTGAAAAACAAACAAATTTAAAGACTTCTACTTACTAGCAAATTTAAAGTTTAATAAACTAACTTGGGTTGGCCGAATAGTCAACTCACTCATCCGCTTAAGTAAGTGTCGGGGGTTCGAATCCTGTCTTGTACATGCAGCAACCCATTAGCCAACGATAGGTCCTTAAATAGAATTCAGATCCGCAACGGCAGATTGGGTGATACCGTAAGTAACCAAAAAAAATTTTAAAACCTAATAATTTTTAAGATTTAACTAATTTGTATTTTAAGAGTATATGTTAAAAATATAATAATAATATTTTCTAAATTTTAATATATTTGATATATTAAAAATTAAAAAATTTATCTTTTTAATATTTTTGATACAAATTTTTGTATAATATTTTAAAATATGCAATTAAATACATATTGATAATATCTTTATGCATTTAATTATCATATTCTAAAGACATATAATAAGACTACTATTACTAGTTGGAATTCTTAAATATTTTTTTAATAAATATAAAATAAATACATTAAAAATTTAGTTTTTTTTTGTGTTTTTTTTTTATAACCTTAACATATATGTTCTAAGAGGACAAGTTAGTTTTAAACTCATAAATTTATTATTTATTAGTACAATAAATGTTGGTAATGAATTAGAAGTTGAATACTGGAAGGATGTAGTGTAATTAAGAGTGATGAAGGCAACATTCTGAAATCTGAAGGCAATGAGACTCAGATTCCCATATGCCGGCAGCATCGATGTGAGAGAGAAACATCATCGTTACTCACACAATAATACATAACATAATGCCATTTTGTGCAAATCCCGTAAATCATGGGTTTTTTTAATCTGTCTCTAAACCACAAACTAACCTACATACCTCTACATGTATAGCCATTTAATTTTGCAACTTGCATATTGCAATGCAACCATACTAACATTGCAACATAGGCATGTTAACCTTCTGAAGTTACTTGTTCCAAAATAAAAATATATAAATAACTATATTTTTTATACAATAGTTTTTTTAGATTTAATTTTTTTTATAATTTTTTTGTCTTATACTAGAATTTTCTTTTTATTTTTTGGAGTTTAATAAAGATCAAATTTTAAATCTTTTAGTTACAAAATTCTAATATTATATCATAAAATATTTTTTTCAAAAAATTTAGATTAATAAAAAAATTACATAAATAATTATATTTTTAATACTTATTACTATTTTATTATATGACAATAGCAATAATGTTATTTCATTTAATAAAGTAGTCGACCATAAAAATTCATTTTAGTATAAATACATATAATATTTTTTGTATATTCGAAGGAGAACAATATTTTACTAATAATTAGACCGTTATCAAATATTTGTATTTAATATATATAATATATTTGAATATATTTATAATATAAAATAAATTATTATGGATTTTATTTTTTATTTGAAAGCGTATTATATACCGCTAGGAATTTACCAATAAATACATAAATGATGATTCCATTCTTTCTTACTGTATCTAATGCAAGCAATGCAAAAGGTTCTTACATTATATTGTGGATGGAATGAGTGAAAAGTAGCTATATATATGTGGGTTACATGTATATTAGTAATCATAATTTACATGGGTATGTTATGTCTAGTGGTGGGTAGAGGGCTTCATGTCCCTTCATGGGGACCATGTGGGTTGAAGGTAACATGTTATTGAAATTGTTCACTTCATTTTATATATACTCTCTTTCACGTGGGTCAGTGTTATTATACTCTATTTGTATAATGTGTACAATGGATTATATGAGTTATAAAATGAACATTTCCTATACTATTTAGAATAACTATCCGAGTATTAAGAATAATAAATATTTTTTCAAAAATTTAAACTAATTTTCGGGTTCACCAAGGAACGGATTCTTGACTTTTCGGATCTAGAGTTCTAATACTATGTCATAATACTATTCATTCCAAAAATTTCAACCGATGAAAAAGAGTAACACTAATAGTTATATCTCTAATACTCCCTAAACCTTCTTGTACACATTGTACAAATATTCCATTGGCTCCTCATATTTTTCCTAAATTAAATCAATAAATTAAATTATGATAAAAATTCGCATACAATTATTTTTATTTAAAATTATTATTTAATAATTATTAAATAAATTTATAAATTTAATTAAATTATTATTTAATAATTTTTAATTATCAATTTTATATAAATATAACTGTATATGAATTATCTTAAATTGAATTTGTGCTTGGAGATATAGGCTAATTTTTTTTATATTGATTAAATATATGTGTAATACATTGTTATTGGAAGATTATGTGTTTTTTTTATATGGTGTTTTATTCAAATCGGACGATCCGATTTGTTTGAAAAAAATAAACTACAAATCGGAGGGTCCGATCTGTTTAAAAAAAAAATAAACTACAAATCGGAGGGTCCGATTTGTATTTAATATTTCTTTTAATTTTTAAAATAAAGATCGGACGGTCCAATTTTAGCATTAATTTTTTTTTATTTTCGAAATCACAAATCGGATCGTCCGATTTGTGATTGTTTGTTTAAAAAATAAAACAATCGGAGGCACTTATTTGTAGCTCCCATAACAATATCAAACACTTCTTTTCTCACATCATCCTGAGATACACTATTTTCTCTCAAAAAAAAAAGGGGATATATATATATATATATATATATATATATATATATATATATATATATTCTAAGAAGCTTCCTTTGTGGTGCTCACTGGTCAAAATCAATGTAACTACTCATCAATTTCTTTTAGTAGTCTAATTAATTATAAAAAAATTTCAAATGTTTTAATTATAAATACTAGTTTATAAAAAGCATGCATGGTTGGCAACTAAAAGGGAATGTTTTTGTGATTTTCTAGTTAGGGTTATACCGGAACAATTATGATTTATGAAGGCAAAACATTGCTTTTTCAATTGTTTTGTTTGCTAGAGAAACACTTGGGATTATGTGGGACAATTAATTATCACATATCATTAGTGGAATGTCATGAACATGCTAATGTTTAATTAAACATCCAACATGATTTTTTTTCTTAAAAAAAGGATAAATAAAAGTTTGAATATAAAACTAATTAAGTGTGACACACATCATCCTTTAAGAGTAGTAAAGTTATAGTATTATAAAAACAAACAAGGACACAAACATAGGTATTCGATCAATAAATATTTGCTTAACTAAACACAGGCTAAATCTAAATGGTGCACACTGCACACTACACTACATGCAATACATGGTGCCACGTACGTATCCCATCCTAAGGGAAGTAAAGATAAACCATAAACAACCTTGCTTTAGTAAATTGGAATGAGCCTTTTCAATAAGAAAATTGGGGTGGTAGTAAAATATACAAATATACAAATTACAAATCATGCTTTCAGAAAATGGGTAAAAGATAATGCACAAAAAAGGAGTAAAATACAGTAATGTTAGGGAGTTATTTTTTAAATTAATATAAGTTAATTTTTGAAATTATTTTATTTATTTTAAATTTTAGATTTTAAGTTATACATTTTAAACTTTAAATTATAAAAAAATTAGATTTTTTAAAATTAAACTAAAAACTAATATTAACCAATTAAAAATACTTTTTTATTATACTTTCTCATAATATTATTATTGTGAGTTTAATTAGAGAGTTAATTTTTTCAAGGACTATCAAACAAATCTTGTAAAATTATATTTTTATTTCAAATTCTAAATTTTAAAATTTAAACTCTCTCAAAAAAGAGTTTTTACAATTAAAAAATATTAATATTTAATAATTAAAACTTAAATTTTTATATTATTATTATTATTATTATTATTATTATTATTATTATTATTTAAGTTATTAATTAACTCTGACAAGAAAAAGAGAATAAAAAAAGAATTAAAATATATATATGTAGTAGAATAATGAAGAGGTCACAGATTGTACTAAAATAAGTAAATATAGGTGAGTGGTTGTAGTTGAATTTTTTGCCATTCTTGTCATGTCATACTGTGGGCCAAAAGAGTACACATGCATATCACTTGAAAGAATCAATATGCAGAGAAAAAGGTAATAAGAGAGTAGAAGAAAAGTCAGTATGTGGCTACATACTTTATTTTTTCCTTCTTCTCCCATTCTCTTCTTTCGGTAGTAGAAGTAAGTCTAGCGGGTGCATAGCATCTCATAAACAAAAGAGAGCAACATGCCTATACCACTAAGGATCACATGTGTGGTTTTGCACTTTGCACCTTAGCTTCCATTATATTCTACTCTTCTTATTTTGACTATTATGTGGATCAAAGATATAACATGCTAGATATGTTATTTGCTATATTAACCAAGAGCTAGGCATAGTAGACTTCACATTTTGCTTGGTTTTTTAACCATTTAGTCATACATTCAAACTCTTAACGGGTATATGGAAAGATTTTTTTTTCTTTTTCTTATAGATACTTTTTGGAAAATTTTTATTACAAAAAGCAAGATTTAGTCATTATTGTTGATAGTAAATATTCTGAGAAATATTTGAAAAATAATGAGAATATTACTACTTGTTTTTTATATAAAACACTTAACATATAATTATATAAAAGATACTATGTAAGTAACAAAAACAACTACTATATATTTGTGTAAATATATGTTATGTATCTTATTTAAAGTGTATTTTATATTCAACGTATATTTTATATGAACACAATTTTTTGGATAAATGTTTCATAAGTTGAATTAAACTTTTTAATTATTTTTGTTTCATTCAAGTAGGAATTAATAGAACTCAGTCTTCTCTGGTAGTAAGGCTGAATATTTTTATTTTCTTTCAATACATCCCTTATGTCATTGACTTTAAATGTTATCATGTTTCATAACTGGTTTTTTTATTTAAATAAATATATGAACATTTATTATTTATCAAAATACGGAGGGAAAGAAGAAAAAATAAAAATGCCCATGGCTGTGGAAAGATCAAATTGGAATTATCCTTTAACTCAGGCTTGGGGCTCAATTTTTTCGAAATGGAGCCTGTATGTGAGTGTTGCATGGATATGGAGTTAAGGTGGGTTAAACATGTATGTGGGGCAGAGTTTTGGCAGCTTTTGGGAGTGGAACTCGGACCGTCCGAGTTCAGTGTTTGTGAAGTTGCTAAACTGGGAAACGCACGGTCCAATTTGTGGTGGGGAGGGAAAGTGTGTTGTTGCGGATGAATCGGACCCTGCGAGATGGCTTGGGTAGAGGAGAACACGCACGGTCCGAGTTGCGTGTAGGGGATGGAGTCGGACCGTCCGTTTTGGCTAGGGATGGTAGAACCGATTGATGAAAACGCATGGTCCGATTTGGTTGTTGAATATATTTTTTTGAATGAAGTTAACCAAGTCGGACGGTCCGAGTTGAGTATAGAGTCTATATAAAAGTGTGCAACGAGTTAGTGTTAGGTTATCCCTCTTCTTCTCCTTCTTATGCGCCGCTTCCTCCTCTGTTTCGTTCTTCTGGGAATATTTCATGCTTGTTCAAAATCAAAGAAGTGTGTAGTTAGTGTTATGTTTTTTTTTTGTGAGTAGGAGAAATGAGTGATAGAGTACTAATAAAGGTCTATTATTTTGGTCAAATTTTATTACAAACATCTGAAGGGGTAAAATTTATTTGTGAAAATCCAATAGATGTTGTTATTCCTTTTATCATTTCCTTTGAAGAACTGAAAGGTTTGATCTGTGAAAAGATTGATTCTGAGAGGGCAAAAAAAATATCCTGTGTTCTATACAGTATCCCGTACCGGTATTTGGTGGGTTTGTCCAATTTCAAACAAGATATGTGACGGACGAAGCGAGCATGCAGGAGATGTTTTCAATGTATATTGAAAACCGGGCGCAGATCTCGTTTATCGAGTTGTATGTTGAGTTTGAACAATCTGAGGCAGACCGAAACATTCTACGGGAAGATTATAATAGTGACAGTGAAGAAGAGTTCGAAAGCAACTACGAATGTGTTGGTGCAGATGGAGATGAAGATCATGGTGAGGGAAATATGGATCCAGATGTGACAGAGGTGGCAGATGCACTCGCAAACGATATGCCGTTTGGGGAGCCTTCATTCATGCGAGTTCTGGACTTGGAAGCCATGCATGTTCCGGAGTTTCCGGAATATATGACTGCAGGTACGTTAATAAAAAATAATTGTCTTTTTTATTTATTTATTGAATTATTTATGAATGAATTATTATTTATTACCCATTATTTAAGCATGCGTTGATGTCATGTATGTGTTAGACATTGAACCGGTTGAGCTGATCCTATGTAAAAAAAAATTAAAAAATAGTAGGAAGTTAAAAAAATAAAAGTCAACATATGTGTTCAGTAATGTTTGAAACATATAACGTTATTTTAAACGAATATAGAACATAGAATTTAATATTTTATTATTATTTACGTTAGGGTCGGATTTATGTCATACTTGATGCAGTTAATATTGATTTAGTATGGTTTTGAAATATATATGTATTTATTGAAATTTTTCCCATGCTTGTTGTCCTGGCAGAAGTTCCTATTGTCGCAGATGGTGAATTTGCTGTTGGGATGGAGTTTAGTTCCCGGGAAGCTGTTATTAAGGCAGTAAAAGAGTATACCATACGACGAAGCGTAGATTACCGGGTGTATGAGTCTGAGCCTTTGACATTTTATGCCAAGTGTACACAGTATAGGTCAGGGTGTGATTGGCTTATCAGGGTTAGTCTGATCAGCAGGAAGTATTGTTGGGTTATAAGGAGGTATAATGGTAGTCACACTTGTACCAGAGCCACCATTTCACAGGATCATGCGAAGCTGGACTCCATCACAATTGCAGAAGCAATAAAGCCATTGGTTGAGACTGATCCCTCCTTAAAGGTAAAGTCCGTTATAGCAGAAGTGCAATCGAAGTTTAACTATACTGTTAGCTATCGGAAAGCATGGTTGGCTAAGCAAAGGGCAGTAGAAAAAATATTTGGAGGTTGGGAGGCATCGTACGAAGCGTTGCCTATATGGTTTCAGGCCATGTGTCATAAGGAGCCATCAGCTGTTGTCCATTTTGAGACTATGCCTGCATACCAAGGCGATGACTTGGTTGGTCATATTCGGGAACTGCATAGAGTATTTTGGAGTTATTACCCCTGTATCAGGGCATTCAGACATTGTAAGCCAGTTGTCCAGGTGGATGGGACTCACTTGTACGGAAAGTATAAGGGTTGTCTCCTAGTCGCAGTTTCACAGGATGGCAACAACAACATCGTCCCAATTGTGTTTGCTATTGTCGAGGGAGAGACTTCTGATGCGTGGCACTTTTTCCTTAGTAACTTGCGTCAACATGTTGTCACTCGGGATGGTGTGGGACTGATATCCGACCGACACGAATCCATCAATGCAGCTGTGGAACGGAGTAACGGAGCCTGGTCACCTCCTAGAGCTTTTCATATGTTCTGCATCAGGCATATAGAGTCGAATTTTCTGCGGAAATTCAAGGCACCGTACCTCCAAAAATTGGTCGTCAACATTGGTAATAATTTACTAAATTTAAGTAACTTATTAACAGTAGTTAAATATTAATATTTGTTTTCGAGTTTTATAATTTTTAATTTTTTTTTTTGCTTTCCTCTAGGATATTCCAGGATGGTGCGGGAGTATGAAGTGCGTTACCAGCGATTACGGGAACGGGGGGAAGCGTATACCAACTGGTTAAACCGAATTCCACGCGAACAGTACGCATTGGCGTTTGATGGTGGATACCGATGGGGTCACATGACAACGAATCTAGTGGAATGCATCAATTCAGTGTTGAAGGGTGCACGCAATCTTCCTATTACTGCTCTTGTCAAGGCAACATTCTACAGGCTAAACGAGCTTTTCACCAGAAAAAGAGCAGAGGCAGAAGCGCGGATTAATGTTGGCCATGTGTTCTCCGAAGTCGTAACCTCGAAGTTGCATGCAAACCAACTTGCATCAGGAAACATACAGGTCAGTTGCTTTGACCGGCAGAATGAGGTCTTCGAGGTGCGTGAGATGCCAAGCGGACTGGAGTTTGCAGTCGATCTACGCGCCCTTCGATGTGACTGTGGTGAGTTCCAGGTGGACCGGATCCCCTGCAGACATGTGTTCGCATGTTGCGCAAACCAGCGACTGGATTGGAAGCTATATGTGCATGATGTGTATAAGATGGACCAAGTTCGGCGGGTGTACCGAGCAAGATTTAGGCCACTAGGTAACCCGACGACGTGGCCTGCGTATCCTCGCTACGTACCGAATCCGTATCTGAGACGTGTCTCGAAAGGGCGCCCCAGGATGACGCGTTTCTTGAATGAGATGGACACGCGAATGTTACGTCGTCCTAGGCGATGTACGCTATGTGGAGCTGAGGGACACAGTCGTAGTAGATGCCGTCAGTCAGCTGGTAGAACTGCCGACGGAGATGCTCAGTAGGTTCACATTGTGGTAGGTGTAGAACGTCAGTATTATGTCATGGGTTGTCATTTTGAGAGAACTTGACTTGATATGTGGAACATTATGTAATGTTTTTCTGATGTTTTTATGTTAAACCGGTTTATGTATTCTAATGTTAAAATGGTTTATGTAATGTTATTCTAATGTTTTTATGTATTCAATCGGATTGTGTAAATGAACCGGTTGGTCCGGTTCAACCGCATTGTATAAATGAACCGGCCGGTCCGGTTTAAGCTGATTTTATGAATGAACCGGCCGGTCCGCTTCAATCTGATTTTATGAATGAATCGGCCTTTCCGGTGCAATCTGATTGTATAAATGAACCGGCCGGTCCGGTTCAATCGGATTGTGTAAATGAGCCGGCCGGTCCGGTTCAACCGCATTGTATACATGAACCGGTCGGTCCGGTTCAATCGGATTGTGTAAATGAACCGGCCGGTCCGCCTCAACCGGATTGTATAAATGAACCGGCCAGTCCGGTTCAATCGGATTGTATAAAATGAACCGGCCGGTCCGGTTCAACCTGTTTTTCGAAATTAACCGGCCTGTCCTGTGCAATCTGATTTTATGAATGAACCGGCCTTTCCGGTGCAATCTGAATGTATAAATGAACCGGCCGCTCCGGTGCAATCTGATTGTATGAATGAACAACAATAATGCGTACATATGCAACACCTGTACCTTAATGCGTACTCAAGATTAACAATACCTGAATAGTGTCCGTAGTGCATAGATACTCTAATCATACAACATAGATACTCTAAACATACAACATAAATACTCTAAACATACTACATAAATACAACATGGTCCACGTGATTACTACTTAAATAAATAAGTTACAACACAACTACTTTCTCATGGCCCACTTCACATCCTTGACTAAATTCTTGCATTTCTTGGCCGCCTTTTTGAAGACAGATGGAGTGTAGCGACTAGCACTGCGACGTGGTGGATCAATCCTCAGATTGTAACCTTTGGAGGTTTCATCCGGAGTGCGTGCATGACCTGTATAGAATTTATAAAAAATAATTAAATTATGCGCAGCAGGTAATCACAGCAAGACATAAACCACATAAGATTTACTAAAAGTAAAAAATATATGCCAGTTATGAACAAAAAATAAAAAAGTAATGCAACATGTAAAGTAGAATACAAAACATAATACCATCATTACGAGATTCTTCATCCTCGTCAAACTCCTCTATTTCATCGTCATCATGATCCTCCTCGTCATCCGGGTCATCTACTAGATACACATCTGTCTCCCTCTCGAGTGTGTTAGCATCTTCTTCAATGAGTCCCATGGATACACGGTTAGGATTCTGACTAAAAAAAGCTCCGCGTCCGTCATCACTCCTACTAGAGTCAACCGACACAAACCCCCCAGAAGCAACCGATGATGTATGGCCCGGATACCTCGCATCCAATGAATACCTACCAGCTATGAAGTCAGGCTGTTGGCCATATTGTGGTAGTCCAGGATCTGCAGACATCAACCTAAGCAACTGGCTAAAGGAACCTCCTTCTCCTGTTTCAAATTGTGAGGTACCCCAATATTGTTGACTGATTGGAACTGATGGGGGGAACTGTGTCTGAGGTACATAATGGGTTGAGGACTGAGGTTGTTCTTCTGGAATCGGGGTTGGAGGTAATACATGCGGCGAATGTGGCTCTTCTACTTGATTGTCAGCATCCATATCCTGACTACCCTCATCGGTATCCTGATTATCCTCATCCAAATCCTGATCACCTTCCTCCATATCCTGATCACCTTCATCATTATCTTGACCCACAAGATTTGACAAGTTCAAGTGGTCCCCATATTTTGATCGGTACCAATGCATGTAACTATCTAGTAGATCATGTGAAGGCATCGGAAGCTCAGATAGAATATAGTTATACCTGTTTGACCAATGCATCACCCATTTTGAATGACTCGCTTCCGTGGCCCAATTAAGATTCTTGGGACCCTTCAGGGTTTCTCCATGCGCCTTGTCTAGATTCCGCTCCTGACTAGGTAGTCCCTGAACCAAACCAAACTGTCGCCTAAATCTATCGGTAGCATGCCACTCGACACATTCAAATGATACCAACGGAACTGTAGCACTCCAAACCACCGACTACATGTAGATTTCAGGAGGAATGATGTTCGGATCCACCCGATCCACAGCATAAGCAACCCAAACAAACTGGAAAAAATAAAGGAACCTCAACATAACAGTCCACAAAGCCAATTACAAAGACAATGCTGTATAATTATGTCTCAGACCCTAAACATAAAACTAATACTACTTTCATTGAAACATACCTGCCCTTCCTGAAGTTCATCAAATGACTTCCTAAAGTGAGCTAACTTCAAGTATCTAAATCGTCGGTCACCACGCTCCCAGTTCCGCCACCTATTATGATATATTCAATTACCTCAACTACCATTAAATGAATCATAAATATCAACATACGGGTACATTCTAATAAATTATTACCTGTTTGCTAGTGGAAAACTTCGAGGTTCCCTAGGTAGCGGCGATAGGTATGGCATCCTGATCCAAGCCCAACAGAGTAGAAGTGTTAGTGGACCATCTATTTCCTTGCAGTTAAAACGGGATGCCCGACATAATGCCCTGTAGAGATGTGCCAGGCATGCCGCTCCCCAACTATACTGACCAATACTACCAAAATCACGTAGCAAGGGTAGAAATTTCCAATGCACTCCTGCCCCAGACTTATCCCCAAACAAGATCGTCCCGATCAACAACATAATATGGCACCTCACATACCTCTGTATACTGATATCATCAATCAACTGTAAATTTTCTTTTAAATCACGCAGCCAGGTAAGTTTTATGCAACTAGATCTACAGTCAGACATACGCGGTGCAACTCCAAATTGAAGCAAACACTCCGCCTCCAACGCTTCATAACTGCTCATTGTCATCCCTGTGACCGGAAGACCATCTGTGGGAAGACCAAGAATCATAGCTACATCTTCAAGTGTCACAGCACATTCACCAATGGGAAGGTGGAACGTATGTGTCTCTGGGTGCCAACGTTCAATTAGAGCATTTACCAATGCTTTCTGACACTGCACTATCCCAATCTGAGATGCATGATAGAACCCGGTAATTCACAGATGATCCTCCACCCTTTCGTTGTACCGATCCGGAGGAAGTGGATGGTTACATGTCAACATTCTTGATTTCTACAAAAAAACATAACAAATTACTAATCAAATTATTAAGAATTGCTAACTTACCATCATAAATTTATTGACTGAATCCTTATACAACTAATTCTCGTAACTTCTAAATTTAACTAGTTAATCCTCAAAAGTATTCATAACTGCTAATGAAACTCATTACAAATACATATATTCCTAATCATAAATCTCAACAATATTTACAACATCGACAATAATATCGAACATTAATTAATTACTCTTTTGTTAAAAAATTTTTCCCCTGCAATACAAAATATTAATAAATCTGTATATGCCATCATTCATATTCTAACAACGCTAATAATTAACTTGCTAATAATAATTACTACAATTAAAATTGTTTAAATTTTCTCATAAAGAAATATCTAACATGGCTTAATTAAAAAAACCTTTCTAATCAACTCAGCATTAACACTTTACCACAATAATAATAACATCTAACCAAAATCGATAACAGTTACACTTAATTTCTTAAAAACACATTCAAATAACATTGGCTTACAAATAATAATTATACTACAATTAAATAAATTTATTAAAAATTTACATTATGTTCTACTTACTACTACAGCCAAAAACACAAAACTAAAGAACAACAACAACATAACCATAACAAATTTTCTTATCATGATATATATAATTAATAATCTGTAAAAAAATATTTAAATAGAACCTAACAAATATTTAAAAATTAGTCATAACCATTCTATTTATATTCTTCAACTACATATCTCTAACAACTACATAATCATAACAAATTTTCTAATCATGATTTATATAATTATTAATCTGTAAAATAATTTTAAACAAATCTAACAAACAATGAAAAATAAGTCATACTCATTCCATTTATGTTTTTCAAATGCATGTCTAACAACAATATAATCATAAAATAAATTTTAATCATCATAAATATAATTATTAATCTGTTCAAAATATTTTAAAATAATCTAACTAATACTAACAAATTAGTCATAATCATTCTATTTATATTCTTCAACTGTGTATCCTAACAACAATCATCATATTGAAATTTTATATTTTAATAACTATAACTATAAAAAAATTAAAAAATTCAAAAGAAATTCAAAAAATACTTACATAATCAGGATCACTGAGATAGTGAATAATATGAAGCTCAGATCGATCAACATCTTTAATTTTTGATTTTTTCCCCATTAATGTTGCTCCTCCACCATGCAAAGTTCAGAGAAATGAAGATGAAGGTTTTGAGGGAGAAAGGTTGGTGGGAGTGAAGGATTCGGATGGTAAGGGAGCAGGGTTCTCTTTCTACGTTTATGATGCCCACCGAATAGGGACTCCACGGGGAAGCGCCGCGTGTCCACTCCATCACTGGACTCGGACCGTGCGACTACTCAGTCCGAAATCGGACGGTCCGTGACGCACGCCAACTCGGAGGGTCCGAGTCCCTCAGCATCGTCATCCCCGTACACTGGACTCGGACCGTGCGTTTTGTGGCTTGAACTCGGAGGGTCCGAGTCCCACTCCCCCTGACACCACAACCTGGTTACACACCAGCCACCCCCATATCCTTGTCATACACTTGCACCGGTACAATATGTAAATTAAAAAGCGCAGGCTTGGCGCATGTAAAATGGAGGCTGACATGACAGACGATTAGGTGGTACATCTGAGACGAAGCCATCTTTTCAATCCAGTGACGGCGCAAGCGAAATGGGCCAACTCCTATTTAGTGAATGCAAAGTGGACCACCTCACGTTTGGCACCTGCGAAGTCGACGAACTCACTTGACCACGAATTGGGCCAAGTCAGGGGCGGCGGCCACGAATTGGGTGACTTCGTGTCATTTGTCACATGCAAAATGGTGATGCAACAATCAAAGTTGCAAGTTCCCATGTTTCCAATTCCCGTACCAGCATGCAGTGGTTGATGAGGGTGGCAACGGTTGGAGGTTTATGGCTGGATTTCAATATAAAAGGAGGCAGGGAACCAATTCATTAATGCAGCTCACAAAGTAAAACTGATGAAGTAGGATAGAAAGAGAGGAAAAAAATGAGTATGGACTTGTGCCTGTCGACCCTTGTTGACAAATAATACATTAAGACGATGGTATGTAGACTTCACAATTGCACAAACCGAAAGGTTACGAGTTCCCTTGAGAACTAAGTTAATACACTCAAAAAAATCTGTTGTCATGTGACCATATCGACGACCCTCGTTACAGTGCTGTAGCCATTTTAATTTAGTGGCTCTAACCCACGGATCCAGGCCATCATTACCGAAGACGTGGCCGAATCCTCACTACTGATTAACTCAAGGTAGTATTGTGCCTGCTCTTGCGTCTTCAAGTATGCCGCGTTGACCAAGTGTCTTTTGGCTTCCTTACTCTTGAAACTTGTTGCGAAGTTAAAGACACTATGTCTCACACAGTAAACATTGTATTTCCATCCACGCCAACAAACTTGCTCCAAGGTTGCCTTTATTGCTGCATGCCTATCAGAAATAAGCAGAATCCCCGGTTGGAAAGCTACATGCCTCTTTAAGTTGGTAAAGAAAAAGTACCATGAATCTGTATTCTTCTTATCGACAATCACAAAAGCGATGGGCAGAATGTTGTTATTCCTGTCCTGTGCTATTCCCATCAATAGGGTGCCCGTGTACTTACCACACAAGTGCATTCTGTCAACTGAGACCAATGGCTTGCAATGCTTGAATGCTTCAACACACGATGGAAACAACCAGAATACCTGATGAAACATAATGTTGTCATCGTCCAACGTGTTGCCAACGTAGTACAGTCGTGTTTGTAGGTCAACAATTGTACTTAAGATGAGTATGCTTATCTAATAAAACAGAGAAACGATTCCAAACACCAGCAACAAGAAAAATCAATTATTTTGATGTGTTCTTTATACCTGGAATGAAAGTTTGTAAAGTGTTGAAATATCTCCGCAGCTGATTGTATGAGTCATCCCAGCCTCCATAAATTTTGGCAATTGTCTTTTGTTTCGTGTGTCAAACCTTCTTGTAAGAAACCTTGTACCCGTAAGCTGACTCTATTGATCCCTGCAACACCTTTATACAAATAGTCGCGTCTGCATGAACCATAGAAAATATATGATGGTATATGACATTGCTAGCAAGTTGAGTATGATCTTGCGACATCGAAGTTACTAAACAATTGTGAGGCTTTTGGTATTTTCAGATTTTCTAAAATCTTGAAGATTTGGTCTTTGCAATCTTTACCATCCAATGACATTGGTCACCAAATTGCTTGCATCAACATACATATCGAGATTGATCTGACTCTACGATCTTGTATTCCGTACTTCTACGAATGTTGTAGTTCTTAACAGCAAGCATCGCTATTTCTCTATTAAGAAACTTCAACCCAATCTCAAGCCTCCATTTCACCAGAGTTGCTTGGTCAGTCCTCAGCTGTAGTCGAGTTCATTATTGCTCCAAGATTTAGAAACAGATAATGGCTTGGAGTGACACTAGAACACCACATGGTGTCGTGACACCTACCGATTGGGCAGGAAGTGGGAGAACCCTTTTGCTATAAAGTCGTTGGATTTCAAGAATAACTTCTACATCCTCACCGCTATCATCCTCAATCTCATCTTCATCAGACGAATCTGCTAATCCATCAGCAATACCTTTTGGGAATGTAACACATGTGAAAGGAGAAGGGCGTGCATGATAATTTTTTGCATTTTGTTCCAACGTGACAAAGGCATTAAAAGTGGGACTACGAGCCCTACCAATTTGCTGGAAGGGAATCACTTCAGCCAATGTAAAATTTTGAATTTCCTCCACATTATTCGAAGTAGAGAAGTTACCACTAACATCTTAAAAATTTACACGAAGTTTCATGGAATAGATACTTGCAATACTACGATGATAAGAAAATATCATCGAAACATGCTAGCCAGATTTAATCTATATTTTCTGATAAGCTAACGAATTGGCTAATACAACTGGCATCCTGTAAATCAACTTAGTGATTTCTTTTTTTCCAATCATACTAGTATTTATCAGAATCAAATTTTTCAATTGTTGTAACGATATTTGCTGCGAAATCATTATCCAAAGTAAATCATCACAAACAAATGTAATACTCTCAGATGTATGAGAAATTTATCCATTCGAAAATATGATGATATAAATATTTTCAGAGGTTATAGAAAGAGCAAAACTAGCTATGACCAAAATCTTAAAAAGAGAAATTTAAGGGTGTGGAAGAGAGAGTAGAAGAAGAGAGAGATGAATAATTCAAAAGTGGCTCATAAACACCCATGTTGACATAGTGAATATTTTTTATCCCATTTTGCATGCGACGAAGGTGAAATGGAGTTCTATTTCGTGGTTGCCGCAGGTGAGGTGGTTCTAACATAAAACTCCCATTTCGTATGCGCCAAGTTTAAATTGAAGGATTATTCCAATTCACAGACGATGTAATTGAGATGACCATGCACATTTTGATCTTTCTTTTCTTCCATGTGTATTTTATTAAATAATGGTTTTTATATATTTATTTAAATAAAAAATTCTTTTATAACTTATTAAAACACATATCATGTTAATCTTTATATAAATTTATCATAAAATTATTTATTTTAAAATTTAAAATAAAAAATATATAAATAATTATATTTTTAATATATGCTTTTATGTATGTAACAGTTTTTTTTAAGAAGTTTAAAGTGTAAATTATATATCATTTTGTATTTTTTCATATGTTAATAAAATTTGAGATTTTTAAATTTTAAACATTTTGATACTATATTATAAAGTTATTTATTATAAGAACATAAATTATTAATTATATATAACAAATGAGTAATGATGATTATATGTAACTATATAAAATGATGCCCTTCTTATTGTTTTTGTAATAATAATAAATAGAAACGATGTTGCATCAATAAAATATAAGTTTTTATTTTTCAATCATACTGTGTCTTTCTTATATTTTAAAGTTTTGAATTAAATTAATATAATTAAGTATATAAAAATATTTCATATAAAAATAATAATAAAAAATTATTAAATAATTTAATATATTTAATTAAATTATTTATTATATATATTATTATCTTAGCTACCATCTTTTAAAAAAATATATTCTGAGTAATTTTAAATCAATTTATTTTAAATAATCAATAATTTAATTAAGAGTTTGACGAATTTGTATTTTAAAGACATAAGTTAAGATTATTTATAATAAAAATTTTAAATATCTTACTTTAATAAATACCCAATAAATATATTAAAAATTTAAATTTTATATTTTTTATAAAATTATTTTAGTTAATAATTTGATCATGTATTTTAAAAATAAATTTTAGTTAAACCCTTGAATTAAAAGCAAGTGGAAAATTTTACCAAGCAAGCAGAGCATTTACTCTTTTTTACTAGTTACTAATGAGAAAAACACACAATAAAAATTGATGGAAGGAAGGGTAAAAATGATGTCAGATACCAAAAATATCCCACATTTAATCGTTTCTCCCCACATCCTCCCCCCTCCCCCTCCATTAATGCCCCTTTTCTTGAAACCATCACCCCCTTCCCTCTCTAATATTAAATACACATATTACTATCACATAAACTCCACAACCACAACACTATTACTCACTCACACCATAGTACTACTAATTCTTTCTTCTTCTTTTTTTATTTTATTTTATTTTTAACACTATATATACACACACACGCACACAAAACTGTAATAAGATGTATATATACCACTCTATTGACTATCAAGTCTCTTATCTTATTTCCACTTATTAATTCCACTCTCCTTTTCATATTCATTCAAAGCAATCATACATGGCTGCTTCTATTATCTTTCTCTTTTTTGCTATCATAACACTCGCCGCCGGGATCCTCCTCCGCCGCAAACACCGCCACCGCAACCACCGCTTACCACCGGGGAGCCTAGGTCTCCCCTTTGTCGGCGAAACCATACAGCTCATCTCCGCCTACAAGAGCGACAATCCCGAACCGTTCATAGACCAGCGAGTGAACCGGTACGGTCCGATCTTCACAACGCACGTGTTCGGCGAACCGACGGTTTTTTCGGCTGACCCGGAAACGAACCGGTTTTTTCTTCTGAACGAAGGGAAACTTTTCGATTGCAGCTACCCCGGTTCGATATCGAATCTCTTGGGGAAACACTCGTTGCTGTTGATGAAAGGTGCACTTCATAAGAGAATGCATTCACTCACTGCTAGCTTCGCTAACTCTTCCATTATCAAGGATCATCTTCTTCTTGATATTGACCGACTTATTCGTCTCAACTTGGATTCCTGGTCCGACCGGGTTCTTCTCATGGAGGAGGCCAAAAAGGTAATTTCAGCTATTCAGTCCCCTTCTAGGCCATCATATTACGTGTGCATTAAAAATTAATAACTATATTAATTATCTGTATAAAATAATATTATATTTGATTGGATGATTAAGTTTTTATGTGCAAATAGTAATTTTTTTATGTTGTTTTTTACTTTAATGTTAATTAAAATATCGTTTTTTTTTCATTCACTAAATCATACCATGTTACGAAACAATATTAGGATCCACCTTTTATACAACTTATAGTCTCATCTATACTATCTCAACCTTACTCCTTTCGACATGCATAAGTTATTAAGATACTCATTTTTTTACTATAAAGTTTCTAGCTCTATTCTATTATTGCAAGGATTTTGCAAACTTATATTTTAAAGATATAAATTAATTAAGAATGCTATAAAAAATATTTTATAAAAATTATTGAAAAATAAATATTTATATTTTTAATATATTAAATATATAAAAATATTAAAAAATTTATTATTATATTTTTAAAATACATTTGAAGACATAGATTAGTTAAATTAGCTAAATCCTTATAAAGTGATTGAAAAAATAAGTTAATCAAATATTTATTTTTAATTTTATTTGTCCTAAATATTTTTTTTTTCACTAGAGATTCTTTTGTTAATATATAATATTTGACTTTTAAAAGTAAAAAACATTGCATTGACATATAGAAGCTATGATTGAGTAAAGTGTTGCTCAAAGTAATAATGGTGTATATAAGCTTTTTTTTTTTTCCTTTTCTTTCTTTTTCTTCATACCGTGACCAATCTATTTTTGCTTTAATTTTTTTTATACTAAAATACATTTTTCTCACTTAAGTCAACTTTCCCAAAAATCATATCAGTGTGTCAAATAGGCCATGGATAGCTCGAGTCTACCTCACTTGCCATCATCATATTGGGGAAGAAGTGGTGGACCAGCCTCTTTAATTTGCACCTCACAATTACCATTTTGTTTTTATTTTTGTATTTTTTAAATTCTAAGTTCACTGTCTAAAAACTTAAAAAAATCTGTTTATTTTTATATCCTCAGAAAAATATTTAAACTAAACTAATAATAAGTTAATAACCATTGTTTTTTAAAAATTAATAATTTTATTACATGAAGTTGGGACGATGTAATAATGTGACTGTAATTTACGTGATGGAAGTGAAAATGAGAGGTTTGGTGAATAAAGATTCGATGCTTTGTGTAATGTGTCGAATTCCTAGCTTACAAGTCCCCACGTTTACTAAAAGTTTTTACGGCTGCATAAGAATAATAATCATTCCCTATATACAATAAAATAAAATTATAGGCATATAGGTTTAGCATGCCCATGTACGAATTTGTTGTTATATGTTTGACATGTTATCATACTTAATTAATTACCATCATCAAATACTAGTACAGTACTACTTTTATTTTATTTTATTTTTACCTTACGGTTAATTAATTAGTTAATTAATTATTGGGTGCAGATAACATTTGAGTTGACAGTGAAGCAGCTTATGAGCTTTGATCCCGGGGAATGGACTGAAAATCTAAGGAAAGAGTATGTTCTTGTGATTGAAGGATTCTTCACTCTCCCTTTCCCTCTCTTCTCTACTACTTACCGCAGAGCCATCAAGGTACATGCATTTTCATTATTGTTATTATTTTTCAATTCATCATCCTTTATTCTTCTAACAAACGCTAGTTATTTATTATAAGATATCATACTCACATAATAATTAATATTCACAGTTTGATAAGATATAGATTCAGTTTTATATTACATCTTAAGAAATGTTACTTATGAATATATTTTATTATGAAAATTAGATTGTATTTTCATTTTTATTTTTATTTTAGAATTTTGTAAAAAAAAGGAAAATATAAGGTAAAAACAGAAATATAATTTTATTGATTGTGTTGTTTTTCTTTTTTTTTTTTTACAAAATTTTAAAAACAAACACTAGTAATAAGAATAAAAATGAAAATACAAATCAAATATATTTTAAGATATACGATTCTTAAAATTTAGAATTCAACTACCTTTTTTTGTTTTGTTATGCAATGGGTTTTGGTTAACATTGAATTATTAAATTAATTATTGATTATTAATTAATTAATTAATGTAAATTGCCAACAAGCTGAGTTTAAATGTTATAGTCTTCCCTCCTCGCTTGGACTCTTTTTATTTAGAGGTTTTGGGTTCGAGTCTCATTCCTAACTTTGAAAAAGAATTAATTGATGTAAATTATTGTGTGTATAGGCAAGAAGGAAGGTGGCGGAGGCACTAACGTTGATAGTGAGGGAGAGGAGAAAAGAAAGTGAAACAGAGGAGGGAAAAAAGAATGATATGCTGGGGGCACTGTTGGGCTCCGGCAACCGCTTCTCCGACGAGCAAATAGTGGATTTCATGGTGGCATTGCTTGTCGCCGGCTACGAAACCACCTCCACCATAATGACTCTGGCCGTCAAGTTCCTCACGGAGACTCCTCTAGCCTTAGCACAACTCAAGGTACACATTAACATAAAGTCTTAAGATGTTTGCATATCTTCTTTCTTATATTTTTGTTGTGATTAATATTAACATAAACTTCAAGTAATATTCCAAATACTTGATGGTTAGTTTTGTTGTTTTATGCATGGTAAAAGCGTGTTCACCCAAGTTAATTAATGCGGTTGAAAACTTGAAAGTCATGCATTGGTTTGAACAGAGCAACTTTGAAAGAAGACAACAGGGTAGGTTGTCAAGTTTTGGACAAATCACTCTATTTCAAAGAAAAACCTATTCATAATAATTTCTCATTAAGTAACAGGATTTTGCTAATGTTTTAGATAGACTTCATATTATAGGAAGAATTTTAAATGTTTTTAGAATAACGATATTTAATATTTTTAATTGTTGATCTTAATTATAAAGAAATATGTATATATATTAATTAAAATTAATAGTTAAAATCATTAGTACACCAGTATTTCAAGAACACTAAATTTTTTTTAATATTATACGACATAAATTCATAGTAATGGACACGGTTTAAGTAAATTTAAGAATTCGAATCGTATTGTGTATGCAGTAGTAATTTATTGGTAAGTAACAAACTTTTAATAGAATTTCAATCTATAACTATCCTTAACCTTCAATGTCACATGGCAAAAAGCAAAAAAATCTAACTAAATCTATGAAATTTGAGCAATATGTTTGCAAAGGTATCAATCATGCAGCCATCAAGGCATGGCCAAAGTAACACATTACAAAGTCAAATGATGTCAGTTCCTGATTCAGAGTTTGGTGTTTTGACATTTTGACCCGTCTATGCATGTGTGACACAAGAGCATGATAGACCTTTGATGTGATCAATAATGTTAGAATTTTATTTTTACAGGAGGAACATGATCAAATTCGGTCAAAGAAGAGTAACTCAGAGGCACCATTGGAGTGGTCAGATTATAAGTCAATGGCATTTACCCAATGCGTAAGAACACACTTTAAATTAATAGTTTGTCAAATTTTACTTACGTTAGTTATTTTATTGCTTATAAACTCCTTTTTGTGTAATATATATAGGTTGTGAACGAGACTTTGCGTGTGGGAAACATAATTGGTGGGATATTTAGGAGAGCAATGACAGACATTAACATCAAAGGTATTATTAGTAACGGAAATATTTGATAACAAAAAAAAATTAGACAAAAACAGAACTTTTTTTATTTATTATTCATTATTTCTACCAACAATTAATGAACATTAAATAAGGTAAATTCTAGTTTTTTTTTTGTCTTACTAGCATTATCTAGCATTATCGCTAATCAAATAACATATTGTTGTCGATAATAGGCATAGCAAAGTTAGTTAATCAATGCTTCAAATATTTTAATAGGTTACACTATTCCTAAGGGATGGAAGGTCTTTGCATCATTTCGTGCTGTGCATCTAAACCCAGATCATTTCAAAGATGCTCGCACCTTCAATCCATGGAGATGGCAGGTATCTAATAGGCTAATACTCTCCCTACCTTACATGTATTCACTCTTCTCTAAAACACGGGGGTGTTGCCACGTAGAGAAGAGTGAGTTGGTTTGATGTTCGGATTTTTAACATAAACAAACTAATTAATCCAAACAATGCAGAGTAACACGGAAGTAACATGCCCTACAAATGTATATACTCCGTTTGGCGGAGGGCCACGGCGGTGCCCTGGCTACGAGCTAGCCAGAGTGCTGCTATCCGTCTTCCTTCATCGCATGGTAACCCAATACAGGTATGTACCTAAAACACATGTTTCTTGTGTGATTAAGGAACATGTTTTACTTATTGGATGCAATGGCTAATGTTGTTTAAACAATGTAAAACAGTTGGTACCCTGCAGAGGAAGATAAGTTGGTGTTTTTTCCAACAACTAGGACACAAAAGAGGTACCCTATCATAGTGAAGCGTAGAGAGGATTACAATAAACTATGTAAAGCACAATGATGATGAGAGAACAACATAGAAGAATCTCAAAAGGAGGATTTGAAGCAGATAATGTAGATGATGAGTTTGGTCAGTTTTATTAATGTCCATTATAATTAATAAGATAAGATTATTATATCCCCTATAGTTTAGATGTTCATATATGATGGTAATTTCTTTTTTCTTTTTTTTTTTTCGGTTATAGGGATGTCATATTTTAGGGTTAAGGGAAATGGGAGAAAGGATGTAAGGTAAAGAGATCAAATTAAATGCATCATCCTTTTATAAATATATATGATATTAATTAGTTCTTCCAAATTCTTTTAAAGATGCTCATATTCACAAATAACATCTCTCTTAATTCTTAAATCAATCCTCAAAAGAAAATATCATGAATATAATTGGCCTCCATTTCTATGAACATGTTTGGTTTTCCGTCCAAAATTTATCAAAATCATGGCTTCAAGAAGAAACATTAATCTTGTAACTTAGTTTTGGAGTTTCACTAAGGTAATCCAAATGCCAAAGATGTCATCTGATTAGGAAAGCAAGCAATACAACTATGAACTATGCAAAGCATTTTGAAAGGGAGTATAAATAAAATCCAGCCCAATATTATTAGTCTTGAGCCTTCCTGTTTGAGTTAGGCTTTGATCCATGTTCTTCTATATAAGGTACATCTTTGACCCATGTTTTGTTTCCATTTCTCTAATGAAAATCAAACAATCTGAACTCTGATAAATGGCTGAGGCTGTAGTATTCCAATGACAAAGTTGTTTGTCTCTAGTACACCAAAGAAAAAAAAAATTGGTTTTGTCTCTAAAAGTGCCACACCAGGCTCCACTTTCTGCTATGATGATTAAAGAGCCATACATTGTGTGTGAATGGATGTATATATGACCAAAAAAAAAAAAATCGGATAAATCTTACTAATAATAAACCTACTTAGATTAATCTAATAGTTAAATCAGTAATCTATTTAAGTGATGAGTATCCTGAGTTAAATACTTCATCATTTATGTAATGATCATAACAACCCCTTAAATAGAGGTCTAATTTATGATGGGTTAGTATTTGATATGTTGGGTTAAGAAGATTCAATAACCATTCTTTCTTTTTTGTTTGAAGTATTTATAAAATACTATGTTCCATTACTTTATTATTATTTTGTTTGTTGTTCATCAGTCCCAAAATGTTTTTTTATTCAAATAGTTAGAATATATATATATACATTGTTTAAATATTTCTGGTGTAAAAACAAAAAACTAAATAATTTGTGATACTATAATAGACTTCCAATACATCATATGAAATAATAACTACAAATTTTTCATACTACTCCTTCTTTCGATACAAAATCAAATAATTTTTGAAAAAAAATTAATATCAAACTCAAAATGCCATGGTATTATTACATCATAGTTCCTTGGCAGGCATAATGTTTTTTTTTTTAAAGCACTCATTGACACCAAGTATGAGGAAATGTTATATTCCATTGAAGGAGCTAGTCCCATGCATACTCTCTATATAGTGGGATATTATAAATTTAATAGTATCATAAATTGTTATTTCGAGTATCTATCCACTCAAAAATTTATAAACAGATATAAATTTTTGTTTTTATCCTCTATATTAAGATATATTATAAGGTCAATAAATTGATTCAGAAATCTCTTTATAAAATCAATTGATTAAGATAAACTTTTATTTTTTTAAGAGTCGTATATGCATTTTTTGATGTTTATAGTTCACAAAAGATCACAAAAATAAATTGATGTGTAAATTTCAATCCATTTTTATTACTTTATAACTTTTTTTTAAAATGAACTTTTTAGAACAAAGAAAAAAGATTTTTGAGCTTTTCTTTTATCCATATATAGATTATATTTAACTTTTTGAATTAACTTTTTATCGATGTATTATTTTTATAAATATCAAATCTAAATAAAATTAAATCACAATGTAAATTTTTTGTTTTTGACTTTTTCAATTCTTTTTTTTTTAGGTTCTGTTTTATTTTGAGTAAAAATCTAACTTAATTTTATTTGTGCATATAAGACAAATACTCCAATACCATATTTTTTTGTTTTTGTTATGAATTCCCTGATCCTGAATTTTTTTTTCACATATATGACATAGTAAAAGTAATAATCCTTGATAGATTACCCAATTAAATTTTTTTAAAGAGAACCATAAATAATTTAAAATTAAAAATATTAATTTAAATACTCCTAAAAAAATCAAATTCCTGCATTTAAGTGCCCAACAAAAAATAAAATTTAAACTCAAACCAAAGGAATTTGATATATATACATATATAATTTTATCTCATCATCTACATACACTTATCATAAGGCAAATCCTTGCCATCATGATGACATCATCCGTAACTGAAATTTTATATTACATGAACTCTATCTTTCTTTTTTTTTTCATTTTTTGAGAAAAAAATGTTAAAAGCATCCCATCATTCAAGCACCTTGAAGGCTTGAACAGAAGCGGGGTATTACTATAAAAATTAATTGAATTAGCATGGAAAACCATGAAAAGGGTGCCCCTATTCTATTCTATACATGTATATACATCAATCCTCCTATGTGATCTCTATTCAGTGCTCCGTGTCAAGGTCACTATTGGAATTTTCTGGATGATAATACCCTGTACAAGGAGAATAACAAAGCCATTTAGTGGTTATTGTTTAAAAAATTTGAATTTTATTTTACGGCAGACAAATACAGCTGAAAATGGTAAATTACCTTGGTAGGAAATGGGGTACCATGTTGGCGCAAAATCTACGTTAGATTTGGAAATAACTATTACTAAGTAACGTTAGCAAAGGTTCATTTGACTCTCTCTTCTACAAGAATCTTCTTTGGATACCGAGAATACCCATTTTTACAAGCTGAAATCTGCAAACATATATCATAAACACAATTTGGTTAACAGAACAGAAAATTTTGAGAGCCAGTATTTTTTAATAATTTTGGTCAATATTAATCAGTACAAATATTAAATTTATTTAATAAATAAATTTTATTAATTTATGTATATAAATTCTGATAAATATAAGTATAATTTATGTTAACTTATGTGTATAAATATTAATAAATTATACAAATTATATATTTTATGTATATAAATTTTTATAAATATAAGTAATTAAATACTTATCTAAAATAATAATATTTACTAGCTATGTAGTATTACTAACTCAGTTAATTACTTTTCTCTTTTTTTTTTCCTTCTCAATTTGTTTATCAAAATTCAAAAAAAAAATTTAAAGATTTTAAACAAGTAATTTTCAAATATTGATACACTAAAAATACTAAAAAATTTCAAAATTTGTTTGTTATAACTATTTTAAATTTTAAAATACACTAGACATATTGTTTTTAAAATATTAGCAAACACATTTAGGTACCCATGTATCTGTCTTTAAGAATACCTATTCAAAATCTAAAATGTTAAACTTTTATAAAAGATAAATAATCTTCTAATGTTTCTAATATATTGCATGCTGAAAATATTTTCACTTTTAATCTCGGTACAAAATATATAGCTAAGATATTAATAATTTAATATTCTTACTTGACCACTAAAAAAAAAATTCAAATATCATTGTTTCTGCATTAAATAATTAATTATTAATTATGTAAGTATGGGCTGAGGTGGGAAATGATTTGATGATTGCCTCGGATTTAGCGAGAGAAACCTAAGATTTAAGAATTATTGCTGATGGGCAGTTATGATATTCTGGTTATTGCTATGATGATGAGTTTCATGCTAAGAAAGAATTTGGATTCAACATCAAAAGAAGTGGAACATGATTTGCAAATATATTGGCACATGATCATAGATGCCTAAAATATTCATAAATTAACTATGGTCGGTTCTAGCCATAATTTTAGGGCGGTGCTATGCACGTTCCATAATTTTGTAACATGGAAAAATATCATGATTCACATGTGAGTTTGAGTGAGACTAGGTTTTACATTCCATGATTCAGTTATCATTTATTTAAGAACATGCATGTTTCTAGACACACCAAAAAAAAAAATGTTTAATAAATTATAGAAAATTTGATTATAAAAGGGCTAGGTTTGACCATCTGGAAGATTAAAATCAAATTGGTAAATGGTTTGACCAGGAGTCTAACATTTCCACTATGCCTACCCTTTGTAATTTCTCACCAGCACTATGTAGCTGAATTGAAAAGTTATTAATAGAGATATTTTGTTATTTGTTAAAGCTAAGCATAATATTGAATTTGAATTTTAGGGTTGAAGAATTCAAAGAAAACTTAATGGTGCACCACCACAAGCAAGCAAAAATTAAAAACATTGTTTTCTATTGGAATATACTCAACCACACCTATGGCACTAAGGTCATACAAGGAAGTTTCATTGGTGTTTTATTGTACCTAAGTGGGACCCCATAACCCATTTCCTCTTAAATTTGGTTTAAAAACGTGTGTATATTTCCGTTTTCAATGGGTAATGATATTTTCATGACTAATAAAAGAAGAGTTCAATTTTATCATTCTTTGATAATATAAAACAAATTACAAAATCATTGTCACTATATATATATATATATATATATAAGATGTTTATATCTTTCAGATTAATGGTACTTTTGTTGGTGTGATACTATATGATTAAATCCTTTAAATAGATATCAATTTGTTTTAAAACAACTAATTTCTTAGGGAGTTGCACTTAAACAACTAATGAGTTAAAAAATAGAAAAATACAAACACTTAATTGACTCATCCCTTTTCAAAATAACTTGTTTTTTAAGTAAATTGATTTTGATGCCAAATGGAATAGAAATTGAGGATGAAAGACTTACAGCTTCAATGTCAATTTTGTAGACCAAAAGCTTCCTTCTCTCTCTGCAACTTGTTCTGTATGCAACAACAACATGCCCCACAGCAAAAACATAAGAGCACACAAATAAAGCTATTTCGGAGCTTCTAACATAATAATACTCTTTTGTTGCTGCTGTTGTTCCACTCCCAAATATGTAAACAGCTTTCAATGACACAAACATCAAAGAAAACACCGAACACACCGTTGTTACACCCAAATATGGACCATTTGAAAGCCTTGGCCCATCACATAAGCTATAAACACCTGAAAAAAACAGGGGACAAAAACAGAGGAAAACAGAGCATAACATTAAGAAACAGAGGAAAACAGAGTATATATTTTTCTTTGCTTTTTGATTAAAAAACTATGGTATTTATGCATCATAATTACTTACAGAATATAACGAGAGATCGAGCGATGGATAGGAGGGGGATATCGACGAGGGAGTATCGAAAATCGTAATTCTGAAGATGAGAAAACAGAGTTGTTTTGATAGATGATGGCGGCGACAACAATGATGAAGAAGAAAAAACAGAGAGAAGAGCAGAGGGAAGCAGAGCATCGCCAATAACAAGAATGGTGGGAGCAGAGATGAGAAGCAATGACATAATCATTGTGATTAAAAAGAAAAGTGTCTTCACAACCCTCAATACCCTCTTTGATTTCTCTTCTTTTGAAAAACCCATCTCTTATGCTTCTTTCCAAGATTCTTCCAAAACTATGGGTTTCTTAGAGAAAATGAAGGAGTATATATATGTGTGTGTGTGAATTGAATTGAGATACAAAAACAAAAGGTTTACAATATATTTTAGGGAGAAAAGAATAGAGAGGAAGAAATGTGTTATTTTTTTGACCAATACTTGTCTACTATGTTGAGTGAAGACAAATAGATTAGAAGTTGGAACTTTATAACGCCCAACAAAGACTTCTAGATTTTTTTTAAATTTATTTTTTCAAGTCTTTCTTCATGTCTCTCTCTCTCTAATACAACGCAGAAGATTAGTATTTATGATTACTACAAATTTTACTATTTTAGGTACTATCTAGAAGAATCAGAATTGGTTATAAATGATTAAAACTGTTGAAAATTTTTGGATTCTCAACGCGGTGAAAAGACAAATTTATCTGGTTGTTAATTAGGTCAAACGTTACGGTAAACTCGGATTTAATAAAAAACTATACTTGTTATTAACTTATTATAAACATATATAGTGAACTTAAGTTGTTAAATTAAAACAATAATATTGATTAAATAAAGCCATTACACTTATAAGAGATTTCGCATTTCTTTTATCAAGTAATTTTGTTATTCAATATTACTTTATAATCACTTATTTAGTTTTTTTTTTTATAAATTTTCTTTCATTTCTTTAAACATGAGGTCATAATAAATTAGTGTCAAGAAAAAATCACTCTTCTTAGTATATAAAAATATAATATTATTTTAGAAACAATAAGAAATCAATTCAAATAGCTTAAATTTATCTTATTTAATATTTATTAATTATTATTAAAATAATTGAGTAATATAGTTATGAATATTATGTGTAGAAAATTTTAAATATTATATTATATAAGATAATTTTAGATATTATTTTTCTAATATTTCTGATAAAAAAATATTTTCTACCTAGTTAAACAAATATTGTTTAAGACGTGATTAGTTGATATTTGAATTATGGTTCAGTGTATGTGAACAAATAATTCTTTTCCATTAAACTCATTCCTCGTTGCAAGAATATATATGAACGGGTGATAACGACCAAATAATAATAGGTAAAAAAATCCTTTGATTAAATTCACTAATAACATAATTAAATCTTGGACTTACCGTCACAAATCTATATCTATATAATTATATATCTTTATGAAAATTCACTTGAACTTTATTTATTTATTTATTTATTTTTAAGTATGAGATTATTACAAATTAAGCATGCAATTTCGTCATTGCCTATGACATTAACCTAATTAAGAAGAGACTAATCTGAGTTGAAGGGTAAAGTGCAGCATGTGATGAGGTTATATGTAGAAACAAGAAAGTATCATATAATATAGTTACGGAGTTAAGTGATTGAGGTTCAAGAAAAGCGATGTTAATTACTCATTTACTCATATGTTTTATCATCAGAAATTTCTTAAGTCAAACATGCTTAATAATATTATGGTCAGCTCTGGCAGCCGGGACAATTTTTTGATTTGGTAAAGTCACAATTGTATCATGGATAGTTAGATACTGCGAGGGACACGCTGCCCCTAATTAATGTCTAATCACTAATAAGATTTTTTTTGTACGGATGAAAACTCGTATTCAGGTATTTTTGTATAAGTTGATATTTAAAAATTATTAGATAATTTAATAAATTTAGTTAAATTATCATCTAATATTTTTTAATTATAAATTTTATATAAATACAACTGCATCTAAATATTTACTTTTTGTGTTAGGCACAAGTTTATCATTTTTGTTATATTTTAGAATTTATCTATCTTATACTTTAACATTATGTTTGGTTCAAAGGAATATGGAGAGAAAAAATGTAAAAAATAAAAAAATAAGTTTTTTTTTTAATTGGATGAGAAGAAAAATTGGGTGAAAGAGAAAAAAAAAATAATGTAAAATCCATGTCAAAATTTTTTAAACCATGCAAAGAAAATTGATAAAAAAAAATTAGCAAATTATAAATTTATTCTTTGTATAATATAAAAAATATAATACAACGTACCAAAAAAATTAATTTTTTCTTTTCTTTTTTTTTTTCTTTTCTTTTATTTTCTTTTATTTTCTTTCTTCTTATTTTTCTTCTTACATTCAAATAATACCTAAGACATATGTTAAATTATAAATTGAAATTTTTATTATTAAAAATACAAAAAATAGCTAATTGATTTAGGCGTTTTCATTTTTATTTTCGATGAAAATGAAAATAAAGTATGAAAACATGATTGATTTAACATTAAAATGGAATATTAAGTAGTATGAGATTTGAGTTTTATTTTTTTTGGGTATAGTCAGCTATTTTTTATTTCAAGCTACTTTTTATCTTTAATGTTTTTTTTGTATTTTTCTATAATTTTGTGATGATATATTTTTTATTTTATGAGAATATGATAATATTTTTTACTAGCATATTATTTATTTTTTGGTTGTTATATGTTTTTGTGTTTTTCATTTAATTTGAAAAAAAGAATATTAATAAAATTGACAAGGGGTATAAAGACTAATATAAAAATTTATTTATACTCTTATTTAATATAATCTCTTTTTTTTTTTGGTACTCCCATCTCTAAAGTTAAATTTACGTGTACTCTCATTTTGTATACTTTATTTATTTTATATTTATAACTTATATTTATTTTTTAATATTAATATAATTTATTTTGCATTTAAAAATATTAATTTTAAATACATTTTATTGTAAAATAATTCTTTTACATTGTGTTTTTAAATGCCATAATCGTATCTTATTTAACAAAATAAATAAAATAATTTGTGCGGGTATGGCCGTTCAAGAATTTACTGTTCAGGAGAGTTTGTCGTTTAGGGGAGTTCGCCGGTCGGAAGTTCAGTGGAGTTCCATTTATTATAAGTACTTCACCGTTTATATAAAAAATATGTTTAGTTAGTTTGTTTTTAAAATATATTTCTAATTATTTTAGATTTTAAAATTATATTTTTATTTAAATATAACAAATTATTTTATTTATTTTGTTAATAAAATACGATTATGGCATTTAAAAACACGATGTAAAAAAATTATTTTACAATAAAAAATATTTAAAATTAATATTTTTAAATATAAAAATAAATTATATTAATATTAGAAAATAAATATAAGTTATAAATACAGAACAAATAAAGTATATAAAATGAGAGTACGCGTGAATTCGACCTTAAAAATGAGAGTACATAAAAAAGAGAATTATATAAAATAAGAGTATAAATATTGTACCTTTGTCAATTCTGATGACAATCCTCAGAATGACATTCATCGAGATCAATGCAACCACGGCTATCTGCCCTTCTAAACTGAGGAGATGTTGTTCTTATGAAGAGGATTCCATGGTACTGCGTAAATTCTTGTGATTTTGATTTTTGAAACATTTCTTTTCAGACGTACTGTTAGTGTTGTAAATTTGTAATACAATTAGTTTTTATTATTTGAAATGTATTTTAATATATTTATCTTATATTTATTAAATAAAAAAATTTAAAATATTTGACTAATAATAAGTTTAGTATGTATTTTTAAAACACATATTAACTAAATCTTATATTTTATGTATATACTCTTAATAAAATTAATTAAGCCTTATGAATAAGCAAAAATATAAAAATATGGATTTTTTTAACCAAATACAATAAAAAAATATAATAAATAATTTAATTGAAGTAAAATATAAGATATTACGTACAAATCATGAAACCATGTATATTCAAAATAATAAAAAAAATAGAACAAATTTATAACAAATATTGGTTTAAGAATTCCAACCATAAAATGCTATTAAAGTGATTAGTTAAAAATACACATATTGAAAACATAGCTTTAAAAATAAATGTGATTAATTTGATTGAAAATTGTTGCTCATGCAATTTGTTGACAGGAAGAGGATTAATTAATATAGTTTGGCGGCCTGGACTCTCTCTTTTAATATAGGCTAGCATCACTTGTCTGACTTGAGGAAGATGGTGTTAATATAATATATCTTGATTTTGAGTTTGATGTGTAATAAAAAATAAATAAAAGCAAAACTTCTAATAAGTTTTGTATGAACTGTCATTGCATATTCAATTGCAAATTCAATAGAATTAGATGTTATTTTAGTATCTATAGAAGTTAATAGAAAGAGAATTCTAGAATACTTTAAAAAAAAGTCTAGGAACAACATTTTTATTAAAATCTTGTCAGTATTTAACCATAAAAAAATAATTAATCCTATATCATTAGATGTCATCTCATATTATTAGAAATATTGATGATAGCTAATTAATGACTAAATATCACAAATTTTATTGACCTCTAACATTCATCTACTTCAGAATTTAAATATTAGTTGATATTAAGGTGGAGCCTCTCAAGTCTCATAAAAAACGTAATAGTTACTCTCAAATCTTAAATTTATTTTTATAAATTATATATAAATTTTAATTTAGTCTCTTTTAAAATATTAATTTTATACTCATTTATATTATAAAATTAAATTTTGGCTACTCTTTAAAATTTAACTTAGTTTTGCTCCTGATTAACATGGTATATTTATAAAGCAATAATTACAGTGATTATATACTTTTAGCAACACTTCAAAATTTTTATTGAAATTAAAATAATATTTTTGTTATATTTTAGTAATAATTTTTAAGTATTGTTAAAATTATATAGACACTATAGTTATTATAACCAGTTAGGCACCAACCACCACTATAGCATGCATCACCATATTTATATGAGTAAATGTCCTTGTTGGTCTCTAACGATTTGGACGATGGACTTCCCACCCTCTAAGAAATCTAAATACCCAAATTGATCCCTATCTATTATGATTTCAGTACGTTTCAGTCTCTGCAACCGGATCTGAGCAGGTAACTGGCTGATGTGTCAGTAACTTGTCCACGTGGATTTCTCTCCTTCATAATTGGGACAAATCGCCCCCTGTACCTTTGTTGAAACGTTGCGTTTCATTATGAGCGTTATCTCCTGGGTGTTCATAGTTATTTAGGGTTTTTTCTTTATTCTTCATTGTCTTCATTGTGTGTAGAGTGAAGATAAAGGGTTTTCTCCTGAAGAACAATATGGCTATGAAAGTCAGAGACTCTTCTTCACGAACCGTGGAGGAAAGCAATGAAGCTGGGAAGAATTTGTGCTGGAGTCCGACTCTGGATTCCACTAGGAGTATAGGAGAAAAGGCAAATCAAGACAAGAAAAGATTTGTAGCACCCAGATGTCATTGTGGCACATATGCAATATTGTTTTAATTTAGCACTGCAGAAAATTCGAACATACTTTTTTTTGGTTGCTCTTATTTTAAGGTAATCATTTTTTAGTTTTAGTTTTGTTTCAAAATTCCTTGCCATTACCATGGAGTGTTATTTGTTGCAGACCGCAGCTCCACATTGCAAATACTTTGCTTGACTTGATGAATATGTTGAGTCATATTCACATAAAGCTTATGTTAATCAGAATGGTGTGGTTGAAAGTTTGAAGACAATGGAAGAAAGATTGGAGGCACTAGAAGTAATGATGGCAAAGCAGAAAATTGAAAAAACATTTGGAGGCAACACTAAATGTAGAACATTAACCACTTTTTTAATTGGAATTGCAGTTACACTTATAATTTCATCAATTTGCAGTGGGTTAATTGAGAAAAATGTGAATTTGATTTAGTGTGCAAAGTTATGTAAATAGAAGACAACTACTTAATGTATTATTGTTGAAATTTATAGCTTGTATGAAGACAACAACTGATGTTATGATTATTTACTCTAATTCAGTGATACTTAATTTATTTTATTTCATGTAGTTATTAGAATTTAAAATAGTGTATTGAGATATTATCATATTGTATTATTATGAGTTTGTGAAACACATGTCTATGAAGATAACAATGTAAATAAATATTCAAATCTCTGAAAAATTTGGAATTGAACTCTAATTCCTGAGAGTTTCATAAAAGTTGAAACCAACATATAAAGTGATTAAGTGATTCACAAACCAAAGCATGAGTATTTTACAAAAAGTTCACTCCAAAATATGACCTGCTCCAGAGTTTCACTCGGAAGACCATGTGTGTTTTTTCAACTTGATACTAAAACAAAAACAAAAAAAATTGACTGTATCTCTAAATCAACCTTGAGTATTATGTAGACTTCAAATCAGAACCTAATCATAACATCAACACTATAACCAAAAGCAAGTAAATTTCCTCTCAAATCATCATAAGTCATGGAATCAAGACTACTACTCTCAGATATCACTATAGCCTTAGTTTCCCATTCTTTTGTGAGACTTCTCAAAATTTTTCTCACAAGCACAGATTCCGGACATGTGATCCCCATAGCATCCAAGCCATTGATGATGACTACTCTCTATTTAGCATGTCTATTCTGGTCTTCTTCACAAGAGTTGTTCCTTCATGAGTGATTTAAAGTTTGTCCCAGATTTCCTTTGCTGTTTGTGCATCTAGATACCGGTCGGTATTCTTCGAAGCTGATTGCATAGTTGAGCAAGTTGATAGCTTTGGTGTTGAGCTCCAATTTTTTTCTGTCTTCTTCAGTCCAACTGGCTTCACCTTTGAGAGAGACCACACCATCAGCTCCTGTAGTGGTTGGAAATTGAGGACCTTCCAGGATTATCTTCCATAGTCTGTAATCCACTGACTGAACAAAAATCTTCATTCTTTCTTTCCAATAAGTGTAGTTCTTTCCATTAAAGAGTGGAGGTCTGTTGCTTGACTGCCCTTCTATCAGAGTATAGGCCACCAGGTTTGAGCCACTGTTTTCTGCCATCAGGATCTTTTCTCCAAGCTGCAAAGTTTGATCTCTTTGAGACCAAGCTCTGATACCAATTAATGGTTATCAGTGGCTAAGAGAAGGGGGTTGAATCTTAACCCCTTTTTGCTGAGAGTAACTTTCTGCCCTTTGAAATAGCTTCAGGAGATTTTTCTTCTTTTTGTCTCGTAACTAGTCAAGAGACATTTTCTTTTTGTCTCGTAACCAGTCAGGATATATTTTTCAATTTTATCTCTGATCCAACAGAATCAGAAATAGAGTAGAAGAGAAAGAGAGAATCACACCAAGAAGTATCCTGGTTCAGCTGCTAAGTGCAATGCAGCCTACATCCAGTCTTCATCACAACAATGATGGAATTTTACTATAATCATCTTGATTACATACACCAATTCTCCCTAGGAACTACCCTTCCTATATGGGACAAGTCCAGAATCTATCTCCAATCCTGAACTTGACTTGGTCACCTACCAAACTTTTAACTGCTAAGTGCTAACCTAACTTGTAAGGGGATTCCTATAGAATCATGGTACACAACACATAGATGTATAAAGGACCTCTAAGGCACCTATGGCTTTTTTTTTAATTTTGTATACTCTGCCTTTTTTCGCTCACTGGCTTTTTCTTACAAACCTCACATTGTTTGCCTTTTTCACCATGAGACTCAAGAAAGACAAAAATTAAAGAAAATACAAAATGAAAACATTGAAGGAGAAGAACTTTTGTTAGCTTGAGTAGTTATGAGAAATCTGTGCTTTCTCTCCTTGCTTCAAGTCTTGACTGTTCACTCTTATTATAGAAGTGGAAGCCTCCAAGGTTGAAACCGTTGAACTGAGCCAACTTTTTCTTCTTCAATCCAAAAACCGGTTCGGACAGAGAGAAGAGAGAGGAAACCGAATGCAAAAACCAACATGCAATTACCTTTTCCTCATCCCATCTCTTCAAGCTTCATCAATCTGAGCCTTCCATCTTGACTTGGTCCCCAAGAAGGATTTCTGACCCTTGATGAACACTTGATCCTTGACAGCTCCATCTGCTCCACTTCTGCTTCCTCCTCCACGTAGCTACAGTGGCTACCTACTGTGATGGATGAACAAAAAGTAGAAACGAGTCATACCTCAGGGATCTTCTTCTCTGAACGAAATGGATTTCTTCCATTTTTGGGTATGGAGAGCTTGAGACCTCATCACCACATCTTACCATTAGTGGCAAAGATCTCAACCACACCATACTATAGATCTTCTTTTTGCAAGAGTCATCATCACCTCGACCTTTTGCTTCTTCCTAGCTTCTGCTTCCTTCTTCTGATTACTTATTTCTACCATCTTCTTCTCTGACATTGAAATGACCGAGACTAGAGAGAGAAGAGAGAGAATGGAGAAAAGCTTTCAATGAAATTGAAGAAAGAAATTAAAATGAGTTAAGTTTCCACTTTTCTAAATCCTCATGTCTAGTAACGTGTAAAATCAATTAATGTCATCAAATCAATTTCATCTTTCTCTTTCCAATTACCAAGGCATTAAAACAAGTTAATTAAATTTGAATTCCACCAAAATAGAGAATAGGTAACCGAATCACTTCTCTTTCCTTCCTTCTTTTTTCTTTTCAGTTTCGGACCATGAAAAAATTGGTCTTTCAACACAAGATTTTGGGCTGCTCCATATTTTTCAGGCCCAACTAACATAATAACAATTCAGCCATAATGTTATAAACATTTTTGTACTAAGGGTTGAATGTTTTCTCAACACTTAGACCAAGATATTTTTAGCCCAATAAAAATTTGCACAATAACAAAATTATTAATTAACAAATCTGAATTAAAATTTAATTTAATAATTTTATAATTAATTATTTTTAATAATATTTGATCATCATCATATTAATTTTAAAATTTCTAAATTCATCAAGAATAATAAAAATACTATTTAGATTATTTAAAATAACGTCTTTCATAAACGTATCAAATATATTGAGAATAATTATCATTTTATTTAAAAATATTTTTTTATTGATGCTATTTGAACTCTGAATTAAATTCTTGTTGACTTCACAAAACTCGTTATCATACTTTATTTCTAATTTTAGTATTCAAATTTAAATTAGTCTTCTTAGCTCCTATTTGAGTTAAAAAAAAAAGAAAAAATGCTAGAGTATTTAAATATTGATTGGGATGATATATTTAGATGTCTAAACTCATATTTGAATTTAACTTAAATATTTATCTGTTTTTTTTGGTACTTTACTAAATATCTATAAATAAGTGAGATTTTGTATCATATTTATTCCAAAAAAAAATATTTTTTAATTCTATTCTCTTAATTTTAACATATATAAAGAATAATTTTCATCACATTTCATGATAAAAAAAAAAATAAATCGTATGCTTATAAAAATATTATATATATATATATAAAAAATTAAATATTAAATTAATTAATTACATAAAATATATATTAAAATACGAAATAACGTGTGTAAATATTAGTGCTCTTTAGTTTCATGAAACCGTTAATTATAGGAGAATCGACCATAATTCTTCAACTTTAGAAAAAAAAAAAATTGAAAAGTTAGATGTAAAATTTTTTTATGTATGTTTTTCAATTTTGAAAATTAAAAATATTTTTACCGCTGTCTAATTACTATTACTTTATTACATCATCTATTAGATTATTAGCCAAGTATTTAATCAATAACCTTTAAATCGAGTGATATTTGTATTTTGTGGTACAGTTTAACATATATTAAATTTTTAAGAGTGATTTTCTATATTCGACCAATATATTCATTTAAATCTTGAGATTTTAGTGGCACTATTTTAAATTTTTTAATTGCACTTCAAGCTACATATAAGTCCTTCAAATAATTTTTGATGTGAATCAACAATCAAACTGCTGACGTGACACCTAGTTCTCATTTAAAAGTAATTCTCTAATTTAGTACCTCTCATCTTTATAAATCTCAAAAGGAAAAACAATTATTTGTACCTATGAATTTTATAAACGTTGATAAAAATACTCATTAAAAAAGAAAATTAATGTTGTATCCATCAAAGATGGATTCTGTACGACAAAAGTATTTAAATTCTAAATTTATGTTGACTTTTTAATAAAATTCCAGAATTTTTTCATCCTTTATCTTCAACCCCTCCTCTCTTCTTTCCCAAATCAAAAACACCTCTATTGCCACTACCTTAACCACCTTCTATTCTCTACTACTCTACTAGTCACCACTGCCGCCATCTTTCTACGCTGACGATGACAAAAATGACAACAAGGCAACCAGACAATCCATCCGTTCCCACGCAATGCTAGATGGAGAAGCTTCAGAAGTGAGACTAAACCGAGATCCAGCGCGCAAGGTCCTGTGGTGCGATTCAACTCCTCTTAGGTCCACTTCAACCTCATGGACTCCATGAAAAAAGGTTTTATATTTACAACAGTACAAATTACAAATTTATTATATAATTAACGAAATTGAACTTTCTCACTCTCCTAAATCACCACCATCATGTGTAAAATTCCTGTGTTACTCACATGCGACCCCACCAAAGCGATCTTGCCAAAGTTTCAATTTTTAGCATCCAAAGATGCTTCTCCTTCTGACATTATATTAAAAGTGATGGAGGAAGGGTGGTGATGATAATGGCAGTAATAGAGTGTTGATAGGATTTGAGATTGGAGAAGTGATGATGAGAAGTAAAATTAAAAGTTAGAGTGAAGTTGTTGTTTATGGCTGTGACAATGGAAAAGGAGGAAGATGAAGCTGGCAGTTGGTGACGGTGACGGTAATGATGGTGTTGGTGAAGGAGGTGGTAAAATTGATGAAAAGAATAAAGAGAGGGTTGAAATTTACTGAAAGAGGTATTGAAATTAGGGTTAGCAAAATGGTAATTTGAGATTTTTAGGTATTGAGATTAGGGTTTTTAGGAAATGGAGGTGTTTGAGATTTGGGAAAGAAGAGAGGAGGGGTTGAAGATAATGATGGGGGTAATTTTGGAATTTTATTAAAAAGTCAACATAAATTTAGGATTTGGGTAATTTTGTCGTACGAAATCCATCTTTGATGGATACAACATTAGTTTTCTTTTTTAATGGATAATTTTGTCAGCGTTCGTAAAGTTCATGGGTACAAATGGTTATTTTTCCATCCCAAAACTACTACTTTTTTTTCTTTTTTTTTTGGTTCTTTTTGTCCATGCGCTGTTATTCTTCTTTTGCTTATAGAAATAATTGTCACCCATGATAAGGCAAAAATTGATGTTGACACAAGCCAAACTAGAATAGGCATGTTTTATGAGAAAACAGACTAGCTAAGAGCCTAAGAATATGTCTGCTATGAACAAAGAACAGAAAACCAATGAATAGACTCAACTAGTGTTAATGTTGTAGATGTGAGAAGTAGTGTATGAAATTAGTCCCATATTAAAGAAAGTAAAAAAGAGTGAAGAATTTATAAGATGAGAGACATATTAACTTACTATTTTAAAGTTTTGAGTTAGATGTGGTGTTTTTCCATTTTTCTAGTACTAGTAGACGAATTTAGAATATTTTTATTTTTTAGAATTTAGTTATATATTATTAATATATTTTTTAATGATAAAAATAGGCAAGAAAATTTAGATCTCTAAATCTAAAAGTAGTAAATGGTACGGTTTCTCTATACATGTTTTTTTTTTTTTTTTTTTTTTTTTGAAAAGGAAATAATAGAAGGAAGTTAAAGATGGTGTAAAGAAATTTCTCTACACATTATTGCGTTTATGGGATAGCCTAAGTTTTCTTGAATGGCAAGGGATGGATATAAACTATAAACTATAAAGTGAGAAACACACGGACACTACGCGGACAAGTTTTAATTAGGAATTGGAAATAATTCCACAATTCATGGGGTATATGTGTTGGGTATAGGCGTATAGCTACAATGTATTTTCTTACGAATACACATGAATCAATTTGTAGAAAGCGTAGATAATATGACAAAGAAATGGATGGTCATATATCCTTTCTTTTAGGATTTAGATTTTAGTTGCGTTTCAATTATTACTTTTGTGTTTATTTTTTCATAGTGTAAATAAAGAATTATTTCATTCACAAATAAAATTTATAATATTCAAATGAACCAAAATTGAAATGTGATTTGAAGAATCTTTCGTTCACACCTTACGAAATTGATAAAGGCAACTGCGTTAATTCATGGGCTATTTTATATTCACTTCTGTTTACATGCGAGTATGATATATTAATACTAATTGACTAGCTATATCCAATTAATCAAATACCTTATAAAAAATAAAACAACTAATCAAAGATATAGTCAGTTTACATGAATCACTTCAATATTGTCACATTCTAGAATCATTTAAAAAACTTGCATTCTTGGGCCATCTTCAAGCCCATGAGGCACGTAAATGCTTCAGCTTCAACTGATCGCGAAAAAAAATTGATCAGAAAATCAATTGTAACTTGACCCAAAAAAAATGAAGAAGGTTAATTGTGATCTACCCAATGAATAGAGATTGCAATGAGACGGATAGAGTAGATCTTGGTACTATTTGGCTCGATCTGGTTATATTATACTATACTCAAATATCATCCTATTTTTTTCTTGTCTGAACACTATTTATTGGGTATTTGTTCCGTCTCTATTTGTCCTATATATATATATATATATATATATATATATATATATATATATATATATATATATATATATATATATATATATATATATATATGTTTTTGTAATAAAATTTATTATATAATATTTAACTGATGTTCTTGCCTAGACAATAGTAAGAATATTTGTAATAAATTCCTGTACTTAAGTTAATAAGAGCCTTAACAGACTTAGAGTAGAATTGGATTGAAAAAAAAGGATAATGTTATGACTAAAAGTGAAGATAGCTTTTTTTAGGATAAAAAACCTATTAAAAAAACCATCATGTGCATTACATATGTTTTTGCTAAATTAAGTAAAAAATTTCATTCTTCATTCAATTTTATTATTCATCAAAAAAATTCTCTAGAAAAAATATTCGTGTTAGAATATTTATAAAATTATAGAAAAAACTTAGTCATCCCTTAAAAATAACTTCAAATGAACATGAATGACTATTTTTTTTTACAAAATAAAAATTTATCCTATTTTTAAAGTGGTTATCACTTATCATCTTAGTAGTGATCACCAAAATAATAAATAAATATTTAACTTACTCCACAAATTAGATCAGATATAAGAAAAAGTATTTGATGGAGCTGTCCACAATAGTTTCATTTGATGAAATTGTCAAAAATATTTTAAAAAATGTCCCAATTCATTTATCTGTATTTATTAATGAGTAACAATTTTTTGAAAACCGCATATAGACTCCACCGCGTCCTTATCGCAAGGAATCCCTCCGCCTCCGCAGACTCCTCCAACTTCTCTACTTGGGAGGGAATAGTTTGCAACGAGATCTGCAAAAACATAACTGTCATCGACCTCGACCGCCTCTACTTTGGCTGTGAGCTCAAGTTTCATCCTCTTACTTCGCAACTTCAGCCTCTCTGGTAACCAACTCACTGGTCGCCTATCTCCCTCTCTCTTCACCCACCACTTCGATCTCTCACACAACGCCTTCTATCGCCTCATCCTGCACGGGTTAATGAGCTATGGGGTCTCGTCCATGTCCAGCTTTCCCTTAACTGCTTTAAGGGTGGCTTCCCCAGCACCCTCCAAAACCTCCGCGACCCGAGGTCCTCCATTTACACTCCATTGAATGTTGGGATGACATAATTGATGTTCTCGTTGCCGTTCATTATGTAGAACATGTTGATTTGAGCACACACTAATTTTATGGCAGCATCTCCTTTTTCGTCTAGAATGCTCTTTTATTGCTAACATCCTTCATTTTTTAAATTTCAGCGGTAATGGGCCTTTTTTCGGTGGGGAATCCAATTAGCTATTTGGAACTTGGGCTGCGTTTGTTTATGAGAATAGGATAAGATAAGACATTGAGAACAAGACAAAAATGATAGAAATATAAAATTTTGTATTCTTGTATTCTGTTTGGTGATAAACTAAAGTAAATTATGAAAATTCAATTTACTCTCATTTTTTTCATTCAAAAAATTTGAGACGAAAAATATAATAATAAAAATATAATTATAAAAAATTAAAAAAATAATGAAAAAAATAAAAAATAAGTTGTGTCTCTTATTAATGTTTTTGTGTCATTCTTGTCAGAATGAACATAAAATACAATAATTTAGTATTTCTAGATACATTATCTCTGTCTATAGAATTAAGATAATTCTTTCTTAGACTCTTCCATTTATGTGAACCTATTATTCTATATAATGAGAGTTTAGAGATCAACCATTTTGCATTCCGTGTAATGTGCATCCTGTTCTCTAAAAAAATAGCTATTGATATTTCTTAAATGACTGAGTTATGAAGTTTTCAAAAAGCTTGCTTATGTGATATATAATATTCTGTGCTCTTTTGAATGTTTATAATTGTATTTTTTTTATTATCATTATTAATGTATATTTATAATTTTACATGACTTTTGTGGTATTATGTAGTATATGAAGTTAGTGACAGTGCCATTGCAATGTTAGGTGATCTTAATAGTAGGAAATGACTTTTTCTCTCTGATGTGTGTTATTATTCATGAGACGATGACTATTAACAAGCTTTAGGGTTCAAACATATGAGTTTATATTTGTCGAAATATGTTTTTACAATTTACACACAGACAACTTTATATTGCTCTTTCAAAAGTAAAAATCAAAATCAAGATTAAGGGTATTAGTTTAGAATAATCATTCAAAGCAAAAGATATAAATATTGTTTGTAGACAAATTTAGTTGATTATATATAATTTTAAATTTTATTTAATACATAAATTTAGATATTTATATTCTTCTATAAATTTGTTACTTCTTTGTAGAAATTATTTTTGGATACTTATTCACTTTAGTTTACAATTTTTCTATCATGTATTTATTGTAATTAAACATAATCTTAATCTTAATTTATATGTTTTTACAATTTTCTTAAAAATAAAATTAGATCATTTTATTCTTATGATTTAATTTAAAATAAAAAATTTATATTTAATTAGTTTTTCTAACCATAGCTTAATATTAACTAATTTTTATTAAACTTAGCATATCTATGCATCGCTTAATGTTATTGATTTTAGAGACAAAATGGTGAGTTGTGCATGAAGGAAATGGTGAGCTGTGCATGAAGGGTATGAACACTAGGAGATTATCAAGGGCTGAACTAATTCTAAAAGTAGAGTGATGACGTTGAATTTTTTTTTAAATTGATTTGAATACTAAATTCTAAATAATAGTTGAAAGACTTATTTTTTTAATATATTTTTTTATATAAATTGATCATTCCATTGTTAAAAATTTTAAAAATAAAAAAATAATTTACATCACTATAATTTTTTTTATATTTAATAATAGAATTCAGATTATACAAATTTTAAAACTAAATACTTGGAGTTTAAAAGCAAGAATAAATTAGCCGAGAATAATATAAAATACATTTAAAAAGAACTTTTTTTTAATTTTTAATAATTTATTTATTATTATAAAATTACGTAAATTAAATTATTATAAAAAATAATGTATGTATTATAAAATTAATTATTATATATATATATATATTAGTTAATAATATTTTATTATTTAAATTAATTAAATATTAATTTTTTGCCTTTCAATTTTAATTAACATATATGATATATCTAATGTTTTTTCATTATTTTTGTGCCATTCTCGTGCTTCGCACGGGTGGATGCACTAGTTAATAATTAATAAATATAAGAAAGTGAGTTGGGATAATCCTGTAATTATTTGTGTAGTTTCATCAAATGGAACTCTCACGTGCAACTCTATCAAATACTTTGCCCAGATACAAATTGTGTGACCTTATCTTAGTTGGTCCAACTCGTTTGGACAAGGTCACACAAACTGTTGGGTCGAGTTGCTTGGTAACGGTCCAATCTAAATGTCAGTTACTGGTATTAGATTCTTGGACTAGATTATATTCAGCCCAAGTACGAACAATCTTATACAATAATTTCTTAGTACTAATCATTTTGAGTCCAAAAGAAGAGAGTGCTCCCTTATATAAGCAACTTCACATAATCTATGTTGATGATGCTAGAGAGGTCGTCCTTCTACCCCGTGTAATTTTGAGTAAAACAAAAAAATTTCACATAATCCGGGTAGAATCTTATTCAAAAGTGTGTGTGCATATCACCAATTTGTGGCACATAATTAATTCATGCTGGAGAAGGGACCAAAAATGCCAAAAATTTGTAAGCAATAACTATGGCATCAAAGCATCATTCCGGGTGAATTCAACGACCCTTATTTCATTCCAATCATATTCGAAAAAAGAAACTTTTAAAATGAACAAATTGATAAAATATAAATAATTAATTTTGTTTTTAACACAGTTAGCTCAACACAAAAAGTGGAGCAGAATGAAGTATAACAAAAAGCAAACCTAAAAATAAATAACAACTTATAATCTGTAGTCATCTCCGGCATTGTCATCAACAACTAAACGGATCAACTCCACACCATTCCTTATAACTCAAGAAGGACAGAATCTGTACTCCTTCAACACTTGTCTCAACTCTCTGGAAGACTCTGCTATTCCGCTCCAACCAGATGTTCCAAATAACCGCACAGAATCCTATCAGTCATTTCTTTTGCTCAATCTTACCACCTGTTACTCCAGTCCAACTCTCAAAAAACTCTTTAACTGTTTCCGGGGCTACCCATGCTCTATCAGAAAACATCAGCCAAGCACACCACACCTGCCACGTGAACTCACAAGCAAAAAATAGATGATGTACAAATTCTATGTCTTTTTTACACAACACACTAATATTGTCATGATGATTAATAATGCCAAGTCTACTCAACCTCTCCTTCGTGTTGACCCTGCCTACTAGCACAAACCATGCAAATAGTTCTACTCTTGGAGGAACCAAGCCTCTCCAAATGGAGCTTGTGAAGTTGTAGCTCGTCATGTCAGCTGAGAGAGTCTCTTTCTGTAGTACCTGCACAAAGGAGTTAGTAGAAAAAATACCATTTTTATCAAATTTCCATACAACTGAATCCTTTCTATCCACCGATAACCTGACAACCCGTAACTTGTCGTGAAGTTGGTTGAGTACCTCTGACTCCCATTGGAAGAGTTGTCTCCTCCATTGGAAGTCCCATATCCACTCTAACCCATCCCAAAACCCACAGTCCCCTATTACGGATCCTTGTTGATTTGAAATAAAGAAGAGTCTCGAAAAACAATCTTTCAAAGAGCCACCTTGTAACCAAGCATCCTCCCAAAAACGAATGTTTCTGCCATTTTTCACCTCCATTAACAGACCCCTGATCATCATATCTCTTGCCTGTTGCTCCTTGATATTGAGCTGGCAGATATCTTTTCACGGGCCCCCTCTTGATGGCAAAGTTTGGCTTGATAACATTACAGTTGGGTCTAAGTGATTACAAGAGCAAACAACCTTCTTCCAAAGTGGGCAGTCCTCCTTTGAAAAGCGCCACCACCACTTGAACAAAAGCGACGCATTCCAAATTAGAGCATCTCCCACCCCTAAGCCACCTAGCTTTTTCGGAGCTTGAACTACCTCCCATTTCACCAGTGGTATCCCGTTATTCCCATCTTCTTTACTCCACAAGAACCTTCTTTGAAGTCCAATAATCTTTTCTGCAACCCCCTTTGGCATCTTATACAAGGTTAAGTAGTAAACTGGTAGGCTATTGAGAACAGATTTTATGAGGACCAACTTACCCGCTTTGTTGAGAGATCTAGCTTTCCATAAGTTCAGCTTGTCTTCCACCTTGTCTATGATTGGTTTTCAAGTCTTCATCAACCGAGGATTGGCGCCAAGAGAAATTCCTAATTAAATACCTGACTGGTAATATCGCTTCGGCACATCCCAACAGACCACACATACTCGTCACCCATTCCTTATCACAATTGACTGAAATTAGGCTCGACTTTTCAAAATTGATACTCAAGCCAGACATTAACTCAAAACATCGTAGGAGCCTCTTATAATTCACTAGTGTCTCCGTTTCCTGGGGACAAAATAAGATGGTGTCGTTTGCAAATTGGAGATGTGACAATTTTATATTGTCCCTTCCCACCAGTAGTGGAGAAATTCTGCCATTTCTAACCGCCTCTCCCACCATCCTTTGCAGAACGTCAACAACAAGAACAAACAAGAAAGGAGAGAGTGGATCGCCTTGTCTGAGGCCCCTCTCCATCTTGAACGGCTTGGTCGGTGACCCATTGATCAACACTGACATAGATGCTGTAGTCACACATTCCTTCACCCAGGTCCTCCATCTAAGACCAAAACTCATCTTCTGTAGTACTATATCCACAAAGCTCTATCTCACTCTGTCATAGGCTTTCTGAAAGTCCAGTTTAACAATTGCCGCTTTCTTATTTCGCAACTTAAGCCAATGGACCGTCTCACAAGCAATTAGGGCACCATCATGTATTTTGCGACCCTTTACAAATGCAGATTGAGTCTCCCCACTAGATGTGGCATCACTGATCGCATTATTCTTAGTACTATTATCAAATTTATTTATCATTTCTGAATTTTACTACTCTAATTCAACGATAATTAATACCTTATTTTTTTCATTTTAGAGCACTTTTTCCATGGATGATTATATTAATCTTCCGTTGCACTTGCGATTTCCAATTCTTTTAGGGGAAAAATTGGACAAACTTGCTAATATCCACTAGAAGCCTTCTTGGAACAACTTCAAATCGCAATATATATCAGTCCCTAGAATTCCATACTAATTACTAGTTACCACCTATCTACTGCATTAAAATAAGAGTAATTTATGCTAATAAAATAAATAGAATTTAAAATTATATAAATATTTTAAATTAGAATTGGTTATATATTTTAGCTTGAATTGATTATATATCTTGTCTTTATTCGATCTACTATTGATATAATATATACACAGTAAATCAAGATAGAATATATAACCAATTCTAATTTAAAATATTTATATAATTTTAATTTTTATTTATTTTATTAACGTAAATTATCAAAAAATAAAAGTCCATGTAACACCTAATAAAATAATCCGCTCCAAATTATCATTAAAAAACTAATGAAATATATCTTTTGTATTTATTGTCTCGTATAACCTTATAAAAGATAATATATGTGTATATTATTCATATACAAAATAAAATGAATACATGAAATATTTCTAAAAAATAGTTGTCATATAGAACCCATTAATTAGAGCATGAGGTCCGTTATCAGCCGCTAATTCATTATCAAAAGTTTTAAAGGACTTAATGGTAATAGCCATCAAATAATAAATTTATAATATAGTGATTTATTTAATCCACATAAATGGAATATGAAACAAGATAAAGTAATGTATCATGGCATTAATAAAGATGAGAATAAAGTGTATAATGTGATTGGAATATGAATATAGTTAGTGGAGTCACGACTATAGTATAAATAATACACAAACAAAAGATATGTAGAAAAGAGCTATCTATATCAATTCATTGGGAAGATGCTCATCGTATATGGCTCCATCTACTAGCTTTCGATCATTATAACAAAAAATACTAATACAATACACTGTGTATGGTTCTATCTTGGAAGGTAACTAAAGCAAAGTGCAAAAATACAATGAAAGATATAATTAATACTTATATAAAGATTAAGCTGAATAAATTCACAGGGATAAGTTTGAATTTTTTATATTATGCACGTGTTACAATACTTAATTAAAAGTTTAAAACCGTATATCCATGCCCCGAGTTGAGCCTTTTTTTTCTCTTCAATTTCAACTGCTTTTCTTTTGCCAATTTTATTTTGTCTCTGCTTTTTAGAAATTTTTTTAAAATATTTTTTTAAATAATTTATTAATTCTTACTAGTACTAAAAGATAGATCATTTATTAATGAAGAATATACTCATCATAACTTTAATACATATAATGAAATTCATAAAATTCTGAATATAGACAAGTTATTAGAATTGATCTAATAGCAAAGAATTTAAATAGAAAAAATGAATTATTTAACTCATATATTTTTATATTTTTGTATAAATATATGTATTATTTAATTTATTTTTTATATATATTTTGTATTTAAATATATATTTTATACGAACGACTGATTTAGTGGTTAATTTTTTTTAAAATAATATGTATAAAGTTTTAAATTCAAATTTCATTACCGTGTTGGTTATAACTAAAAAATTTCTAAATATATACTACTCAACAAGAACATATATAATTGTGGATGTTTATCTAACAAACCAGAAAGCGTGAATGCGTGATTATAATAATGCATAGGCAATTTCATATTTACAACTAACAATGATCTCATAATCTCTATCAACACAATCGAAACTTCTTTCAATTGTTTCTTTAAAAATCCTCTTCATGGGACTCATCTTCACATTGAACATATTAACAATGCAATGAACTTCATAGGCAATTGTATTTATTATATCGCTAATGAAGACAAAATAAAAAAAAATTATTTTATTTAATATTCATTAATTAAGATAAATATTTTTGGCTAATTATTTTTGTTATGAAACATTTCTGTTATTATTATTATTATATATATAAAAAATTATTGCCTTTAGAGTATTAGGGGTGCAAATGAATGAGAATTGTTCGTGATGAGGACTTCCGGATGGTTCAGGTGGTTCATTGGAGGAGATGAGAACGCTTCGATCGGGATCGCGCGGGGTTCGGAGGTGCCGGGCAGCCGAGCTCTTGTTGTGGAAGGGGGGAGGGGGTGCCACCTGTAAGGACACTCCGACGCTCTAGTCAGCTAGTGTGCAGGCGGGGAAATGGTTAGGTGGGAAAGTGTGACGTACCTTGGGGGAAGGGCTGTCCTTCCCCTTATATATCGTGTCAGACGTGGGCCCTGTGAGGGCAGGCCCACTTTCTCCAAGGCGTTTCCTCACAGCTGCGGATGAGCTGTGCATGACGTGTGTCAGAGTCGGTTTGGGAGCGCTTCGCCCAACCGTCTGGGTCGGGTAGTGCTCAAGTCGGGTCGACCCGCAGGAGTTTGGGCCAGGCCGTTACAGTGCCCCCACGCGCCGACAATCGACCGTATAGGTCGTTGGTGGCGAGTTCTTTCTTTCTCTGTTGTCGCGAGGTCGATCGTTCGTGTGGGAGACGCGCTACCCGTATGCGTGCCCGCTCGTAATTCGGGGCGTTCTTTTGTCGCCTCGTTTCTCGCGAGGGGCATTAAATGCCCATTAAGGATTGAAAAAACCCATGTGTGTAAAGACTGTTCTACCCCCAGGCCTTTCGCGCTTCCACTAAAGCGGTTTTAAACAGTTTTACGTTTTGCTCTTCTTCTACTTGCTTTTCTGATCATATTGCTTCTTCCTTCTTCCTGCGCTCCCATCACTTAGAAGTTCTTCTCATCGCTCTAGCGCGCTTTGTTCTTGTCTGAATTTTCTCGATCATCCAGGTAACCACTTTTTTCCTTCTGCTTCAATGGTTGTTTGCATGTTTGTTATAAGCATTTTTCCTGTGATTGCTCTTTCTTGTTGTTCATGGACGCATTTTCATAGACGCATTTTCTTTTTATCGACTATGGTGTGCCATGGGGGGTTTGTTTTATTGTTCTGGTCTCGGTTTTGTTTGGTCCCCCTTGTGGTCATGGCACGTGGGGTTTCTTTGGGTTTTTCCTGGCTTCCGACCTCACGGACTAACCGCGCGGTGCCCCCACTGTAGGTATGCCTCGTGTTGTTAGCCGAGCTTCTAGCTCCGCCGCGAGTTATGACCCGTATGCGTGGGTGGTTTCCGACCTCAGGAACTCTCCCAATCAGATGGGTGAGGAGGAGCTCATGGAATTTCGCCAGGCTGAGTATCTTTGTGGGGGTACCGACGAGGAGGCTAACTATGACGTTTATGTCCCCGCCCCTCACGAGCGGCTTTATGAGATTAATTTTAATGCCCCCTGGGTTGCCGATTGGATCTGGTTTTACAAGGCCATGTTCACTCAGGTTGGGGTTCGCATCCCCTTTTCCCCCTTTCAGATGAGCCTCCTAAATCGAATTTCGGTGGCACCATCTCAATTACATCCGAACAGCTAGGCTTCCATCCGCTGCTTTGAGATGGTGTGCGAGTACTTAGAGCTGCCGATCTCTGTCGACGTCTTCCTCTTTTTCTTTAATCTAACGAACCCTTCGAAGGAGGGGAAACACAAGAAAGGGTTCATGTCCTTTCGGTCTGCCCAAGGCCGGAGGATCTTTGGTTTGTTCGAGGACTCCTACCATGGGTTCAAGGACAAGTATTTTAAAGTCCGCCCGGTCAAGGGTCGTCACCCTTTTTGGTTGTCTTTGGAAAAGGAGTGCCTCATCCCGACGTATTGGAGCTTCGGGGCGGGGTCTAATCCTTTTATCAAGGTTACTTATAAAGGGATGTCGGCTGTGGATCGGCGGATAGCCGACATATTGTGGGCGGTTCTTGGGAGAAACAATGTGAATCCTCATCTCCTCATGGGTAATCGGGAGGCCGCCCGAGATTATATCCGTGAGTTTCTCTTGTCATGTAGTCGCTTGTTTAAATGTTTCATTGCTGCTTCCACTAACTTGTTCATTTTTCAATTTGTTGTCTGTAGTGGGACTTTCTGCCGAAGTGACCGGCATGGATAACTTGTATCAAACCTTCCTTCAGGACGACGAGGGTGAGGAGACTGGAGGACAGCAAGCGACGGTTCCTCCAGAAATGCCTCCTCCCGATGTCGACGCGTCCACGAAAGCCGCCACCCCGACTTCCGCACCCCCAATTCCTCCAGAAGTTCCTATTCCTGGGCACTCGTCTTCCTCACGTCGGGAGGAGGAGGAAGAGTTGTCCGTCATCCCTACTCCCAAGAGACAGAGGTCACAGTCTAGTCCCGAGGGGGTTCTGACTGTCATGGAAAGGAATTTTGACGCTGGGACATTCATAGATGCCCAGCTGCTTCCGGGCACAGAGGATCATTTCCATGGCACTGACCTCTCGGGGCAGGCTCGGTGGATGTACCGCACCCTCCTTCGCGGCGCGGCCATAGCCCGAAAGGCTGAGTTTGAGCTTTCTGGTATGGCCTCGCTTCGTCGGAAGCTTGAATCTGCGGTTGATGCCAATAACAAGTACAAAACCCAAGTTAAAGCGCTTCAGGATCAGTTGGTTGAAACGGGGAATAAGCTTGACGCCGCCGAGAAAAAGACTGCTTCGGAAGAGGAGAAATTGAAGACTGCCGACGCCTCTGTGTCTCGTTTAACAGAGCAGGAGATGACCTTGAGGATCCAACTGAGTGCCGCGCAAGGTCGGGTGTCCGCTCTGGAGAAAGAGCGGGACGAAGCGGTGGCGGCCACCAAGGCTGCTCGGGAGGAGGCCGAGTTGTTCAAGCGGAAGCATAAGGAGGTTAAGGAGCAGGGCAAGAATGCAATTTTCATGACTGAAGATGCCCTCAAAGCTCAAGTGAAGATTGTTTCTCCGGACTTCGACGTGTCGGCAATTGGTGTTTTCAAGACCATCAAGGATGGGAAGATTGTTGATATGCCGAAGAAATAATGTCTGTACTATCGAATTCTTCTTTTTGTTGAACCGTTGTACTGCGACTTTTGGTGCCTGTTAATGGGTTTATGGGATCGTTTGCCCGCATGTTTAATTTCTTGTTTTACTTGCTGTTGGTTTACTCGCGTTTTTCGTTTACTCGCGTTTGCCGTTTATGGCGTTCTTTCTTGTTATGGTCGTTTATTGTGTTTTTGACCTGAGGGGCTCCCGGGGTGATCAGTCCCGGGGCCGCGTATCCTTGTTCGCATGGTGGTTGCTCAAAAAGTTGGAAATAATGAGATAACATAGGCAAATATAGCATGTGGCAATTGGACAGGTTTAATCATTGTAACAAGGACATTGAAGCGCTATTACAAAGTAAATGGCTTAGGAATAAAACCTTCTTAAGTTATCTGCGTTCCATGTCCTCGGGACCTCTTTGCCGTTGAGTCTTTCTAGCTTGTATGCTCCCCTACCGATTACCTCTTTGATTCGGTATGGTCCTTCCCAGTTCGCTGCTAGTTTGCTTTCTCCCGGGGTAGATGGGCCGATGTCGTTACGCCTCAGGACGAGGTCATTTTCTTCGAACTTTCTTTTGAGCGCTTTGGTATTGTAGCGTAAGGCCATTCTTTGTTTTAGCGCCGCTTCGGCCAGATGGGCCATTTCCCTGGTTTCTTCTATCAGGTCCTTCTCGACAGTTTTCTCTACTCTCTTCAGGAGTAATCGTGGGCTCGGCTCCCCGATCTCTACGGCTATCACTGCATCTGACCCGTACGTTAGTCGAAAAGGGGTCTCTTTAGTAGAGGATTGCTCGGTTGTTCGGTAGGACCAGAGAACCGAGGCGAGCTCGTCGCCCCAAGCGCCCTTCTTGTTATCCAGCCGCTTCTTGAGCCCTAGCAGGATGATCTTATTTGTGGACTCGACCTGCCCGTTTGTTTGTGGGTGTTCCACTGAGGAGAATCTCCGCTTTATGCCCAGGCCGGTGAGGAATTCTGTGAATTTCTTGTCGGTGAACTGTGTCCCATTGTCCGTGATGACGACTTCCGGGATACCAAATCGTGTTATGACTTGTCTCCACATGAATTTCCTGCAGTTGGACGAGGATATGCTGGCCAGTGGTTCGGCCTCTATCCATTTTGTGTAGTAGTCAATAGCGACTATAAGATATTTGACTTGCCCCGGGCCGACGGGAAAAGGTCCTAAGAGGTCGACTCCCCATTGCGAGAACGACCGAGAGGACGTTAGCAGGCTGAGCTCAGAGGCTGGTGCGCGATGGAAGTTGGCGTTTTCTTGGCACTTAACACACTTCCTAACAAATTCCTTGGAGTCAATCATCATCGATGGCCAATAGTATCCGGCTCGGATTAACTTCCTCGCCAGGGCTTTGCCCCCTATATGGTGGCCGCAGCATCCTTCATGGACTTCCCTGAGGACGTAATCCGTCTGGTCGGGGTGCAAACACTTTAGTAGGGGATGATTGAATCCTTTCCTGAACAGCTGACCCTGGATGATGGCATATCTGGCAGCTTCTCTTCTTAGCTTTTTGGCATCTTTTTCGTTGTCAGGGAGCTTGTCGTTTTCTAAGAAGTCGATAATGGGATCCAACCAGGAGGGGTTTAGCTTCGAGAGGTGTAGTGTGACTGCCGGCTCCTTCATCTTTCCTTGGATTAGAGATCGGTTGCCCTCTCCCGGTTTGGTGCTAGCTAATTTCGACAAGAGGTCTGCCCGTGTGTTCCTTTCTCTCGGAACGTGCTGGATCGTGACTTCTTCAAACTTTCGGCTCAAGTCCTTGACTTTTTCCAAGTATTTCTGTAACAGCGAGTCCCTGGCTTGATAGCTCCCGTTCACTTGGGAGGTGACGATTTGCGAATCGCTGCATATCTCCAACCTCGTTGCCCCGACTTCTGATGCTAAGGTTAAGCCTCCTATAAGGGCTTCATACTCTGCTTGGTTATTTGAAACGGGGAATTCGAACTTAATTGACTGTTCATACACGACACCAGCCGGGCTTTCCAGGATGATTCCGGCGCCCCCGAACGTCTGGTTGGAGGCTCCGTCTACGTGGAGCTTCCACCGTATGTTCGTCTCTTCGACCGGGTCCCCCGCTACTTCTACCAGAAAATCTGCCATCGCCTGTGCTTTGATGGCCTGCCGGGGTTCGTATCGTATGTCGTATTGGGAAAGTTCAATGGACCAGGTCATCATTCTTCCCGCCAAGTCGAGTTTTTGGAGCACTTGCCGGATCCCCTGGTCCGTTCTTACGACAATCTGGTGACTTTGGAAGTATTGCTTTAACCTCCGCGAGGAGGTCAGGAGTGCTAGAGCTAGCTTTTCCAATTTGTTATATCTCAACTCTGCCCCTTGTAGGGCCCTGCTTACAAAATAGACTGGTTGTTGCACCCTCCCCTCTTCTCGTACCAAAACTGCGGCCAGGGCTTCTCCTGTTATGGCGAGGTACAGGTATAATGGCTCCCCGTCCTTTGGCTTCCCGAGGACCGGGGGTGCTGCCAGGATTTCCTTAAAGTGCCGAAAGGCTTCCTCGCATGCGGGCGTCCACTCGAACGCTATTCCTTTCTTCATGAGGTTAAAGAACGGTAAGGCCTTTGTTGCCGATGCTCCGAGAAACCGTGATAATGAGGCCAGCCGTCCTGCCAACCTTTGGACGTCCTTGATACTGCCTGGGCTCTTCATTTGGAGTATCGCCTGGCACTTCTCCGGGTTGGCTTCTACCCCTCTCTGGGTTATCATGAATCCAAGGAACTTTCCAGCTTCCACGGCGAAGGCACACTTGAGGGGGTTCAGCCTCATGCCACGTTGTCGAAGGGACGCGAATACACTCGCCAGATCGTTCAGGAGGTCGTCGGGTCGCGTTGTTTTTGCGAGGATGTCGTCCACGTAGACTTCAACTGTTTTCCCTATGAGGTCGTGGAATATCCTATTCATTAGCCTTTGGTATGTTGCCCCCGCATTTTTTAGGCCGAATGGCATCACCTTATAGCAGAAAGTTGCCCCCGGCGTTATGAACGCCGTCTTGTCTTCGTCTGGACGGTGCATCGGTATCTGGTTATAACCGGAGTAGGCATCCATGAAGCTTAGATACCGGTATCCCGCCGCAGCATCGACGAGTGCGTTTATGTTAGGGAGGGGGAAGCAATCCTTGGGACATGCTTTGTTGAGGTCAGAGTAGTCTACGCACATTCTCCACTTGCCGTTGTGTTTTTTTACTAGAACTACATTCGAGAGCCATGTCGAATAGTCTACTTCTCGTATAAAACCTACTTCTAGGAGGCTGGCCGTCTGCTTGGCCACCTCCTCTGCCCTCTCCGCCGACATTTTTCTCCTCCGTTGGGCTACTGGACGCGCTTCCGCCTTGACGGCTAAATGATGCGACATAATTTTTGGGTCTATGCCCGGCATGTCGGCCGGTGTCCAGGCGAACAAGTCCCTATTGGCTCTAATCATTTCGACCAAGGGCTCCTTCAACTCATGCGGGAGGTTCTTGTTGATGAACATGAATCTTTCCTCCGCGTCGCCGATCATGAACTTCTCCAGATCCCCTTCTGGTTCCGGTCTGGGTTTGTCGTCTACTCTGGCATCTAGGTCGGCTAGGAACACGCCGGACGCCTCCTTGGACTTCTTTCTTAGGGAGAGGCTGGCATTGTCACAAGCGACTGCCGTCTCAAGGTCTCCTCTTACGGACCCTATAGATCCGTCATCGGTAACGAACTTCATGACTAGTAGCTTTGTGTTGATTATGGCCTCAAAATCGTTGATCGTCTTCCTTCCCAGGATGATATTATAGGTGGTGGAGTCTCGGAGGATCACGAACTCGGCCATCGCCGACCTTCGGCCCTGGGAGATTGGCAGGGATATTACTCCGTCTGGTTTGATGAAATGGTCGCCCAAACCAATGACCCCGTGTTGGTGAGTCGTCAAATCGGCATCCCTTAGTCCCAGTGTGTCGAATACGTTGCGGAACATGATGTTCGAGTCCGCCCACGTGTCAACAAGGATGCGTTTGACGAGACCGGTTCCCACTCTGGCCGTGATGACCATGTGTGGATTTTCCGGGGCGTCGTCGAACCATTGGTCTTCCGGGCCGAAAGAAATGAATGGAGGCTTCTTAGAGTTTCGCGTCGGCGGGGAGGAGATCGACAATATCTTTGCGTCTTTCTTGTGCGCCGACCTGGATCTTGGTGCGGCGTTTTTGGCCGTTACTACGTTTATCACAGTGAGTCCGTGATCTCTGTCTTCTGGCTCTTGTCGCCGCTTTGCCGAACGGGTTTTGCCTTCTTCGTCTTGGTCGCGATAACGTCTCATTGGCTCCCTGATTAGGTGGGAGAATGCTGCTAGTTTACCTTCCCTTATCGCTTGTTCTAGTGCATCTTTTAGGTCAAAATAGTCCTGCGTTAGGTGACCGTAGCCTTTGTGGTAATCGCAATAGAGGTTTCTGTTCCCCCCAGTGTGGTCCTTGAGTGGTCGGGGCTTCGGCAGGATTCCTTTCTCGGCTATTTGTTGGTAAACTTCCACGATGGGAAGAGTGAGCGGAGTGTAGTTGGTGAATTTCCCGACTCGGGGGAATGTCCTTGGTGCCTTGTTTGGCGCCTCTTCCCTGGTTTGTTCCTTTAGCCTTTCCCCGTTGCCTTGTTGCCGAGGTTGATTGTAGCTGGACTGCCGTTTATTGGCAGCCACAACTCGGCTGACTTCCTCGTCATTTATGTACTCTTTGGCTACCGTCTGGATCTCGTGCATCGTCCAAACCGGTTTCGTGGTAAGATGCTTTCGAAAGTTCTCGTTGAGGAGGCCGTTCGTCAGGCAAAGACTGGCCACCGAATCGGTTAGGCCGTTGATTTCCAAGCATTCATCGTTGAACCGATCTAGGTACCTCCTGGTCGGCTCTCCTTGTCTCTGGGTTACCCCGAGAAGGTTGATCGGGTGCTTTGCCTTTGCTATTCGTGTTGTAAATTGGGCCAGGAATGCACGGCTGATGTCCGAGAAACTGTAGATGGATCCCTGCGGGAGGCCGTTAAACCACCTGATCGCGGGTCCCGCTAATGTTACCGGGAAGGCACGACATCTTACCTCGTCCCCTACTCCCTCCAGATTCATCCTGGCCTCGAAGGCCGTGAGGTGTTCTAGAGGGTCTTGAGTTCCGTCGTACCTCATGTCCGTTGGTTTGTCGAAGTGTTTCGGCAACCGGACTTCGAGGATAGATCGGTGGAATGGGGTGGCGCCCATTATCACAGGTTGTCGTGTCCTCGCGGACCTCCCTTCCCCGTCTTTGCGATCTCGTGCCGCGCGACGGGTTACCCTGCCCCGGGAGTAGATGATCGTGTCATTTCGTCTTCTCGGGATCAGAGACTCCTCGCGCGTGCTCTCTGCTTCTGTTCGGGATGCGGAGGTACGTCGCGGGCGGCTTCGGTGGGAGTCTCCCTCTTCACTTTCGGGGGATGGGGTGTAGCTGGGATCGGTGGTTCGTCCGTCACGCTCTTGGTCGGCCAACTGTCGCTCTAGGTTCTGAACTCTATGGCGTAGCTCCTGCATTATTATGGCGCTGTCGCCGCCCGTTCTCCCGAAGGGTCGTGTCCTCGTGTGCTGTTCTGTGTGTTGTCGGGAGGACCTCCGCCGCCCCCTTAGTGAGGCGACGGAGGCTGCCCCCTCCGCTCCGGCTCCTCGGGCTTGGTCTCCGGGACCCAGCGCGACTTCCATTTAAGCGTTTTTTTCCTCACAGATGGCGCCAATGTTCGTGATGAGGACTTCCGGATGGTTCGGGTGGTTCGTTGGAGGAGATGAGAACGCTTCGATCGGGATCGCGCGGGGTTCGGAGGTGCCGGGCAGCCGAGCTCTTGTTGTGGAAGGGGGAGGGGGTGCCACCTGCAAGGACACTCCGACGCTCTAGTCAGCTAGTGTGCAGGCGGGGAAATGGTTAGGTGGGAAAGTGTGACGTACCTTGGGGGAAGGGCTGTCCTTCCCCTTATATATCGTGTCAGACGTGGGCCTTGTGAGGGCAGGCTCACTTTCTCCAAGGCGTTTCCTCACAGCTGCAGATGAGCTGTGCATGACGTGTGTCAGAGTCGGTTTGGGAGCGCTTCGCCCAACCGTCTGGGTCGGGTAGTGCTCAAGTCGGGTCGACCCGCAGGAGTTTGGGCCAGGCCGTTACAAGAATAAAACTTGAAAAGACAGTAACTTTTTAGAAATTTTACAGCATGTGAGTAAGTAAGCGTATTCCAATAATTAACGTCTCCTTTTAATCTATTAAGTGCAAAAAAGTGTTCAATTATGAGTAGAGTTGTTAAACTTTATGAATCTCTGCACAATTTTTTTTTAAAAAGAAAATATTGGTATATATATATATATATATATATATATATTTTCTTCTTCAGTTTGCACTAACAAACTTTGTTCAGTTTGGCTAAACGCGGAACATGGCAACTTGAAATATATTAAACTTTTGCCTTTTGCAATATATATATATTATTGTTGAGTGTTGACTTAGCTTTTGTAAAAGCATATTTAAAAGGGAAACTAAACAAATTAATAAGCAAAAATAATGGTCTTTAAAGTATGAACATTTTCTGCTGTGTTTCTACTAACTTCTCACGCAAAATTTTCATTGGATTTGTATGAATTTTTATATAGTTTTTTTTTTTATTGAACTTTAAATCTTTTAAGTTGTAAAAGTTTTAAAATCATGTTATAAAACTATTTCTTTTAAATTTTTAATATGATAGAAGAGAATATATGAATAGATATATCTCTAACAAGTCAAATTAGTTGGATAAAAAATGTTATTTGTACACTAAAGTCAGCCATTAAAACCAGATACCAATGTATTTGTGTATAAATACATGTGTAGTTTAATTTATTTGCAATGTGTATTTTATGTTATTGGCTAACTTTAATGCTGATTTTAGTGTATAAGTAGCATAACTCTAGCCGAATTTATATTAATAGCAGATAATGAGCCAATAGGCTTGAAAAACAAAAATAGAAGGCTTGCCTGTATAAGTTGATTTCATGGAAGTTGAAACAATGATATCTCAGCAAAGACTTAGATTCTGCTTAGAAAGTTCTTGCTTTTGTTTCACTAACTATAAATGCATGCTTTGATCCTAATCTCTCTCTCAAACATGAACCGCTTTTGAGGAACACATTGAGATTTTGAAGAAAGGGATGGGCAATAGCATGGTGACTTACACCAAATACAAAAGCTTCTTGTTCTTCATCAAAAAGTACAAGGAAACTCAGCATGTTCCACCTCATGACCTCAAGGATGCATTCTCCGAGTTCGCCGGAGGAGCCTCCCACATGTCTGCGGAGCAGCTCCTCCGGTTCTTGGTGGAGCACCAAGGCGAACAAGGCTGCACCTTATCCGATTCGGAGAAAATCCTTGAGAAAATTTTAAGATTGAAAAGGCCGCCGCCGACGCAGGAGGAGGAGGAGGAGGAGGAAGAAGAGTTACTAGAAAGTGTTGATGTTGATAATCAACAAAGAAAGCAAGAGATAACACTTGATGACTTGTTCCATTTCTTGCTTCTTGATGAATCCAATGGACCCTTGAAAGCCGAGGTAAGATCTATTTGCTTCGTTTGATCCATGTAACCGAGACTAAACCATTCCTGAAATAATAAGTAACCATTCTTGAATTGTTCTTGACAGGTACACCATGATATGAGTGCTCCATTGTCTCATTATTTCATATACTCAGGACACAATTCCTACCTAACAGGGAATCAAATAAGCAGTGATTGCAGTGAAGAACCAATCATAATGGCCTTGAAGCGCGGCGTGCGAGTAATCGAGCTAGATTTATGGCCAACTGCAAATAAAGATGACATCAAAGTAGATCATGGATGGTACTATAAGCTATCACAATCAAAATCTCTTTTCTTACATGATCTTAATTGTTGAGAATGTAAGAAACTAATTCATTTGATTATTGTTTTTTTCAGGACACTTACGAATCCTGTTTCAGCTATCAAATGCCTTGAATCCATAAAGGAATATGCTTTTTTTGCATCTGAGTATCCAGTGATCATAACTATAGAAGATCATTTAACAAAAGATCTTAGAGATAAATTTGCAGAGGTATGCATTTGAAGCTTTTCTTTTATTATTCTTCTTTAAATTATTCTAATTTCATTTCCCTTTTGTTTCTTGCAGATGGCAACTCAGATTTTTGGAGAAGTGCTTTTCAAACCTGAAACAGGTTGTTTGAAAGAATTTCCTTCACCGGAATCACTGAAAAACAGGATAGTTATATCCACCAAGCCTCCAAAAGAAAGCTTCGAGGCGAATCGAATCAAGGACAATGGAAACTCTTCTCCTATGCAGAATGGAAGTGATTCATCTGAGGAAGAAACATGGGGAAAGGATTCCCCAGATTCCATGGTGAGAATTGATCTAAGATTTACTTAAATAATGATACAAGCCCTTGTGTTCTAAATTCTAATGTTACTTCGTTCTTCATGTTTCAGCAAAATGAAAGTGATGGTGATAATGAAGGAGATAACAATTCGTGTGAATGTGACAAGAAATCATATCAACAATTTTCACCTGATTACAAAAGCTTAATCACAATTCAGAATAGAAAATTAAAGGGTAGTTTGAAGGATAAACTGAACCCTGATGGTGATCTTAGACGCCTTAGTTGGAGTGAGAAGACCCTTCTAAAGGCCTTAGAATCTCATGGAACAGACATTGTTAGGTACAATAAAATTTTCATCACATCACATTCTATTACATGTATTTCTTTTCGTACATTCTTATTTCGAACGGTTATATTTTTCAGGTTCACCCAGAAAAATATATTAAGGGTATATCCAAGCGCGATGCGAGTCAAATCCACAAATTTTAAACCACATATTGGGTGGATTTATGGAGCTCAAATGGTTGCATTCAATATGCAGGTTAGGGAACTATTTATGGTTGAGGCTAAATATTTTCAGTTGAAGAACTTAAAATGAGATTACTAATATATGTTATGTTAAATTTTTTAATGTAACAGGGGCATGGAAAACCACTATGGTTGATGCAAGGGATGTTCAGAGCAAATGGAGGATGTGGTTATGTGAAAAAGCCTCAAATTCTAATGCAGAAACATCAGTGTGACAATGATTATGATCCTAAAGTTAAAATGCCAGTGAAGAAGACATTGAAGGTAAGCATATATCAGCTATCACTACTATGTATACTATCAAATTTCTTTTGTTATATGTTGAGATTGATAATGATATCTTAATAACAGGTAAAAGTGTACCTGGGGAATGGATGGAACTTAGATTTCAGTCCTACACACTTTGATAAGTGTTCTCCCCCTGATTTTTTTGTAAAGGTCAGTTCTAATGCATAAGTTATGTTTAGTCTTATTCTTGTAACGTTAATTTAGATAGTGTTCAAAAGTTTTTTCTACGACATAAATACAGAAACAGTAGATATAAAAATACATTTGATAATTAAGACAAGAAATAGATTGATGTATAGTTGTTTTCATGTGAAATTAATAGTTGAATATTGTTAGATGAATTGATATGTTCAACTATCAATTTCATATGCAAACAACTGTTTGTGAATCTCCACCTAGTTAAGATAGAGATTCACATGGAATTGTCTTTATATAAAGTTGATAGTTGAGAATTGTTAAATGACTTAACATGTTTGATTAAATTATCATTTAACAGTTATTATAAACTTTATATGAAAACAAATGCATTTGAATCTGCACTTTAGAATATTTTAAAGTAGAAATTTATATACAGTTGTTTTCATATAAAATTGATAATCAAAAGTGTAAGATAATTTTATATGTTTGACTATATTGTTATTTAACTGTTTTCATTTTTTAACTTTACATAAATACAATTGCATATGAGTTTCTATCTTAAGACAAAGTAAAAATTCATATGTAGTTGTTTTAACGTGAAATTAATAGTTAGTACCCCTTAGATGATTTTACTTGCTGAAATTACTATCAAACACACTTTACTAGTGTTTTATTATGGAAGTAGTTTTAGAATTGAGGGGGGGTGTGTGACAGATTTGTACGGTTGGAGTTGGAGCTGATTGTTGGAAGAAGAAAACAAAGGTAATAATGGACAAGTGGTTCCCTGTTTGGGAAGAAGAGTTTGAATTCCCATTAACGGTTCCAGAGCTTGCTTTGCTGAGAATACAAGTGAAAGACAAAGATCAAGGCAAAGATGATTTTGCTGGCCAAACATGCTTGCCAGTTTCAGAGCTTAAGCTTGGATTTCGTTCTCTTCCTTTGTATGACACAAAGGGAGACAAGTTCAACCATGTAAAGTTGTTAATGCGCTTTCAATTTCAATGAATTGTATACATATATATTAATCAATCATTTTCATTGGGTAAGTTACGATCCTCTGATCTAAATCCTCCTATTCCTAATATTTCTAAACTTATGCTTTGGTTGAAATCAAAATAAGCTTTCTGGCTATTTTTTTTAATAGTCAATAATAATAAGGATGAATATATCCTAAGTATAATTTAAAGCATTTGATCTCAGAAAGTTGAATTGAAAAGACAAAATGGCCAATTGATATCTTTCTTGTTTTGCTCATGCAGAGACCTTTTTTGTAATAGTTTATTAAGATAGAAATTATAACATGACAAATTAACCAATTCTTATTAGCTGTTTCTGTAAACTTAATTTACAATGACTGATTTAACAAAACAATGGAAAAAGAAGCAGCGATGTTTTTGTTTTTTAAGTTAGAGCAAAAGCTATTTTTGCTGATTTTTTTTTTAGTAATGATTTGCTTTGAAAATTTTACAAATATTTTACTAATTAGGTTACAAACCAAACCATCAGGCTAAACTTTCATTTGATCGTGTGGGTTTATAAAAGAGCCATTTCATCAGATGCATATCGATTGATAATATAAAGGCATTCCAATTCAAGCGATTTAAATATTCAAAGGTGTGGATTTTTATTTGATAATTTTTATTAGGCACTAATCCCTTATTTATATGTCGGCTACGTAAAGCCTTATAAATTGACACAACAATACAAACAAAAAACACAAGATTATTTGTTGATGGCTGATTAAATTGTTAATTCAGAATTTTATTCATTGTTAATTTACTAAATTTTGTTTGTTGTTAATTTTTAATTTAAATATTTTTTTGAAATAAAAAGTTTAACACAGTAAAGTGGAGCATTTAAAAAGTCCAGAGTTACAATGTAAACACTAAACAAAAAACCGTAGTTATTTTAGACATTGTCATCAATAACTAGACAAAACAAAGCCAACCACTCTATGTAGCTCCTAATCGACTTGGTAATAATTTCCGCAACGCATATTTTTTTATTCCTGAAAATTTTGGTATTCCTTTCCAACCACATATTTCAAATGATAGCAAAAAAATCAATCAACCACCTGTTACGTTCGACTTTTTTTACAGGAGCTCCTGTACAACTCTCAAAGTGTTATTTTATTTTACAAGGATTTTATTTTGTCTTTCATAGCCAACAAAAATCTCTTTTAGTTATTTTATCTTATCTACTTTTTTCATTAATTTTTTATTCATTTCTCAAGCAAACACGAAAATATTAATTTCATGTTCAGCAAAAAAAATATTGGGCATTTACAACGGCCATTAGTTAATTCTTAAAAGTTAAAACTAAAAAGTTCGGCGGTTATAAATTGGGTAGAAGTTAAGCGCATTACGTTGATTTCAAGGTTAAGCCTTTTTTTTAGAAATTAACAAATTAACCTCTTGTTTCTTAATATTTTAAAAATTATTCTAAAAGGATATTTTAGCTTTTTAAAATTCAGTATAAAAATATTTTAACTTTTTAAGAGTAAATTCAAAATGTAAACTTTAATACAATTAAAACAATAATAATTTTTAAAGAGCAATGCAGCCAGCAATTTTTATGATTGGTAGCCAGCAAATAGCTATTAATGATGATTTAATGGTGTGAGATTAGTGTGTAATTTCATCCAATGATTCACAATTTTCTGCTGGTTACATGCTGGCCAAAATTCAACAAAACTACTGCCTCTAGACTTTTCCATTTTTAAATTCCAAAACAACAATAATTTCAATCCAATTTTCAAATTTATTGAGATTTGATTCTCTAACATATTCTCAAATCTTTTTAACAATTTAAGATGTACGAGAAATATCAATTAGTAACAACTAACAAATCAAAACCGTATTTAAAACCATCTATAGAATAAGATAAAGATTGGATTCATTAATAAAACAGAATTTTCTTTTGGTTAAAAAAACTCACAAACTCTATAAAAACTACATGGCCATAGAGTACAAAACATCAAAATCCTAATCCAGTTACTTTCACCGCCTTGCAATGGAATTCACCTCTTTTTCTTGGGAAATCAATTCCATTGAAGATCCAAGCATACCACAACACTTCTATTTCCACGATTGCTTCTCCATCATCTTCAGTTTCACCAAAGAATTGATCCAAATTACTCAACCCACAAGTCCAACCTCTGACTCTGAGGTTGACTTTTCTTCTACAACTCTGGCCAACGAAGCGTTCTTGGTTCCTTCCGATATCCTGTGTAATTGTACTCCCTTCACAGACCTCAATGGAGAAAACACCGCTTTCTTACATGACGTCTTCTCTTCATTGCCTCTATCCCGTCAGATATTGGACCAAATTTTACCTGCAATGGGCGAAACCGCAAGAACGATTCGAAGCCGTGAAGGGTGTGACTCCAGCATGCCGGAGATTGTTGTGAACCTTTATATTACTACGCACATTGTTGTAGAAGATTCTGATTTCTATAATGATGATCTTCGTCAAAACGTTCCTGAACTGGCACAACTCGTGAATCTGTTGGAGAGACCCAGAATTGATAAGCAAGAAGATGATGCTGAACAACAATGCGCGATTTGCTTGGAAGAGTTTGGCCATAGTATTGAAGATTCAAGTGTAGAAGTTGTTCGCACAAATTGCTCGCATGTTTTCCATGAAAGCTGCATATTCCGTTGGCTCCGGCGTTGTGCCGACCGGCAATCGCCCTATTCTTGCCCGTTATGCCGCTGTAGCATATTTCCAACCTCACATATGGATGAGGAATAGGTTCATCTTCAGTTCTTCACCATCATATATTCCACTTAATTACCAGGCTTACCACTTGAAGGAACCTTTCTTTTTTACTGTTCCGTAGGCTTCTTTAATTTGTTTTAATCATGTAGCATTATTATCCTAATTGTTAAGACGTGAATAAATAGTAATTTTCATAAGATAGGATAAATCTCCAACCTTAAAGTATAATTCTAATAGTTGTTTTGTTAAATCAGTCATTGTAAATTAAGTTTACAGAAACAGCTAATAAGAATTGGTTAATTTGTGATGTTATAATTAATTATCTTAATAAACTATTACAAAAAAGGTATCTGCATGAGCAAAACAAGAAAGATCAATTGGCCATTTTGTCTTTTTAATTCAACTTTCTAAGATCAAATGCTTTAAATTATACTTGGGATATATTCATCCTTATTATTACTGACTATAAAAGAAAAAGCCAGAAAGCTTATTTTGATTTCAACCAAAGCATAAGTTTAGAAATATTAGGAATAGGAGGATTTAGATAAGAGAATGGTAACTTATCCAATGAAAATGATTGATTAATATATATGTATACAATTCATTGAAATTGAAAGCGCATTAACAACTTTACATGGTTGAACTTGTCTCCCTTTGTGTCATACAAAGGAAGAGAACGAAATCCAAGCTTAAGCTCTGAAACTGGCAAGCATGTTTGGCCAGCAAAATCATCTTTGCCTTGATCTTTGTCTTTCACTTGTATTCTCAGCAAAGCAAGCTCTGGAACCGTTAATGGGAATTCAAACTCTTCTTCCCAAACAGGGAACCACTTGTCCATTATTACCTTTGTTTTCTTCTTCCAACAATCAGCTCCAACTCCAACCGTACAAATCTGTCACACACCCCCCTTCAATTCTAAAGCTACTTCCATAATAAAACACTAGTAAAGTGAGTTTGATAGTAATTTCAGCAAGTAAAATCATTTAAGGGGTACTAACTATTAAGATTAAAGTATTATTTTTATCCCCAACGTTTGGAATAAATTCTATTTGTGTCCTTAAGTTTAAATTGTCCTATTTGTATTCTTAGCGTTTGTAAAAGTGATTCAATGTTATCCTGTCGTCAATTATATATCATGAGCGCTTTAGTTTGAGTTTTGAAAATCTCTTCTTGGAGTTAGAATATAACTGTCTGGATAGAATCGATGATCCACTCTGAAAAATAACTCATCAAAAGTTGAAACTAATTCTTACAACATTTACATAATTCATTTTTCTAGGGATATAATTGAATTTAAACACAAATAATAGGTATAATATTAAAATTGAACACATCCAAGTGAGACCTAATTGAAAATGAATATATCCAAATAAGAATAATTAAAAAATATAATCTGATTTGTTAATATAATTGATAGTAGGATAACATTGAATCAATTTTATAAATGTTAGGGATACAAATAGAACGATTTAAACGTTAGGAACACAAATAGGACTTACCCCAAATGTTGGAGACAAAAACAATACTTTACTCAACTATTAATTTCACGTTAAAACAACCGCATATGAATTTTCACTTTGTCTTAAGATAAAAACTCACATAGTTGTATTAATGTAAAGTTAAAAGATGAAAACTCTTAAATAACGATATAGGATGTGTTTGAAAATCCGTTGGAAGGAAAGAAACATGTTTAAATTTTTTGAAAGCTTCAACTTTTGGTTTGGCAAATTTTTTTCTCATGAACGCATAAGTGATTTTGCTGCCAAAACCACGTTTACAAGAAGCAACTATTTGTAGTTTCTGCGTTTTCTTAATTGGTTTTTAGCCATAGATACTAACAATTTATTTACTTTTTACCAACTTTATCCTTTATATATGTTATTGTATTATTTATAAAATTCTTGTTATTTCTATTTATATGAGTTCTATTTTCTATTATTTATTATTTTTATTTTTTTCAACTATTTGTTTGACATTATACACTTTTATAATTGTGATTTGTGTGTATTATATTTGTTATTATCTTTTTATAATATAATTTATTAATTCTATTAGGTAAAGTAAATTAAACAAAAAATTAACTGTAAATAATAATAATAGTAAAAAATTATAACATACTAAAAAACGAATACAAAAATACTAAAAATATACTATATAAAAAGATCACCAAGAACTTTTAGATTTGTTTCAATAGCTATAAAGTAAATATTTAATTTTTTTATTATTTTTAATATTCTCTTTTATAATTGTAATTCTCGTATATTATGTTTTAGTGTAATTTTTTATAATATAGATTATGATTCTATTAAAAAAGATAAATTAAATAAAAAATTAATCATAAATAATAATAAAATCATAAACGTTGGATTCCAAATTAATTTTAAGAATAAGATTATTGATAGTACTAGAATAAGAGTACGATGTAAAAAATACTAAAATAATATTTAATACTTAGAAAATGTAACATATGTGATTAAATATTTTATATATATATATATATATATATATATAAAATTTATATTTTTTATTTTTATTTAAAAATATATTTTATCTATTTTTATATGTTATTTTTATTTTAGTAAGTAAATATTAATTTTATTATAAAATTAACTAATAAGATATATTTAAATATCTAAATTAAAATAATAGGATAATATAAAAAAATTTTAAGTTGATGTCCATTTTAGTAATTTTTTATCTAAAAGTGATTTTAAATGGTATAAAATAAATAACATTTATTTTACTATAATCTATTTTAATACAAAAATTACCAAACATAAATCACTTTAACACAAATTTTTTTTTATCGAAATCAAATTTATAAAATGTAAACGGGCACATAGTCAAACATATAAACTTAGATTTTATAATACTTCAATACTCCATACATCACCAAATAACATACCTTCTAGATTTTACATGAAATGTGTTAGTCTGGGTAGAACTTTTTTCACTCAATTAAACTAAGAGTTCAATAATATCGGCACTGATAGACGTATTAACCATACCACTAATAATAGATATAAACCCAACAACGAAAATACTATTGTACGTTAAAAAATAAAAAAAGACTATTATATAAAGCTGAATTTTTGTTTAGACATTGTTAAAGTGCCACTAAGAGGGCACAATAAATATTCCGTAACCATAAAACGACATACCTAAAAACCTGCATTATTGCTCCATATTAGTATTATGAAAAAAAGCTAATAATGTATGAATAATTTTTCTACTGCAAAATTTGTGTGTATCATCATCTTCACATACAAATATTATATTCTGTAACAATAAAATAATCCCGTTATTTCTGCACTTTTATAATAAATACCGTTTTAATATTAATTTTTTTATTGTTAAATATGTATTTCCTTATTTTGTTAATTAAAAAATAATTTAATATATAATTAATTAGTAACACATATATCTATTCTATTATATATAATTAATGGCGGATGCTGTCCTCAAGATGTACTAAATGTCTTTTTTTAAAGATGCTGATGTGTGATATCACATGATAATTAGTATTATTTATAAAATCGGTTAATTTATTTTTTAAATTTGGTTGACTCGGCCGGTTTACATAACCCGGACCAGGTTATGCTTTTTTTTTTTAACTTTCGAAACAACGTCATTCATCAAAACCCTAGCCCTCACCCCTCACAGTCTCCTTCCGTCCTCCCTCATCGTCACTCTCTCACTAAAACTGAGCTCTCTATCTCTGTCATCGTGGCTCACTGGCTCTCGCACAAGCTCTCTTTCTCTCTCGACTCCGGTCTCTCTCACTGTCTCTGGTGTCGCACTCAAGCTCGTTGTCCCTCTCTGTGTCGTCAGTCGTCTCCGTCTCGCACTCAGTCACGCTTCACGCCTTTTCTGTTCTCACCATCACCGGCGACAGAAGCAGTAGGTCCCGACACTGGTCATCATCACCGCTCCCTGTCTCATCACCGTCGCGCACTCAATTGCCTCCTTTGTTGTGCTCGTCATCGCCGGCAGTAGAAGTAGTAGGTCCCGGGACTGATTGTCGTTGTCGTCTTCTTGCTTCGACTCTCAAATTTATTTATACCATGAAGAACAGTTTATACAACAAAAACAATATCCAAAATTCAAGGCATGCACTAGCATTACCTATTATAGTGGAACTTAAGCATAGCTTTGGTGCTTCTTGTGGTGCTTCTTGTTTTTGCACCAATCTTGTTTACTCATTGCCTCAAGTAATGTATACATGAAACAACAAAAGTATATTATGTTTGGATTTCGTAACATATTTTGATTTTTTGCTAATGCAATTTTATTGAAAAATGTTGAACTAGTGGACCTGAAGCATTTCACAGTTTTTGCATGGTGATACTCTTGAAAACACTAGTTTGATATTCTGTCCTGTGCTACTGTGTCTTATCAAAACAGAAATAAATGAAAAGAATTTTTGTATGACCAATGATTATATGTGTATTTGTTTGGAGTATTTTCAATATTCCAACCTTGTTGTGATGTTGTTGTTGATTTTGTATGTTGGTGTATAGTTTTTTCATCTGTTGTGCAATTGTGTTTGTTGCTATTTTATATATGTTTGTGCTGCTGCTGCTTGTCTTGTGTCTTGCGTGTTGTGATGTTAGTGGAAATTTCTACGAGAACTGTGACAGAAGTTGAAGTTTAAGGTGCTGGTCTCATGAAGACAGGAACGCTCTCCTCTGTAATAGCCAACTTCTGTGCCGCCCCTCCTTTGTATACATTTTCGGTTCTAAAGTCATATTAGGATTCTTTTAGTAACATTTCATATAATGTGCTCCAATTCATTTAAAAATCTAAAATGACATAATATTTTTGTAGTTGCTTCACTTTTACCCCCACCTCACGGAAAAAAAAAACTGCAGTCACTTCACTTAAATAGATTATTGCATGACACCAAATAAAAAAAATAGATGATTGCATAATTTAGTCAAAGAAAAGTTAAGCCCATGAGCAAGTACCAAAAGAAAAGGATTTGTTTTACTTAAAGAAAAGAAAGTGTTGAAAGTAATCCTACCCAAACAACCACCAGTATGTACCTTTCCCTTACTAGTACTTCAATGACTAGTGTATTTTCTGTTCATTTTCAATTTTAGACAACTAATAAAAGTCATTTTGTGTGAGTCAACTTCAAATAAATAAAGCAATTATAAATAAACTTATTTTTCAAGGCCATTTTATTTGAATACTCTAGAACTTTATATTTAGAATACAATTATTTATGGTTAGTTCAATAATCACTCTTGCTTTCATCTTGCGTGTGTAAAGATGCAAAGCTTATTTCCTGCAAATAAAAGAATAGACAAAGTGGGTTAATATTTAGCTCATTCACCAGATTAATAGATTCAAAATAAAGAAGCACTAATTGATAAATAAATTTTATTACATAATAAAGAAGCATTAATTGATAAATAAATTTTAATACTTCAAGACCAAAATATCATAACATGTCACAAATTGAGCACACAAAAAATGATGATGGAATAAATCAGAGGTACAAGTTTAGAAATACAAACTAGAAACAAAGTTCTATTCAATGCTTTCCTACAGTTAAAGAATATAGGAACTGCAACCTACCTTCTTCATGTACTTCATCATAATAGACATAAGTTTATAACAACAAGGGGCGCCATCTTCCATCTTACACCAACTTGAAGGTAAAATATTAACTTTTTTCCCACTAACCACTAATGCCTGCCGTGGTTCCATTTCCTCTGTTCTTACCACCACTAATGTCTGCTCTGTTTCCATTTCCTCAGCTCTTGCCACTATAATAACCGGTGGTTCCTTTTCCTTTTTCTTCTTGGTTCAATTATAATAACAACATTAGAAATGGTCTTTTTTAAAAGAACCAACTAAAAAAGGAAAATATAACATAATTAAAATAAAGATATTGTTCATACCCTGATCCAACACCAAGGTCCAGGTCCAATTAAAAGGCCCAATCCAAAGATTAGCCTTCATTCGACACGAACCTTCTCTTAAGAAGTCGGATTTAACCACGACTTGCTCTAAGGAAGTCGGGAGTAAAGATTAGCTGGCAGATAACACCCATTCAAATAAGTAACTATCCCTAAAATCTCTCAACTCACTTCCAGGAGCCATATCCTAATTTTCCTAAGATAAAGGGACGGTTATCCTCCTTAAAAGGTGGAACTACTCCAACGGTGGTTATTGGTTCACCACTATAACTACACTGACACCCCTCAGGTATCTCTAAGTTTCAATACTCTCTAAACTTGCTTAGACCTTGCTGATTTAGGCATCGGAGTGTTGTTGCAGGTACCACTCCCATTATTCTTTCGTGCGTACACAAGTCGGACGGAGGCTCCCACACGTGAACCTAGTCAAAGGGCTCCCTCCTCTAGACGATTAGACCAATTCAATGAGTCCAGCCCACTAATCTCCGATTACCCATCGTAACATTGGCGCCGTTGCTGGGGATCCGCGAGATCAACCAATAATGACGGACAATTCACCCGAAGATGGCCACACAGCGTCTGATTCTGAGCAAGAGAATCTGGACATTAGAAACAACAATGAGGATGTCGACGCTCACCAAGGGGTGACCAATCAGCTTAAAGAAGGCACCTCAGGACTGAAAAATCCGAAAACAAAATCTTCTGAAGGGCGCGAATCAGCAAAGGAAGGACAACCTCACGCAGTAGATTTCATGGGATTGTTCCACGGCTACCAAGGGCGCCGGGAGCAGTTGGAGCAAGAGTTAGAACGACAGCAAGAGGCAGAGAGAAACTTGAGGAACGAGATCGAGCAACGAAAAGAGTTAGAAGAAAAGCTCTTAAGGCTGGAGTCCACTCTCAAAAGTCAAAGCTCCCGTAGCGACCGAGAGGATTCCCCCTTGGGAGGAGAAAACCCATTCAGTGAGGACATAATGAGGGCAAAGGTTCCAAGGAACTTCAAAAGCCCTGATATGGACCTCTACGACGGGACCACAGATCCAAAGCATCATTTAAGCAACTTTAAAAGTCGGATGTGCTTGGCCGACGCTTCTGATGCTACTCACTGCAAGGCTTTCCCAACCACCTTGACGAAAGCAGTGATGAAGTGGTTTGACAGTCTTCCTCCAATGTCGGTCACTAGCTTTGACGACCTCTCGCAAAAGTTCTTGATGTGATTCTCCATTCAGAAGGACAAAGTAAAGCACGCACCGAGCCTCCTGGGAGTAAAACAGGAGGTTGGAGAACCTTTAAGGGACTACATGAAAAGGTTCAATAAAGCGTACTTAGAGATTCAAGACCTGCCCATGGAGGCAGTAATTATGGGCCTAGTAAATGGACTTCGAGAAGGCCCCTTCTCCCAGTCCATATCAAAGAGGCACCCGACCTCCTTAAGCGATTTACAAGAGAGAGCTAAGAAGTACATCAATATGGAGGAAAACGCCGGGCTTCGAGAACCAAATTGGCGATCCGAGCACCCTCACTCGTCAAAAGAGAAAGAGAGAGAGCCCATGAAAAAAGAGGAAGTCGACCCCGAAAGGCCTAGGAGATATCACTCCTATACTCCTCTAAGAGTTCTCCTAGTTGATGTATACATGAAAATTTGCCATACTGAAAGGCTACCACCCCCTAGACCCATCAAAAATAAAAGGGGGGAGGGGGGAGTCGTGGCGACTACTGTGAGTACCATAAGATATATGGCCACTCAACAAATGATTGTTACGACCTTAAAAATGTGATAGAAAAGCTGGCCAGGGAAGGTCGGTTTGATAGATATCTCATGGAAAGGTCGGACAATTATAGAAAAAGAAAGCGAGATGACGACGACCGAAGGGATCACCACCACCACAGACCTTGGAAAGACATATATATATGATCTCAGGGGGATTCGGTGGAGGAGGCCTCACAAAGTCATCTCGCAAGAGGCACTTGAAGGAAGTCTACTAGGTCGGGAGCGAGGCCCACAACCTACCAACTATCTCATTCACCAAAGAAGACAGGCAAGGAATCATTCCTGTACATGATGATCCAGTGGTGATAACCATGGTCCTTGCCAATGCCCATCTTCACGGAACCCTGGTAGATCAGGGGGAGCTCAGCCGACATCCTTTTCAAATCAGCGTTCGATAAGTTGGGGTTGGATGAAAAGGAGTTAAGAGCTTATCCTGACACCCTGTATGGACTGAGGGATACACAAATAAAACCACTAGGATTCATACCCCTTCACAAAATTTTTAGAAAATGGGCGAAATCCAAAACTCTGAGCATCGACTTCATAGTCGTCGATGTGGGGTTAGCCTACGATGCCCTAATCGGCAAAACTACCCTAGATCGGCTCAGAGCAGTGGTATCCACCCCTCACCTTTGCAAGAAATTCCCAACACCAGAGGGAGTAGCAACCATCAGGAGAGACCAGAAACTGGCAAGGAAATACTACAATGAAAGCCTGAACTTGAGAGGAAAAGGCAAGAAGGTGCACACAATTGAGCTCGGGTGGGGTCCAAGCCAAGGAAGAATTATGACCACAACTCGGGGGAAAAACTGAGGAAGTACAGGTCAGAGAAGAGGAAGAAAAAAACACCAACATAGGAGCCAACCTGAAAGAAGATTTGAAGAAAAATCTTATAAGGCTCCTACAAGAAAATTCCGACCTCTTTGCTTGGAAAGCTTCCGACATGCCAGGGATAGATCCCGAACTCATGTCGCACAAACTATCAGTATACCCTGGTTCGCGACCTGTTCAGCAAAGAAGAAGGAAGCTTGGACCTGAACGAGCTCAAGTAGTGGAAGAACAAGTACAAGCCCTCTTAGAAGCCGGGTTCATCAAAGAGGTCAAATATCCGGCGTGGATGGTAAATGTGGTGCTAGTCAAGAAGCAAAACGGCAAGTGGAGGATGTGCGTCGATTACACTGACCTGAACAAGGCGTGTCTCAAAGACCCATATCCACTTCCAAGCATTGATACCCTAGTAGACTCCAGCTCAGGGTACCAATACTTGTCATTTATGGATGCATACTCGGGATACAATCAAATTTCGATGTACAAGCTGGATCAAGAAAAAACATCATTCATCACGCCTAGGGCAAACTATTACTATGTGGTCATGCCTTTTGAGATCAAAGGCTGATGAATAAAGTGTTTGCTCCTCACCTTGGAAATTTAATGGAAGTCTATGTAGATGACATGCTATTGAAAACCAAGGATGAAACCGACCTCTTAACGGACCTCTCGCAAGTCTTCAACACCATAAGGTTGCATGGGATGAGGCTGAATCTCGCAAAATGCACCTTCGCGGTAGAGGCTAGAAAATTTCTGGGATTCATGCTGACACAAAGGGGGATTGAAGCAAACCCCCGACAAGTGTAAGGCAGTCCTAGAAATGAAAAGCCCGACTTGTCTGAGGGAGGTCCAGCAGTTGAACGGCCGACTTACAGCTCTCTCCAGGTTCTTGGTAGGATTAGCACTAAGATCCCTACCACTCTTCTCTCTACTAAGAAAAAGATGCCAGTTCGAATGGACTTCTGAATGCGACAAAACATTTCAGGAGTTCAAAAGGTTTTTAAGACAACCTCCCATTCTAACCCGACCTCAAGTCGGGGAAGAACTTGTCATGTATTTGTTTGTAGTAGACAAAGCTGTAGCATCAGCTCTAATACGGGAAGACGAGGTCGGGCAGCATCCGGTTTACTTCACCAGTAAAGTTCTACAGGGCCCTAAACTAAGGTATCAAAAACTAGAGAAGTTTGCGTATTCCTTAGTAGTAGTCTCACGAAAGCTACGACCTTATTTTCAAGCCCACACAATAAGGGTACAAACACCAACCCATGAAGCAAATCCTTCAGAAGATGGATATTGCGGGTAGAATGGTTCAATGGGCAATTGAGCTCTCCGAGTTTGATTTAAAGTACGAAACTCGGACGGCGATCAAAGCCCAATGCCTCACCACCTTCGTAGCGGAATACGCAGGAGACCAAGAAGAAGCTTCCACTACATGGAAACTATATGTAGATGGATCCTCAAACAAAATAGGAAGTGGTGCAGGCATAATACTAGTCAACCAAGAGGGAATCCAGATAGAAGTCTCCCTCAAATTCGAATTCACAGCTTCTAACAATCAGGTAGAATATGAAAAAGGGAAAGGATAAAAAATAGGGTCTCTAAAAGGCCTAAAGCAAGTACTACAATAAACAGAGTCACTAGGCCTACGGTCAGACGCATCGTAAACACTCACCTAAAATAAAACATGCAAAGTAAAAGCATTTCATAAAAGAGGAGAAGGAAAAGAACTGACCTTTACTTCTGGAGAGGATCAGGTGTGACAGCAAGCACTCGAAGAAGGAAGAAGCTTTCTTTCGAACGAAGAGTGTAAGTGAAAATATTTTCAGAAACGAAACAAAGAAAGAGAGGGAAAGTATTTATAAACACGCCTGGGGCATAATGGTAAATCAACGTAATCATTAAAGAGATGCGCCGTTACCAATGTAACTACTCCCCACGCATAAATACGAAACCTCAAACGGATACGACGTTTGATTAGACGCGACGGTCGGAAATTTTGAATGACGTTAGTTTTTGAAAAATCACGTCGGTTCCCCACCATGTCGGCTACAAGCCTGAGTTAAAATACTCGAGTCCAACTCTTAAAGAAAAGAGATTATACTCGAGAAAGGGCACTGTTCATACCCTGACCCAACACCAAGGCCCAGGTCCAATTGAAAGGCCCAATCCAAAGATTGGCCCTCATTCGACACCGACCTTCTCTCAAGAAGTCAGATTTAACCATGACTTGCTCTAAGGAAGTCAGGAGTAAAGATTAGCAGGCAGATAACACCCATTCAAATAAGTAACTGCCCCTAAAATATCTCAACCCACTTCCAGAAGCCATATCCCAGCTTCCCTAAGATAAAGGGACGATTATCCTCCTTTAAAGGTAGAACTACTCCAACGGTGGTTATTGGTTCACCACTATAAATATACTGATACCCCTCAGGTATCTCTAAGTTCCAATACTCTCTAAACTTGCTTAGACCCTTGCTAACTTAGGCATCGGAGTGTCTTTGCAGGTACTACCCCCTATTTTCTCGCGCGTACACAAGTCGGACGGAGGCTCCCAGACATGAACCTAGTCAAAGGGCTCCCTCCTCCAGACGATTGGACCAACCCAACGAGTCCAGCCCACTAATCTCCGGTTACCCATCGTAACAGATATTAAAATGAGCCAATGCAGCACCAAATCATATGAATTACTGCAAGTTCTTCTTTAATATCTTCATTGCATATACAAAACTTGAAGATACAAATATGCATGACAACGATAAATTTAAATTCAACAATGACACAAGATTAGTTGTTTACATAGTAGCTCACTAATTTTGTAATTCAAATTCAATGGCGTAAGAGGCACACACACTGAGGCCTGAGCCATTTTGTTTAATCATCCTTAACTCTGTTTAAAAACAACACAAATAATAGTGCTTCTTCAGCAACAATACCTGCAATCGTCTCATCATCATCATCATCATTAATCACTAAAACTAATTAGCACCCTCAATTTCATTCTTGCTATAATAATGCTTCCAATCTTCTTTATCAACATTCCTTGGTCTTCAATTACCAGCCTCCATCAAGGTCAGAAGACACACACACTGAATAAGATCATAGAAGACTACAAAAAAGAAGAGCCGCGAAGGACAAAGAGGCTGACGAACGAGCTGCAACTAAGACCAGTGAAGATGCTTCTGTAGTGGCGATGAAGACCGGGCTGGTAGCGGTGACATTCAGGCTGTAATGAGGGAATGCAACGATTCTACTTCATCCCTCAGATGCGAGAAGACGACAATTTTACGTTGAAACTGTCAAAGTGAGACACGGTGGGAGTAAGAGCGGAGGAGTGTGACGGTGAGAGAAAAAACCATAAAAAAACCGTTTATGACCAAATAATAAAAACCGTTAAGGATGAACCGTGTTTTGATTTGACCAATACTACATGTCAAAAATTAATTGGTAGAATTAATGTGTCTTTAAAAAAAGTTATTTTTTGTGTGTTTATATAAGTGGCGTCCATAATTAATATATTTTCTTATTTATACATATATTTATTTTGCCTAGCTTTATGGCCTATGAAAACATCAAACTAAAATTTATGAGTTTGCATTTTATATGTTTTTACGTTATAGGCATTTTGTATGTGTCACACATGTCATAACATAAGTAAATAAGAAGCATCTAAAATTCACACCACTCTGACTAACAAAGACTTTTGAAAATAATAATTGGACAACATTGCACCATCACTGTTTTTATTTTAAAACTCGGAGTTGCTGGGGATGGATACAATGACACCATATAGATAAACTATTGAGAAACCTTTGTTTCTCACCCCTCTCTCCGTACCATCTTCAGGAACAACGCAGTACTGCTCGATTGAGGTGAAAAGACAAGTGCACTATTAGGAGCAAGATATCAAGGACGTAGATACGAAACGTTAAGCGCTTACCCGAATTCATATTAGGGAGGAAGAATAGACAATGGTTTTAGTCATAGTTATACAAATTAAGAGAATTAGGATTTTCTGTGTATCTTGTTTTATCTTTATTGAGTGATTGCAATTGTGACTATGATATTTCTTTTTTATTATTATTTGGTATGAGTAAAACTTGTCATTATTTGTGCCTTCATAGTTTAGCATGCCCGTTTTTCATGTTAGTACCTCCAGATCCACTTATATTTGTCAACTAGTAACTATTCTAATAAAAACTAGTTATTCAATATTTTTACATATATAGATTATTTTATATAATGATTTCATATTATTTTTAAAAATTTTGTAAGGTTTTGAATATCAACGACCAATATAATTCAAATAAGACTTAACCCAGTTTAAAAGTATTAGGGTGTTACAACAGGTAGAATACAAGTACTGCAGGTAGCAAATATAACAATTAACATAGTAAGTTCACTTAGGCATTCCGAAGAATGCACAAACAAGCAATTCAAATAATATGCATATGATGCATGCTTGCTCTATGGCTTATGAGTCTCATCTGTCGGTTATCAAGCCAACCTGACAAGTCCGACTGCTAACCCTGGACTGTCTCTCGATGCACATCCCCAAGAGTCTATGCATATCTTTTTCTTATTCATATATATAAATTTTGCTCATTGGGGGATTTCCTTCCTGTGAATTTATACGTGCCCGGTCATCCTTACGTCGTAGGGTCAACAAAGTATTGAGTCTCAACCTGAAACACGCAGTGGCAAGCCACGATACTTTATCCAGAAAAACTCATATTTCAGATAACATAATTGCATAAGCCTCATTTCTTTCATATGCATCCATAATCATTTCATAATAATTCATTATAGTCATAACATTACTTATATATAATATATATTTGCACTTTTATACATAATACATCATAACCCGGAGTAAGTGGGGCGAACGACACCCTTGCATCTATCCGAGGAGCCTCTATATACTAACCAACCTGGAGCAAGTGGGGCAAAACTACAACCCTTGCGTCTACCCAGGAGGTACGTTCTCGTATGTCCAGGAGGAACAAAAGAGGGGATTCTAACCTCCCACTATCTCGCTCGGAGAGATTTTACAATATCAGGAGGAACAAAGAAGGGGATCCTCACCTTCCACCATCTCCTGGGGTCGCACTTTCAAGAAAGAGTGCTCAGATGAAATATTCATTCCTTTCTTCAATCAGTTTTATAATTTAAGAAGTATATATACATATATTTATGCCACCTATCTTCTCATACCTAATTCATCATTTCTCAAACTTTCTTCATCTCTAATCAAGTTATCATCCCCCTCCTAACTTCTTCTTATTAATCAACACATAAATAAGGTTTAGGGGCTAAAAGAGTAAAAATAAAGCTTTAGAGATTCGAAATTAGGTTTTAAAATATAAAATTAAGTTTGCTGAAAATAGGGGTCATGCATATGCGTGGGAGTGTATTACCGAAATGTCACGCATACGCGTGGACGTACATTTTTCCTTCCTCGCGTATGCAAGCGCCCTACTCGCATACGTGAGATGCCCAACCTAAATAGGTTGGTCGCGTCGCATACAGTGGTCGTGTATGCAAGCTATGCAGAACAGCAAAAATGTTGAATGCTGTAGAATTTTCAATTTTGCACTCCAAACTTTCGACGTGCATAACTTTTTCGGTTTAAAACATTTTTCATCCGTTTTTCGAATGGCGTAAACTTCAAGAACCCAATTTTTATATGAAATAAGTTTGAAACAATTTGGGGATTCGAAAGCTAAGTCATGGCTCGCCAAAGTTTGGCAAAAAATCCATTTTACACAAAAATCCATCAATCTTTATTTTCAGTAACAACCAACTCAAACCTCAACATTCCATATATATAATTCAGCACCACAACATACCAATCACATTAACACAATATCACACCCTTTCATCACCCATCATTCCTCATTTTCACAAAACTATCATACATACCCTTCACAATTATACCAACAACTATCAACATTCCATCATATATACACATTCATTATTATTGCCAACTTACCACTCATCATCAAACCACCACTCATCATTTTTATTTCCATCATAATCAATAAACACCAACAACTTCTCAATCCATATCAACAAATATTATCAAAGGTACTAAACAATTAACATACTCATGCATTCATTCCTATCCTATGGTCATCTAACCTAAGTTTTTACAAGACATTATATATTAAATTCAAAAAACCAAAACCATACCTTGACCGATTTTTAGTATAACTTAAGACAACCCCATAAGGCAAGATTACAAGCTTCCAACACCAAAATTCAGCCACAAGTTCCTAACCAAGCTTCCAACTTCACAAATATGCTCCAATTCATATACATATACTACCTAATTCACATTACCACATTTATATACCAAATCTCAATATCCAAACTCGCATAATCTAAAAATTTGCAAGGTTTTAAGAGCCCTTACCTTATACATGACTTGGTTGAACAAAAACCCACAAATCCCTCGAGTTAATTTGAATCTAAAGATCAAGATATCAAATTTTAACAATCAAACCTCCAAAATTTCGAAAATTAAGGGAATTGAGAGGCTGAGATGAGAAACAAGATTTCATACCAAAATTGGTTACCGTATTTTATAAAGCTCGTCACTGTTGATGCGTGACCGCAAACAGTACAGTGATCGAAACTCCGAATAAAAAGTTAATTGGATTTGAAGGTCAAGTGAGGGTTTGTAAATTTTGGAGGGTGTTCTTCCTCCCCCTTCAGTCCCAGCGTGAAAATGAAATGTTTAAGGGAAGGAAAACTGAATTTTTGCCTTTTATGTGATGGGCTTTGGGCCCAATTCGGACTTGATTCACTGGTTCGGTCCGTTCGACTCAATTTTAAGCTAAATTATTTAAAATTAGTATCAAAATTCTTATTTAATTAGCTCTATCTTATTAGACTATATATAAAATTCCTATTTCGAATTTATTTTATAAAAAAAATTAATTTATTGATTAATTATTCGCTAATTTTACGGGATTTACATTGATGCTCCATTTATTAAGCGTTTACCGCTAACCAATGAATTGCTATACAAATAAGGCGAGATTCTAACTCCTAATTGTTGTTTAACCAGACGAGTAAAATGATCACTCAACAAACTCAAATTAATTAAGATAAATACTAATTATTTTTAATATTTTAATATTAAAAATTCTGATAATTTAATTTTAATTATAATTTTGTAAATATTTATAATAATAATAATTATTATATATATTTTGTTTAGTTTTTTAATAAATTTTTTTATATAATTTTATAATTTATCCCAGAGAACATACACTAATTTTTATATAAATATTAAGAATATTTGATATATGAATGATCAATATTTTTTATTTTTATTTTAATAATATCACTTTTTTCTATAAAATTATTCAAACATATGATAAAAAAATAGAAAAAAAAAAATGTTAGAGGTCATCAAAATTTATTATTTTTTATTACCATTTAGCTATTAATTCGATTTTTTTAACTTAATTTTTTTAGTCTAGTCAACAATATATTTTATCCCTTACTTTTTAAACATTGATGGCTAACTTATGATAAAAAATAATAAATTATGATAATTTTCTAACATTTCTCATTAAAAAAAAATTTCATGAAGAGTGGTATTATAAGAAATAGAGTAAAATTATAATTTTTTTAAAAATATACATAATTATTACTTTATTAGTAATTTTTTGTTGTTAGAATAACTTTTAAAAAACATTTAAAAAGTTTAACTTAAAACAGCCGAAGTTCCTGTAGTTAAAGTTTCTGTTTTTACACACATCATGATGTTATAAATTTTTGTTTACATGCAAGTACTTAGTTTTAAGTTTTAACTTTTAACTAAGCCGAACGCGAATCTCGCTTGAAACTCATTCCAATTTTCCATATAAGCCTTTCGAATTTCAAAAATTGCATCCATTCATTATTATTCCATCGCCTTCTTTCTCTCTCTCTTAGCTTCCTCCCTCTTCCTTCAATCTTTTCTGCACAAACAAATGCAACGACTTAATTAGGGTTACATCAAACCCTATTATTTCAAATCTCCAAAAAATACTAATTAATTTAATTAATTAAAATGGCGCAAAATATCAAAACGATCAAGTACTTCCACCGGAAGTTCGTCCAAGAAGAGCAGACGGCGCCGGAGGATGTTAAGGAAGCTTTTGCCACGTTCGCGGAGGGCGGCGACACCATGTCCGCCGGCCAGCTTCGCGAATTCGTGGACAAGGTTCAGTGCCAACCGCAATACACCGTCGAGGAGTGTGAGCGGATCATGGAGACCTTCTTGAGATCGCGAAGGGACGAAAGTGATAATGATGAGAACAACAAGAAGAAGAAAAAGGTCGGCGACGGCGACGGTAATGACAATGGTGGTTGTTGTTTCACCCTCGAAGAATTCTTCCAGTTCTTGTATTTTGATGAATTCAATGCTCCTCTCTCTCCTGAGGTATGATTGTGCTTTCTGTCTCTTATCATTCTTTTCAAATGCTAATTGTTAGGTCAAAAATTACATAGGAATGTTATAGGCATCACTTTTGTATACATAAAGTAATGGATGAAAAGTTAAATAAGATAAGGTGTGTCGTGTATAAAAGGGGTGCATAAAAAGTGATGTAAGTATCATTTCTCAAAATTGTATCTGTTAGTAAAATTATAAGTTTTTTTAATGATAATATACAGCATAAGAGAAAGAAAAGAAGTTTGTATGCAAGAGTAATTGTCACAACAAAATCTTCCTTTTTCCCTTTTTTTTTTAATTAAAGATGGTATATTTGGTTGTAAATTTTTAATATTTAAATTTAATTTTATGATATTTTATTTCTGACAAAATATTGAATAAATTTGTAGAGTGATCTTTTAGATTCACATTATGAACTGATTTAGTTTTTGAAATTTTAATTGCACTATTATTATTTTTTAGATTGATTTTCAAATACTATAGTGATCTCTTAATCCCTTTTCACTAGTAATTCATAGTGAAATTTCAATATCACTCTTAACAAAAGTGATGTTTGATTTTTATGCCAAAAAATGGGTGCAACATTATTTTAATATATGCAAAAATCATTTTAGATGCAAACATATATCAAAATAATGTCGTATCTATTCAGTTTATCACTTTATTTGTTGAGTTACTGTTAAAAGAGAGAAAGAATAATTACTATAACAGAGATTAATTTCAAAAACGATAATAATACAATTGAATCTTCAAAAACTAAATCGATACATGATGTGAATCATAAGAATTATTACTTTTGGCGATTTAGTTGCAAAGCATGGGTTCTGGATGAATAGTTGTTCACAAAGAAGTACTATTCCAGTTAAATTATTTTAACCAAATTCAGAAATAATTTTACAATTTAGGCATCTTAAGTTCATAGTATGAAGGATGGATATTGGGGTGATTTTCCAGGTACATCATGACATGGATGCTCCATTATCACATTATTTCATAAACACAGGGCACAATTCATATCTCACTGGGAATCAACTAAGCAGCGATTGCAGTGAGGTGCCAATCATACAAGCCTTGAATAAAGGTGTTCGAGTTATTGAACTTGACTTATGGCCCAATTCAAATAAAACTGATATTGATGTAGTTCATGGAAGGTAGCGTAGCTATATATACTCAACTATTTAATCTCCTACTTAGAGTTTATTAATTTGATATATTAAACATTGATGTGAACATTGTAGGACACTTACTGCTCCTGTGTCACTATACAAATGTTTAGTGGCCATAAAAGATAATGCTTTTGTTGCTTCTGAATACCCAGTCATTATAACTTTAGAAGACCACCTTACAAAAGATCTTCAAGCTCTAGCTGCAGAGGTAATAATAATAATAATTAAGATTATTCCATTACTACCCTTAATTAACTGAGTGTAAATGTAATTAATTAATTAGTTAATTAAGGTTTGTTACGTTGTTTGTAGGTAACAAATGAAATATTTGGAGATTTGTTATACTACCCTCCAGAAGATGCAATGGATGAATTCCCATCACCAGAATCATTAAAAGGGAGAATCCTAATATCAACAAAACCACCTCCAGTTGATGAACTAAGAGATACCTTTTCCAAGCGTTTGATAAAGGATGGTAAGGAATCTGAAAGAGAATCTGCTGATGAAGCTCTATCACCCCCTCCAAGCATTGGTTCTGATGTGGACGCTTGTGATAGGGTAAGCATTGCATGTTTTCTAATAGACTAAAGTGACAAAGAATTTATACTTGGAATAAATTAATTTTTAAATAAAAAATTATAATTTTACTAAATTTTTTATTAAATCTTTATATTTTTTTAATTGTATCTCTATATCATATCAAATTTTGTAATTAAATTCTATCGGTACAAAAATATTGAAATTAATCGAATATTTTATTAAATAAAATAAAATATTCATTCAAATATTAAATATATTCGTATTATTTAACAAAATATTTTATTAATTTAAATATTTTTATTATAATAAAATTTAATTATAAAATTTAATATAAAATAAAAATTTAATTAATAAATTATAAAATTTTAATTAAAAATTTAATAAAATTATAAAAATTAATAGAATAATTAAACCTTAAATTTTGTAGGATAATAATGATATAATAAATGATAGATACCTTACGTTCTTTTGTTTCGTGTAATTAATTAATGAAAGGATGTGACATATAGGGAGTCAATGGCCTAAGCGTACAATGTGAACAATGGAGATTTAGAAAGTATTAAAGATATGATCATTAGTGTTACATTGTCCTATCAGGTTATGCTTTTGGGATGACTGGTTTCATAACGTGGTATTAGAGTTTTAGATCTGAAAGGTCAAGAGTTCAAACTTTGGTGAACCTCAAAATTAGCTTTTTATAATATGAGATGTTTATTATTCCTAGTATTCGGATGATTATTCTGGATAGTATGGGTGATGTTTATTTATCTGTTACCTTGGTTTTTTTATATGATAACATAAACACGTTTACTCTTTTATGGTACATTTGTGAAATTTGATTATAACATATACATGGTTTTTATGTAATTTACTAAGTGGAAATATATAAAATATATAGTACAATGCAAGCAGTGATCGTGAATGTGAAGAAGAATTGACGCCTTCAAGTGAGATACATAGTGGAGTAATTCATTACAAAAGAATGATTACAATCCATGCTGGAAAACCCAAGGGTCATATAAAAGATTCCTTATCAGTTGATGGCAAAGTTAAGCGTTTAAGTTTGAGCGAACAGGAAATTGAAAGGGCTTCATCTTCTTATGGAGATGATCTTATTAGGTATATTTAATTCATTTAAATCTATATATAGTCATTCATATTGTTGACAACCTTAACAATTTACACTGAGATGGTTGAGTTGTCCAGTTTTACACAGAGGAATATTCTGAGGGTGTATCCTAAGGGGACACGTGTCAACTCCTCAAATTTCCGGCCACATATAGGGTGGTTGTATGGAGCACAAATGGTTGCAATGAACATGCAGGTAAAGGACTTAATTATATATGTTATGGTGATTCAACAGAATTATATTTATAAAATATTATAAAAAAGTTAAGAAGATTATTTTGATGTTATTAATAAAATGATAACATGTATTGTTTTCATTTTAAATGTTTTAAGTAACCAATAATTTTTTATTTATTTTTTACATTTAAACTAATACTAACTGTTTTTTTTTTCACTAAGTGCTGATATACTAACATTATTCTACTCGTTAAGACATGTTATTATCTTTTATGTTTAGGGAAACAAAAGAACATCACTTCATTAATGACATTTAATAGTACGATCTATAATAATAATAATATAATAATAATCGAATTTTGATATAATTTCTATATGTTAATACTAAATCTCTTATTTTTATCTTTATTTTGATAACATTTCTATAATAATAATAATAATAATAATAATATCTAAGAGCAGTTGTGTTATAGCACACATATTTCTTTGTTGTATATATCTGATGTTAGTGGCTGTGGCACCATTAATATATAATCACTTTCTTTAATTTATTTTGTTGATGCATTTTTTTTCTTTATTAGGGGTATGGAAAATCTCTATGGCACGCACAAGGTTTGTTTAGAGCAAATGGAGGGAGTGGTTATGTGAAAAAACCTCCACTCCTAATGAACAAAAATGATGACGGCCAATCTAATATTTTTAATCCCAAAACACCATATCCCACCTCCAGAATTATGAAGGTTAGAATATAATTATATTCTTGGTCAAATTACTAAATGGTACTAAAAAATTTACATTGCTGAAAAAAATAATTTTTAAAGATGCGATCAAAAGATAAACTTTTAAATAATTTATGAAAAATATGACAAAAATAACAATAAATTTTATGTTTTTATAAGTAGCAACAAAAAATTTGTATTTAGCGAATCACTACTTATTCATTTGATCTATTTTTTCTAATAATATTTGAATAAATATTTAAAAAATATATAAAAAAATTGGAATAAATTTTGTATCTTTATTTTGTTATTTTTCAAAAAAAAAGTCATTTACAATAATTTTTAAAAAAAATTCACTTGACATAAAATTACAAAATTTTAAAAAAAAAAAAATTATTTTTATAATAATACTTACAAAATTTAATTTTAAATTTTTTTTAGAATATATATTTAATATCTAATTTTTTTTATCGCATTTTTTAATTTTTTAGGAACTTATATGTGTTCTCATCTTTTAGGGTCATTTTTATCAGTAATATTAACTTTTGGATACTATTTTCGTAATTTACTCTTTATATATGAAGATGATATTCTGAATTGTTAAAAGGTTTAATCAAATATGTAAAACTATCTAAGGATTCACAATATTATTTTGATAGAAGATATTTTTGTTAAAATAACCATCTTTTGTAAATCTTAAATTTTTTAAATTGTTTATACGAATATTAGCTTTTCAAAAGTTTTACTAGCAGTTGTATAAGTAACTTTAATTTTCCGTTTATATACAAATTAAAGGTTGGTGAAATTCTTTTGAATATCTCCTGCGTGAAACTATATAGGTGAAAATATATATGGGAACAGGGTGGATTTCTAATTTCAGCAAAACACACTTTGATACGTTCTCTCCACCAGACTTTTACATAAAGGTGAGTTTCTTAATTTTGCATATATATTAGAATGAAATTAAAGAACATTCCATTAGTCATATATATATAGTTGAATATTTCTTGTTATCAAGCTACATTTTTTGTTTCTTTGTTTATTTCTTTCTGAAATTTCACTAGAAGGTTGGTTTAGTTTTTAAGATTCAATATTCATAATTACCCCCCTCCTTTTCAAAGGTAACATAAGTGGTTCGTGATATAAACAAACAAAAACAAAAAATCACAAAAATAAAGACAGAAAAATTTATCTTGGATTCTGATGAACCCCATATTTATTTAGAGGAAAAAAAAGAGTGATATTTTTCTAGCCATTTTTTGTATTTAATATTTTTCGTCAATTTTTCCCCTTATGTTTCTACCTTCAGAAAGTATAATAAGAATTCTTTTCAATTTTATGATAAATGAACTTCTGCATCTACTATTTCGTATTTGTGACTCTCAAAATTAGTATTCAAATGCTGCAAATAAAAATGTTAAAAGGAATACTAGTAAACATTTAAATTGGTTTCTAAAAGACTTCAGATAACATATTTTAGTTTTTAATATATTTTAGAATTTAATAATTATATTATAACAAAATTTGTTAAATATTTATCTGTCTAACACATAATAAAAATTTTATTAAAAACGACAAAAAAAAATCTTCTATAAGAATAATTTTAAAAAACTTTTAGAATAATAAAAATGGGTTGAAAATCAAAGTATCTCACCTAAAATTCATTAAGGTTAATTTAGACGTTTCCTTTTAACTAAAAGAGTACGTATTTAATAAATGTAGGAAGGTGCATTCTACGGTACAAATTAAAGTTGTATAGAAATAATATAAATTTTTTTGTGATTATTTTTTACAGTGAATGCTACGGTGTCTTTGAGATTGTGCTTAACTTACTAAAAAAGACAAATAGATAATATTTAATAAATTTTAAATATTTTATTTTTTATTTTAAATATTTTATTATTTACTTTTAAAAGTAAGTCAGATAATTTAGACATCATAGTAAAAAATACTATAAAACTCACCATTTTTTATTGTACTGAAAAACTTTTTGATTCCATAAAAAAAATATTTTTACCATATAATTCAGTACTTATAAAAACAGGTGTCTATACATGGTGTACAATATGACAAAGCTAGGCACAGAACAAGGGTGATTTCAGATCATTGGTTTCCAGTTTGGGAAGAAGAATTTGAAATCCCATTGAAAGTTCCAAGTCTTGCATTGGTTCTGATAGAAGCAAGAGAGTATGATAAGCATGAAAAGGATGATTTTGGAGGCCAAACATGTTTCCCTGTCGATGAAATCAGACCGGGCTTCCGTTCAGTCCCTTTATATGATGAAAAGGGCAATAAATATAGCCATGTAAAGCTTTTATTGCGCTTTCAATTTCAACATATTTAGAACATTCTTACTTCTCTCATCTCTCTCCATCTATATCTATCTCTCTTTTAAACTTTAGATATGTATATTAAATTTAGGGGAAAAAAACAAACATCAAAATTGTATATTATAGTAGTAGTAATAATACAAAATCTTAATTATAATGTCTTTAATTCATTTTCGGTATGATTAGGAGCAAGGACTATATATCATGATAAATATTGTTGAAAATATTTAAATATAACCTAATAATGTGATCTCACCTTAGATATTGTAAAGACACACATAATACAAAATTTCAAGGTGTACTGTGCTGATGCAAGACTTAAGGCTAAGAAAATCAATAATATATAATTTTTTTATGCCATACATTTCATTGAAATTATTATGGGGAGATAATAGTGGTTCATAAAACTCAAGTGTGCATGATGATTAAATGATTCAAAGCAAAAATACTGAAGTGACAAAACATTAGATTTTGGCCATATATCTAAATAAAAGTACAGTATATATATAAATAAAAACCATATATCTATGAAAAAAATATTATTTTTCGTCCATGAATGTACGTATTTCTCTATCCAAGAATGTATTTCTCTATCCAAGAATATAATATAAGCCAACTTATATATATATAACACAAGAATTATTATTAGTTTAAAGATATTTAAATTTTTTAAAACTTATTTAACTTTATTAAAAGTTATTAATTAAATGTTTAGTGCATAAAAAATACTACAATTAATGAAGAACAGTGAGTGGGTGGGAAAATAAAATAAAAAGAAAAAAGTATAATGTTTAGGAAGAAATCAAAGTTGGAAATGAAAAAGACCAGTGAGTGGTATAGCAATATTAACGTGGTGGCCCCTATATATGTGTGTGTTCAAAGTTTTGCGATGAATGAATCAATATCATAGAAATGAATCAATGATGCAAACAAATTCGTATCCCACAAATGCATCCCTACACTTATTACCCATCACAATCACAATTATTTGCTTCTTCAAGACCAATCATACATGAAAGAAAAAAATAAAAAATAAAAAAATATTTAAAAAAAAAGCGACGTTTTCTTTTATTTAGCCGCAGAGGTTGCTAACATGAAAGAAAATGGTAAGGAGGCTTAAATTTGATCAAATTATTCATAACTTTTTTTTTTTTTATAAATACTGGCACACTTCCATCCTAGTGTTAAATTATAGTTACAGAATCTTACGTATTTTCTTATCAATAAAAGTTTTATAGCAATAATTAAATTAACTATATATGTTACTTATTCTCACATACGTACCATAAACGTACGCCTGCGAAAACTATCATACAAAAGATCAGATCATAATTCAGTTATGAATATGAAACAAAGTTATGTGCATGATCAAGATCTATTGTACTCAAGCACATCATTTAATTAGTTGATACAGTACTTAATTGACCATATATATGTAGTAATGTAGATACTTTGTATATAAAACCTTTACATATGCTTATGTATGTTTTGACAATTATTGTGACAAGAATATCGAAGAAGTTTCAAACTGTTCATTTAATTTCCTACAACCCTTCGTTGAGCAGAAAACGTAACCCTATATCCAAAATTGTTAGATTATCCTTTCAATTTGCTGTTCATATTCCGCTTAATAAATCTTATAATTGAGTTAATTAATTTGAGTGGGTTAAATAATCAGTTTATTTAAATAAATGTTAGAAGTTTAAATTCTATTTTATATATACACTAAATTATTGATTAATAGTCGACTCTTAGTTTAAAGAAAAACTAGATATATGATAAGTTCAAAAATATTATTTGTGTATTAAAATCAATCATTAAAATTAATTATTATATATTTTTATATAAATATATATATATATATATAATTTAATTTATTTTTAATGTATATTTTATATTTTAATTTATATTTTATATTAACAACAACAACAACAATTATTATTATTATTATTATTATTATTATTATTATTATTATTATTATTAATTCCTAAAAAATAGAATATTTTTATCTTTTAAATTTGTTTTTAATTTTTTTTAATTAAATTAGTTCTTCAAATATTACGAATTAATCATATTTATCTTTTAGTAATTCTATTAAAATTTTTTGTCAATAATTAATAAAATAGAATATTAACTAATATCATACATAATATATTAATACCTAATATAACATATTCAATTGAATGTTGATCAAATATATTTATAAAAATTTATCAATTTAATTGCTACATATCATATTTTATTTTTCTAACTAGCTAGTATTTGAGAAGTCTTGCAGCACATATTATAAGTATGAAATGATTTATTCTTATATATAGTGATTAAAATTGTCATATTTAATTTATTATTTGATATCTTAACTATTTTTTGTCTTTTTTGATAAATAATAATAAAAAAATTTTATGAATTTAAGCCGTCAATCAACAAGTAGGATTAAAGAAGGAAAAAAAAGACTTCTTGGTTTGTCTTAAGAAAAATGAAAAAAAAGCTATGGTGGTTATACCAACATTACAATTGAAAGGTTAGAATGTTATACCAACTAATATATAAATTAAATACATGACCCACTTGGTTACCTTTTTAAATTAAATATAAACAAAATTAAATATCGTCATGCATGGCATATGCGAATATAAAATCACATATAAAAATGATTTCACATCATAAACGTTATCCATTTTGACACTCCCTTACAGCAAATGCTTCCATTGCGTAATTATGGTTTCGAGATTTATCATTGCTTACATCAATAGTCATTTGTTGGCATCTGGAAAACTAATCTCTCATTAAAAATTAATATCACATTCAAATGGAACAGGACACATCACCATCTTGATAATAACTATTTATTAGAAAAAGTTAAAATCAATGATCATGAAGAACGTTTTCGCAGTAAAAAAACATAAGGTGGCCATCAGTTGACCTAGACCTTGTAGTTTTCAACTATAACTCTCAGTATGAAACCCCAAAGTATATATATATATATATAGTTATTAATATTCGACGATCATGTTACCACACAATTAAATTAAAATATCTACTTATTAATACATCATTTCCAATATTTCTAAACTATTATCTTGGAGACTTGGAAGCTTGAGCAAGAAAACATTAATTTATAATTTTTACTATATATTATTATTAGTAGGACTAAATTCTATGAAAAAAAATTCTCTAAATTGAGAAAATTAAGAAATAAAAAAGAGAGTTTAACCATAATTAATTTATAATTTTTATTATTATTGTGAGTTCTATTACTTTATTACATAGTTTGATTTAAGAGTTATTAACATTTTTTAATTTTATCAATTTTTTTTAGAGATATTTGATCTTAATTATATATATACACCATGATCATCAATATAAAAATGTGTTTTACACACATATTCTATTATATATATTCACATTAATAACAATTATTTTTACTACCTATCACATAAATGATCTAAGGAATGAATTTAATTAAATCATTGTATAAAACATTTTAATATATCAATATATCATATCTTAGATTATATAAGGAAAAAGAAATAAATAGTGTTCCAAGTTCCAATGCAAGTTCCTAATCTAAATAAAAATAGCTAATCCAAAATTTTAAATTATGTTAATATACTTTTTTTGGTGACTTACATACTTTAAACAAAAAGCATAATTTCGCTTTTTATCGAATTTTTTATATTTTAAACACAAAATGTTAAGTAACTATGATAAGTAACTAATATTTTTTTCTTACATTTATTTTATATTTAAACTAATATATACTAATTAATTCATCATTTTACTAAAATTATAAATAATATTTTTCTTTAATTTTTTTATTTGGTAGATAAATCAGTCGGCCACATTATATTGTTTCTTTAAATGAAACTATACGAGAATTTTAAAATTTGTTAAAAATTTTAAAATTTTATATTAAATAAGATTTGTCTAAAAATTATTAACATTTTTAATAATAACAAAAAAATATATTTATATTAAATATATATTAAAATTAATTATTAATATAAAATATATATTAAAATATAAAATTTATATTTAAAATAAATTAAATAATTTATATATTTATACGTAAATATATCGTAATTAATTTTAATATACAAATAATATTTTTTAACAAAAAATAACAAATGAATCCCCATGTGTAAAAAATAAGACATGTGATGAATGTTAATGCAGAGGGAGAGAGAGAGAGAGAGTAAAGTTAGTTGGCACTCACTCACAACATAACTCACTCACCCAACACCCTTCTTCTTCTTCTTCTTCTTCCATCATTTATTAACAATCTTAACAAGCTCAACCATTTCTTTCTCTCTCTCTCTCTCTCAAGAAGAAGAAGAAGAGGAGGAGAATTTAGAATTCCGAATATGTCATCTAAACAGACGTACAGCGTGTGCTTCTGCTGCCGGCGGCGCTTCAAGCTTGCGGCGGCGGAGGCACCGCCGGAGATCAAGTCTATGTTCGGAAAATACTCAGACGACAACGAGCTCATGACAGCTTCGCACCTTCAAAAGTTCATGGTTGAGGTTCAGTGCCAACAAAACGCCACTGAAGAGGAAGCTCAAGCCATCATCGATAGCCTCAAGCATTTCCACCGAAAGGGTCTCAATCTCGATGCTTTCTTCAAATATCTCTTCAGTGACTCCAACCTTCCCTTGCTTCCTTCTCTTGGAGTAATTCTTCTTTCATTCTTTTGGCTGTTTCTGTTTTTGGACTATTCTAGGTCAATTGTGGAAGTCAACGACCTTGGATTTTCCATTCTTTGCTTTCCAATTGGGGAGTATTGCTCTTGTTAGATTGGATTTTACATTTTACATTTTTGTTATAGTCTTTGTTTTTGTATACACTTGAGTCTTTGTACATATATGATCTTTTGATGTTTCCTATAGTTTGGTCTGTTACTTGAAAATTTGGTAATTTTCTTAGTGTAACTGTTGTTTTGACTTTTATGGAAAGTGAGAGAGATTAGTTAAGGTGTATTTTAGCTCAATTTATAGTAACTTGGATTTGGTGCAAATTCTATGATTTTGGTCAATTATTTACCTGTTAGGATTGGCAATAAAAGGTGAGAATCTGTCTTTGTTAGAATAAGGCATTGTTGTTGGATATGGTTCACCATGTTGTATTGTTTCATGTGTATTTATAGGAATTCTCTTGTTCTGACTATGCTTCTTTGTGCAATTGTTTTGTTCCTTCTACTGCAGGTTCACCATGACATGAATTTACCCTTGTCCCATTATTTCATATATACCGGACATAATTCCTATCTAACTGGGAATCAACTTAGCAGTGACTGCAGTGATATCCCCATCATAAAGGCACTGGAGAGAGGTGTAAGGGTCATTGAATTAGACATTTGGCCTAATGCATCGAAGGATAATATCGATGTTCTTCATGGAAGGTTGAAAATTTTCTCTTTAAGAACAAGCATAGATAAATTATCAGGATACTATATCAATGTATTTTGCTTTCTCCTGAAAATTTTGAATATAGTTTGTTCACATCAATATCTATTCTTAATATAGGACATTGACTACTCCGGTTGAGCTTATCAGATGTTTGAATTCTATCAAAGAACATGCCTTTGTTGCATCAGAGTATCCAGTTGTAATAACATTGGAAGACCACCTTACTCCGGATCTTCAGGCTAAAGTAGCCGAGGTTAGTTAGTCAGAGTTTTATCAGAATTCAAAGTGCTTACATTCTTATAGTTGACGACTTTCTCCAAATTTTAGATGGTAGCTCAAACATTTGGGGAAATACTATTTTCTCCTGGATCAGAAGCCTTGAAGGAATTCCCTTCTCCTGAATCACTTAAAAGGAGGATCATTATATCAACCAAACCGCCTAAAGAGTACCTTGAGGCAAAGGACAAAGTCGATGATCCACCGCAGGAAAAAGCTTCAGGGGACAATCCAAAGCATCGAAAGGTTTCAGGCGATGATGAAGCTTGGGGGAAGGAAGTCCCAAGCTTGAAAGGTGGAACTATTGCTGATTACAAGGTTTGACACTACACAAATGATGTACATATATTGCCCCTGCATTTAATCTTATAAGGGAGACTTGTCAATGGATTTATGGTCGTGGCATATTTAGGACAATGAGGATGAAGAAAATTTTGATGGCGAGGAAGATCTCGACGAAGGTGATAAGTCATCACACCACAACGAAGCTTCAGAATATAGACGTTTAATTGCCATTCATGCTGGGAAGCCGAAAGGTGGCATAACTGAGTGCCTCAAAGTGGATCCTGAAAAAGTGACACGTCTAAGTTTAAGTGAGCAACAACTTGAAAAGGCTGCTATGACTTATGGAAAAGAAATTGTCAGGTATCAGTTAAATGTTTTGACTTTTAACTATAATTCTTCATTTTTATGTAAATGTAGTCAAATTTGAATTTATATATACTGCTTAACTACTTCTTTAGTTCTGTTCAACTTTTCTTTCCCCCTTGTTGCTTGTTCAATTGTTGTTTGAATAAAATTTATGTCTCTGTTGTGCGTACAAATGAAAAAGAGAGGGTTTTTTCTTAAAAAAGATTTGTCATTGTCGATTTACTATAGGTTTACGCAGCGGAATATATTAAGGGTGTATCCAAAAGGTACTCGCATCGATTCATCAAATTATAACCCATTAATTGGATGGATGCATGGGGCTCAAATGGTTGCATTTAACATGCAGGTTTCTATTTCTTTCTCTTCTCCTTCTTCATCTCATGCTGGTCCACTCTATTTATATTTTCCATACTTTAAGGAACTTAACCATTGCTATGTATTTTAATTCTGGGACGGGTCCATTAGTTCGTTGTTCTACTTAGAGGTGCATGGTGATATAGATATAACTTTCCAGCTTCAAACAAATTTACACTAAACATATGATGTAACATCTAGCAAAGTGATTTGAAATATCGGATCATGTTCGAAATATGAATCAGTTTTCATTGTGGATGGTTTCATAACAGGGATACGGTAGATCTCTTTGGTTGATGTATGGAATGTTCAAAGCCAATGGAGGGTGTGGTTATGTTAAAAAACCAGATTTTCTGTTAAAGAATGGTCCAAATGGTGAGATATTCGATCCTAAAGCGAAGTTACCTGTGAAGACTACTTTGAAGGTAAGGCGCATTTTGTCTATCAAGTATCAGTTGCCGCCTCCAAGAGTCAAAGCTTAGTGCTAACAAGAAGGTAATGCTTTTGTTATTGTAATTCAGGTGACTGTTTATATGGGAGAAGGATGGTATTATGATTTCGAGCATACACACTTTGATCAATACTCACCTCCAGATTTTTACACAAGAGTAAGTTAAGATGATCTATTAGATCACTCCTCATATTCAATCTCTAATCTTGGGGAGTCCTTAAATAGCAACAACTTTCCATATCTAGAAAGGAAACTTTTTTTATTTATGTAGCAGCAACTGATTAAGTGTTAATGTAAAAGAGTTTTAAACTAACAATGTCTAAGTTAAACTCTTGAACAGTACATGTCAATGCACTTTCATATTCTTACAATTGCATATTCACTAATTCTCTTAACACGGTCGATATAATATAAAGAAGATGAAAACTCATGTGTAGTTGTCTTCATGTGAAGATGATAGATGAGAACCACTAGATGACAGTTTAGTCAAATGTGTCAAATCATCCTCATTTTTTACTATTATTTTCACATTAAGGCATCTTCATGTGAGTGTTATCTATGAAGAAACTAAACTATTTGTTCACTGAGTTCATTGATAAGCTGTTCATTTTTGCTCATTTGATTCAGGTGGGGATTGCTGGAGTCCCTGATGATACCGTCATGAGAAGAACTAAGGCGATAGAGGATAACTGGGTGCCTTCTTGGAACGAAACTTTCGAGTTTCCATTAACTGTTCCGGAACTTGCACTGCTTCGAATTGAGGTTCACGAGTACGATATGTCTGAGAAGGATGACTTTGGTGGCCAATCATGCCTACCTGTTTGGGAGCTGAGAAGCGGCATTCGAGCCGTTCCACTGTATAGCCGCAAGGGAGACAAATACAACACTGTGAAGCTTCTTATGCGCTTTGAATTTTATTGATTTTGTGGATCCTTCTTGCCTACATTGTGTATAGCCATCAAAATATGTTCAGGTAAGAGTTTGTATGTAGCAGTTGAATGGTGTTGTGAATAATGCTTTTGAGAAATGAGGTATGTTGGTGTGTTATGTCCTGAACAGTGCAAGTTTCTACGTAATAAGAAATTGTGATTTGATGGGAAATACTATAATTCCCGTGGCCTAAATTCTATGAAGCAAGGAAAGTTAGTTAAATTGTGTTCATCGTTACTCACACTGATCCACACAACACAAGTATCTTCCAAATCCAATTATGTTTTCTAAAAAAAAAAGAAATTTAAAGTTTTTAGATACACCTTCATACATCTAAATCAAATGACGTGTTGGTAAGAAAGCATTAAATTGGAATGCCAATAGTAATTGGAACTGGTTGTGGAACACAAACATTCCAGAGAAGTTCAAATTTACTATGTGGCTTGGCTTACATGATGCTCTACCAACTGAGACCTTTCGATTCAAGCGGCATTTAGCTTCTTCAGATATGTGTAAGAGATGTAACAAGGCGCAGGAGACTATGGAGCATTGCCTTAGAGACTGTGAACGATCAAAGGCAATTTGGTATATGTTGGATCCTAGTATCCTGGACTCGACGACTGGTACTGCTCTTGAAGAGTGGTTTCGGAAGGCCTTGGCTAACAATGAGGCGTCCTTTGGTGCAGGACTTTGGTGGGTATGGAGACATAGGTGCAATGACATATTCAATACTGACAACCCTTGGACAGACCACAAGGTTGTTGCCTTGGCCAGAATTACCGCCAAGGACTTACAGGTTTACAGGAATCGAAGCAATGCCTTTAGGTCTCTCCGAAATTGCCTGTGTTGGGAACCACCGGTAGGTAATAGTTTTAAAGTTAATTGTGATGCAAGCTTGTATATGGATTCAAATTTAGCGGGATTTGGGTGTATTATTAGAGATTCTAAGGGAGATTGGATCTCGGGCTGCTCTGGAAGCATTCCCCCTTGGTCTATAATCAGATGTGAATTATTTGCTGCTTGGAGGGGGCTGGTTTTAGCTTGGGATTGCGGTTTGAGGGATATTATATGTGAAACGGATTGCCTTGACATTCTGCCCATCATGCATGAGCTTACAAGTGGGTATTCATCTGAAGTAACAGATTTGGTTCACAAGATTCAGGAGCTTTTATCTCGTCCTTGGCTTGTTCACGTTGAATGGGTGTCCCGAGAAGCAAATAGAGCTGCGGATTGGATGGCTAAATATAGTGCCAAGAATAACTCTAATCATGTTATTTGGTCTGAGCCTTGTGTTGATCTTCAACGAATCATCCGCTCGAATTTAGGATAGTTTTTGCTTTGTTTCTTTCCTTGTTTAGACACAAAAAAAAAAAAAATGACGTGTTGGTATGTCTAATTTTATGTTAGACAAAAGAAAAATAATGAAAAGCACAATATATAGTAAATCTGTAATGATGCAAGTGCATTATTTACATCAAAATTTAGCGTTTTAAGAACACTAGGTCAAAAGACAATAATTTTGCTTTTAAAATTTTTAATGTATTTAACGAATTGAAAATGGAAAAATATTTTGAACATGATCAATTTGTATTTATGAAATCTAGTCACCAAAATTTGTTTTCATGAAATCTATATTTCTAGCCTTTTGTCAGATGCGCCAACTCTTCTTGGCTTATTTCGCTTAAATATATATAAATTATTTAACGTATATATTTAAAGACATTTAAAAATATCATAAAAAATATTTTATTAAAAGTTGTTTAAAAAATATTTTTTTTATATATTTTCCACAAATTGAATGTATTGAAACTATTTTTATTATTATCTTTTTAAAATATACATTTAAGTCACAGAATAGCTAAAGCTAACTCCATATTTATATTAAGATAATTTGTCCATTCACTTGTGACCCATTCTTTACACAGCTACCAACTCTTGTGCTTTACCTTTTCATTTTATTTTAATACGACTTGTTCATAATTATAATTTTGCAAATTAAAAATATCTGAACAGAACTCTTCTTTATCATATTATTTTACATGTACTTGCAATAAATAAATTTCAAAGGTCGTATTAGATATTACCATTCCCTCCCCCAAAAAAGGATCATATACCATTTTCGAATTCCAATTTTGAAGAAACATTGATAAAGAAATTGCAAACTAAGCTTCAACATCTTTCAACATATTTGGACATATTGCATTGAAATACATTTAAACATGATTTTTAATATTAAATCATGATTTGAACAGAAGTTAAAATCCATACTTCTATATAGTTCTGCTGAAAAACTATAACTGAACAAAGAAAGTGTATTCCAAAATCAAAACGTTTTTGGAATCCTGCTGCTCTTGCTAAGCTCCTTCTGCTAGAGTCCTCTTTGAAGTACTAATATACAGAACTGCATCAGGGAAAATTCACAGCAATTTCAATTATTTTTACAATCATATATCAATCATATTATGGATAATTATGATTCAATAACATCATACTTCAAGCATACCATTATTCCCTCGAATGAAGGCGTCGCCATATTTGTTCTTCAGTTGGCCATTGACATACTCCTCTGTCTGTTCCATTGCAATATTCATATAGCCATCTAGACAAGCCAAGATACCTGCAAAAGTAACCACAACGAGTCAATTTAATTCGTCTCCGTACACAAGCATAGAATGAATTCATGAATCATGATAGTAACATTCAACTGCTCTAATCTAACATTGGGAGTTTTATAAATATTGCAAACTATGATCTTTCAAGTATTCTACCTGTAAACAATCTCACTGTAAACATGATATATAATAGAGTGCAATGATATGGTTTGATCCATATAGCCGACCCCACCTAGTGGGATGTTGTTGTATGATCTTCAAGTATTAATCTTCATAGAGTAAAAATGTAAAATTTGTGGGGGAGAAATTCAATGACTTGAACCAACTCTTCATAAATAATGTAAACCAACATATAGTCTACATCAAAAGAGACTCTTAGTATTAGATATATCTAATATCTATATCGAGAAGCAGGTACTACCTAGTTTATGCTGAGTGCTCATATGCTACCCAGGAATCTAATATAAGGTCGGCCTAGAAACCAACACATGAATCTCCACCAGATGAAAAACAACTTCCATTTGTCCTATCAACATGAGTTTCAATTACTAGTGATCCACATACGATTCTCCGTCTTGGGAAAACTCATTTTCCATGTGTTGTGAAGACTCCCAACATTCCTTTCTATTTGTCACTGTAAATCCGGTGCATCTTTGGATTGCTCTAAACGTATTTAGATGTGTTGATTCAAAGATGTACCAAATTTTCACGGTGACTAATAACAATTGTACAGAGTGAGTACCATGATCAGTTGATATCCCTTTACGATTATGCTCTTAAATTATACTTATGAAGTTCATTTCACAAAGAGCGAGTGCGAAATGAATCAATTGGTTCACTTTATTAATGAAACTATAACCTCGAGTTATACACATGCCGACCAAATAACCGCCTAACTAACAAATCCAGTTCAATAATAAACTAACTCCACCAAAGCTTTATCTAACTAAACATCCAAGCTTAAAGATGAAACTATGCAAGTATACACACTAAGAGATACCACAAACAAACCACAAGTGGAAAGAGGCAACTAATTTCAACATGATAATTACACTGTTTCCTGGAATCTAGCCAGGACCTTCATGGCAAATTAATAAATGTAAATAAATTTTACAGATACATTTTAGATGCATTGTCACGTTAACAAAAAGAACTCAACCGTGTATTCAACGTGGAATTTTTAACTAATAGAAAGCGAATTTCTAAGGAAATTGCAGTTAGGTTTATAATATAGAGAAAATGAAATTGAGATTACGAACCACGATAATCAACGCCGGAATTGAGCTTAACGACAACGGGGCGGCCGCGAATGGATTTGAGGAAATCGGCAGGGGTTTTAGTGGTTCCTGATGATCCTTTCTCCTTCTCTTTTTCTTTCTCTACTCCACTCATCTTCTATCTTCTGCACACGGCTCTTCAATTCAAATCAAATGAAACGAAAAGAAAGGGAGTATCTCTCACGAAAATAAAATGAATAAAGGGATAAGAAGTGGGGACTTACAAATACTGGGCCGTCAGGTATACAGAGTGGGGAGACGGTGGTCGTCGGAGCGGCTACCGCGGAGGGAGAAAGAAGGCTGAGAGTGAGAGTGCTGTGAACGAGCCAACTGATTTGAAAATTTGTAAGAAACCCTAACACCAACAATTCTCTCTCTTAAAAAAAAAGTAGGTTTTTTTGTTTAATTAGTTATTTTTTAAAAAAATATCTTAAACATTTAATTTTATTTTTAACGTTTTTAATTTATATTAAAATTATTTTCGTACTATTTTAGTTTTATCATCAATATTTTAAATAGAGTTAATATCTAGAAATAATTTTAATATAAATTAAAATTTTAAAAATAAAATTAAATATTAAAAATATTTAAAAAATTCACAAATATTAATGGAAAAAAATGCTTTACCTTTTATTTATCTCCCACAATTATCATTTCATTTCCTATATGTCACTAACTTTTTGTCCGAATTTTTTATTTAAATAAATAAAATAAATATAATAATTACTAAAATAAATAATTTAAAAATATTTACCGATTTAAATGTAAACGAGATAGTCTGTTCGCGCTTATAAATAGAAGTCGTTTACAACAGCAGTCTAGTTCTATTTTGACTGAGTCAATCTCTTTTCTCCTTTTTTGTCGCTTTCTTACTCTATTTTAGACTGATACAGTGATGGCGTGCCAGGCAGGAAACGACGGAGACATCAACAGGCTGAACGACACATCACATTACGCCGGGGTGGCTGACTTTGAAGTTAGTTGCGTTCTGTTTGTTTAATCTAAGTATGTGGCCATTGTTAGGGTAGTCCTAAATTGACAAGAACGTAGTTAAATAGTTTAGTGGTAGGTCTCTAAAAGGATTTAGAACTCTATTTGCTTGTGCAAGGTTGTTATGACTTAATTATTGGTTTGGAACTTTTTTTCCTAGTGCTAGGTTGTTAGTATGTATAACGTTCTAATTATGAAAGATATCCTGGCATATATAATTTAGAGATGTGTAGGCTAGAAACATGGAAGTATGTTATTAATTAGAAGTAATTGTAAGTTAGATAGAAATATTTGCTTTGTATCACATGTTAAGCTGATCTAAACACAAAAAATAAAAAAGTAAGAATTCAATAATGTGCATAAATTTATGATCATCTCTTTATAAGGCTGAATTTTTATTTTATTGTTCAGAGGTCTCGCCTTATACTGCCCCGACGAGTGAGCCATACCCTTCCTCTACCGAATGCCATCATCCCGTATCTGGCTGAGGCTGGATTCGGCGACACGGTGTCACTCAGGGACTTCACTTTTGATAATTCCCTGATTTCGGCACTCGTGGAGCGATGGCGTCCAAAGACGCACACGTTTCATCTCCCGTGGGCTGAGGTCACTATCACCCTACAGGACGTGGCGTACCACCTAGGCCTACGCGCACACGACAACCCCGTTGGGGGTGCCTCCGTAACTTTGGTAGGTGGTACGGCATGGAGACGTGGGCTATGGTGGAGCAGCTACTTGGTGCCAGGCCTCCAATGGCGGCATAGCAGGTTGCGCAGAGGAAGGAGTCTTTCACACTGAAGCTGGTGTGGTTGCGGGATCGTGTCCGCTAGATGCCCCCAACCGACGATTCGGAGACCTTCCGACAGTACACCAGGTGCTATATTATGTTACTGATCGGAGGGTATCTGATGACAGATAAGTTCAACAACCTGGTGCACATAGCCACATACGTTGGATACCGCTTCTCTAGGACTTCGGGGAGTGTAGGGTGTTATCCTGGGGCTCGGCTGTGCTGGCCTGGACGTCCAGTCACTCTGTTCGGCGGCACAGCGGGGCGTCACGGACATCGCCAAATACACTTCACTGTTGATGAGCTGGATTTATCAGAGATTTCTTCAGTGGTGTCCACCTGATAAAGGAATCTACCAGTATCCACTGGTTGTGAGGTAACCAATGTTTATTTTTCTATTTGCATTAAATATTATTGTCAATTCATATGGTTTGTTACTTAGCCAGTATGCGACACCCCCTCCCACGATGATGGTATATACCTGACCTCGTCCCAGCCTCAGGTGACCCCATTGACAGATCCACATTATTAGCCTCAGCCTCGTTTACATCAGTATGTCACAGCTCTACAGTCTGGAGAGCTCCAGCCATATCATGCTCAGCTTTAGCAGGATCCGACTGCCCCGGTCGGAGATCCTCGATCTTCTCGACCTCAGCGCCAGGCTCAGCCTCCGCCATGTGGCACCGGGCACAGGCGCCACTACCAGGATCCCCACCACCGATGATGATTGCGTATCTGGATTGGAGCTGTTTTTATTGTATTCTACTTTAGTTGGATTGAGGTTATGTATGTACTTTTATATTTTAGTTGGATTGTACTTTAGTTGGATTGTAGTTATGTATATTGTTATTATGATGGTGTGCTTTCTTATGAGTATTTCTGTATACCTTACTGTCATAGTGTAGAAAATACAACCCTATCATAAAGTACAACTAAATCATAAAATATTGCAATCGAAGTTAAAATATTACACCTCCAAAATTACTAGAACATAGAATATCACACTACGAAAAAAAACCAACACATGCCAACTATAGTAAATCTAGAAGCATTGTACGACCTAGGCATCTCCCGTGGGCTGATTAGGACATCCCCTTCTTGAATGACCGACTTGTCTATAGAGGCCACACCGCTTCTCATGTCACTCGATCTCATCCATATTATTCTGGAACCTGGTGGACACGGGCCTTCTAGTCGCCTTCCGACGCATGACTGGATCAGGACGCAACATCGTCCTATTCAACTCCGCCCACAACGACTCGTCAGGGATAGGGGAAAACTCCATCTCATACCCCTTGAACACAGCTTCCTATTTGTACACTAGATGCACATATGGGACCCACTCAATGCTAGCGGTGGCGCACCCAGCTAGTGTGTGGCGGCACAGATAGTGGAGAGATTGAAATAAGCCACAATCACACGTACCGTCTGATAGCCAAACATGGAAGGAACCTCTCTCCCATCCCTCGAACGGCTCTAGCTCTTCCACAACAAATACAGAGGCCTGCCTATCATAATGAGTGACACGCATCTTTGGTATCCCTTCTCTGTTGTTCTCAATGGCGGCCAAGAGTCTCTACGAGAAGCGACATCTAGCTACCAGCTGTGACTGCGCCTCCCTGCCATTCATCACAAATAACTTCTGCAATCTTTCGTACGTGATGCATACAATGGCAGAAATCAGAAAGTATTGGGTCCCCTTCAACACTGCATTGATGCACTCGGACAGATTTGTGGTCATGTGACCAAACCGCTGCCCGCTGTCGCAATGTTGTAGCTAAATCTCCTTCCTGAAATGACCTGCCCAATCCACCATCGACGGGGAGACTCATCTCAAGGCATCCATGTACCACTCGTACCCAGCCTTACTTAGACTATAAGCAGCGTTAATGAGGTATCTCATGCCCTCGGCTGACTTGAACCGAGTCATGAAATTCGCAGACATGTGTCTGATGCAGTAAGCATGGAAGGCTCTTGGGGGATGCCAACCACTATCATCGGAGCTTAACGCGGCCTTGATGGCCTGAGATTTGTCGGAGATAACTAGCAGGCCCTCTTGTGGGGTGACGTGGAATCTCAGATTAGTAAGAAAGAACAACCATGACTCAATGCTCTCGGACACCACAATGACAAAAGCAATAGGCAAGATGTTGCTATTCCCATCTTGCGCCACCGCAATAAGCAGTACTCCACTGTACCTACCATACAGATGCGTGCCGTCTACAGATACAAAGGGCTTGCAATGCTTGAAAGCCTCGACACATGACGGGAAAGCCCAAAATACCTTGTCGAACATACTACAGTCGGCAAGTTTTCAAAATGACGCTTTTTGAGCAAAAATGAAGAAAACTACAAACTCGCTAACTCGGTCCTAGACTCACGAGTTTGTCCGAGTTTGACTGAGTCTAGCCGAGTTTACTCAGGATAGAGTCTATGCCCGAGTCAACTCGATTCTATATCTAAAATCATAAACTCGTACGAGTTTACGAGTTAACTCGAGAGTTTGACAACATTGGTAGTCACGTACCAAGAGGTGTCCATCGTAGAACGGTTTGACGCGTAGATCACAAATGGTACCAGGAAAATAGCTCTGCAGTGCCTGAAGCAGCTTCGGCACCTTATTGTACAACTCTTTTCAATCACCGTATATTTGTGCGATTGTCTTCTGCTTGTCCATCTACACCTTTCTGTAGGATAATTTGAAGTGATAGCTTGCCTAGATCGCACCTTGCAAAACCAGAATTCTCACAGAGGGGTTGGACTGAATCAACGGCAAGATGACCTTGCAGATCAGACTACTGTCTAACTGATAATGGTCTTGAGACATGGTGGGTCCTAGACAACTGTGCACTCTACCAACCCTCCGTACGTCCCTAAACTCAACAAAATAGTATTGCTTTAGCCAATGTCCCAAATCTACTTAATATATCGTACAGAAGTACTGAAAAGCACAAGTAAAGTTGAGCTTACCAGTATCCGAGATTCTGCCGAAGGGCCACACGAAGGCTCGATTGACACCCATTCTCAGCTTGATGGCACTGCACATGGTACTTTAACTGATCCAATTCAATCACCCAATACTTCACACTCCTGTGAATACTGTAGTTCTTCAAACCCTGAAGCACTGCCTCTCGGCTTCTAAACCTGTGGCCGACCCAAAACTCTACACCACCGTCTAGGTTGTAATCTTCTTCACCAGTGTCAGAAAATGGAGTCCTCTCATATATAGCGTCCAGATCCAGACTGTGATAGTGAGATGGCACTGCCGATAGCGCCAGAATTGGGTGAGGTGAAGGCAGGACATGCGCACTACAGTCTAGACAGGTGTCTCCAGAACACACTCATCCTCATCCCCACCATCGGACGAGTCGCTGTCCGTACTGTCCGCCACGTAATCCTCATTCGACTCCTCCTCGCCCTCTTCTACCTCATCCACTGGAATGGCGACATGAATGGGCGATGGTGCGAGAGGTCGGTCGTCCTGTACATAGGTCGAGTGTACGGAACTCCCACCTGTAAACCCCGGTTAAATTATTAGATAATTAGTCAATAAATTAGTTTTTAATAAGGAAGATTAGAAATGCAAATATTATATCAAATTAGGATAGAGGTCATCGAAACAAAAAATTTGACACTAATTTCGAAGAAAACGGTCCAAGATTGGACCGAACGGACCGAGCCGATTGAATTGGGCCCAAATAAGACCCATGGGCCCAACCGGCCCTACATTTAATTTAAGTAAGCTGAGCCTTTCTCCTCCCCAATTCATTAGAAGATACGCTGAATGAACGTAAACAGGGGAGGAAAGGAAGGAAAAATTCCCGAACCATTGTGGTGAAATTCCGACTCTCGTAACTTCTCCGTCCGAGCTCCGATCGCCGCACCATTTGCGGCCACGTGATCACCGCGTCAAGCTCTACGTTTCTACCGGAATAATTTTATAGGTAACTCGTTCTTTTATTCTCAGCCTCTTCTTCCCCAATTTTTGGGAAATTAACTGGAGGTATTGAATTTCTTTGTTCTTTGATGTTTTAGGATTCAATTAGCTTGAGGAAAACGTTCACTCTTGCTTATGTGAAGCTTGGGTAAGGTGAGGATACGATAATTTTATTTTAGTTTCATTGAATTTGAGTTTTGAGTATTAAATTAGATATATATGTGTTATGAATGTGTATTAGGTTGAAAATAAATAATTGGAGCTTGAAATTGTGGACGTTGGAATTTTTGGTGGAGGCTGGGCTTAGTATTTTGTTGGGTTTGGAGCTGTGTTTTGTAACACCCTAATATTCAAATCCTTATGCTCGAGTCATAAGTCAATGATATTACGGTGGTACGACTCTCAGGTGGATTTTTAATATATAAATATAGGTAATTTCGAAAGGAGTATTAATCGAGAAGCCTGAAAGGAGTAGAAATAAAATCGCGAAGACGTATCACTCACGTTTCGACAACGAAAAGTTAAACCGCGAAGCCGAAATCGATATACGGACAAGGCATAAAGGAGATTAAGAGATAGATAACAGATAGATATATATAACATAAGTAAATAGCCACTAGTCGCGACCCGCGAAGTTTAGGCCGGCTAGGGTACAATATGAAAGTAGTTGACAACAGTGCATCCTAATCTCTCCCAAAGGAAACATAAGAGCCTCTATAGGCAAGTTCCAAAAGAGTTCAACACATAACATAATATCTTCAAAACAAAGGTGGAGAGATTCTAAGCAAAACACAAAGTAGAGAAAATGAAGATCTTCGCCGGCTCTCAGACGAACCGCAGCTCACTTCTGAGCACTTGGACCTGTATCTGAAAAACAAGAGATATATACGGAATGAGAACCCCGGGCCCATGGGTTCCCAGTACGGTAAAAGTGCCAAATAAATACAATGCACTGCAACAAAAACTCACTAAGCATCCTAAACTCCTTTTCACCAAGTATCCAGCCTAGATTCTCACTCATCCATAAATAGGCATCTGTTGTAAGGGGATACTAAATCTAGTTCATGTTACACATGTTTCCCAACTCGCTGACTCTTTCACAAATCAGACTTAGAATCATAAGCAAAACCATTACCAGTTGTTCTGCCTCAGCAACTTTATGTCAATACATCATACCCTCGCCTGGAGCTAGTGAAATCACATCACTGCGTCTACCCAGGGGGCTCAAATGATCTCATTTAAAAATCATCATCATTATGCAATCGCATTATCAATTCATCTCATCAAGAACAGCCCCCAACATCCACCAACACCATCATGAGGGATCTCTCAGTTGTACAAACACAATCAATGCAGACAAGTAATACACAACTAAGGTACAAGTAGAACAAGTAGCATGTAATCAGGTAATATAGCATATATGATATAGAAATCCAAAACAAATAGGCAAACCCAAACAATTCAAACATATGCAAATGATGTATGCCTGCCCTATGGCTGATGATATCATCTGTCGGTTACCAAGCCAACCCGACGTGTCCGGTAGCTAACCCGGGCACAGTCTCTCTGTTGCGTATTAATATCATTAGAGGGTATCTGCGCCCTGTCGCCATTAGAGGGTATCTGCGCCCTGTCGCCATTAGAGGGTATATGCGCCCTGTCGCCATTAGAGGGTATCTGCGCCCTGTCGCCATTAGAGGGTATCGGTGCCCTGTCACCCTTACAACCAGAGAGAAAACACAAGCATTGACCCGGAGCAAGCGGGACGTACCACAACCCTTGCTACTACCCAGGTAAAACTCGTATCTCAGATAGTGGAAGTGCAATTCACAATTATCAATAATTCAGCATAAACATGCATGAATCCTCATCCATGGATCAACATCCATTTCAGCCATCCGGCTCACGGTTAAATCCATAACCAGCCAATATTCATAGCATACACAGCTATTCCGGCTCACGGTTCAATCCAGAACCAGCCAATATTCATAGCATACACAGCTATTCCGGCTCACGGTTCAATCCAGAACCAGCCAATTCATAAACAATTACGGCCCTTCGGCCAATGGCATAACAAGCACTTCCACTACCATCCTCCACATCTCACATAATCCTCAATGACCCTCATTGATTATTCATTTTCCCCTTGCTTCACTCGCAAGTTATCTCATTCACTAGCCCTTTTCTAATAGCTAGGCATATCATAAAGATTTAAGATATAAGTGGTGAGATCGGAGGCTTAGAAGTATGAGATTTTGCTTTTAAAACTCAAATATCAACTTTGGCATGAAAACAATGCCACGCGTACGCGTACTCCACGCGCACGCGTGGATGTCCTTAAAAACTCATCGACGCGCAAGCGTCATGCACGCTAACGCGTGGATTAAGAATTTGCCAAATCGACGCGCACGCGTCAACCACGCGTACGCGTGGATACTCTCGTGCCCCAGGCACAAAGCTGGCACAGTTCTGGCACAACTCTCTGGAAAATGGCTGGGCATTGTGTGCAGCACTATCGGCGCGCCCGCGCACATCACGCGCACGCGTGGATGGCGTTTTCTGGAAGATCGGCGCATACGCGCCAAGTGCGCCCACACGCAAGGGGTTATTCTGCTAAAAATTTTCTAAGTTAAAAACTGCAGAATTCACAGATTCAACCCCCAATCTTCCGACGGACATAACTTCCTCATTTTAAATCGTTTTTCACCCGTTCTTCGAACGGCATGGACATCCCGGATCCAATTTCATTTCTAAACAGATTTGGCACAAAACAAAGATCTGTAGTCCAAGCTATGTCCCGTCAAAGTATGCCCAAAAACCATGTTTTCATATAAAACCACAAAGTGCCATTTTCAAAACAAGCCATTTTCAACTCTTTTCAAAATCAACCAAAACATGCCAATTTCAACCCTTTTTGAAACCAATCAAAATATACCAAAATCAACATCAAGCCTCCTCAACTCATACATTAATACCTTGCCACAATTCACAAACCGCCATATAACCATCTTTACCTATTTCAAACGAATGGCTAAATTACAAACATATCAACATGCCATACATCCTTCCTCATCCAAATTTTCCAACAATATTATTTCCAATCAACCATCACTATACATAACCAATATCATACTCACTATCACGTGGTTTCACCCCCAAATCAACCTTAATCATTTCTCAAGCATATATCACAACATACATATCTCTCATGCATTATCATACCATCAAGGCATCAATAATCATACTCACATATATGACCACATAATATATCTCAACCAAAATCAAACATACCTCATCTATACAATTGCACCCAAAATTACCAATTTCCACACTTCCACTCCTCAAACCTCATTATCCAATAACCAACCCAATCATTCATATATTCATTACATGAAATTCATCCAATCACTTGTGTCATCATACAATGCACACATCAACTTACCTCCCTTACCTCTTTTCGGCCTCCGGCCCAAAATTTACGGCCTCCGGCCCAATTTCACAATTTAAATGCATAAACCACAAATTAATACTCATTACCCAATACATCAAATTTTCAATACACCAAGCATACAAGGCCACACAATTCTCAACCCAATCATCAATTCACATTACATACCAACTATGCATATTAGCATCAACCATTTACACAATCCAAACTTAATCCTAGGGGCATCTAGCCTAGGAATTCTCATCACACCACACGGTACTTAAATGAAACTTAAACCGTACCTCTTGTAGCCAAATCAATTGAGCCTCTTCTATGGAAGTCTCCACCAACCCTTAGCTCCAAGCCTCACCAAAGCTCCACAAGCAATACCAACCTCCCAATTGTGCATCAAAATCACCAAATACACTAACATAACCAATATCACATACATACATCAACCTAGGGCTCATAAGGATGATAAATCACAAGGGTTTGAGCACTTCTTACCTCAGCCCATATGAAGTAGGGATAGAACCCACTTAGAATCCATGTTGGAGTATCCCTAAACACCCAAAATCACAAGATTTCAACACTAACTTCCCAAAAATGTGTAACAGTGGGGAAATTCGAAAACTGGGCAGAGATGAATGGAATACTCACCACAAAACTTAGATAGAAATGTAGAGGATGAGAAGAGCGACGCGTGGCCGCAAACGGCTCGTCAATCGGAGCTCCGTAGCTCAAGTTATGGTGGTTTGAAGATCAAAGAGAGTTAGGTTTTCTCTCTTCTCTTCTCTCTTCTCAAATCAGCGCCCCACACTACTCTTTTAGGGTAAAAATGAGCTGAAATGCTCATAACTAATGTTTATATATGTTGGGTCTTGGGCCCACTTGGGCCCAGTTCACTTATTTTTGTCCGTTGGCCCAATTTTGGGCCAAAACCTTTAAGATTAGCGCTTCAAACCGCACTTTAAATATTTCTACCTCCCCTAATCATAATTCCTCATTTCTTAATATTATTTACTCATAATCAAATTTCTCAGCTGCAGTACCAGACAGGTCTCAGCCGGTACTGCCGGTCAAAATTCCACTGCGCGCTTTTACACAGGAAACTATGTCTTCCGACTCAGAAAAACTCACTGAATCCAAATATCATATTTAAATCATCAAATTCCAATTGCAAAATCTTCCAACCCTATTCGCTCCTACTTAACTTATTATTTAATCAATTTCGGTTAGACCGGGTATTACATGTTTGTTGTGAGAGAATTGATTTGGTCGCTACGTGAGAATCGGCCAAGGTATGGTTTAGGTTTCTTGCATTTAATATATAATGTCCTGTGAAAACTTAGGCTAGATGACCATAGGATAAGTTGGATTGAATGGGTATATTTAATACTTAGTATCCTGTTGATGAACATGGTTAGTTTGGTGCTTGTTGATTAACTGGTGATTTGGTGAATTATTGATTTGAGGTATAACTATTGTGGAGGTTGTTGTGATAATGAGGTATTTTGTGTTTAAAGCCTAGGATTTGTGAACTATGATCCTTAGTTGAATTTTGGTTGTTGGATTTGAATATTGTATGAGTATAATTGTTGATCTGAGATAGATTTATTATGGTGACTGTTATGATTATGAGGAAGGGTATGTTGAATTGAAAAGAATGCAGGTTTGGACCCAAAAAGGGTGGTAAAGTCCGAATTTTAGAGGAGATGTTGCCGAAATTTTATAAAAATTAGAGATTTGTTTATATGATTATTTAAAAAGATTTAGATTCAAAGGTTATATGGTTTGATTTTGAGTTATTAAGAAAATGAGCATGTTTTAGAAAAGAATGAATTATGTTTTGAATTGGAAGTATTGATGGACGGAATGGGAGGTGTGATAATGAAGGATAAGGATTGAATATGATTGATGTATGATGATGAATGAGATGCAATTGAGAATGATGTGGACGTTGATGAATTATAATTGAATTATTTATATGGCTTATGTATTTGAATGATATGAGATACGAGATTCCCTGGATAAAGTACCGTGACTTGCCACCATGTGTACCAGGTAGAAAACTCGATACTCTGTTGACCCTACGACGTAAGTGTGACCGGGCACTATATAAATTCCCGGGAATGTTACCCCCATTGAGAAATATGATTATTTGAGATAAAGTTATGCATAGACTCTTGGAGATGCACGTCAGGGGGACACTCTAAGTTCAATTCAGACTTGTCGGGTTGGCTGGATAACCGACAAATGGCCTGATCAGTCATAGGACAAGTATGCATCATATGCATATTACTTGAACTACTTGCTTGTGTATTAACTGGGTGTGCCTAAATGTACTTGCCATGTTAAATGTATATTTGTTACCTGCAGTACTTGTAATCTTCTTGTGCTTGCCTTTATCTGTTTATCTGTCTATGAAATGCATGATGGAGTTGGAGGTATGGAGGAGTATGGGACTTAGATTTAAGATTGAGTTAAGTTAGGTTTAAATAATTTTAGAAAACCACCTTTTATGGCTTCCGTTTAATATTTTAAGCTCTGTAATCTGAGTGTCGGCATTCTAGGATTGCCTCTGTCATTCACAGGACCTTATATATTTTGTGTGTGGCACCTTTACCATACTGAGAACCTCCAGTTTTCATTCCATACTATGTTGTTATTTTTCAGATGCAGGTCGAGAGGCATCTCGTTAGGCGTCTGGACTCTTGAGGCAGAGTGGTTACTGGGTTATTTTGTTATGCTATGATGTATATATATATATATATACATATGTGTGTGTGTGTGTGTGTGTGTGTGTGTGTGTGTGTGTGTGTGTGTGTGTGTGTGTGTGTGTGTGTGTGTGTACTTTTGGGTTTTGGATATGTATGTATATATGTGTAAATATTCTCCGGCCAGTCTTGACTTCGCAGGCTGAGTTAGGAGCTTGTTATTTTGTATCTTTGGCACTCTATTTCTACTTCTGTTATCTTATGTTCAATAGTTATGGTTTTCTTAGCACGCAAGTTAACTCATTTCTTGAGCGTTGCACTTTCATTTCGCAATTTTATTTCCTCTATTCTTCAAGGCTCCTAGCATATTATAATTCTTTTGCTATTAAATATACTCATTTTATTTTAGAGGTCGTAATACCACACCATCTCTGTTTTACGACTTAAGCATAAAGCTTAGTGTGGTAGGGTGTTACACCACCACCACTGTGTCCCACCTCTGCAGAAAGCTCCATTACCTGCTCCATCATGATCCTCCCATGAATGTTGAACATCAGCCGCATATGCTCATCTCCTTGAAGTCAGAATAGTCAAAACTGGAAGACTCTGTTACCTATGGGTGCCAGCAACCTATACGCAACCCTTCCGATTTACCTCACTTCTGTACTACCGAGCTTGCTTAATATCAAACTCTTCAAATCCGACAACGTATCGACATGCTGAGTGCGAAACAATATCAGATCCTCACACTCAAATATCACCCTGTTGTCGCCATTTCTCATACGACAATTGGGATAAACAAGCACAACTATGTATGGATTATTATTGGACATTGATGCCTTGTATTCGTGAGAAATACGAGACAAAAAAAGGATAGGAAAGATTTGTGAAGAATACCAAGGGTTACACATACTTTTATAGCTGCTGTGGTTGTCTTCTATATATCTCGTTTATACTATAAACAAGATGAACAATTCATGTATCTCGTTTACAGTGTAAATGAGACATGTGTTTATCTCGTTTACACTGTAAACGATATATATATATATATATATATATATATATATATATATATATATATATATATCGTTTACACTGAAAATGAGATATATGAAATGCCATCTCGTTTACCGTATAAACGAGATAAGACTAAGAAATTTATATCGGTAAATATTTTTAAAATTATTTATTTCGGTAATTATTACATTTATTTTACTTATTTTTTAAAAAATTCCTTTTTGTCCTCTCTCACAACAATAAAAATTTTGTATAATAATAAAATAAATTATTAATTATCATTAAATTTATAATTTTTATTCAACTATATTAAATTTATATTAAAAATTAAATACAAAATCAATTATTAATATAAAAGTAATTACTTAAATTAGTTCCAAGGATTTTAAAAGCGGATATTTCAATCTAAAAAAATTAATACACAGATCAATCTCCAAGGTTTTATTCTGGCAGATAAATGAGTCCCCGGTTTATTTTTCGGTAGAATTACCCAAATCAGTCTCTAAGAATTTTAAAAGCGAACATTTTAGTCCCCAGAAAAATTAAGATCAATCCTAACATTTTTTCTATCCGACATAACAGTCCCCGTCCATTTTATTTTTACTATATGTCAACCTTTATTATTATTAACTTAGCTTTGTACAATGATACATTGAAATCCAACTTAAAATATTTTCTTTTAATACAAACATGTTTTTTAAAATATGACATCTTTTGATTATATTAAATACAAAAATATCAAATGATTTCAACCTTAAATTTTTTGTGGAATAATCTCTGATGAGTTTAGAAAACTCTAATTTAACTTTGATGATGAACAAATATTATTGAAATATTTAATTACAAAATTATTAATTTGATTTTCATTTAACATATGTTAATTAATAATTTTGTGATGCAGATTTTTCATTGGGCCGAAAATAAAATTCTGGTACAAGCCCAATTATATTCAGCTATGGTTTGATGCAAGAATATATGATGAGTAGCTGAATTGTTTATTGTGCTACTTGGGCCAAATTGATCCATTATTATTACAAGCCCAAGTTGAGCATGCTTTGCTATTTGTCCTTGGTAGCGCGAAATTGTGAACACTACTTTTCACAACTCTCATAATCCCCGGTCATGAACCCCAAAAACTTGGTGTTCAATACCATGGCATTACACAACTTCGCACATCTAACCAGCAAGTGCACTGGGTCGTCCAAGTAATAAACCTTACGCGAGTAAGGGTCGATCCCACGGAGATTGTTAGTATGAAGCAAGCTATGGTCATCTTGTAAATCTTAGTCAGGCAAACTCAAATGGATATGGTGATGAACGCATAAAAACATAAAGATAAAGATAGAGATACTTATGTAATTCATTGGTAGAAACTTCAGATAAGCGCATGAAGATGCCTTCCCTTCCGTCTCTCTGCTTTCCTACTGTCTTCATCCAATCCTTCTTACTCCTTTCCATGGCAAGCTTATGCAAGGGTTTCACCGTTGTCAGTGACTACCTCCCATCCTCTCAGTGAAAATGTTCCTATGCTCTGTCACAGCATGGCTAATCATCTGTCGGTTCTCGTTCAGGCCGGAATAGAATCCAGTGATTCTTTTGCGTCTGTCACTAACGCCCGCCTGCTAGGAGTTTGAAGCACGTCACAGTCATTCAATCATTGAATCCTACTCAGATACCACAGACAAGGTTAGACCTTCCGGATTCTCTTGAATGCCGCCATCAGTTCTAGCCTATACCACGAAGACTCTGATCTCACGGAATGGTTGGCTCGGTTGTCAAGCGAGCACTCGGTTGTCAGGCGATCAACCATGCATTGTGCAATCAGGAATCCAAGAGATATTCACCCAATCGAATGTAGAACGGAGGTGGTTGTCAGTCACACGTTCATAAGTGAGAATGATGATGAGTGTCACGGATCATCACATTCATCAAGTTGAAGAACAAGTGATATCTTAGAACAAAAACAAGCGGAATTGAATGGAAGAACAATAGTAATTGCATTAATACTCGAGGTACAGCAGAGCTCCACACCTTAATCTATGGTGTGTAGAAACTCCACCGTTGAAAATACATAAGAACAAGGTCTAGGCATGGCCGAATGGCCAGCCTCTCAATGATCTAAGATAGCATCAAAACAAAGATAACTACCCCTCGATATCTCAATACAATAGTAAAAGGTCCTACTTATAGAAAACTAGTAACCTAGGGTGTACAGAGATGAGTAAAAGACATAAAAATCCACTTCCGGGCCCACTTGGTGTGTGCTTGGGCTGAGCAATGAAGCATTTTCGTGTAGAGACCCTTCTTGGAGTTAAACGCCAGCTTTAGTGCCAGTTTGGGCGTTTAACTCCCATTTGGGTGCCAGTTCCGGCGTTTAACGCTGGGATTTCTGAGGGTGACTTTGAACGCCGGTTTGGGCCATCAAATCTTGGGCAAAGTATGGACTATCATATATTGCTGGAAAGCCCAGGATGTCTACTTTCCAACGCCGTTGAGAGCGCGCCAATTGGGCTTTTGTAGCTCCAGAAAATCCACTTCAAGTGCAGGGAGGTCAGAATCCAACAGCATCTGCGGTCCTTTTTGGTCTCTGAATCAGATTTTTGCTCAGGTCCCTCAATTTCAGCCAGAAAATACCTAAAATCACAGAAAAACACACAAACTCATAGTAAAGTCCAGAAAAGTGAATTTTAACTAAAAACTAATAAAAAATACTAAAAACTAACTAGATCATACTAAAAACATACTAAAAACAATGCCAAAAAGCGTACAAATTATCCGCTCATCAGTCCTCATGCATGATCCGAAAAAACAACTCATCAGGAAAGCAAATGTTATTATTTGCCATATGAATGATGGCTGAAATACTTTATCTTGGGCCAGTTTTCTATTAAACTTCAACATTAAGCCCATATCAAATCAAAGATCCAATGCTTGGTTCGAAACATAATAAAAGAAAGCAAATTGGCTCTATGTTTCCAACAAATTCCATGTCTTATTGAGGGATGGATTTCAAAATTTAATTTACTAGCATTGGAAACATAAATGAGAGAGAGAGAGAGAGAGAGAGTATGAGTGACATGATTGATTTGATTAATGCAGCACGCCACTCAAGCAAGGAAAGTAAAAGCAATCCCATTAATTTGTTTCATTTCAATTAATTGCTTTTACTTTAACTCTACATTCTCTCTCATCTTTCCTTCTTCTCTTTCGGTCTTTACCCAGCAACCATGGAAGCTACACCTACTCACCGAAAAGAAGATGGAGCACGTCTCAAGACCATCATGATGATTGCTAAAAAATATATCAAAATAAAAGTATGCTGTGACTGAGATTTTCACCAAAAATAGTAAGATTTGGTGAGGTAATCTCGAGCTCTTCATACCCAAAAAGAAAGAAGGAGATTTGGCCAGCAAGAAGGAGATTCTTGGAGGCATGGCTTGTCTCTGATTCTGCTCAACCACCACAGGAAGTAGCTAGAGTGGCGAAGTGATGGAAGAGGCAGAGATTGGAGTAGATGAAGTAATCATCATCATGAAGTATCAAGGGCCAGAAATCCATCTTGGAGAGCAAGCCAAGGATGGAGAGCTCGAATTGATGAAGAGTGATGACCAAGGAAGAACTAGAGGTATTTGCATGTTGGATTTTGCATGGGTTACCTTCTCTCTCTCTCTTTGGCCGAACCGGTTTTGTGTGAAGGAAAAGAAGTTAAGCTTGGTTTTGGTTTCAACTGTGAAGGCTTCTCCTCTATATAAAAGGGGTGAACAGTCACGGATTGATTCAAGGAGTTAGAAGTAAGCAGTGAGAGTGCAAGGCACATGATTCTCATAGCTACCTAAGCTTACAGATTTTCTTCTCCTTCAATGTATTCTGTTTTATATTTTTCTATTTAATTTTGTCATGTCTTGACTCTCATGGAAAAAGGTAAACAGTGAGGTTTGTATAAAAAAAGCCATAGAGCAGAAAAAGGCAGAGAATGCAAAATTAAAAGAAAAAGTCATAGATGTCATTAGAGTTCCTTTGTTCATCTATGTTGTGTTTCATGATTCTGTGGGAATCCCCTTGTAAGTTGGGTTAGCACTTTACAGATTGTAATCTGGATGATTATAGTGAAATTCCATCATTGTTGTGATGGAGACTGGATGTAGGCTGCATTGCACTTAGCAGCTAAACCAGGATATATCTGGGTGTAATTTTCTCTCTCTACTACTCCATTTCTGTTTCTGTTGCACAGGAGATAAAACCAAAAATATCTCGTGTCAAGTGACGAGACAAAAAATAAAAGTCTCGTGGCTAGGGACGAGACAAAAACAGAAAAGTCTCCTCAAAGACCAGAAAATATAATCAAGTAAAAAAGAAGCTAAGATTCAACCCCCTTCTCTTAGCCACTGAAACCATCAATCTCTAATAATTTTATTTATTATTATTATTATTATTATTATTATTATTGAGTGAACATAATATACTTTTTATATTATAAATACATACATAAACATCTGATTAATAAATTTATTATTATTTTAATCCAAAAAATTATGGTACAAAGTAAAAATTTAGAGATATTTTTGTATATTAATTTTTTTAAATTAAACTATTCATTTTTAAATTTTTTAAAAACTAATTTGAGTAATTACTCTTAATATAAAATATATACCGAAAAAGTTAAATAATATATTATACATAAATATATAATAATTAAATTTTAATGTATAAATAATATTTTTATTTTATTATATATAATTCTTATATTTTTTATTTCAGCATAACCAAATCCTTATTTTCTTAGTTATCAACTTTTTTTTGGTTAGACAGACACTTGTCAACCTTTTTAACAAAGAAATTAATGTTTTCATTATGATTGAGATTTTCAAATGGTATCACTTAAAAATTATTAAAATATAAAATAAAATTCTACGATTAAATAAAATATTTAACTAAATTCAACTAAATTATTATAACTGTTATTATATCACGTGTCTTCTTTTTTTTTGTTCTTCTCCTTCTTTTAATCTTCTTACTATTTACATCTCTGTCATTATTGCTTCTTCTTTTCTTTTTTTTTTATTGTCGTCACTACTATCACCATCAGTCCATCACTACCTCTTTCTCCTCCTTATTCATTTTGCATTTGATTTCTTTTTTCATTCGTTTTCCTCTTTTTTCTTGTCTATCATCATCATTATTGATATCGTTATGTTATCGTTATTATCGTTGTCTTCTTCTTATACATAAATAATATTGTTCATTCTCTTTCGAATTTTCGCACTTATTCTACTTATTTTTGTTAGATTATCTACTAACTTTTCTCACTTATTTTCTTTTTTTTATCAAAATTTGTAAATCTGCAACTAAAGTCTTTATTAAATAAATTTTTAGTTTTATCATATCATTTAATTAAAAATTTCAGTGTTAGAGTAAAAATATTTCAGTGTTATTTTTTAAAAATTTATATGTTATTCTATATATCAGATACATTGTCTTTTTTTATACATAAATATTATTGTTCATTCTCTTTTGAATTTTTGTGCTTATTTTGGTCAATTTTATTGTATTATTTATAGAAAAAAATACAAAAATAATAGTAACAATAAAAAAATAATAATAAAAAAATGCAAAAAAGAAAAAGAAAAACATAAAAAAAAGGATATAAATATTCACCGTTCACATTAATGACCAAAAAGTTAAAGCGTGTATTATACTTTTAATTACTAATAAAATTAATTTTTATTAAACTTAAATTAACTTAATTGTTAAGAAGGCTTAAATATGTAGTAAGATTATAAAATATAACTGAAAGCAAGTCGTGTCCTCTTTTTTGTTTTCATATTGCATTACACAAAATATAGTATAACATTAAAATTTATCTTATTGTGTACTGTCAGATCTTATATTATTAGCTCTTATTGTGTCAAATCATATACTAATATACTATTATGTTTGTTAATTTACTTGTCCCAATGCAATTTGTTTTTCAACTTATTTAGCTAAAAAGTCGGAAGAAAAAATAACTAACCAAAAGCGAAACTTTTAAGGAAAAAAACAAGGAATATTTGCACATAGGCTCAATTTTGTAGTTATGGAAGTCATTAGTATGCTTTTTCCGACTATGAAAATAAGGAGTAATAGACGAAAAGGTAGGACAGCTTTATATTATTTTTAAGTGAAAAAATTTGGAGGGTTCGAATTTGTTGTTAAGCAAAAATAAAGAAACAAGTCGGAGGGTACGACTTGTTGATGGCTGGAATTTGTATATATATATATATATATATATATATATAGAGGTGAATTCTATCCTACCTCCTCTGAAACAACATGTAAGTTACCCTTCATGATGTGTTACACTTTAATTGGTCAGTATCTTAACTATAGTTAGATTATTTTATAATTTATGGTTTGAAATGGGTAATGATATAATTTCTTAAAATATTAAAACTTCACTCTCATTAATTGAAGCATATCTTCACTCCTCCATTCTTTTTTTATCATGTAACTTCGGTCCTTCCAGGTGGTGACAAGAAGCAGCACCTAGGTCGTTGCGATCTACTGCCTTCTCACGCAATCTCTTTCTTCAATAGATCATTCCTTAACGACGTTGTTGAATTTCCATTGCCTGTTTTTTCCCGTCATCGCTATCTCCAGTCGTCTTCACTATATCCTTCTTTTTGCTGTGGATCACTTCTTACCAACATAACTAAGGGGATGCTCCGATAAAGACGCATAAAACGTCTTTTTTTTAAAGATATTTTTTAATAATTAAAATTTAATATATATAATCACTTAAACTGTATTATTTTTGTCAAAATTAGGTTAGACAAATTAATTTGACCGAAAAATAGTGAATTAAATTTTGAATCGGTCTAAATTAATATTATTTTTTATAAAAAATTACTACAATACCCCTATTATATAAAATGATTAAAATACTTTTATTATATATATTAATTTTGAGAATCCTAAATTCTAGTCATTTTCTTCTCTGTCGTGTCGTTATAGGGTTAGAATTTAAAATTTTTAAAATTACTATATATAAAATAGGGATATTTTAGTTGTGTTTTATAATAAGGATATTGTATTAATTTTTTATAAAAAATATTAATTTATATCAGTTTAAAATTTGATTTATTAATTTTTTTACTAAACTGATTTGTACAATCTAATTTTAATAAAAATAATATAATTTAATTAAATTTTAATTGATTATATGTATTAAATTTTAATTTTTAAAAAACATCTTTAAAAAAAGACGTTTTTGACATCTTTATCTAAGTGACTCCCCATAATTAATAGTTAGTTTAGTTATTAAATTTTTTCATTAAAAAATATATTTTTATTTAATTACATGATGAAATATATATTAATAGGTAAAATATAATATAATAAAATAAATCTATTTAAAATACTTAAAAGTATAATTAAAATCGTGAACATATAAATATAATAATAAATTTGTATTCTAAACAAGTAAACATATTTATTTATCATACATAAATTATTTAAAAATAGATATATTATTAAAATTAATAATACAAATTTAAAATGATAAAATCCAATTTTTTACCGTATTCTTTTTATAGTATTTTTATTCTTTTAATTTTTAATTTATTAGTATTTTATTATTTAATTAATAATTAAAAAATATTTTTATGAGAAATTATTTTTTGTATTATTTTAAAGAAGAGACCAATACAACAGTTAAAAAAAACCTAAAAATGATATTTTAACTAAAAAGTATTTAATATTAAAATTTTTAAATACAAAAATAAATTATATAAATATTTAAGAGATAGAGAAAAAATACATGCCTAAAATAAATAAAACAGATAAAATGAGAGTACTCATGAGAAATAATGAATTATTTTTGTCTGTTTTATTTATTTTAGACATACTCACGAGAAATAAAGAATTATTTTTATCTATTTTATTTATTTTAGACATGTATTTCATATTTATATCTTAAATATCTATACAATTTACTTTTGTATTTAAAATTTTTAATATTAACTATTTTTTATTTAAAATGTCATTTTTACATTATTTTTTAAACTGTTATATTGGTCTCTTCTTTTAAGATAATACAAAAAATGATTTTTCATGAAAATAATTTGTTTAATTATTAATTAAATAATAAAGTACTAATAAATTAAAAATTAAAAGAATAAAATACTATAAAAAAATATTTGTGAGAAAGTCGAATTTTATCATTTTAAACTTGTGTTATTAATTTTAACAGTTTATTTCTTTTTTTAAATAATTTATGTATGATAAAAGAAATGTTTACTTGTTTAGAGTACAAATTTTATTATTATATTTGTATATTCCTGATTTTAATTATATTTTTAAATACTCTAAATAGATTTATTTTATTATATTATATTTGACATATGAATATATGTTCCATCATGTAATTAAATAAAGATATATTTTTTAATGATAAAATTTAATAACCAAACTAATCATTCTAGGACAAAAAGAGGGATTGAGGGAGAGGACCAGGAGATGACATTCGCGCTGGCCATGTTGGAAAGGACGGCAAAGTTACGAAAGAAGGAAATTCAACGACGTCGTTAAGGATGATACACTGAAGAAAGAGAAGAAATTGCGTAATAGAGCAGTAGATGACGACTGTCGCTTTTTGTCACAAACGTCGACGACATGCTTGGAAGGATTTGAAGCTACGTGGTGAAAAAATAATGGAGGAGTTGGAAGGGTGCTTCAACGGGAATGGAGTTTTTGATAATTATACTATTACTCATCTCAAATAGTAATTATAAAATAATTTAACCATGGTTAAGATAATGACCAATTAGAGTGTAACACATCATGAAGGGTAACTTACATGTTATTTTAGAGGGGGTAGGATAGAATTCACCATATATATATATATATATATATATATATATATATATATATATATATATATATATATATATATATATTATCAAGCTGAAAATGAAATTGTAGGATTCGAGTTTTCTTTTTTAATATTAATTTGAATCTGCCAATAGTAAACAAGGTCTGATTTAGGGTTATTGAAAATATAAAGGGATAAGTATTGTTTTGGTCTCTCACGTTGAGGGTCGGAATCGAATCCGTCCCTGATCTAATTTTCGATTTAGAATTGTACTTAACGTTTTTTTCGTATTAAAATTGTCCTTTTTATTTTTTTGGACAAAAATACCCTCTCCCTTTCCCCTTTCCCATCCCCCACCCCCACACCCGGTCTCCCCTTCCCGCCTCCCCCTCTCCTCCCCCCACCACCAACCCCACCCCCATTCCCGGGTCTCCCTTCCCCCCTCCCCCTCCCCCTCCCCCGCGTGTTTTTTTCTTTAAATTTTATAATTTTTATTGAAGTAAGGGTAGTTTAGGAATAAAATTAAAAATTTTATTAAAAAGGACGATTTTAATACGAAAAAAACGTTAAAGACGATTCTAAATCGAAAATTAGATCAGGGACGGGTTCGATTCTAACCCTCAACATGAGGGACCAAAACAATACTTATCCCAAATATAAAAGTCTGCAACTCATTCAACAGTCTCAGATTCCGTATTTTTCTTCAAGCTCGTCTTCTTCCTCTGGTTCTCTGCATTTGTATTTTTCTCCTTCATGGTATGTAATCCAAAAATTTGTTAGTGTGGTTTCTGTTATTATTTAGTAGAGTGAGAAAAATGAATAATAGAGTACTTTTGAAAGTGTATTATTTTGGATGATAGAGTACAAAAATAATACCCATTTCTATTCATCTTCTAACAATAACAACAACAATAATAAACTTTCTAACAATAATAATTTTAATTATAAAATATTAAAAAAATAAAAAAAACCTACATCTGGTAAAAATGATAATAATTCCTAAATCAATTTCTAACCACAACAATAATAATTAACCACCTAACAATAATAATTATAATTACGAAATATAAAAAAATTTAAAAAAAAACTTACATATTTTGGATGACTGAGATAATGTATAACATAAAATTCAGGACGATCAACATCTCTAAAATTTTTTTCTTTGGCATCTTCAGTTTGCTATCACCATGCAAGCTTGGAGGGTGGAAAAAGGAAGAAGACGAACTGGTAATGGGTGTTGTTTGGAAAGAGTAAAGTGAAAACAGATAGTGAGTGTGGGGGTTTGTTCGGTGGGTCGTGTACCGGACGGTTCGGGATGATCTTTGTACGAGTAGGTGGGGTGTGATGCAGAAGGAGTCGTGAGGGTTAAACGGGAAACCGACGTTCCGAGCTCTTGGCAGAGAAGGGGGGTGCCACCTGCAATGACACTCCGACGCTTAAGTCAGTCAAATGTGCAGGCAAAAAAGGGGGTAAGGCGGTATGTGACGTACCTTGGGGGAAGGGTAGGTCCTTCCCCATTTATACCGTGTCAGAGGTGGGCCCTGCAAGGACAGGCCCACCTTCCTCGAGACCTCCCTTGCACAGCTGTAGCGGAGCTGTCAGGGACGTGTGTCCGGGTCGATGATTGGGCGCCTTGCTCCTAACCGTTCAGGTCGGGTGGTGCCCGGGTCGGGCCGGCCCACATTCAGTTTGGGCCAGGCCGTACCAGTGCCTCCGATGTGCCAGCAACGACCGTAGGGATCGTTGGTGGCGTGTCCTCTCTCCTTTCGTTCGTTGTCGCCAGGTCAGACGTCCGTGGGGGGACGTGCCTCTTGCGCGCGTCTATTCATTACTGGAACGGCCGCTTGTTGCCTCGTTTTTTGCGCGAAGCATTAAATGTTCATAATGGGCTGAAAAATCCTGTGTGCAAAGACTATTTTGCCCTTAGGCCTTTCGCGCTTCCTGGGTGGCAGTTTTAAACAGTTTTTGCTTTGGTTTTTTCCTTTACACTCTCGTTCCTACTATCTCCTTCTTCTTTACCCAGAAAATCTCAGAACTTTCTTCTAGCATCCTCGTGCATCTTTCCTTCTTCCTTCTCACTTTTTCGCAACCGATTCAGGTAATCTTAAATCCTTTCTCTCTTCCGCTTTAATGTTTTCTTGCATGTCTATTGTGTGCACTTGTTGCATTTTGATTTTCGTAGGATAGACATCTTTTTAATGTCAAGCAGGGTGTGTTAGGGGGTTACTGTTCCGAGGGTTACCTGAAACTGTAGGTCGATCTCGGATGAGATCGTCTGTTTTGGTGGGAACCGACGTGTCCGGCAGGTGGGTATCGGCCGGAGCTGGTGTGTCTGACCTGTTGGACTTGGTGGTGGTGCTGATCCTTCGTCCCCGGAGGGTGGGGGGTACCTGCAAGAGACTCCGATGCTTAAGTTAGCAAGGGTATTAAGCAGGTATTGAGTAAAATCAGAGTATGAGTTATACCTGGGTGCTCCAGTGTATTTATAATGGTGAGATGTGGCCTCCTGCGGATAAGATAAGTTAGTTATCTTATCTTATCTTTATCTTATCTTTAAGTGAGGTCATCTTTAAGGGAACCGCCTTTATCTCTATGGGCTTGGACTGCCCTTGGATTTGGGGCGCGTTCCTCTATTTGGGCCCTTCGTCCGGGCTTTCCTGTGACTTGGCCGAGCTCTTTGAGGAGAGGTCGGATTGTCCTGACCTGAAGAGGTCGGTCGCTTTGTCTGTAGAACATCCCGGATCGGACAGCTCGATCCAGGGTTTGAATAGTGCCCCTGCTTGAGCTTTGTCTTCTTTTTTCGAGGCCGAGTCTTTTGACTTCGGTCCTTTCTTCAGTGAAGTCAAACTCAAGCATTTTGTCGATTCCTTTCTCTGTAGAGTCCCTTTTTTTTTGAATGTAGAACGTTTTCCTCTAAAAGCGCGCGCTTTTTGTATTAGCGCTTTTTTTTGGGAACGCAAGTAGTTTTAATATCCGCATTTAATTGGCATTAATTGCCCCATTCTCTCTTGGCTTTTATTTTGAATCTCTTAATCAAAAAATGGTTTCTTTTCTTCACTTTTTCTTCGTAACTCCTCCCTTTTCTCTCTCATTTTCTGTTTCTTGCCTAGAGCTTTGTAATTTCTTCTTTGTGACGTCTGTTCTGCTACTGCGTTTTCGGAAGAGGGCTGATTTCACATTTTCTCCTTCTGTCTTTGCATTCTTCCACTTTGAGGGGGTGGCTTTGTTGCTTCTGCTCTTCAGCTTTCTTCGAGGTTTTTCTTCTATTCTCCAGGTTAGTCCCATTTCGTGTTTCCTCGTTTATTTCTGATTTTTGTGATGGATTTTTCCTTTTGATATTCCTTTTGGAGAAAGTTTAGATCTTTCTGTTTTTATCGTGCTTGACTTGTTGCATGCTATGGTTTTTTCTCTTTTTCGGTGCGAATCTTTTGTTTGCTTGAATCTTTTGTCTTTTGCATGTTGCCACTGTTTCTGTTTGTGCCTTGGATGATTGATTTGATTTTGAAAAGTTTGTGCCTTTGCTGTTTTTCATTGGCCTTTTTGGTGTTCTGGTGAACTGTAGCAGTAGTGTTGGTAAACTGTAGGAGCAATGCTTTTCCTGATAAACTGTAGAAGAGTGGATTTTTTGCGTTTTTGGCTTCCTTTGCTTTCTTTTCTGGACTTTATTCTGATGAGTGCCGAGATGTAGATTATAGAAATGATTTTGAGGACCCTTCTTGTTTACTGCCTCCAAGGGATGCTCCAAGACTTCTTCTCTTGAGTCTTGGGGTTTTTCCCTTTTTGGTTAATCCGTCCGTTTGAGATGTTTTGACCCATGTCCGAGATGTTTTTAAGTAATCCACTCTTCTTTTCTTTTTGTAGGATTTAGTTGGCCTCATGTATTCCCGAAATAACGTTGTAGAGATGCCTTCCCAGGTTCCTGCGGGTATGGCAGATTGGGTGGACTCCATGGTTCTCCTGTGTGTTTCGCTGGCTGATTCTGAGTTTTGTGCTCAGCTTAGGCAATTTCATAGTGTCTGTAGTAATTCTGGTGATGAGAAGAACTATGAACTTGTCCCTCCTTCTTCTGACGAGAGAGTCTGTTTTTCAACTCGGGTTGTTGATGGTCGCCCTTTCTTTTATGTTTATGACTTTTTCTTTGGTCCGCTGGGTATTACTCTTCCTTTTACTCAATTTGAAACCGACCTGTTATGGTCTTGTAATATTGCCCCCTCTCAATTTCACCCTAATTCCTGGGGTTTTATAAAGATTTTTCAATTTTTGTGCAATGGTTTTGGTATCCCTGCTTCCCAATCTCTCTTTTTCTATCTGTTTGTCTTGACTAAGCCCGGAGTGGTAAAAAAGAAGGCAGCTTGGGTCTCCTTTTGCTCTTCCCAAGGAAAGAAGGTCTTTTCCATATTTGACGAGTCATTCCGTGATTTTAAAAACTACTTTTTCAAGGTTCGGGCTGTTGAAGGAGCTCGGCCCTTTTTTCTGGACGAAAATGATGAGCCTGCCTTTCCCCTGGAATGGCAAAAAGATGTGAGGGTCTCCAGGTATTCTTGGGACATGTTGGATGAGGCTGAGCGGGCTGGGGAGGGGTCCTCCCAAGTGCACGAGAAGCCATCAGTGCCGAGTTCCCCCATAGTGAAAAAAGCGATTCCGACACCTCGGGTCCGCTTGGTGGATCCTCCTACTTCTGCCGTTCCATCTGCTGCCCCTCCAAGTAAGAAGCAAAAGACAGTTGAACCCTTCGACCTTAATGCCCCTGACTTCAATGCCATCGAGTTCATAGATCAACAAATTGGGCCCTATGGTACCCTTTCGATGGACGATGTGTCCATCCTCCATCATTTGGAATTTATGGCCCGGAATCACGTGCAGATGGTGTTTATGGCGGCCGCTATACATCGGACTGCTCAAAGTCTCCCTCTTCATGCCACCAAGGCATTTATGGAGGACGCAAAGCAAGAGTTTGACCGGATGAAGGGGCTGAAGGAGGAGCTCGAATTAAAGGTGACCAAGTTAGAGAAGGATCTAGAGAATGAGAAGGCGAGTTCCCTTTCATTGGCGGCTTCTTTGAGGTTGGCCGAGGACACAGCCCTGATGCATAAAGATAGTTATGTTACAACTTATCGAGAGGTGATGCGTCTGAGGGGGGAGTTGGACAGTGCTCGGGAGGATTATTCTGAGCTCCAAGGTCATCTTGTCGGCAGCGTGACTGCTGCTTACGAGAACTTGAAGGAGCAAGTTCGGGTCATTGCTCCCGAGGCCGATCTCACCCTTTTCAGTTTAGACAATGTTGTCAGAGATGGCAAGATTGTCCCTGATGACGAGGGTGATGATGATGCTGATCCTCCTCCTGTGTCCTCTGCCAAAGTGTCGACTACCTCTGCTCCTCCGGTTGCACCTGATTCAGACTGTCAAGTTCTAAACCGGGAGGATGGAACTATAGATGCCGTGCCTATTCAGACTCGTCCTCCTTCTTCTTGTCCTGATACTGCCAAGGATGCTCCTGATGTTTGCTGATCTTTTTTCTGGATTCTCATGTTAGTTGGCCCGGCTTGTGGGCTCTTAAAACTTTTTATTTATTTGCTGACGTTTTCTGGTTGTTTTGTCTGGCAACCTTTTTGAAAAACAAAAGTAGCTCGTTATCCTTTTTTGATGGCCTCCGAGGCTTTAAAACTTTGTAGATCATATCAAGGTTTTTGATATTTTTTTCTGTTTTCTGAGAATGTTGGACCTTGCAGTTTGACCTTTTTGGATTGCCTCGTGCTTATCATTTGTAGCTTGGATCCTCTGTAATTGTGTGGATCCGACTTGTTTTCTTGTTTTTGTAGGTATTTTTGGTGTTTCTCCAACCGATTTCTTTGCGTTGATTCTCTTTATTTCTGTAATCCTCTTTCCTGGATCTTTATCAGATCTCTTTCAGGGATTACTTGTATTAACTTTTCAGTAGTAGGAGTCCGACTTTGTTGTGTCGGTCTCCTTTAAGTTATTTTTCGTAGTCCTCTTTCTTGGATCTTTGTCAGATCTCTTTCAGGGACTACTTGTATAACTTTTTAGTGATAAAAGTCTGACTTGGTTGTGTCGGTCTCCTTTAAGTTATTTTTCGTAGTCCTCTTTCTTGGATCTTTGTCAGATCTCTTTCAGGGACTACTTGTATAACTTTTTAGTGATAGGAGTCCGACTTGGTTGTGTCGGTCTCCTTTAAGTTATTTTTCGTAGTCCTCTTTCTTGGATCTTTGTCAGATCTCTTTCAGGGACTACTTGTATAACTTTTTAGTGATAGGAGTCCGACTTGGTTGTGTCGGTCTCCTTTAAGTTATTTTTCGTAGTCCTCTTTCTTGGATCTTTGTCAGATCTCTTTCAGGGATTACTTATATAACTTTTTAGTTTTGGGCTGACTTTGTTATGTCAGGCCCTTCTAAGTTAAAGTAATCCTCTTTAATAGGGTTGGCCAGACCTCTTTCCAGGATTTACTTATAACTTGGGTTGACTTGGTCCGACTTCTGAACATCGGCCAGTCTTTAAGTTATTATATTAGCTATCCGTAAGACCTTGTCAGGTTCTTTTTGGATTTGCTTTCGATAACTTCTTACATTATTCTGTGTTCATCTTTGCCGATTTGTAGAAAATGGTTGGCGTCTTTAGATCGTCTTTTGGGTTAATCGCGTTTTCACCTTTATCGGACGATTGTCTTTATCGTGGTCGCATAGTGAATTTATTTTTCACTTTCTGCCGACCTGTTGCTTTATAATCGGACGATGAATACATCAGATTAATGCGTCTTGGAATTTTGTAGAATATCTAAGTAAACTTTATTCAAAGAAAAAATGCAAATATATACATGTGGGATTTTCCTTGTCCTTTTAAGTCGGGTATGATCTAGGTCTCTACATGGTGCCTCATTAAAAAACCTTTTCAGGAAAAAGAGCGCATCCATTTAGTGAGATCCTTTACCATTTCTAACTGTAGTACCTTCTTAGGTTACAGGCGTGCCATGATCGATGAAGCTCTCGTCCATCAAGCTCGGACAGTCTGTAGTAGCCCTTCCCCAGTACTTCAATGACTCGGTAGGGTCCTTTCCAGTTTGCTGCCAGCTTTCCTTCTCCGGGTCGAGCTGTTCCAATGTCATTTCTGATTAGGATGAGATCATTCTCTGCAAAACTTCTCGGCGCTACTTTTAGATTATATCTGGAGGCCATTCGTTGTTTTAGAGCTTCTTCCCTGATCCGAGCTCTTTCTTGGATTTCGGGTAACAAGTCGAGCTCTTCTCTCTGAAGTTGGGAGTTTGCTCGTTCATTGTAGTGGACTACTCGGGGAGATCCTTCTTCGATTTCTATTGGAATCATTGCCTCCGCTCCGTATGCCAGTCGGAATGGTGATTCGTTTGTAGTAGAATGGGGGGTTGTTCGATACGCTCATAGGACTTGTGGGAGTTCCTCGGCCCAAGCTCCTTTTGCTTCTTGTAGCCTCCGCTTTAGTCCGGCCAATATGACTTTGTTGGCCACTTCAGCTTGTCCATTGGCTTGGGGATGTTCGACGGAGGTGAACTGGTATTTTATGTTCAAGTCGGCCACCAATTTTCTGAAGCCTGCCTTTGTAAATTGGGTACCGTTGTTCGTGGTGATGGAGTATGGTACCCCGAATCTCGTAATGATGTTCCTATATAGGAATTTTCGACTTCTTTGAGCGGTGGCGTTGGCCAGGGGTTCTGCCTCGATCCATTTTGTGAAATAGTCTACTCCTACTATGAGGAATTTTACTTGTCCCGATCCCTGTGGGAAGGGTCCGAGAAGGTCGAGTCCCCATTTCGCAAATGGCCAGGGTGAGGTCACGCTGATGAGTTTTTCTGGTGGGGCAATGTGAAAGTTGGCATGCTTCTGGCATGGTGGACATGTCCTTACAAATTCTGTAGCCTCCTTTTGTAGAGTTGGCCAATAGAATCCTGCCCGGAGTATCTTTTTGGTGAGAGCTCGCGCTCCGAGATGATTACCACAAATGCCGCTGTGTACTTCCTCCAAGACTTCCTTTGTGTTGGAAGTTGCATTTTAGTAAAGGTGTTGATATCCCTCTTTTATACAGCGTGTTGTTTATGATAGTGTAGTACTGTGCCTCCCTTTTCAGCCTCTTTGCCTCATTTTTATCTGTAGGGAGTTCTTCTGTTTTGAGGTAGTTTATTATGGGGGTCATCCATCCTTGGTCCTGGCCTGTTATGGCTAGGATTCTTTCTTCTTCTGCTATTGACGGGTTCTGTAGTACCTCCTGGATGAGGCTTCTGTTGTTGCCCCCTGGTTTGGTGCTGGCTAATTTTGAAAGGGCGTCAGCTCGGGCATTTTGCTCACGAGGTATGTGGTGGATCCTATATTTCCCAAGTTGTCCGAGATGTTCTTTGGTTTTATCCAAATATTTTTTCATGGTCGGATCTTTGGCTTGGTAGTTTCCTGTTATTTGTGAGGTGATGACTTGTGAGTCACTGTAGATGTTGAGTTTCCGAGCTCCAACCTCCCTAGCCAGCTTCAGACCAGCTAATAGTGCTTCGTATTCTGCCTGGTTGTTTGAGGCCAGGAATCTGAATTTAAGAGAGAGCTCAGGTTGAGTTCCTTGGTTGCTTTCGATTATCACACCCGCACCGCTTCCTGTTTTATTCGAGGATCCGTCCACGTATATGTTCCATTCTATGGGGATTTCTGGGATGTCTGTAAATTCTGCGATGAAGTCGGCCAGGTGTTGCGAATTGATTGCCGTACGCGCCTCGTATTGGAGGTCGAATTTGGACAACTCGATTGCCCATTGTAGGATTCTTCCTGCTAGATCTGTTTTCTGTAATATCCCTTTTATGGGTTGGTTGGTTCGAACTTTAATGGTATGCGCTTGGAAATATGGGCGAAGCCGCCGGGATGTGAGGATCAGAGCGTAGGCAAACTTTTCTATTTTCTGGTAGTTCAGCTCAGATCCCTGTAGTGCTTTGCTAATGAAGTAGACGGGTTGTTGCCCATGTTCGTCTTCTCTGACTAGTGCTGAAGCTATTGCCCGGCTCCCTACTGCGAGATATAATATGAGCGGTTCTCCTTCTCGTGGCCGAGATAGGATAGGTGGCCGTCCTAAGAACTCCTTGAAGTCTAGGAAGGCTTGCTCACATTCTGTCGTCCATTCGAACTGTTTTCCCTTTCTTAAAGTAGCATAGAAGGGAAGAGATCTTATCGCAGCTCCTGCTAAGAATCGGGATAGAGCGGCCAACCTCCCGTTGAGTTGTTGTACTTCTTTGATACAGGTTGGGCTCTTCATGTTGAGTATGGCTCGACACTTGTCTGGATTTGCTTCAATCCCCCTTTGTGTGAGCATGAAGCCCAAGAATTTGCCGGCTTCTACTGCGAAGGTGCATTTTGCGGGATTGAGCCGCATGTTATGTTTCCTGATAGTGTAAAACACTTGAGTCAGGTCGGATAACAATGTATCTTCGCTTTGTGTCTTTATCAACATATCGTCTACATAAACTTCCATGTTTTTTCCGATGTGATCTGAGAAAACTTTATTCATTAGCCTTTGATAAGTAGCTCCTGCGTTCTTGAGACCGAAAGGCATCACGATGTAACAGTAGTTTGCTTTCGGTGTTAGGAATGAGGTTTTTTCTTGATCTGGTGGATACATGGGGATTTGGTTGTACCCTGAATATGCGTCCATGAATGAGAGATACTTATATCCTGATGAAGCATCCACTAGAGCGTCGATGCTTGGGAGTGGGTAGGGGTCCTTTGGGCAGGCTTTGTTGAGGTCGGTGTAGTCGGTGCACATTCGCCATTTCCCATTTGACTTTTTCACCAAGACGACGTTTGCTAGCCATAGTGGATATTTGACTTCCCTTATGAACCCGGCCTCAAGTAGCGCTTGTACTTGTTCTTCTACAGCCTGAGCTCGTTCTGGTCCAAGTTTTCTTCGTCTTTGTTGTACCGGCCGAGATCCCGGATAGAATGCCAATTTGTGGCTCATTAGTTCGGGATCAATACCTGGCATGTCGGCAGCTTTCCATGCGAAGAGATCAACATTATCTCGTAGGAACCGTATTAGTGATTCCTTTGTGTCTCCTTTCAGGATCGTGCCAATATTAGTTGTTTTATCCGAGGTGTCTCCGATTTGGACTCTTTCTACTTCTCCTTCGGGTTGTGGTCGGAATTCTTCTCGCCTCTGAACTCCACCGAGCTCGATTATGTGGAACTCTCCTCCTTCACCTCGGAGTTTTAGGCTTTCGTTATAACAGCGACGTGCCATCTTTTGATCAGCCTTTATCGTAGCTATCCCTTCCGCAGTTGGGAATTTCATACATAGATGTGGGGTTGAAACTATTGCGCCGAGTTGATTTAACGTCGTCCGACCTATTAAGGCATTGTAGGCTGAGCTTACATCAACCACGATGTAGTCTATCTTGAGTGTTCTGGATTGGTTCCCCTTTCCGAAGGTTGTCTGCAGCGATACATATCCCAGCGGTTGAACTGGGGCATCTCCTAGTCCGAACAGGCTGTTCGGGTATGCTTTTAGCTATTTTTCTTCTAGACCGAGTTTGTCAAAGGCAGTTTTGAATAAGATGTCGGCAGAGCTTCCCTGGTCAATTAATGTACGATGAAGGTTGGCGTTTGCCAGTATGATCGTAATGACCATGGGGTCGTCGTGTCCCGAGATGATTCTGGATGCGTCTTCCTTGGTAAACGTGATTGCTGGGATGTCTGGGGCTTCCTTTTTTCCTTCGACGTGGTATACTTCTTTGAGGTGTCGCTTTCGGGATGATTTGGAGATTCCTCCTCCAGCAAATCCGCCGTGTATTACGTGAACGTGTCTTTCCAGTGTGCGAGGTGATCGTTCAGATCGTCCAACATCCTCATCCCTTCTTCTTTTTCTTGGTTCGTCATCCCGATTAGCCAAAAACCGATCTAGCTTTCCTTCTCTTACTAGTTTTTCTATGACGTTTTTCAAGTCGAAGCATTCGTTAGTGGAATGCCCTCGAAGTCGGTGATACTCACAGTATTCATTCCGATTTCCTCCTCCTCTTTTGCCTTAAAGTGGCCGAGCTGGAGGGATTTTCTCCGTATGCCAGACTTCTTTGTAAACATCTACCAAGGATACCTTAAGAGGAGTATAGTTATGATATTTTTTGATTTTCTCTCCGGAGCGATCTTCCTTTTTCTTGGATTCTTTATCTCGGTAGGCAGAACCAAACCTTGAGGTTTCGCCAAGTCGAGAATTTTCCTCCATGTTGATGTATTTCTGTGCCCGTTCTTGTACTTCGTCTAAGGATGTAGGGTATTTCTTTGATATAGATTGGCTAAATGGTCCTTCTCGTAGGCCATTTATAAGGCCCATAATGGCAGCTTCTGTTGGTAGACTTTGTATGTCCATGCATGTTTTGTTGAATCTTTCCATGTAGCTACGAAGGCTCTCCCGATCTCCTTGCTTGATCCCTAGTAGGCTAGGTGCGTGTTTGGCTTTGTCCTTTTGTATGGAGAATCGGGCCAGGAACTTCTTGGCCAGGTCGTCGAAACTCGAGATGGATTTTGGAGGTAGGTTGTCAAACCATTTAATGGCTGTTTTGGTGAGAGTTGTTGGAAAGGCTTTGTAGTGAACTGCATCTGAGGCATCTGTGAGGTACATTCTACTTCTGAAGTTGCTAAGATGATGATTGGGGTCCGAGGTGCCGTCATATAGAGCCATATCCGGAAGCTTGAAATCTTTTGGAATTTTGATCTCTGGTGAATGGATCTTGATTTTTCTGAGAGCTATCCTTTGCGGATGATCGAGTAGCTTTAGTTTTGAGATCGGCTTCGAGTTTTACAAGCTTATCTTCTAGTTCTCTGCGCCACCTTATCTCCCGGCGTAGATCTTCTTCCTTTTCACGTCGATGTTGGGCTTCTTTCTCAAGTTGCTCCAATCGATTTTGAAGTGCTTCTATTACTCCTGGATTCGATGAATTTTTGTCTCCATTGGTTTCTAGAGTATCTTTGAGTATTGTGTCCGCATTTTTATGCGGCGTTCTGTCTTCCAAACCTGAATCGTGGTCGTTGTCATGGTCATCTGCCATGTCAATGGGATGACTTCCAGGTCCCCGGCAACGGCGCCAATGTTCCGAGGGTTACCTGAAACTGTAGGTCGATCTCGGATGAGATCGTCTATTTTGGTGGGAACCGACGTGTCCGGCAGGTGGGTATCGGCCGGAGTTGGTGTGTCCGACCTGTTGGACTTGGTGGTAGTGCTGATCCTTCGTCCCCGGAGGGTGGGGGTTACCTGCAAGAGACTCCGATGCTTAAGTTAGCAAGGGTATTAAGTAGGTATTGAGTAAAATCAGAGTATGAGTTATACCTGGGTGTTCCAGTGTATTTATAATGGTGAGATGTGGCCTCCTGCGGATAAGATAAGTTAGTTATCTTATCTTATCTTTATCTTATCTTTAAGTGAGGTCATCTTTAAGGGAACCGGCTTTATCTCTACGGGCTTGGACTGCCCTTGGATTTGGGGCGCGTTCCTCTATTTGGGCCCTTCGTCCGGGCTTTCCTGTGACTTGGCCGAGCTCTTTGAGGAGAGGTCGGATTGTCCTGACCTGAAGAGGTCGGTCGCTTTGTCTGTAGAACATCGCGGATCGGACAGCTCGATCCAGGGTATGAACAGTGCCCCTGCTTAAGCTCGGTCTTCTTTTTTTGAGGCCGAGTCTTTTGACTTCGGTCCTTTCTTCAGTGAAGTCGAACTCAAGCATTTTGTCGATTCCTCTCTCTTCAGTGAAGTCCTTTCAGGTAATCTTAGATCCTTTCTCTCTTCCGCTTTAATGTTTTCTTGCATGTCTATTGTGTGCACTTGTTGCATTTTGATTTTCGTAGGATAGACATCTTTTTAATGTCAAGCAGGGTGTGTTAGGGGGGTTACCATTCTGGGATAGGCTTCATTTGATGTTGACTTCAGGCATGTTTTGTTCGGGTTGTAGGGTAGACGTAGTTTCTGGGTTTCTTTCGGGTTCCCGACCTCATAGACTAACCGAGTGGTGCCCCCACTGTAGGTATGCCTCGTGTGGTCGCTCGGGCTTCCACCTTCGACGTGGGTTATGACCCGTACGCCTGGGTGGTCTCCGACCTCAGGGATTTCCCAAACCAAATGGGTGAGGAGGAGCTCACCGATGAGGAGGCTAACTATGACGTGTACGTCCTTGCTCCTCATGAGCGATTGTATGAGCTCAACTTCCATGCTCCCCGGGTCCCCAATTGGATTTGGTTTTATAAGGCCATGTTCACTCAAGTGGGAGTTCACATTCCCCTCTCCGCCTTCCAAATGGGACTCTTAAGCCAGATTTCCGTGGTGCCGTCGCAGCTGCATCCGAACAGTTGGGCGTCGATTTGCTGTTTCGAGATGGTATGCGAGTACCTAAAGCTGCCGGCGTCTGTTGATGTCTTCCTTTTTTTCTTCAACCTTACGAACCCTTCTAATGAGGGGAAAGCGAAGAAGGGGTTTATGTCCTTCCGATCTGCCCAGGGGCGGAGGATATTTGGTTTGTTCGAGGACTCTTACCATGGGTTCAAGGATAAATACTTCAAGGTTCACCCGGTCATGGGTCATCACCCCTTCTGGTTGTCATTAGAGAGAGAACGCCTGATCCCGACGTATTGGAGTTTCGGGGCGGGCTCCAATACTTTCATTAAGGTTACCTACAAGGGGATGTCGGCTGTGGATCGGAAGATAGCCGACGTGTAAATCCCCACCTCCTCATGGGTAGTCGGGAGGTCGCCCGAGATTATATTTGTGAGTCGCCTATGTCGTGTTTGTATTTTGAATGGTTGTGTGTTTTGTCTTAGTATGCTGGTTACTGATTTGTTCATTTCTTGTTTGCAGTGGGGATGTCTGCTGAAGTGACCGGCCTCGAGAATTTGTACAAGACTTTCCTGGAGGGTAATCAGCGGCGCCTCCCGAGGACGAGGGGACACAGACGGCACCCACGCCCCCTGTTTCGAGGGTCACCTGAAACTGTAGGTCGATCTTGGATGAGACCTTCTGTGTTGGTCGGAGCCGACGTGTCCGACAGGTTTACAGCGGCCGGAGCTGGTGTGTCCGACTTGTTGGACTTGGTGGTGATGCTGATCCTTCGTCCCCAAAGGGTGGGGGGTACCTGCAAGGGACTCCGATGCTTAAGTTAGCAAGGGTATTAAGCAGGTATTGAGTGGAATCAGAGTATGAGTTATACCTGGGTGCTCCAGTGTATTTATAATGGTGAGATGTGGCCTCCTTCGGATAAGATAAGTTAGTTATCTAATCTTATCTTTATCTTATCTTTAAGCGAGGTCATCTTTAAGGGAACCGCCCTTATCCCTATGGGCTTTGGGCTGCCCTTGGATTTGGGGCGCGTTCCTCTATTTGGGCCCTTCATTTGGGCTTTTCTGTGACTTGGCCGAGCTCTTTGAGGAGAGGTCGGGTTGTCCTGACCTGAAGAGGTCGGTCGCTTTGTCTGTCGAACATCCCGGGTCGGACAGCTCGACCCAGGGTATGAACAGTGCCCCTGCTTGAGCTCGGTTTTTTTTGTTAAGGTCGAGTTTTTGAATTCGGTCCTTTCATGATGAAGCCGAACTCAAACATTTTGTCGATTTCTTCTTTTTGTAGAATCTTTTGAATGTAGAACGTTTCCTCTAAAGGCGCGTGCTTTTATATTGGCGTTTGGTGTTTCTGGAGCTTCTTGTTTTCGCCTGGAGTTTCACGTTTCTCCCTGCGACATTTGCTCATTGTTTCGCATTTCTTTGCGAGAAGGTGTTCCCAGATTTCCATCTTCAGTTTCTTTGAAGCTTGCTGCTTTTTCAGGTTGGTATTAACTTTCTTGCTTCTTTCGCGGCTTTACTTTTCATTTTTTTGGTGAAGCTTTGATTTTGCATGTTTGAAAGTTTGAACCTTTTCATGATCTTGTTTGTTTGTCGTTGTAAACGTGTTTTCCTTGGCTTTCTTGCGTGCGCTCTTTTGACATTTTTGTCGAAGCTTTCTAGGGTTTTGTTGTTGCTTCTGATAGAGAATCTGCATCTTGTTCCTTGCTTTGCTTGATCGTTTTTGTTTCTGCTTTTGAGAAAGTTCATACCTTTAGCAATTTGGCGCGTTTTGACGTTCTGGGAATGCTTTTTGTTTGGTACACTGTGATGACTTATGCTTCTGAAAATGCTTGCTTGTTTTAGGTCTTTTTCTTGTTTGAAAAATGCTGGGATGCGAACTTCACACTATTTTTCTGGAAACCTTGCCTTTTTACTGCCTCCAAAGGATGCCCCAGGACTTTGGTTTTTGAGTCTTGGGGTTTTACTTTTCTTGCTTTTCATTGCCTGAGAAGTATTGACCGAGTTGTTTTCTCCTTTGTCCGAGATGTTTGTAGTAACCTCATTTTCTTTTCTTACTTGTAGGATTTAGTTGGCCTCATGTCTTCTCGCAATAACATTGTAGAGATGTCTTCCAGAGTTCCCGAGGGGATGTCTGATTGGCTGGACTCCCTCGTTTTGTTGTGTGTTTCCGTTGTGGACGCTGAATTTTGCACAGAGCTGAGGAAGCGTCATAGGATTTGTGGTAACAATGCTCGTAGGGGGGATTACGAGCTTGTTGCTCCTGATTCTGATGAGAGGGTTTGCTTTCCGACTTCCATTGAGAGGGAGCGTCCCTTCTTTTATGCCTATGAATACTTTTTCAGCCAGTTGAATGTTACTTTTCCTTTTACTGCTTTTGAAACCGACCTGTTGTGGTCGTGTAATATTGCTCCATCCCAGCTTCACCCCAATTCCTAGGGTTTTATTAAAATTTTTCAACTTCTTTGCCGTGAACTAGATGTAACACCTTCCCAGACTCTGTTTCTTTATTTGTTTGTTTCTGCCAAGCCCGGCGGTTCTTCAAAAAAGAAGGCTTCCTGGGTTTCCTTCAGGTCCGCCCAGGGCCACAAAGTTTTTGCTATGTATGATGAGTCCTTTAAGGATTTCAAGAATTACTTCTTTAAGGTTCGTGCTGTCGAGGGGGCCCGCCCCTTTTTTCTTGACAAAAATGATGAGCCTTCTTTTCCTCTAGAGTGGCAGAGGGATGTGAGAGTGTCTCGTTATACTTGGGAGATGCTTGATGATGTTGAGCATGCTTTTGTTGATGTTCTTGAGGATCTATGGGGGAAACCGCCCCATCTTGATACAAAAAGGTTTTTGAATGACCCATCCCTGGCTCGGACTGTTTTGGGTATTTGTCTGACTTGTTTCTATACTTATTTCCTTTTTCTTCCTCTTTTGTAGCTCTTTGTCGTGACTGTTTTTGTGTTTTGTAGAGATGTCAAAGAATAATGACTCTATGAAGGCCTTCAAAAGGGCAAAGAAGGCAACTGCTGCTCTGAACATCTCGGCCAAGGTGGCCGGCGAGGGATCTTCACTGGTCCCCCTGAAGCCCCCGGTGCCGAGTTCCCTTGGGCCGAGGAAAGTAATTCCTACTCCCCAGTTTCATCAGGTCGATCCTCCTCAAACTTCCGCTGCTGCTTCTGGTGCCCCACCTTTGAAAAAGCAAAAAACATCCGAGCCCTTTAACTTGGATGCTCCAGACTTTGATGCCATTGAATTTGTTGACTAGCAAATTGCCCCCTATGGTGGGCTTTCCATGGACGACGTGTCTCTGTTAAAGCATTTGTATTTTATTACCCAAAATAGTGTGAAGATGGCCCATATGGGCGCAGCTATTTTTCGAATAATTCAGGGGATTCCGGTTCATGCTACCAAATCTTTTATGGAGGAGGCCAAGTCAGAGTTTGATCGAATCAAGGGTCTGAAGGAGGAGTTGGAAGTGAAGTTGGCCAAGGTGGAGAAGGAACTGGAGGGTGAGAAGGCCAGCTCTATTGCCTTTGTTGCTCCTGATGCCGACTTGACTCTTATCAGCCTGGATAACGTCGTGAGAGATGGTAAGATTGTCCCTGATGACCAGGATGATGAAGAGATTGATCCTCCCCCAGTGCCTTCTCTCAAGGTGTCGACCTCCTCTGTTCCTCCCGTTACATCCGATCCAGATTGCCAGATTCTGAACCGGGATGATGGAACCGTAGATGCCGTGCCCCTTCAGACTCGTCCTCCTTCTCCTCATACTGATGCTGCCGGGAAAGCTCCCGATCTTTAGCTGATCTTTTTCTGGATATTTGGTGTAAATAGCCCGGTTTGTGGGCTCTTTTTTTTTTTAACTTTGTTTTGTTTTACGCTTCTAGTTGTCTGTCTTGCAACTCTTTTTTTTGAAAAACAAAAGTAGCTTCCGAGGTTGGTTTTGTGATGACCTCTTGAAGCTTTTATCGTTTTATGCATGGTATCTGTTGAAATTTTGTTGTTCTGGCCTCTTTAGGTTGTTTGCGTGCTTTGTAGCTTGGATCCTTTTGAGGCCATGCCTGTGAGGGGTCCGACTTGTTTCTCGGTTTCCTCGCTTTTTAGCGTCTTATGACCGATTTCTTTATGTTTTTCCCCCTCAAAAACTATTTTCGTGATCCCCTTTTCTGGGCCTTTTACTCGGTCTCTTTCAGGGATTATGTTGATAACTTTTTTAGTGGTAGGAGTCCGACTTGGTTATGTCGGTCTCCTTTAAGTTATTTTCCATAGTCCTCTTTTTTTGGATCTTTGTCAGATCTCTTTCAGGGATTACTTTGATAACTTTTTAATGGTAGGAGTCCGACTTGGTTATGTCGGTCTCCTTTAAGTTATTTCTATAATCCTCTTTCTTGGATCTTTGTTAGATCTCTTTCAGGGACTACTTGTATTACTTTTTAGTTTTGGGCTGACTTTGTTATGTCATGCCCTTTTAAGTTAAAGTAATCCTCTTTAATAGGGTTGGCCAGACCTCTTTCCAGGGTTTACTTATAACTTGGGTTGACTTGGTCCGATTTCTGAACGTCGGCCAGTCTTTTAAGTTATTATATTAGCTATCCGTAAGACCTCGTCAGGTTCTTTTTTTGGATTGCTTTCGATAACTTCTTACATTATTCTGTGTTCATCTTTGCCGATTTGTAGAAAATGGTTGGCGTCTTTAGATCGTCTTTTGGGTGAATCGCGTTTTCACCTTTATCGGACGATTGTCTTTATCGTGGTCGCGCAGTGAATTTGTTTTTCACTTTCTGCCGACCTGTTGCTTTATAATCGGACGATGAATGCTTCAGATTAATGCGTCTTGGAATCTTTGTAGAATATCTAAATAAACTTTATTCAAAGAAAAATACAAATATGTACATGTGGAAATTTCCTTGTTCCTAGGTCTCGACATGGTGCCTCATTAAAAAACCTTTTCAGGAAAAAGAGCGCATCCATTTAGTGAGATCCTTTACCTTTTCTAGCTATAGTACCTTCTTAGGTTGCAGGCGTGCCAAGACCGAGGAAGCTCTCGTCCATCAAGCTCGGACAGTCTGTAGTAGCCCTTCCCTAGTACTTCAATGACTCGGTAGGGTCCTTTCCAGTTTGCTGCCAGCTTTCCTTATCCGGGTCGAGTTGTTCCAATGTCATTTCTGATTAGGATGAGATCATTCTCTGCAAAATTTCTCGGCACTACCTTTTGATTATATCTGGAAGCCATTCGTTGTTTTAGAGCTTCTTCCCTGATCCGAGCTCTTTCTTGGATTTAGGGTAACAAGTCGAGCTCTTCTCTTTGAAGTTGGGAGTTTGCTTGTTCATTGTAGTGGACTACTCGGGGAGATCCTTCTTCGATTTCTATTGGAATCATTGCCTCCACTCCGTATGCTAGTCGGAATGGTGATTCGTTTGTAGTAGAATGGGGTGTTGTTCGATATGCCCATAGGACTTGTGGAAGTTCCTCGGCCCAAGCTCCCTTTGCTTCTTGTAGCCTCCGCTTTAATCCGGCCATTATGACTTTGTTGGCCGCCTCGGCTTGTCCATTGGATTGGGGATGTTCGACGGAGGTGAACTAGTGTTTTATGTTCAAGTCGGCCACCAGTTTTCTGAAGCCTGCCTCTGTAAATTGGGTACCGTTGTCCATGGTGATGGAGTATGGTACCCCGAACCTCGTAATAATGTTCTTATATAGGAATTTTTGACTTCTTTGAGCGGTGGCGTTGGCTAGGGGTTCTGCCTCGATCCATTTTGTGAAATAGTCTACTCCTACTATAAGGATTTTTACTTGTCCCGATCCCTGTGAGAAGGGTCCGAGTAGGTCGAGTCCCCATTTCGCAAATGGCCAGGGTGAGGTCACGCTGATGAGCTTTTCTGGTGGGGCAATATGAAAGTTGGCATGCTTCTGGCATGGTGGACATGTCCTTACAAATTCTGTAGCCTCATTTTGTAGAGTTGGCCAATAGAACCCCGCCCGAAGTACCTTTTTGGTGAGAGCTTGTGCTCCAAGATGATTTCCACAAATGCCACTGTGTACTTCTTCCAAGACTTCCTTTGTGTTGGAAGTTGGTACGCATTTTAGTAAAGGTGTCGATATCCCTCTTTTGTACAGCGTGTTGTTTATGATAGTGTAGTACTGTGCCTCCCTTTTCAGCCTCTTTGCCTCCTTTTCATCTGTAGGAAGTTCTTCTGTTTTGAGGTAGTTTATTATGGGGGTCATCCATCCTTGATCCTGACCTATTATGGCTAGGATTCTTTCTTCTTCCGCTATTGACGGGTTATGTAATACCTCCTGGATGAGGCTTCTGTTGTTGCCCCCTGGTTTGGTGCTGGCTAATTTTGAAAGGGCGTCAGCTCGGGCATTTTGCTCGCGAGGTATGTGGTGGATCCTATATTCCCCGAGTTGTCCGAGCTGTTCTTTGGTTTTATCCAAATATTTTTTCATGGTCGGATCTTTGGCTTGGTAGTTTCTTGTGATTTGTGAGGTGATGACTTGTGAGTCACTGTAGATGTTGAGCTTCCGAGTTCCAACCTCCCTAGCCAGCTTCAGACCAGCTAATAGTGCTTCGTATTCTGCCTGGTTGTTTGAGGCTGGGAATCCGAATTTAAGGGAGAGCTCCAGTTGAGTTCCTTGGTTGTTCTCAACTATCACACCCGCACCGCTTCCTGTTTTATTCGAGGATCCGTCTACGTATATGTTCCATTCTATGGGGATTTTTGGGATGTCTATAAATTCTGCGATGAAGTCGGCCAGGTATTGCGATTTGATTGCTGTACGCGCCTCGTATTGGAGGTCGAATTCGGACAACTCGATTGCCCATTGTAGGATTCTTCCTGCTAGATCTATTTTCTGTAATATCCCTTTTAGGGGTTGGTTGGTTCGAACTTTAATGGTATGCGCTTGGAAATATGGGCGAAGCCGCCGGGATGTGAGGATCAGAGCGTAGGCAAACTTTTCTATTTTCCGGTAGTTCAGCTCGGATCCCTGTAGCGCTTTGCTAATGAAGTAGATGGGCTTTTGCCCATGTTTGTCTTCTCTGACTAGTGCTGAGGCTATTGCCCAGCTCCCTACTGCGAGATATAATATGAGCGGTTCTCCTTCTCGTGGCCGAGATAGGATAGGTGGCCGTCCTAAGAACTCCTTGAAGTCTAGGAAGGCTTGCTCACATTCTGTCGTCCATTCGAACTGTTTTCCCTTTCTTAAAGTAGCATAGAAGGGAAGAGATCTTATCGCAGCTCCTGCTAAGAATCGGGATAGAGCGGCCAACCTCCCGTTGAGTTGTTGTACTTCTTTGATACAGGTTGGGCTCTTCATGTTGAGTATGGCTCGACACTTGTCTGGATTTGCTTCAATCCCCCTTTGTGTGAGCATGAAGCCCAAGAATTTGCCGGCTTCTACTGATAATGTAAAACACTTGAGTCAGGTCGGATAACAATGTATCTTCGCTTTGTGTTTTTATCAACATATCGTCTACATAAACTTCCATGATTTTTCTGATGTGATCTGAGAAAATTTTATTCATTAGCCTTTGGTAAGTAGCTCCTGTGTTCTTGAGACCGAAAGGCATCACGATGTAACAGTAGTTTGCTTTCGGTGGACGGAACGAGGTTTTTTCTTGATCTGGTGGATACATGGGGATTTGGTTGTACCCTGAATATGCGTCCATGAATGAGAGATACTTATATCCTGATGAAGCATCCACTAGAGCGTCGATGCTTGGGAGTGGGTAGGGGTCTTTTGGGCAGGCTTTGTTGAGGTCGGTGTAGTCGGTGCACATTCGCCACTTCCCATTTGACTTTTTCACCAAGACGACGTTTGCTAGCCATTGTGGATATTTGACTTCCCTTATGAACCCGGCCTCAAGTAGCGCTTGTACTTGTTCTTCTACAGCCTGAGCTCGTTCTGGTCCGAGTTTTCTTCGTCTTTGCTGTATCGGTCGGGATCCCGGATAGACTGCCAATTTGTGGCTCATTAGCTTGGGATCAATACCTGGCATGTCGGCAGTTTTCCATGCGAAGAGATCAACATTAACTCGTAGGAACCGTATTAGTGATTCCTTTATGTCTCCTTTCAGGGTCGTGCCAATATTAGTTGTTTTATCCGAAGTGTCTCCGATTTGGATTTTTTCTACTTCCCCTTCGGGTTGTGGTCGAAATTCTTCTCGCCTCTGAACTCCACCGAGCTCGATTGTGTGAAACTCTCCTCCTTCACCTCGGAGGTTTAGGCTTTCGTTATAACAGCGACGTGCCATTTTTTGATCTGCCTTTATCGTAGCTATCCCTTCCGCAGTTGGGAATTTCATACATAGATGTGGGGTTGAAACTATTGCGCCGAGTTGATTTAATGTCGTCCGACCTATTAAGGCATTGTAGGCTGAGCTTACGTCGACCACGATGTAGTCTATCTTGAGTGTTCTGGATTGGTTCCCCTTTCCGAAGGTTGTATGCAGCGATACGTATCCCAATGGTTGAACTGGGGCATCTCCTAGTCCGAACAGGCTGTTCGGGTATGCTCTTAGCTCTTTTTCGTCTAGACCGAGTTTGTCGAAGGCAGTTTTGAATAAGATGTCGGCAGAGCTTCCCTGGTCAATTAATGTACGGTGAAGGTTGGCGTTTGCCAGTATGATCGTAATGACCATGGGGTCGTCGTGTCCCGAGATGATTCCGGATGCGTCTTCCTTGGTAAACGTGATTGCTGGGATGTCTGGGGCTTCCTTTTTCCCTTCGACGTGGTACACTTCTTTGAGGTGTCGCTTTCGGGATGATTTGGAGATTCCTCCTCCGGCAAATCCGCCGTGTATTACGTGAACGTGTCTTTCCGGTGTGCGAGGTGATCGTTCATATCGTCCAACATCCTCATCCCTTCTTCTTTTTCTTGGTTCGTCATCCCGATTGGCCAAAAACCGATCTAGCTTTCCCTCTCTTACTAGTTTTTCTATGACGTTTTTTAAGTCGAAGCATTCGTTGGTGGAATGTCCTCGAAGTCGGTGATACTCACAGTATTCATTCCGATTTCCTCCTCCTCTTTTGCCTTTAAGTGGCCGAGCTGGAGGGATTTTCTCTGTATGGCAGAATTCTTTGTAAACATCTACCAAGGATACCCTAAGAGGAGTATAGTTATGATATTTTTTATTTTCTCTCCGGAGCGATCTTCCTTTTTCTTGGATTCTTTATCTCGGTAGGCAGAGCCGAACCTTGAGGTTTCGCCAAGTCGAGAGTTTTCCTCCATGTTGATGTATTTTTGTGCCCGTTCTTGTACCTCGTCTAAGGATGTAGGGTATCTCTTTGATATAGATTTGCTAAATGGTCCTTCTTGTAGGCCATTTATAAGGCCCATAATGGCAGCCTCTGTTGGTAGACTTTGTATGTCCATGCATGTTTTGTTGAATCTTTCCATGTAGTTGCGAAGGCTCTCCCGATCTCCTTGCTTGATCCCTAGTAGGCTAGGTGCGTGTTTGGCTTTGTTCTTTTGTATGGAGAATCGGGCCAGGAACTTCTTGGCCAGATCGTCGAAACTCGAGATGGATTTTGGAGGTAGGTTGTCAAACCATTTAATGGCTGTCTTTGTGAGAGTTGTTGGAAAGGCTTTGCAGCGGACTACATCTGAGGCATCTGTGAGGTACATTCTACTTCTGAAGTTGCTGAAATGATGGTTGGGGTCCGAGGTGCCGTCATATAGAATCATATCCGGAAGCTTGAAATCTTTTGGAATTTTGGTCTTCATAATTTCTCTGGTGAATGGATCTTGATCTTTCTGAGAGTTATCTTCTGCGGATGATCGAGTAGCTTTGGTTTTAAGATCGGCCTCGAGTTTCACAAGCTTATCTTCCAGTTCTCTGCGCCGCCTTATCTCTCGGCGTAGATCTTCTTCCTTTTCACGTCGATGTTGGGTTTCTTTCTCGAGTTGCTCCAATCAATTTTGAAGTGCTTCTATTACTCCTGGATTTGATGAATTTTTGTCTCCATTGGTTTCTGGAGTATCTTTGAGTATTGTGTCCGCGTTTTTATGCGGCGTTCTGTCTTCCAAACCTGAATCGTGGCCGTTGTCGTGGTCATCTGCCATGTCAATGGGATGACTTCCAGGATCCCCGGCAACGGCGCCAATGTTCTGAGGGTCACCTGAAACTGTAGGTCGATCTTGGATGAGACCTTCTGTGTTGGTCGGAGCTGACGTGTCCGACAAGTGTACAGCGGCCGGAGCTGGTGTGTCTGACTTGTTGGACTTGGTGGTGATGCTGATCCTTCGTCCCCGGAGGGTGGGGGGTACCTGCAAGGGACTCCGATGCTTAAGTTAGCAAGGGTATTAAGCAGGTATTGAGTGGAATCAGAGTATGAGTTATACCTGGGTGCTCCAGTGTATTTATAATGGTGAGATGTGGCCTCCTTCGGATAAGATAAGTTAGTTATTTAATCTTATCTTTATCTTATCTTTAAGCGAGGTCATCTTTAAGGGAACCGCCCTTATCCCTATGGGCTTTGGGCTGCCCTTGGATTTGGGGCGCGTTCCTCTATTTGGGCCCTTAATTTGGTCTTTCCTGTGACTTGGCCGAGCTCTTTGAGGAGAGGTCGGGTTGTCCTGACCTGAAGAGGTCGGTCGCTTTGTCTGTCGAACATCCCGGGTCGGACAGCTCGACCCAGGGTATGAACACCCTCCGACATGGTCATGGCAGAAAAAATTGCCACTCCCACACCTGTATCTCCCATTCTCCAGGAAGTGGCTGTCCCCGGGCACTCGTCTTCCGTTCGTCGGGAGGTAGAGAAGGAGTTGAGAGTCATCCCCACTCCCAAGAGACAAAGGTCGCAGTCTAGCCCTAAGGGGGTCCTTACAGTTATGGAAAGGAACTTTGATGCCGGGTCGTTCATAGATGTCCAATTGCTTCCTGGCACGGAGGAACATTTGCATGGTACCGACCTCTCGGGGCAGGCACGATGGATGTACCGTACCCTCCTTCGTGGCGCGGCCATAGCTCGGAAGCCTGAGTTCGAGCTTTCGGGTATGGCCTCGCTTCGTCGGAAACTTGAGACCGCCGCTACAGCCAATAATAAGCTCAAGGCTCAAGTTGAAACACTTCAAGAGCAGCTGGCCGAGGCGAGGAATAAGCTTAACACTGCCAAGAAGAAGACTTCATCGGCTGAGGAGAAGTTGAAGATTGCCGACGCTTCTGTGTCCCGTCTGACGGAGCAAGAAATGACTTTAAAGAGCCAGTTAACTGTTGCACAAGGTCGGGTGGCCGTGTTGGAGAAAGAGCGGGATACAGCCATTGCAGTCGCTAAGACTGCTCAAGATGAGTCCGATGCGTTCAAGAGGAAGCACAAGGAAGTTAGAGAGCAAGGCAAGAATGCGATTTTCATGACCAAGGAGGCTCTCAAGGCTCAAGTGAAGATTATTGCTCCCGATTTCGACATATCGGCAATTGGTGTCTTCAAGACCATCAAGGACGGGAAGGTTGTTGATATGCCGAAGAAGTGATTTCCTGTAACTTTGTTTTTTGTAAACTTTTTCGTACCAAAATTTTTGCACCCGTTAGTGGTTCAGTTGGTTTGTAGATACATTTGTTTGCTTATTATGTTGGTTTCGTTTTTTGTTTGCCGGTTTACTCGCTTTACCGTTATGTTGGTATTTCTTTGAGGTCGAATTCTCTCTTTATTATGGCCGTTTGTTATGGCCTTGGCCTAGGGGGCTCCCGGGGTGATCAGTCCCGGGGCTGTGTATCATCGTGTCCTCTGGTTCGTATGGTGTGGGACTCGTTTGCACGATGAGTCGTCCAAGGAAAGTAAACAAAAGAGAACAAAAATATGGGCAAGTATAATTTAACCGGTAATCAAGCAAGTCTATAACCATAGCAAAGGTATTGTTACAAAGTAAACGACTTAGGAATAAAACCTCCTCAAGTTGTCTGCGTTCCATGTTCTTGGGATCTCCTTGCCATTGAGCTTTTCCAACATGTAGGCGCCCTTGCCGATCACCTCTTTAACTCTGTAGGGACCTTCCCATTTTGCCGCCAGTTTGCCTTCTCCAGGGGCCGATAAACCGATGTCGTTGCGTCTTAGGACGAGGTCGTTCTGTTCAAATTCTCTTTTGAGTATTTTGGTGTTATATCGCACGGTCGTCCTTTGCTTGAGTGCTGTTTCCGACAAGTGGGCCATCTCCCTTGCTTCGTCCACAAGATCCTTTTCCACAGCTTCCTCTACTCCCTTCAGGAGTAGCCACGGGCTCGGCTCACCGACTTCCACAGGTATTACTGCATCTAACCCGTACGTTAGTCGAAAAGGTGTTTCTCTAGTGGATGACTGCTTGGTTGTCCGGTAGGACCAGAGGACCGAGGCGAGCTCGTCGGCCCAAGCACCTTTTTTATTATCGAGCCGCTTCTTTAGCCCTAGTAGGATGATCTTGTTTGCAGATTCGACCTGGTCGTTTGTCTGAGGGTGCTCTACCGAGGAGAATTTTTGTTTTACGCCAAGGCCGGCGAGGAATTCAGTGAACTTCTTGTCGGTGAACTGCGTGCCGTTGTTCGAGACGACAGTTTCCGGAATGCCGAACCGGGTTATTACTTGCCTCTACATGAACTTCCTGCAGTTGGAAGAGGATATGCTGGCCAGTGGCTCGGCCTCTATCCACTTGGTGTAGTAGTCGATGGCGACTATGAGGTACTTGACCTGCCCCGGACCGAGTGGGAAAGGTCCCAAAAGGTCGACTCCCCATTGCGAGAAAGGTCGGGAGGTCGTTAACAGACTTAGTTCTGTAGCTGGTGCTTTGTGAAAGTTGGTGTTCTCTTGACACTTAACGCATTTTCTCACGAATTATTTAGAATCTGCCATCATCGTTGGCCAGTAATATCCTGCTCGGATTAGCTTCCTGGCTAGGGCTTTCCCCCTATATGGTGGTCGCAGCATCCTTCGTGGACTTCTCTGAGCACGTAGTCCGTCTGATCGGGATGTAGGCACTTCAGCAGGGGTTGGCTGAGTCCTTTTTTGAATAACTGTCCCTGAATGATAGCGTACTTGGCCGCCGCCCTTCTCAACGTTTAGCACCCTTTTCGTCGCTGGGGAGCTCGCCACTTTCCAAGAAACTGGTGATGGGATCTAGCAAGGAGGGGCTCAGCCTTGACAGGTGTAGGGTAACCGCTGGCTCCTTCATCATGCCCTGTATGAGAGATCGGTTGCCTTCTCCTGGTTTCGTGCTGGCCAACTTGGATAGGAGGTCTGCCCGCGTGTTCCTTTCTCTTGGAATGTGTCGGATCGTGACTTCCTCGAATGTTTTACTCAGTTCCTTGACTTTTTCCAAATATTTCTGTAATAGTGAGTCTCTGGCTTGGTAGCTTCCGTTTACTTGCGAGGTAACGACCTGTGAATCGCTGCATATCTCCAGCCTCGTCGCTCCGACTTCCTTTGCCAGGGCCAAGCCTCCCAGAAGAGTTTCGTATTCTGCTTGATTGTTCAAAATGGGGAACTAGAATCTGATTGATTACTCGTATACGACCCCAGCCGGGCTCTCGAGGATGATCCCGACTCCCCGGACGTCTGGTTGGAGGCCCCGTCAACATGGAGCCTCCACCGTGTGTCCGTCTCTTCGGTTGGATCTCCCCTTACTTCTACCAGAAAGTCTGCCATTTCTTGCGCCTTGATCGCATGCTGAAGTTCGTACCGTATGTCATATTGGGACAGCTCAACGGACTAAGTCATCATCCTTCCCGCTAAATCTGGTTTTTGGAGCACTTGTCGGATTCCTTGGTCCGTGCTGACGACAACCTGGTGGCCTTGGAAATATTGTTTTAATCTCCGAGAAGAGGTCAGGAGCGCCAGAGCTAACTTCTCCAGTTTGCTGTACCGCAGTTCCGCCCCTTGTAGGGCCCTGCTCACGAAATAGACTGGTTGTTGAGCCTTCTCCTCCTCTCATACCAAAACCGTTGCCAGGACTTCCCCGTTATGGCTAGGTACAGGTATAGTGGCTCTCCGACTTTGGGCTTTCCGAGTACCGGGGGTGTTGCTAGAATTTCTTTGAAGTGTCTAAACGCTTCCTCGCACGCAGGAGTCCATTCAAATGCTATTCCTTTCCTCATCAGGTTGAAGAAGGGTAGGGCCTTTGCTGCCGACGCTCCGAGGAAGCGGGATAATGAGGTGAGGCGACCAGCTAGTCTCTGAACATCCTTGACACAGCCCGGACTCTTCATTTGGAGTATTGCTTGGCATTTTTTGGGATTGGCTTCCACTCCTCTTTAGGTTATCATGAATCCTAGGAATTTTCCGGCCTCCATGGCAAAAGCGCATTTGAGGGGGTTGAGCCTCATGCCGTGTTGTTGGAGAGATGTAAACACACTTCCCAGGTCAGTCAGGAGGTCGTCAGGCTGTGTAGTCTTTGCGAGGATGTCGTCCACGTAGACTTCTACTGTCTTGCCTATGAGGCTTCCAAATATTTTGTTCATCAGCCTTTGGTATGTCGCCCCTACGTTTTTCAGCCCGAACGGCATCACCTTGTAGCAATAGGTCCCCCCGGGTGTTATGAATGCTGTTTTGTCCTCGTCGGATTGGTGCATCGGTATTTGGTTGTAGCCGGAATAGGCATCCATGAAGCTCAAATACCGGTATCCCGCCGCCGCGTCGACGAGCGCATCTATGTTGGGAAGGGGGAAACAGTCCTTGGGGCATGCTTTGTTGAGGTCGGAATAGTCCACGCACATTCTCTATTTGCCATTGTGCTTCTTTACCAGGACTACATTTGACAGCCAGGTCGAGTAGTCTAGTTCTCGTATAAAACCTGCTTCTAGGAGGCTGGCCGTCTACCTGGCCACCTCCTCTGCTCTTTCTTGGGACATCTTCCTCCTCCTTTGGGCCACTGGACGGGCGTCCGACTTGACGGCCAGGTGATGTGACATGACCCTGGGGTCTATGCCCGGCATATCGGCAGGTGTCCAAGTGAATAGGTCTCCATTGGCCCTAATCATCTCTACTAGAGGTTCTTTTAACTCATGTGGGAGGTTTCTATTAACAAACGTGAACTTTTCTTCCGTGTCACCGACCCTAAACTTTTCCAAGTCCCCCTCTGGTTCTGGTCTTGGCTTATCGTCGACTCTGGCATCTAAGTCAGCAAGAAACACTCCAGATGCTTCCTTAGACTTCTTCCTCAAGGAGAGGCTGGCGTTGTCGCAAGCGACTTCCGTTTCCAGATCTCCCCTTATGGATCCTACCGATCCATCATCAGCAACAAATTTCATGACCAGCAGCTTCGTGTTGATTACCGCCTCAACATCGTTAATCGTTTTTCTCCCCAGGATGATGTTGTAGGCAGTGGAGTCCCGTAGAACCACGAACTCGGCCATTATTGACCTCCGTCCTTGTCCTTGTCCCACGGAAGTCGGGAGGGATATTATCCTGTCCGGCTTAATGAAGTGGTCGCCTAACCCTATGACACCGTGCTGGTGAGTCGTGAGGTCGGCGTCCCGTAATCCCAGCGCATCGAACACGTTGCGGAACATAATGTTTGAGTCTGCCCCTGTGTCCACAAGGATTCGTTTGACGAGGTTGGTTCCCACCCTAGCCGTAATGACCATGGGTGGGTTCTCAGGGACCTCGTCGAACCAATGATCCTCTGGCCCGAAGGAAATAGTTGGGGACCTCTTGGAGCTTCGCGCCGGCGAGGAGGAAATTGCCAGGACTTTGGCGTCTTTCTTGTGCGCAGACCTCGACTTTGGCACTGTGTTTTTGGTGGTCACCACGTTTATTATGGTGAGGCCGTGATCGTCGTTTTCTGGTTCTTGCCGCCGTTTCGTCGATCGGGTCTTACCATCTTCATCGTGGTCGCGATGTCGTCTCTTCGGTTTCCTGATAAGGTGGGAGAATTCGGCCAGTTTACCGTCCCTGATTGCTTGTTCTAGCGCATCTTTCAGGTCGAAGCAGTCCTGTGTTTGGTGCCCATAGCCTTTATGGTAATCACAGTAGAGGCTCTTGTTCCCCCCTGTACGGTCTTTCAGAGGTCGGGGCTTCGTCAATATTCCCTTTTCGGCGATTTGCTGGTAAATTTCCACGATGGGGAGAGTGAGTAGGGTGTAGTTGGTGAATTTTCCTATCCGAGAAAACGGTCTGGGTGCCTTGCTCGGGCACCCGTCTCTGGCCTGCTCCTTTTGCCTTTCTCCGTTACCATGTTGCCTGGGTTGATTGTAGGAGGGCTGCCGTTTGTTGGCGGCCACGACTCGGCTGAGTTCCTCATCATTTATGTATTCCTTGGCTACGGTCTGGATCTCATGCATCGTCTAGACCGGTTTGGTGGTGAGATGTTTTCGGAAATCCTCATTAAGAAGGCCATTCGTCAGACAAAGGCTGGCCACAAAGTCGGTTAGTCCTTCGATTTCCAGGCATTCGTCGTTGAATCGAGCTAGATACTTCCTGGTCGTCTCCCCGGTGCGTTGGGTCACGCCGAGGAGATTGATTGGGTGCTTTGCCTTTGCGATTCTAGTAGTGAATTACGCCAAGAAGGCGTGGCTGATGTCCGAGAAGCCGGCTACAGAACCCTGCGGGAGGCTATTGAACCACCGTATCGCCGGGCCTGCCAAGGTGACCGGGAAAGCGCGGCACCTTACCTCGTCTCCCGCTCCTTCGAGGTTCATTCGGGCCTCGAAGGCTGTTAGGTGCTCTTGCGGGTCCTATGTCTCGTCATACCTCATGTCCGTTGGTTTGTCGAAGTGTCTCGGCCACCGGATCTTAAGGATGGAACGGTGGAATGGGGTGGCGCCCATGATGACGGGTTGCCGTGTTCTCTCGGACCCTCCTTCTCCGTTTTCGCGATCCCGTCGCATGACGCATGCCCGTTTGCCCCGAGCGTAAATGATTGTATCGTTTCGCCTCCTGGGGAGTTCCCGATCCTCCCGGCTACTTTCCGATTCTGATCTTGGTATAGAGATGCGCCGGGAGCGACTGCTTCGGTTGGAGGTTCTTCCCCGGCTCTCGGGGGACTGAGAGTAGTCAGGGTCTGAGGTCTGCTGACGATTCTCCTGATCTGCTAGTTGGCGCTCCAGGTTCTGCACCCTGTGGCGCAGCTCCTGCATTATCCTGGCGTTGTCACTGCTCGTTCCCCCGAAGGGCGCCTCTCTTGAGTTCTCGACTGGTTCCCGGTTCGTCGGGGAGGGGATCTTAATCTCTCACAGGGCGAGGCAACGGATGCCACCCCCTCGGGGGCCGCTGAGCGCCCAGGGTCCCCTGGACCCGGCACGATCTCCATTTAGCTTCGGTCACTCCCCACAGACGGCGCCAATGTTCGGTGGGTCGTGTACCGGACGGTTCGGGATGATCTTTGTACGAGTAGGTGGGGCGTGATGCAGAAAGAGTCGTTAGGGTGAAACGGGAAACCGACGTTCCGAGCTCTTGGTAGAGAAGGGGGGTGCCACCTGCAATGACACTCCGACACTCAAGTCAGTCGAATGTGGAGGCGAAAAACGGGGTAAGGCGGTATGTGACGTACCTTGGGGGAATGGTAGGTCCTTCCCCATTTATACCGTGTCAGAGGTGGGCCCTGCAAGGATAGGCACACCTTCCTCGAGACCTCCCTTGCACAGCTGTAGCGGAGCTGTCAGGGACGCATGTCCGGGTCGGCGATCGGGCGTCTTACTCCTAACCGTTCGGGTCGGGTGGTGCCCGGGTCAGGCCGGCCCACATTTAGTTTAGGCCAGGCCGTAACAGGCTTAATGTTGGGTAGGGCACCGTTGGGGGGAGCCAGCTGAGCGCGACAAGTGGTAGGGGAAGCACAAGTCAGAAGATCCGTTTTCTCACCTACAACACAGACCGTTCGAGTAGCATCATACAAGATACATGATCCGATTTATGGTTTAATTGACACCACACTCAGATAAAACACCCTTCTCCATAACAACATCCAACACATACTATACTTCCATATGAAAATTAAAAAGTGCACATAAGCTATTAGGCAGTAGAATTAGAAAAAATTGGGTTGCCCCAATAGAAGTTAAAACAAATATTTATTGCTTTAACATTTATTAATAAATATTACATGAGACTATAAAACCAACTAAAGTTCAAAGTGACATCTAATATTAGTATCATATACGAAAATTATTTCTGAGAGTCAAATTATATTAATTATATTTCTGAGATTAATTTGTATATTATGTTAATTAGTTTTTAACTTGTTTTTTATTAATGACATAAATTTTAATAACATGTGTCACATCATAATTTAATTACATATAATTATACTATGACGAATTGATTAATAACAAATAACATATTAATGTGGACGATTGTATAGTTGTACCACATATTATTATATTATTTATTTACGTATTAATTTGTGCTATTTGTCACAATATTATTTATTTACATGTTTTTATGTCATCTTTACGAATGCATTAAATTAATCATTATCTTTTTATTAATGACTTATTTTAGTTTTTGAAATTGAATGTCATGTACTAAATTAATCCTTGCATCAATTATTTCACATTTTTTTTATAAATTCAAAATTTTTAATAATTTTATACTAAATTCAATTTTATCTTTTTATATATTATTTAACTACAAGTAATTTTATAAATGTTTTTAAGATTTAATTTTTATTATTCAAAATTTTATTATAATAATTTAATACTAATAAATTAATAATATATAGTTATATTATTTAATAGAAGAATTATATGATTAATTAAAAATTATATTTTATATTTTAATAAAAATATGTATTTCATAGAAACTAAAAAAAACGTATATTTTAATTCATATTTTTTTATAAAATGCGTACTTTTGGATAAAAATTTATAGTGTTTTGACTAATTGTATAATTTTTTATTAAAATAATATACTTATAAATTATTATTTAATAAAATTTAAATTAGTAAACACTCGCATTATCTTTTAGTCAACCAGTAAAATAATTTTAACTTTTTGAAAATTTTTTGAATTTACTACCTAATATGTGTATCTTAATATTTTTTTTTCTTTTCGAAACTTTTCTTTAAAGTATTCCTTTTTTGTCAATTGTTTTTTTTTTCAATTTAATTAGATATTCTTTAAACTATTTTTTAATCTGTCTTTTATTATATTAATTTGAAAAAATAAAGCAAATATATTTAAATAAATTTAATATTTTTAATTTAAAATACAAATTTAAAAACAGCTTAAATAAATCTAAAAAAAATTTACTTTTAAATCTCCAAATCAATTTTAAACTTTTTAAACATTGGAATTGGCGTGTTGATTTTCGTTTGATTATGAATGGCAGATATTATGACAAAGATAGCGATGAAGTTACAACTTTCACATATGGAGCTTCTTTCACATTGAGAAGAGTTTAAGAATAATCTTAAACGTCCCTCTATTTAATCAATTTCTTGTTTTATTTGTTTTGTTTTTTTGTTTAATTTATTTCAGTCACCAAAAAAACCTTTTAAACATTAATACATCCTAAAATAAATTCTTAAATATCTCAAACAAATTTCACGTTAGTAAAATTTTTTACCCCATTTATTCTATAAAATCTAGACCTGCAACGTTTCACACTCCTTCTAGATGTTAATTGTGCTCATATTGTACCTGTACGTGGTGGTAACGATGATGAAAAACAAAAAAAATTCAAAGATGTTGTAAATTAAAATCCAAAAAGTAACTACTTTTTTTAAATGAAATGAGAAAAATATAACAATTTCAATTGGTAAAAAATATTACATAATGTGTTCTATTTTCCTATAAATTTAGAATATAAATCTATTAAAAATTATTATAATTAATAAATTAAATTTAAAAATTGATTAATAGATAATTATTAAAAGATGAATATTATTTTTCTTTATTTTTTACCTAAATAGACTAAAAAACATGCTACTTTAATGTAATTAACTAATACCGAAATCCATGGTTCGCATTAAGGCATGAAAAGAAATTTTTAGTAAATGAATATAATGCAGTAACAAAAATAAAGAAATAATATAGAGTAAACTATTACAATGATACTAAAAAATTTATGCTGAATATTTATTCTAGAAAATAAATTGTTTTAAATTTTTTTTATATCTTCTAAATATTTATTCAAATATATAAAAATTTAGATCAAATAGATAAGTTATATGCTAAATATAAATTTTTTTTGTCATTTATAAAAAAATATTTATTAGTTATTTTTATCCCATTTTTAAATCATATAAAAATTATTTTGTTAATAACATTTTTTAAAAACTTTTTTGTCAATAATTAAATCTTTCGAGTACAATCCAATAACATATTATAATATTTCTATCATGAATAATTAATTAAGTTGATGATGCATGAATAAAACTAAATAGCTATGTACCATTATTAGTTTTGCATAGAAATACAAAATCAATAATATATATTAAGAGGATGGTTTATTAGTTGTATAAAAAACTTGGTACTTTAATAAAAAATATTATATTTATAAAACACATAATATAAATTATGTTCATGGATAATCATATTGCAAATAAAGATATAAAATCTCAGAAGAAATGTACAATAATTATTATTGCATATATATATCACTTACTTAATTTAGTATTTATTAATTATTATAATAATTAATAAATATTAAATAAGATAAGTATTAACTTTTTTTGTTTTTTTTAATATTATCGATTTAAAAAATCTAATCGATGACTACATTGGTTGTAAATAAATTTCAATAGTAAATTTTATCTCATTGATTCATATAGTTATGACCCAACTCTTATAAATAATTTTTATTATAAGCGAGTCTTATTAGATTCATTTATATATAATTGGTTTTTCACTTCATCATTTATATTTTAAAAGTTTCAAAGTTTATTATATATGTCTTTAATTAAGAGTTATTTTTTTCATTGCTTTTCTTTGGAAATGAATTAATTTCAAGATTTAGTCAAATATAAAAAGCAAAACAAAATCTCAAAGTATATATTTGACTTAAAAGTAATCTTATTGAAATTTTTTTTACAAAAGCCTTAAAACTTTTTGAATAGTTACTTAAATTAGTCTCTAAAATTTTAAAATAGATCTTAAAATACACAAAATAGTCTCTAATATTTATTTTTATTAGATAATACAATTTTTTTCATTAGTCCCTAACAATAATGGCTAATGTGAAATATTAACTCGCACACGTTCACGTTAAGTGTTCACGTATACAAACTGGACAAATCAGTCTTTAAAGTGAAATACAAAATAGTCCTTGAAAAATTTTAAAAATATTAAAATAATCCCTAAAAAATTTTTAGAATTCCAAAACAACCCCTTCGAATATTTTTTATCTTTTTCGAAAGTCAATGTCTTATAATATTTTTATTAATCAAAATAATAAAATATTATAAAAAAATATATATAATAAATAAATAATACAAAAAATAATAAAATATAAATTAAAATATAATTTTATTCATTAACACTAAAATGTCATAGAAAATAATATATTTTTTTGTAACTATACAAAATAATATTATTTAATCATTAACATATGATACCTACATCGAGGTGATGTAAAAATTATAATATAACAACTAAATCTAAGAGGTAATTGCATTATAAAGACCATTCGTTAGATACATAAACTCCTAAGATATTGATACCAAATAAACTTAGAAAAATATTTATAGATAAAAAAATTATTTTTTTATATAACTGTTAATTATATTAATTATAGTAGCACAAATAGCTTTAATTGCAAGTCTATTTCATGCAACATTACAACCAGTAAATCCCAAAACTTTTGAAAAAACATGAACAAAATACTTGAATTTACTAAGACATGTCTTTTTCAAGTGTCGCAAACTATTAGGAGTTTTCACATTACATTGAAATTTTGTAATTGAGTGAAACTTACAAATTTAACTTCATAAATAACTTGGTTCACATTGTATGTAAGTTTTAAAGTGTTACTTTTATAAGTAGTTGCACAAATATTTTCAATTATTTATGTAAAATTTTTTTATGTTAAATAAAAATTTTTCATTAACTCAATCTCTTCTTCATCATTAAAAAATATTATAGAATATAGTACTTATAAATTAAATTAATATTTTATATGATAAAAAATAAGTACGAGTTTATTTAATTATTTTATATTTTTTTTTGAAAAACCTCAAAATTAATTTATAATTTAGAATTTGAAAATGCATAAATTTTGTTCGGTATATATGAATAATCAAATTTGAGATAAATAAATTAAAAATTTTAGAAACTAAATTTATCAATTTAAAAATAATTATATATAAATAATTTGAAGAAAATTATTTAAAATTTTTTAAAATTTTTTAGGAATTGTTTGAGATTTTTTTTAAATTTTTTTAGAATTGTTTTATTCTTTATTTTCGAGACTGATTTGTCCAGATTATATATGTAAACACTTAATGATTACGTGCGTGTGTGAGTTAACATTTTAAGTCAGTAATTACTGTTAATAATTAACAAAGAACTATATTGTCTAACAAAAGTAAATATTAAAAATTATTTTATGTATTTTAAAATTTAAAAGACTAAAATATTTAATTTTAAAAATTTTAAGAATTGATTTAGGTAATTATTCAAATTTTTTCTATATGTCAATTCCTTTTAAAGTAATAATTAAAAGGGAATTCCTTTTTTCTCTTTTTTTATATATGGTATATATTATTAACGTGTAAATGCTAATTATTATGAAATTAGTCAAGATAACAAGTTTATAATGATTTCGTTTCAAATTTTAGGAAGGAAAAAGAAAACAATATATATTCAACATGTTTATAAATAGCTTTAGATTTTTTTTAATTGTTCTTATAATTATAATTTTAAACATCATGTATTTTAGTTTGAGAAATACTATTTAGTCAATAACTCATTAGTCTTTAGTTATTCTTTAAATTAAAAAATTAATTATATTATGTATTAACAATCATGATACATAGACAAAAAAATAAATTAAATTAGTTATCTGTATATAATATATATTAAAATATAAAATACATATTAAAAATAAATTAAATAACACATATTTATATACAAATACATATTGTTTATTTTTAGAATGTACATACCTTTTTTATTTTTATAAATTTGACGTGGGCCAAACGTCGGTTCAAATTTTTTTTTAAAAAATGACTTCGTCGATAGTATAGTTCCAAATCAACAAATGACCTGTGTCAGAGTTTAAAAGATTGTCCCAATACAAATCAATAAAAACAAAAAATTTTAAATCCTGGATCGTCTCTCAAAGAAATTGCAGTAAAGTGTGGAAGGAGTAGTCACTCTTAAACCGGAAGCAAGCTCGACCGAAGAAGATAGAAAGAAAGTAGAGCTAAATGCCAAGGCTGTAAATCTACTCAACTATGCTATCAGCTTCGAGGAGTACCGACGGGTATCACGGTGCACAATGGTAAAGGAAATCTGGGACAAGTTGCAAATCACTCATGAAGGAACCACCATTGTAAAGAAGACTCGGATAGACATGTTAAACAGGGAGTATGAAATGTTTGCAATGAAGGAAGGAGAATCCATTGATGAACTGTTCGAACGGTTCAACACCATCATTGTTGGCTTGGATGCTATGGGAATAACACATTCCGATTCTGTGCTTGTGAGAAGAGTGCTGAGATGTCTCACTAAAGAGTGGGAAACAAAAGCTTTAATTATCTCTGAGAGCAGTAGCCTTGATTCTATGACATTTGATGATTTGAGAGGAAACCTTCTTGCTTTTGAAAATACTTATTTAAAAAAGGAGTCAAAAAAGAAAGAAATTACTTTTTCTTCTGTAACTAACCCCCTGGATGATGAATCCAGTGATAACTCTTCTGAAAATGAATTTGTGTTGTTTGCCAAAAATTCAGGAAAATAGTGAAGTTCAAAGGAAAAGGCAACAACTCAAGAAAAATGAAGAAAGACCTTAGCAAAGTAACTTGTTACAACTGCAAGGAAATGGGACACTTCAAATCTGGCTGTCCCAAGTTAAAGAAGGAGAAGAAGCAAAAAAGGGGGAAGAAGAAGGGTCTGATGGCATCATGGGAAGACTTGAAAAATGACTCAGACAGTGATGAAGAATCTGAGACCAAGTCACAGCCTTGTCTCATGGCAAATCATATAGATCAGGTATTCTTTCAAAACCCTGACACTAAAGACCTTCATCTTATGATAGATCACCTCTCTGAAAAAATAAGATGCTTTTTTCTTGATAATCAAGATCTTGAACAACAAATTACCATCCTTAAAGCTGAAAATAATTTTCTCAAAGAAAAGCTAAGGGAGGCCGAAACTACTTGTGATCTTGTGGAAGAAAATAAGCAGTTGAAAGCTCAACTTAGAAGTTGTGAAAGTGATCATTCGGTAGTTGCATATGTAAACTGTTTTAAGGAAAATGAAGAGTTGCTGAAAAAGGTTAAAAGTCTTGAAAATGACTTAGCCAAATTTACTCAAAGTTCTGAAAATTTAAATCAAATATTGGCTAGTCAAAAACCACTCTTTAATAAAGTTGGTTTGGGGTTTTATAAATCCGATAAGAAATCTTCCTTTAAAGATAGAGCTTCTTCATCCAATGACACAAGGTTTGAGGATCCCACCTACTTTAACAAAACAGCAACTCCAAGGTTTTGTAGGTTATGCAACCGAAGCGGTCATTTTCCCGTTCAGTGTTTCTTTAGTGAAAGAATGATTGGTGATAAAGTTTACAAAGTTATTTTTTATTACAATGATTTGGGACATAGGAGATGGTTTAACGTGAAAGGATCCAAGAATATTTGGATACCTAAGGTCACTTGAGCTTATTTTGCAGGTATGCCTAGCATCCAAGAGGAAGGAAAATATGTGGTACATGGATAGCAGATGCTCTAGGCATATGACCGGAAAGACAACCTTCTTCATAAAGCTTGATGAATATGATGGAGGACTTGTCACCTTCGGTGATGATGGTAAAGGAAAGATAGTGGCCGTTGGAAAAGTTGGTAAAAGCTTTTCATCTTGTATAAATGATGTTCTTCTTGTAAATAGTTTGAAACATAATTTACTTAGTGTAAGCCAATTATGTGATTTAGGATTCGAAGTGATTTTTAGAAAATTTGTGTGTTTGGTTGTTTGTGAAAAAACTGGGGATATTCTTTTTGAAGCCAAAAGATGCAACAATGTGTATGGATTAAATCTTGAAGACTTGAAAGAACAAAATGTAACATATTTTACATCTCTTGAATCTGAAAATGGCTATGGTATAGAAAGTTGGGTCATGCTAGCATGTACCAAATTTCTAAGCTAGTAAAGAAAAATCTGGTTAGAGGAATTCTTAAAATCAAATTTGATAAGGATCTTACTTGTGATGCTTGTCAATTTGGCAAACAAGTTAAATCCTCTTTTAAACTAAAAGATGGAATTTCAACCAAAAGGCCATTAGAGATATTACACATTGATCTTTTTGGTCCAACAAGAACTCAAAGTCTATGAGGTAAACACTATGGTTTGGTAGTGGTAGATGATTACTCTAGATTTGGTTGGGTACTTTTTCTTTCTCATAAAAATGATGCTTTCCATGCTTTCTCAACCCTTTATAAGAAAATTCAAAATAAAAAAGATTTAAAAGTGGCTCATTTGAGAAGTGATCACGGAAAAGAATTTGAAAACCAATACTTTGAAAAATTCTGTGATGACTTTGGAATTACTCATAATTTTTCATGCCCTAGAACACCTCAACAAAATGGGGTTGTTGAAAGAAGGAATAGAAGCCTTCAAAAGATGACTAGGACTATGTTATGTGAGAATGAAGTTCCTAAATTTCTATGGACTGAAGCTGTAAATACAACATGCTATATTTTGAATAGGACAATAATTAGAAAAGGGTTGAAAAGAACTCCTTATGAACTATGGAAAGGAACCCCTCCAAATCTTAAGTACTTTCATGTTTTTGGATGCAAATATTTTGTGCTTAACAACAAAGAAAATCTTGGTAAGTTTGATCCAAAATCTTATGAAGGAATGTTTGTTGGATACTCCACCACTAGCAAGGCCTATAGGATTTACCTTAAAGAACATAGGACCATAGAAGAATCCATACATGTTACTTTTTGTAATTTTAATTTAATTCCCAATACTGTGATAGATAATGATTCAGATTGTGAATGAGCTGGAACAAGCAAAGAGAATCTCAAGTCTGCCTAAATTGAAAAATCTGCCAGTCCAGATTTGTCTCATCAGATTGGAGGAGACATTTCCATTTTGTCTCCTGAGCCAACACGAGAAACTGAGACAGTGAGACCAACAGAAACTCATCAAAGCTCAACATCACAAAGGAAGCCTAGAGAATGGAAGTCCATGAGGGTTATCCTCATGACTTCATCATTGGTGATCCCTCTCAAGGAGTGACAACAAGATCCTCAACCAAAAGACAATCCGAACCAAGCAACTTTGCGCTCTTGTTACAAATGGAGCCCAACAATGTCAAACAAGATCTTGAAGATCCATCATGGGTGAAAGCCATGCAAGAGAAGCTTGCTCAATTCGACAAGAATGAGGTTTGGACACTAGTACCTCATCCGGATGGTAAGAAAGTTACGGGTACTAAGCGGGTGTTTAAAAATAAACTTGGTGAGGATGGACAAGTTCTTCGTAACAAGGCTAGATTAGTGGCCCAAGGTTACGATCAAGAAGAGGGTATAGATTTTGATGAGTCTTTTGCTCCAGTAGCTAGAATGGAAGCAATTAGGTTGCTTCTTGCCTATGCTGCCCATAAGGGTTTCAAAATGTTTCAAATGGATGTTAAATGTGCTTTTCTTAATAGATTTATTGATAGAGAAGTGTATGTGGCACAACCCCCCGATTTTGAACATAAGGATTTTCCAAATCATGTTTTCAAACTTTCAAAGGCTCTTTATGGCCTTAGGCAAGCTCCAAGGGCTTGGTATGAAAGGCTTAGTGCCTTCTTATTGGAAAATGAATTTCAAAGGGGGTACCACGGACACAACTTTATTCATTAAAGCATCTAATGATGATATACTTCTAGTTCAAGTTTATGTGGATGATATTGTGTTTGGTTCGGCCAATGAATCCTTGTGTGAAGAGTTTGGAAAACTCATGACTAGCGAGTTTGAGATGAGTTTAATGGGAGAGCTAACCTTCTTTCTTGGCCTCCAAATTAAACAAACTCCTAGTGGTACTTTTATTCACCAAGGAAAGTATGCAAAAGAACTTATCAAAAAGTTTGGCCTAGAAAACTCTAAACCAATGGGAACACCAATGCATCCAAACACTAAACTTGAAAAAGATGATGATGGGAAAGATGTGGATGAAACACGGTATAGAGGAATGATTGGTTCACTAATGTATCTTACATCCTCTAGACCGGATATTGTTCAAAGTGTGGGTGTGTGTTCAAGATTTCAATCTCACCCAAAAGAATCCCATCTTTCGGCTGTTAAGCGCATCATTAGATACATTAAAGTGAAATCTTCTGGAAGAAGGAAAAGTGAAAAGAACAAAGAACCCAGTGTTGACCAGGAGGAAGAATCGCACACCTCACTGATTCCATCACCGCCATCTTCTCCATCAAAGAAAGCCACTCCTGAAAAAAGTTCTCAGAAGACCAAAGGTTTCGTGTTGCATGAGACAAGGGAACCCGCAAACCTTGAATTATTAGAATTCAAGAACAAATTTCACAAGCCACACTCTCACTATGATCCATCAAGGTTCTCTACTTGTGCTTTCTATGAATTCCACCAAGAAGTATTGGAAAAGAGGCATCTGTGTCTCTCATATTTGGTGAATCTTGATTCTTTGGCTGCCAAAGGGATCAATCTGCATCCTCTGTTTGAAAATCTCAAATGCTCCTCACTGCTTCCTCATTCACAAAATGGTTTATCCAGGGTTGGTAAGGCAGTTTTATGCTAATCTGCGACTGATTGATGGTAGTCTTCACTCATATATGAAGCGTGTGCACATCACCCTGAACGCTGAGACCATCGGCACTGCACTTGGTTACACAGATGAAGGACCGAGAGTTTACATGTCTGACAAATGGGACTCACATGTTGGGTTTACATACAAGCAGGTTCTTCCTCATATCTGTGCAAATATGTCCAGACTAGCGGAACAGTTCCTACTCACAAAGCCCTTGGACCAACCAACTCACTACTGCACCGAATTATAACTCGTATCTTGACTCCGCAGAGTGGTTCTCACAACAGGGTAACAGTATCTGATTCTCTCATCTTATTTGCTCTTGTTACTTTATCTCCTATTTTATTTGCCTACCTCATGATTAGACATATGTGGGAGTCTGTAAAAAGTACCAAGAAGGCTAATTTACTTTATGAAATATTTCTCACGTGTATTTTTAAGTACTTTAAGGTAGATTTCACAAATGAAGATGTAGAGAACAAAGTCTCTATGATCAAGGGAGGCAGAGCTGCTAAAGGAACCAAGGGTAAGAAATCAATGCCAACGGATAGTGACTTTGAAAGTCAGCCTGAATCTTCCAAAGCAACCGAATCAATGAGAGAAATTCTCACCGAATTCTCCAATATGTCTGAGCTAATGGTGCAATCTCATAGGGCGGCTCGCAAGCTAGCCTATGAGAATGAAAGGGCTTGGGGGAGATGTAAAGATAGAGTGGGTCTAATGCTGGAAAACTTGGAGAAGAATTTGGGCATTGGTAGCGAAGAAGGCGCTGAGGATTCTGATTTTAATCTTTCTGATGATTAATTTCTGTTCTCTTTGATATTGGCACTCTTAGACTCAATTTGATACTCTGTTTTGTTAGGATGGATACTGTTAGTACCATAACCTTGTGATACTTTGTTGAAACTTTTGGGGTTATATTTTGCATACTCTGTTTCTTTTTTCAAGATCTGTTTTGTAGATGCCCCTTTGATGACAAAAGGGGGAGAATAAAGGCTGAAAATTGAAACTGAAAAACAGGGGATGAAATTCTCTGTGAGAGTTCATGATCACCTCTGTCGATGATTGATAATGCATGCTAATAATGCATTTGGTTTATGATGTTTGATAATGCATTCGATTTATCTTGATTGCTGCCAATATTTATCTTGGTAAAATGTGTGTTTATTGTGACTTACCTTGATAAAATAATTTATGTTGGATTTATTTTTTAGCAAATCCTTTAGTTCTTAATAGTGAAAGTTGCTGTGTTTGAAAAGATTATATCATGATTGAAAAATATTTTTCTTACCAAGATTGCTCTGATTTATTGGAAAATATTTTTTAACCAACTTGAACAGCAAGTCTTTCTTCAAAAACAAATTTTGTTTGATTAAGTTGAGTTTGAGTAGAAAATCAAATTATTGATAACAAATGAGTTTTGTATATCAATTCAATTCTGCTCATAAATCAAGCATTTAGCATCATATAATAAATATGCTAAATAACATTGTTATTTGAGGTTTGATTAAATTGTTATAGGTTAATGCTTCCCTTGGTAAAAACAGCATATATTAAGGGGGATCTATGTGACAATTAGAAAGGGGGAGAAATTCAAATTCAAAGGGAGTACTTTATACTCAAATCTTTAAATTTCTTTCTATTTCAATTTTAATAATGTTTGTCATCAAGGGAGAGATTGATGAGTTTGAAAAACTCTAATCTAACTTTGATGATGAACAAACATTATTGAAATATTTAATTACAAAATTATTAATTTGATTTTCATTTAAAATATGTTAATTAATAATTTTGTGATGCAGATTTTTAATTGGGCCAAAAATAAAATTCTGGTGCAAGCCCAATTATATTCAGCTATGGTTTGATGCAAGAATATATGATGAGTATGGCTGAATTGTTTATTGTGCTACTTGGGCCAAATTGATCCATTATTATTACAAGCCCAAGTTAAGCATGCTTTGCTATTTGTCCTCATACATGATCCGAAAAAATAACTCATCAGGAAAGTAAATGTTATTATTTGCCATATGAATGATGGCTGAAATACTTTATCTTGGGCCAGTTTTCTATTAAACTTCAACATTAAGCCCATATCAAACCAAAGATCCAATGCTTGGTCCGAAACATAATAAAAGAAAGCAAATTGGCTCTATGTTTCCAACGGATTCCATGTCTTATTGAGGGATAGATTTCAAAATTTAATTTGCTAGCATTGGAAACATAAATGAGAGAGAGAGAGAGTATGAGTGACATGATTGATTTGATTAATGCAGCACGCCACTCAAGCAAGGGAAGTAAAAGCAATCCCATTAATTTGTTTCATTTCAATTATTGCTTTTACTTTAACTCTACATTCTCTCCATCTTTCCTTCTTCTCTTTCGGTCTTTACCCAACAACCATGGAAGCTACACCTACTCACCGAAAAGAAGATGGAGCACGTCTCAAGACCATCATGATGATGGCAAAAAAATATATCGAAATAAAAGTATGCTGTGGCTGAGATTTTCACCAAAAATAGTAAAATTTGGTGAGGTAATCTCGAGCTCTTCATACCCAAAAAGAAAGAAGGAGATTCGGCCAGCAAGAAGGAGATTCTTGGAGGCATGGCTTGTCTCTGATTCTGCTCAACCACCATAGAAAGTAGCTAGAGTGGCGAAGTGATGGAAGAGACAGAGATTGGAGCAGATGAAGTAATCATCATCATGAAGCATCAAGGGCCAGAAATCCATCTTGGAGAGCAAGCCAAGGATGAAGAGCTCGGATTGATGAAGAGTGATGACCAAGGAAGAACTAGAGGTATTTGCATGTTGGATTTTGCATGGGTTACATTCTCTCTCTCTTTGGCCGAACCGGTTTTGTGTGAAGGAAAAGAAGTTAAGCTTGGTTTTGGTTTCAACTGTGAAGGCTTCTCCTCTCTATAAAAGGGGTGAACAGTCACGGATTGATTCAAGGAGTTAGAAGTAAGCAGTGAGAGTGCAAGGCACAGGATTCTCATAGCTACCTAAACTTACAGATTTTCTTCTCCTTCAATGTATTCTGTTTTATATTTTTTTGTTTAATTTTGTCATGTCTTGAGTCTCATGGAAAAAGGCAAACAGTGAGGTTTGTATAAAAAAAGCCATAGAGCGGAAAAAGACAAAGAGTTCAAAATTAAAAGAAAAAGCCATTAGATGTCATTAGAGTTCCTTTGTTCATCTATGTTGTGTTTCATGATTCTGTGCGAATCCCCTTGTAAGTTGGGTTAGCACTTTATAGATTGTAATATGGATGATTATAGTGAAATTCCATCATTGTTGTGATGGAGACTGGATGTAGGCTGCATTGCACTTAGCAGCTGAACCAGGATATATCTGGGTGTAATTTTCTCTCTCTACTACTCCATTTCTGTTTCTGTTGCACAGGAGATAAAACCAAAAATATCTTGTGCCAAGTGATGAGACAAAAAATAAAAGTCTCGTGACTAGGGACGAGACAAAAACAGAAAAGTCTCCTCAAAGACCAGAAAGTATAATCAAGCAAAAAAGGGGCTAAGATTCAACCCCTTCTTTTAGCCACTGAAACCATTAATCTCTAATAATTTTATTTATTTATTTATTTAATTATTTATTTATTTATTATTATTATTATTATTATTATTATTATTATTATTATTATTGAGTGAACATAATATACTTTTTATATTATAAATACATACATAAAAATCTGATTAATAAATTTATTATTATTTTTATTCAAAAAATACAAAAAAATTTGGTATAAAATAAAAATTTAGAGATATTTTTGTGTATTAATTTTTTTAAATTAAAATATTTATTTTTAAAATTTTTAAAAACTAATTTGAGTAATTACTCTTAATATAAAATATACACAGAAAAAGTTAAATAATATATTATACATAAATATATAATAATTAAATTTTAATTTATAAATAATATTTTTATTTTATTATGTATAATTCTTATATTTTTTATTTCAGCATAACCAAATCCTTATTTTCTTAGTTATCAACTTTTTTTGTTAGACAGACACTTGTCAACCTTTTTGACAAAGAAATTAATGTTTTCATTATGATTGAGATTTTTCAAATGGTATCACTTAAAAACTATTAAAATATAGAATAAAATTCTACGATTAAATAAAATATTTAACTAAATCCAACTAAATTATTATAACTGTTATCATATCACGTGTCTTCTTTTTTTTTTCTTCTTCTTCTTTTAATTTTTTTATTATTTATATCTCTGTCATTATTACCTTTTTTTCTTTTTTATTTATTTTTTTTATTGTCATCACTATTATCACCATTATTATCTCTTTCTCCTCCTCATTCTTTTTGCATTTGATTTCTTTTTTCATTCGTTTTCCTCCTTTTTCTTGTCTATCATCATCATTATTGATATCGTTATATTATCGTTATCATCGTTATCTTCTTCTTATACATAAATAATATTGTTCATTCTCTTTCGAATTTTCGCACTTATTCTACTTATTTTTATTGGATTATCTACTAACTTTTCTCACTTATTTTTTTTATCAAAATTTGTAAATCTGCAACTAAAGTCTTTATTAAATAAATTTTTAGTTTCATCACATCATTTAATTAAAAATTTCAGTGTTAGAGTAAAAATATTTCAGTGTTATTTTTTAGAAATTTATATGTTGTTCTATATATCAGATACATCGTCTTTTTTTTATATGTAAATATTACTGTTCATTCTCTTTTGAATTTTTGTACTTATTCTAGTCAATTTTATTGTATTATTTATAGAAAAAAATAGAGCAACAACAGTAATAATAAAAAAATAATAATAAAAAATTACTAAAAAAATACAAAAAAAAAAAAGAAAAACATAAAAAAAAAATATAAATATTCAACGTTTACATTAATGACTAAAAAGTTAAAGCGTGTATTATATTTTTAATTACTAATGAAATTAATTTTTATTAAACTTAAATTAACTTAATTGTTAAGAAGGCTTAGATATGTAGTAAGATTATAAAATATAATTGCAAGCAAGTCGTGTCCTCTTTTCTGTTTTCATATTGCATTACACAAAATATAGTATAACATTAAAATTTATCTTATTGTATACTGTCAGATCTTATATTATTAGCTCTTATTGTGTCAAATCATATACTAATATACTATTATGTTTGTTAATTTACTTGTCCCAATGCAATTTGTTTTTCAACTTATTTAGCTAAAAAATCAGAAGAAAAAATAACTAACCAAAAGCTAAATTTTAAGGGAAAAAAAAAGGAATATTTGTACATAGGCTCAATGTTTTAGTTATGAAAATTGTTAGTGTGCTTTTTCCGAATATGGAAATAAGGAGTGATAGATGAAAAAGTAAGATAGTTTTATGTCATTTTTAGGTGAAAAAATTTGGAAGGTTTGAATTCTTTGTCAAGCAAAAATAAACAAATAAGTCGGAGGGTACGATTTGTTTGACTGGAATTTGTATATACAATGACGAATCCAGAAAATTTTGGTAGTGGGGGCAAAATTTATATAACATCATAATTATTTTTATAATAAAAATAATATATATATATAAAAAATTAAATATTAAATTATTTATTAATTATTATATATCTATGTATAAATATATGTATTGTTTAACTTATTTTTAATGTGTATTTTATATTTTAATATATATTTTATACAAATAATTATTTTTTATGTACATATAACATAATTATTGTTATGATTATATTTTATTATTGTAAAATATGATTAGCCTTCAAAATATCTAATATATAAATTACAATATTAAAACAGTAATTTAAATAATAATATATAATTTAAATTTCTATTATTTTAGGTTTTATATTTTAAAAAATTAAATAATTTTTCTGTTAACTACCATCAAAATTTCTCTCTTTTTATATATATTATTAAATAATTATTTAAAAATTCACTTCCTAACACAATTAGAAGTCGACTCTTATTTATATTTATAGTTAAAAAAGTTCTTTCAATTAATACAGTTGCTATGCAAAAGTTAAAGCTAATTTGAAAAGAAGATAAATAATATTTTTTGAGTTGATTTTTAAAAAAGAACACTAATTTCGTTTAAATTTGAGAATTGATCATTCTAAGTTCTAACGAATTTCTAATATAAAATTTTTAATTTGATGATTAAGTACCAAAAGTTGAGTAAAAATTTATTGTGGGGTCAAATTTAATAATCTAATAGGGGCAAATAAATATTATTATCATATACTACTCAAACAAATCTTAAATTATAGTGGGGCACTTGCCCCCACAACAATGTATGTAGAATGTAAGATCCCAAATTTAAAAAAAAAATTAAATTAAATAATGAATTATTTGTAATTTATTATCTTATTTAAAGAAAATTATTATTATTATTATTATTATTATTATTATTATTATTATTATTATTATCTTTACTATATTATCATATTTATATACTTATAATATTTATATATTTATTTCCCTTTGGCCGAAGCCTTAAGGGAATTAAGATAAAGAAAGCCAAAACGTGGCTTGCATGCTTAACTATGTATATATATATATATATATATATATATAATTCTTACTAATGTTTCTTTTATACATATATCTTTTGTATGCATTGCATATATATATATATATATATATATATATATATATATATATATATATATATATATATATATATATGGAATGAAAGGCAAAGAAAAGGGGAAACGTGGCTTTAATATAGGAATGTAAGATAAGAACTTGACAACGCATTAAGCCTTAATCATCATCAGTTACTTTCCTTGCTTAACTTTCGTTTTCATTCACAAGCCTAAGGAAAAAGAAAGAACAGAGGGGGAGACCGAAGATTTATGAGAGAGAACCGTAAAACCCTTTAACCTTCCGGTTTCGATTTCTTGCGATTCGTAACTCCAATAAAAAATCTAATCCGATAAAAGTATTCGTATCTTCCTCCTCTACGTGTTGGCGTTATCTTTGTTCGGTGGAAATCGACGGTGACATAGCTTCTTTACCCCTTGAGCTTGGCCAACTGGAGTTCTAGGAGGTACGGAGGAATCCGGACGTTTTTCCCTTCAGTAGCACGGTCAGAAAGTTTCTCTAGAGTTTCGAGTATTTCGATTACGTACGAAGGTAGGGTTTTGGTAAATTTTCATCGGTTAAATTGATATTTGATGTCGTGATTACTTGTCGGTTGAATTTATATTGATATTTGTTATAAGTTTGAGGTTTGGAGGGTTTAAGTGCAGCCAGGAACTGAGTTATTCTGATGATTGTGATTTCTGAATTACGGTAGGATAATTTGAAAATGTTAAAAGTTGCCGGTTTGATTTATTGAAAATGATTTGAAAAGAGTGTGGAAAATGGTTTGGATGAAACCCGAAAAGAGTGGCAGAGTCCGGATTTTAGGGGAGGTGCCGCCGAAATTTTGCTATAAATCTTAAGAATTGATTTGAAATTTATTTAGAAGAAAAAGATTGGATTTGAGAAATGATATTATTTGATTTTTGATTTATTTTTAAAAAAGTACTATGTTTAAGTTTGATTTGAAAATAAAAAGGGGGATTAGTTTTGGTTTTAAAAGAAAGAGAGAAAACAAACCGGCACGTGTGATTATGAAATAATTAAAAGGTCATAAGAGGGTGACGGAGAGTAAATAGTTATAGTGTCGTTTGTGAAAAAGTTAAGCCGTGGGCTTGATGTGTGAGTAATTGTACGGAAATCCCGTGTATATGGAATGGCTTCCAGGAGAAAGTGGCACATGCTTCAGCTGGAGAATCAGCGCCTGCAAGTACTTGTAGAGGTCATGTTCGGCATACTTCAGCTGGAGAATCAGCGCCTGCAAGGAGTAGAAACTTGCAGAGGTTATGCCGCTGGAATGCCTTATCTGACTTGCGAGTCGGATTGCGTCGGACGCGGGTCGAAACCGACAAATGAGCTCATTACCTGCGATAGGACCAGACATGAATTATCCTTGTTGTGCATTTGCATTTTATTTGATATGGTGAAATTATCTGTGATTGCCTTTCTGTGTTTATGCATTCCTCACTGTTTCTCTGAATTGTGGTAATTAGATGCTTCTCTGTAATTCTTGTATAGTTCATTGTGAATTACTTGAATTGTGGTAACCCTGACTAAACTAACTACCCTCGACCCTACTAAGAACCCCCAGTTCTTACCCCTTTTCTTCCTCCCCTTCAGATGGAGACCAGAGTTATATTTTACGAGATGGACCCTCTCTATATATACGAGGATATTGTACAGCATAGGTTTTATGTAGTAGCTGCGGAGATTAGGACTCGTATGTATATTCTGCGTGATCATCTTTTCCATCTCCTGATTGACACTCCACAGTTTAACCCCGACATGCCCTATGAGTTCCCACTGCAGTGGCTCCACCCGGATGCTCCATTTTACCCGTTTCATGATGGGCCGGTGCCTCACCAGCATCCCGATCAGCCTGCGGATCAGGCGGACCCTGAGCCTGAGCCCATGGAGGAGCATTTTCCAGAGCATGTACCGGAGGAGGACATCCCAGTGGAGCAGATCTCAGTATCTTCATCCGAGCCATCTTCTGAGGAGCCGCTTACCGCCTCTATTAGTGGACCGGCGAGTGCTGGTCAGACCAGTAGCACGAGTGCCAGCGCCCCTCCTGAGATTATAGAGATTTCCGATGACGAAGACGAGGACCCTGAGGAGTGTTCTGATGTGGTTGTGATCTCCTCTGACGATGATACCTGAGGCCTGGGAGCTGCGGTTGTGCCTTTTGATAGTTTTTTTGTATTAGCCTAACTTTTGTGTTAATCTCTCACTTTTGGTTAGACTCACTGAGAGAGTAGGGTGTACATAGTTGACTAGGCTAGTTCGGGCGCCAGCTTAGGGGTTTTCTGTATGAACCAGGGCGCTAGTTCGATAGTACGCTAACCCGATTACAGGCTTAATAATACATAGTAAAGGTTTCATGTGAACAAGTTGGTGACACTTGATTTTTGGTATGATCATGACTTATTGGGAATTGGGTCGTTACAATTTGGTATCAGAGCAGTTCGTTCCTATTAAAGCCTGGGAATATGGACTGAACCATGCTTCGTTGCATTCTCTGAGTTGTGTCTCATGCATATAGGATATCGTTGTGATACGAATTGCATGACTGTCACTGTGTTTCTATTTTAGAGACTATTCACACTTTGCCTGAAATGTTAAGACTGATCACTTTAATATTGCACGTTGGGTGTGAACAGCATCTTGATGGCTGCACGGGGACGAGAACGTGGTAGGCGTGGTGTGAATCTTGTAGAGGAACCGACGAGGGGTGCGGATGCTTTTATAGCTGCGATGAACACCATGGCTGAGGTTGTTCGTGAAACGGCAACTGCTACTACACGAGCAATTGACCATTTAGGAGAGAGAAACGGAGATCGTAACGGAGGACGCAATGGTGAGCGTGGTGGAGATGGTAATGATAATGAAGGTGCCGGAAACCACGATAACCCTATGACACTGGCAACCTTTTTGAAGGTAAATTCGCCCAAGTTTAAGGGGACGCTTGTTGCAACTGAAGCTGACAATTGGTTCCGTGGTATCGAGAAGCCATTGCAAGCGCAACATGTACCAGAAAGACAGTACGTAGAATTTGCGACCTATATGCTGGAGGGAGAAGCTGAACACTGGTGGCATGGAGTGCAACGCTTGTTAAAGCAGATGGTGGAAGAGATTGACTGGGATACTTTTAAAGAGGAATTTTACAAAAAGTACTTCCCTAGAACTGTTCGTGATGCTAAAGAAATGGAACTGATGCAATTGACGCAGGGGAATATGTCAGTAGCAGAATATACTCAGAAATTTGAGGATTTGTGCCGATTCTCTAAGATCTGTCAAGGAAACCCAGATGATTTTGAAGAATGGAAGTGTTTAAAGTACGAAGGAGGACTTCGCGACGAGCTGATGCATCATTAGTCCCGCTGGAGATACGGAATTTCGCAGAGCTTGTCAATAAGAGTCAGTTGATGGAAGATTGTGAACATAAGATGGCAGCGTCAAGGATGGGACATCCAAGCTTACCGCCAAGAAACTTTAATAATTTTCATAGGCATGCGGTACAGCGGAAAGTTGATTTTAAGGTACCAGGAGTACCTATGCGAGGGAACCAACAAGTTAGAAACTTCCCTACGCACTCTACAACTGGGAATGGAAATAGGTCAAGACAGGATACCGGTAAGCAACCTCAGCAGCAGAGTCAGGAGGGCCCAACGTGTAGGCAATGTGGAAAGAATCACCCTAATAGGCCTTGTTATCTTGGACTAAGAGTCTGCTACTACTGTGGTGAACCGGGGCATATAGCAAACAATTGTCCAGAAAAGTTGGTACAAGGAATAGCTAAATCGCAACAGCCAGGGAGGGTATTTACAGTGACTGCTGAAGATGTTCGTACTCAGACTCCCTGACCCAAGGTTAGTATTGTGTTAAGACTCGCTCCTTAACTGCACTTTATGTTTCTGGTGCATCACATTCTTGTATTTCTTTAACTGCTATACGTAAGTTGAGACGAGATGAGGACACATAACACACCTGAGGACTAGAAAATAAGATAAGAACTGTTTACTCGCACCTGCTTACAGGTAAAGGAAATTTTGAGGGCAAAATTTTCTTTTAGGATGAAAATTTTCGTTTATAGCAATTTTCGAGGACGAAAATTTTTATAAGTGGGATAAGATGTAAGACCCCAAATTTAAAAAAAAAATTAAATTAAATAATGAGTTATTTGTGATTTATTATCTTATTTAAAGAAAATTATTATTATTATTATTATTATTATTATTATTACTATTATTATTATTATCTTTACTATATTATCATATTTATATACTTATAATATTTATATATTTATTTCCCTTTGGCCGAAGCCTTAATGGAATTAAGATAAAGAAAGCCAAAACGTGGCTTGCATGCTTAACTATATATATATATATATATATATATATATATATATATATATATATATATATATATATATATATATATATATATATATATATGGAATGAAAGGCAAAGAAAAGGGGAAACGTAGCTTTAATATAGGAATGTAAGATAAGAACTTGACAACGCATTAAGCCTTAATTATCATCAATTACTTTTCTTGCTTAACTTTCGTTTTCATTCACAAGCCTAAGGAAAAAGAAAGAACAGAGAGGGAGACCGAAGATTTATGAGAGAGAACCGTAAAACCCTCTAATCTTTCGGTCTCAATTTCTTGCGATTCGTAACTCCAATAAAAAATCTAATCCGGTAAAAGTGTTCGTATCTTTCTCCTCTATGTGTTGGCGTTACCTTTGTCCGGTGGAAATCGACGGTGACGTAGCTCCCCTACCCCTTGAGCTTGGCCAACTGGAGTTCTAGGAGGTACGGAGGAATCCGGACGTTTTCCCCTTCAGCAGCACGATCAGAAAGTTTCTCTAGAGTTTCGAGTATTTCGATTACGTACGAAGGTAGGGTTTTGGTAAATTTTCATCGGTTAAATTGATATTTGATGTCGTAATTACTTGTCGGTTGAATTTATATTGATATTTGTGATAAGTTTGAGGTTTGGAGGGTTTAAGTGCAGCCAGGAACTGAGTTATTCTGATGATTGTGATTTCTGGATTACGGTAGGATAATTTGAAAATGTTAAAAGTTGCCGGTTTGATTTATTGAAAATAATTTGAAAAGAGTGTGGAAAATGGTTTGGATGGAACCCGAGAAGGGTGGCAGAGTCCGGATTTTAGGGGAGGTGCCGCCGAAATTTTGCTATAAATCTTAAGAATTGATTTGAAATTTATTTAGAAGAAAAAGATTGGATTTGAGAAATGGTATTATTTGATTTTTCATTTATTTTTAAAAAAGTACTATGTTTAAGTTTGATTTGAAAATAAAAAGGGGGGTTAGTTTTGGTTTTAAAAGAAAGAGAGAAGACAAACCGGCACGTGTGATTATGAAATAATTAAAAGGTCACAAGAGGGTGACGGAGAGTAAATAGTTATAGTGTCGTTTGTGAAAAAGTTAAGCTGTGGGCTTGATGTGTGAGTAATTGTACGGAAATCCCGTGTATATGGAATGGCTTTCAGGAGAAAGTGGCACATGCTTCAGCTGAAGAATCAGCGCCTGCAAGTACTTGCAGAGGTCATGTTCGGCATACTTCAGCTGGAGAATCAGCGCCTGCAAGGAGTAGAAACTTGCAGAGGTTATGCCGCTGGAATGCCTTATCTGACTTGCGAGTCGGATTGCGTCGGGCACTGGTCGAAACCGACAAATGAGCTCATTACCTGCGATAGGACCAGACATGCATCATCCTAGTTGTGCATTTGCATTTTATTTGATATGGTGAAATTATCTGTGATTGCCTTCCTGTGTTTATGCATTCCTCACCGTTACTCTGAATTGTCGTAATTAGATGCTTCTCTGTAATTCTTGTATAGTTCATTGTGAATTACTTGAATTGTGGTAACCCTGACTAAACTAACTACCCTCGACCCTACTAAGAACCCCCTAGTTCTTACCCCTTTTCTTCCTTCCCTTCAGATGGAGACCGGAGTTATATTTTACGAGATGGACCCTCTCTATATATACGAGGATATTGTACAACATAGGTTTTATGTAGTAGCTGCGGAGATTAGGACTCGTATGAACATTCTGCGTGATCATCCTTTCCATCACCCGATTGACACTCCGCAGTTTAACTCCGACATGCCCTATGAGTTTCCACTGCAGTGGCTCCACCCGGATGCTCCATTTCACCCGTTTCATGATGGGTCGGTGCCTCACCAGCATCCCGATCAGCCTGCGGATCAAGCGGACCCTGAGCCTGAGCCCATGGAGGAGCATTTTCCAGAGCATGTACCGGAGGAGGACATCCCAATGGAGTAGATCTCAGTATCTTCATCCAAGCCATCTTCTGAGGAGCCGCTTACCGCCTCTATTAGTGGTCCGGCGAGTGCTGGTCAGACTAGTAGCACGAGTGCCAGCGCCCCTCCTGAGATTATAGAGATTTCCGATGACGAAGACGAGGACCCTGAGGAGTGTTCTGATGTGGTTGTGATCTCCTCTGACGATGATACCTGAGGCCTGGGAGCTGCGGTTATGCCTTTTGATAGTTTTTTTGTATTAGCCTAGCTTTTGTGTTAATCTCTCACTTTTGGTTAGACTCACTGAGAGAGTAGGGTGTACATAGTTGACTAGACTAGTTCGGGCGCCAGCTTAGGGGTTTTCTGTATGAACCAGGCCCGGAGTGTTGATTTGTACATAGTAATATTTCTAAAGGGTGGTATGCTAACTTATGATATATATATATATACGACAGTACCTGTATGCTTATGCTTGTGTATGTTTAATTAGTTGTCCTTGCAAGTTTTCTTATAAAAGTTTATCCAAAACTCGATAGTACGCTAACCCGATTACAGACTTAATAATACATAGTAAAGATTTCATGTGAACAAGTTGGTGACACTTGATTTCTGGTATGATCATGACTTACTGGGAATTGGGTCGTTACATAGTACCGTCCCTATATATATATATATATATATATATATATATATATATATATATATATATATATATATATATATATATATATATTATCAAGCTGTAAATGAAATTGTAGGGTCTGAGTTCCTTTTTTTTAATATTAATTTGAATCTGCCAATAGTAAACAGTGGGTCCGATTTAGGGTTATTGAAAATATAAAGGGATAAGTATTGTTTTGGTCCCTCACGTTGAGGGTCGGAATCGAATCCGTCCCTGATCTATGATCTAATTTTCGATTTAGAATTGTTCTTAACGTTTTTTTCGTATTAAAATCGTCCTTTTTTTTGGACAAAAATACCCTCCCCTTTCCCCTTTCCCCTCCCCCACCCCCACACCTGGTCTCCCCTTCCCGCCTCCCCCTCTCCTCCCCCCACCACCAACCCCACCCCCATCCCGGTCTCCCCTTCCCCTTCCCCTCCCCCCAACCCATCCCCGGTCTCCCCTCTCCCCCACCCCACCCCACCCCCGCCCCGTCTCCCCTCCCCCGCGTGTTTTTTTTAATTTTATAATTTTTAATGAAGTAAGGGTAGTTTAGGAATAAAATTAAAAATTTTATTAAAAAGAACGATTTTAATACGAAAAAAACGTTAAAGGACGATTCTAAATCGAAAATGAGATCAGGGCGGGTTCGATTCCAACCCTCAACGTGAGGGACCAAAACAATACTTATCCCAAATATAAAAGTGTGCAACTCGTTCAACAGTCTCAGATTCTATATTCTTCTTCAAGCTCGTCTTCTTCCTCTAGTTCTTTGCATTTGTATTTTCCTCCTTCATGGTATGTATGTTGGGTATATGAAGATGGTAAGATGACAAAATCTTATATTTGTGTAGTGGTTTCAAGGCACGATTAGATCGCTTTCTTTAGAGAGATATTTGTCCCCACACTTAGTTGCTATAGGGTTGATGACAATACTCTCCCAAGATACAATGAAACCTAAGAATTTCTTAATTAGCAATAGTAAGAAATTCTCAACTCTCTTGAACAAAGAAAATCTCTTAATAGTAGTGTAAATTGTACGCTTAGTACTTCATGTATGAAATAGTGGACAAGGACTTATTTATACATATTGCACGTAGCAATTATGATTAGTTACGTATACAAATGGTTGTGTCATTTCTATTGCCAATAGATACAATGTTTTGAACATATACAACTCTGAAAGAGTTGTGTCCCTTTAGCCAATAGACATAATGTTTTGAACATACATAATCCTTAAAAGGTTGTGTCCCTTCAACCAAATGGTACAAAACGGTTAGTAACCGTTTATTTATATTAATAATATTAATAATAATATTAATAATATTAATAATATTAATTAATCAAATTTGTAAATACCCTTCAATCCCCCACTATTTACAAAATTTAAATGTCATACAAGTATATGCATAAAGAATGTGTCACTAAGATTAAACATTCTTTTAGTGTAAATTTTAAAGTTCTAATGAAGTAATAGGTGTCTAATCGATTAAACCTATACTCCATATGCTAGTACCGAAAATCACACACATTACTTATACCCTCCAAGTTCAAGAGTTTACAATTTTAAGCACTTATATGGCCTTGTGCTCATCCTGGTTTCATGAATATTTACGAGAATAAAACCTCTAAAATTCTCGATTAGAGCGGCACCACTCTTATATTCATATAGGTGGAATCTTTGATAGATAATATTATCATTCCATTAAGAGTTTAAACTCACCCTCCTAGTTTATTGTAAATAGCACTAAATCCTATACCTTAGTGCTCCAATTGCTAAATAACTTGTTATTACCCATTAAACCTTGAAACTAGTGGTCTACTAGAATAAGGTTGGGTTCCCATCATTTAGCAATAATAGGTTTTAATCCCATTTTATCAGCAGTTTCTTTGATTTTATCCCTTGACAAACCTTTAGTCAAAGGGTCTGCTAAATTTTCTTGAGATCTTACATAAGTGATGGTAATTACACCATCATCTATTAGTTGCCTCACAAATTCATGTCTCAAACTTATATGTCTAGACTTTCCATTATAAACCTTATTATATGCTCGAGACATGGTTGATTCACTATCACAGAATATTGAAATGGCTGTCGTCTGCTGTGGCCACAGCTTTATATCATATAACAAATTTCTTAACCATTCCGCTTCTTTACCTGCGGCTGATAAAGCTACAAACTCAGCTTCCATAGTAGAATGTGTAATACATGTTTGTTTCTTTGAGGCCCAACTTATTGCTCTACCACCTATGGTGAAAATCTATCCTGAAGTGGATTTGTTATCACTAAGATTTATAATCCAACTTGCGTCGGAATAACCTTCTAAAACTGCGGGATAATCACTATAATGTAATCCCAAGTTTATGGTTTTCTTGAGATAACCAAGAACTCTTATTATAGCTTTCCAATGTTGATTGCTAGGCTTTCCTGTAAACCTTGATAGTTTGCACACAGCAAATGCTATATCAGGTCTAGTACAATACATTGCATACATTAAACTTCCTATAGCACTAGCATATTCTAATTGTGCTATAGGTCTTCCCATGTTTCCTTCTAATTTAAGATTAGGATCATACGGCGTATTGGATTCTTTAATTGTGAGATGATCAAACTTTTCCAATACCTTTTTAATATAATGAGATTGATTTAAAGTAAAGCCAACTTCATTCTTATGCACCTTTATGCCTAATATTGTATCAACTTCATTCAAATCCTTCATCTTAAATTTAGAAGTTAGATACTCCTTCGTTATACGAATTCCTTCTAAATTTGTTCCGATGATTAACATATCATCAACATATAAACAAATGATTACTCCATAATCTTTAGTAAATTTTGAGTAAATACATTTATCAGCACTATTATGTGAGAAGCCATTTGATAACACCACTGAATCAAACTTCTCATGCCATTGTTTAGGCGCTTGTTTTAGCCCATACAAAGACTTAATTAATTTGAAAACTTTCTTTTCATTTTCGGGTAGCACATAGCTTTTCGGTTGCTCCATATATATTTCTTGTGAAACATTAGTATCATTTTGGGGATATTCTAAATTAGAAGTTGAATAATTGATAAATTTATTTTCAATAAATTCTATCTCTCTTGATTCAACAACTACATTAGACACTAAGTCTAATATAATATTTATATGCTTTAGAATTTTAAGCATATCCTATAAAAGTGCCTTTTATGTCTCTTGGCCCCAATTTAGTTCTCTTTTGATAAGGAACTCAATAAAAGGCTAAACACCCCCACACTTTAAGATAATATAAATTAGGTTTCCTTTCTTTCCAAATTTCATAAGGAGAAACCTTTCTATGTCTTGATGATATCCTATTATGGATATGACATGATGTCAATAATGTTTCACCCCACAAATTGTAAGGCAATTTTGCATTTAGTAACATTGAATTAACCATATCCACTAAGGTACGGTTTTCCTTTCCGCCAAACCATTTTTGTTGCGGAGTATATGGAGCGGAAGATTCATGCACAATACCATGTAATTCACAAAAGTGATCAAATTCATTAGAAAAATATTCTTCACCTTGTAATGATTCAAGGATCACCACTTGTAGATCACGAAGTCTACTTATAAGGATTTGTAATTCATGAATTTGATCAATAATATCATTTATAATAAATTCAAAATATTTCATCATAGTAAACTTATCTGTTCCTTGTCGTTTAGTATTGTACTTTTCTTTCAAATATTTCCAAATCTCCAATGGTGATTGAATTAACATATGACCTCGACATACAATAGTATCTGCATCATGTTTCTTCTTCAATTCAACAATCTTTTCTTCCTCTTCCATTGTGGAACTTCCAGCAGCATTGGCAATTGGTGGAGTTTTTCGGTCAATCACATATGCAAGATTGAGAACCGAAAGAAGGAACATCATCTTGTCCTTCCAATGGTTGAAGTTTATTCCATCAAAGCGATCTAACTTGACAAACTCTTGATTCATGACCTTGAACGTGGTGTTTTGATCTTGTGCCATCTTCAAAAAATATCTCTCTAAAATTGTTGGGTATATGAAGATGGTAAGATGACAAAATCTTATATTTGTGTAGTGGTTTCAAGGCACGATTAGATCGCTTTCTTTAGAGAGATATTTGTCCCCACACTTAGTTGCTATAGGGTTGATGACAATACTCTCCCAGGATACAATGAAACCTAAGAATTTCTTAATTAGCAATAGTAAGAAATTCTCAACTCTCTTGAACAAAGAAAATCTCTTAATAGTAGTGTAAATTGTACGCTTAGTACTTCATGTATGAAATAGTGGACAAGGACTTATTTATACATATTGCACGTAGCAATTATGATTAGTTACGTATACAAATGGTTGTGTCATTTCTATTGCCAATAGATACAATGTTTTGAACATATACAACTCTTAAAGAGTTGTGTCCCTTTAGCCAATAGACATAATGTTTTGAACATACACAATCCTTAAAAGGTTGTGTCCCTTCAACCAAATGGTACAAAACGGTTAGTAACCGTTTATTTATATTAATAATATTAATAATAATATTAATAATATTAATAATATTAATTAATCGAATTTGTAAATACCCTTCAATGTAATCCAAAAATTTGTTAGTGTGATTTCTGTTATTATTTAGTAGAGCGAGAAAAATGAATAATAGAGTACTTTTGAAAGTGTATTATTTTGGATGATAGAGTACAAAAATAATACACATTTCTATTCAGCTTCTAACAATAACAACAACAATAATAAACTTTCTAACAATAATAATTTTAATTATAAAATATTAAAAAATTAAAAGAAACCTACATCTGGTAAAAATGATAATAATTCCTAAATTCAATTTCTAACCACAACAATAATAATTAACCACCTAACAATAATAATTATAATTACGAAATATAAAAAAAATTAAAAAAAAAACTTACATATTTTAGATGACTGAGATAATGTATAACATAAAATTCAGGACGATCAACATTTCTAAAATTTTTTTTCTTTGGCATCTTCAGTTTACTATCACCATGCAAGCTTAGAGGGTGGAAAAAGGAAGAAGACCAATTGGTAATGGGTGTTGTTTGGAAAGAGTAAAGTGAAAACAGATAGTAAGTGTGGGGGCTTAATGTTGGGTAGGGCACCGTTGGGGAAGCAGCTGAGCGCGACAAGTGGCAGGGGAAGCACAAGTCTGAAGATCCGTTTTCTCACCTACAATACAGACCGTTCTAGTAGCATCATATAAGACACATGATCCAATTTATAGTTTACCTGACACCACACTCAGATAAAACACCCTTCTCCATAATAACGTCCAACACATATTATACTTCCATATGAAAATTAAAAAGCCACATAGGCTATTAGGCAGTAGAATTAGAAAAATTTGGGTTGCCCCAATAAAAGTTAAAACAAATATTTACTACTTTAACATTTATTAAATAAATATTACATGAGACCATAAAATCAACTAAAGTTCAAAGTGACATCTAATATTAGTATCATATACGAAAATTATTTCTGAGATTGATTTGTATATTATGTTAATTAGTTTTTAATTCGTTTTTTATTAATGACATAAATTTTAATAACACGTGTCACATCATAATTTAACCACATATATAATTATACTATGACGAATTGATTAATAACAAATAACATATTAATGTGGACGATTGTATGATTGTACCACACGTTATTATATTATTTATTTACGTACCAATTTGTGCTCTTTGTCACAATATTATTTATTTACATGTTTTCATGTTATCTTTACGGATACATTAAATTAATCATTGTCTTTTTATTAATACTTATTTTAGTTTTTAAAATTGAATGTCATGTACTAAATCAATTATTTCACATTTTTTTATAAATTCAAAATTTTTAATAATTTTATACTAAATTCAATTTTATTTTTTTATATATTATTTAACTACAAGTGATTTTATAAATGTTTTTAAGATTTAATTTTTATTATTAAAAATTTTATTATAATAATTTAATACTAATAAATTAATAATATATAGTTATATTATTTAATAGAAGAATTATATGATTAATTAAAAATTATATATTTTATATTTTAATAAAAAATATGTATTTCATAGAAACTAAAAAAAACGTATATTTTAATTCATATTTTTTTTTATAAAATGTGTACTTTTGGATAAAATTTATAGTGTTTTGACCAATTGTATAATTTTTTATTAAAATAATATACTTATAAATTATTATTTAATAAAATTTAAATTAGTAAACACTCGCATTATCTTTTAGTCAACCAGTAAAATAATTTTAACTTTTTGAAATTTTTTTGAATTTACTACCTAATATGTGTATCTTAATATTTTTTTTCTTTTCGAAACTTTTCTTTAAAGTATTCCTTTTTTGTCAATTGTTTTTTTTCAATTTAATTTGATATTCTTTAAACTATTTTTTAATCTGTCTTTTATTATATTAATTTGAAAAAATAAAACAAATATATTTAAATAAATTTAATATTTTTAATTTAAAATACAAATTTAAAAACAGCTTAAATAAATCTAAATAAAAAAATTTACTTTTAAATCTCCAAATCAATTTTAAACCTTTTAAACATTAGAATTGGCGTGTTGATTTTCGTTTGATTATAAAAAATGCAAACACAATAGCAGATATTATGACAAAGATGGCGATAAAGTTACAACTTTCGCATGTGGAGCTTCTTTCACATTGGGAAGAGTTTAAGAATCGTGTTAAACGGAACTGTCCCTCTATTTAAGCAGTTTCTTGTTTTATTTGTTTTGTTTTTCTTTATTTAATTTATTTCAGTCACCAAAAAATCTTTTAAACATTAATACATCCTAAAATAAATTCTTAAATATCTCAAACAAATTTCACGTTAGTAAAATTTTTTACCCCATTTATTCTATAAAATCTAGACCTGCAACGTTTCACACTCCTTCTAGATGTTAATTGTGTACGTGGTGGTAACGATGATGAAAAACAAAAAAAAAATTCAAAGATGTTGTAAATTAAAATCCAAAAAGTAACTACTTTTTTTAAATGAAATGAGAAAAATATAACAATTTCAATTGGTAAAAAATATTACATAATGTGTTCTATTTTCCTATAAATTTAGAATATAAATCTATTAAAAATTATTATAATTAATAAATTAAATTTAAAAATTGATTAATAGATAATTATTAAAAGATGAATATTATTTTTCTTTACTAAAAAACATGCTACTTTAATGTAATTAACTAATACCGAAATCCATGGTTCGCATTAAGGCATGAAAAGAAATTCTTAGTAAATGAATATAATGCAGTAACAAAAATAAAGAAATAATATAGAGTAAACTATTACAATGATACTAAAAAATTTATGCTGAATATTTATTCTAGAAAATAAATTGTTTTAAATTTTTTTTATATCTTCTAAATATTTATTCAAATATATAAAAATTTAGATCAAATAAATAAGTTATATGTTAAATATAAAATTTTTTTTGTCATTTATAAAAAAAATATTTGTTAGTTATTTTTACCCCATTTTTAAATCATATAAGAATTATTTTGTTAATAACATTTTTTAAACCTTTTTTGTCAATAATTAAATCTTTCGAGTACAATCCAATAACATATTATAATATTTCTATCATGAATAATTAATTAAGTTGATGATGTATGAATAAAACTAAATAGCTACGTACCATTATTAGTTTTGCATAGAAATACAAAATCAATAATATATATTAAGAGGATGGTTTATTAGTTGTATAAAAAACTTAGTACTTTAATAAAAAATATTATATTTATAAAACACCTAATATAAATTATGTTCATGGATAATCATAATGCAAATAAAGATATAAAATCTCAGAAGAAATGTACAATAATTATTATTGCATATATATATCACTTACTTAATTTAGTATTTATTAATTATTATAATAATTAATAAATATTAAATAAGATAAGTATTAACTTTTTTTTTTGTTTTTTTTAATATTATCGATTTAAAAAATCTAATCGATGACTATATTGCTTTTCTTTGGAAATGAATTAATTTCAAGATTTAGTCAAATATGAAAAGCAAAACAAAATCTCAAAGTATATATTTGACTTAAAAGTAATCTTATTGAATTTTTTTTTTACGAAAGCCTTAAAACTTTTTAAATAGTTATTTAAATTAGTCTCTAAAATTTTAAAATAGATCTTAAAATACATAAAATAGTCTCTAATATTTATTTTTGTTAGATAATACAATTTTCTTTCATTAGTCTCTAATGATAACGGCTAATGTGAAATGTTAACTCGCACACGTTAACGTTAAGTGTTCACGTATACAAATGGGACAAATTAGTCTTTAAAGTGAAATACAAAATAGTCTTTGAAAATTTTAAAAAATATTAAAATAATCCCTAAAAAATTTTTAGAATTCCAAAACAACTCCTTCGAATATTTTTTATCTTTTTCGAAAGTTAATGTCTTATAATATTTTTATTAATCAAAATAATAAAATATTATAAAATATATATATAATAAATAAATAATACAAAAAATAATAAAATATAAATTAAAATATAATTTTATTCATTAACACTAAAATGTCATAGAAAATAATATATTTTTTTTGTAACTATACAAAATAATATTATTTAATCATTAACATATGATACCTACATCGTGTAAAAATTATAATATAACAACTAATTTAAGAGGTCATTGCATTATAAAGACTATTCGTTATATACATAAACTCCTAAGATATTGACACCAAATAAACTTAGAAAAATATTTATAGGTGAAAAAATTATTTTTTTTTTATATAACTGTTAATTATAGTAGCACAAATAGCTTTAATTGCAAGTCTATTTCATGCAACATTATAACTAGTGAATTCCAAAACTTTTGAAAAAATATGAACAAAATACTTGAATTTATTAAGACATGTCTTTTTCAAGTGTCGCAAACTATTAGGAGTTTTCACATTGCATTGAAATTTTGTAATTGAGTGAAACTTACAAATTTGACTTCATAAATAACTTGGTTCACATTGTATGTAAGTTTTAAAGTGTTACCTTTATAAGTAGTTGCACAAATATTTTCAGTTATTTATGTAAAAATTTTTATGTTAAATAAAAATTTTTCATTAACTCAATCTCTTCTTTATCATTAAAAAATGATCATAGAATATAGTACTTATAAATTAAATTAATATTTTGTATGATAAAAAATAAGTACGAGTTTATTTAATTATTTTATATTATTTTTTTGAAAAACCTCAAAATTAATTTATAATTTAGAATTTGAAAATGCATAAATTTTGTTCGGTATATATGAATAATCAAATTCGAGATAAATAAATTAAAAATTTTAGAAATTAAATTTATCAATTTAAAAATAATTATATATAAATAATTTGAAGAAAATTATTTAAAATTTTTTAAAATTTTTTAGGAATTGTTTGAGATTTTTTTTTAAATTTTTTGAGAACTGTTTTATTCTTTATTTTCGGGACTGATTTGTCCAGATTATATATGTAAACACTTAATGATCACGTGTGTGTGAGTTAATGTTTTACATCAGTAATTACTGTTAATAACTAACAAGGGACTATATTGTCTAACAAAAATAAACATTAGAAATTATTTTATATATTTTAAAATTTAAAAGACTAAAGTATTTAATTTTAAAAATTTTAAGAATTGATTTAGGTAATTATTCAAATTTTTTCTATATGTCAATTCCTTTTAAAGTAATAATTAAAAGGGAATTCCTTTTTTCTTTTTTTTATATATGGTATATATTATTAACGTGTAAATGCTAATTATTATGAAATTAGTCAAAGATAACAAGTTTATAATGATTTCGTTTCAAATTTTAGGAAGGAAAAAGAAAAATATATATTCAACATGTTTATAAATAGCTTTAGATTTTTTTAATTGTTCTTATAATTATAATTTTAAGCATGATGTATTTTAGTTTGAGAAATACTATTTAGTCAATAACTCATTAGTCTTTAATTATTTTTTAAATTAAAAAATTAATTATATTATTTATTAACAATAATGATACATATACAAAAAAATAAATTAAATTAGTTATCTGTATATAATATATATTAAAATATAAAATATATATTAAAAATAAATTAAATAACACATATTTATATACAAATACATATTGGTTTATTTTTAGAATGTACATACTCTTTTTTATTTTTATAAATTTGACGTGCAAACGTCGGTTCAAAATAAAAAAAAATGATTTCGTCGATAGTATAGTTCCAAACCAACAAATGACCTGTGTCAGAGTTTAAAAGATTGTCACAATACAAATCAATAAAAACCAAAAATTTTAAATTCTGGATCGTCTCTCAAAGAAATTACAGTAAAGTGTGCGTAGTATCATTAGTTATGAGAAAAAGGGGTTTTGATGGCAAAAGACAAGAAATTAAACGACAAGAAATTAAAAAGCAAATAAGGAATTCAAATGCTAAAAAAGCATCTTGGCAAGGATTAAGAATTAAGGGTTCCTATCCAAGTCATTGACCACAAACATGACAATTAAGAAGAGTTGATCCTACTTCGTCATCCCCAAATATCGGAAGAAAGTCAAATGGGCATAATTGATCTTAATTCACAAGTCCTAGGTAACTCACTAATTAGACTTAGTGAAAGACTAGCGTCAGTGAAAACAAAACCAACTAATAACCCTAAATTAAATTACCTATCAATATTAGACATCAACGACTCAAAGTCACCTAAGTTATCAATTCCAAGCCAACAATGCAAAATTCTATTCTAAAATTAAAGAAAGCATTTTTACAAACACTTGGATCACCGCTAAATCACTTAAAATTAACTATATAAATTGTATTGTTAATTAATATTTCATATCATCATCATTATTATTATTGTCGTTGTCGTTGTTCAATCACACAGTATTAAAAAGTAATATGATAAAATAAAAAGAATATAGGATATAAGATTTAGGTTTAAGAATTTCAGGTTTATGATTTAATGTTTAATGTTTAGAGTTTAAAATTTAAGATTTGTTATTTTTATTCAAATTGTTTTTTTTAATTTAAATATTTTGATTGTTAAGTTTTAGGATCTAATATTTATATTTTGGAATTTAGGATATGTTATTTTTTTTAAAGAGTAAAGTATTGATTTAGTTCCTAACATTTGTGTTAAGTATTAATTTTGTTTTTATGTTTAAAACGTTCTACTTTTTTTATCTCAACTGTTTTATTTCGTCCTCTTTTAATTTTTTGGTTAAAATTAAAATTTTTCCTTTTAAAAATATCATTTATTTCATTATGATTTTTTTCTAAATAACGACAAAAATTATAATTATTCATAATAGCTATTATAGTGATCTATGAACAAAAATGATAGAACTATAAGATAAAAAAAGCTAAAAATAGAGGTGAAAAGGGTATTCTTAGAAGAAAAATTTTTAATTTTAACCAAAAGACTAAAATAAGACAAAATAAAATGTTTGGGGATAAAAATAGAACGTTAGGAAAAAATTTGGTCTTAACCCATATATTAAAAAGCAAAATAGTATTTTATTCTTGTTTGGATTATATTTTATTTTAAATTTAAATACATTTATTTTTAGAGAGATTAGTTTTGTATTTTAAATATAAGACAGAGAATACGAGACACTAAATCTAAAGATATATTTCTCACATTTATTTAAATGGATTTCCTAATTGTATTATTTCGGTCTTGCAAAGAAATTTCACTTTCTCTTATATTCTTAGCAAAATAAAAATATAAAAAAATAACGAATTAAATATACTTCTCTTTTAGAGTGGATTCTTTCAAAAAAATTTTTAATTATTTAGTAAAATATCATTTAATTTTTACCATTTAATATTTTTTCTCACAAATTTTTTCTTGATTCTACTTAAAAAGTGTAAGATGACAAATTACACTTTATTAAACAATTAAAAACAAATTGAGAAAATCTATTTTTCTTTTTTTTTTCTCTATATATAAGAGAAAGATTGAAGATATAGAAATGTTAATATATTTTTTAAAAGAATATTTCTCACTTAAATTATGTATTATAGACTTTTTAATCCCTGATTTTATCACCATATATTGGTATCTGATATCTGTGTGGTAGTTCTTATTAAAAAGTCAAAGATCAAACGATAATAAATTATCTGAGAGAAACAAATAATGCAAAAAGTAAAATAGAAATTAAATATCCTAAATATTTATTAGTCTATATAAACATAATGAAACACATTAGTCTTCATCATTACACAATATATACTCTATACTATTCACATCACATACACTAAATTACTACTAATCTCTTGTTTTGAAAATGGAGAATGGTGGTAAAATGATCAAGAAAACTAAAAGGAGACAAAAGAGAGAGATAAAGAGGATTGAGAATAAGAAAAACTGTCAAATCGCTTTTACAAAGAGAAAAGACGGCTTACTGAAAAAGGCGAATGAAATAAAATCTTTATGTGATGCTGGTGTTGATTTGATCATATATTCTTCAAGTGGAAAAGCCTATTACTATGGCGATTCTTCATTAAAGACAATAAAAATGGCTCTCTCAAATGAACAACAACCTCAAAATAGTAATCAGTTCTTTGGTTACATCATGGAGGAAATGTCTAGGAAGGACATGCAGAATCTGGTTAAAAAGAACGATTCACTTGTGGATCGATTAAATGCTGAGAAAGAACGAGCTAAAACTCTTTCTAACATTTTAAAGACAATTAAAGCTGACAACAGCACCGCCAATTGGTGGGATACAATTAGTCAAAGTTGTGAAAAAAATAAAGAATTCGAAAAAATTTTTGTAACTCTCCAGCAGACTTTGAAAAATTAAATTTCACTCAAAATTGTTGCAAATCAGGCTACAGTTACGACTGCAGCTGAGAGTGTGATACCTACATTTTATCACAGTGGTAAGCTTTCTTTGTCTTTCTTAATTAATGTTATATTAACTTTGGATATTTTGAATGATTTGATTTTGGTTTCAACTATCATTTAAAAAAAACTGGAAATAGATACTTGCATCGTATACGAGATCTCATGAATTTTGCTCAAAATTTAAATTTTAGAGTGATAACAAGAATTTTTTTCCCAAAATCTCCATATACCATTTTATCCAAAAAAAAGTTTTTAGCTATGAAATAATAGATAGGGATCATATAGTAGAGATCTCTTATATTTTTTATTAAAATTTTAACTTTTAGAATTATAATAATTTTTTATTTTTTATATAGATAAAAGATATAATCGAGTGTCATATACTAAAGAAATCTATATAAATCCTTTAAAACCTTAAATTGTTAGTTAAAACATCAAAATTTTATTTTTCTATTAAAAAAATCTATATTTATAGATTCTACAATTAAGCAAAATCCATTGTTAAATAAAAGTACAAGAATAAATAAATTTGTATATTATTTAACAAATTTGATAAATTTTATTATTAAACAAAGTTAATCTTGTTGGCCAATTTTATCTTAATAATAAATGTTAAAATTTTTAATATGACTTATTTTAATTGTTTTTCAAATAGATCAAACCATGATTCAAGTTAATCCTGGAGTTATTGGACCATACCGTGCTCATGGAAGTATGAGTACTTTTTTCAACATAACTTTTGCTACCGGTGTCAACCCTTTTGACGCTACGAGAAGATTTGGTAACCAAAATGTCCCTGTTTGGTATCCATCATACCAATACCAACAAGGATATAATGATCTATTTCTCTATGATGCAAGTAATAGGAATGGTGTTGGAAGAAGCAGTGGCGGCGACGACACTAAAAATTATCTTTACCATTCAAATTATAACTATAGCAACAATGGTGGAGGCTTTTTTGGTTTTCCATACCATAATAATCCATTTAACAATGGTTATGGCTGCGAAAGATTCTTCTAATGGAATTTTTTGGTGATAATAAAAATATAAATGCATTGATCTGTTATAAATTTATATGACTATGTTCTAAATAAAGTTAACATCAATATGATGTTTTTTATATTATTTGTATTGATCATGGATTTATGTTACTAGCCTATTGGTTCAATTCAATTCACTGTTTGTTTTTCAATTGTTGAACCTTGGAAAAATAGATATATATTATAGTTCGCTATTATAAATATTATCCTAAATTAGATATGTTAAGTTATATCTTTTTTATATATATCTTCTTACAATATCTTTTATTTTAGTAGGTTAAAAACTAATCTCTTGAGAGATTTAAATTTCTGACACTTGTACTACTAGAAAAATTATTTTTTGCGGTAATTTATTTTATGTTTAGCAGCAATAAAATAGTCGTTGATATATTTATCGGCAATTAAACATTAACTGTCTTATATTCTGTCGCTAAAATGTTTTAACAATAATTATATAATTGTCAATAAAGACCATTTTAATAGCCATAAAAAACATATAATTGTCATTATAACATATAGTAATAACGACAAATTTATAATTGTCACAAAAATATAAATTAAATAAATTATATAGTGGTATTATGTAATTTCCACTAAAAATTTATCAGTAAAAATATTTTTTTGTAGCGATTGATTAAATCCAAACCAATGAACCAACCACTTGTAAACAAGAGTTGTGTGTCCTATTATATATTATACGTATGTGATAAAGAGATTGTTCCTACATTAGAAATCATACACTATAATAAAGTCTTAACTTTGTTTCATTAAATGGGTCAACTAATTACAGTGGGTAGAGTTAATCATCATCATCATCATCATCATCATCATTGTCGTTGTCGTTGTTCAACCACACAGTATCAAAAAGTAAAATGTTAGAATAAAAATAATATAAGATATAGGATTTAGGTTTAGAATTTCGGGTTTATGATTTAATTTTTAGTGTTTAGAGTTTAGAATTTAAGATTTGTTATTTTTATTCAAATTGTATTTTTTTAATTTAAATATTTCAATTGTTAAGTTTTAGGATTTAATATTTATATTTTAGAATTTAGGGTTTGTTATTTTTGTTTAAAGAATAAAGTATTAATTTAGTCGCTAACGTTTGTGTTAAGTCTTAATTTTGTCTTTATGTTTGAAACGTTCTATTTTTTTATCTCAACTGTTTTATTTCGTCCTCTTTTAATCCTATGGTCAAAATTAAAATTGTTCTTTTAAAAAATATCCTTTCTTTCATTATGATTTTTTTCTAAATAACAACAAAATTATAATTGTTCATAGTAGTTATTATAGTGATCTATGAGCAAAAATGACAGAACTATAAGAAAAAAAAAGAGATAAAAATAGAGGTAAAAAGGGCATTTTTGGAAGAAAAAATTTTAATTTTGACTAAAAGACTAAAATAAGACAAAATAAAATATTTGGGAATAAAAATAGAACGTTAGGGATAAAATTCGGTCTTAACCCATACATTAGAAAGTAAAATAGTAATTTACTCTTGTTTGAATTATATTTTGTTTTAAATTTAAATACATTTTTTTTTAAAGAGATTGGTTTTGTATTTTAAATGTAAGAGAGAGAAAATACGAGACACTAAATCTAAAGACGTATTTCTTACATTTATTTAAATGGATTTTAAATTTTGTTGATTCAATAAAGATTGAATTTTATTGCTTACCTAATTGTATTGTTTCGATCTTGCAAAGAAATCTCACTTTCTCTTATGTTCTTGGCAAAATAAAAAATAAAAAATAATTAATTAAATATACTCCTCTTTTAGAGTGGATTCTCTCTAATTTTTTTATAATTTGTTTAGTAAAATATCATTTAATTTTTACTATTTAATATTTTTTTCACATATTTTTTCTTGATCCAAGATGACAAATTACACTTTATTAAACAATTAAAACAAAAAAAGTTAAGAGAATCCATTTTCCATTTTTTTTCTCTATGTAAGAGAAAGATTAAAAATATAGAAATGTTAATATATTTTTGAAAAGAATATTTCTCACTTATATTTTGTATTATAGAATTTTTAACCTCTGATTTTATTATCATATATTAGTATTTGATATCTGTGTGCATAGTTCTTATGAGAAAGTCAAAGATCAAACGATAATAAATTATCTGAGAGAAACAAATAATGCAAAAAGTAAAATAAAAATTAAATATCCTAAATATTTATTAGTTTATATGAACATAATGAAACACATTAGTCTTCATCATTACACAATATATACTCTATACTACTCACATCACATACACTAAGTTACTACTAATCTCTTGTTTTGAAAATAGAAAATGGTGGTGAAATGATCAAAAAAACTAAAGGGAGACAAAAGAGAGAGATAAAGAGGATTGAGAATAAGATAAATTGTCAAATCTCTTTTACAAAGAGAAAAGACGGCTTACTAAAAATGACATAAAATCTTTATGTGATGCTGGTGTTGATTTGATCATATATTCTTCAAGTGAAAAAGCCTATTACTATGGTGATTCTTCGTTAAAGACAATAAAAATGGCTCTCTCAAACGAACAACAACCTCAAGGTAGTAATCAATTCCTTGGTTATATCATGGAGGAAATGTCTAGGATGGACATGCAAAATCTCGTTAAAAAGAATGAGTTGAAACTCTTTCTAAATCTTTAAAGACAATTAAAAATGATAACATCACCACCAATTAGTGGGATATGATTGGTCAAAGTCGTAAAAAAAAATAAAGAGATGGAAAAAATTCTTGTAGTTCTTTAGCAGACTTTGAAAAATAAAATTTCAGTCAAGATTGTTGCAAATCAGGCTGCAGTTACGACTACAGCTGAGAGTGTGGCACCTACATTTTATCACGGTAGTAAGCTTTCTTTGTCTTTCTTAATTAATGTTATATTAACTTTGGATATTTTGAATGATTTGATTTTGGTTTCATCTATCATTTTAAAAAAAATTGGAAATAGATCCTTGCATCGTATACGTAAAGATCTCATGATTTTTGCTCAAAATTTAAATTTTAGAGTGATAACAAGAATTTTTTTTCCAAAATCTCCATATACCAGAGGATTTGATAACTAGAATGCCCCTGTTTTGTATCCATCATATGAACACCAACAAGGATATAATGATCTATTTCTCTATGATGCAAGTAATAGGAATGGTATTGGGAGAAGCAGCGTCGGCGGCCACACTTGAAATTATCTTTACCATTCAAATTTTAACCATAATAATGGTAGAGGCTTTTTTGGTTTTCCATGTAACACCCTACCACACTAAGTTTTACGCTTAAGTCATAAAACAGAGGTGGTGTGGTATTACGACCTCTGAATAAAATAAGTACATATAATAGCAGAAGAATTATAATATGCTAGGAGCCTTGAAGAATAGAGGAAACAAAAAATCGTGAAATAAAAGCGCAACGCTCAAGGAACGAGTTAACCTACGTGCTAAGAAAACCATAACTATTAAACACAAGATAACAGAAGTGGGAATAGAGTGCCAAAGATACAAAATATCAAGCTCCTAACTCAGCCTGCAAAGTCAAGACTGGCCGGAGAATATTTACACATATATACATACATATCCAAAACCCAAAAGTACATATACACAATCCTGCCTCTCCATAAACCTCTAAGAGGATCAAAAAGAATAAGTCATGCAGAGAGAAAGCTAAGTACATATATATACATCATAGCATAACAAAATATCCCAGTAACCACTCCGCCTCAAGAGTCCAGACGCCTAACGAGATACCTCTCGACCTGCATCTGAAAAACAACAACATAGTATGGAATGAGGAGCCGGAGGTTCTCAGTATGGTAAAGGTGCCACACACATAATATATAAGGTCCTGAGAATGCCAGAGGCAATCCTAGAACACCGACACTCAGATTATAGAGCTTAAAGTATTAAACAGAAGCCATAAAAGGTGGTTTACTAAGGATATTTAAACCTAACTTAACTTAACCTTAAATCTAAATCCCATTCTGCCATTCCTCCTTACCTCCAACTCCATCATGCATTTTCACAAACAAGTAAACAAACAAAGGCAAGCACAAGAAGGTTACAAGTACTGCAGATAACAAATATACATTTAACATGGCAAGTACATTTAGGCACACCCAGTTAATACACAAGCAAGTAATTCAAGTAATATGCATATGATGTATGCCTGTCCTATGACTGATGAGGCTCATCTGTCAGTTATCCAGCCAACCCGACAAGTCTGAATTGTACTTAGACTGTCCCCTGACATGCATCCCCAAGAGTCTATGCATAGTTTTTTTTCTCAAATAATCAATAATACTCAATGGGGGTAACATTCCCGGGAATTTATATAGTGTCCGGTCACACACTTATGTCGTAGGGTCAATAGAGTATCGAGTTTTCAACCTGGTACACGTGGTGGCAAGCCACAACACTTAATCCAGGGAATCTCGTATCTCAGATTATTCAAATTCATAAGCCATATAAATAATTCAATTATAATTCATCAACTTCAACATCATTCTCAATCGCATTTCATTCATCATCATACATCAATCATATTCAATCCTTATCCTTCATTATCACACCTCCCATTCCATCCATCAATAGTTCCAATTCAAAACATAACTCATTCTTTTCTAAATGAATCAAACTTAAAACATGCTCATTTTCTTAATAACGCTAAATCAAACCATATAACCTTTGAATCTAAATCTTTTTAAATAATCATATAAACAAAATCTCTAATTTTTATAAAATTTCGGCAGCATCTCCTCTAAAACTCAGACTTTGCCACCCTTTTCGGGTCCAAACCTGCTTTCTTTTCAATTCAACATACCCTTCCTCATTATCATAACAATCTCCACAAAAAAATACCTCAGATCAATAATTAAACTCATATAATATTCAAATCCAACAACCAAAATTCAACTAAGAGTCATAGTTCACAAATCCTAGGCTTTTAACACATAATACCTCAAATCAATAATTCACTGAATCATTAATTAATCAACAAGCACCAAACCAACCATGTTCATCAACAATAACATTCAACTATAATTCTCTCCAAATTAACATGACAACATTCACCATCCAAAATTAATAACTAATTATCCAATAAACTTCAACTAATTATATTCATCGACAAATTACTAAACATTAAACATACACCTGCATTCCAACTTATCCTATGGTCATCTAGCCTAAGTTTTCACAGAACATTATATATTAAATGCAAGAAACCTAAACCATACCTTAGCCGATTCCCAAGTGTTATTCCAAGAAAATTTTCCTAAAAGAACACAGCCCTCAAAACCTCAACTAATCCGCTTCCTCCAAGTTCCAGTATTCACAATTTCAAGCTCTAATTATTTATTCACAACCTAATACACATTCATAACACATATATATCCAATTTAATACTCAAAGCTCAAATTCAATGAAATTAAAATAAAATTATCGTATCTTCACCTTACCCAAGCTTCACATAAGCAAGAGTGAACGTTTCTCTCAAGCTAATTGGATCCTAAAACATCAAAAATCAAAGAAATTTAACAAACTCGAAAATTGGGGGAAATGAAGGCTGATATAAAATAATGAGTTACCTATGAAATTGTTCCGGTAGAAACGTAGAGCTCGACGCGGTGAACGCGTGACCACAAACGGTGCGGCGATCGGAACTCGAACGGAGGAGTTACGGGATTTTGAAAGTAACGTGAGGGTTACGGGATTTTTCTCGTTCTTCCCTCCCCTGGAAGCTGAAAGCTCCGTTTCTGTTGGAATGAAGGGGATGAAGGGCTTGGGTTCACTTAAAAGGGCTGGTCCGGTTGAACCAACAGCCCGGTTTGGATCCAGTTCAACCGGTTCGGTCCATTCGGTCCAATTTTGGACCGTTTTCTTCGAAATTGGTGTCAAAATTCTCGTTTCGATGAGCTCTATCCTAATTTAATATAATATTCACATTTATAATCCTCCTTATTAAAAACTAATTTATTGACTAATTATTTACTAATTTAATGGGGTTTACATTCTACCCACCTAATAAAGAATTTTGCCCTCAAAATTCAAATCTAGTTACCTGAAAAGAGATGTGGATAGTCCTTTCGCATATCTGATTCGAGTTTCCAGGTATGTTCCTCGATACCAGCTCGACTCCAAGCTACTTTTACCAATGATGCTTCCCTTCCTCGTAATCGTTTAACACTAGTGTCATCAATCCTCACCGGAATTACTGGGAGTGTTAGATCTTCTCTCACATGGATTGGTTCTGGTTCTAGAACATGACTTGCATCAGGGGTATACTTCCTAAGCTGAGACACATGAAACACGTCATGCAAATTCGAAAGATATGGCGGTAAGGCAATTCTATAAGCCACTGGCCCAATCCTCTTCAGAATCTCAAAGGGTCCAATATAACGGGGATTCAGCTTCTTAGTCTTAATAGCTCTTCCCACGCCAGTGGTTGGTGTAACTTTCAGAAAGACATGTTCTCCTTCTTCGAATTCCAAAGGCTTTCGCCTCTGATCAACATAGCTCTTCTGGCGGCTTTGGGCTATAAGCATTCGACTACGAATCTTCTTTATCTGCTCAGTCGTTTCAGCTATCATTTCAGGCCCTAATAAACTCCTTTCTCCAGTTTCATACCAACATAGTGGAGACTGACATTTTCTGCCATACAGAGCCTCATATGGACCATTCTGATGCTCGCATGATAGCTATTATTATAAGAAAATTCAATTAATGGCATATACCGATTCCAACTCGCAGGCTGGTCCAAAACACAAGCCCTTAGCATATCCTCCAAGGTCTGAATAGTTCTTTCTGACTGACCATCTGTCTGAGGGTGATACGCAGTACTCAAGCTTAGCTGAGTTCCAAATGCACGCTGAAAAGCTCCCCAGAACCTTGATGTAAAGCGAGGATCCCTGTCAGATATAATGGTAGAAGGCACGCCATGCAACCCGACAATCTCTTTAATATACATTCGAGCTAATTCTTCCATTGAACAACTTATTTGGATAGGAAGAAAGTGAGCTGATTTTGTCAGTCGATCCACAACCACCCAAATAGCGACATAACCAGATCGGGTTCTAGGCAAACCTATCACAAAATCCATTGCGATACTCTCCCATTTCCATTGTGGAATCTCCAAAGGCTGAAGGGTCCCTGATGGTCTCTGATGCTCAATCTTAACTTTCTGACACGTTAAACATTTAGATACATGTAATGCCATATCATTCTTCATCCCTGGCCACCAGAACATCGCTTTCAGATGCTGATACATTTTAGTACTCCCTGGATGAATTGAGAACCCACTCTTATGAGCTTCCTTCAAGATACTTTATCGCAGGTCTCCAACATTAGGCACAATAATCCGGTTCTTGAACCTCCATAAACCATCCTGACCTTCTGACACTCTCCACTGTTTTCCCTATTCAACTGCTGGTAATACCTTACGTAACACTTCACTATCTCGATGAGCCTTCAGAAGTTCTAATTTAAAATCACTTAAAATCTGCAACTGACTCAAACACAGGATTTCATATTCTTCTCTAATTCCCAAATTCAAACCTTGAAATGCCCATAGTAATTCTTCCTCCCGTAGCATCATCCAAGCTGCATATAAAGACTTCCGACTCAAAGCATTCGCCACAACGTTCGCTTTTCCTGGATGATAATTCAATTCAAAATCATAATCTTTCAAAAGCTCCATCCACCTCCTCTGACGCATATTCAACTCTTTCTGCTCAAAAAGATACTTCAAACTTTTATGATATGAGAAAACATGAAACCTAACGCTATAGAGATAGTGCCACCAAATCTTTAAAGCAAACACAACAGCAGCAAGTTCTAAATCATGTGTCGGATAGTTCATTTCATGCGGCCTTAATTGCCGTGAGGCGTATGCTACAACATTCTGGTGCTGCATCAGAACGCACCCCAAACCTTTCAGAGATGCATCACAATACACTTCAAACGGTTCACTTGGTTCAAGTAATACAAATACAGGTGCAGTAGTCAACCTGTGCTTCAATGCTTGGAAACCCTCTTCACACTTCGGAGTCCAGATAAAAGGCGTATCCTTCCTAGTCAATTTAGTTAAAGGTAAGGCGAGCAGTGAAAATCCTTTAATGAATCTACGATAATATCCCGCCAAACCTAGGAAACTTCTGATCTCTGTCACTGAAGTTGGTCGCTCCCAATTCATCACTGCTTCCACCTTAGCAGGATCCACAGCTATCCCCTGCTTACTCACCACGTGGCCGAGAAACTTCACTTCACTCTTCCAGAACTCACATTTAGATAACTTAGTATATAACTTCCTATCTCTCAGAATTTGCAGCACAGTTTGCAAGTGATCAGCATGCTCCTCTTCAGTCTTAGAATAAACAAGAATGTCATCAATGAAGACAATAACAAACTTGTCTACATACGGTCGAAAAATCCTGTTCATATAATCCATAAATACTGCCGAGGTATTAGTTAACCCGAAAGACATCACTGTATACTCATAATGACCATAACGGGTTCTGAAAGCAGTTTTCGGAATATCCTCATCTCTAACCCTTATTTGATGATATCCGGATCGCAGATCAATCTTAGAAAACACACCGGCACCCTGTAACTGATCCATTAGATCATCGATTCTAGGCAACGGATATTTATTCTTCACAGTGATTTTATTCAATTGCCGATAATCGACACACAGCCGCATACTCCCATCCTTCTTCTTTACCAGTAACACTAGCGCTCCCCACGGAGAAACACTTGGTCGGATAAAATGTTTACCCAACAGATCCTCCAGCTGAGCTTTCAGTTCAGCCATTTCTAAAGGTGACATCCTGTAAGGAGTAATTGAAATCGGACCGGCTCCAGGTACCAACTCGATTGCAAATTCAACCTCTCGGTTAGGTGGAAATTCATTAATATCATCCGGAAACACATCTGGAAATTCACATACAATCGGAATCTGCTCTAAACTCTGATCATCACCTGATACTCCCGCAGTTAATAACATAATACCCTGACATTCAGTTCTAGAATAGTTTACTATCATAGAATTCAAATAGTAACTATTCACCATAATCGGTGCTTCTGACCCTTCCGGCATAAACTGTACTGACTTTTCAGAACAATCAAGTAAAACATGATTCTTGGATAACCAATCCAATCCCAAAATGAGATCAAGACCAGTCATAGGCAAACAAATCAAATCATGCACAAATTCACGCTGTTGTACTCGAAAGGGAACTTGTAGACATCATATCCTAGTCACCATAGCTTCATGAGTAGCAATATATACTTTCAAATCATAACCTAAAACCACCATTCTCAATCCTAACTCATTGGCCTTTTCAAATGCAATAAATGAATGACTTGCTCCTGAATCAAATAAAGCATTTAAGATTTTACCAGCCATTTCACAATTACCTCTAATCAGTGTCTCAGATCCCTCAGCACCTATGGTAGAAGTGGTGTATACTCTCCCTGGCTGCTGCACCCTACCAGTCTCATACTTCTTCTTCTCCGGGCAATTGGTGGCCATATGCCCGGGCTGTCCACAAGAATAGCATACTCCAAGTCTGAATCTGCACGGAACTCCAGGGTGATACCTTCCGCACTTCTGACAATTCAGATCTTGCTGTGGCTGCTTCCCAAACCTTTTTCCTTGACTAGCACTAGTATTCGGCCTTCTGTAATTACCTTGACCCTGAGTCTGCTGCGGAACAAAACCTCCACGCTTGAAATTCCTACCTCTCGGGGCAAAATTCCTCCCTGAAGGCCTCTGAAAAGGCACCCTCAAACTTCCTTTCTCTGCTGCCGCCTTCTTCATACAATCCTCAGCCACCCTACTCTTATTCACCAATTCAGAAAATACCCTGATCTCCATTGGGGCAACGAAGCTCAGAATATCGCTCCGAAGACCTCCCTCATATTTAATACACTTCCATTCAGCAAAATCTTCAGGCGCACCTTGACAGATACGAGAAAAGCGACATAACTCCTCAAATTTACTGGTATACTCAGCAACAGTCATCTGTCCCTGCTTTAACTGCATTAATTCAAGTTCCTTGGCATTTCTAGCTGAATTAGGAAAGTATTTCTTATAGAATTCTGCCCGAAAAACCTCCCAAAGAATCGCAGCACCATTAGGCTGCAGGATACGTCGTGTCCCCTGCCACCAATACTGAGCTTCACCTTGCAACTGATAGGTTCCAAATTCAACCCATTGCTCCTCAGGAACCTGCTGTGACTGTAACGCCCTTTCCATAGCATGAATCCAATTATCTGCGTCAGTGGGATTTGAGGTTCCCCTGAAGGTCGGAGGGTGAACTTTCAGAAATGTAGCAAGTGTCATAGGACCATCATCATCATTATTGTTCCCATGATTCCGCTGATTTATCTGATTACCCAATGCCTCAGCTGTTGCCTGCATAGCTGCAGCCATATTTTCCAGGGCAGCCATAAAGTCTACTGGATCAGTCCCTATGGGGGCAGGAGTAACGGTGCCTGTCCTACCTCTACCTCGCCCGCGACCGCGTCCGCAAGTTGACATCTGGTCCCTATATACACCAAATAAGTGATATTAAGTTGATCAGTCTCAATATCGCAAGTCTAATGCTTTAAGTTCCAAATGCATGCTCACAAACGTTTATGCCATATATATCAGTCAGATATCCTAATAGCACATAAACACATATACAGAGAATGCACAGAAGTACAATCAGTCCGTCTTTCAGGCTCTATAGGAACGAACTGCTCTGATACCATAATGTAACACCCTACCACACTAAGTTTTACGCTTAAGTCGTAAAAAAGAGGTGGTGTGGTATTACGACCTCTGAATAAAATAAGTACATATAATAGCAGAAGAATTATAATATGCTAGGAGCCTTAAAGAATAGAGGAAACAAAAAATCGTGAAATAAAAGCGCAACGCTCAAGGAACGAGTTAACCTACGTGCTAAGAAAACCATAACTATTAAACACAAGATAACAGAAGTGGGAATAGAGTGCCAAAGATACAAAATATCAAGCTCCTAACTCAGCCTGCGAAGTCAAGACTGGCCGGAGAATATTTACACATATATACATACATATCCAAAACCCAAAAGTACATATACACAATCCTGCCTCTCCATAAACCTCTAAGAGGATAAAAAAGAATAAGTCATGCGGAGAGAAAGCTAAGTACATATATATACATCATAGCAGAACAAAATATCCCAGTAACCACTCCGCCTCAAGAGTCCAGACGCCTAACGAGATGCCTCTCGACCTGCATCTGAAAAACAACAACATAGTATAGAATGAGAACCGGAGGTTCTCAGTATGGTAAAGGTGCCACACACATAATATATAAGGTCCTGGGAATGTCAGAGGCAATCCTAGAACACCGACACTCAGATTATAGAGCTCAAAGTATTAAACAGAAGCCATAAAAGGTGGTTTACTAAGGATATTTAAACCTAACTTAACTTAACCTTAAATCTAAATCCCATTTTGCCATTCCTCCTTACCTCCAACTCCATCATGCATTTTCATAGACAAGTAAACAAACAAAGGCAAGCACAAGAAGGTTACAAGTACTGCAGATAACAAATATACATTTAACATGGCAAGTACATTTAGGCACACCCAGTTAATACACAAGCAAGTAATTCAAGTAATATGCATATGATGCATGCCTGTCCTATGGCTGATGAGACTCATCTGTCGGTTATCCAGCCAACTCGACAAGTCTGAATTGTACTTAGACTGTCACCCGACGTGCATCCCCAAGAGTCTATGCATAGTTTTTTTCTCAAATAATCAATAATACTCAATGGGGGTAACATTCCCGGGAATTTATATAGTGCCCGGTCACACACTTACATCGTAGGGTCAACAGAGTATCGAGTTTTCAACCTGGTACACGTGGTGGCAAGCCACAACACTTAATCCAGGGAATCTCGTATCTCAGATTATTCAAATTCATAAGCCATATAAATAATTCAATTATAATTCATCAACTTCAACATCATTCTCAATCGCATTTCATTCATCATCATACATCAATCATATTCAATCCTTATCCTTCATTATCACACCTCCCATTCCGTCCATCAATAGTTCCAATTCAAAACATAACTCATTCTTTTCTAAATGAATCAAACTTAAAACATGCTCATTTTCTTAATAACTCTAAATCAAACCATATAACCTTTGAATCTAAATCTTTTTAAATAATCATATAAACAAAATCTCTAATTTTTATAAAATTTTGGCAGCATCTCCTCTAAAACTCGGACTTTGCCACCCTTTTCGGGTCCAAACCTACTTTCTTTTCAATTCAACATACCCTTCCTCATTATCATAACAATCTCCACAAAAAATCTACCCCAGATCAACAATTAAACTCATACAATATTCAAATCCAACAACCAAAATTCAACTAAGAGTCATAGTTCACAAATCCTAGGCTTTTAACACATAATACCTCAAATCAATAATTCACTGAATCATTAATTAATCAACAAGCACCAAACCAACCATGTTCATCAACAATAACATTCAACTATAATTCTCTCCAAATTAACATAACAACATTCACCATCCAAAATTAATAACTAATTATCCAATAAACTTCAATTAATTATATTCATCGACAAATTACTAAACATTAAACATACACCTGCATTCCAACTTATCCTATGGTCATCTAGCCTAAGTTTTCACAGAACATTATATATTAAATGCAAGAAACCTAAACCATACCTTAACCGATTCCCAAGTGTTATTCCAAGAAAATTTTCTTAAAAGAACACAGCCCTCAAAACCTCAACTAATCCGCTTCCTCCAAGTTCCAGTATTCACAATTTCAAGCTCTAATTATTTATTCACAACCTAATACACATTCATAACACATATATATCCAATTTAATACTCAAAGCTCAAATTCAATGAAATTAAAATAAAATTATCGTATCCTCACCTTACCCAAGCTTCACATAAGCAAGAGTGAACGTTTCTCTCAAGCTAATTGGATCCTAAAACATCAAAAATCAAAGAAATTTAACAAACTCGAAAATTGGGGGAAATGAAGGCTGATATAAAATAATGAGTTACCTATGAAATTGTTCCGGTAGAAACGTAGAGTTCGACGCAGTGAACGCGTGGCCGCAAACGGTGCGGCGATCGGAGCTCGAACGGAGAAGTTACGGGATTTTGAAAGTAACGTGAGGGTTACGGGATTTTTCTCGTTCTTCCCTCCCCTGGAAGCTGAAAGCTCCGTTTCTGTTGGAATGAAGGGGATGAAGGGCTTGGGTTCACTTAAAAGGGCTGGTCCGGTTGAACTGACAGCCCGGTTCGGGTTCGGTTCAACCGATTCGGCCCGTTCGGTCCAATTTTGGACCGTTTTCTTCAAAATTGGTGTCAAAATTCTCGTTTCGATGAGCTCTATCCTAATTTAATATAATATTCACATTTATAATCCTCCTTATTAAAAACTAATTTATTGACTAATTATTTACTAATTTAATGGGGTTTACATTCCATACCACAATAATCCATTTAACAATAGTTATGGCTGCAGAGGATTCTTCTAATGGATTTTTTTTGTCCATAATAACAAGATCTGTTATAAATTTATATGACTATGATCTAAATAAAGTTAATATCAAATGTGATGATTTTGTATATTATTTGTATTGATCATGAGTTTATGTTACTAGCATGTTGGTTCAATTCAATTTAATGTTTGTTTTCAATTGTTGAACCTTGAAATATATATATATATATATTCTTACAATATCTTTTATTTTAGTAGGTTAAAAACTAATCTTTTGAGAAATTTAAATTTCCGACACTTGTACTACTAGAAAATTATTTTTTTTGCAGTAATTTATTTTATATTTAACAACAATAAAATAGCCGTTAATATATTTATCGGCAATCAGACATTAACCGTCTTATATTCTATCACTAAAAAGTTTTAACAATTATTATATAATTGCCAGTAAAGACCATTTTAATAGCCGTAAAAAGCTTATAATTGTCATTATAACATATAGTAATAACGAAAAATTCATAATTGCCGCAAAAACATAATTTAAATAAAATATATAGTGGTATTATTTAATTGCCACTAAAAATTTATCAGTAAAAATTATTTTTATTATAGTTGTTGAGTTAAAAAATTAACTAAATTAATTAATGATGACAAATATTATTTTATTGGGCTAATTAACCAATTAGTGTTGATTATTTCTGATTAAATGTTGCAGGCCAAAATTTCTTATTGCAGTAGCCTAGTAAGATAGATAAGAAAACAAAGGCTAGTGGGCTACAAAGCAGTAACAGCTCAGAGGAATCAAAGTAATGAAATCAGATAGGCCAAAGAAATCAAAACGGGTCAAATGAATTATAACCGACCTAAGCCCGAATTCATCTCTCAAGCCAATTCCTCCAATTTGCCTCCAGCAAAGCAACGTTCACTTTTTCCTCTTCGGTCAGAACTCAGAGAAAGAGAGAGAAAGCTTAGTCTCTAAGCTGTTCACCAAATAAGAAAGAAAGAGAAGGATTAAACAAGAAACGCAGAGGTCTAATAACCCAAATCAAACCAAATCAGGCTAAGGCAGAAGTTAAAGGTAACTTATTTCCTCTTGCATGCATCGTGCTTTCTGTAACATCCTATCATACAGGATCTTATGCTTAAGTCATAAAACAAAGTTGGCAAGGTATTACAACCTCTAAAAATTAAAATTTAGTAATTGTAGTAGTGTGAAAAAAAGGGATAAAACAACATCGTAAGTCGAAAGCGCAACACTCCGAATGGTAACATAACATAACGAATAAAGGATAAGCTAACGTAATAATATATATATACAATAGGGTGCCAAAAACACAAATATCAAAACTCAAGATCCGGTTGCAAAGATAACCGGTCCGAGCATAAAAGTATATACATATATATAAAGTAAGGAACCCAAAGGAAACCCCAAAGGGCGAAAATACAAAAAACCTATTTTCCAAAACAACCTCTAAGAGGAGTCAAAACAGTATGTATTATTTAGTGGAGATAAAAGTATCTAAGTAAAAATATAAAACCAAAAATAAAGTCCCGAGAACTAAGGATCTCCACTAATCCAGAAGTCTCCATCATGCTTCAGCGAGAAGCCTCACGTCCTGCATCTGAAAACCACAAAATCCGCATGAGTGAGAACCGGAGGTTCTCAGTATGGTAACAGTGCCCACATATCTAACATGTAATGTCCTGGGAAAGCCGAAGGCAATCCTAGAACTTCTAACAGATAATTCAAAGCTTATAAACAGGCTAAACCATAAATGGCAACTGGCTAAAGATCTTCAGTCTAACTAATACTTTCCTTTCCAAATCCTCCAGACCTCTCAACTGCCAACAGTAATATAATATGGCAAACACAATTATATCAGACAAGGAGATATATAAATAGGAAGAATATGTGGCATTTAGACAATTAGCGAGTAATATGCAGTCAATTAGGCAATTCCAAACAAGTCACATAATATGCATATGATGCATGCCTGTCCTAATGGCTGATGAGTCTCATCTGTCGGTTATAAAGCCAACCTGACATGTTCTGGTATCTAACCATTGGACTGTCCCTCTGTCGTGCATCCCCAACTCGAGTTATACTCAACATAATTCATAATTCATATCCAACACCCTCAGTGGTGTATATTCATAGGGGCGAGCTCATCCGAAACTTTCACAGTGTCCGGCCACACTTATGACATAAGGTCAGCAGAATATCAAGTCTCCACTTGGAGCATGTGGTGGCTAGCCACTGCTTTCACTCAAGGAAACTCGTATCTCAAATTGTGGAAGTGCAACATTCACATTTCATTCAATACGCATATATGCAATCATACTCAATCATAATTCATTAATGGCTCCGCCGTAATTCGGCAATAACTCACCCATCTGACTCATAATTCAATTCATAACCAGCCAATTATTAACAAATACAGCGCTTCGACTCATGGCACACAAAGCACTTCCACCGCCATACTCCGTATCTCATACAATCATCTTTGATCATCATTGATCATTAATCCTCCCCTTTCTTCATTCACAAGTTACCACATTCCCTAGTTCCTTTTTCATTCCTAGGCATCTCATAAGGATTTATGATATATGGGGTGAGATCGGAGGCTTAGGAGTATGAAATTTGGCTTTGAAAACTCAAAAATCAACCTTGGGGTGAAAACTGGGTCACGCGTGCGTGTGGAAAGCCAAAAATACAATGACGCGTATGCGTCGCCCATGCGCACGTGTAAATGAGAGAAAAGCCAAACGACGCGTACGCGTCAGCCACACGTACGCGGGGGTGTGTTTTGTGCCCCACGCACAAAGTCAGCATAATTCTCGCACAACTCTCAGGAATTTGGCTGGGCAATTAGTTCAGCCCATCAACGCGTACGCGTGGGTGTGCGTGCTACCAAAAATTTTACTAAGTTAAACGCTGCAGAATTCACAGTTTCAAACCCCAATCTTCTGACGGGCATAACTTCTCCATTTCAAATTATTTTTCACTTGTTCTTTGAATTGTCATAAAATCCCGGATCCAATTTCATTTCTAAACAAGTTTGGAACAAATCGGGGATCCAGAGTCCAAGTTATGCTTCGTCAAAGTATGCCTAAAAATCACATTTTCATATAAAACCACAAAGTACCATTTTCAAAACAAATCAATTTCAACCTTTTCAAAACCAACCAAAACATACCAAAATCAACCTCAAGCCTCCTCAACTCATACATTAACAATTTTTCATCAAATTCACAAACCACCATCCACCATTTTAACCAATCTCAACCAAATAACTCAATTTCAAACACAATATCATGTCATATATATACATCCTCAACTCAATTTCCAACCAACCAACCCCAACAACCACCAATTTGTACAATCAATATAATCCTCACCATCAATATGGTTTTACCCACAATTCAATCTCAACCAATCATTAAGCATATATCAAAACATGCATATCCCTCATGCATCATACCATCAAAACATCAATATTCACAATCACATATATGACCACACAATTTATTTCAACCATTCAACAACACCAACAATTTAAATCCTATCTTAGGGCTTCTAGCCTAAGTTTTCACACCACGTTACATTTTAGATATAGGAAACTGAGACCATACCTTAGCCGATTTCCCCGCTCAACTGGAGCACTTCCAAATCACTTTTTCCACAAGCTCTCAAGGCTTCAACACCTCCAAGAACAGATTTTTAACACACCAAATTCCTTTTCTAAGCTTTCCAAAATCTCAATCAAGCTACAATATTCACATACACACTACTTAAACCACAATTATCACATCCAAACACAACAACTCAATACCCAAGCATCATAAACCAACAAATGCCACTAGGATTGAGAATCTTACCACACCCAAGGATCAAGGAAACAAGATTAATCTTCTCCTTTAAGTTAGTTGGACCCTATAACATCAAAGAGCCCAAAATGTCAACACTTTTCTCCATAAAATTTGAATTTAGGGGCTGAGAAACTGAACCAAAATCGTGGCTTACCTCAAGAATAAAGTAGTGAGTTTTGTAGGGCTCGTTGTGGTGAACACGTGGCTGCAAATGGTGCGGTAATCGGAGCTCCGGATCAAAAGTTATCGTGATTTGAAGATCAAAGTGAGAGTTAGAACTTTGGAAGAGTGTTCTTCCTCCTCCCTTACTCTATTTCAGCGTGTTTGAGGGTTTAGAGAGGAAAAAGAGTGCTGAAATAAGGGTTTTAGATTTAGTTTGGTTGGGGCAATGGCCCAATATGGGTCTGGTTGGTCTGGTTTGGCCCGTTCGGTCCAATCTTAGACCGATTTCTATAAAATTAGTATCAAAATTCTTGTTTCAATCTCCTCTATCATATTAAACCATAAAAATCATATTTTTGACTTTCTAGAATAAATTCAAATTTATGGGTTAATTAGTCATTAATTAACCAGGTTTTACACTTTCTTTTCCTCTTTTCCAACTCTCTGCCACTCCAATTTGGGATACATGGGAAAGATGATCACTGATCAATACTGTTGTGAATCTATGGTCAAATATGTATCTTGAGGACCAAGTAATATTTCAATGGCTCAGATCTGGTTTACCATTGAAAGACTATTTCTCTTTGCTTTCTTAAATATGATGACAAATTATACTTTATTAAACAATTAAAAGAAAAAAGTTGATAGAATTCATTTTCCTTTTTTTTCTCTATATAAGAGAAAGATTGAAGATATAGAAACGTTAATATATTTTTGAAAAGAATAATTCTCATTTAAATTTTGTATTATAGACTTTTTAACCCCTGGTTTTATCATCATATATTAGTATATGATATTTGTATGCGTATTTCTTATCAGAAAGTTAAAGATCAAATGATAATAAATTATCTGCAAGAAACAAATAATGCAAAAAGTAAAATAAAAATTAAATATCCTAAATATTTATTAGTCTATATGAACATAATGAAACACATTAGTTTTCATCATTACACAATATATACTCTATACTACTCACATCACATACACTAAGTTACTACTAATTTCTTGTTTTGAAAATGGAGAATGGTGGTGAAATGATCAAGAAAACTAAAGGGAAACAAAAGAGAGAGATAAAGAGGATTGAGAATAAGAAAAATTGTCAAATTGCTTTTACAAAGAGAAAAGACGGCTTACTAAAAAAGACAAATGAAATAAAATCTTTATGAGATGTTGGTGTTAATTTGATCATATATTCTTCAAGTGGAAAAGCCTATTACTGTGGCGATTTTTTGTTAAAGACAATAAAAATGGCTCTCTTAAACGAACAACCACCTCAAGGTAGTAATTAGTTCCATGGTTACATTGTGGAAAAAATGTTTAGGATGGACATGCAGAATCTCGTTAAAAAGAATGATTGATTCGTGAATCGATTAAATGCTGAGAAAGAATGAGCTGAAACTCTTTCTAACATTTTAAAGACAATTAAAAATGACAACAGCACCACCAATTAGTGGGATTCAATTGGTCAAAGTTGTGAAAAAAATAAAGAGATGGAAACAATTCTTGTAGTTCTCCAGCAGACATTGAAAAATCAATTTTCACTCAAGATTGTTGCAAATCAGGTTGCAGTTACGACTGCAGCTGAGAGTGTGGCACCTACATTTTATCTTGGTGGTAAGTTTTCTTTGTCTTTCTTAATTAATGTTATATTAACTTTGGATATTTTGAATGATTTGATTTTGATTTTAACTATCATTTTGAAAAAAAAAACTAGAAATAGATACTTGCATCGTATACATAATGATCTCATGATTTTTGCTCAAAATTTAAATTTTGGAGTGATAGCAAGAAATATTTTTTTTCCAAAATTTTCATATACCAGTTTACACAAAAATTTCTTTTAGCTATGAAATAATAGATATGGATCATATCGTAGAAATCTCTTATATTTTTTATTAAAATTTTAACTTTTAGAGTTATAGTAATTTTTTATTTTTTATAATGATAAAGGACATAATCGAGTGTCATACACTAAAGATATCAATATAAATCCTTTAAAACCTAAATTGTTAGTTAAAATATCAAAATTTTATCTTTTTATTAAAAAAAATCTGCATTTGTAGATTCTACAATTAAGCAAAATCCATTGTTAAATAAAGGTTCAAGAACAAATAAACTTGTATATTATTTAAGAAATTTGATAAATTTTATTATTAAACAAAGTTAATCTTGTTGGCCAATTTTATCTTAATAATAAATATTCAATTTTTTAATATGACTTGTTTTAATTGTTTTTTAAATAGACCAAACGATGGTTCAAGTTAATCCTGGAGTTATTGGACCATACCATACTTATGGAAGTATGAGTACTTTTTGCAACATAGCCTTTGCTACCGGTGTCAACCGTTTTGACGTTACGAGAGGATTTAGTAACCAGAATGTCCCCTGTTTGGTATCCATCATACCAACACCAACAAGGATATAATGATCTATTTCTCTATGATGTAAGTAACAGGAATGGTGTTGGGAGAAGCAGCGGCAACGATGACACTGAAAATTATCTTTATCATTCAAATTCTAACCATAACAATGGTGGAGGCTTTTTTGGTTTTCCATACCACAATAATCCATTTAACAATGGTTATGGTTGCGGAGGATTCTTTTAATGGAATTTTTTGGTGATAATAACAATATAAATGCATTGATCTGTGATAAATTTATATGACTATGTTCTAAATAAAGTTATTATCAAATGTGATGATTTTTTATATTATTTATATTGATCATGGGTTTATGTTACTAGTCTATTGGTTCAATTCAATTCAATGTTTGTTTTTCAATTGTTGAGCCTTGGAAAAATAGATATATATTATGGTTTGTTATTATAAATATTGTCCTAAATTAGATATGTTAAGTTGTATCTTTTATATATATATATATATATATTATTACAATATCTTTTATTTTAGTAGGTTAAAAACTAATCTCTTGGGAGATTTAAATTCCTGACACTTATACTACAAAAAATTTATTTTTTGCAGTAATTTATTTTATTTTTAACGACAATAAAATTGCCATTAATATATTTATCGGCAATTAGACACTAACCGTCTTATATTTTGTCGCTAAAAAGTTTTTAACAATAATTATATAATTGCCAATAAAGACCATTTTAATAGCCGTAAAAAGCTTATAATTGTTATTATAACATATAGTAATAACGATAAATTTATAATTGCCGAAGAAATATAAATTAAATAAAATATATAGTGGTATTATGTAATTGCCATTAAAAATTTATCAGTAGAAATAATTTTTATTGTAGTGATTGATTAAATCCAAACGAATGAACCAACCACTCGTAAACAAGAGTTTTGTCCTACTATATATTATATGTATGTGATAAAGAGATTGTTCCTACATAAGAAATTATGCACTATATGAAGCCTTACCTTTGTGTCATTAAAATGGGTCAACTAATTACAGTGGGTAGAGTTAATAATTAGAAATCATATTATCAATATTACTATGATGACGATGACGATGACGATGACGATGATTATTATTATTATTATTATTATTATTATTATTATTATTATTATTATTATTATTATTATTATTATTATTATTGTCGTTGTTGTTCAACCATATAGTATTAAAAAGTAAAATATTAGAATAAAAAGAATATAGGATATAGGATTTAGGTTAGATTTTTGGGTTTATAATTTAATTTTTAGTGTTTAGAGTTTAGAATTTAAGATTTGTTATTTTTATTCAAATTGTGTTTTTTATAATTTAAATATTTTGATTGTTAAGTTTTAGGATTTAATATTTATATTTTGAAATTTAGGGTTTGTTATTTTTGTTTAAACAGTAAAGTATTGATTTAATTGCTAACGTTTGTGTTAAGTTTTAATTTTGTCTTTATGTTTGAAACGTTCTATTTTTTATCTCAATTGTTTTATTTCGTCCTCTTTTAATCCTTTGGTCAAAATTAAAACTTTTCCTTTCAAAAATATCCTTTCTGTAACACCCTAACTATCAAAATATCACGCTTCTGGCTGCACTACTTTGATAGCTCGGGTATTACGACAACTCTTAAAATATTTAATACTAAAATATAAGCCTGTTTAAAACTTAAACCGAACTTTATCAAAACATACATCCATACTTACAAAGAATACATATATATATATATATATACATATTATTAATTTACAAGCATTACATAATCAAACTCCTAACCCTCTTATAAAAACTTCTAAAGGTAAAGGCGTACTACCACTACCTCGCCTACGACCGCGTGCACGAGGCTCCATCTGGTTCCTATACACACCAAACAAGTGATATCAAGTTGATTAGTCTCAATATCGCAAGTCTAGTACTTCAAGTCCCAAATGCATGCTCATGAATGTTTATGCCACATATATCAGTTAGATATCCTAATAGCACATAGACACATACACAGAGAATGCACAGAAGCATAGTCAGTCCGTCCCTCAGGCTCTGTAGAAACGAACTGCTCTAATACCATAATGTAACATCCTACCACACAGAACTTTACGCTTAAGCCGTAAAACAGAGATGTTGTGGTATTACAGCCTTTAAACTAAAATATATATACATAATAATATTGAAAAGGATACAATATACGAGGAGCCTTGAAAAGCAGATAAAGCAAAAATCACAAAATAAAAAGTACAATGCTCAGGAAACAAGATTACTTGCGTGCGAAGAAACTAAAGATCGTAAGCATAACTAAACAGAAAAGAGGAATAGAGGGTCAAAAATCTAAAACAGCAAGCTCCTAACTCAGCATGCGAAGCTACGGCTAGTCGGAGAATATATATACATACATACATATATACATAACCCAAAGTCTAAAGTACATACATAAACCCTAGTTCTCCTTAATCCTCTAAGAGGTACAAAATAAAGTAAGTTGTCGGAGAGTTAAATACATAAGTTTATAAAAAACTGTGCACCAAAATAAAATCCCAGAAACCACTTTGCTGCAGAACTCCAGACGCCTAGCGAAGTGCTTCTTGATCTGCATTTGAAAAACAACAACATAGTATGGGATGAGAACCGGAGGTTCTCAGTATGTTAAAGGTGCCACGCACATACGATATAAGGTTATGGAAATGTCAGAGGCAATCCTAGAATGCCGACACTCAGATTATAAAGCTTAAAGAACTAAACAACAACCATAAAAAGGGGGTGATTTTCTAAGATTTCAGCTTAACCAAACCTTAAACTAGATTAAATTCCCTAACTTCTCCACCTTTCCTCCAATCCTCCAACACTAGTGATCCACACAGATAAACAAGCAACCAAGGCAAACACAAGTAATTTACAAGTAATACAGATAACACATATGCAAATAGCATGTTATATGTAACACCCTAATATTCAAATCCTTATGCTCGAGTCATAAGTCAATGATATTATAGTGGTACGACTCTCAGGTGGATTTTTAATATATAAACATAGGTAATTTCGAAAGGAGTATTAATCGAGAAGCCTGAAAAGAGTAGAAATAAAATCGCGAAGATGTATCACTCACGATTCGACAACGAAAAGATAAAACGTGAAGCCGAAAGCAATATATGGACAAGGCATAAAGGAGATTAAGAGATAGATAACAGATAGATATATATAACATAAGTAAATATCCACTAGTCGCGACCCGCGAAGTTTAGGCCGGCTAGGGTACAGTATGAAAGTAGTTGATAACAGAACATCCTAATCTCTCCCAAAGGAAACATAAGAGCCTCTATAGGCAAGTTCCAAAAGAGTTCAACACATAATATAATATCTTCAAAACAAACGTGGAGAGATTCTAAGCAAAACACAAAGTAGAGAAAATAAAGATCTTCGCCGGCTCTCAGATGAACCACAGCTCACTTCTGAGCACCTGGACCTGTATCTGAAAAACAAGAGATATATACGGAATGAGAACCCCGGGCCCATGGGTTCCCAGTACGGTAAAAGTGCCAAATAAATACAATGCACTGCAATAAAAACTCACTAAGCATCCTAAACTCCTTTTCACCAAGTATCCAGCCTAGATTCTCACTAATCCATGAATAGGCATCTGTCGTAAGGGGATACTAAATCTAGTTCGTGTTACACATGTTTCCCAACTCGCTGATTCTTACACGAATCAGACTCAGAATCATAAGCAAAACCATCACCAGTTGTTCTGTCTCAGCAACTCTATATCAATACATCATACCCTCGCCTGGAGCTAGTGAAATCACATCACTGCGTCTACCCAGGGGACTCGAATTATCTCATTCAAAAATCATCATCATGCAATCGCATTATCAATTCATCTCATCAAGAACAGCCACCAACATCCACCGACACGAACATGAGGGATCTCTCAGTTGTACAAACACAAGCAATACAGACAAGTAATACACAAATAAGGTACAAGTAGAACAAGTAGCACGTAATCAGGTAACATAGCATGTATGATATAGAAATCCAAAACAAATAGGCAAACCCAAACAATTCAAACATATGCAAATGATGTATGCCTGCCCTATGGCTGATGATATCATCTGTCGGTTATATAGCCAACCCGACATGTCCTGGTAGCTAACCATTGGACAGAAACACCCCTTGCGGAGCAAGTAGGTTTGAGCTACAACCCCCTTGCTACTACCCGCTCAGCCCAGAGCCAATGGAACAACCACTACTGTGGCTACTACCCAGGCGGGTGTTTAACAGCTCAACCTGGAGCGAGTGGATTCACCACTACTGCCGCTACTACCCAGGTGTCACAATCTCTGACCTGGAGCAAGTGGGACGAACCACAACCCTTGCTACTGCCCAGGTATCTTAAGCATTAACCCGGAGCAAGCGGGACGAACCACAACCCTTGCTACTGTCCAGGTATCTTAAACATTAACCCGGAGCAAGCGGGACGAACCACAACTCTTGCTACTGCCCAGTTATCTCAAACATATATTCATTCAATCTCAATTCATATTATCAATCCTCATTGTTATCAAAACTCAAACATTAACCTGGAGCAAGTGGGACGGACCCCAACCCTTACTACTACCCAGGTGTCAGAGTTACATTCATTCAACACTCCATAATTAACTCATTTATCATAAACATCATTTTCCGCCTCATACCCGGAGCAAGTGGACAACGCCACTGCCTACTACCCGGGGTTACACATCACATTTCAACATTTTCCATTATCATCCATTCAACATATTCATTCATTAATCATATATGCATTTATACTTAGCCATAATCAATAATGGCTTTGCCGTGACCCGGCAATAACTCAGCCATCCGGCTCATGGTCCAATCAAGAACCAGCCATTTATCAATAAATATAGCCCTTCGGCTCATGGCATACACGGTACTCCCACCGTCATCCTCCATATCTCATATATTCATCGTTGATCATCATTGATCATAACTTTTCCCCTTGCTTCACTCGCAAGTTACCACATCCCCTAGCTCCTTTCTCATTGCTAGGCATATCATAATGATTTAATACATAAGGGGTGAGATCGGAGGCTTAGAAGTATGAGATTTGGCTTTTAAAACTCAAATATCAACTTTGGCATGAAAACAATGCCACGCGTACGCGTACTCCACGCGCACGCGTGGATGGCCTTAAAAACTCATCGACGCGCAAGCGTCATGCACGCTAACGCGTGGATTAAAAATTTGCCAAATCGACGCGCACGCGTCAACCACGCGTATGCGTGGATACTCTCGTGCCCCAGGCACAAAGCTGGCACAGTTCTGGCACAACTCTCTGGAAAATGGCTGGGCATTGGGGTGCAGCACTATCGGCGCGCCCGCGCACATCACGCGCACGCGTGGATGGCGCTTTCTGGAAGATCGGCGCATACATGCCAAGTGCGCCCACGCGCAAGGGGTTATTCTGCTAAAAATTTTCTAAGTTAAAAACTGCAGAATTCACAAATTTAGACCCCAATCTTCCAATGGACATAACTTCCTCATTTTAAATCATTTTTCGTCCGTTCTTCGAACGGCATGGACATCCCGGATCCCATTTTATTTCTAAACAGATTTGGCGCAAAACCGAGATCCGTAGTCCAAGTTATGTCTCACCAAAGTATGCCCAAAAACCATATTTTTCATAAAAACCACAAAGTGCCATTTCAAAACAAACCATTTCCAACCCTTTTCAAAATCAATCAAAACATGCCAATTTCATCCCTTTTCTTTGAAATCAATTGAAATGTATCAAATTCAACGTCAAGCCTCCTCAACTCACACATTGACACATTACCACAATTCACAAAACCGCCATATAACCATTTTTACCCATTTCAAACAAATGACTAAATTACAAACACATCAACATGTCATACACCCTTCCTCATCCCAATTTCCAACAATACTATTTCGATTCAACCATCATTATACATGATCAATATCATACTCACTATCACGTGGTTTCATCCCCAAATCAACCTCAATCATTCCTCAAACATATATCACAACATACATATCTCTCATGCATTATCATATCATCAAGGCATCAATAATCATGATCACCTATATGACCACATAACATACCTCAACCAAAACCAAACATACCTCATCTATACAATTTCACCCAAAATTACCAATTTCCACACTTCAACTCCTCAAACCTCATTATTCAATAACCAACCCAATCATTCATATATTCATTATCTGAAATTCATCCAATCACTTGTGTCATCATACAATGCACACATCAACTTACCTTACTTACCTCTTTTCGGCCTCTGGCCCAATATTCACGGCCTCCGGCCCAATTTCACAATTTAAATGCATAAACCACAAATCAATACTCATTACCCAATATATCAAATTTCCAATACACCAAGCATACAAGGCCACACAATTCTCAACCCAATCATCAATTCACATTACATACCAACTATGCATATTAGCACCAACCATTTACACAATCCAAACTTAATCCTAGGGGCATCTAGCCTAGGAATTCTCATCACACCACACGGTACTTAAATGAAACTTAAACCGTACCTCTTGTAGCCAAATCAATTGAGCCTCTTCTTTGGAAGTCTCCACCAACCTTAGCCCTAAGCCTCACCAAAGCTCCTCAAGCAACACCAATCTCCCAATTGTGCACCAAAACCATCAAATGCACTAACATAACCAATATCACATTCATACATCAACCTAGGGCTCATAAAGATGATAAATCACAAGGGTTTGAGCACTTCTTACCTCAGCCCATATGAAGTAGGGATAGAACCCACTTAGAATCCATGTTGGAGTATCCCTAAACACCCAAAATCACAAGATTTCAACACTAACTTCCCAAAAACGTGTAACAGTGGGGAATTTCGAAAACTGGGCAGAGATGAATGGAATACTCACCACAAAACTTAGATAGAATTGTAGAGGATGAGAAGAGCGACGCGTGGCCGCAAACGGCTCGTCAATCGGAGCTCCGTAGCTCAAGTTATGGTGGTTTGAAGATCAAAGAGAGTTAGGTTTTCTCTCTTCTCTTCTCTCTTCTCAATTCAGCGCCCCACACACCTTCTTTAGGGCAAAATGAGCTGAAATGCTCATAACTAATGTTTATATATGTTGGGTCTTGGGCCCACTTAGGCCCGGTTCACTTATTTTTGTCTGTTGGCCCAATTTTGGACCAAAACCTTTAAGATTAGCGCTCTAAATCGCACTTCAAATATTTCTACCTCCCCTAATTATAATCCCTCATTTCTTAATCTTATTTACTCATAATCAATTTTCTCAGCTGCAGTACCAGACAGGTCTCAGCCGGTACTGCCGGTCAAAATTCCACTGCGCGCTTTTACGCAGAAAACTATGTCTTCCGACTTGGAAAAATTCACTGAATCCAAAAATCATATTTAAATCATCAAATTCCAATTGCCAATTATTCCAACCATATTCGCTCCTACTTAACTCATTATTTAATTAATTTCGGTTAGACTGGGTATTACATTCTACCCCCCTAACAGAAATTTTCGCCCTAAAAAATTTCATCCATCACTACGAGTACACGAGCGTAGTCTGCCTTTATATCCAACACATAACAGTTTCAATGTCCTTTTACTCTGCGCGCTTCCACTACCGCGCTCTGATTTTTCTATCTCCAAGGGTCTCGGTCATTCGTTCAACACCGACCAACAGCCTCGTTCCTTACTTTTATCGTCTCATCAACCCACACCCTATTAAATCTCAAATCATGTCATTGATAATATTGCCATCTTTGTTAATCATAGCCATCATCCCACATCACTATAATGAATCAAAACTTTCTTCGTTTTTAGAATTCAATGAGTTTGGACTAAGAAGCTGACTCTTAAGAATCCGCTTTCTTTTACTAATCTATAAAAGCTTTCGAGACACATCTCTTTTGTTGAAGTCACCCAGATCAAAAATCATATTAAAAAATATAACCAACACTCCTTCAAATTCTTGGGAAAAAGAAATTCAACAGCACCTCCCCAAAAATTGGAGTTTACCACCCGTCATGGGTTCCCTCAAACCAATCTCAGTACCGCATCAGTATTGCAATTTAAAGGTTTCCAAACGATTCCTCTGAAACCGATCATTACAAATCTTGATCTAAATCCAAGGTCACCATGACCAAACATCATAGCACTCATCTCTTGAACACGACAACTTGCACTCAATCCTCATCTAAATCTGGTTACGCATCGTTGATAATTTTCTCATCCGTTTCAGAACCATCAAGGCTCATAGCCACCATTAATTCCAATTATCTAGAATCATTATCTGTATAAGCTCACTAAACTTTTAAGTACTCAAAGCATAAGGCATTTCTAATCATACCCCACTTTTCCTTATTATTACCATACTATGCTAGTACGCTTTAGCAAGCTTCCGCTATGCCACTTTGATTTCTCGCCAAGTATTAGTTCCATCACTTATTCCCTCAAGTACTCAACCACAACTTAGCATGACTGGAATTTCAAATCAACGTTTCCAAATCCATCCTTTAGGATCATCCCTTATCTATTTAAATCAAAGGAACTAAAAGTCACGGGTTCAATCCGTTTCACCAAAAATTCAGAAATTAACCAACTATATAACAAACACAACACATCATTCTTAACAGAAAATCATTTACATCAGAGGCATTTATCCATTTGCATTAAGGCAATTCCTTACTCGGATCATCTGGTTTGCTTCTCAGTCTAATATTAAGCTCGGCATTCCGAGTTTTTGCTGTACAGGCGGTATTATAAAATCACACACTACCATTTAAGCTCGATTATTGAAATTACCTCAATCTTACTGCCGCAATCGGCCCGCATCCTGACTCTCTCCTTGTTGGCAATTTCTTGATACATGCCCTGGTAACCCGCACTTGTAACATACGCCTAACCCCAATCGGCATGGCCTATTTGGGTGATGACTTCCACACCTCTGACAGCTCAAAACATTAGAAATAGCCGCTGCCCGTTTTCCCTTACCATTCCTTTGGGACTCCTCACTTGTCGCAAAGTTATTCCGTCATTGGGGAAAGTGTTGTATGTATCCTCTCTCCTTAAACTCTCGACCCCTTGGTGCGAATTCTTGGTTGTGCTCTCCATGACTTCCTTCCTCTGCAACCCTCCTTTTCACACGCTCTTCAGTAATTCTGCTCTTATTCACTAACTCTGAAAAAGTTCGGATCTCCATTGGTCCCACTGAACTTAAGATGTCGCTCCGAAGCCCTCCTTCATACTTAATGCATTTCCATTCCTCGAAGTCTTCCGGAGCTCCATGACACATGCGGAAAAACCTGAATAGCTCCTCAAATTTGTCTGTATACTCAGATGCGGACATAGCACCTTGCTTCAACTGTAGTAACTCCAATTCATTGGCTGTCCTGGCGGAATTTGGAAAGTACTTCTTATAGAATTCCACCTGGAAGGCATCCCAAGTGATAGGATCATTCCCCTGTTGCAGGAGACGCCGAGCCCCTTGCCACCAATGCGATGCTTCCCCCATGAGCAGATAGGTAGCAAATTCAACACGCTGCTCTTCAGGCACCAACTGCGCTTGCAGTGCTCGCTCCATGGCCTGAAACCAAGTATCAGCTTCAGTCGGATTGGTGGTTCCCTTGAACTTAGGTGGGTTAACCTTTAAGAAAGTTGCCAGTGTCATCGGGCCCTGAGCTTCCCTTCCGCCATTGCCATTATTGTTTATCTGTTGCCCAAGGGCCTCCGCAGTGGCCTGCATAGCAGCAGCCATATTCTCCAACGCCGCCATAAGGTTTATCGGGTTATTCGAGTTGATTTCCAGTTCCTGTGTACTAGTACGATCTCTCTCACGTCCCCGACCGGGTCCACGAGGCGCCATCTGGTTCCTATACACACCAAACAATCGATATCAAGTTGATCAGTCTCAATATCGGAAGTATAGTGCTTCAAAGTACCAAAGGTACACTCATGGACTTCATGCTAGATGTATCAGTTAGATACCCTAACTAGCACAGGCACAAACTCAGAGTATGCATTGAAGCATAAGTAGTTCCATCCCTCAGGCTCACGAGGACGAACTGCTCTGATACCATAATGTAACACCCTAATATTCAAATCCTTATGCTCGAGTCATAAGTCAATGATATTACGGTGGTACGACTCTCAGGTGGATTTTTAATATATAAACATAGGTAATTTCGAAAGGAGTATTAATCGAGAAGCCTGAAAAGAGTAGAAATAAAATCGCGAAGATGTATCACTCACGATTCGACAACGAAAAGATAAAACGTGAAGCCGAAAGCGATATATGGACAAGGCATAAAGGAGATTAAGAGATAGATAACAGATAGATATATATAACATAAGTAAATAGCCACTAGTCGCGACCCGCGAAGTTTAGGCCGGCTAGGGTACAGTATGAAAGTAGTTGATAACAGAACATCCTAATCTCTCCCAAAGGAAACATAAGAGCCTCTATAGGCAAGTTCCAAAAGAGTTCAACACATAATATAATATCTTCAAAACAAACGTGGAGAGATTCTAAGCAAAACACAAAGTAGAGAAAATAAAGATCTTCGCCGGCTCTCAGACGAACCACAGCTCACTTCTGAGCACCTGGACCTGTATCTGAAAAATAAGAGATATATACGGAATGAGAACCCCGGGCCCATGGGTTCCCAGTACGGTAAAAGTGCCAAATAAATACAATGCACTGCAATAAAAACTCACTAAGCATCCTAAACTCCTTTTCACCAAGTATCCAGCCTAGATTCTCACTAATCCATGAATAGGCATCTGTCGTAAGGGGATACTAAATCTAGTTCGTGTTACACATGTTTCCCAACTCGCTGATTCTTACACGAATCAGACTCAGAATCATAAGCAAAACCATCACCAGTTGTTCTGTCTCAGCAACTCTATATCAATACATCATACCCTCACCTGGAGCTAGTGAAATCACATCACTGTGTCTACCCAGGGGACTCGAATTATCTCATTCAAAAATCATCATCATGCAATCGCATTATCAATTCATCTCATCAAGAACAGCCACCAACATCCACCGACACCAACATGAGGGATCTCTCAGTTGTACAAACACAAGCAATACAGACAAGTAATACACAAATAAGGTACAAGTAGAACAAGTAGCACGTAATCAGGTAACATAGCATGTATGATATAGAAATCCAAAACAAATAGGCAAACCCAAACAATTCAAACATATGCAAATGATGTATGCCTGCCCTATGGCTGATGATATCATATGTCGGTTATATAGCCAACCCGACATGTCCTGGTAGCTAACCATTGGACAGAAACACCCCTTGCGGAGCAAGTAGGTTTGAGCTACAACCCCCTTGCTACTACCCGCTCAGCCCAGAGCCAGTGGAACAACCACTACTGCGGCTACTACCCAGGCGGGTGTTTAACAGCTCAACCTGGAGCGAGTGGATTCACCACTACTGCCGCTACTACCCAGGTGTCACAATCTCTGACCTGGAGCAAGTGGGACGAACCACAACCCTTGCTACTGCCCAGGTATCTTAAGCATTAACCCGGAGCAAGCGAGACGAACCACAACCCTTGCTACTGTCCAGGTATCTTAAACATTAACCCGGAGCAAGCGGGACGAACCACAACTCTTGCTACTGCCCAGGTATCTCAAACATATATTCATTCAATCTCAATTCATATTATCAATCCTCATTGTTATCAAAACTCAAACATTAACCTGGAGCAAGTGGGACGGACCCCAACCCTTACTACTACCCAGGTGTCAGAGTTACATTCATTCAACACTCCATAATTAACTCATTTATCATAAACATCATTTTCCGCCTCATACCCGGAGCAAGTGGACAACGCCACTGCCTACTACCCGGGGTTACACATCACATTTCAACATTTTCCATTATCATCCATTCAACATATTCATTCATTAATCATATATGCATTTATACTTAGCCATAATCAATAATGGCTTTGCCGTGACCCGGCAATAACTCAGTCATCCGGCTCATGGTCCAATCAAGAACCAGCCATTTATCAATAAATATAGCCCTTCGGCTCATGGCATACACGGTACTCCCACCGTCATCCTCCATATCTCATATATTCATCGTTGATCATCATTGATCATAACTTTTCCCCTTGCTTCACTCGCAAGTTACCACATCCCCTAGCTCCTTTCTCATTGCTAGGCATATCATAATGATTTAATACATAAGGGGTGAGATCGGAGGCTTAGAAGTATGAGATTTGGCTTTTAAAACTCAAATATCAACTTTGGCATGAAAACAATGCCACGCGTACGCGTACTCCACGCGCACGCGTGGATGGCCTTAAAAACTCATCGACGCGCAAGCGTCATGCACGCTAACGCGTGGATTAAAAATTTGCCAAATCGACGCGCACGCGTCAACCACGCGTACGCGTGGATACTCTCGTGCCCCAGGCACAAAGCTGGCACAGTTCTGGCACAACTCTCTGGAAAATGGCTGGGCATTGGGGTGCAGCACTATCGGCGCGCCCGCGCACATCACGCGCACGCGTGGATGGCGCTTTCTGGAAGATCGGCGCATACATGCCAAGTGCGCCCACGCGCAAGGGGTTATTCTGCTAAAAATTTTCTAAGTTAAAAACTGCAGAATTCACAGATTTAGACCCCAATCTTCCAATGGACATAACTTCCTCATTTTAAATCATTTTTCGTCCGTTCTTCGAACGGCATGGACATCCCGGATCCCATTTTATTTCTAAACAAATTTGGCGCAAAACCGAGATCCGTAGTCCAAGTTATGTCTCACCAAAGTATGCCCAAAAACCATATTTTTCATAAAAACCACAAAGTGCCATTTCAAAACAAACCATTTCCAACCCTTTTCAAAATCAATCAAAACATGCCAATTTCATCCCTTTTCTTTGAAATCAATTGAAATGTATCAAATTCAACGTCAAGCCTCCTCAACTCACACATTGACACATTACCACAATTCACAAAACCGCCATATAACCATTTTTACCCATTTCAAACAAATGACTAAATTACAAACACATCAACATGTCATACACCCTTCCTCATCCCAATTTCCAACAATACTATTTCGATTCAACCATCATTATACATGATCAATGTCATACTCACTATCACGTGGTTTCATCCCCAAATCAACCTCAATCATTCCTCAAACATATATCACAACATACATATCTCTCATGCATTATCATATCATCAAGGCATCAATAATCATGATCACCTATATGACCACATAACATACCTCAACCAAAACCAAACATACCTCATCTATACAATTTCACCCAAAATTACCAATTTCCACACTTCAACTCCTCAAACCTCATTATTCAATAACCAACCCAATCATTCATATATTCATTATCTGAAATTCATCCAATCACTTGTGTCATCATACAATGCACACATCAACTTACCTTACTTACCTCTTTTCGGCCTCTGGCCCAATATTCACGGCCTCCGGCCCAATTTCACAATTTAAATGCATAAACCACAAATCAATACTCATTACCCAATATATCAAATTTCCAATACACCAAGCATACAAGGCCACACAATTCTCAACCCAATCATCAATTCACATTACATACCAACTATGCATATTTGAACCAACCATTTACACAATCCAAACTTAATTCTAGGGGCATCTAGCCTAGGAATTCTCATCACACCACACGGTACTTAAATGAAACTTAAACCGTACCTCTTGTAGCCAAATCAATTGAGCCTCTTCTTTGGAAGTCTCCACCAACCTTAGCCCTAAGCCTCACCAAAGCTCCTCAAGCAACACCAATCTCCCAATTGTGCACCAAAACCATCAAATGCACTAACATAACCAATATCACATTCATACATCAACCTAGGGCTCATAAAGATGATAAATCACAAGGGTTTGAGCACTTCTTACCTCAGCCCATATGAAGTAGGGATAGAACCCACTTAGAATCCATGTTGGAGTATCCCTAAATACCCAAAATCACAAGATTTCAACACTAACTTCCCAAAAACGTGTAACAGTGGGGAATTTCGAAAACTGGGCAGAGATGAATGGAATACTTACCACAAAACTTAGATAGAATTGTAGAGGATGAGAAGAGCGACGCGTGGCCGCAAACGGCTCGTCAATCGGAGCTCCGTAGCTCAAGTTATGGTGGTTTGAAGATCAAAGAGAGTTAGGTTTTCTCTCTTCTCTTCTCTCTTCTCAATTCAGCGCCCCACACACCTTCTTTAGGGCAAAATGAGCTGAAATGCTCATAACTAATATTTATATATGTTGGGTCTTGGGCCCACTTAGGCCCGGTTCACTTATTTTTGTCCGTTGGCCCAATTTTGGACCAAAACCTTTAAGATTAGCGCTCTAAATCGCACTTCAAATATTTCTACCTCCCCTAATTATAATCCATTATTTCTTAATCTTATTTACTCATAATCAATTTTCTCAGCTGCAGTACCAGACAGGTCTCAGCCGGTACTGTCGGTCAAAATTCCACTGCGCGCTTTTACGCAGAAAACTATGTCTTCCGACTCGGAAAAATTCACTGAATCCAAAAATCATATTTAAATCATCAAATTCTAATTGCCAATTATTCCAACCATATTCGCTCCTACTTAACTCATTATTTAATTAATTTCGGTTAGACCGGGTATTACATTATAAGAACGTAAGCAATCCCAATTAATGCACAAACAAACAATTCAAGTAATATGCACATAATGTATGCTTGTTCTATGGCTGATGAGTCTCATTTGTCGGTTATCAAGCCAACCCGACAAGTCCGGCTGCTAAACCCTGGACTGTCCCCCGTCGCGCATCCCCAAGAGTCTATGCATAGCTTTTTCATATCAAATTGCTCAATGGGGGTACCATTCCTGGGAATTTATACATGTCCGGTCATCCTTACGATGTAGTGTCAACAGAGTATCGAGTCTCAACCTAGAACACATGGTGGCAAGCCACGGTACTTTACCCAGGAAAACTTGTATCTCAGATAATTAAGTGCATAAGCCAATAATCATTCATATTCATTTATAAACATAGCATATTCACATCATTAAGTCATAGCACCATATATGCACTCCAAGGATTCACCTTTTCATCCATAATTCATCAATTTTAAACCTTTCTTCAACCCCAAGTTACCTCTATTTCCTAACTCCATCTTATTACTAGACTTACTACTATGATTTAGGGCTTGAAGAATGAAAATAGAGATTTAAAAGTTTGAAATTTGGCTTAAAAACACATAATCCAGTTTTGTTGAAACAGGGGGCTATGCGTACGCGTGGGCCATGCGTACGCGAGAATACCAACCCGAAAGAGTTGGTTGCGTCGCGTGCAGGTGGTCGCGTACGCAACTCCTTAAAAATCATTGTTCGCGTACACAAACACACTGCTCATGTACACAAGCTGCCAAACCCGAAGAGTTTGGTCGCATCGCGTGCAAAGGTCGCATAGGCAAACTGTGCAGATCAGCAAAAATGCTGAATGTTGTAGAATTCTTAGTTTTGCTCTCCGAATTTTTGATGTGCATAACTTTTTCGTTTTAAAACATTTTTCGTCCATTCTTCAAACGGTGTAAACTTCACGGACTCAATTTTTATATAAAATAGGTTTGAAACCATTTGGGAGTTTGGAAGCTGAGTTATGGCTTACCGAAGTTTGGCCAAAAATCAATTTTACATAAAAACCTTCAAACCTCAATTTTCGTTAAAACCAAACTGAAAACCAAACTTATATACCAACATTCAACTCACTAATATATCAAAGCATACCAACAGTGCACTAAATTGTTCACATCAACCTAATTTACTCATTTTATATCAACAACATTAACATATATCCACTTACTCAATATATATCTTCATATCTTCCTATCATTCACCTCCAACTCACCAATTAACATACTACTACCAATACAAACAACAATCATCCAACACATATTCAATTCACATCATAATCATCATCAAGGGTGCTAAGCATTGAACATTTTCATGCATTCCAACCTATCCTATGGTCATCTAGCCTAAGATTTCACAGAACATTATATATTAAATATGCGAAACCTAAACCATACCTTAGCCGATTTCCATGTATTACCCAAGGCAACACATAAGGAAAGCTCACAAGCCTTCCTCACCACAAATCAGCTTCCAATGCCCACATATCAAACTCCAATATATATATACCTAAATTCATATTACCACACATACATATATCCAAGACTTAATACCCAATACACAAATTCAAGGAATTGACTAGGGTTAATGATTCTTACCATACCCACGGACCAAACGAACCAAGCCCAGCAAGCCCCGCAAGCTAAATCGAACCTAAAATACCAAAATCAACGAAATCTCAACATGTATACTCAAGATTTTCAAAAATCAAAGGGTAAAGAAACTGGAGTGAGAATAGGGATTACCTATAAAATTATTCCAATAGATTCATAGAGCTCGACACGATGGTCACGTGGCCGCAAACGGTGCGGCGATCGGAGCTTGGAGTGAGGAGATTTAAAGGTTTTAAATCATAGCAAGGGTTTGTGAATTTGTTATGTTCTTCCTCCCTCTTGTGTTGAGTTTCAGCGTGGCTTGCTGAATGGAGGAAGAATAATTAATGCTTCTTTAAGTGTGTGGGCTAACTGGGTTGGGCCTTGGGCCCATCTTGGACCCGGTTCGGCCCGTTTAGCCCAATCTTGAGCCAAATTTTTTAAAATTAGTGTCAAAATTCTTGTTTTAATTAGCTCTATCTTATTTTATTATAAAATTTACAATTCTAGTTTTCTTTATTAAAATATAATTTATTAGTTAATTATTCGCTAATTTTACGGGATTTACAACAACAGCATCTTCAATTGGGGGGATACGATTGATCAAAGTTGTGAAAAAAATAAGGAGATAGAAGAAATTCTTTTGATTCTTCGGGAGCCTTTAAAAAATCAAACTTTACTCAAGATTGTTGTAAATTAGGCTAAAGTTACGACAGCAGCTTAGAGTGTGGCTTCTACATCTTGTCATGATGGTAAGCTCTCTTTATCTTTCTTAATTAATGTTGTATTAGCTTTGGATATTTTGAATGATTTGATATTTTGGTGTCAACTATCATTTTAAGGAAAATAACTGGAGATACATGCATCATATACATAAAGATCTCATATTTTTTGCTCAAATTTTAAATTTTGGACAATGATAACATGAATTATTTTTTTCCCAAAATCTTCGTATACCATTTTACACAAAAATTTCTTTTACATATGAAATAATAGATATGAATCATATGGTAGAGATATCTTATAATTTTTTTATTAAAATTTTAACTTTTAGAGTCATCATAGTTTTTATTTCTTTGTAACAAATAAAGGACATAATCGTGTGTCTTGCACTAAAAAGATCTATATTAATTCTTTAAAACCTTAAATTGTTAGTTAAAATATAAAAAAGTTATCTTTCTATGAACAAAAACTACATTGTAAATTCTACAATTAAGCAAAATCCATTGTTAAATAAAGGTACAAGAATAAATTTCGGAGTTATTGGATCGTACCATACTCATGGAAGTATGAGTACTTATTCCAACATAGCCTTTACTACCGATGTAAACCATTTTGACGTTACTAGAGCATTTGGTGACCAGAATGCCCTTATTTGGTATCCATCATACCAATGCCAACAAGGATATGTGGTCTATTTCTCTACCATGTAAGTAACTGGAATGGTTTCGGGGGAAACAGCTGTTGCTGCGACGGCGCAGGAAATCATCCTTATCATTCAAATTCTAACCAAAACAATGGTGGATGCTTTTTTGGATTTCTATGCCACAATAATCCATTTAACAATGTTTATGGCCACAAAAGATTTTTTCTAAAGGAATTTTCTGGCGATAATAACAATTTAAATGTATTAATCTGTTATAAATTTACATGACTATATTCTAAATAAAGTTAATATCCATGTCTAATAAATTTTTATATTGTTTGTATCGATCATGGGTTTATGTTACCGGCCTATTAATTCAATTTAATTCAATGTTTGTTTTCCAATTGTTGAACCTTGGAAAAATATAGATATATTATGGTTTGCTATTTTAAATGTTGTCCTAAATTAGTATATGATATCTATGTATGTAGTTTTTATTAGAAAGTCAAAGATCAAACGATAACAAATTATCTAAAAGAAACAAATAATTGAAAAAGTAAACATAAATTAAATATCCTAAATATTTATTAGTCTACACAAACATAATGAAATACATTAGTCTTTATCATTACACAATACTCTATATTATTCACATCACATACACTAAGCTACAACTAATCTCTTGCTTTTAAAATGGAGAATGGTGGGGAAATGATGAAGAAAATTAAAGGGAGCCAAAAGACAGAAATAAAGTGGATTGAGAATAAAAACGTTGTCAAGTCATTTTTATAAAGATAAAAATGGAATCTTGGAAAAGGCAAATAAAATGAAATCTTTATGTGATGCCGTTGTTGATTTGATAATATATTCTTCAAGTGGAAAAGGCTATTACTATGGTGATTTTTTATTAAAGAAAATAAAAATAGTTTTCTCAAATGAACAACAACCTCAAGGTAGTATTCATTTTCTTGGATTACAACACATGGAGGGAATGTCTAAGATGGACATGCGGAATCTCATTAAAAAGAATGATTCACTTGGGATCGATTTAATGCTGAAAAAGAACGTGCCAAAACTCTTTTTAGAGTTTTAAAGACAATTTAAAATGACAACAACATCACCAATTAGAGGGATACGATTGGTCAAAGTTGTGAAAAAAATAAAGAGATAGAAAAAATTCCCTTAGTCCTTCAACAGACTTTGAAGAATCAAATTTCACTCAAGATTGTTGCAAATCAGGCTACAGTTATAACTGTAGCTTAGAGTGTGGCTTTTACATCTTGTCATAGTGGTAAGCTCTCTTTATCTTTCTTAATTAATGTTGTATTTGCTTTGGATATTTTGAATGATTTGATATTTTGGTGTCAACTATCATTTTGAAAAAATTAACTGGAGATATATGCATCATATACATAAAAATCTCATGTTTTTCGCTCAAATTTTAAATTTTGGACAGTGATAACACAAATTATTTTTTTCCTAAATCTCCATATATCATTTTACACAAAAAATTCTTTTAGATATGAGATAATAGATATAGATCATATGGTAGAGATATCTTATAATTTTTTTCATTAAAATTTTAACTGTTAGAGTTATAATAATTTTTTTATTTTTTGTAACAAATAAAGGAGATAATCGCGTGTCTTACACTAAAGAGATCTATATTAATTCTTTAAAACCTTAAATTGTTAGTCAAAATATGAAAATTTTATCTTTCTACAAAAAAAATCACATTTGTAGATTCTACAATTAATCAAAATCCATTGTTAAATAAAGGTACAAGAATAAATTTCGGAGTTATTGTGTAATAGCACAGACCACCCACTAGCACGATATTGTCCGCTTTGGCATACAAGGTCTCATAGTTTTGCCTTTGATGATATGGATGATATCCGAAGTCCCCCACACTCACTCGTCAAAACGCGTCATGCTAGGGAGAGGTATCCACACCCTTATAAGGCATGCTTTGTTCCCCTCCCCAACCGATGTGGGACCTTACAATCCACCCCCCTAAGGGAGCCCAGCGCCCTCGCTAGCACTTCCATCTGGGCTTCGACTCTGATACCATTTGTAACAGTCCAAACCACCCGCTAGCACAATATTGTTCGCTTTGACAAACAAGGTCTCATGATTTTGCCTTTGACGATAGGGATGATAGCTAAAGCCCTCTACACTCACTCGTCAAAACGCGTCATGCTAGGGAGAGGTATCCACACCCTTATAAGGCATGCTACGTTCCCCTTTCCAATTGATGTGGGACCTTGCATATTGGATCATACCCTACTCATGGAAGTATGAGTACTTTTTCCGATATGCCTTTACTACCTGTGTCGACCCTTTTGATGTTACTAGAGAATTTGGTGACAAGAATGCTCCTATTTGGTATCCATCATACCAACACCAACAAGGATATGATGGTCTATTTCTCTACCATGTAAGTAACTGGAATTGTTTCGGGGGAAACAACGACTATTGCGACAGTGCAGGAAATCATCATTATCATTCAAATTCAAACCAAAACATTGGTGGATGCTTTTTTTATTTCTATGCCATAATAATCCATTTAACAATGTTTATGGTCACGAAGGGTCTTTCTAAAGGAATTTTCTGGCCATAATAACAATTTAAATGCATTGATTTGCCATAAATTTACATGACTATGTTCTAAATAAAGTTAACATCCATGTCTAACAAATTTTTATATTATTTGTATTGATCATGGGTGTATGATACCGGACTATTGATTCAATTTAATTCAATGTTTGTTTTCCAATTGTTGAACCTTGGAAAAATATAGATATATTATGGTTTGCTATTATAAATATTGTCCTAAACAAGAATATGATATGTGTGTGTAGTTCTTATTAGAAAGTCAAAGATCAAACGATAACAAATTATCAGAAAGAAACAAATAATACAAAAAGTAAATGGTGCACGGAATTGTGATCATCAACAATGGCTCCAATAGTTTGGTAGCTCTCACAACTAACCAGCAAGTGCACTAGGTCGTCCAAGTAATACCTTACGTGAGTAAGGGTCGATCCCACGGAGATTGTTGGTATGAAGCAATCTATGGTTATCTTGTAGATCTCAGTCAGGCTAATTTAAATGTGATTGGATTAGATAATTAAAAGATAAATAAAATAGGATAGAAATACTTATGTAAATTAATGGTGGGAATTTCAGATAAGCGCATGGAGATGCTTGTCCTTGTTGAATCTCTGCTTTCCTACTGCTTTCATCTAATCCTTCTTACTCCTTTCCATGGCAAGCTGTATGTAGGGCATCACCGTTGTCAATGGCTACATCCCATCCTCTCAGTGAAAATGGTCCAAATGCTCTGTCACAGCATGGCTAATCATCTGTCGGTTCTCAATCAGGTTGGAATAGAATCCCGTGATTCTTTTGCGTCTATCACTAACGCCCAGCCTTCAGGAGTTTGAAGCTCGTCACAGTCATTCAATCCCGGAATCCTACTCGGAATACCACAGACAAGGTTAGACTTTTCGGATTCCCATGAATGCCGCCATCAATTCTAGCTTATACCACGAAGATTCTGATTAAGGAATCCAAGAGATATGCGCCCGGTCTAAGGTAGAACAGAAGTGGTTGTCAGTCACGCACGTTCATAGGTGAGAATGATGATGAGTGTCACAGATCATCACATTCATCAAGTTGAAGTGCAACGAATATCTTAGAACAGGAATAAATTGAATTGAATAGAAAATAGTAGTAATTGCATTGAAACTTGAGGTACAGCAGAGCTCCACACCCTTAATCTATGGTGTGTAGAAACTCTACCGTTGAAAATACATAAGTGAAAGGTTCAGGCATGGCCGAATGGCCAGCCCCCAAACGTGGTCACAAGACCAAATGATCAAAAGACTTCTAATACACTAGTAAAAAGTTCTATTTATACTAAACTAGCTACTAGGGTTTATAGAAGTAAGTAATTGATGCATAAATCCACTTTCAGGGCCCACTTGGTGTGTGCTTGGGCTGAGCTTGATCTATCCACGGGCTAAGGCTTCTCTTGGAGTTGAACGCCAAGTTATAACGTGTTTTGGGCGTTCAACTCTGGTTCGTGACGTGTTTCTGGCGTCTGACTCCAGAATGCAGCATGAAACTGGCGTTGAGCGCCAGTTTACGTCGTCTAATCACGAATAAAGTATGGACTATTATATATTGCTGGAAAGATCTGAATGTCTACTTTCCAACGCCGTTAAGATCGCGCCATTTGAAGTTATGTAGCTCCAGAAAATCTATTTCGAGTGCAGGGAGGTCAGATTCCAACAGCATCAGCAGTCCTTTGTCAGCCTCCTATCAGAGTTTTGCTCAGGTCCCTCAATTTCAGCCAGAAAATACCTGAAATCACAGAAAAATACACAAACTCATAGTAAAGTCTAGAAATGTGAATTTAGCATAAAAACTAAAGAAAACATCCCTAAAAGTAACTAGATCATGCTAAAAACTTCCTAAAAACAATGCCAAAAAGCGTATAAATTATCCGTTCATCAGTAAACATAAATTAAATATCCAAAATATTTGTTATTCTACATAAACATAATGAAATACATTAGTCTTCATCATTACACAATACTCTATTCTACTCACATCACATACACTAAGCTACTACAAATCTTTTTTTTTTTTGAAAATGGAGAATGGTGGTGAAATGATCAAGAAAATTAAAGGGAGACAAAAGACAGAGATAAAATGGATTGAGAATAAAAAAATTGTCAAATCATTTTTATAAAGAGAAAAATGGCATCTTGAAAAAGGCAAATAAAATGAAATCTTTATGTGATGCCGTTGTTGATTTGATAATATATTCTTAAAGTGGAAAAGCATATTACTATGGTGATTTTTTATTAAAGACAATAAAAATGGCTCTCTCAAATGAAAAACAACCTCAAGATAGTAATCAGTTCCTAGGTTATATCATGGAGGGAATGTCTAAGATGGACATGCAGAATCTCATTAAAAAGAATTATTCATTTGGGGATCGATTTAATGCTGAAAAAGAACGAGCCAAAACTCTTTCTAGAATTTTAAAGACAATTAAAAATGACAATAGCATCACCAATTGGTGGGATTCGATTGGTCAAAGTTGTGAAAAAAAGAAAGTGATAGAAGAAATTCTTTTAGTACTTCATTAGACTTTGAAAAAGCAAACTTCACTCAAGATTGTTGCAAATTAGGCTAAAGTTATGACTGCAGCTTAGAGTGTCGCTTCTACATCTTGTCATGGTGGTAACATCTCTTTAACTTTCTTAATTAATGTTATATTAGCTTTGGATATTTTGAATGATTTGATATTTTGTTGTCAACTATCATTTTGAAAAGAATATCTGGAGATACATGCATCATATACCTAAAAATCTCATGTTTTTGGCTCAGATTTTAAATTTTGGATAGTGATAACACGAATTACTATTTTTCCCAAAATTTTCATATACCATTTTACCCAAAAGTTTCTTTTAGATATGAAATAATAGATATGGATCATATGGTAGAGATATCTTATAATTTTTTTTGTTAACATTTTAACTTTTAGAGTTATAATAGTTTTTTATTTCTTTGTAATAAATAAAGGACATAATCGCGTGTCTTACACTAAAGAGATCTATATTAATTCTTTAAAACTTAAAATTGTTAGTCAAAATATAAAAATTTATCTTTCTATAAAAAAAACTACATTTGTAGATTCTACAATTAAGCAAAATCCATTGTTAAATAAAGGTACGAAAATAAATTTCGTAATTATTGTACCATACCCTACTCTTGGAAGTATGGGTACTTTTTCCAACATAGCATTTACTACCGGTGTCAACTCTTTTGACATTACTAGAGGTGACCAGAATGCTCCTATTTGATATCCATCATACCAACACCAACAATGATATAATGGTCTATTTCTCTACAATGTAAGTAACTGGAATGGTTTTGGGAGAAACAACGGTTGCTACGACGGTGTTGGAAATCATCCTTATCATTCAAATTCTAAGAAAATAATGGTGGATGCATTTTTGGCTTTCCATGCTACAATAATCCATTTAACAATGTTTATATATAGCCACAGATGGTTTTTCTAAAGGAATTGTCTGGTGATAATAACAATTTAAATGCATTGATCTGCTATAAATTTACATGAATATGTTCTAAATAAAGTTAATATCTATGTCTAATAAATTTTTATATTATTTGTATTGATCATGGGTTATGTTAGTTACTGGCCTATTGATTCAATTTAATTCAATGTATGTTTTCCAATTGTTGAACCTTGAAAAAATATAGATATATTATGGTTTGCTATTATAAATATTGTCCTAAATTAGTATATGATATCTGTGTGTGTAGTTCTTATTAGAAAGTAAAAGATCAAATGATAACAAATTATCTAAAATAAATAAATAATAGAAAAAGTAAACATAAATTAAATATCCTAAATATTTATTAGTCTATATAAACCTAATGAAATACATTTGTCTTCATTATTACACAATACTCTATACTACTCACATTATATACACTAAGCTACTAGTAATCTCTTGTTTTGAAAATGGAGAATGGTGGTGAAATGATCAAGAAAATTAAAGGGAGACAAAAGACAAAGATAAAGTGGATTGAGAATAAAAATGTTGTCAAATCATTTTTATAAAGGGAAAAATGGAATCATGAAAATGCCAAATAAAATGAAATCTTTATGTGATGCCGTTGTTGATTTGATAATATGTTTTTCTAGTGGAAAAGCCTATTACTATGGTGATTTTTATTAAAGATAATAAAAAATGATTCTCTCAAACGAACAACAACCTCAAGATAGTAATTAGTTCCTAGGTTACATCATGGCAGGAATGTCTATGATGGACATGCAGAATCTCATTAAAAAGAATGATTCACTTGTGGATCGATTAAATGCTGAAAAAGAATGAGGCAGAACTCTTTTTAGAGTTTTAAAGACGATTAAAAATAACGATAACATCACCAAATGGGGGAATACGATTTGTCAAAGTTGTGAAAATAATAGAGATAAAAGAAATTCTTTTAGTTCTTCATGAGACTTTGAAAAATAAACTTCACTCAAATTGTTGCAAATTAGGCTAAAGTTACGACTGCAGCTTAGAGTGTGGCTTCTACATCGTATCATGGTGGTATGCTCTCTTTATCTTTCTTAATTAATATTATATTAGCTTTGGATATTTTGAATCATTTGATATTTGGGAGTCAAATATCATTTTGAAAAAAATAACTGGAGATACATGCATCGTATACGTAAAGATCTCATGTTTTTCGCTCAAATTTTAAATTTTAGACAGTGATAACATGAATTATTTTTTTTCAAAAATATCCATATACCATTTTACAAAAAAATTTTATTTAGATATGAAATAATAGATATGGATCATATGGTAGAGATATCTTATAATTTTTTTTATTAAAATTTTAATTGTTAGAGTTATAATAGTTTTTTTATTTCTTTGTAACAAATAAAGGAGATAATCGCATGTCTTACACTAAAGAGATCTATATTAATTCTTTAAAACCTTAAATTGTTAGTCAAAATATAAAAATTTTATCTTTCTCCAAAAAAGAAACTACATTTGTAAATGCTACAGTTAAGCAAAATCTATTGTTAAATAAAGGTACAAGAATAAATTTTGGAGTTATTGGATCATGCCATACTCATGGAAGCATGAGTACTTATTCCAACATAGCTTTTACTACCGGTGTAAACCTTTTTGAAGTTACTAGAGCATTTGGTGACCAGAATGACCCTATTTGGTATCCATCATACCAATTCCAACAAGGATATGTGGTCTATTTCTCTACCATGTAAGTAACTGGAATGGTTTTGGGGGAAACAGCTGCTGCTGCGACGGCGTAGGAAATCATCCCTATCATTCAAATTCTAACCAAAACAATGGTGGATGCTTTTTTGGATTTCTATGCCACAATAATCCATTTAACAATGTTTATGACCACGAAGGATTTTTTCTAAAGGAATTTTCTGGCGATAATAATAATTTAAATGTATTAATCTGTTATAAATTTACATGACTATATTCTAAATAAAGTTAATATCCATGTCTAATAAATTTTTATATTGTTTGTACTGATCATGGGTTTATATTACCGGCCTATTGATTCAATTTAATTCAATGTTTGTTTTCCAATGGTTGAACCTTGGAAAAATATAGATATATTATGGTTTGCTATTTTAATTGTTGTCCTAAATTAGTATATGATATCTATGTATGTAGTTTTTATTAGAAAGTCAAAGATCAAATGATAACAAATTATCTAAAAGAAACAAATAATTGAAAAAGTAAACATAAATTAAATATCCTAAATATTTATTAGTCTACACAAACATAATGAAATACATTAGTCTTTATCATTACACAATATTCTATATTATTCACATCACATACACTAAGCCATAACTAATCTCTTGTTTTTAAAACGGAGAATGGTGGGGAAATGATCAAGAAAATTAAAGGGAGCCAAAAGATAGAAATAAAGTGGATTGAGAATAAAAACGTTGTCAAGTCATTTTTATAAAGATAAAAATGGAATCTTGGAAAAGGCAAATAAAATGTAATCTTTATGTGATGCCGATGTTGATTTAATAATATATTCTTCAAGTGGAAAAGGCTATTACTATGGTGATTTTTTATTAAAGAAAATAAAAATAGTTTTCTCAAACGAACAACAACCTTAAGGTAGTATTCATTTTCTTGGATTACATCATGGAGGGAATGTCTAAGATGGACATGCAGAATCTCATTAAAAAGAATGATTCACTTGTGATCGATTTAATGCTGAAAAAGAACGTGCCAAAACTCTTTTTAGAGTTTTAAAGACAATTTAAAATGACAACAACATCACCAATTAGAGGGATACGATTGGTCAAAGTTGTGAAAAAAATAAAGAGATAGAAAAAATTCCCTTAGTCCTTCAGCAGACTTTGAAGAATCAAATTTCACTCAAGATTGTTGCAAATCAGGCTACAGTTATAACTTTAGCTTAGAGTGTGGCTTCTACATCTTGTCATAGTGGTAAGCTCTCTTTATCTTTCTTAATTAATGTTATACTTGCTTTGGATATTTTGAATGATTTGATATTTTCGTGGCAACTATCATTTTGAAAAAATTAACTGGAGATATATGCATCATATACATAAAAATCTCATGTTTTTCGCTCAAATTTTAAATTTTGAACAGTGATAACACAAATTATTTTTTTCCTAAATCTCCATATATCATTTTACACAAAAAATTCTTTTAGATATGAGATAATAGATATAGATCATATGGTAGAGATATCTTATAATTTTTTTCATTAAAATTTTAACTGTTAGAGTTATAATAATTTTTTTATTTTTTGTAACAAATAAAGGAGATAATCGCGTGTCTTACACTAAAGAGATCTATATTAAATCTTTAAAACCTTAAATTGTTAGTCAAAATATGAAAATTTTATCTTTCTACAAAAAAACCACATTTTTAGATTCTACAATTAATCAAAATCTATTGTTAAATAAAGGTACAAAAATAAATTTCGGAGTTATTGTGTAACAGCACAGACCACCCACTAGCACGATATTGTCCGCTTTGGCACACAAGGTCTCGCGGTTTTACCTTTGATGATAGGGATGATAGCCGAAGCTCCCCACACTCACACGTCAAAATGTGTCATGCTAGGGAGAGGTATCCACACCCTTATAAGGCATGCTTCGTTCCCCTCCCCAACCGATGTGGGACCTTAAAATCCAACCCCCTAAGGGAGCCCAGCACCCTCGCTAGCACTTCCGTCTGGGCTTCGACTCTGATACCATTTGTAACAGCCCAGACCACCCGCTAGCACGATATTGTTCGCTTTGACACACAAAGTCTCATGATTTTGCCATTGACGATAAGGATGATAGCCGAATCCCTCTACACTCACTCATTAAAACTCGTCATGCTAGGGAGAGGTATCCACATCCTTATAAAACATGCTACGTTCCCCTTCCCAATTGATGTGGGACCTTACATATTGGATCATACCCTACTCATGGAAGTATGAATACTTTTTCCAACATGCCTTTACTACCTGTGTCGACCCTTTTGATGTTACTAGAGAATTTGGTGACAAGAATGCTCCTATTTCGTATCCATCGTACCAACACCAACAAGGATATAATGGTCTTTTTCTCTACCATGTAAGTAATTGGAATTGTTTCGGGGGAAACAGCGGCTGCTGCGACAGCGCAGGAAATCATCATTATCATTCAAATTCAAACCAAAACATTGGTAGATGCTTTTTTTATTTCCATGCCATAATAATCCATTTAACAATGTTTATGGTCACGAAGGGTCTTTCTAAAGGAGTTTTCTGGCCATAATAACAATTTAAATGCATTGATTTGCCATAAATTTACATGACTATGTTCCAAATAAAGTTAACATTCATGTCTAACAAATTTTTATATTATTTGTATTGATCATGGGTGTATGATACCAAACTATTGATTCAATTTAATTCAATGTTTGTTTTCCAATTGTTGAACCTTGGAAAAATATAGATATATTATGGTTTGCTATTATAAATATTGTCCTAAACATGAATATGATATGTGTGTGTAGTTCTTATTAGGAAGTCAAAGATCAAACGATAACAAATTATCTGAAAGAAACAAATAATACAAAAAGTAAACATAAATTAAATATCCAAAATATTTGTTAGTCTACATAAACTTAATGAAATACATTAGTCTTCATCATTACACAATACTCTATGCTACTCACATCAAATACACTAAGCTACTACAAATCTCTTATTTTGAAAACGGAGAATGGTGGTGAAATGATCAAGAAAATTAAAGGGAGACAAAAGACAGAGATAAAATGGATTGAGAATAAAAAAATTGTCAAATCGTTTTTATAAAGAGAAAAATAGCATCTTGAAAAAGGCAAATAAAATGAAATCTTTATGTGATGCCGTTGTTGATTTGATAATATATTTTAAAGTGGAAAAGCATATTACTATGGTGATTTTTTATCAAAGACAATAAAAATGCCTCTCTCAAATGAAAAACAACCTCAAGGTAGTAATCAGTTTCTAGGTTACATCATGGAGGGAATGTCTAAGATGGACATGCAGAATCTCATTAAAAAGAATTATTCACTTGGGGATCGATTTAATGCTGAAAAAGAACGAGCCAAAACTCTTTCTAGAATTTTAAAGACAATTAAAAATGACAATAGCATCACCAATTGGTGGGATTCGATTGGTCAAAGTTGTGAAAAAAAATAAAGTGATAGAAGAAATTCTTTTAGTACTTCATTAGACTTTGAAAAAGCAAATTTCACTCAAGATTGTTGCAAAGTAGGCTAAAGTTATGACTGCAGCTTAGAGTGTTGCTTCTACATTTTGTCATGGTGGTAAGCTCTCTTTATCTTTCTTAATTAATGTTGTATTAGCTTTGGATATTTTGAATGATTTGATATTTTGTTGTCAACTATCATTTTGAAAAGAATATATGGAGATACATGCATCATATACCTAAAAATCTCATGTTTTTTGCTCAGATTTTAAATTTTGGATAGTGATAACACGAATTATTTTTTTTTCCCAAAATTTCCATATACCATTTTACCCAAAAATTTCTTAGATATGAAATAATAGATATGGATCATATGGTAGAGATATCTTATAATTTTTTTGTTAACATTTTAACTTTTAGAGTTATAATAGTTTTTTATTTCTTTGTAATAAATAAAGGACATAATCGCGTGTCTTACACTAAAAAGATCTACATTAATTCTTTAAAACTTAAAATTGTTAGTCAAAATATAAAAATTTATCTTTCTATAAAAAAACTACATTTGTAGATTCTACAATTAAGCAAAATCCATTGTTAAATAAAGGTACAAGAATAAATTTCGTAATTATTGTACCATACCCTACTCTTGGAAGTATGAGTACTTTTTCCAACATTGCATTTACTACCGGTGTCAACTCTTTTGACGTTACTAGAGGTGACCAGAATGCTCCTATTTGGTATCCATCATACCAACACCAACAAGGATATAATGGTCTATTTCTCTACAATGTAAGTAATTGGAATGGTTTTGGAGGAAATAGCAACTACTGCAACGGCGCTGAAAATCATCCTTATCTTTCAAATTCTAACCAAAATAATGGTGGATGCTTTTTTGGCTTTCCATGTCACAATAATCCATTTAACAATGTTTATCGCCACAGAGGGCTTTCTAAAGGAATTATTTGGCGATATTAACAATTTAAATGCATTGATCTGCTATAAATTAACATGAATATGTTCTAAATAAAGTTAATATCCACGTCTAATAAATTTTTATATTATTTGTATTGATCATGGGTTTATGTTACTGGCCTATTGATTCAATTTAATTTAATATTTATTTTCAATTTGTTGAAACTTGGAAAAATATAGATATATTAAGGTTTGCTATTTTAAATGTTGTCTTAAATTAGTATATGATATCTGTGTATGTAGTTCTTATTAGAAAGTCAAAGATCAAATGATAACAAATTATTTGAAAGAAACAAATAATAAAAAAAGTAAACATAAATTAAATATCCTAAATATTTATTAGTCTATATAAGCATTATGAAATACATTAGTCTTCATCATTACACAATACTCTATACTACTCACGTCACATACACTAAGATACTACTAATATCTTGTTTTGAAAACAGAAAATGATGGTGAAATGATCAAGAAAATTAAAGTGAGACAAAAGACAGAGATAAAGTGGATTGAGAATAAAAATGTTGTCAAATATGTTTTATAAAGAGAAAAATGGCATCTTGAAAAAGGCAAATAAAACAAAATCTTTATGTGATGCTGTTGTTGATTTGATAATATATTCTTCAAGTGAAAAACCCTATTACTATGGTGATTTTTCATTAATGACAATAAAAATGGCTCTTTCAAATGAATAATAACTTCAAAGTAGTAATGAGTTCTTAGGTTACATCATGGAGGGAATGTTTAAGATGGACATGCAGAATCTCGTCAAAAAAGAATAATTCACTTGGCGATCGATTTAACGCTTAAAAAGAATGAGCCGAAACTCTTCTTAGAGTTTTAAAGACAATTTAAAATGACAATAGCATCACCAATTGGTGGGACACGATTGGTCAAAGTTGTGAAAAAAATAAAGAGATAGAAAAAATTCTCTTAGTTCTTCAGCAAACTTTGAAGAATCAAATTTCACTCAAGATTATTGCAAATCAGGCTACAATTATAATTGTAGCTTAGAGTGTGGCTTCTATATCTTATCATAGTGGTAAGCTCTCTTTAACTTTCTTAATTAATATTGTATTAGCTTTGGATATTTTGAATGATTTGATGTGTTAGTGTCAACTATCATTTTGAAAAAAATAACTGGAAATACATGCATCGTATATGTAAAGATCTCATATTTTTTGCTTGACTTTTAAATTTCGCACAGTGATAACATGAATTTTTTTTTCGAAAATCTCCATATACCATTTTACACAAAAAAATTCTTTTACATATGAAATAATAGATATAGATCATATGGTAGAGATATCATTATAAATTTTCAGCCCATTTAACCCATTGGATTGTCCATAAACGATCCGAGCTGAAAAATTTTGGCTCGCAAATAAAGTGGGTTTAAATGGGTCAACCCATTTAACTCACGGACTTAAACGATCCAAACTTAAATGGGTCAAATTGGCCCATTTGATAGTCCTAGGTAGAGTTAATAATTAGAACCTATTTTTCAAGGGCCAAAGTCTCAAATTATTCAAAGACAATAATGATACACGAATTATGATATTGTTGTTAAAGTATAATTTTGAATCTCATAACCATGGTGAGATCTATAAATTTAATTTTTAAACCAAAACAAATAGTCAATTAATATATTAACGAGTATCTATAGTTTGACAACATTAATGATTTTTATTTTAAATTATTTAAATACTTTATTTCTTGAAATATCTATGTTTTTATACTATTAGTACACTTTTTGAGTATAAAAAATAAAAGATAAATAAGCACAAAAATTGAGTACTATGCATCCAAAATGTGTAACATCTTAAAAAAATAGACCTGATATAAAACCAAAAAAATTCAACAAATAATATAAAAAGGAACGTAAACAAAATATCCTAAATATTTATTAGTCTATATAAACATAATGAAATATATTAGTCTTCATCATTAGACAATACTTTATACTACTCACATCACATACACTAAACTACTATTAATCTCTTGTTTTGAAAATGGAGAATGGTGGTGAAATGATCAAGAAAATTAAAAGGAGACAAAAGAGAGATATAAAGTGGATTGAGAATAAAAAAAGTTGTCAAATCGCTTATACAAAAGAGAAAAAATGGCATCATGAAAAAGGCAAATGAAATGAAATCTTTTTGTGATGTTGTTGTTGATTTGGTAATATATTTTTTAAGTGGAAAAGCCTATTACTATCGTGATTTTTTGTTAAAGAAATTAAAATGGTTCTCTCAAATGAACAACAACCTCAAGGTAGTAATCAGTTCCTTGGTTTCATCATGGAGATAATGTATAAGATGGACATGCAGAATCTCATTGAAAAGAATGATTCACTTGTGGATTAATTAAATGCTGAGAAAGAACGAGCTGAAACTCTTTCTAACGTTTTAAAGATAATTAAAAATGACAACAGCATCACCAATTGGTGGGATACGATTGGTTAAAGTTGTGAAAAAATAAAGAGATGAAAGAAATTCTTGTATTTCTTTAGCAGACTTTGAAAAATCAAATTTCATTCAAGATTGTTGCAAATCAGGCTACAGTTATGACTGCAATTGAGAGTGTGGCATCTATATTTTATCACGGTGGTAAGCTTTCTTTGTCTTTCTTAATTAATGTTGTATTAGCTTTGGATATTGTCTCTCTGTTGCGCACTAATATCTCAGCATATCGGCTGGCCGTTAGAAGAAGAGTGCTCTGTCACCATTAAAGGGAGAGTGCCCTATCACCTTGCAACCAGAGAGAACCATGAGAGTAAGCAAGATTAACCACCGTCGTTACCCGGAATCTCGAGCAAGCGGGACTAACCGTCGTCCCTGCTTTGGAATCACGAACAAGTGGGATTAACCACGTCATTGTTCGAAGCAAAACTCAAATCAATATACAAGCAAGATACACCCAGACCTTGCCAATCACAAGTCATACAATCCAGGAGGAACCAAAAAGGGGATTCTAACCTTCAACCGTCTAACTGAAGGTGATCTTAAATTCCAAGGAGGAACAAAAAAGGGGATCCTCTACTGGGATATAGTGCCCATGCATACTTTTGGGATATAATGCCCATCACACTTTTCAATCATAATCATAAACATTTACATTCACAGTTATCACGATTCAAAATCATACTCATAGTCATACTCAAACTCAATCATAACCGAAATTGACACCACAAGTCTTGATATTCACAATTCAAAATCATACTTGGCCCATTCACTATAATAACAATATATTTATATTTAGTTCACCTCATGCCAATAATCACCTTCATTTCTCAGATTTTAAATACCGATTTTCAAGCCATCATAACTTTTGATACAAAAATCATTCTCCGTTCATTCTTCAAACGTCATAAACTAGACAAATCCAGTTTTCATTCAAATTAAGTCTCACAAATTTTTGAGATTCGGGGACTAAGTTATGGCCCTTCAAATTTAGTCAGAAATCACTTTTTACCAAAAAACTTAGCACTTTCAAAATAGACTTCTTTCCAATTCATTCTTTTGAAAACAAGTTATATCCTCATTTCATCCTTTAAAAAATTCCACTTTTATTACATTACACCATTTAACACTTTTCTTCAAGGATCCCGCTAGGGAGACAATGGCTTATTTGTACAATGTGTACAATGGATTATATGAGTTACAAAATGAACATCCCTCATACTATCTAAAATAACCATCCGAGTACTAGGGATAATAAACATCTTCCCAAAAGCTTAAACTGATTTTCGAGTTCACCAAGAATCAAACTCTTGACCTTTCGGATCTAGAGCTCTAATACCATGTCATGATACCACTCAACCCAAACGCTTCAGCTGATGGGAAATGGTAACACTAATGGTTATATCTCTAATACTCCCTAAACCTCCATTGTACACATTGTACAAATATTCCATTGGCTCCTCATACTTTCTCTTTCTTCAATTCATTTTCGTTTGAAACCGATACCATCTTTTATAACATTTTCCAGAACCTCCAAAGCCACTTCACTTAAAACCATTTTTCTTTTATAAAACTCATTTTCACTCAACCAATATCCTCGAACTAACTTCAAAATCATTTCAAGTTTAAACCTCTTTCAAAAGACTAAAAAACTGTTTATTCTTAAATCAATTACTCAATTAAGTCAAAAATTATAAAAATTTTGACAGCACCTCCCTTAAAACCTGGACTTTACCTCAATTAAGTCAAAACTTATAAAAATTTTGACAGCACCTCCCTTAAAACTCGGACTTTACCTCCCTTCAAGGGTTCCATCCAAACCATATTTCTCAACCCTTCTCAATAGTTTCAAAACCAAATCATTTTTCAATATAACATATAAATCAAAATTTCAATACAAAACCATTTTTCAATATATACATTCAAATCAGCTTTCCAAATCAACTTTCATTAACTGCCACATGCTAACTCAATCAAGTAAACAATCATATTCATCCAAAATAAACCAGTCAATCTATAAAACTCACATAATCACCAATATATATTTTTCGCATTAATATCAATTTATAACAATTCCATAATATAAAAAAAGTTTTAAGAAAAATCCTACCTCAAATTATCGAAACCCGTAAGCCATAAAACGCGTCAAAAGTCTTTTTCTCCTAGCCTGCAACAGCGATAGCCACAATCACAGCTCCCTACTACATTCGCAGTAATAGCAGCAACTTTAACTGTGACATGCAATAACCGAAACTCAATCCTATGGCAATAACGCCGCAAAAATCTCATCAACATATAATGGAACAACAATTAAAAGGGTTTTTGGAGCAAAATAACTACACAAAAAGAAAATAAGAACAAAATAGCGACATCTCTGGTGATGACCTCCGGCGAATACAGCATCACTCCTGACGGCCACAGACACGGCGGCGCAGCTCAGAACGGCGAGCAGCAGTGGCAACGCCACCCAGCAGTAGCAGTGACGGATCGGCGGGGATAGAGGCACGGCGAAAAGGAGAACGCGACAATGACAAATCCTGGCGGCTCCACGACAGAATGGCAATGACGTGCACGGCGACGACTTCCCAACGGCGGCAACGGCACATCAGTTCAACGATGATGACGACGTCGCATCAACGGGAAGCAGAACGGCAACAACGCATGCGAGCTCCCTCTCTCTCCTTTGCAAACTCTTTATATCTCTCTCTTTCTCCCTTGTGCTTGACAACAACAGTGGCAGCGAGCAGGACAACGGTTGGGTGCGATGGCTCCCTCTATCTCTTCTCCTTCCTTTGTTCACCCTCTTCTTTCTTTTCTTCCTTTCTTTCTTTCTTTTCGTGGTATGGGTGTAGGTGTCTATTGGTGAGGGAGGGTGAGGGGGTGAGGTGATTGATGGCTAGGGTTTGTGAGGGAGTGTGAGTGTGTAAGTGAAGTACGTTAGGGTCAGAGGTAGTGAGTGTATGAAATTGGGGATTTTGGAGTTGGATAGAGTAAAAATTTTAATAAAAATAAAAGGTTAGAGTAATAATTTAAAACCAAGTTAAATAAAAAATAATTATTTTCAAATAAATACTAATTCAATGAAAATAAAAAATAATTAAATTAATTCTCCTTTATTTATAGAATAAGGTTCAGAGTCTAAATATTCAAAATATAGCATATAAAATTCACATTATTTTTCACTTACTAAAATTTTAAATTATAAATAAGCATTTGTCCGATTTATATATATATATATATATATATATATATATATATATATATCTGAAAATATAATCTTAAGTAAATTTAATAAATCATAAATAACTTATTATTTAATTTCCGAAAAACTGAGGTCTTACATAGAAATATTAAAATATGTTCTAAAAAAATATTGCTCAGTTGAATTTTTATTGTAGAGTTTTGAACTCCTGGTTTAATCGCCATATATTAGTATATGATATCTGTATGTGTAGTTTTTATTAGAAAGTCAAAGATCAAACAATAACAAATTATCTGAAAGAAACAAATAATACAAAAAGTAAACATAAATTAAATATCCTAAATATTTATTAGTCTATATAAATATAATGAAATAAATTAGTCTTCATCATTACACAATACTCTATACTACTCACATCACATACACTAAGTTACTACTAATCTCTTGTTTTGAAAACGAAAAATGGTGGTAAAATGATCAAAATAAAATTAAAGGGAGACAAAAGACAGAGATAAAGTGGATTGAGAATAAAAATTTGTCAAATTGCTTTTATAAAGAGAAAAATGGCATCTTGAAAAAGGCAAATAAAACAAAATCTTTATGTAATGCTATTGTCGATTTGATAATATATTCTCAAGTGGAAAAACCTATTACTATGGTGATTTTTTGTTAACGACAATAAAAATGGCTCTCTCAAACGAACAATAAGTTCTAGGCTACATCATGGAGGAATGTCTAAGATGGACATGAGAATCTCATTAAAAATAATGATTCACTTGGGGATCGATTAAATGCTGAAAAAGAACGAACAGAAATCCTTTCTAGTTTTAAAGACAATTAAAAATGACAACAGCATCATCAATTGGTGGGATACAATTTTTCAAAGTTGTGAAAAAAATAAAGAGATAGAAGAAATTCTTTTAGTTATTTAGCATATTTTGAAGAATCAAATTTCACTCAATATTGTTGTAAATCAGGCTACAGTTACAACTGTAGCTTAGAGTGTGGCTTTTATATCTTCTCATGGTGGTATCTTCTCTTTATCTTTCTTAATTAATATTATATTAGCTTTGGATATTTTGAATGATTTGATATTTTGGTGTCAACTATCATTTTGAAAAAAATAACTGGAGATACATGCATCGTATATGTAAAGATCTCATGTTTTTGCTCAAATTTTAAATTTTGGTCAGTGATAACATGACTTTTTTTTCAAAATATCTGTATACCATTTTACACAAAAAAATTCTTTTAGATATGAAATAATAGATACGGATTATATAGTAGAGACATCTTTATAATTTTTCAGCTCGTTTAACTCATCGGACTGTTTATAAACAGTCTAGACTGAAAAATTATGGCCCGTGAATAAAACGGACTTAAACGGGCCACCCTATTTAACCCATGAATTTAAATAGACCAGACATAAATGGGGCAAATGGGCCCATCTAACAGTCCTAGGTAGAGTTAATAATTAGAACCTGTTTTCTTGGGGCCAAAGTCAAGAATTATTCAAAGACAACAATGAGAATTTATGATATTGTTGTTAAAGTATAATTTTAAATCTCATAACCATTGTGAGATCTATAAATTTTATTTTTTTAAACAAAACAAATAGTCAATTAAAATATTAACAAGTATATATACTTTAAAAATATTAATAATTTTTTATTTTAAAATTATTTAAATTCTTTATTTCCTGAAATATTTATGTTTTTATACTATTATTATACTTTTCGAGTATACAAAATAGAAGATAAATAAGCACAAAAATTGAGTACTATACATCCAAAATGTGTAATACCTTAAAATAATATTCCCAAAATAAAACCAAAAAAATTCAATAAATAATACAAAATGTAAACATAAATTAATAGGGTAAAATGCATATTTAAACCAAATGGAGCCAAAAATTACACAAATCAACCAAAAGCAAAAACGTTACATGGATCTCCCAAAAGGACATTTTTATGTTAATCGAATGAGACCCATTCGAATTACACAATCCAACACTAATTCGAATCAGACCAATTCAAATTAGTAATGATACACACAAATCAAACCTGATCAATTCAAATTATGCATGCATGGAATGTTAGGCTAAATCGAATCACCTCTATTCGAATTATGCATGCAAGGACGTCCTAAGTAATTCGAAACAACCTGTTTCGATTTATACATAGAATTGTCCTTATATAATTTGAATTTGACTGATTCGAATTACCAAGAAGTGTAAATCGAACAAGGTAAATTCGATTTACTTAAGCCCCAACGTATATAAATATGATGTGAATATGAATTTCTACCATGAGAGTGAAACACAATGGCTAGTGAGGAGAGTTTTTTAGTGTTGGTGCACTATAAAGGTCCGATTAAGAAAAAAACATGCTCCGGTATTAAGTTTACTAATTAGGATCCCCTTAGTATTTTTATGAAACCTACAACGAGCTTCGCTGAGTTTCTGAATTCTATCATAAAAAAACTGGGGTTGCAAGGCGTGAAACGGGTTGAAAAGCTATTATATCATATTCCGATTTCAGTTTTGTGAGATGATGTGAAATACGATTCGTTTGTCATAGGGAGTGACGAAGATTTGGAGGTTTTGTTCCATTGTTGTCGGCGGTTTCCCGAGGTCGGCACACCTAAGCTGTTGGCCAAGCTTGTAGATGTGGTCTCTAGCTCAGGTGGTTCGAACCGGAATCCCCAAGCTCCAACAACGGCAGCCTGTTCTAGTTCGGGCCTGGTGGTGCTTCTTCATCCGTGCCTATGATTGCACCTCAGGCAATGGTGGTTGCCTCCCCGTCCTTTGCAACTGATCTCAACCGCAGTGGTGAGGGAGAAGTTGGTATTATTGATTTGATGCCAGTTTCACTACAGGGTGAGACACCGGATGGTATAAACGATGTACTGTGGGATGATGATGATGATGATGATGATGATGATGATGTGGAGTGACGAATGAATTTTTCACGGTTTAGAATTTCGCAAATGAATTCTCGTTGCAAGTATAGTTTCTAAACCAATCAGAAATCCTTTCATACAAAAGATTGTTTGTCACAAGTAATAAACCCCTAATTTTATAAACCGAAGTATTCAAACCTCGGGTCGTTCTCCCTAGAAATTACAATAAAGTGTCTTGTTATTGGTTGTGATGTGTTTTGGGATTTTGGATAAGAGACATGAAAGTAAATGGCAATGAAAATAAACTAACAACTATAAAAGGCTCTTGGCAAGGTATGAAAATTAGAAGTCCTATCCTAGTTATCCTTCTCAATTGTGATGAGAATTGTTCATTGCTACCACTTAGTTAACCCTTACTAAAGAAAGGAAAGTCAAGTGGATGAATTGACTTGAGCCACAAGTCCTAGCCAACTCCCAAGGAAAGACTAGCTTTAGTGCACTCCAAACCAATTATCAATCTCTCCAATTATCAATCAACAAAGGAATTAGATAACTCAAGTGTCACTAATTACTCTACCTAGGCCAAGAGGAACAAAATCTACACTAAAACTAAAAGAGACATTTCAACAAACACATAAAGTGCAATGGAAGTAAACATTATTAAATGCAAGAATTAAAGAGAGATCTAACTACAAAAGCAAGAGATCAACAATAGAAAAGCAAAGAAGAACAATTATTATGAATTACCTCTTATTGAATTGAAAGAAAATGGAAGGAACAATAGTAGATCTACAACAAAGTATAAGAACAACCATAAAGGAAATTACAATAAAAGAATAGAAGAAGATGAATGTAACAACAAAGAATTGAAAGGTAGAGGTAGAAGAAAGCAAAGATTAAAACCTAGATCTAAGAACTAATCCTAATCCTAATCCTAATTCTAGAGAGAAGTGAGAGCTTCTCTCTCTAGAAACTAATTCTAACTACTAAACTATGACTAATGGTAACTAACATCTGTTTCCCTCTTCACTCCTTGGGTTAAATAGCATCAGAAATGAGTTGGATTGGGCCCACAAGGCTTCTAAAATCGCTGGCCACGTTTTGCTTCAAGTGGACTAGGTGGCAGCAACGGCGCGTGAGCGTACTATGCGCATGCGCGCCACCATACGTGTAACAACTATGGCAAATCTTATATCGTTTCGAAGCCCCGGATGTTAGCTTTCCAACCCAACTAGAACCGCATCATTTGGACCTCTGTAGCTCAAGTTATGGTCGTTTAAGTGCGAAGAGGTCGGCTTGACAGCTTTCCGGTTCTTTCATTTCTTCATGAGTTCTCCAACTTTTCATGCTTCTTTCTTCATTCCCTTGATCCAATCTTTGCCTCCTAAACCTTAAATCACTTAACAAATATATCAAGGCATCTAATGGAATCAAGGTGAATTAGATTTAGCTATTTTAAGGCCTAAAAAGCATGTTTTCACTCTTAAGCACAATTAAAGGAGAATATACAAAACCATGCTATTTCATTGAATAAATGTGGGTAAAAGGTTATAAAATCCCCTAAAATCAATACAAGATAAACCGTCACATTGGGGTTTGTCAACCTCCCCACACTTAAACCAAGCATGTCCTCATGCTTAAACCAAGAGAAAGCAAAGGGATCAACATTTATTCAATGAAAACTAACTAAATGCAATCTATCTATATGCAACTATCTACATGAATGCAATTGCTTGGTCAAAGTAAATTAATTCCCAAGAAGTATATATAAGCACAAGGGCAAAAGGTATTAACAACCATGCCAAACCACAATTGAATTGAGCTATTAAATATTTTTACAAACTTGCATGAAAGGAGATGATCATTGGTGGAGACATGTAATTGAGCATCAAACCCTCACCGGATGTATTTGCACTCTATTCGCTCAAGTGTTTAGGGTTGATTCACTCAATTCTCTCCTAATCATGCTTTCTAAGATTTGTTTTTCTTCTAACAATCGACATATATTTCATGCATGCATACAAGTATCATGAGGTCTTTTCTTTAGGTTGTAATGGGGCTAGGGTCAAGGTAGGATGCATATTTGGTTAAGTGAGTTTGAAATTTGAATCTTTGATAAGCTTAAACTTCCCACCTAACCTATGACATCCTATACAATTAAGTTCTAATCTAACTACCCATTCCTCACTTTTTCACATACTCATGCATTCTTATTTGATTCATAACACCTATGCATTGATTCCTTTTTATTGACTTCACTTTGGGGCATTTTGTCCCCTTTTTATTATTTTTCTTCTTTTTTTTTCTTTCTTTTTCTATTTTTTTCCTTTTCCATATTATTTTTCTATTCTTTTTCTTTTGTTTTTCTCATTTTTTTCTTTCTATATACAAGAACCTCAATGCATAAGGTTTTACATTTGATCAATACATGAGTATGTACCCGATTCCCAATATTTCCAATAATAATACAAAACTACCCTTTTATTCCCCCAATGTCCCAAGATTCCCACACTTGAATGATACTCACACACACTAGCCTAAGCTAATCAAAGATCCAAATTAAGGACACTTATTGTTTTTCGCTTTAAGGCTTGTAATGTGCTAAATTAAGAACAAAGTAGGTTAATCGTAGGCTCAAATTTGGCTAACAACGGAAGATAAGAGGTAAGGCCATTTGGGTAACTGAGCTAATGAAATGATGGCCTCAATCATATAAATGCATGAATACACAAAATAATGGACATAAAGAATCAAACAAATCAAAGATTACAATCATAGAAAGAGAATAATGCACACAAGAAGGAAAAATAAGTGGTTATAAGATGTAACCACACCATTAGGCTCAAGTCTCACTTGCTTGTGTTCTTAGCTCAAAACATGATCCACAAGATATATAATTCAAGCAAGTTTTATGAAAAGTTTTCACTCAAATCAATTGATGTGCCCTATAGATAGAATTCTTGAAAAATTTCATTATTTTGACTAAGCTTATTGTGTATACATATGCAAAAATAAGAAAATGCAAGTAAAAATCCTAAAATCTTAAAATGAAATGCAAAAGTGTTGGGATTAGAAACTTGTCACCCAAAATCGTCGAACGGTCGGACGACCTCCCCACACTTAAAAGTTTGCACCATCCTCGGTGCATTGAAGGATGAGCAAGGTGGATGGGTTGCTACAATTGATGAGTTCCTCAAATGGTAGTGCGGATGACTTGTTTGTTGCCCCATTTAAAGCTATTCATATTTCCCTTCTTGGTGGCCAACCTAAAAGGGGAGGAAAGAAGAACGACAATTAGGCCTACAGCAAAGGTATCAAAATAAGTAGAACATAGGCGGGGGCTAATGCCAAATAAAGGGATGGTACTCTACTACATGGTAGCTACAACATGTAGAGGAGGAAACAATAAGAGAAAATGGCATATCAATGATACTTGATGCAAGAGTAAAATCGAAGCATGAAGGGCATATGGCACATCAAGTTCACATAAGAAGAAGGGGGTCATGAAAGACAATATGAGGTCATATCAATGCACAAAGACATAAGAGTCATACAAGATGAAGCATTGATTTAAAAGTTTCATCACCCAACAATATCAAACAAGTCAAGAAGCACCAATATAATGCAAGAATTTCTCAACAATTGAGTGGAAGAATCCAACACCATTATTGAAATGACACTTAGAAAAAAACTGAAAACATGCTATAGAAACAAAATGAAAATGGAAAGAGTAGAAGTATGCGAATGCAGTGAACAAAAGAAAATGGAAAATGAGAAAAAAAACTCTTTTTTTTTTATCGACGCGTGCGCGTCATGCACATTTATGCGTCGATGGGTATATTGGTCGAAGGACGCGTACGCGCCAGGTGCGCGCACGCGTGCATCGAGTTAGGCCGGAGGCATAGTGTCGGCCCAAGTCTGGCACGACTCTCGGGTCAAAGTACCAGGGGTGCAGATTGTGCAATCGACGCGCGCGCGTGCATTGCGAATTTAAGATCATGTGCGCGTACGCGCCAGGTGCGCGCACGCGTGCATAGACTTGTGCCTTAGGCCCAATGTTCGCACAGTGCAGGCCTAACTCTCGGGTTTTTGGCTGGAGGTGAAATTTTGCATCCACGCGTACGCGTACAGTGTGCGTGCGCGTGGATGGTCGAAAATGCTAGATGCACGCGTACGCGCAGAATGCGCGTACGCGTGGATGGTGCTCTGTTTTTCAAAAATTTTTGCTATGTTTTTGCACCAATCCAAGCATTCCAAACCTCCAAACAACTACCAAAACACCCTAAAACCTTATTTATCATATTATACTTCTAACTAAACTTAACAAACCAATAAAAACATGAAATTAAATTAATTCTTACCAATATTTACAAAAGAGAAAATGAAAAGATTTTACCATGGTGGGGTGCCTCCCACCTAGCACTTTTGTTTATTGTCCTTAAGTTGGACTTATGGGGAGCTCCTCTCAAGGTGGCTTGTGCTTGTATTCATCTTGGAACTCCCACCAATGCTTGGTTCTCCATTGTGCCCCAAGATTCATTATAGATTGAGCCAAGTGTTGATGGAGTTCTTCACAAGCTTGGGGCTCCCAAAGTTGATCCTCTTCTTGTGATCCGGGGTCCCACACTTTGTTTTCACACCCGTCTTGAAGTTGATCATCATTATTAGTCCAACCGGGTGGCGAGTAAGGTGAATTCTCCATATAGTGGCCAACAATCCTCCTAACCCCATCTATTTGAGCACTACTCCAACCTTTATATCTCATGTTTGATGCATCAACCATAATGAGCCTTGATTTGCAACGCCAACCACGAAACATCTTCCGCTTACGCTTCATCCCACAAAGCATCCTAAGTTGACCATCCGTTTCAAGCAAACCATATTCAAGTGGGATAATAAAGCTAATAGAAATGAATTTTACCCACTCAAATGGAGGTGTAGATGACAACCTAGGCAAAGATGCTTTCAAAGATCTTGACAAAGCATAGCCAACCCTCGTTCTTCTATTTCTAGGGACTTCCACCTCTTCACAAGATCTCTTAATCTCAATCCTTTGTTCAACAATTTTATCTAAACATTTCCCTTTACTCAAATCATAATAGGGAGGGTGAGAAAAATTTACCTCCTCAACGCTTTCAAATCCAACGGGAGAAGGTTCTTCATGTTCAAAGGATTCTTCACCATTAAGACTTGATACTTGATCTTCATCACCAAGGGAACTCAATCCTTGCTCTATCCCATCCAAGTCTTCATATGGAATATGCCTTGGAAGGTGTGCACTTTCCTCCCTAGCATCAATTTCAATCATCTTGGAGGGGTTCTCTTCAACTCTATGTTCCCATGGAGGCTTCGCATCTCCTAAGTCTTCTACCACTTCTTCCTTGTCTTTAACAATTAAAGCTTCCTCCAATTGTTCCAATACAAAGCAACTTCCCTCATTTCCCACCGGAGTTTCCAATCTCTCTTTCATGCTATGTTCTTCATTTGATTCTCCACATGTAGCCGTGGGAGTTCCTTGAGTGTTCAAGCATTGGGAGGCTAATTGATTTGTTACCGCATCCAAGGCGGCCATGAAATTTTGCACATCCCTTTTCATCTCTTCTTGCCCTTGAACAAGAACACCAAGGGTTTCATCCATTAGAGATTGGGGTGGATGGAAGGGTTCATCATTTTGGGGAAAGGGTTCATAGTAGGAAGGTGGTTCTTCTTGGTAGAGTTGTGGTGGTTCAATGTTTTCCATTCTTTCCACTTGTTGCACAACACACTCCATGGTTGCTTGAAATTGATCCAATGCCTCCTTGAGATGATCCCTTGACTCTTGTTCCTCTTGGATAATATGATTAGGATCATGTGGCTCTTGGATCAATGGATATGAGTATTCTTCCATGGGAGGTTGTGGTGGAAAGTAGTATTCATCTTGTGGTTGAAAATTTTCGTATATTGGAGGTGGTTCATCTTGGTAATAATATGGAGGGGGTGGCTCTTGAAAATATTGATGTTGGGGTGGTGGTAGCTCTATGTGTGGTTCATATGGCTCATACGGTTGTTGGTAGGATGGATATAGATTAGGGTCATATGAAGGTGGTTGGTGAAAAGAGGCTTGTGAGTATGGTTGAGAGTTATGTTGAGGATATGGTTCATAGGCATACGGTGGTGGTTCTTGAAAGTCACAAGGAGATTCACCATAGCCATTGGATTGATATGCATCATAGAATGACTCTTCTTCATAGTGTATTAGTGGGGGTTGTTGCCATGAGGATTGATCATAAGCATATGGCTTTTCCCACCCTTGATTATCCCATTCTTGATACACATTCTCATTGAAGCTCTCATTACCTACAACATAGTTGTAACTACACTCATAGCCAAAGTGAGAATTCATAATGAAAGGAGAAAATAAAATTCAAAAGCTAATAGAAATCAAGAGAAACAAAATTCTACAACTAGCAAATAAAGCAAAAGGCAATATATTCACAATATTCACATATATACAATAACCAATAACACAACACCATTGCAATTCCCCGGCAACGGCGCCATTTTGACGAATGAATTTTTCACGGTTTAGAATTTCGCAAATGAATTCTCGTTGCAAGTATAGTTTCTAAACCAATCAAAAATCCTTTCATACAAAAGATTGTTTGTCACAAGTAAGAAACCCCTAATTTTATAAACCGAAGTATTCAAACCTCGGGTCGTTCTCCCTAGGAATTACAATAAAGTGTCTTGTTATTGGTTGTGATGTGTTTTGGGGTTTTGGATAAGAGACATGAAAGTAAATGGCAATGAAAATAAACTAACAACTATAAAAGGCTCTTGGCAAGGTATGAAAATTAGAAGTCCTATCCTAGTTATCCTTCTCAATTGTGATGAGAATTGTTCATTGCTACCACTTAGTTAACCCTTACTAAAGAAAGGAAAGTCAAGTGGATGAATTGACTTGAGCCACAAGTCCTAGCCAACTCCCAAGGAAAGACTAGCTTTAGTGCACTCCAAACCAATTAGCAATCTCTCCAATTATCAATCAACAAAGGAATTAGATAACTCAAGTGTCACTAATTACTCTACCTAGGCCAAGAGGAACAAAATCTACACTAAAACTAAAAGAGACATTTCAACAAACACATAAAGTGCAATGGAAGTAAACATTATTAAATGCAAGAATTAAAGAGAGATCTAACTACAAAAGCAAGAGATCAACAATAGAAAAGCAAAGAAGAACAATTATTATGAATTACCTCTTATTGAATTGAAAGAAAATGGAAGGAACAATAGTAGATCTACAACAAAGTATAAGAACAACCATAAAGGAAATTACAATAAAAGAATAGAAGAAGATGAATGTAACAACAAAGAATTGAAAGGTAGAGGTAGAAGAAAGCAAAGATTAAAACCTAGATCTAAGAACTAATCCTAATCCTAATCCTAATTCTAGAGAGAAGTGAGAGCTTCTCTCTCTAGAAACTAATTCTAACTACTAAACTATGACTAATGGTAACTAACATCTGTTTCCCTCTTCACTCCTTGGGTTAAATAGCATCAGAAATGAGTTGGATTGGGCCCACAAGGCTTCTAAAATCGCTGGCCACGTTTTGCTTCAAGTGGACTAGGTGGCAGCAACGGCGCGTGCGCGTACTATGCGCATGCGCGCCACCATACGTGTAACAACTATGGCAAATCTTATATCGTTTCGAAGCCCCGGATGTTAGCTTTCCAACCCAACTAGAACCGCATCATTTGGACCTCTGTAGCTCAAGTTATGGTCGTTTAAGTGCGAAGAGGTCGGCTTGACAGCTTTCCGGTTCTTTCATTTCTTCATGAGTTCTCCAACTTTTCATGCTTCTTTCTTCATTCCCTTGATCCAATCTTTGCCTCCTAAACCTTAAATCACTTAACAAATATATCAAGGCATCTAATGGAATCAAGGTGAATTAGATTTAGCTATTTTAAGGCCTAAAAAGCATGTTTTCACTCTTAAGCACAATTAAAGGAGAATATACAAAACCATGCTATTTCATTGAATAAATGTGGGTAAAAGGTTATAAAATTCCCTAAAATCAATACAAGATAAACCGTCACATTGGGGTTTGTCATGGAGCTGGACATCATTGCCGATAATAGCGGTGATGACATAGCAGCGAGTAATCCAGCTGGGGCTGGCGGAATGTCTAGTTCAGGGACTCAGCAGTACCCCCCACACTTTTCAACTTTGGACTTGGATGCCATGAGACAGTAGGAGATTCCTGGCAAACCTATTGGATTTGGTGCCAGAGATACACAGGGTACCAGAGGTCTTGAGAAGTTTCAGGTTGGTCAGCAGTTTCAGGACAAAGAAGAGGTCGTGTTAAGCATGAAGACCTATAGCATCCGACGCGGGGTACAGTACAAAGTGATGGAGTCCAATTATCACAAGTAGTTTGGTACAGGTGCACATGGTTGATTAGGATCAGTCTCCGCCAGCGTAGAGGTATTTGGGAGGTAAAAATATATAATGGACCTCATACTTGGCTGGCCACGTCGATATCGAGCGATCACAGGAGTCTTGATTATCATGTGATCTTGGCCTTCATATTGCCAATGGTTAGAGTTGATGCAGCCGTGTGTATCAAGGTACTACTGAATACGACCGAGGCACATATATATCAACGCTGTCATGGACCTCCATAATGTCGTATGCCGAGGCTCCAATATCTCTAGATGCACCACCTAAACTACATCATGAGAGCTATACAACATCCAAATAAACTGTGAATAGAAATAGTTATTAAATGGCATTATTAAATATACAGTGTTGCCAACATAAGAGAGATTTAATCTATTTAGAGTGGTTGAAATACTCACATCCCCAGCCTGTAAAAGATCTATCTTGAGCCTCCAACTCGCAACTCGAGGTCCCTTCTCGCTCGCTGTAGGGTTGTGACCTGACCACCTACAACCCAAACACAGGTTATCACTAAATGAAACTAACACCAAATAATTGTGAGAAATATAACATTTGAATAGAATACAACCTCAAGGCCAAAGGCCAGCCGAATGTATCATATCCAGCGGGTTTGAATCCAGGAAACTGCCAGAAGATCCATGACTGAAGTAGCTGCAATGGTCCAGCTAACTTCACAACGTGTCTGTTCACTACGCAACATAGGCATCGGTATAACCATGATAGAGCAACTGATCCCCAACCGTACCTGCCCATGTCCTCAAGCTTGGCTACATATGGCAACCACTGAATGTGAATCGAGTACCGGACTTGTTGCCAAATAGCTGAGTGCCTAACAGCATCATGATATAGGCCTGGACATACCTCCTAACAATGGCCTCATCGGCACCATCAGGAATCTCTCCGAATGTGTCCTGAAACCAACTGCATCTCATTGCGAACATGTCAATGCAGTTTGCAGAACGCAAAACACCCAACAGCTCCTCAAACCATGCCCAACCTGCACGACCACCATCGATGTATCGCTCAAAATCTGTCAGGCAACTACTGAAATAATGTCCATCAATTGGTAGCCCTAACTGGTACACCACGTCATGTAGTGTAATCGTGCACTCCCCGAACGGCATATGAAATATGTGCGTCTCCGGACACCATCGCTCAACGAATGCACTAACCAGTGGCTTATCCAACCTATGCCAAGTCTCGTTCAACCTCGTAAGATGGTATAAACCGGCCATCTGCAAGTACAGAATGATCTTGTCGTCCAGACGCATACCCTGCTGTCGTCGTATGCTCGTGATACATCGGTGGGCTGCATACAGAATGTAGAAAATTGTCTCTCAACTCATAACATATTATATAACATTATCAACTAATGCATATCTTAATCCAAAGAATACAACTTGTAAACAACTAAATAATGTTACACGTTAAAATGCAAAATAACATTATATATACATCAAACTAGGCCTAATAAAAAAATATTTTAATAGAAATAATATAACATTAGCATAAAAATTTACTTCAATGACTACGTTTCATGTTAACAAAAAAATCTTACTATAAATAAGTTTCATCCCTCCCCCCTCCCACTATCTTTAGTACACATACTCTTCTACTTATTTGTAATCACTATCCAAATTAGAAATTGATCTGTCGAACGTCTAGAAACTAATAAACCACTAATATAACCACTCTATCTAACTTAACAACTATAAATAATGACTAGCATTATAAGAAACAAAAAACAAAAATATAAAAGTAACACATTAAATCCTATTTTCAAAAGAAAAGTGCACACTAACCTCTTCATTGATGACATCAGCTATATGGGCGACTCCATCCAAACGATAAAGCCGGTCTGGGTTATCCTCCATCAGCAGAATATGATGTTGAACACTTTCTTGGAATTGTAGGAAAAGAGTTTTCTCTAGAATTTAGTGGGCCAGAGGTTTGGAATTGTAGTTCAAATGAGCTCAGTTCGAATTCTATTTATAGGAAAAGCATTAGTAATTTGAATGAGTCCAATTCAAATTACCTTGGGATCCCTATACCATGGGTAAATCAAAACAGCCTGTTTCAAATTACCATGTGCAAAAAACTGTGGACAATTTGAATTTGTTTGATTTGAATTAGTGTAGCTCACGTGAAACATAATTCGAATCAAGGTGATTCGATTTAACCTAACATTCCATGCATGCATAATTCGAATTGATCAGGTTCAATTTATGTGTATCACTACTAATTTGAATTGGCCTGATTCAAATTTGTGTTGGATTGTGTAATTTGAATGGGTTTCATTCGATTTATATAAAAAAGTCCTTTTAGGAGATCCATATAACGTTTTTGCTTTTGGTTGATTTGTGTAATTTTTACCTCCATTTGGTTTAAATATACATTTTATCCAGTTAAATATGCTAAATATTTATTAGTTTATATAAACATAATGAAATACATTAGTCTTCATCGTTACACAATACTCTATACTACTTACATCACATACACTAAGTGACTACTATTAAGCGAACGAGTGAACTAATCATTTAAAAATAAGAGTTGTGTTCTATTATATATTATATTTATGTGATAAAGAGATTGTTTCTACATAAGAAATCATGCACTATAATCAATGTTCTGAAAACCGGTTCGAACTGGCCGGTCGAACTGGTTGAACCAAGAACTAATGGAAATACCGGTTCGGATCAATGCCAAAACCGTAAAATTAGAAAACCGCTGTCGGACCATCAAACCGGCCAGGAATTGGTCGGTCGAACCGAATGTGAACCGACTGGTATTTTAGAATTTAGTAAAACGCAGCCATTTAGATACACTGAAACCCCCCAATCCCCCATTGTACATTACGCCATTACCCTGCCCTCCTAACCCAGGAACCCTAGCAACCCACATAATGGAGTAGGTGTCTCCCTCCCTTCACCCTCGCGCTCGTCTTTCCTGTCAACGCCGGCGAGCTGTCTCCATCACTTCTGTCCAGCCGCTGAACCGCTCCCATTGCCGTGGCAAGTTGGAGCTTCGAAGATTACAGTCGCGGTTGTTGCAGCTCTCCACCATCATCGTCGTTTCAGCTCTGGAAGCACCATCTGTTCCACCGTCGCCGGTGTCATCTCGGTTCCTGCCTCTGTCCCACATCTCTGTTTCACCGTCATCAGCGTCAACTCGGTTCCACAGGTCTAGTTCCCCTTCTGTTTTATACTTTTATGCTTCTAGCTTCTAGGTTTTATTTTTTTAAACAATAATTGTTGAATAATCTATGAACTTGTTATAGGTTGAATAATTGTTAATTAATCTGGAAATTTTACTGTTATTATTGGTTGAATGATTGTTAATTAATCTGTGAACTTTGCCTTGGGTTGCTATGATATTGTAATTTGATTGGATTATATTATTGTTGTTGTGGGTTGAATTTGCTGTGAACCTTGCTGTGGCTTATTAATGAAATTAGAAAAGGTCTTCTTCAAGGAAATGTGGCTTAATCTTGAAATTTAGCATTCACATCAGGGAACAGTTGAGTTTAGCCTCTCAACTTTAGCTGCATATTTTCTTGTTTTTGCTATGACTTCTAAGCTGTTTGGTATGTCTTCAATATTTTTCCTTTTTCTCTTTCCTTTTGGTTCCATTAGAAAACATGTCTCCACATTTTGAATATATATTATATTACAATAGATTCATATGCTAGAAATAGAAATATCGTTAATATGGGAAGAAAAGAAAATGTGGTGTAAGAAGGGTCAACTCTTAACAGGAAAAGGAGTTTTCCTTTTAAAATGCAGATTATTATGAGTAAGATCTTGCATTGTTAATTTAATTAATTGGATTATATATCAAGATAATCTAATGGTATAGATTTTGTTATGGTTTTAGACCATCGTTGTTACTAAATCTACAAATTAGATATCCAGTTAATGAGCAAATAGTTATTATATGTTTTTAGTTAATCTGTGAATTTTACTTTGGGTTGAATTTTGTTGTTATTTTAGGTTTCTCTCAAGATTGTTGGTAATTTTGATGTGAACCTTGGATGTTGGCATTTTATATTTGGTTGATTATTTTTGTTATTTGATTTTTGAATTTTTATTTGAAAGAGATTATAACATTGTGGTTTATGTATTACTTTTAGTTTGGATGATATTTTAAAGTTTATATTAGACTATAATTATGTTTTAGTGTATTTATTTATATTTTATTTATTATTTTATATAAAACGGTTTTTTGGTTGAATCACGATTGAACCGGTTGAACCAATAAACCAGTGAACCAGTAGCTAGAGCGGTTTGATGACCGGTTCGGTTTTCAAAACCTTGACTATAATCGAAGCCTTTACTTTGTTTCATTAAATGGGTCAACTAGTTAAAGTGGGTTGAGTTAGAGTCGTTAAAATAGACTAAATTCATCATGCCAGCCCGTTAAATCATTTAAGTGGACGGACTTTTCCTCTAAAATTAAATCCGTTTAATTTTTAGGCTAAATGGGTTGAGCCCGATTAACTCAAAAAATATTATGGGTTAAACGGATAGCCCTTATTTTTTTTACATATTTTTAAAAAGAGCACTTTTAGCCAACATTTCTCTCAATCCAACCTATCAACTAAAAAAACTATTTTTTAAGGTTTTTACTTAAATATAATTTTTTTTAAAAAAATTTAAAAGTTAAACAAACCGTCGGAAACCGTCGGACTGTCCAGAAAACGGCTAGGCTGAAAAATTATGGCCCGAGAATAAAGCGGTTTTAAATTGGTTAGCCCATTTAACCAACGGACTTAAACAGGCCGGACTTAAATGGGTCAGATTAGTCCATTTGATAGTCCTAGATAGGGGTGTTCGCAGTGCGGTTTGGTTCAGTTTTTGAGAGAAAAATCATCCGATCCAATCGTTTAATTAAACTGCGGTTCGGTTTTTTTATCGAGACCATCCAAACTAAGCCAAACCAATTAAAATCGATTTGGTTTGGTTCGATTTGTTCGATTTTTAAAAATGTTGCCTCTTCATCTTTTTTTACCTGTTTGTGAATTGTGATAATTTCTTGCATGTATAATGTCTGCCCAAGTTATCCTTTTATTCTTATAAGGACACATATATCATATATGAATTTTACTAATACAACTATAATTTTCAACAAAAAAAAAAGTCTTGGAGCCACCTTTAGAGTTTTCTCCGCATGATCTCAAAGTCACTGAGTTTAAAATAAGGAATCAGTCACTAATTCAAAGAATCGACAATCCATCCCATTCTTATCAAGATATTCATATTCATGCATATTCTTTCCTAGTATATCATAATCAAAGCTACAAGTGTTATAACAAATAGGACAAACTATTCCATTCTTATCAAGATATTCATATTCATGCATATTCTTTCCTAGTACATCATAACCAAAGCTACAAATGTTATAACAAACAGGACAAACTATTCCGTAAAGATCTCCTTGATAACTCTATCAATGGAAATGTCATAAAAAAACTTCAAAATTTGCTTAAATTAAGAGGTGATAATGATCAGTGAACCACCAATCAGAAAAGACCAATATATATATATATATATATATATATATATATATATATATATATATATATATATATATATATATATATATATATATAGCACAACAGGGTAATTTGTGGCACCAAATGAATTCCTTATGGCAACTACATCAGCATACAAATCTCAAATCCAGCAATTAATTATATATAAAATGCAGTTAAATATACCTTACACATTCTCTAACAATCAGAACCTAGAATTCTAACAATAAAAAAACACACCTTCTTTAACAATCAGAACCTAGAACCCTAACAATTAGAAATAATACACATTCATAAGCTAAAACCCCCAAATACAACAAACTGCATAAACAAATACAACAATCAACAACAATTAGCAATTTCAAAAATACACTAAACATAGAACATAAATTATTCAAACAGAATCAGAACAATCAAGAACAATCACCAACAAATAGATGATACATAGAACAGAAACACAACAACAAATAAATTAAAAACCAGCAATAAACTGAACAATAAATCAATAACCAGCAATACCAAGATATCAACATTCAACAATAAACTGAGCAATAAACTGACCAACAATAAACTGAACAAAACCTGCTAATCTGAATAATAAATCAAGGACAGAAACCAGTAATAAACTGAATTTTAACTCAATAACCAGCAATAAACCAGCAATGCCTGAACAAAACCTGATAAACTGAACAAAACCTGAAGAATAAACTGATAACCCTAAACTGAACAATAAATCAGCAAGACCAAATTACCAACAATAAATTTAATAGATGGTAAACAGCAATACCAACAATAACCCTGAACTGAATAAACTGAACAATAACCAGCAATACCAATGATGCATCAGTAAATAGGAAATGGTAAACAACTAAAGATTACCTGAATAGATGGCTCGGGCTCCATATTCGGTAGCTGGGTGGGAGACTGTGAGGTGCTGTCTTGATCGTGGGTGGCCAGAACCCAGAAACGCTGCTGGGTGGAGGTGGCGAGGTCGGAGGTCCTGTGCTACCCTGTGGCTGTTGGGTCAGTGGGTGACTGGGTGGTGGCGAGGTGCTGTGTTGAGTTGGATTTTCGTCTTCGTGGTGCACCGGCGGTGGAGGATCTGCTCTGTTCGGCGGTGGGATTTGGAGGAAGGCTTTGAGATTCAAGGACGTGGGTGGCTCAGGTTGGCTCCGTGGCTGCTGGCTGGGTGCGCAGGCCGCAGAGGCCGAGATATGGTGCCTTGCATGGTTAGTGGTTAGGTTCCGATCTGGGATTTGGGGGTTAGGTTTGGATTGGGGATTTGGGGAGGGACGCAGTCGCGCTATCTTGCGCAACACTAGGACTCGTTTGGGGGAGGTGGGGTTGGTAGTTTTAAATTTTTAGGTTTTTGGTCGAACCGGTTCGGTTCAGTTCGGTTAGGATTTTTATGGTAAGAATCGAAAATCGAACCGAACCGTAAAAAACAGCAAAATACATCTTTTTCGATTCTTTTTGTTTTCAGTTTAGTTTGGTTTTCAATTTTTTCAGTTCGCTCCATCAGTTTAATTCGGTTCGGATCGATTTTAAACACCCCTAGTCCTAGATAGAGTTAATAATTAGAACCTGTTTTTTAGGGGGCAAAGTAAAAAATTATTCAAAGACAATAATAAGACATAAATTTATGATATTGTTGTTAAAATATAATTTTAAATCTCATAACCGTTGTGAGATTTATAAATTTAATTTTTTAAACAAAACAAATAGTCAATTAAAATATTAACGAGTATATATACTTTGATAATATTAATGATTTTTTTTAAACTATTTAAATTCTTTATTTCCTAAAATATTTATGTTTGCATACTATTATTATACTTTTGAGTATCAAAAATAGAAGATAAATAAGCACAAAAATTGAGTACTATATATCCAAAATGTGTAACACCTTTAAAAAATATTTTCGAAATAAAACCGAAAAAATTCAATAAGTAATTCTAAAAGTAAATATAAATTAAATATCATAAATATTTATTAATCTATATAAACATAATGAAATACATTAGTCTTTTTTGTTATACAATATTCTATACTATTCACATCACACACACTAAGCGACTACTATTAAAAGAACGAGTGAACTAATCACTCAAAAATAAGAGTTGTGTTCTATTATATATTATATTTATGTGATAAAGAGATTGTTTTTACATAAGAAATCATACCCTATAACCAAAAGCTTTTACTTTGTTTCATTAAATGGGTCAACTAGTTAAAGTGGGTTGAGCATCGTGTCAGTTAGTTAAACTATTTAAATGGGCGAGTATTTCCTCTAAAATTAAACTCGTTTAATTTTCAAGCTAAATGGGTTGAGTCCGATTAACTCAAAAAATTACGGGTTAAACGGACAGTTTATTTATTTTCTATACATTTTTTTTAAAATAGCACTTTTAGCCAATATTTCTCCCAATCCGACCTATCAACTAAAAAAAACTATTTGTTTAAGGTTTTTAAATTAAAAATAATTTTTTTGTCAAAATATTTTTTTTTAAAAAAAAGTTAAATGTGCTAGCCCGTTTAACCTATCGGACTGTTCATAAAACACCTAGGCCACAAAATTATGTCCCGTGAATAAAATAATTTTAAACGGGTTAGCTCATTTAACCAACGATCTTAAACGAGTTGAACTTAAATGGGTCGGATTAGCCAATTTAATAGTCCTAAATAGAGTTAATAATTAAAACCTATTTTTCAGGAACAAAGTCAAGAATTATTCAAAGACAACAATGAGACATGAATTTATGATATTGTTGTTAAAGTATAATTTTAAATTTCATAACCGTTGTAGGATCTATAAATTTAATTTTTTTAAACAAAATAAATAGTCAATTAAAATATTAATAAGTATATATACTTTGATAATATTAATGATTTTTTATTTTTAAACTATTAAATACTTTATTTTCTGAATTTTTTTTTGTTTTTATACTATTATTACACTTTTCAAATATATAAAATAGAAGATAAATATAAGCACAGAAATTAAGTACTGTACATCCAAAATGTGTAACACCTAAAAAAAATATACTCGAGATAAAATAAAAAAAATTCACCCAGTGTACTTGAAATAAACGTATTCATTTTATGTCATCTATTTTTATTCAAATAATTTAAAATCATAAAATTTTAAATTTTAAATTTAGATAGATATAATTAAAATTAACTTTAATTTAATTCAATACAAATAAATCTACTTATATTATTGTATTCGTATGGCTAATTAAAAGTATTGTCTAATTATTTTTTAATTTTTTAATATAAATATAATACGAATATATTTATTTGTATTGGATTAAATTAAATTATTAGTTTTAATTATATCCATTAAAATTTTAAATTAAAAAATTTATAATTTTAAAATTTTAAATTATTTGAATAAAACTAGATTAAATAAAATGAGGATGTTTATTCTAGATACACGGTGCTGAAATTCATTTTGACTTTATCTCACGTGCACAATAATACATTACATATCCCAGGTATATTTTTTAAAGTATTACATATTTTAGGTATATAGTACCTGATTTCTATACTTATTTGTTTTCTATCTTTCGTACTGTTATGTATAATAATAGTATAAAAATATAAATATTTTATACGTTATATATTTTAATAAATAAAATATTTAAATAATTTAAAATAAAAAATCTTAATATTAATTATAAGTTTATGTATCATTGTTAATTGAGCACGAACAAAATTTAGAGCCAATATTTTTTGTAAATAAAAAGAAAAAATACCGATCACTTAATATGAGATGAAAAATTAAATAAATCATTGCAATGGTAACAATCCATAATCGATCTCAATAATCATCAATAAAATGGAAACATATAATGAAAAGATCATAACAAATATCCCAAATATATTAAATTATGCACAATGAAATAGCAAACATATAAAAAATATATGAGAAAGAAGAAACTCTACTATTTATTTCAAAACAAGGCATCAAGTGTTTTGAAAATCATTATGAGATCGACTAAAAACTAAAGAGTGAAATTATATTAATTCTTATAGTGATTAATAGCATAACCATAGATAACGAAAGAATTAGAAATATAACTTTGTCTTTTTTATTTGTTTTATTTTTGTTTCTTATATGTTCTATTTTATTATGTTGATTCAAAAAATAAAAGAACAATTTTTAAAGTTGAGCCTGGCTCCTTGGATACAACACGCCCGGCCTCGCTTGTGCATCAAACTGCGGTGATAGAGTCGTGCATTGTGTTCTATGTTTTATATGAATTTATCTAGGTGTAGTCTACGGTGTCTAGTTGTGTTTTGTGATTAGTGTGGTTATTCTAAGTTGATCTGTAATGATGCAATAAGTGGTGAATTGACTAATAAATTTGACTGCATGTGACTAATATTGAGACATAATAACTGTTAATTAAGAATGGTAATTTTGAGTTGTATATTTAGTCTAAACAATCAATTAAACTTATGCAAAAATAAAAGAAAATATTTGTAGAATTTAAATTAATAGAAGTTTTGATGAAAAAATAAATAAAAAATTAGATGAAAGAAGAAAATGAAAAAATTGAAAATAAAAAAAGATTAGATTTGGATTTTTTAAATTTTGAATTTCACTTTAAAAAGTAAAGTATGATCTTTTACTATTTATTTTATAGATAGGACTAAGAAAAAATATGAAAAAGAAACTATTCAAAGATGAGAGATCATATTTTACCCTCTAAAATAAAAATTTAAAATTTAGAAGATCCATATTCAAAAATATCATCAATGAGAATTAAGCAACACAGAGATATCCCCTTGAAGGCTTGAACAGTGCCTTTTGTGTCCGATCGTCGTGGTCGGCGTAGCCAACCTTCTTCCGAACAGTTTAGACAAATAACTCATCAATCACAAACTATTAGCCAAAATCCAAACCTATTTTGACAAAAAAAATTAACCCATTTGGACTAACAAAGATCCATCTTCCATGTCCCATAGAAAAAAAAGGAGGCACTTTTCTTCAACCTGAAAACAACTCAGAGCTCTAATCACATCACCTTCAACAGTTATTCCCTTCTGCTTCGAATACTCAAACAGTCCGAAAAAACTCGATGACGCCAATCCTACAACATAGGAACTATCAAACGCCTTTCACAGACGGACCAGTGCCACATTCTTCCACTTCTTCAACCATTAACACACCGCTGAGTTTAAAATCAACTTCCACCTTCGACCATGGCTACAGTAAATAAGGCCACAACATTCGACACATAACCAACGTGGTCTTCCTCCATTTCGAGTTGATTTTGTCCAACGATGTCCGTTACTCATTTCGTCAATTTTCGGCGGAGGCCGACCACACCATTTCTTCTCCAAAGCCATTTCACAAATTGACATTTTTATCTTTTGGAACATCACTTATTTACAAAAATATCCTTGCAGTAAACAAAAAATAGTTACTGTGTTTAGACACTTAAATACAAGTTAAAGACACCAATGCATAATGCACCTGTCATCATTTTATTGGTTAGTCACCCGATAATCACCGCTAGCCACCACTACCGCGGCCACTAGAGTCGCAGTCATTTATCTATCTTCAACCAATTTATATTCAAATTTCTTCTAATAATTAATTTTTTAATAATTTCATTGTAGTCTGTTTTTCATATTAGCTATTGAGCTATCTTTTAACTAATCTAACTTTTTAGTTGAATTCTCTCTATTTTATTTTTCTCAAACATATTCGGTATATAGAAAAAAATTTACTATTTAAAAAGTAATAATAAAAAGTTAGCAACGATAGAATTTATTATTTTTTATATATTTTTATTTTATTTATTATGTTATTTTTTAATTCAATATACACTTTTATATAAAGAGAATAAATGCTTTAAAATGACAAAAAAAATAGTGATCAAGAAGATTATAGTAGTAAAAAAAGCCACGAAAGTTTTTACTTTATACATTAGAAGAATTTATTTTTGTTATTAATAATAAATTAGCTAAAAAAAATAATTAAAAAAATCTAAATTGTATTCATTAAAAGTATATTTATTCAATGACCATAATTAATTTAAAATATATAGTTTAAAAATTTAGAATAATTTTTTTTTGTCAGATAAATTGGACAATTTTCGATTCTAAATATTAAAAATTCATTCAGAACAATACAAACTCATTCACATCATAAGCACACGCGCAATATTAAAGATTCTATCTATTACTTGACATCAGGTTATCAAAAATTGTGAGAATCAGCGCAATATTAAAGATTCTATCTATTACTTGACATCAGATTATCAAAAATTGTAAGAATCAGATCGGTCATTGAATCAATCATGTAATTGATTCAATAGTTAATGGTTCAATCGAAGTCGAACCATAATTAAACCGATTTAATTAAATATACATTAAAATTATATAAAAATTTAATATATAATTTTAAATATATTAAATTTTTTTTGCTCCCCCTGGCACTGTTCCTCCAAAGGCTTTCGTTTTATTAAATTAATTGACTAAGTTACATGTATAACTAAAATTTTCTGTTTTATTTTAATTAAAGTTTCAAAACCAAATCAACAGATACCATGAAAAAAAGAAAATTGTTTTATTTTAATTAAAATTTCAAAACCAAATCAATAGATACTACATAGAAAAAAAAACTGCATATCTAATTAAAACAAAATTCTCACATTTTTACAATGACTTGAAATCCAAAAAGAACAAGAATATATAACTGATAATATCTCGAATTCAAATCTGACATGCTTGATCAGAACTAGTTAAAATATTAACACTCTATAACAGCATGAGTTTGAGAAATTTGAAAAAGTTGATGACTAAACTAATATAACAGCCTCATTTATGATGTTTAAGTATTATGTTAATTTTTCAAAGTCTGATTCTGATTCTGAACCTTGGCAAGCTTGCTTATCTTCTCAGAGTAATTGATGCAGTACTGCATATGCTCCTTCAATTTTAGCCTGCACCATTCAAACAAAACAATACAATTTACACAAATCACCCTTTATAATCAATTAGTCTCAATTTTCATAACAGTACAAAACACAAATTACCCAAACTCAGAAAATAACAAACATATATTAACAAAATTTATCACTAAACAAAATCAAAATGCATAAAAATAACAAACATATATTAACAAAATTTATCACTAAACAAAATCAAAATGCATAAAAATAACAAACATAATATTTTACCAAGAAAAAACCAACATTAAGATATATTTTTATTGTATAAAACGAATTTAACTCAGAAAATCATTTTGTGATTGCATCTTTCAAATTAGAAAATCAGAAACTAACAAAATTAACCATAAACAAAATTAACTCAAACAAGCAGCAGCAATTCAGAATATTAATTCCAGCAACTTAGAATCACAAAATCATTATTATACTAACTCAGCAACTCAAAATAGTAAACCTAGCAACTCAGAATCACAGAATCAGTATTATTAAAAAAAAGTTGAAAACAAGCAAAAATAAATTGAAGTACCGACAGCGAGGGAGAAAGGAAGTGACGGCAACGACAGAATCGTAAGTGACAGCGACGAAGAAGGGAAGTGAGCTCAAACAGAAAGAGCCAGAGAGAGAGCTCGAACAAGGAAGTGAGCTCGGACAGAGAGACCGTGAGCTCTGACAAATAATGATCAACGGACCCAGCAATCCTTCGCGACGGCGACGGCAGGAGCTTGACGCAAACCTTCGTATGATGGCCAGGAGAGGAAGAACGTCGAGAAGATGGCCAAGCGGACTTTTCCACTGGCGACGATGGCACCCACGGCGAGGAGAAGGGTTCGGCGACGAGTGTGAGTGATGGGTTTCGGATGGTGGCTAGTGGGTGATGGGCTGGTGGCTGTTGGAACTTCGAAGAGAAGAGAGGGAGTGAGGGGATCAGGGGACAGATTAGAGTTTTTTGAGCGAGAGGGGGAAGAAAGAGAACCGGGGGGGGGGTTTGGGCTTCACGTTTCAACTTCAGCCATTTAAATTTTTCTTTTAAGCGTCAACACGACGCCGTTTTCATGAATTTTGACCATTAAATCAAGACTTTGCATGTAGGGAAAAAAAAACATTTATTTTCATCAAGTTTTCGAGGGCCTCATTCAAAACTTCTCGAACTATTACTGATTAACAAAAGATCAAAGCGATTGTTTTGGCTAAAATAATAGAGATAGAAAAAATTGAATTTTGTGAATCTATTTAATAAATACAATAATTAATATTAAAGAGTATGAATTTGTTTGATAAAATAAAATCTACGTGATAGAGTTACTAAAGTGAACAAGCACATCTTATTTAAAAAGAGATCAATTCTTCGTTATCAATTTTCTTCTTTAATTTTCTTACAAGATAACAATCAAAATTCGATTGTCATAGTTTTAGTCTTCCAACAAAATATCAATCAACATTTCTACCACGTATATATAGTTTTTTTTTTTTTTGGAAAAGAAAAATCAAGGTATAAAATTTTAAATGTTCAATCAACAATTTTATCACATATATATTTGGATTCATCCTCTTTAAATGTTCACATTAAGATAAAATTTTATTATTATTGATCTCTTAATTAACTAAAAAATTAAGAATTTGAATCTCACCAAGGTATAAAAAAATATTGAAATAAAAAGCTCACTAGTTAGAAAGTTTTATATGCAGAAGTCAAGGTGTAATATATTTTGTTAGCGTTTTTGGGGGAACTTAGATCTGTCATCATATTTATTACCATAGAACTTAGATCCTAGGCAACTCCGATGGCTATTAGTTCTAAATACAATCTTTTACTTAAATTCATATACATATATAGTGGATAAGTTTCTGTTGTATTGTAGGGTTTGCTGAAATAATAAGGACTAGAAGATTGCTGGAATGTATGAATTAAATAATAGTTCTGGTTTTATTATATTAATGATAATTCGTCACTTTTATTTCTTTATTTATTTTTTTTGGATTATATTTATTGAATAACATTACATTATCTGGCTAGACACAAAGTTGTGATTATTTTTTGCTTGTCGAATGTTTCTAAAAAGAATTAAAGTGAGAATCGTTAAAAAAAATTATGTAAACAATATGTGAAACGAATTGGCGGCAGAGGTCAAAGTGTAAAAACAGGTCCTCAAGCAATAATAAAAAGAAATCACAGTAGATATTTATTAATTATCAATATCTAATGTATCATTATATAAATTAAATAATTAAATGTCAATGAAGAATTTACATTTCATTGACTAGGAGAAAACAGAAAAGTTAGATCATTACTTTTGTTTCGCAAAACCAAAGAATTGGTTGAAATAAAAATTAATTATTTAGCTTAAATCCAATGAATTAAAAATCATCCAATTAAATAACTGAAAGCAAAACTAAATTATTATTTCTATTTCACATAACCAGTCGATTTGTTTAAAAAGAACAATAAAGATAAGATAAGATTTTTTTGTTAACCTATTAAAAATAATCAGGAGTGTATAAACTATAAAAGCTACAGAAACATATAAAGTATAAACATAGAGTAGACCAAATCACTTTTGTTATTTTGCCATGGAGTTCACCATTTCTAAGTGGCAAATCACTTCCATTGAAGACCCAGCTATACCACAGAAGTTTTACTTAGGTGATTGCTTCTCCATCATTGTGAATTGCACTGAGGAATTGATCCAAATTACCCCTCGGTCAAACCCAAACTTTTCTTCGACTACAACTACAGCCAATAAAACAATCTTGGTTTCCTCAAATATCCCATGTAATTGTACTCCACTTACAGTTACAGACTTCAACAGAAAAGACACAATCTTGTTACATAAAATCTTCTCTTCAGTGCCTGTATCCCTGAGTTATTGGACCAAATTTTACCTGCCGTAGGCATAACTGCAAGATGGATTCTAAGGCGGCGCCGTGAAAATTATTACTCTTACATGCCAGAGATTGTTGTGAACCTTCATGTTACCACGCTGTCCACGCACATTATTGTTCAAGATTCTGATATCTATAATGATGATGCTGAATGCGCTATTTGCTTGGAGAAGTTTGGCGATGGTAATGAAGATTCAAGTGTAGGAGTTGTTCGCACAAATTGCTCGCATGTTTTCCATGATCGCTGCATGCTCCGCTGGTTTGGACGTTGTGCCAATTGTCAGTCGCGGTATTCTTGTCCATTGTGCCGCTGCATCATAATTCCAACTTCACATAGTCACGATGAATAGGTGTGTGTTTGGATTTACCTTGGGCAAACTGGAGTTTGAATGGAAGTAATTTTGTAAAATTGATTTTAGGTAGAAGTGAATTTGTGCCAACGTGATTTATGTTTGACAATTCTTACTAAAATTAATTTTGATAATATAAATATTGTTTGGATAATATTAGTTAAAATCACTTCTAGATAAATAATTAATTAATTATTAAAAAATATAATATTAAATTATAATATTATTTTTTTAAATATATTTAATCTTTTTTTATATTTTTAGTATTTTTTATATAATATTTTTTTATAATACTCTATTTTAGTATATTATAATTTTTTATTATTATAATAAAATTAATATTTATTTATAAAATTAAAAATAACATAAAAATTGACAACTTTTTAAGTATTTTTTATAATAAAAATTAATATTTATTTATTAAATTAAAAATAATATATAAAATAACATATTTTAGTACTCTTAATAATTTTATTTCAGTATTTTATAGAGTTTTTTTAATTTGTTCTCATCCAATTAAATTGAAGGAACTTTTTTTTTTCAGTGTTTCGTAGAGTTTTTTAATTTGTTTTACACCTGAATTTAGTTCTGTTTATGTAGCATTGTTATCTTATTTGTTAGAATGTGAATAACAATTTGTTTTCAAGAAAAATTCAAATTTTGATTCATGGAAAAAAAAATCCTAAGGAAAAGGTAAAGAAATTTGTTCTTTTAAGGTATCTAAACGAGTATGACAAATTATTTTGGATTAGTCGAGTGGTTTGTTCACTCGTTCGTTTAAGCAAATCTACAAGGATCATTTAATACATACAAATTAAAAAGAATTTTTTAAAATTATTAGAAAATTATAAAATGTTTTTTAAGGATTAATGAATATCTTAGACGTTTTAGAACAATTTAAATCGAAATTACTTTCTCATTTAAAAAAAAGTTTGATAGATACATGCACTTTTATAATTACATACAATGGCTCATGATGTAGCCTGCTAGTTCATCATTTGATTTCTTAACAAAAAAAAAAAAAAATTAAAATTGATAACATTAATAATTACTGTAAGCGTACTTGCTACTAAAATTACGTTGAAAATCGGTTTATGATATTTATAGTTTTAAATATTGTTTTTGAGATATAATAGCAAAATTCATTTTATTACAAATATATAGATAAAACACAATAAAAAAAAGAATTTATTTTCATTTATATTTTTATCTTAAAAACATAATTCAATCACAATTTATCAACTCACAGAACTCACTGTCCTATTATTTTTCTTTTAATTTGGTTCTTCTGAAAAAAAAAATTCAAACATCTGTAATGAATTAAAGAAACCATGCTGCCCATGCATGCATATCATGACTTTTTGGTGAGTTTCAAGAACACCACAAAAAATAAAAAATATTGGTAAAGAAAATAAGAGAAAGAAAGAAAATGACGTTATTGGTAATTATTGATAATTTACAACCTTCTTAATTTGATTTACAGTATCATAAAAAAAAATTTATGTCAGAAGTTATTCATGTTAATAATTTGATAAACAAAAAAAAAAAATTGACAGAGAAAGAAAAATGAGTTTTTTATTTTAAAAACTTTTAAACAAAAAAAAATTAAAAAAAATATTTAGTGGTTAATCTTATGTATTCTTTATATATTCTTATTAAAATTAATTATTATCAGATTCCGGACTCATCAATTAACTAAAAAATTAAGAATTTAAATCTCACCTAGGCATAAAAAATATTGAAATAAAAAGCTCACTAGGTAGAAAGTTTTATATGCAGAAGTCAAGGTGTAATATATTTTGTTAGCGTTTTTGGGGGGAACTTAGATCTGTCATCATCTTTATTACCTTATGTTACGGTCTGGCCCAAGCCACTTGCGGGTCAACCTGACCCCCTGACGACCCGACCCGAACGGTCGGGCACGTACAGCTCACCACGCGACCCGAACACGCGTCCTTGACAGCTCGCCCCTGCAGCTGTGAGGAACCTTCGAAGGAGGTGGGCCTGTCCTTGCAGGGCTCATCTCTGACACGTATAAATGGGAAAGGACCTACCCTTTCCCCAAGGTACGTCACACATACCACCTACCCACTTTTCGCCTGCACACTGACTGACTTGAGCGTCGGCGTATCTTTGCAGGTAACACCCCCCGTCTCTCCACAACGAGACCTCGGCTGCTCGGTTGGACCACCTCCAGCACAGTCGCTGAACCAAGCACACTCCACCAACTCAAATCACTACCCGAACCATCCGGTATACGACTAACCGTACATTGGCGCCATTTGTGGGGATGTCTGCTGAAGTGACCGGCCTTGAGAATTTGTACAAGACTTTCTTAGAGGAAGAGGATAGTAAGGAGGCCGGAGAGCAATCAGTGGCGCCTCCCGAGAACGAGGGGACACAAATGGCGCCTACCCCTCCTGACGTAGTCATGCCGGACCAAATTGTCAATCCAACGCATGGTTCTCCCGTTCTCCAGGAAGTGGCGGGTACCGGGCACTCTTCTTCCGCTCATCAGGATGAGGATGAGGAGTTGAGGGTTATTCTGACTCCCAAAAGACAAAGGTCGCAATCTAGCCCCGAGGGGGTCCTTACCGTGATGGAAAGGAACTTCGATGCCGGGTCGTTCATAGATACCCAATTGCTTCCCGGCACGGAGGAACATTTCCATGGTACCGACCTTTCGGGGTAAGCTCGATGGATGTCTCGCACTCTCCTTCGCGGTGCGGCCATAGCCCAGAAGGCTGAGTTTGAGCTGTCAGGTATGGCGTCGCTTCATCGGAAACTCGAGACCACCGCCACAGCCAATAATAAGCTCAAGGCCCAAGTTGAAACACTCTAGGAACAGCTGGCCGAGGCGGGGAATAAGCTTGAGGCTGCCGAGAAGAAGGCCGCGTCAGCCGAAGAGAAGTTGAAGACTGCCGACGCTTCTGTGTCTCGTCGACGGAGCATGAGATGACTTTGAAGAGTCAGTTAAGTGCTGCGCAAGGTCGAGTGGTCGTTTTGGAGAAGGAACGGGACACAGCCGTTGCAGCCGCTACGACTGCTCGGGACGAGGCCGATGAATTCAAGAGGAAGCACAAGGAAGTTAGAGAGCAAGGGAAGAATGCGATTTTTATGACCGAAGAGGCCCTTAAGGCTCAAGTGAAGATCATTGCTCTTGATTTCGACACATCGGCGGTTGGTGTTTTCAAGACTATCAAGGACGGCAAGGTTGTCGACATGCCAAAGAAGTGACTTCCTGTACCTTGTGTTTTTATGGGTTTGTTGTAGAACTTCTTGGAATTAAAACTTTTTTGTCGTGACTTGCTAACAGTTCGGTTGGTTTGTGGATACATTTCTTTGCTTATTATGTTGCTTTCGTTTTTCCGTTTGCCAGCTTATTCGTTTTTACCGTTATGTTGGTATTTTGTCAAAGTCGAGTTCTTTCTTTGTTGTGGCCGTTTTGTTATGGCCTTGGCTTAGGGGGCTCCCGGGGTGATCAGTCCCGGGGCCGTATATCGTTGTGTCGTTCGGCACGCATTTTGTGAGACTCGTTTGCGCGATGAGTTGGCCAAGAAAAGTAAACAAAAGAAAACAAAATATGGACAAGTACAATTTAACCGGTAATCAAACAAGTCTATAGTCATAGCAAAGGTATTGTTACGAGGTAAACCACTTAGCTTGTTTGGTCACCATGCATGGGCTAGGAATAAAACCTTCTCAGGTTGTCCGCATTCCATGTTCTCGGGATCTCCTTGCCATTGAGCTTCTCCAACTTGTAGGCTCCTTTGCCGATCACCTCTTTAACTCTGTAGGGACCTTCCCATTTTGTCGCCAGTTTGCCTTCTCCAGGGGTCGGTAAGCCGATGTCGTTGCGTCTTAGGACGAGGTCGTTTTGTTCGAATTCTCTTTTGAGTACATTGGCGTTATGTCGCAGGGCCATTCTTTGCTTGAGCGTTGTTTCCGACAAGTGGGCCATCTCCCTGGTCTCGTCTGCTAAGTCCTTTTCTACGGCTTCCTCTACTCCCTTTAAGAGTAGCCGTGGGATTGGTTCACTGATTTCCACGGGTATCACCGCGTCTAGCCCGTACGTTAGCCGAAAGGGGGTTTCCCCCGTGGACGACTGCTCGGTTGTTCGGTAGGACCAGAGGACCGAGGCAAGTTCGTCGGCCCAGGAACCTTTTTTATTATCCAGCCGCTTCTTGAGTCCTGACAGGATGATTTTGTTGGCGGACTCGACCTGGCCGTTTGTCTGAGGATGTTCTATCGAGGAGAATTTTTGCCTTATGCCCAGGCCTGTGAGGAACTCTGTGAACTTCTTGTCAGTGAATTGGGTCCCGTTGTCTGAGATGACGACCTCTGGGATGCCGAACCGAGTTATCACCTGTCTCTATATGAACTTCCTGCAATTGGATGAGGATATGCTGGCCAGTGGCTCGGCCTCTATCCACTTGGTGTAGTAGTCGATGGCGACGATGAGGTATTTAACTTGTCCTGGACCAACCGGGAAAGGTCCCAAGAGGTCAACTCCCCATTGTGAGAAGGGTCGGGAGGACGTTAAAAGGCTCAGTTCGGAAGCTAGTGCTTTGTGGAAGTTGGCGTTCTCTTGACACTTGACGCATTTTCTCACAAATTCTTTAGAATCTGCCATCATCAATGGCCAGTAGTATCCAGCTCGTATTAGCTTCCTTGCTAGGGCTTTGCCCCCTATGTGATGGCCGCAACACCCTTCAGGACTTTCCTGAGTACATAGTCCGTCTGGTCGGGATGCAGGCATTTTAATAGGGGTTGGCTGAGTCCCTTTTTGAACAAATGTCCCTGAATGATCACGTATTTGGCCACCTCCCTTCTCAATATTTTAGCATCCTTTTCGTCGTCGGGGAGTTTACCGCTTTCCAGGAAGCTAGTGATGGGATCCATCCAGGAGGGGCTCAGCCCTGACAGGTACAGGGTAACCACTGGCTCCTTCATCATGCCTTGAATGAGAGATCGGTTGCCTTCTCCTGGTTTCGTGCTGGCCAACTTGGATAGGAGGTCTGCCGGTGTATTCCTTTCCCTTGGAACGTGTTGGATCATGACCTCCTCGAATGGCTTGCTCAATTCCTTGACCTTTTCCAAGTACTTTTGTAGTAGCGAGTCCCTGGCTTGGTAGCTCCCGTTTACTTGCGAGGTGACGACTTGTGAATCGCTGCATATTTCCAACCTCGTTGCTCCGACTTCTTTTGCCAGGGCTAAGCCTCCTAGGAGAGCTTCGTACTCTGCTTGGTTGTTCGAAATGGAGAACTTGAACTTGATCGACTGCTCGTATACGACCCCAGCTGGGCTTTCTAAGATTATTCAGGCACCCCCGGACGTTTGGTTGGAGGCCCCGTCAACGTGGAGCCTCCACCGTGTGCCCGTCTCTTCGGTTGGCTCCCCCGTTACTTCTACCAGGAAGTCTGCCATTGCTTGTGCCTTGATCGCATTCCGAGGTTCGTACCGTATGTCATATTGGGAGAGCTCAATGGACCAAGTCATCATCCTTCCCGCTAAATCAGGTTTTTGAAGCACTTGTCGGATTCCTTGGTCCGTTCTAATGACAATCTGGTGGCCTTGGAAGTATTGTTTTAATCTTCGAGAAGAGGTCAGGAGCGCCAGAGCTAGCTTCTCCAGTTTGCTGTATCTCAGTTCTGCCCCTTGTAGGGCTCTGCTCACGAAGTAGACTGGTTGTTGAGCCTTCCCCTCTTCTCATACTAGAACTGTTGCCAGGGCTTCCCCCGTTATGGCTAGGTATAGGTATAGTGTTTCTCCGGCCTTGGGCTTTCCGAGCACAGGGGGTGTTGCTAGGATTTTCTTGAAGTGTCTGAACGCTTCCTCGCATGCGGGGGTCCATTCAAATGCTATTCCTTTTCTCATCAGATTAAAGAAGGGCAGGGCCTTTGCTGCCGAAGCCCCGAGGAAGCGGGATAACGAGGTGAGACGACCTGCCAGCCTCTGGACGTCCTTGACATAGCCCGGGCTCTTCATTTGGAGTATTGCTTGGCATTTCTCGGGATTGGCTTCTACTCCCCTTTGGGTTATCATGAATCCTAGGAATTTTCCCGCTTCCATGGCAAAAACGCATTTGAGGGGGTTGAGCCTTATGCCGTGTTGTCGAAGAGATGCGAATACACTTCCCAGGTTGCTCAGGAGGTCGGGGGGCTGTGTAGTCTTTGCGAGGATGTCATCTACGTAGACTTCCACTGTCTTGCCTATGAGGTTGCCAAATATTTTGTTCATCAGCCTTTGGTACGTTGCTCCTGTGTTTTTCAGGCCGAATGGCATAACCTTGTAGCAATAAGTTCCCCCAGGTGTTATAAATGTTGTCTTGTCCTCGTCGGGTCGGTGCATCGGTATTTGGTTGTAGCTGGAATAGGCATCCATGAAGCTTAGATACCGGTATCCCGCCGCCGCGTCAACGAGTGCATCTATGTTGGGAAGGGGAAAACAGTCCTTGGGGCATGCCTTGTTGAGGTCGGAATAGTCTACGCACATTCTCCATTTGCCATTGTGCTTTTTTACCAGAACTACATTTGACAGCCAGGTCGAGTATTCTAGTTCTCGTATAAAACCTGCTTCTAAGAGGCTGGCCGTCTTCCTGGCCACCTCCTCAGCTCTTTCTTGCGACATCTTCCTTTTCCTTTGGGCTACTGGACGGGTGTCCGATTTGACAGCCAGGTGATGAGACATGACATGGGGGTCTATTCATGGCATATCAGCTGGTGTCCAAGCGAATAGATCTCCATTGGCCCTGATCATTTCCAGTAGAGGCTCTTTCAATTCATGTGGGAGGTTTCTATTAACAAACGTGAAATTTTCCTCCGTGTCACCGGCCCTGAACTTTTTCAGGTCCCCCTCTGGTTCTGGTCTGGGCTTATCGTCAACTCTGGCGTCTAGGTCAGGAAGGAACACTCCCGAGGCCTCTTTAGACCTCTTCCTCAGGGAGAGGCTGGCGTTGTCGCAAGCGACTGCCGTTTCTATATCTCCTCTTATGGACCCACAGATCCGTCATCAGTAACGAACTTCATAACCAGTAGCTTCGTGTTGATTACCGCTTCAACATTGTTAATCGTTTTCCTTCCTAGGATGATGTTGTAGGCTGTGGAGTCCCGTAGAACCACGAACTCGGCCATTATTGACCTTCGGCCTTGTCCCTGTCCCACAGAAACCGGTAGAGCTATTACCCCATCTGGCTTGATGAAAAGATCGCCTAGTCCTATGACCCCGTGCTGGTGAGTCGACAGGTCGGCGTCCGTAACCCCAGTGCATCAAACATGTTGCGAAACATAATGTTCGAGTCCACTCCCGTATCCACAAGGATTCGTTTGACGAGGTCGGTTCCCACCCTGGCCATGATGACCATGGGTGGGCTTTCAGGGGCCTCGTCGAACCATTGATCTTCTGGGCCGAAAGAAATGGGTGGAGGCTTCTTGGAACTTTGCACCGACGAGGAAGAGACTGCCAGGACCTTGGTGTCTTTCTTGTGCACCGATCTCAATCTTGGCGCAGTGTTTTTGGTGGTTACTACATTTATCACGATGAGTTAGTGGTCATTGTCTTCTGGCTCTTGTCGCCGTTTCGCCGATCGGGTCTTGCCCTCCTCATTCTGGTCGCGATGTCGTCTCCTCGGCTCCCTTATAAGATGGGAGAATTCGTTCAGTTTGCCGTCCCTTATCGCTTGTTCTAGTGCATCCTTCAGGTCGAAGCAGTCCTGTGTTTGGTGCCCATAGCCCTTATGGTAATCACAGTAGAGGCTCTTGTTTCCCCCAGTGCGGTCTTTGAGTGGTCGGGGTTTCGACAAGATTCCTTTCTCGGCTATTTGCTGATAAACTTCCATGATGGGGAGGGTGAGTGGGGTGTAATTGGTGAATTTTCTAACCCGGGAAAACAGTTTGGGTGCCTTGCTCAAACTTCCGTCTCTGGCCTACTCCTTCAGTCTTTCTCCGTTACCTTGTTGCCTGGGTTGATTGTAGGAGGGTTGCCGTTTATTGGCAGCCACGACTTGGCTGACTTCCTCATCATTTATGTATTCCTTGGCTACGGTTTGGATCTCATGCATCATCCAAACCGGCTTTGTGGTGAGGTGTTTTTGGAAGTCCTCATTAAGGAGGCCGTTCGTCAGACAAAGGCTGGCCACCGAGTCGGCTAAACCGTCGATTTCTAAGCATTCATCGTTGAACCGGTCCAAGTATTTCCTGGTCGGCTCCCCGGGCCTTTGGGTTATCCCAAGTAGGTTAATCGGATGTTTTGCCTTTGCTATCCAGGTTGTGAATTGAGCTAAGAAGGCACGACTGATGTCCAAAAAACCACAGATGGATCCCTACGGGAGGCCGTTAAACCACTGAATCGCGGGTCCTGCCAGGGTGACCGGGAAGGCGCAGCACTTCACCTCGTCTCCTACTCCCTCCAGATTCATTCTAGCCTCGAAGGCCGTGAGGTGTTCCAGAGGATCCTGGGTTCCATCATATCTCATGTCCGTTGGTTTGTCGAAGTGCTTCGGCAACCGAACCTCGAGGATGGATCGGTGGAACGGGGTGGCGCCCATTATTACGGGTCGCCGTGTCCTCCCATACCTCTCTTCCCCGCCCTCATGATCTCGCCCCGTGGGGCGTGTTTCCTTGTCTCGGGAGTAGATGATTGTGTCATTTTGTCTCCTCGGGATAGGCGAGTCTTCCCAGCTGCTTTTCGCTTCCGTTTTGGAGGCGGAGGTGTACCGGGAGTGACTCTGGTGGGAGGCTCTCTCTCGGATTTTGGGAGACGGGGAGTAGCTGGGGTCGGTGGTTCGCTGGTCGTGTTCCTGGTCAGCTAGTTGTCGCTCTAGGTTCTAGACCCTATGGCGCAGTTCCTGCATTATTCTGGCGATGTCGCTACCAGTTCCTCCGATGGGACGCGTTTCTCGCGTCCTTGATGAATGAATTTTTTGACGGTTTAGAATTCACAAATGAATTCTCGTTGCAAGTATAGTTTCTAAACCAATCACTAATCCTTTCATACAAAAAGTTGTTTGTCACTAAAACAAACCCCTAAATTTATAAACCGAAGTATTGAACCTCGGGTCGTTCTCCCTAGGAATTACAATAGAGTGTCTTGTTATTGGTTGTGAGTTATTTTGGGGTTTTGATATGAAGCATGAAAGATAAATGGCAAGAAAGTAAACTAAGGCCTAAAAAGGTCTTGGCAAGGGTTGGTGGTCAAGGATCTCTATCCTAATCACTAACCACAATATGAGAATTGGCAAGGATTAATCTCATTAAATCATCCTCTAACTAGTAGTAAAGGAAAGTCAAATGAGCTATATCAATCCTAGTCCATAAGTCCTAACTCTCCACTAATCCAATTAGTGAGAACTAGAGTAAATGGCTCCCAATCATCAATCACTTGGACATTAGTAACTCAAGAGGTCCTAAGTTACCTTTCCAAGCCAAGAGTATAAAATTCTACTCTAAAATCCAACCAAGCATTTCATCAAACACTTGGAAGGCACAAAAGAAAAGCATAGTAAATTGACAACAAGAATTACTTCTAACAACAATCAAATGTAAAGAATTAGCAACAACAATTAAAGGAAACAAGATCTACATGAATTACCTCTATTTGAATTGGAAGAAAGTAGAAGAAACAAAAGTAGATCTACAACAAAACATAAGAACAACATAAAAGAGATTACACCAAAAGAATAGAAGAAGAATGAATGTAACTACAAGGAATTGAGAGGATAGAAGTAAAAGAAGATGAATTAAAATCTAGATCTAAGAACTAATCCTAATCCTAATCCTAATTCTAGAGAGAAGTGAGAGCTTCTCTCTCTAGAAACTAATTCTAACTACTAAACTAAACTAATGGTAACTAGATGCCTCATCCCTCTTCAATCCTTGACTTAAATAGCATCAGAAATGAGTTGGATTGGGCCCACAAGGCTCCTAAAACCGCTGGGGACGATTTCATTAAAGTGGGCCACGGACAGAATCGGCGCGCGCGCGCAAAGTGCGCGTGCGCGCCCCTGAACGCGAAGCAACATATGGCAAAATTTATATCATTTCGAAGTCCCGGATGTTAGCTTTCCAACCCAACTGGAACCGCATCATTTGGACCTCTGTAGCTCAAGTTATGGTCGTTTAAGTGCGAAGAGGTCGGCTTGACAACTTTCCGGTTCTTTCATTTCTTCATGAGTTCTCCAACTTTACATGCTTTTTCTTCATTCCCTTGATCCAATCTTTGCCTCCTAAACCTTAAATCACTTAACAAACATATCAAGGCATCTAATGGAATCAAGGAGAATTATATTTAGCTATTTTAAGTCCTAAAAAGCATGTTTTCACTCTTAAGCACAATTAAAGGACAATATACAAAACCATGCTATTTCATTGAATAAATGTGGGTAAAAGATTATAAAATCCCCTAAAATCAATACAAGATAAACCGTCAAATTAGGGTTTGTCAACCTCCCCACACTTAAACCAAGCATGTCCTCTCATGCTTAAACCAAGAGAAAGCAAAGGGATCAACATTTATTCAATGAAAACTAACTAAATGCAATCTACCTATATGCAACTATCTACATGAATGCAATTGCTTGGTCAAAATAAATTAATTCCCAAGAAGCATATATGCACAAGGGCTAAGGACTAGCAAGTCTACTTCACAATTGAATTGAGTTATTAAATATTTTTACAAACTTGCATGAGAAGAGATGATCATAGGTGGAAGCATGTAATTGAGCATCGAACCCTTACCGGATGTGTTTGCACTCTATTCGCTCAAGTGTTTAGGGTTGATTCTCTCAATTCTCTCCTAATCATGCTTTCTAAGATTTGTTTTTTTCTTCTAACAATCAACAAATATTTCATGCATGCATACATATATCATGAGGTCTTTTCATAGGTTGTAATGGGGCTAGGGTCAAGGTAGGATGCATATTTGGTTAAGTGGGCTTGGAATTTGAATCTTTGATAAGTTTAAACTTCCCACCTAGCCTATGACATCCTATACAATTAAGTTCTAATCTAACTACCCATTCCTCACTTTTTCACATACTCATGTATTCCTTTTTAATTTCACAACACCTACGCATTGATTTTATTGGACTATACTTAGATTTGGGGCATTTTGTCCCCTTTTTATTTCTTTCTTTTTCTTCTTTTTCTTTCTTTTTCTATTTTTTTCTCTTTTTTTTCTTTTCCATATTATTTTTCTTTTCTCTTTCTTTTCTTTTTCTCATTTTTTTCTTTCTATATACAAGAGCCTCAATGCATAAGGTTTTACATTTGATCAATACATGAGTATGTACCAAATTCCCAATATTTCTAATAATAATACAAAACTACCCTTTTATTCACCCAATGTCCCAAGGTTCCCACACTTGAATGATACTCACACACACTTGCCTAAGCTAATCAAAGATCCAAATTAAGGACATTTATTGTTTTCCGCTTTAGGCTTGTAATGTGCTAAAATTAAGAACAAGTGGGTTAAGCGTAGGCTCAAATATGGCTAACAAAGGAAGATAAAAAGGTAGGCTATATGGGTGAGTGAGCTAATGAAATGATGGCCTCAATCATATAAATGCATGTATACACAAAATAATGGATATAAAGAATCAAACAAATCAAAGATTACAATCATAGAAAGAGAATAATGCACACAAGAAGGAAAAATAATTGGTTATAAGATGTAACCACATCATTAGGCTCAAATCTCACTTGCTTGTGTTCTTAGCTCAAAAATATGATCCACAATATATATATTTCAACCAAGTTCTATGAAAAGTTTTCACTTAAATCAATTGGTGTGCCCTATAGATAGAAATCTTGAAAGATTTCATTATTTTGACTAAGCTTATTTTGTATATATATGCAAAAATAAGAAAATGCAAGTAAAAATCCTAAAATCCTAGAATGAAATGCAAAAGTGTTGGAATTAGAAACTTGTCACCTAAAATCGCCGAACGGTCGGACGACCTCCCCACACTTAAAAGTTTGCACCGTCCTCGGTGCACTCAAAGATGAGCAAGGGGGTACGGCGACTCTCCAGATTGCTACGTGTTCTTAGTCTTGCTTCCGTTATTGCTTGTGGTGCATTCATCATGAAAAACAAAAATATAACACCATAAGATGAGAAAACAAAAGCAAGGAAGCATACATTGTTGGAATGAGGTAAATCACTAGAAATGAGTGAGTGAGTTAGTGTGACATTAATGACAAATAAGTGTGTGAATTCTAAATTGCGCGGTTTAGAACACACATTAGCATAAAAAGCTATGTCACAAAAGAGGCATGCACTTTACTCATTCTAGTATGCTTGAGATGCTTTAAGTGAACTTGTAAGGTAAGACAAGCATTAAAGAAGCATGGAAGCATTCAAGCTAAAACATATGGATGCGTATGATCATGAAACACAATGCATTAAGGTAAATGCACAACATCATCTATCAAGAGGTTGCCTAATCACAAAATAAGGCTCAAATCACATGGTGGCCAAATCATGTAATTCAAGAAGAGTTACAAGTTCGAAGGCAATTCTCATCACTTGGTGTTTTTCAAAAGGTAAGCCTGAAAAACTCAAAACCAAGTAGTAAAATATAACCTCAATCATAGGATCCAACAAATATTATCTAAAAACATTAATGCTAAATTAGCATTTAGGCAATAAGGAGGCAACAATGTGTAGTAAACAAGATCAATAAGCCAACACTTATAATGAAAATGGAGAAAATAAAATGAAAACTAAACTAAAGCTATCTAACAAACTAACTAACAAACTAATTAACTAACTAAAATAAATGGTTATCCATGGTGTTTGGAAGTGTTGGATGAGGGGTGATGAGCGGATAATTTGTACGCTTTTTGGCATTGTTTTTAGTATGTTTTTAGTATGATCTAGTTAGTTTTTAGTATATTTTTATTAGTTTTTAGTTAAAATTCACTTTTCTGGACTTTACTATGAGTTTGTGTGTTTTTCTGTGATTTCAGGTATTTTCTGGCTGAAATTGAGGGACCTGAGCAAAAATCTGATTCAGAGACTAAAAAGGACTGCAGATGCTGTTGGATTCTGACCTCCCTGCACTCGAAGTGGATTTTCTGGAGCTACAGAAGCCCAATTGGCGCGCTCTCAACGGCGTTGGAAAGTAGACATCCTGGAATTTCCAGCAATATATAATAGTCCATACTTTGCCCAAGATATGATGGCCCAAACCGGCGTTCAAAGTCACCCTCAGAAATCCCAGCGTTAAACGCCGGAACTGGCACCCAAATGGGAGTTAAACGCCCAAACTGGCATAAAAGCTGGCGTTTAACTCCAAGAAGAGTCTCTACACGAAAATGCTTCATTGCTCAGCCCAAGCACACACCAAGTGGGCCCGGAAGTGGATTTTTATGTCTTTTACTCATTTCTGTAAACCTTAGGCTACTAGTTCTCTATAAGTAGGACCTTTTACTATTGTATTTGCAGACTTGGGTAGCTATCTTCATTTTTATGCTATCTTAGATCATTGGGAGGCTGGCCATTCGGCCATGCCTAGACCTTGTTCTTATGTATTTTCAACGGTGGAGTTTCTACACACCATAGATTAAGGTGTGGAGCTCTGCTGTACCTCGAGTATTAATGCAATTACTATTGTTCTTCCATTCAATTCCGCTTGTTCTTGTTCTAAGATATCACTTGTTCTTCAACTTGATGAATGTGATGATCCGTGACACTCATCATCATTCTCACCTATGAACGTGTGACTGACAACCACCTCCGTTCTACCTTCGATTGGGTGAATATCTCTTGGATTCCTGATTGCACGATGCATGGTTGATCGCCTGACAACCGAGTGCTCGCCTGACAACCGAGCCAACCATTCCGTGAGATCAGAGTCTTCGTGGTATAGGCTAGAACTGATGGCGGCATTCAAGAGAATCCGGAAGGTCTAACCTTGTCTGTGGTATTCTGAGTAGGATTCAATGATTGAATGACTGTGACGTGCTTCAAACTCCTAGCAGGCGGGGCGTTAGTGACAGACGCAAAAGAATCGCTGGATTCTATTCCGGCCTGACCGAGAACCGACAGATGACTAGCCATGCTGTGACAGAGCATAGGAACATTTTCACTGAGAGGATGGGAGGTAGCCATTGACAACGGTGAAACCCTACACAAGCTTGCCATGGAAAGGAGTAAGAAGGATTGGATGAAGACAGTAGGAAAGCAGAGAGACGGAAGGGAAGGCATCTTCATGCACTTATCTGAAGTTCTTACCAATGAATTACATAAGCACCTCTATCTTTATCTTTTATACTTTTATGCGTTCATCACCATATCCATTTGAGTCGGCCTGACTAAGATTTACAAGATGACCATAGCTTGCTTCATACTAACAATCTCCGTGGGATCGACCCTTACTCGCGTAAGGTTTATTACTTGGACGACCCAGTGCACTTGCTGGTTAGTTGTGCGAAGTTGTGTAATGCCATGGTATTGAACACCAAGTTTTTGGGGTTCATGACCGGGGATTATGAGAGTTGTGAAAAGTATTGTTCACAATTTCGCGCACCAAGTTTTTGGCGCCGTTGCCGGGAATTGTTCAGTTTGGACAACTGATGGTTCATCTTGTTGCTTAGATTAGGTATTTTTTCTTCAAAGTTCTTAAGAATGAATTCTAGTGTTTCAAGGTGATGTTCTCATCATCACCAAAGCTGATTGATCTTCATCAATTTAGCTCTTGAATGCAATGTTCTGCTGAAGCTTGGCTGACCATGTCTAATTCCTTTAGACTGAAGCTTTAGACTAACATTGCATGATTCCTGGAATTCTCATTAAGAATTTTGATATCTTTTTCCACTTAATTTTCGAAAAAGCACAAAAAAAAAATCAAAAAAATCATAAAATCCAAAAAATTTCTTGTTTGAGTCTAGTGTCTCATCTTAAGTTTGGTGTCAATTGCATGCATTCATTCATGTGTCTTAAGGATCTTCAAGTAATTCTTGATGATTTTCGTGCTCTGATCTTTAAATTCAATTGACTTGAGTGTTTTGTGTGTCTCATATGCATTTTCATTAGTGTCAGTAGTATACAAACTGCTAAGTTTGGTGTCTTGCATGCATTGTTGTTTGATTCTTGTTGCATTTTGATTTGTTCTTATTATTAAAAATCCAAAAATATTTTTAATTGGTGTCTTCTCAAGTCAATAATACAAAGAATTGAAGATTCAGAACATACAGCAGAGGAATTGCACAGAAAAAGCTGGGCGTTCAAAACGCCCAGTGAAGAAGGACAGACTGGCGTTTAAACGCCAGCCAGGGTACCTGGTTGGGCGTTTAACGCCCAAAAAGGTATATTTTTGGGCGTTAAACGCCAGAATGTGCACCATTCTGGGCGTTTAACGCCAGGATGGCACAAGGGGGAAGATTCTGTTTTTCAATGCAATTTTTTTCAGGTTTTCAAAGTTTTTCAAAATCAAATCTTTTTCAAATCATATCTTTTCAATCATATGTTTTCAAAATTAATTTCTTTCCTTTTTCAAAGATACTTACTATCAATTAATGATTTGATTCAACAATTCAAGTATATTGCCTTTTTTGTTGAGAAAGGTTTAATGTTTGAATCATATCTTTTCTTGTTAGTCAAGTTTTTAATTTTCAAAATCAAATCTTTTTAAAATATTTTTCAAATCATATCTTCTCAATCACATCTTTTTAAAACTAATCATATTTTCTTAACCACATCTGTTTCAAAATAGTTTTCAATCAAATCTTTTTGATTTCTAATTTTAAAATCTTTTTCAAAAATCACTTGATCTCTTTCCCACTCTTGGTTTTCGAAAATTAATTAGTGTTTTTCAAAATGTTTTCAAAATTTTTTACTTAATTTTCGAAAATTGCTTCCCTCCTTCTCACATCCTTCTATTTATGGACTAACACTATTCCTTAATGCAAAATTCGAACTCCATCTCCTTTGATAAGTTCAAATTTTCTACTTCTGTCTTCTACTCTTCTTTTCCTCTGACACTTCAAGAAATCTCTATACTGTGACATAGAGGATTCCACATTTCTTGTTCTCTTCTCTTTCATATGAGCAGGAGCAAAGACAAAGGCATTCTTGTTGAGGCTGATCCTGAACCTGAAAGGACCTTGAAGAGAAAGCTAAGAGAAGCCAAAGCACAACTCTCTTTAGAGGACCTGACCGAATTCTTCAAAGAAAAAGAACACATGGCAGCCGAAAACAACAATGCCAATAATGCAAGGAAGGTGCTGGGTGACTTTACTGCACCTACTCCCGATTTCTATGGGAGAAGCATCTCTATCCCTGCCATTGGAGCAAACAACTTTGAGCTTAAGCCTCAATTAGTTTCTCTAATGCAACAGAATTGCAAGTTCCATGGACTTCCACTGGAAGATCCTCATCAGTTTTTAGCTGAGTTCTTGCAAATCTGTGACACAGTCAAGACTAATGGGGTTGACCCTGAGGTCTACAGACTTATGCTATTCCCTTTTGCTGTAAGAGACAGAGCTAGGACATGGTTGGACTCTCAACCTAAAGAAAGCCTGGACTCTTGGGAAAAGCTAGTCAATGCCTTCTTGGCAAAGTTCTTTCCACCTCAAAAATTGAGTAAGCTTAGAGTGGAAGTCCAAACCTTCAGACAGAAGGAAGGAGAATCCCTCTATGAAGCTTGGGAAAGATACAAACAATTAATCAGAAAGTGTCCCACTGATATGCTTTCTGAATGGAGCATCATTGGAATTTTCTATGATGGTCTCTCTGAACTGTCCAAGATGTCCTTGGATAGCTCTGCTGGAGGCTCTCTTCATCTGAAGAAGACGCCTACTGAAGCTCAAGAACTGATTGAAATGGTTGCAAATAACCAATTCATGTACACTTCTGAAAGAAATCCTGTGAACAATGGGACTAGTCAGAAGAAAGGAGTTCTTGAGATTGACACTCTGAATGTCATATTGGCTCAGAATAAAATATTGACCCAACAAGTCAATATGATTTCTCAAAGTCTGTTTGGAATGCAAAATGCACCAAGCAGTACTAAGGAGGCTTCATCTGAGGAAGAAGCCTATAATCCTGAGAACCCTTCAATGGAAGAGGTGAATTACATGGGAGAACCCTATGGAAACACCTATAATCCTTCATGGAGAAATCATCCAAATTTCTCATGGAAGGATCAACAGAGACCTCAACAAGGCTTCAATAACAATAATGGTGGAAGAAACAGGTTTAGCAATAGCAAACCTTTTCCATCATCTTCTCAGCAACAGACAGAGAGTTCTAAGCAGAATACCTCTGACTTAGCAACCATGGTCTCTGATCTAATCAAAACCACTCAAAGTTTCATGACTGAAACAAGGTCCTCCATTAGAAACTTGGAAGGACAAGTGGGTCAGCTGAGCAAGAAGATTACTGAACTCCCTCCTAGTACTCTCCCAAGCAATACAGAAGAAAATCCAAAAGGAGAGTGCAAGGCCATCAACATGGCCAAATTTTGGGAAGGAGAAGGGGCAGTGAACGCCACTGAGGAAGGCCTCACTGGGCGTCCACTGGCCTCCAATGAGTTCCCCAATGAGGAACCATGGGAATCTGAGGCTCAAAATGAGACCATAGAGATTCCATTGGACTTACTTCTGCCATTCATGAGCTCTGATGAGTATTCTTCCTCTGAAGAGGATGAGTATGTCACTGAAGAGCAAGTTGCTAAATACCTTGGAGCAATCATGAAGCTGAATGACAAGTTATTTGGAAATGAGACTTGGGAGGATGAACCTCCTTTGCTCACCAAAGAACTGGATAACTTGTCTAGGCAGAAACTGCCTCAAAAGAGACAGGATCCTGGGAAGTTTTCAATACCTTGTACCATAGGCACCATGACCTTCAAGAAGGCCTTGTGTGACTTAGGGTTAAGTGTAAACCTCATGCCTCTCTCTGTAATGGAGAAGTTAGGGATCTCTGAGGTGCAAGCTGCAAAAATCTCACTAGAGATGGCAGACAATTCAAGAAAACAAGCCCATGGACTTGTAGAGGATGTTCTGGTTAAAGTTGAAGACCATTACATCCCTACTGATTTCATAGTCCTTGAGACTGGGAAGTGCATGGATGAATCCATCATCCTTGGCAGAACCTTCCTAGCCACAGCAAAGGCTGTGATTGATGTTGATAGAGGAGAGTTGATCATTCAAGTGAATGAAGAATCCTTGGTGTTTAAGGCTCAAGGATATCCCTCTATCATCATGGAGAGGAAGCATGAAGAGCTTCTCTCAAAACAGAGCCCCCACAGTCAAACTCTAAGTTTGGTGTTGGGAGGCCACAACCAACTTCTAAGATTGGTGTTGAACCCCCACATTCAAACTCTAAGTTTGGTGTTGAGAGGTTCCAACATAGCTCTGAGCATTTCTGAGGCTCCATGAGAGTCCTCTGTCAAGCTAATGACATTAAAGAAGCGCTTGTTAGGAGGCAACCCAATGTTTTCTAATTAACTATTTTCTTTTGTTATTTTATATCTTTTGTAGGTTGATGATCATAAGAAGTCACAAAATCAATGAAAAAAGCAAAAACAGAATGAAAAATAGGAAGAAAAATAGCACACCCTGGAGGACGCACCTACTGGCGTTTAAACGCCAGTGAGGTTAGCTGTTGGGCGTTTAACGCCCAGTCTGGCACCATTCTGGGCGTTTAACGCCAGAAAGGGGCACCAGACTGGCGTTAAACGCCAGAAAAGGGCAAGAAGCTGGCGTTAAACGCCAGAAATGGGCACCAGCCCGGCGTTTAACGCCATAATTGGCACAAAATGTGATTTTGTTTGCCATTTGGTGCAGGGATGACTTTTCCTTGACACCTCAGGATCTGTGGACCCCACAGGATCCCCACCTACCCTACCACTCTCTCTCTCTTCTTCACCCATTCACCAATCACCTCAACACCTCTTCCCCAAAAACCCTTCACCTATCAAATCCCATCTTTCTCTTCACCACTCACATCCATCCTTCATAAAACCCCACCTACCTCACCATTCAAATTCAAACCACTTTCCCACCCAAACCCACCCACAAGTGACCGAAACCTACCCTTTCCCTCTCCTATATAAACCCTCCTTCACTCCTTCATTTTCACACAACTTAACCACCATTTCTCTCCCCTTTGGCCGAACACAAAGCCATTCCCTTTCTCCTCATTTCTTCTTCTTCTACCCTCTTCTTTCTTCTTTTGCTCGAGGACGAGCAAACATTTTAAGTTTGGTGTGGTAAAAGCATTGCTTTTTGTTTTTCCATAACCATTTATGGCATCCAAGGCCGGAGAAACCTCTAGAAAGAGGAAAGGGAAGGCAAAAGCTTCCACCTCCGAGTCATGGGAGATGGAAAGATTCATCTCAAGGGTGCATCAAGACCACTTCTATGAAGTTGTGGCCTTGAAGAAGGTGATCCCCGAGGTCCCTTTTTCACTCAAAAAGGGTGAATATCCGGAGATCCGACATGAGATCCGAAGAAGAGGTTGGGAAGTTCTTACCAACCCCATTCAACAAGTCGGAATCTTGATGGTTCAAGAGTTCTATGCCAATGCATGGATCACCAAGAACCATGATCAAAGTGTGAACCCGAATCCAAAAAATTATCTTACTATGGTTCGGGGGAAATACTTGGACTTTAGTCCGGAAAGTGTGAGGTTGGCGTTCAACTTGCCCATGATGCAAGGAGATGAACATCCTTACACTAGAAGGGTCAACTTTGATCAAAGGTTGGACCAAGTCCTCACAATCATATGTGAAGAGGGCGCCCAATGGAAGAGAGATTCAAGAGGGAAGCCGGTTCAATTAAGAAGGCATGACCTCAAGCCCGTGGCTAGAGGATGGTTGGAGTTCATCCAACGCTCAATCATTCCCACTAGCAACCGGTCCGAAGTTACCATAGACCGGGCTATCATGATCCATAGCATCATGATTGGAGAAGAAATAGAAGTTCATGAGGTTATAGCCCAAGAACTCTATAAGGTGGCGGACAAGTCCTCTACCTTGGCAAGGTTAGCCTTCCCTCATCTCATTTGTCACCTCTGTTATTCAGTTGGAGTTGACATAGAGGGAGACACCCCTATTGATGAGGACAAACCCATCACTAAGAAAAGGATGGAGCACACAAGAGACCCCACTCATCATGAGATCCCTGAGATACCTCAAGGGATGCACTTTCCTCCACAAAACTATTGGGAGCAACTAAACACCTCCCTAGGAGAATTGAGTTCCAACATGGGACAACTAAGGGTGGAGCATCAAGAACACTCCATCATCCTCCATGAAATTAGAGAAGATCAAAGAATCATGAGAGAGGAGCAACAAAGACAAGGAAGAGACATTGAGGAGCTCAAGCACTCCATAGGATCTTCAAGAGGAAGAAAGAGCCGCCATCACTAAGGTGGACCCGTTCCTTAATTTCCTTGTTCTTTATTCTTCTGTTTTTCGAATTCTAGTGCTTATGTTTGTCCATGTTTATGTCTTGTGATCATTAGTGTCTTAGTGTCTATGACTTAAAGTTATGAATGTCCTATGAATCCATCACCTCTCTTAAATAAAAAACGTGCTTAATTGAAAAAGAAAGGAATTGCATGAATTTTGAATTTTATAACAGTTTAATTATTTTGATGTGGTGGCACTACTTTTGTTTTCTGAATGTATGCTTAAACAGTGCATATGTATCTTGAATTTGTGGTTCATGAATGTTGGATCTTGAAAGAATGATGAAAAAGGAGACATGTTACTGAGGATCTGAAAAATCATTACAATGATTCTTGAAGCAAGAAAAAGCATTCATATTCAAAAAAAAATCCGAAAAAAAAAGAAAGAAAAGAAAACGAAAAAAAAAAGAGAAAAGAAAGAAAAATAAAGTTGTGATCCAAGGCAATGAGAGTGTGCTTAAGAACCCTGGACACCTCTAGTTGGGGACTCTAGCAAAGCTGAGTCACAATCTGAAAAGGTTCACCCAATTATGTGTCTGTGGCATGTATGTATCCGGTGGTAATACTGGAAGACAGAGTGCTTTGGGCCACGGCCAAGACTCAATAAGTAGCTTTGTTCAAGAATCATCATACTCTACTAGGAGAATCAATAACACTATCTGGATTCTAAGTTCCTAAAGAAGCCAATCATTCTGAATTTCAAAGGATAGAAGTGAGATGCCAAAACTATTCAGAGGCAAAAAGCTAAAAGCCCCGCTCATCTAATTAATACTGATCTTCATAGATATTTTTAGAATTCATTGCATATTCTCTTCTTTTTATTTTATTTGATTTTCAATTGCTTGAGGACAAGCAACAATTTAAGTTTGGTGTTGTGATGAGCGGATAATTTGTACGCTTTTTGGCATTGTTTTTAGTATGTTTTTAGTATGATCTAGTTAGTTTTTAGTATATTTTTATTAGTTTTTAGTTAAAATTCACTTTTCTGGACTTTACTATGAGTTTGTGTGTTTTTCTGTGATTTCAGGTATTTTCTGGCTGAAATTGAGGGACCTGAGCAAAAATCTAATTCAGAGACTGAAAAGGACTGCAGATGCTGTTGGATTCTGACCTCCCTGCACTCGAAGTGGATTTTCTGGAGCTACAGAAGCCCAATTGGCGCGCTCTCAACGGCGTTGGAAAGTAGACATCCTGGGCTTTCCAGCAATATATGATAGTCCATACTTTGCCCAAGATTTGATGGCCCAAACCGGCGTTCAAAGTCACCCTCAGAAATCCCAGCGTTAAACGCCGGAACTGGCACCCAAATGGGAGTTAAACGCCCAAACTGGCATAAAAGCTGGCGTTTAACTCCAAGAAGAGTCTCTACACGAAAATGCTTCATTGCTCAGCCCAAGCACACACCAAGTGGGCCCGGAAGTGGATTTTTATGTCTTTTACTCATTTCTGTAAACCTTAGGCTACTAGTTCTCTATAAGTAGGACCTTTTACTATTGTATTTGCAGACTTGGGTAGCTATCTTCATTTTTATGCTATCTTAGATCATTGGGAGGCTGGCCATTCGGCCATGCCTAGACCTTGTTCTTATGTATTTTCAACGGTGGAGTTTCTACACACTATAGATTAAGGTGTGGAGCTCTGCTGTACCTCGAGTATTAATGCAATTACTATTGTTCTTCCATTCAATTCCGCTTGTTCTTGTTCTAAGATATCACTTGTTCTTCAACTTGATGAATGTGATGATCCGTGACACTCATCATCATTCTCACCTATGAACGTGTGACTGACAACCACCTCCGTTCTACCTTCGATTGGGTGAATATCTCTTGGATTCCTGATTGCACGATGCATGGTTGATCGCCTGACAACCGAGTGCTCGCCTGACAACCGAGCCAACCATTCCGTGAGATCAGAGTCTTCGTGGTATAGGCTAGAACTGATGGCGGCATTCAAGAGAATCCGGAAGGTCTAACCTTGTCTGTGGTATTCTGAGTAGGATTCAATGATTGAATGACTGTGACGTGCTTCAAACTCCTAGCAGGCGGGGCGTTAGTGACAGACGCAAAAGAATCGCTGGATTCTATTCCGGCCTGACCGAGAACCGACAGATGATTAGCCATGCTGTGACAGAGCATAGGAACATTTTCACTGAGAGGATGGGAGGTAGCCATTGACAACGGTGAAACCCTACACAAGCTTGCCATGGAAAGGAGTAAGAAGGATTGGATGAAGACAGTAGGAAAGCAGAGAGACGGAAGGGAAGGCATCTTCATGCACTTATCTGAAGTTCTTACCAATGAATTACATAAGCACCTCTATCTTTATCTTTTATACTTTTATGCGTTCATCACCATATCCATTTGAGTCGGCCTGACTAAGATTTACAAGATGACCATAGCTTGCTTCATACTAACAATCTCCGTGGGATCGACCCTTACTCACGTAAGGTTTATTACTTGGACGACCCAGTGCACTTGCTGGTTAGTTGTGCGAAGTTGTGTAATGCCATGGTATTGAACACCAAGTTTTTGGGGTTCATGACCGGGGATTATGAGAGTTGTGAAAAGTATTGTTCACAATTTCGCGCACCAAGGGGTAGAAGAGGGAAAGAAGAAAGGAGAAGGAAAGAAATGGAAAAATGAGAAGAAAAGAAATGTAGTGAAGGAAGGGCATCCACACGTACGCGCACATGGCGCGCGCGCGGGGATGGTGTATTTCGAGAGTGGCGCGTACGCGTCATGTGCGCGTGCGCGCAAGTGGTGGTTGTGCCAATGGCACAACGTGCGCACAGTGCGGGCCTAACTCTCGGGTTAATGCATGGAAGGTGGAACTTCTCAACCCACGCGTACGCATGCATGGCGCGCTCGCGTGGATGGTCGAAAATGCTTGATGCACGCGTACGCACGCAGTGCGCGTACGCGTGGATGGTGCTCTGTTTTTCAAAAAAAATTTTGGTATGTTTTTACACCAATCCAAGCATTCCAAACCTCCAAACAGCTACCAAAACACCATAAAACCTTATTTAACATAGTAAACTATCAAATGCACTTAACAAACTACCAAAACATGAAATTAAACTAATTCTACCCATATATACAAAAGAGAAAATGAAAAGATTTTACCATGGTGGGGTGTCTCCCACCTAGCACTTTTATTTATTATCCTTAAGTTGGACTTATGGGGAGCTCCTCATTAAGGTGGCTTGTGCTTGTACTCATCTTGGAACTTCCACCAATGCTTGGACTTCCAATAAGCTCCATCATTCAAGATTAATATCTCCAAGCTTTGATGGAGTTCTTCACAAACCATGGGCTCCCAATGTTGATCCTCATGTGTTCCCGGATCCCATATTTTGTCTTCACACCCATCTCCAAGTTGATTATCATTAATCCATGTGGGTGGTGAGCAAGATGAATTCTCAACAAAGTGACCAAACATCCTTCTAGACCCATGTACTCTAGTTATACACCAACCTTTGCTATCAAGCTTTGAACATGTGACCATAATGAACCTAGGATAATGCTTCCAACCACTAACCATCTCCTTTTTACTCTTAAAGCCACAAATATGTCTAAGTTGACCATCCGTTTCAAGCAAACCATATTCAAGGGGAATAATAAAGCTTGAGTATAAGGAATTTACCCACTTGAATGAGAGAGTGGATGGTGGTGGCTTGGGGAGAGGTATTTCCAATGTGCTAGTAAGCTCCACTCCCTTGTTTTCGTCCTTGATTGCCTCCACCTTTTCACAAACTTCTTCATTCTCAATCCTTTGTTCATCAACTTCATTTAACTCTTCTCCATCACTCAAGTCATAAATGGGAGGTTGAGAGAAATCTACCTCCACATCACTTTTAAATTCATTGGGAGAAGGTTCTTCAAATTCAAAGGATTCTTCACCAAGAAGATTGGGTGCATGATCTTCATCACCAAGGGAACTCAATCCTTGCTTCATTCTCTCCAAGTCTTCACATAGAATATGCCTCGGAGGTTGTGCACATTCCTCCTCAACATCAACTTCAATCTTCTTAGAGGAGTTTTCTATAACTCTAGGTTCCCATGGAGGTTCCGCATCTCCTAAGTCTTCAACCACTTCTTCCTTTTCTTCAATGGTCATAGGTTCCTCCAATTGTTCTAACACAAAGTAGCATTCCTCCTTTTCCACCGAAGTTTCCAATCTCTCCTTTAAGCTATGCTTGGTGCACGAAATTGTGATCAATACTTTTCACAAATCAAATAATCCCCGGTAATGAATCCAAAAACTTGGTGTTCAATACCATGGCATAAACACAACTTCGCACAACTAACCAGCAAGTGTACTGGGTCGTCCAAGTAATAAACCTTACGCGAGTAAGGGTCGATCCCACAGAGATTGTTAGTATGAAGCAAGCTATGGTCACCTTGTAAATCTTAGTCAGGCAAACTCAAATGGGTATGGTGATGAACGCATAAAACATAAAGATAAAGATAGAGATACTTATGTAATTCATTGGTAGGAATTTCAGATAAGCGTATGAAGATGCCTTCCCTTCCGTCTCTCTGCTTTCCTACTGTCTTCATCCAATCCTTCTTACTCTTTTCCATGGCAAGCTTATGCAAGGGTTTCACCGTTGTCAGTGGCTACCTCCCATCCTCTCAGTGAAAATGTTCCTATGCTCTGTCACAGCATGGCTAATCATCTGTCGGTTCTCGGTCAGGCCGGAATAGAATCCAGTGATTCTTTTGCGTCTGTCACTAACGCCCCGCCTGCTAGGAGTTTGAAGCACGTCACAGTCATTCAGTCATTGAATCCTACTCAAAATACCACAAACAAGGTTAGACCTTCCGGATTCTCTTGAATGCCGCCGTCAGTTCTAGCCTATACCACGAAGACTCTGATCTCACGGAATGGTTGGCTCGGTTGTCAGGCGAGCACTCGGTTGTCAGGCGATCAACCATGCATCGTGCAATCAGGAATCCAAGAGATATTCACCCAATCGAAGGTAGAACGGAGGTGGTTGTCAGTCACACGTTCATAGGTGAGAATGATGATGAGTGTCATGGATCATCACATTCATCAAGTTGAAGAACAAGTGATATCTTAGAACAAGAACAAGCGGAATTGAATAGAAGAACAATAGTAATTGCATTAATACTCGAGGTACAGTAGAGCTCCACACCTTAATCTATGGTGTGTAGAAACTCCACCGTTGAAAATACATAAGAACAAGGTCTAGGCATGGCCGTGAGGCCAGCCTCCCAATGATCTAGAGATCTAAAGTGATCAAAAGATTCAAAGATCAGAAGATGAAAATACAATAGTAAAAGGTCCTACTTATAGAAAACTAGTAGCCTAGGGTTTACAGAGATGAGTAAATGACATAAAAATCCACTTCCGGGCCCACTTGGTGTGTGCTTGGGCTGAGCAATGAAGCATTTTCGTGTAGAGACTCTTTCTGGAGTTAAACGCCAGCTTTTATGCCAGCTTGGGCGTTTAACTCCCATTTTGGTGCCAGTTCCGGGTTTAACGTTGGGATTTCTGAGGGTGACTTTGAACGCCGGTTTGGGCCATAAAATCTTGGGCAAAGTATGGACTATCATATATTGCTGGAAAGCCCAGGATGTCTACTTTCCAACTCCGTTGAGAGCGCGCCAATTGGGCTTCTGTAGCTCCAGAAAATCCACTTCGAGTGCAGGGAGGTCAGAATCCAACAGCATCTGCAGTCCTTTTCAGTCTCTGAATCAGATTTTTGCTCAGGTCCCTCAATTTCAGCCAGAAAATACCTGAAATCACAGAAAAACACACAAACTCATAGTAAAGTCCAGAAAAGTGAATTTTAACTAAAAACTAATAAAAATATACTAAAAACTAACTAGATCATACTAAAAACATACTAAAAACAATGCCAAAAAGCGTACAAATTATCCGCTCATCACAACACCAAACTTAAATTGTTGCTTGTCCTCAAGCAACTAAAAATCAAATAAGATAAAAAGAAGAGAATATGCAATGAATTCCAAAAACATCTATGAAGATCAGTATTAATTAGATGAGCGGGGCTTTTAGCTTTTTGCCTCTGAATAGTTTTGGCATCTCACTCTATCCTTTGAAATTCAGAATGGTTGGCTTCTTTAGGAACTCAGAATCCAGATAGTGTTATTGATTCTCCTAGTTAAGTATGATGATTCTTGAACATAGCTACTTATTGAGTCTTGGTCGTGGCCCAAAGCACTCTGTCTTCCAGTATTACCACCGGATATATACATGCCACAGACACATAATTGGGTGAACCTTTTCAGATTGTGACTCAGCTTTGCTAGAGTCCCCAATTAGAGGTGTCCAGGGTTCTTAAGCACACTCTTTTTGCCTTGGAACACAACTTTATTTCTTTCTTTCTTTTCTTTTTTCTTTTTCTTTCTCTATCTTTTTTTCGATTTTTTTTTCATTGCTTTTTCTTGCTTCAAGAATCATTTTTATGATTTTTCAGATCCTCAGTAACATGTCTCCTTTTTCATCATTCTTTCAAGAGCCAACATTCATGAACCACAAATTCAAAAGACATATGCACTGTTTAAGCATACATTCAGAAAACAAAAATATTGCCACCACATCAAAATAATTAAACTGTTATAAAATTCAAAATTCATGCAATTCTTATCTTTTTCAATTAAGCATGTTTTTTATTCAAGAAAGGTGATGGATTCATAGGACATTCATAACTTTTAGGCATAGACACTAAGACACTAATGATCACAAGACACAAACATAGATAAACATAAGCACTAAAATTCAAAAAACAGGAAAATAAAGAACAAGGAAAATAAGGAACGGGTCCACCTTAGTGATGGCGGCTCTTTCTTCCTCTTGAAGATCCTATGGAGTGCTTGAGCTCCTTAATATCTCTTCCTTGTCTTTGTTGCTCCTCTCTCATGATTCTTTGATCTTCTCTAATTTCATGGAGGATGATGGAGTGTTCTTGGTGCTCCACCCTTAGTTGTCCCATGTTGGAACTCAATTCTCCTAGGGAGGTGTTTAGTTGCTCCCAATAGTTTTGTGGAGGAAAGTGCATCCCTTGAGGAATCTCAGGGATCTCATGATGAGAGGGGTCTCTTGTGTGCTCCATCCTCTTCTTAGTGATGGGCTTGTCCTCATCAATAGGGGTGTCTCCCTCTATGTCAACTCCAACTGAATAACAGAGGTGACAAATGAGATGAGGGAAGGCTAACCTTGCCAAGGTAGAGGACTTGTCCGCCACCTTATAAAGCTCTTGAGCTATAACCTCATGAACTTCTATTCCTTCTCCAATCATGATGCTATGAATCATGATAGCCCGGTCTATGGTAACTTCGGACCGGTTGCTAGTGGGAATGATTGAGCGTTGGATAAACTCCAACCATCCTCTAGCCACGGGTTTGAGGTCATGCCTTCTCAATTGAACCGGCTTTCCTCTTGAGTCTCTCTTCCATTGGGCGCCCTCTTCACATATAACTGTGAGGACTTGGTCCAACCTTTGATCAAAGTTGACCCTTCTAGTGTAAGGATGTTCATCTCCTTGCATCATGGGCAAATTGAATGCCAACCTTACACTTTCCGGACTAAAATCCAAGTATTTCCCCCGAACCATAGTAAGATAATTCTTTGGATCCGGGTTCACACTTTGATCATGGTTCTTGGTGATCCATGCATTGGCATAGAACTCTTGAACCATTAAGATTCCGACTTGTTGAATGGGGTTGGTAAGAACTTCCCAACCTCTTCTTCGGATCTCATGTCGGATCTCCGGATATTCACTCTTTTTGAGTGAAAAAGGGACCTCGGGGATCACCTTCTTCAAGGCCACAACTTCATAGAAGTGGTCTTGATGCACCCTTGAGATGAATCTCTCCATCTCCCATGACTCGGAGGTGGAAGCTTTTGCCTTCCCTTTCCTCTTTCTAGAGGTTTCTCCGGCCTTGGATGCCATAAATGGTTATGGAAAAACAAAAAGCAATGCTTTTACCACACCAAACTTAAAAGGTTTGCTCGTCCTCGAGCAAATTAAGAAAGAAGAGAGTAGAAGAAGAAGAAATGAAGGAGATGGGAATGGCTTTTGTTTTCGGCCAAGAAGGGGAAGAAGTGGTGTTTAGGTTGTGTGAAAATGAAGGAGTGAAGATGGGTATATATAGGAGAAGGGGAAGGGTAGGGTTCGGTCAAGTGAGGGTGGGTTTGGGTGGGAAAGTGGTTTGAATTTGAATGGTGGGGTAGGTGGGGTTTTATGAAGGATGGATGTGAGTGGTGAAGAGAAATAAGGGATTTGATAGGTGAAGGGTTTTTGGGGAAGAGGTGTTGAGGTGATTGGTGAATGGGTGAAGAAGAGAGAGAGTGGTGGGGTAGGTGGGGATCCTGTGGGGTTCACAGATCCTGAGGTGTCAAGGAAAAGTCATCCCTGCACCAAATGGCAAAAAAAATCTCGTTTTGTGCCAATTCTGGCGTTAAACGCCGGGCTGGTGCCCATTTCTGGCGTTTAACGCCAGCTTCTTGCCCTTTTCTGGCGTTTAACGCCAGTCTGGTGCCCCTTTTCTGGCGTTAAACGCCCAGAATGGTACCAGACTGGGCGTTAAACGCCCAACAGCTAGCCTCACTGGCGTTTAAACGCCAGTGGGTTCTTCCTCCTGGGTGTGCTATTTTTTCTTCTGTTTTTCATTCTGTTTTTGCTTTTTTCATTGATTTTGTGACTTCTTATGATCATCAACCTACAAAAGACATAAAATAACAAAGGAAAATAGTTAATTATAAAACATTGGGTTGCCTCCCAACAAGCGCTTCTTTAATGTCATTAGCTTGACAGAGGACTCTCATGGAGCCTCAGAAATGCTCAGAGCCATGTTGGAACCTCCCAACACGAAACTTAGAGTTTGGATGTGGGGGTTCAACACCAAACTTAGAGTTTGGTTGTGGCATCCCAACACCAAACTTAGAGTTTGACTGTGGGGGCTCTATTTGGATCTGTTTTGAGAGAAGCTCTTCATGCTTCCTCTCCATGATGACAGAGGGATATCCTTGAGCCTTAAACACCAAGGATTCTTCATTCACTTGAATGATCAACTCTCCTCTATCAACATTAATCACAGCCCTTGCTGTGGCTAGGAAAGGTCTGCCAAGGATGATGGATTCATCCATGCACTTCCCAGTCTCTAGGACTATGAAATCAGTAGGGATGTAATGGTCTTCAACCTTTACCAGAACATCCTCTACAAGTCCATAGGCTTGTTTTCTTGAATTGTCTGCCATCTCTAGTGAGATTTTTGCAGCTTGCACCTCAAAGATCCCTAACTTCTCCATTACAGAGAGGGGCATGAGGTTTACACTTGACCCTAAGTCACACAAGGCCTTCTTGAAGGTCATGGTGCCTATGGTACAAGGTATTGAAAACTTCCCAGGATCCTGTCTCTTTTGAGGCAGTTTCTGCCTAGACAAGTCTTCCAGTTCTTTGGTGAGCAAAGGAGCTTCATCCTCCCAAGTCTCATTCCCAAATAACTTGTCGTTTAGTTTCATGATTGCTCCAAGGTATTTAGCAACTTGCTCTTCAGTGACATACTCATCCTCTTCAGAGGAAGAATACTCATCAGAGCTCATGAATGGCAGAAGTAAGTCCAATGGAATCTCTATGGTCTCATTTTGAGCCTCAGATTCCCATGGTTCCTCATTGGGGAACTCATTGGAGGCCAGTGGACGTCCATTGAGGCCTTCCTCAGTGGCGTTCACTGCCTCTTCTTCCTCCCAAAATTCGGCCATGTTGATGGCCTTGCACTCTCCTTTTGGATTTTCTTCTGTATTGCTTGGAAGAGTACTAGGAGGGAGTTCAGTAATTTTCTTGCTCAGCTGACCCACTTGTCCTTCCAAATTTCTAATGGAGGACCTTGTTTCAGTCATGAAACTTTGAGTGGTTTTGATTAGATCAGAGACCATGGTTGCTAAGTCAGAGGTATTCTGCTTAGAACTCTCTGTCTGTTGCTGAGAAGATGATGGAAAAGGCTTGCTATTGCTAAACCTGTTTCTTCCACCATTATTGTTGTTGAAACCTTGTTGAGGTCTTTGTTGATCCTTCCATGAGAGATTTGGATGATTTCTCCATGAAGGATTATAGGTGTTTCCATAGGATTCTCCCATGTAATTCACCTCTTCCATTGAAGGGTTCTCAGGAGCATAAGCTTCTTCCTCAGATGAAGCCTCCTTAGTACTGCTTGGTGCATTTTGCATTCCAGACAGACTTTGAGAAATCATATTGACTTGTGGGGTCAATATTTTATTCTGAGCCAATATGGCATTCAGAGTGTCAATCTCAAGAACTCCTTTCTTCTGACTAGTCCCATTGTTCACAGGATTTCTTTCAGAAGTGTACATGAATTGGTTATTTGCAACCATTTCAATCAGTTCTTGAGCTTCAGTAGGCGTCTTCTTCAGATGAAGAGATCCTCCTGCAGAGCTATCCAAAGACATCTTGGATAGTTCAGAGAGATCATCATAGAAAATACCTATGATGCTCCATTCAGAAAGCATGTCAGAGGGACACTTTTTGATTAATTGTTTGTATCTTTCCCAAGCTTCATAGAGGGATTCTCCTTCCTTCTGTCTGAAGGTTTGGACTTCCACTCTAAGCTTACTCAATTTTTGAGGTGGAAAGAACTTTGCCAAGAAGGCATTGACTAACTTTTCCCAAGAGTCCAGGCTTTCTTTAGGTTGTGAGTCCAACCATGTCCTAGCTCTGTCTCTTACAGCAAAAGGGAATAGCATAAGTCTGTAGACCTCAGGGTCAACCCCATTAGTCTTGACAGTGTCACAGATTTACAAGAATTCAGCTAAAAACTGATGAGGATCTTCCAATGGAAGTCCATGGAACTTGCAATTCTGTTGCATTAGAGAAACTAATTGAGGCTTAAGCTCAAAGTTGTTTGCTTCAATGGCAGGGATAGAGATGCTTCTCCCATAGAAGTCGGGAGTAGGTGCAGTAAAGTCACCCAGCACCTTCCTTGCATTGTTGGCATTGTTGTTGTTTTCGGCTGCCATGTGTTCTTCTTCTTTGAAGAATTCGGTTAGGTCCTCTACAGAGAATTGTGCCTTGGCTTTTCTTAGCTTTCTCTTCAAGGTCCTTTCAGGTTCAGGATCAGCCTCAACACGAATGCCTTTGTCTCTGCTCCTGCTCATATGAAAGAGAAGGGAACAAGAAAATGTAGAATCCTCTATGTCACAATATAGAGATTCCTTTAGGTGTCAGAGGAAAAGAAAAATAGAAGACAGAAGTAGAAAATTCGAACTTATCAAAGAAGATGGAGTTCGAATTTTGCATTAAGGAATAGTGTTAGTCCATAAATAGAAGGATGTGAGAAGAAGGGAAGTAATTTTCGAAAATTAAGTAAAAGATTTTGAAAACATTTTGAAAAACACTAATTAATTTTCGAAAACCAAGAGTGGGAAAGAGATCAAGTGATTTTTTGAAAAAGATTTTGAAATTAGAAATCAAAAAGATTTGATTGAAAGTTATTTTGAAAAGGATGTGGTTAAGAAGATATGATTAGTTTTAAAAAGATGTGATTGAGAAGATATGATTTGAAAAACATTTTAAAAAGATTTGATTTTGAAAATTAAAAACTTGGCTAACAAGAAAAGATATGATTCAAACATTAAACCTTTCTCAACAGAAAAGGCAACATATTTGAAATGTTGAATCAAATCATTAATTGATAGCAAGTATCTTTGAAAATAGAAAGAAATCAATTTTGAAAACATATGATTGAAAAGATATGATTTGAAAAAGATTTGATTTTGAAAAACTTTGAAAACTTGAAAAAAAATTGCATTGAAAATAGAATCTTCCCTCTTGTGCCATCCTGGCGTTAAACGCCCAGAATGGTGCACATTCTGCCGTTTAACGCCCAAAACTATACCCTTTTGGGCGTTAAACGCCCAACCAGGTACCCTGGCTGGCGTTTAAACGCCAGTCTATCCTTCTTCACTGGGCGTTTTGAACGCCCAGCTTTTTCTGTGCAATTCCTCTGCTGTATGTTCTGAATCTTCAATTCTCTGTATTATTGACTTGAAAAGACATAAATTAAAAAATATTTTTGGATTTTTTAATGATAAGAATAAATCAAAATGCAACAAGAATCAAACAACAATGCATGCAAGACACCAAACTTAGCAGTTTGTATACTACTGACACTAACAAAATGAGAATGCATATGAGACACACAAAACACTCAAGTCAATAGAATTCAAAGATCAGAGCAAGAAATCATCAAGAATTACTTGAAGATCCTTAAGGACACATGAATGGATGCATGCAATTGACACCAAACTTAAGATGAGACACTAGACTCAAACAAGAAATTTTTTGGATTTTATGATTTTTTTGATTTTTTTGTGTTTTTTCGAAAATTAAGTGGAAAAAGATATCAAAACTCTTAATGAGAATTCCAGGAATCAGTGCAATGCTAGTCTAAGACTCCGGTCCAGGAATTAGACATGGCTTCACAGCCAGCCAAGCTTTCAAAGAAAGCTTCGGTCCAAAATACTAGACATGGCCAATGGCCAGCCAAGCCTCAACAGATCACTGCTCCAAAAGCAAGATTGATAGAAATCAACAAGCTTTTGTGATGATAAGTTGAAACCTCGGTCCAATGAAATTAGACATGGCCTCTCAGCCAGCCAGACTTCAACAAATCATCATGAAACTCTAGAATTCATCTTCAAGAATTCCGAAAAAAAATACCTAATCTAAGCAACAAGATGAACCGTCAGTTGTCCAAACTGAACAATCCCCGGCAACGGCGCCAAAAACTTGGTGCACGAAATTATGATCAATACTTTTCACAAATCAAATAATCCCCGGTAATGAATCCAAAAACTTGGTGTTCAATACCATGGCATAAACACAACTTCGCACAACTAACCAGCAAGTGTACTGGGTCGTCCAAGTAATAAACCTTACGCGAGTAAGGGTCGATCCCACAGAGATTGTTAGTATGAAGCAAGCTATGGTCACCTTGTAAATCTTAGTCAGGCAAACTCAAATGGGTATGGTGATGAACGCATAAAACATAAAGATAAAGATAGAGATACTTATGTAATTCATTGGTAGGAATTTCAGATAAGCGTATGAAGATGCCTTCCCTTCCGTCTCTCTGCTTTCTTACTGTCTTCATCCAATCCTTCTTACTCTTTTCCATGGCAAGCTTATGCAAGGGTTTCACCGTTGTCAGTGGCTACCTCCCATCCTCTCAGTGAAAATGTTCCTATGCTCTGTCACAGCATGGCTAATCATCTGTCGGTTCTCGGTCAGGCCGGAATAGAATCCAGTGATTCTTTTGCGTCTGTCACTAACGCCCCGCCTGCTAGGAGTTTGAAGCACGTCACAGTCATTCAGTCATTGAATCCTACTCAGAATACCACAGACAAGGTTAGACCTTCCGGATTCTCTTGAATGCTGCCATCAGTTCTAGCCTATACCACGAAGACTCTGATCTCACGGAATGGTTGGCTCGGTTGTCAGGCGAGCACTCGGTTGTCAGGCGATCAACCATGCATCGTGCAATCAGGAATCCAAGAGATATTCACCCAATCGAAGGTAGAACGGAGGTGGTTGTCAGTCACACGTTCATAGGTGAGAATGATGATGAGTGTCACGGATCATCACATTCATCAAGTTGAAGAACAAGTGATATCTTAGAACAAGAACAAGCGGAATTGAATAGAAGAACAATAGTAATTGCATTAATACTCGAGGTACAGCAGAGCTCCACACCTTAATCTATGGTGTGTAGAAACTCCACCGTTGAAAATACATAAGAACAAGGTCTAGGCATGGCCGTGAGGCCAGCCTCCCAATGATCTAGAGATCTAAAGTGATCAAAAGATTCAAAGATCAGAAGATGAAAATACAATAGTAAAAGGTCCTACTTATAGAAAACTAGTAGCCTAGGGTTTACAGAGATGAGTAAATGACATAAAAATCCACTTCCGGGCCCACTTGGTGTGTGCTTGGGCTGAGCAATGAAGCATTTTCGTGTAGAGACTCTTTCTGGAGTTAAACGCCAGCTTTTATGCCAGTTTGGGCGTTTAACTCCCATTTTGGTGCCAGTTCCGGCGTTTAACGCTGGGATTTCTGAGGGTGACTTTGAACGCCGGTTTGGGCCATCAAATCTTGGGCAAAGTATGGACTATCATATATTTCTGGAAAGCCCAGGATGTCTACTTTCTAATGTCGTTGAGAGCGCGCCAATTGGGCTTCTGTAGCTCCAGAAAATCCACTTCGAGTGCAGGGAGATCAGAATCCAACAGCATCTGCAGTCCTTTTCAGTCTCTGAATCAGATTTTTGCTCAGGTCCCTCAATTTCAGCCAGAAAATACCTGAAATCACAGAAAAACACACAAACTCATAGTAAAGTCCAGAAAAGTGAATTTTAACTAAAAACTAATAAAAATATACTAAAAACTAACTAGATCATACTAAAAACATACTAAAAACAATGCCAAAAAGTGTACAAATTATCCGCTCATCAATGCTCCTCTTTAGATTCTCCACATGTAGCCATGGGAGTTCCGTGAGTGTCCAAAAGTTGGGATGCTAGCCGGTTTACCACCTCATCCAAGGCGGTCATGAATTGTTGCACATCCCTTGTCATCTCCTCTTGTCCTTGAAGAAGAACACCGAGGGTTTCATCCATTAGAGATTAGGGTGGATGGTAGGGTTCGTCATTTTGGAGAAAGGGTTCATTATAGGAAGGTGGTTCTTCTTGGGAAGGTGGTGGTGTGTATTGAGGTGGTTCTTGGGAGTAGTAATCTTGGAATTATGGTTCCATGTATGGCTCATATGGTTCAAAAGTTGGTTGGTGTGATGAATATGGATTGGGGTCATATGAAGGTTGTTGGTAAGAAGAGACTTGTGAGTGTGGTTCATGTTGAGGATATGACTCATAGGCATATGGTGGTGGTTCTTGAAAATCACAAGGAGATTCACCATAGCCATTGGATTGATATGCATCAAAAAATGGCTCTTCTTCATAGTGCATTAGTGGGGGTTGTTGCCATGAGGATTGATCATAAGCATATGGCTCTTCCCACCTTTGATTATCCCATCCTTGATACACAACTTCATTATAGTCCTCATCACCTACAACATAGTTGTAATCACACTCATAGCCAAAATGAGAATTCATAGTGAAAAGAGAAAATAAAAACAAAAACTACTAAGAAATAATGAAACAAAGTCCTAACTAGCAAGCAATCCAAAAAAAATCAAGCTATTCACAATATTCACATATATACAATAACCAATAACATAACACCATTGCAATTCCCCGGCAACGGCGCCATTTTGATGAATGGATTTTTTGACGGTTTAGAATTCACAAATGAATTCTCGTTGCAAGTATAGTTTCTAAACCAATCACTAATCCTTTCATACAAAAAGTTGTTTGTCACTAAAACAAACCCCTAAATTTATAAACCGAAGTATTGAACCTCGGGTCGTTCTCCCTAGGAATTACAATAGAGTGTCTTGTTATTGGTTGTGAGTTATTTTGGGGTTTTGATATGAAGCATGAAAGATAAATGGCAAGAAAGTAAACTAAGGCCTAAAAAGGTCTTGGCAAGGGTTGGTGGTCAAGGATCTCTATCCTAATCACTAACCACAATATGAGAATTGGCAAGGATTAATCTCATTAAATCATCCTCTAACTAGTAGTAAAGGAAAGTCAAATGAGCTATATCAATCCTAGTCCATAAGTCCTAACTCTCCACTAATCCAATTAGTGAGAACTAGAGTAAATGGCTCCCAATCATCAATCACTTGGACATTAGTAACTCAAGAGGTCCTAAGTTACCTTTCCAAGCCAAGAGTATAAAATTCTACTCTAAAATCCAACCAAGCATTTCATCAAACACTTGGAAGGCACAAAAGAAAAGCATAGTAAATTGACAACAAGAATTACTTCTAACAACAATCAAATGTAAAGAATTAGCAACAACAATTAAAGGAAACAAGATCTACATGAATTACCTCTATTTGAATTGGAAGAAAGTAGAAGAAACAAAAGTAGATCTACAACAAAACATAAGAACAACATAAAAGAGATTACACCAAAAGAATAGAAGAAGAATGAATGTAACTACAAGGAATTGAGAGGATAGAAGTAAAAGAAGATGAATTAAAATCTAGATCTAAGAACTAATCCTAATCCTAATCCTAATTCTAGAGAGAAGTGAGAGCTTCTCTCTCTAGAAACTAATTCTAACTACTAAACTAAACTAATGGTAACTAGATGCCTCATCCCTCTTCAATCCTTGACTTAAATAGCATCAGAAATGAGTTGGATTGGGCCCACAAGGCTCCTAAAACCGCTGGGGACGATTTCATTAAAGTGGGCCACGGACAGAATCGGCGCGCGCGCGCAAAGTGCGCGTGCGCGCCCCTGAACGCGAAGCAACATATGGCAAAATTTATATCATTTCGAAGTCCCGGATGTTAGCTTTCCAACCCAACTGGAACCGCATCATTTGGACCTCTGTAGCTCAAGTTATGGTCGTTTAAGTGCGAAGAGGTCGGGTTGACAGCTTTCCGGTTCTTTCATTTCTTCATGAGTTCTCCAACTTTACATGCTTTTTCTTCATTCCCTTGATCCAATCTTTGCCTCCTAAACCTTAAATCACTTAACAAACATATCAAGGCATCTAATGGAATCAAGGAGAATTATATTTAGCTATTTTAAGTCCTAAAAAGCATGTTCTCACTCTTAAGCACAATTAAAGGAGAATATACAAAACCATGCTATTTCATTGAATAAATGTGGGTAAAAGGTTATAAAATCCCCTAAAATCAATACAAGATAAACCGTCAAATTAGGGTTTGTCAGTCCTCGCACGTGGTTCAGTACGCTGCCGAGGGGATCTCCGTCGCCCTCCCGGTGAGGCGACAGAGGCTGCCCCTTCCGCATCAGCTGTTCGGCCATGGTCTCCAGGACCCAGCACGATGTCCATTTAGGCAGTCCCCACAGACGGTGACGCCATACCTGACAGCTCGAACTCAGCCTTCCGGACTATGGCCGCACCGCGAAGGAGAGTGCGATACATCCATCGAGCTTGCCCCGAAAGGTCAGTACCATGGAAATGTTCCTCCGTGCCGGGAGCAATTGGGTATCTATGAACGACCTGGCATCGAAGTTCCTTTCCATCACGATAAGGACCCCCTCGGGGCTAGATTGCAACCTTTGTCTTTTGGGAGTCGGAATAACCCTCAACTCCTCATCCTCGTCTTGATGAGCGGAAGAAGAGTGCCTGGTACCCGCCACTTCCTGGAGAACGGGAGAACCATGCGTTAGATTGACAATTTGGTCCGGCATGACTACGTCGGGAGGCGTGGGTGCCGTTTGTGTCCCCTCGTTCTCGGGAGGCGCCACTGATTGCTCTCCGGCCTCCTCACCATCCTCTTCCTCCAAGAAAGTCTTGTACAAATTCTCAAGGCCGGTCACTTCAGCAGGCATCCCCACTGTAAACAAGAGATGAGCAAATTAGCAACCAGCATACTAAGGCAAAACAAGTAACCACGCAAGAAATAAACACGACATGGGCGACTGATAAACCACTGTTTTATTGTTTATATTGTGTTTAATTGAGTGGTCTTATCAAGCTTTTCACCCACTTATTCATAGGATCTGCATGATTTTACAATTCCTTCCTAGTTTAGTTCTATGATTGAAAACATGTTTCTTTGGTCTAAATTTAGCTAATCTTAATCCTCTCCTATTACCATTCGATGCCTTGATCTGTGTGTTAAGTGTTTCAGGCTTCATAGGGCAGGAATGGCTCAGAGAATAGAGAGGAAGCGTGCAAAAATGGAAGGAACACAAAGAATTGAGGAGATGACCAGCGAGAAGTCACGCGGTCGCATGGCTTACGCGACCGTGCGAAATGGAAGAAATAAGAGTGACGCGATCGCGTGCCTGACGCAACCGCGCAGATTGGAAGGTGCACGAACGACGCGAATGCGTAAACGACGCGCACGTGTGATACGAAAAATGCTGAGTGACGCGATCGCGTGGACGACACGGACGCGTGACGTGCGCGATCTGCAGAATTACAAAAGTTGCTGGCAGAGATTTTGGACCGCATTTCAACCCAGTTTTCGGCCCAGAAACAAAGATTAAAGTCAGGAAACATGCAGAGACTCAACATGCTTTCATAATTCATAATTTTTAGTTTTAGATGTAGTTTTTAGAGAGAGAGGCTCTCTCCTCTCTCTTAGGATTTAGGATTAGGATTCCTCTTAAAGGATTTAGGAATATTTTCATCTTCTTCAATTACAAGTTCAATGTTCCTTTTATTTATTTCCTCAATTTAGTTTATGGATTTCTATGTTCAACTCAATTTCTTTATTTGGCTACAACTGCCCATGTTACATTTGATATCTTTATTAATTCATGATTTTGAGGTATTTCAGATCTAAGATTCTTATTTAGCTTTTTATATTATTGGCTTTAATTGATTAACTGGAAGCTCTTGAGTTATCAACTATTCATGATTGATTGTTATGTCGGCTAATTAACTGGAATTCCACTAACTCTAGTCTTTCCTTAGGAGTTGGCTAGGACTTAGGAAATCTAACCAATTGGTTCACTTGACTTTCCCTTGCTTACGCAAAGGTTAACTAAGTGGGATTAACTTCCATTCTTATAGGAGTAACTAGGATAGGACTTCCGGATTTTCATATCTTGCCAAGAGTTTATTTTATAGTTAATTATTTATTTTATTTGTCCTTTAATTTACTTGTTCCCCACTTTCAAAACCCCAATTTACAAAACCCATAACCAATAATAAGAACATACCTCCCTGCAATTCCTTCAGAAGACGACCCGAGGTTTGAATACTCGGTTATCAATTTTAAAAGGGTTTGTTACTTGTGACAACCAAAATGTTTGTAAGAAAGGTTGATTGCTTGGTTTAGTAACTATACTTACAACGAGAGTTTACTATAACTTCTAAACCATCAATCTTCAGTTCTTCAGCGACTCACGAATATAATCCCGAGCGACCTCCCGACTACCCATGAGGAGGTGGGAATTCACATGGTTTTTTCCCGAAAATAGCCCATAACACGTCGACTATCTTCCGATCCACAGCCGACATCCCCTTGTAGGTGACTTTAATAAAAGTATTGGACCCCGCCCCCGAAACTCCAATACGTCGGGATGAGGCGTGCTCCCTCCAATGACAACCAAAAGGGATGACGACCCTTAACCGGTCGAACCTTAAAGTATTTGTCCTTGAACCCATGATATGAGTCCTTGAACAAGCCAAATATTCTCCACCCTTGGGCAGATCGGAAGGACATAAACCCTTTCTTCGTCTTCCCCTCCTTGGAAGGGTTCGTAAGGTTAAAGAAAAAGAGGAAGACATCAATAGACATCGGCAGCTCCAGATACTCGCACACCATCTCGAAACAGCGAATCGACGCCCAACTGTTCGGATGTAGCTGCGACGGCGCCACGGAAATCCAACTTAGAAGCCCCATCTGAAAGGCGGAGAAAGGAATGCGAACTCCCACCTGGTTAAACATAGCTTTATAGAACCAAATCCAGTCGGCCACCCGGGGAGCATGGAAGTTGATCTCATATAGCCGCTCATGAGGAGCAGGGACGTATACGTCGTAATTGGCCTCCTCGTCAGTACCCCCACACAGGTACTCGGCCTGACGGAACTCCGTGAGCTCCTCTTCACCCATTTGGTTTGGGGAATCTCTGAGGTCGGAGACCACCCAAGCATACGAGTCATAACCCGCGTCGGAGGTGGAAGCCCGAGCGACAACACGAGGCATACCTACAGTGGGGGCACCACTCGATTGGTCTATGAGGTCGGGAACCCGAAAAAACCCAGAAACTACACTTTATCTACCCTACAACTCAAACTAAACATCCCTGAAGTCAAAATCAAACAAAGCCTGTCCCAGAATGGCAACCCCCCTAGCGCACCTACTCGACATTGAAAAGGTATCCATTTTACAGAAATCAAGCAGCAAAGCAGCAAGCACGCACAGTAAACATGCAAGAAGGCATTGAAGAAAAGGAGAAGGATCGATGATTACTTGGACTGATTGCAAGAAATTGGAGGAGAAAGGAGCGCACAAGGATTCTGGAATGAGTCTTTGATGATAGGGAATGCAGAAGGAATATGTGAAAAGAGCAAGAGTGAAAAGGGAAAACCCATGCAAAACCGTTTAAAACTGCTGCAGTGGGAGCGCGAAAGGCCTAGGGGCAAAATGGTCTTTACCCACAGGGTTTTTCAACCCATTATGAGCATTTAAAGCTCTGCGCGAGGAACGAGGCAACGAATGATCATCCCAACAACGAACGGACACGCACGTAAGGCGCGCGTTCCCCCACGAGCGACCGACCCGACGTCAACGGGCAAAAAGATAACACGCCACCAACAACCCATGCGGCTAATTGCCGACGCGTTGGGGCACTGTTACGGCCTGGCCCAAGCCACTTGCGGGTCAACCCGACCCACTAACGACCCGACCCGAACGGTCGGGCACGTGCAGCTCACCACGCGACCCGAACACGCGTCCTTGACAGCTCGCCCCTGTAGCTGTGAGGAAGCTTCGAAGGAGGTGGGCCTGTCCTTGCAGGGCCCACCTCTGACACGGTATAAATGGGGAAGGACCTACCCTTCCCCCAAAGTACGTCACACATACCACCTACCCACTTTTCGCCTGCACACTGACTGACTTGAACGTCGGAGTGTCTTTGCAGGTGACACCCCCATCTCTCCACAACGAGGCCTCGGCTGCTCGGTTGGACCACCTCCAGCACAGTCGCTGAACCAGGCACACCCCACCAACTCAAATCACTACCCGAACCATCCAATATACGACTAACCGTATACCTTAGAACTTAGATCCTAGGCAACTCCGATGGCTATTAGCTCTCAAATACAATCTTTTACTTAAATTCATATACAAATATAGTGGACAAGTTTCTGTTGTATTGTAGGGTTTGCTCGAAATAATAAGGACTAGAAGATTGCTGGAATGCATGAATTAAATAATAGTTCTGGTTTTATTATATTAATGATAATTCGTCACTTTTATTTCTTTATTTTTTTTGGATTATATTTATTGAATAACATTACATTATCTGGCTAGACACAAAGTTGTGATTATTTTTTTCTTGTCGAATGTTTCTAAAAAGAATTAAAGTGACAATCATTAAAAAAAATTATGTAAACAATATGTGAAACGAATTGGCGGCAGAGGTCAAAGTGTAAAAACAGGTCCTCAAGCAATAATAAAGAGAAATCAAATTAGATATTTATTAATTATTAATATCTAATGTATCATTATATAAATTAAATAATTAAATGTCAATGAGGAATTTACATTTCATTGGCTAGGAGAAAACTTAGATCGTTATTTTTGTTTCGCAAAACCAATGAATTGGTTAAAATAAAAATCAATTATTTAGCTGAAATCTAATGATTTAGAAATCATCCAATTAAATAACAGAAAGCAAAACTAAATTGTTATTTCTATTTCACATAACCAGTCGATTTGTTTAAAAGAATAATCAATTGGTTGGCATAGCCATAGAGATAAAGATAAGATTTTTTTTCTTATACTATTAAAAAAATCAGGAGTGTAGAAAAGTTACATAAACAGAGTAAACCAAACCAAATACTTTTGCAGTTTTACAACTTTGCCATGGAATTCACCGTTTCTAAGTGGCAAATCACTCCAAATGAAGATTAGAAGTGTCAATTTAGCCCAAAATAATCTTGGTTTCCTCAAATATTCTATGTAGTTGTACTCCACTTACACTTACAGACCTCAACAGAAAAGACACAATTTTATTACATAAAATCTTTTTTTCAATGCCTGTATTCTCCGAGTTATTGGACCAAATTTTACCTGCCATAGGTAGAACTGCAAGAAGGATTCTAAGGCGGCGCCGTCAAGGGTGTGACTCCTACACGCCGGAGATTGTTGTGAACCTTCATGTTACCACGTACATTATTGTTCAAGATTTAGATATCTATAATGATGATGCTGAATGCGTTATTTGTTTGGAGGAGTTTGGCCATGGTAACGAAGATTCAAGTGTAGGAATTGTTCGCACAAATTGTTCGCATGTTTTCCATGATCGCTGCATGCTCCGTTGGCTCCGACAGTGTGTCAACTGTCAGTTGCCGTATTCTTGCCCATTGTGCCGCTGCATCATATTTCCAACTTCACATAGTCACGATAAATAGGTCTTTCAGTTCTCAATTACAATTAAATTGAAGGAACTTTTTTTTTTCAGTGTTTCATAGAGTTCTTTAATTTGTTTTACACCTGAATTTAGTTCTGTTTGTTGGTGGTCCCCAACCAAGTGGGGCCCACAACTTTTTAAAACAAAAAAAAAAGAAATAAAGAAAGAAAGTGGCTAATTGCCACGGGAGAAAAAGAGAGAGATTAGGAAGCCTCATTCATTTTTTTTGAATGAAAGAAAAGAAGCAGTAGGGTTTCGGCGCGAGAGAAAAAGAAAATTGGAGAAAGAGCTTTGTCAACTTCGATCACATTGATCTGGTAAACTTGCTCCATTTCTTATGAAATTTTAGTATGTTATTCCTGGTGTAGAGATGAATATTAGGATATAACTTATTTGTTGTATTGCCTTCTCTTTTGCCTGATTTGAGATACCCACTTTTGTAGAGAGTTTATGTTGATTCCACCAGCTTTGGTGATGTATTTTGTTGATTGTTGAGATGCCCTAGTGTTACTAGGAAGACTGTTTGTGTACCCATTATTCTGATAGTGGAAGATTTTTCTGGACTAGGTCCCGTGGGTTTTTTGTCCCTCTTTTGGGGGTTTTTCCACGTTAAAATTCTGGTGTCTGATTATTTAATTTCTGCCATTATATTTGCTGCTTGGAGTATCTTTGGTGTTGCCCATTAATCGCACAGGTTGTGGGAAAATTATTTTTTTGTGCTTCCGCTGTTAGACAGGTTCTTGATTTAAACCTGTGTTGAGTTTTCCCAACAAAGTGGTATCCAGAGCTTTGGTTGTTTATCTCTGTGCTGATTAAATGGAGGAAAATACTCATGGACCGAATATGGTCAAACTGAATTCCCAAAATTATTCAATTTGGAAGACCTTCATGGAAGATATGCTGTATAGCAAAGACTTGTATGATCCTGTGGAAGGAGATAAATCCAAAGGTACTAAATCCGATGCTGAATGGAAGAAGCTGAATCGGAAGGCAGTTGCTTTGATTAGGCAATGGCTTGATCTTAGTGTGTATCCACATGTTGACACCGAAACGAATGCTGAGAAGATGTGGAACAAATTGAAGGAGTTATATGAGAGAAAGAATGTGCAAAACAAAGCATTCTTGATTAGGAAGCTTGTCAATATGAAGTATGTTGAAGGTAAATCAATGCCGGAGCACTTGAGTATTTTTCAGGAAACGGTGAACCAACTGACAAATAATGAAATCACTTTGAATGATGAGTTGCAAGCCTTGTTGTTGTTGAGCTCTTTGCCTGATAGTTGGGAAGTTCTGGTTGTGACACTGACTAACTCAGCTCCAAAAGGAAAGTTGACGTTAGCAATGGTTAAAGAGAGCATGTTGAATGAAGAAGCCAGAAGAAGAGAGCGGGGTTTGACTAATGCCTCCTCCCAGTCAGAAGCACTTGTTTCAGAGTCACGGGGGAGAAGTCAAAGTAGAAAACCTCACAGTTCTGACAGGTCAGAGAGTCGAAGCAAGTCAAGAGGAAAGTACAAGCCAAGAAAGGAGTTCATTTGTCACCATTGTGGCAAGCCGGGGCATATCAAGAGGTATTGTAGGTTCTTGAAAAGAGAACAATCAAGGGGAAGAAATGAAGACAAAGGTAAAAATAGTGATAAAGAAACTGCTGCTATTGTTTATGAAGATGTTCTTATCACATATGATGAAAATTATGTGAATCTTGTCTGTGATGATTCCACTTGGATTATGGACTCTGGTGCCTCATGTCATGTCACTCCGAAGCGTGAATTTTTCACTTCCTATACTGCTGGAAATTTTGGCAAGATCAAATTGGGAGATAAAGGAGTGTGTGATATCATTGGTATGGGTGATATGTTGCTTGAAACTAATATGGGATGCAAGTTGCAGTTGAAGAATGTTAAGCATGCGCCAGATATGCGATTCAATCTCATTTCAGTGAAGGCATTGGATCAAGAGGGGTATTGCACTTCCTTTGGTAGTGGAAAATGCAAGATTACCAAAGGGGCTCTCATTGTTGCTAGAGAAGACAATAGTCTTACTACTCTCTATCAGTTGCAAGCAAAGTTGTGCAAAGAAGATGTGAATGTAGCTGATGATTTCTCTTCTGATTTGTGGCATATACGTCTTGGTCACTTGAGCGAGAAAGGACTAAGCGTCTTAGCCAAGAAGCACTCATTTCCTGTGAAAAGTACAACTTTAAATACTTGCACTCATTGTTTTGTTGGAAAGCATGCTAGAGTATCATTTCATAATTCTGGACCTCATAGGAGATCACATGTTCTAGATTTAGTTCACACTGATGTTTGCACTATGGATGCTAAGACACTAGGTGGTGCATCATATTTTGTTACTTTTATTGATGATTATTCTCGAAAAGTGTGGGCTTTTGTTTTGAAATCTAAAGACCAGGTGCTCGGAATCTTCAAATACTTTCATGCAAGTGTTGAAAGAGAAACAGGAAGAAAATTGAAATGTGTTCGAGCAGATAATGGTGGTGAATACAGGGGTCCATTTGAAGAGTATTGTAAAGGACATGGGATCAAGCTTGAGAAGACGGTTCCTAAGACTCCTCAACATAATAGAGTTGCTGAGAGAATGAATCGTACTATCAATGATAGAGTCAGGTGTATGCTCTCTCATGCAAAGTTGCCTAAATCCTTTTGGGGTGAAGCAATGAGGACTGCAGTAGATTTGATCAACCTTTCTCCTTCAGTTCCACTAAATGGTGATGTTCCAGAGAAAGTTTGGAGAGGGAAAGATGTCTCCTATAGTCACTTGAGAGTGTTTGGCTGCAGAGCTTTTGTTCACATTCCAAGAGATGAAAGGTCTAAACTTGATGGGAAGTCAAAGCAGTGTATCTTCATGGGTTATGGTCACGAAGACTTTGGTTACAGATTATGGGATCCAGTAAGCAAGAAGATAATTAGAAGCCGAGATGTGATTTTTCTTGAAGACCAAACTATTGAAGATCTTGAGAAGACAGATAAGCCAACAGTAACTGTTAGATGTTCTGTTGATGATGAACCTGGTCTTTCTATTAGACCTCCTGTTGATAGGGGAGATGTACAAGTTGATAATGATGGTGATGATTTACATGATGAACCTACACCTCAACCTGAGGTGCCAGATGTTGAAGTTCCACCTGAACTACCAGTTGAGCCTGAATTGAGAAGATCTACTAGAGAGCGTCATCCTTCTCATAAATACTCTCCGCATAAGTATGTGATGAACACTGAGACTGGGGAGCCAGAAAGCTACCAGGAGGCTATGTCTGATGAGCATAAGGAAGATTGGTTGAAGGCCATGCAAGAAGAAATGAAATCCTTGCATGAGAATTATACTTTTGAATTGGTAAAGTTGCCGAAGGGTAAGAGAGCATTCAAGAATAAATGGGTGTTCAAATTGAAAGCGGATGAAAGTGTCTCACGGCCAAGGTACAAAGCTCGATTAGTTGTGAAAGGCTTTGAGCAAAAGAAAGGTATTGATTTTGAAGAGATTTTCTCTCCAGTTGTGAAGATGTCCTCTATTCGAGTTGTGCTTGGATTGGCGGCTAGCTTGAATTTAGAGGTTGAGCAGCTTGATGTGAAGACTGCATTCCTTCACAATGACATAGATAAAGAAATCTATATGGAGCAACCAGAGGGTTTCGAGGTTAAAGGAAAAGAGCACCTTGTATGCAAGTTGAAGAAGAGCTTATATGGGTTGAAGCAAGCGCCAAGGCAGTGGTACACAAAGTTTGATTCCTTCATGGAAGGTCATGGGTACAATAAGACTTCTTCTGATCCTTGTGTCTATGTTAAGAAATTTTCTGATGGTGATTTTATAATTCTCTTGCTTTATGTTGATGACATATTGATTGTTGGTCATGACACTAAGAAGATTGAAAGTCTTAAGAAAGACTTGAACAGATCCTTTGCTATGAAGGATTTGGGTCCTGCAAAGAAAATCCTTGGCATGAGTATCACTCGTGACAGGAAGAATGGGAAACTGTGGTTGTCGCAGCAGAAGTACATTGAGAAGGTATTAGAGAGGTTTAGCATGAGTAATTCCAAACCTGTTAGTACTTCACTTGCTAGTCATTTCAAGCTGAGTTCACAGCAATGTCCTACAAGTGAGAAAGAGAAAGCAGAAATGAAGAAGATTCCATATGCATCTGCAGTTGGCAGTTTGATGTATGCTATGGTTTGCACCAGGCCGGATATTGCTCATGCAGTTGGAGTTGTTAGTCGGTTTCTCTCTAATCCTGGCAAGGAACACTGGCAAGCAGTGAAGTGGATTCTCAGATACCTTAATGGTACTTCCAGAGTTTGTTTATGCTTTGGAAGTGGCCAACCTGTGTTGGATGGTTACACAGATGTGGATATGGCTGGGGATCTTGATTCAAGGAAGTCTACTTCTGGTTATATGATGACTTTTGCAGGGGGAGCTGTGTCGTGGCAATCCCGACTTCAGAAATGTGTTGCTTTGTCTACTACAGAGGCAGAATACATTGCTGTTGTTGAAGCTTCTAAGGAACTCTTGTGGATGAAGAAATTTCTACAAGAGTTAGGCATCAATTAAGAGAAGTTTGTGTTATTTTGTGACAGTCAGAGTGCTATCCATCTCAGCAAGAATCCGACGTTTCATTCTAGATCGAAGCATATAGAGGTGAGGTATCATTGGATACGTCAAGCGCTTGAGATGAAGTCATATGCACTTGAGAAGATCCATACTGTTGATAATGGTTCAGATATGATGACTAAGAGTTTACTTGCAGTGAAGTTTGATTCCTACAAAGAGAAGACGGGCTTGATGGAGCAGCCTATCCCTACTTGAGTTGGTGAGGGGGAGATTTGTTGGTGGGTCCCCAACCAAGTGGGGCCCACAACTTTTTAAAACAAAAAAAAAAAGAAATAAAGAAAGAAAGTGGCTAATTGCCACGGGAGAAAAAGAGAGAGATTAGGAAGCCTCATTCATTTTTTTTGAATGAAAGAAAAGAAGCAGTAGGGTTTCGGCGTGAGAGAAGAAGAAAATTGGGGAAAAGAGCTTTGTCAACTTCGATCACATTGATTTGGTAAACTTGTTCCATTTCTTATGAAATTTTAGTATGTTATTCCTGGTGTAGAGATGAATATTAGGATATAACTTATTTGTTGTATTGCCTTCTCTTTTGCCTGATTTGAGATACCCACTTTTGTGGAGAGTTTATGTTGATTCCACCAGTTTTGGTGATGTATTTTGTTGATTGTTGAGATGCCCTAGTGTTACTAGGAAGACTGTTTGTGTACCCATTATTCTGATAGTGGAAGATTTTTCTGGACTAGGTCCCGTGGGTTTTTTGTCCCTCTTTTGGGGGTTTTCCCACGTTAAAATTCTGGTGTCTGATTATTTAATTTCTGCCATTATATTTGCTGCTTGGAGTATCTTTGGTGTTGGCCATTAATCGCACAGGTTGTGAAAAAATTATTTTTTTGTGCTTCCGCTGTTAGACAGGTTCTTGATTTAAACCTGTGTTGAGTTTTCCCAACACTGTTTTTGTAGCATTGTTATCTTATTTGTTAGAATGTGAATAACAAATTTTTTTTTTCAAGAAAATATTCAAATTTTGATTCATGGGAAAAAATCTAAGAAAAAGATAAAGAAACCTTGTTCTTTAAGGCATCTAAACGAGTACGACTAACTAGGCATAGGATTCAACGGTTTCAAAACGCGTTTGGACTAATGGTCCAATAATAAAACATGTTTTTTTAAGTGTTTTAATAATTATTAAATAGTCCTTATTTAATTTTACTACAATTTAATCTTTTATATATTATTTAATTATTAAATCTATCATCTATTTTATAAATTATTATTTTATTATTCATCTATTATGTTTATTAGTACTTAGAAACAAAAACAACAACAAAATCCATCTTCTATTAAACCTTCATAAATATTTTGGTAATGCTGTTTGTCCAATCGATTGAATTATCAAGAAATATGATTTTTCTGGCATTGACAGATGTAACGGATCAAGATAAAAAAAATCTTTGTTGATTCGCATTGCCAAAATATTTATGAAGGTTACAATTAATGGTAAGATATATTTCGTTATTGTTTTTGTTTCTAATTGTTAATAAACAAGATACATGATTAATAAAATAATTATTTATAAAATAGAGGATATATTTAATAATTAAATAATATATAAAGAATCAAGTTATAGTTAAAATTAAATAAAGACTATTTATCAATTATTAAAAGACTTAAAAAAATATGTTTTATTACTGGATCATTTAATGGTCCAAACATTTTGTGACCGTCAAATTCTATGCAGACAAACTAATTTGAATTGGTAAAGTCACTAGTTGGTTTAAGCAAATCTGCAAGAAACATTTAATACATACAAATTAAAAAGAATTTCTTAAAATTATTAAAAAATTATAAAATATTTTTTTTAAACTAATGAATATTTTAGACGTTTTAGAACAATTTAAATCGAAATTAACTTTCTCATTTTAACAAAAAAAAAAATTGATATATACATGTACTTTTATAATTACATACAATAGCTAATGATGTAGCCTGCTAGTTCATAATTTGATTCCTTAACAAAAGAAAAATTTTCAAAATTGATAACATTAATAATTACTGTAAGCATACTTGCTACTAAAATTATATGTTGAGAATCGGTTTATGATATTTATAGTTTTAAATATTGTTTTTGAGATATAATAGCAAAATTCATTTTATTACAAATATATAGATAAAACACAACCTTTTTATTCTAAAGAGTATTTATTTTCATTTATATTTTTATCTTAAAAACATAATTCAATTATAATTTATCAACTCAGGAGTGATTGACTCAGTGTCCTATTATTTTTCTTTCAATTTGGTTCTTGGGAAGGAAGTCCAAACATCTGTAATGAATTAAAGAAATCATGCTGCGCATGCATGTATATCATGGCTTGTTGGCGAGTTTTAAGAACACCACAAAAAATCAAGAAATATTAAGGGAATGAAAGAAAACAGTGTCATTAACTATTATTGGTAATTCACAATCTTTTTAATTCGATTCAATTCGATTTACAGCGTCATTAACAATTATTGATAATTTATAACTTTTTTAATTTGATTCACAGTGTCATTAACAATTATTGATAATTCACAACCTTCAATTATTAGTAATTCACAACCTTTTTAATTCGATTCACAACATCATTAACAATTATTGATAATTCACAATTTTTTTAATTCGATTTATAGTGCCATGAAAAAAATATCATTTTATAAGCTATTTATGTTAATAGTTTAATAAACCAAAAGAAAGAGAGAAAAAAAAGTTGAGAAAAAAATGAGTTCTTCATTTTAAAAATTTTTAAATAAAGAAAAACAAAAATTAAAAAAAAATTAATAGTTAACTTTATATACTCTTTATATATTTTTACTATAATTAATTACCATTAACATTAAACTAAAAAAATAATTTAAATAAAATATATTTTTTTAGTAACGGTTCTCTCTCTATCACATTATAAGCCCTTTTTTTCCTCTTTCTCTCCATCAAATATAATAATGTAAATCTTATTCTTCTGATCGACCCTTTCGTGCAAAGTCACTGTGTGTTTCACTTCGAAATGGAAGGAGATAAAAATGTTCGTAGGGCCGTTAAAATTGGTTAAACCCATCAGGCCAGCCCGTTTATCTATTTAAATGAGCGGGTTTTACCTCTAAAATTAAACCCGTTTAAATTTTGGCCTAAACGGGTTGAGCCCGATTAACACAAAAAAATGACAGGTTAAACGGGCTAGTCCGCAAGCTAAACAGGTGGTCTATTTATTTTTTTTTTAGATTTTATTTTTAAAAAGCAGTATTTTTAATCGATACTTTTTTTCGATCCGACCCGAAAATCAGACCCATCAACTAAAAAACTATTATTTTTAAAGATTTTTGACTTAAAAGTGGTATTTTTTGTCAAAATATTTTTCAAAAAATAAAATTAAATAATAAACGGACTAACCCGTTTAACCCATCAGACTGATCATAAACAATCCAGATTAAAAAATTCTGACCCGCAAATAAAACGAACTTAAACGGGCCAACTCATTTAATCCACAGAATTAACGGACCGAGCCTAAATAGACCAGATTAACCCGTTTACCTGCTATCGGAAACCGAAGCACCTATGCTTGCTGCCTTAACTCAACCTACGGAAAGATCCTGTCTATTACACAAGTCTAATTATAAAGAAAAGAGTGTCACCTTGACGTGGTGGAAGTCATCAGTTCAAGCCTGATTATCCCTAAACCCAACCCAATGTGAGTTTTTCTATTTTGATGCCGTAATCGAATGAGAATTTAGAATAGATAAAAAAGAGGCTCGTGGGATTGACGAGAGGGGGGGCTATATTTCTGGGAGCGAACTCCAGGCGAATATGAAGCGCATGGATACAAGTTATGCCGTGGAATGAAAGAGAATTCCGAATCAGCTTTGTCTACGAGCAAGGAAGATCAATAGAAAAGGCAAATCCCTTATGATACACCAGATCCGGCTCGGTTATTGATAGAGTGAATAGATCTGTCATTTCTTGAGATCTCTCTTCTGATTCAAAATCGTGGTGTAACGTGTATCCCCCCTGTTCCGTTCATGGAATAGATGAAATAAACCAAAAAATGGATTTTTGTTCAAGAATGAAATCTTATTGGAACTGTCCAGTTCATCTTTCGGAACCATATCCCATCCCGGATCTGATGAAATAGGATGAGACCGAGGTTTACCTGGGTACCAACAAGTCTCAAAACTCGTTAGCCCTAGGGACAGGGACCTGATCACAAGTCTCCACACCTGGTCGCCAAAGAGTTTGACGACCCTAAATATTTGTTGGACTCACGACAATTACACAGCATGGTACAAGGTCTTTCCAAATACCGTTTTGGCGCATGTATTTTGGCACATTTTCGAATTACGTGCCACTCCACAACCACATATGCGGGACGTCAGAATTGCTTTCTTTTCATGCCTATTGTGGGATGATGCCTCGTACACTATTCTTTATGTATTTTGTACGCATTTTTATTATAATTAATTATTATTAATATTAAATTAATAAAAAATATTTGATAATTAATTTGATATATTTTTTATATACTCATATTATAATTAATTATCATCAATATTAAATTAATAAAAAATAATCTAAATAACAATATTTACAGTTCTAAATATTATTTCTAGAATCCTGTTAGGGAGCTAATGGAATATTTGTACAATGTGTATAATGGGCTATATGAGTTATATTCGGTTGGTAGGTATACCGGACGGGTTGAGATGATTCCTTATGAGTTGGTGGGGATGAGCTGGGATCTGAGTCGGATGCGCGAGCAACGATCTCACGAGCTCTTCGTGCGGTGAAGGGGGTGCTACCTGCAATGACACTCTGATACTCAAGTCAGAAGGTGAGCAGGTGGTATTGGAGAAAGAGATATGGTAACGTACCTTGGGGGAGGGGTAGGGCCCCTCCCCATATATAGCCTGTCAGGGGTGGGTTCCAAGAGGATAGACCCACCTTCGTCGAAGCTTCCTTGCACAGCTGTCAATGTGAGCTGTATAGGGAGGTTTTCGGGTCATTTGCTCGGATGGGTTTCGCCTATCAACCTGACCAATCGGGTTGGTTTACCCGTGGGTTGAGCTGGTCAGCAGGCCAGCTGGGCTGGGTCATAACAGTGACCCCAACGCGCCATCTATGACCGTAAGCGCCGTGGTTGGCACGTTCTATTTCTCCTATGCGATCGTTTAGTCGCTTGCTTGTGGTGATGACGCGCCTTTTATGCGCGTGCAGCCTTTGTCGCTTCGAAAACGCGCTACTTGTCGCCTCGCTTCTTGCGCCGAGCATTTAATGCTCTTAATGGATAATTCAAAACCCCGCAGGTAAAAACCATTTTTCCCCTGCCTTTCGTGCTTCTTGGAGTTGGTTTCTTTCCAGTTTCTAGTTTTCCTTTAGTTTCATTTTGGTTCTATTGCACTGCCACTACGTCTCCTCTATCCTCTCCACTCTCTTCCCAAAAATCCTCACTGTGAGCCCCTGCTCTTTCCAGATCCTCCTCGGCTTTTTTGATCCTCCCTGGTCATCTCCCTTATCTTGGTAAGCTTTCTATTTCTCTTTCTGGTATTGATATGGTGTTGTTTATTTTCGCTGTTCATTCTCCTGGTTTTGCATGTGTGTTGCATCTTTCACATGCATTGTATTTCTGTTTAGTATTTTAGTATAAGGTAGATAACGTAGGGGGTTACCATTCTAGAATTTTGTTTTCCTGGCCTTGCTCTTGGTTGTAGATTTATATTCTGACTATAGGTATGGTCCAGCGTCCCGTCATGAGGGTCGTTAGACCGGCGCCTTATGACCGCTATGCATGGGTGACTTCGGATGTGAAGGAAACCCCTAACCAAATGTCCCTGGAGGAACTTGAGGAGTTCCAACGGGGTGATTATCTTTGTGGAGGAACTGAGGAAGAATCTAACTACGTGACCTATGTTCCATTGAATGTGGTTGTACAAAGCCATGTTCGTTTGCCTGGGAATTCGTCTCCCCTTCTCTCCTTTTCAAATGGCGTTACTGAATCGTTGTGATGTGGCGCCATCACACTGCATTTGAACAGCTGGGCCTCCATCTGCTGTTTCGAGATGGTGTGTGAGTATCTTGAACTACCAGTTTCTGTAGAAGTTTTTCTTTTTCTTTTCACTCTTACCAATCCTTCGAAGGAGGGGAGGGCTAAGAAGGGCTTCATGTCCTTCCGGGCAGCCCAGGGCCAGAGAATCTTCGGCGTATTCGAAGATTCTTATCACGGCTTCAAGGACAAGTATTTTAAAGTTCGCACGGCGGAAGGTCGACACCCCTTTTAGTTGACGTTAGAAGGGGAACGTTATATACCGACTTATTGGAGCTTTGGCATGGGGGGTAACGCCTTTACCAAAATAACATATAAGGGATTATCTCCTGAGAATAAGAGGGTTGCCGACGTATTGTTGGCTATTTTTGGAAAGAATCTTGTTAATTCTCATCTCTTTATGGGTGATCGGGAGATGGCTAGGAGTAATATATGTGAGTAGCCGCCTGGTGATTTTCTTGCGTTTACCATTGTCTTTATTTATCTGGCGATTTGACGACTAACATGTTTCCATACCTTATTGTAGTGCCAATGGCTGCCGAGGTAACAGGCTTGATGCTTTGTTTAACACTTTCTTGGCTGACGGTAGTGATGATGACTCCGCTACTCCTGCCCAGGAGGTTCCAGTTGGCGATGTCGTTGAGCCTGAGGTCCAATCCCAACCTACTCAGGTGGAGGGACCCAGTGCCGCTTCAGGTCCTCAGCGGGAGGCAGGAGCTAGCTCGGGCCCCCGACCAGAGGGAGAGACGGGAACAGAGGAAGAGGGTGACAATCCAAGAAAAAGGAAACCGCCTTCTAGCCCTGAAGTTGAAGTGTTGGTTGACAATCCAAGGAAGAAGAGGTCGTCTTCCAGTTCGGAGGGGGTTCTTACCGTTATGGAGAAGAACTTTGATGCCGGAAACTTTATCGATTCCTAGCTGCTTCCCGGCACAGAGGATTTTTTCTACGGTGGGGACCTTTCTTCACAAGCCAGGTGGATGTATCGCACTTTGCTTTGAGGGGCCGCTATAGCAAGGAAGGCGGAGTCCGCTTTGGCGAAAACTTGGTCTCTGGAGGTGAAGCTTGAATCCTCTGTTAAGGCTAATGCTAAGTATAGGGAGGAGGTGAAGTTGATTCAGAAGCAGCTCGCTGCTGCCGAGGAGAAGGCCAAGTCAGCCGAGGAGAAGGCCAAGTCGGCCGAGGAGAAGGTAAAGACTGCCGAGGAGAACGTCAAGACTACTGATGCGGCCGTGGCCCGCCTAACTGACCAGGAGCTCACCCTAGAGGGTCAGCTTAACTCTTTTCAAGGTCGGGTGGCTGAGCTGGAGAAGGATCGTGATGAGGCACTCTCATCGGTCAAGACGGCTCAGACTAAAACTGCTGAGTTCAAGAAGTATAAAGAGACCGTCAAGTAGGGCAAGAATGCCATCCTGATGACCAAGGAGGCCTTCAAGGCTCAAGTGAAGCTGCTGGCTCTCGACTTCGACACCTCCGTTATTGGGGTTTTCAAAACCATCAAGGATGGCAAGGTCGTGGACATGCCGAAGAAGTAACTTGTACTCTTGTGAACTTGTGTGTTTTTGTAACTTGTATACTTTGTAGTCTTTCTTGAACTGTTTGAATCTGTTTGCCGGCTGATCGGCATGTGACAAACTGGTTGCTTCTTCCCTAGTCAGCGCTCATTTATGTTCTCTTTACCATTTTGTTGGTATTAGCTATTTGTTTACGAACGTTTTGCCGTCTTGCTGGTAGTTAGTGAAGCCAGGTCGTGGCTTTTATCATTACAACAGCCGCATTTTATGGCGTTCGTCACTTTCGCGGTTCCCGGGGTGATCAGTCCTGGGACACCGTGTCGTTACGATATAATGACTCGTTATGGTAGATTAATAATAATAAATATAAGAAGAGATGATGGGTAGTAGATAAATTGTAGTGGTAAATGGTTTAATCATAAAATGACAGTAAATATATGACAAGTACGAATGGCAAATATATGACAAGCACAAACAATCCATCATAACGTCTTACGAAACTGACTCGATCGGCAGGTCATTTGTCCGGTCGATGGGTTTGGCCTAGGAATAGAATCTTCTCAGATTACCCGCGTTCCATGTTCTCGAGACTTCCTTGCCATCCAACCGTTCCAACTTGTAGGCACCATTGCCGATCACCCTTTTCACCCTGTATGGGCCTTCTCAGTTTGCCGCCAACTTTCCTTCCCCTGTTGTCGGGACCCCAATATCATTACGCCTTAGGACCAGGCGTCTTGTTCAAACTCCCTCTTGAGTACCTTGGCATTGTAGCGCAGTGCCATTCTTTGCTTTAACGCTATTTCTGACAAATGGGCTATTTCTCTGGCCTCATCTATCAAATCCTTTTCTACGGCTTCCTCAATTCCCCCCAAGAGTAGCCGTGGACTGGGCTCACCGACCTCCACAGGTATTACAGCCTCTACCCCATATGTGAGTCAGAATAGGGTCTCCGCGGTAGATGACTGTTGAATCGTATGGTAGGACCAGAGGACTGACGCTAACTTGTCTGCCCATGCTCCCTTTTTCTGGTCAAGTCGCTTTTTGAGGCCTTGCAAGATAACCTTGTTCGCAGCCTCAACTTGACCGTTGGTCTGAGGATGCTCCACTGACGAGAACTTTTGCTTTATGCCTAGGCCGGCAAGAAACTCTCCAAACTTTTTATCAGCGAACTGCGTCCCATTATCCGAGATGATGATTTTTAGGATTCCAAACCTGGCTATCACCTGTCTCTACAAGAACTTTTGACAGTTTGCCGAGGATATACTAGCTAACGGCTCGGCCTTTATCCACTTTGTATAATAATTAATGGCCACTACTAGGTACTTGACCTGCCCTGACCCGACCGGAAAGGGTCCTAACAGATCAATTTCCCATTGTGTGAAAGGTCGGGGAGCCGTTAGTAGGCTCAGCTCGGTTGCTGGTGCTTTGTGGAAGTTGGCATTCTCTTGGCATCTTTTGCACCTTCTCACGAATTCCTTAGCATCTGCCATTATAGATGGCCAGTAATAGCCAGCTCTGACGAGCTTTCAGGTTAGGGGCTTTCCTCCGATGTGGTGATCGTAGCATTCTTCGTGGACTTCTCTGAGTACGTAGTCCGTTTGGTCAGGACGGAGGCACTTCAACAGGGGTTGGCTAAGCCCCTTCTTAAACAACTGGCCCTGTATGATTGCATACTTGGCCGCTTCTCGCCTTATTATCTTTGCCACCTTCTCGTCGCTGGGGAGTTTGGCCTTTTCCCAGAAATCGATGATCGGGTTCATCCCAGAGGGATCTGCCTGGGTCAGATACAGAGACACTGCTGGTTCTCTTATCTAACCCTGGATGAGAGATCGGTTCCCTGTCACTGGCTTTGTGCTCGCCAGTTTTGATAGGAGGTCTGCCCGTGTGTTCCTCTCTCTTGGGACGTGCTGGATCGTGACTTCCTCGAACTGCTTACTCAACTCCTTGACTTTCTCTAGATAGTTCTATAATAATGAATCTCTGGCTTGGTAGGTCCCAATGATTTGCGAGGTCACGACTTGCGAGTCGCTGCATATTTCCAATCTGGTAGCCCCGACCTCTCTTGCTAGATTTAGGCCGCCTAGTAGGGCTTCATATTCTGCTTGGTTGTTTGACACCGAGAATTCGAACTTGACTGATTGCTCATAAACAACTCCAGTTCGATTTTCCAAGATGATTCCTGCTCCTCCGAACGTTTGGTTGGATGCTCCATCCACATGTAGCTTCCACCGCGTGCTCGGTGTCCCGGCAGGGTCCCCCGTGACTTCTACCAGAAAGTCAGCCATGGCTTGAGCCTTAATCGCATGTCTGGGTTCATACTGTAGGTCATATTGGGAGAGTTCGACAACCCAAGTCATCATTCTACCCGCCAGATCAGGTTTCTGGAGTACTTGGCGGATCGCCTAGTCCGTCCTGACGATCACTTCGTGCCTTTGAAAGTACTGCCGCAGCCTGCGGGACGAGGTCAGGAGCGCATAAGCTACCTTCTCCAGTTTGTTGTACCTTAGCTCGGCTCCTTGTAGTGCTTTACTCACAAAATATATTGGCTACTGGGTCTTCCCCTCTTCTCGCATCAAGACCGCCGCCAACGCTTCATCAGTCACTACAAATATAAGTACAGCGCTTCTCCACTCTTAGGCTTCCCCAGGACAGGCGGTTCCGAGATTATCTCTTTGAAGTGCTTGAAAGCCTCCTCACATGTCGGGGTCCACTCAAACGCTATCCCTTTTTTCCTCAGGTTGAAGAAGGGCAGAGCTTTGGCCGCTGAAGCGCCAAGGAAGCGGGATAGCGTGGTTAGTCTGCCCGCCAACCTCTGGACGTCTTCCACACATCTCGGGCTCCTCATTTGTAGTATCACTTTGCACTTTTCTGGGTTGGCCTCCACTCCTTTTTGGGTTATCATGAACCCCAAGAATTTTCCGGCCTCAACGGCGAAGGCACACTTGAGAGGATTAAACCTCATGCCGTGTCGCCGGAGAGAGGCGAAGACGTTCTCCAGGTCGCCAATGAGGTTATCAGCTTTGCCGGTCTTTACCAAGATGTCGTCTACGTACACCTCCACCGTCTTGCCAATGAGATCTTTGAATATTTTGTTCATCAGCCTTTGGTACGTAGCCCCTGCGTTCTTCAGCCCGAACGGCATTACCTTGTAGCAGTATGTCCCCCTGGTGTTATAAACGCCGTCTTCTCTTCATCTGGACGGTGCATCGGTATCTGATTGTACCCGTAATAGGCATCCATGAAACTCAGATACCGGTAACCCGCCGCCGCATCAACGAGAGCATCAATGTTGGGAAAGGGAAAGGAATCCTTGGGACATGCTTTGTTAAGATCAGAATAATCTACCCACATTCTTCATTTTCCACTAGGCTTTTTAACCAAGACTACATTCGATAGCCAAGTCGAATAGTCGAGTTCCCGGATGAAGCCCACTTCTAGTAAACTGGTCGTTTGCCTGGCCACCTCTTACGCCCTTTCCTGAGACATTTTCCTCCTTCTCTGGGCCACCGGCTTTGCCTTCGCTTTCACGGCTAGTTGATGCGACATGAACGGGGGATCTATACCCGGCATGTCAGCCGGAATCCAGGAAAACAGGTTGCCGTTAGCTCTAATCATCTACATCAGGGGTTCTTTCAAGCCATGGGGCAGATTTCTGTTTACAAAGGTGAACTTTTCATCCGAGTCGCCAACCTTGAACTTTTCGAGGTCCCCCTCGGGTTCTGGCCTTGGTTTGTCATTAATTCTAGTGTCCAGGTCGGCGAGGAAGACACCGAATGCTTCTTTAGATTTTTTCTTCAGGGAGAGGCTGGCGTTGTCGCATGTGACCGCCGTTTCCAAATCTCCTCTGATGGTTTCCACTGACCCATCATAAGCAACAAACTTCATTAATAAGAGTTTGGTGCAAATCATTGCTCCAAACTCGTTGATAGTCTTCCTCCCCAAGATGAGGTTGTAGGCCGTGGAGTCTCTCAAGACAATGAACTCCGCCATTAGCGACCTCTTCCCTCGACCTCCGCTAATAGAGACCGGTAGAGAAACTACTCCGTCAGGCTTGATGAATTTATCGCCCAGGCCGATCACGCCATGTTGGTGGCCCCTCAAGTTGGTGTCTCGTAGGCCCAACGCGTCAAACACATTGCGAAACATGATGTTGGAATCAGCTCCCGTGTCTACCAAGATCCTCTTCACTAGACTGATGCCTACCCTGGCTGTGATCACCATCGGAGGGTTCTCCGCTACATCGTCAAACCATTGATCTTTGGGGCCGAACGATATCGACGGTACCCTTCGGGAGGGTGGCGTGGAGCCAGAGGACATAGCTAAGACCTTCGCGTCCTTTTTGCTAACCGATTTTGATCTGGGAGAAACATCTCTCCCGATCACCATGTTCACAACAGTGAGGCCATGATCCCTATCTTCCTCGGGCTCTCGTCTTTGTCTCACCACGCGGCTCTTGTCCTCACTGGGTCGGTCGTGGTCTCACCTCCTCGGTTCCCTTATAAGGAGGGAGAAATCAGCCAACTTCCCCTCCCGGATTGCCTGCTCAAGGGCGCCCTTCAAGTCAAAGCAGTCTTGGTTCTTGTGTCCATAGCCCTTGTGGTAATCGCAGTAGAGGCTTTTGTTTTCTCCCGTCCTGTCCTTAAGTTGTCGCGGCCTCGTCAGGATGCCTTTGTCGATGATCTGCTGATATACTTCAACAATTGGGGCTGTAAGGGGGGTGTAGTTGGTGAACTTCCCTACCCGGGGAAACGGCTTAAAGGACTTGGTCGAAACTCCATCTTTAGAGTGCTCCTTCGGCCTTTCCCCGCCACCGTGCTGCCGAGGTTGGTTGTAGGCCGGCTGCCGCTTGTTGGCTGTCACGACCTGACTGACTTCTTTATCGTTGATATATTCCCTTGCCACGTTTTGGATTTCTTGCATCGTCCACATGGGCTTGGTGGTAAGATGCTTCCTGAAATCCTCATTTAGCAACCCGTTCGTCAAGCATAAACTGGCCACCGAGTCGGTTAGGCCGTCAATCTCCAAGCACTCATCGTTGAGCCTATCTAGGTATTTTCTGGTCGATTCTCCGGCTCCTTGCGTTATCCCGAGGAGGTTGAATGGGTGCTTTGCCTTCACAATGCTGGTAGTAAACTGGGCTAGGAAGGCTCGAGTGATATCCCCGAAGGTCGTTATAGAGCCTTGGGGGAGGTCGTTGAACCAACGTATCGTCGGGCCCGCTAGGATGATCGGGAAAGCGCGGCATCTTACTTCGTCACCGACCACTTCCAAGTTCATCATGGCCTCAAAGGCCGTCAGATGTTCTTGGAGATCCTGAGTCCCATCGTACTTCATGTCTGTCGGCTTATCGAAGTGCTTCGGCAGCCAGACCTCGAGGACCGAGTGGTGGAAAGGGGTCTCTCCCATGATCACCGGTTGTCGGTTTCTCCTCGCTCTCTCTTTGTTGTCCTCTCTGTGTGACTGGTTTCTCCTTGGTCCTTCCCTGGAGCCTTCCTTGCGCGATCGGGTATATATCACGAGGTCTCGCCGTCTTCTCGGTGCTTCTCTACTTTCCTCTTGGCTCTCTGGCTCCGATCAGGGGCTCGGCGTGCGCCTGGAACGACTTCTTTGATGGCTTCTTTCCCTCCTTTGGGAAGATCAGGAATGCTCTTGAGTTGGCGTTGATTGGCGGCACTCTCTGCCAGCCACTTCCCGTTCCAGGTTCTGCACTTTGTGGCGCAGCTCTTGGATTATTCTGGCGCTATCGGTACTGGTTCCTCCAAAGGGTCGCCTCTCAGGCTGCCGCGAGGGGGATCTGGTGCGCTCGCAATGGGGAACCCCAGAGGTTCCCCCACCTTCCTCTCTGCGTGGATTGCCTCCATCGTCTACCGTTGCAGGCTCTAAAATAAAATCCATGTCAGCCATCCCCACAAACGGCGCCAATGTTCAGTTGGTTGGTATACCAGACGGGTCGGGATGATTCCTTATGAGTTGGTAGGGATGAGCTGGGATCTGGGTCGGATGCGCGAGCAGACGATCTCACGAGCTCTTCGTGCGGTGAAGGGGAGTGCCACCTACAATGACACTCCGACGCTCAAGTCAGAAGGTGAGCAGGTGGTATTAGAGAAAGAGATATAGTGACGTACCTTGGGGGAGGGATAGGGCCCCTCCCCATATATACTCTGTCAGGGGTGGGTCCTAGGAGGATAGACCCACCTTCGTCAAAGCTTTCTTGCACAGCTGTCGAGGTGAGCTGTAAAGGGGAGGTTTCCGGGTCATTTGCTCGGATGAGTTTCGCCTATCAACCCGACCGGTCCGGTTGGTTTGCCCGTGGGTCGAGCCGGTCAACAGGCCAGCTGGGCAGGGCCGTAACAAGTTACAAAATGAACATCACCCATACTATCCAGAGCCTTGATACCATGTCATGATACCACTCATCCCAATAGCTTAAACTGATGAAAAAAGATAACACTAATTGTTATATCTCTAATACTGAATCGGACATCCCTAAACCTCTATTGTACACATTGTACAAATACTCCATTGGCTCCCTATACTTCCTCTTATTTCTGAGATAAAATACCAAAATTGATTTTGTTACAAATATATAAATAAAACACAATTTTTTTATCCTAAAAAAAAATATTTTCATTTATATTTTTTATCTTAAAAATATAATTCAATTACAATTTATCAATCCAGAGCTGATTTCTTTTCCAATTTAGTTCTTCTCAAGGAAAAGTCAAACATCTATAATGAATTAAAAAAACCATGCTGCCCATACATGTATATCATAGCTTCTTGGCGAGTTTCAAGAACATCACAGGAAATCAAGAACATCTTTAAAGTTTGGTTGCCTGGCCAAGAAGCATTTTTTTTGGCTGTTTTTGTCTACTAACACAAGACACTGAGATAAAAAACATAAAAAACATAGAAATATAAAATTGTATTTACAAATAAGATATAGACAAAGATATTGTGTACAAAGATACTGAATTAGTATATTATTATATTTTGTGTCCAAATAAAAAAATACTAATAGAAGACTTTATTTTTTATTTTTTATTTTTTATTTTATATTTTTATTAATTTTTTATTATTATATTTTTTTAAATTTTTTTATTGAAAAAAATGAGAATAGATTGGACTTTTATAATTTATTTTAGTTTATGATTAAAAAAAATATAAAAATACTAATTTTTGTGTTTATATCTTTTGTATTTTATTTTTCATATCTTGTTTTATCCCATTCTCAAAACTAAACATAATCTTAGGGTTTTTTATAACAAAAAAAAAAACAAATTTAAGGCTTTCGACTCATCAGCCACTAATATCACACAACATACTCATCTCATGAGCCCAACAAATCCCATTTCATAAATTATAGCCCACCTGTCCTGTAGCCCATGGGTTTAATTTGAGAGCCTTCCATCCATTCCATATTCTATTACCCAAAAAAATGTTGAATTGTTAGTTATGTACTTATGTTAGTGTATCTAAGTTGATAAAAAATAAATAAATAAATATTTCTTTTATGAAGAAGATCCAATTGGAGTTCTATTCTTTTTACTTTGATCAGACTTAATGCACATCATGGAAGTCAACAACGGTTTTTAAGTAAAAAGTGTTCCACACAACAGAATGGAGCAACAGAAAGTCAAGTAATAAAAGACTACTCAAAATACAAACCGTCATCGAATAACTCAAAAAATAAAGTACTCTTTAGTCATTTTCAGCATTGCTATCAACAATCAAAAGGTTCACCACCAATCCACTCGTTGGAGAGTATAAAGGACTTGTTTATAATTTCTACCACCTCTAAGTCTTTATTATTGAAGGCTCTACCATTCCTTTCTAGCCAAATTGCCCAAATAACAGCAAAGAATCCAATCAACCACCGTTTCGTCTCATTCTTTCTTTGTGAAGCATTCGTCCAACTCTCAAAGTGTTGCTTTAATGTACCTGGCATATTCCATGTCCTTCTAAGAGCGAAAAGCCAAGCGCACCACACCTGTCAAGTGAACTCACAGCCAATAAATAGATGAAAAATAGACTCAACAGACTTACAGCACACAGCCAATAAATAGATAAAAAACAGACTCAACATACCTAAAGCATAAAATACACATATTATCATGCTGGTCAATGATACTTTTTTTGGGAAGAGGGGGGGGGGGGGATGTTTTAGAAAAGATGAAAAATGAGTAAAAGGCTTTATTATGGACTCAATGGATTAGGTCAACTACTCATAACAAAGAGCAACATAAAAAATGAGGGTGCACTTACATGGTCTTCTCATGCTTTAAAAGCCCATCTTTGTTCACACTCTTCCTCACATAGACGTGATTACCACTCGATCAATTGATTATCCAACTAATATCAAATCGGTCAATTTTGGAACCAAATAATGAGAAGAAATTATGGTTCATATTTGAATACCTTGATGATTGTGTTTGAGATGCGCATCAAATACAATGTTTAGAGAGTAAATAACCATTTTGATATCGGAAAGATTCTGATTTTAACGAATTGAACCCCATTATTGTTTTTGTCAAGATCGGAATTTTTCGGGTTTTAATATGATTATTTACTCATGTTCAGACTTGTCGCATAATGTTGAATGACAAAAAGAGTTGTTGGAAAAAGATTAGTGTGTACTTTATAGACCTTATAGACCCATAATCAACATGAAAAATATTAAATGCCTTTTTTTTGTTTGGTAAATACATGAAAATTGTTCAACTCACTAGCTGTTGGTGTTTAACAAAATTCTACGCTACACAGCTTAATGTTAGATGAAATTCCTATAATGTGTATACTTATATAACTTATGACAAAGAATCAGGGGGGAAAATGATAATATTAGTCTGATACAACAGAGATTGTACCACTGGAAATGCTGCCATGGCTACTACTTTCACAAAGGGATAAAGCGCGCTCCAAATTTGCCACAATGTCAGCCATTGTTGGTCTATCCTTTCCCTCCAAATTCACACAATGCATGGCAGTATAGGCCACAAGCTCCAGAGCTTCCATTTCATTCAACTCAGGCGGCGCAACCCTTGGGTCCAAAATTTTCGCCAATTCCCCGACCTTGATCGCAGGCACGGCAAAGTCCACTAAGCTCACCGGGGTGCCTGAAGTTTCGTCGATTTTGAATATGGCTCGCTTTCTGGTTAAGAGTTCTAGCAACACCACTCCAAGACCATAGACATCACTCTTTGTTGTCAATACATTTAGACCATAGGACTCAGGATCGATGTATCCGACTGTTCCGGCTGCCTTTGTTGGCCGGAAATCAGTATCAGGTTCCGGACTCATCAATGACAATCCGAAATCGGATACTCTTGCTGTCCAAGTGGCATCAATAAGGATATTGGAAGACTTGATATCTCGGTGAATTATCGATGGAACTGCATAATTATGGAGATACTCAATCCCTCGCGAAGCGTCCAATGCGATTTTGATCCTCATTCTCCAAGAATTCAAGACACTACTATTCTTATCCACATTGTTCTTGCCATGCAAATGATCATACAATGCTCCATTCTTCATGTACTCATAAACTAAGAGCTTTTCATCTTTTTCTTCACAGAATCCTACTAACCTAACCAAATGCTTGTGGTGTAGTCGTGACAAAGAGGCTAATTCCGACTCGAACGCGCTCTCTTTCTCTTGAAACTTCTTCATCTTGTTACCTGTTTCTGATTCTGTTTCCCCTCTCTTGATCGCCACCTCGCGTCCATCAGCGAGTTTTCCTCGGTACACAATGCCAAAGCTTCCAGCCCCAATCTTGTTTTCGGGTGAAAAGTTATTGGTGGCAGCACTAAGATCAGCCAGGGTGAACTCCTCAGGCTTGTCTGGATGTTTAGCCGACGAGGTTCCACTTCTCTGCCGCCGCATTATCCTCGATCCCTGCCGCCTAACGGTCATTGATCTCGACAGCGGGCTATTGGATTGAACGGCCCTACCATTATTGGAACTGCCACCTCTAGTAATGGTTGGTTGAACAGAATTATGAATTTTCTTCTTCCCTAAACAAACACCATTCCACAAGCAATAAAGCAGAGTGCAAACTCCAGCAATAGCACCCACTGATCCAACTATGGCAAATGCCAACAACCCAGTTGTCAAGGTCTTTGACCGAGAAGATGGCGCCGCCGCCGGCAATGGCACCACCGCAGGAGGCCTAGCCGGCATCACCGGCACTTGAGCCCCACAAGGCTTAGGCTTACAAATGTTACCAAAACCAGAACACAAGTATTGAGATTGAGGATAGATACCACACTCACTGCAAGAAGATTGAACACAAGGACCCGGAAGAATCGGAGACAAAAAAGGAACCACAACATCAGAATCAGAATCAGAACCATTTGACCAACCAGGACCCCAACACAAAACAGAGAAATTTCTTGTCGTTAATCCACAGATAAAATCAGACCCAGAAACAATAACCTCAAAAGACACACCTTTTGTGAAATTATCATTGAAAATTCCGTTGCCACCCCAACAAAAAACAGAACCATTGGATCTTGTAATAGCACAACTATGAGAATCACCGAGAGCCAAATCAGAATACTCAAAAGCAACACCTTGATGAGGAACCTCAATTTGCCCAAAACTGTTACTTCCTTTACACACCAAAAACCCAGTTGAATTCAAACCACACAAGTGTGAACCGCCAGCCACAATACTCAACATTGAAACTTTTCGAAACTCACTCTCTATGGAATCCGCAACGGAAGCGTTACTTCCCCAACACCGAATTCGAGAACTTTCCTTCAAAATACCACATGAAAAACCCGACCCTGATGATATGGACGCGAACCGGTCCGACCCAGATGAAAAGTCAGAACCTTTCCTTCTACCAGTTCTCCAACACGACGCCGTCCCGGTTCCCACAACCGTGGCGCAAACCTGGGAGTCCCCGACGGCGAGATTCTCGAATAGAACAGTGTCATTGTTGTAAAGTCGCTTGCTTTCGAAGGTGGTGGCGTTGGTGGTGGTGGTGGTGTTCCAGCAGAGGAGGCTGTAGTTGCCGGAGCGGAGGGCGCAGAAGTAGCTCCGGCCGCCGGAGATTGAAGAGAATGAAACGTCGGGGAAGACGGGGATAATTGCTCCGCCACTTCCCCGGCGGTAGCACTGGATTCGGCGGGTCTGTGACGCCGCAACAATGCCGCAGACGGTGGCGGAGGAGGCGTCAGTTACAGCGAGGGTGGTGCCTGAGCCAAGGGCATACGAGGATGGCGCTATTATGGAGAAGACAAACAAGACGGAGATGACGGTGGCGATGGCGTTGGCGGGAATCTTCATCTAAAAGGGTGAGTTATGGCGTTGTCGTTGTTTTTGGTTCGAGTGTGTTGGAATGGTTTCTGCTTCATTGGAAGAGATAGCTGGAGAGAGAGAGAGAGAGAGAGAGAGAGAGAGAGAGAGAGAGAGAGAGAGAGATTTGAAGATTTAGAAGGTTGGTTGTGGTTATGGAGAATGAGAATGAGAATGGAGAGTGTGGTTGTTTTGTGACATCAGAGAGACATTCATTTTCAACTTCAACACTTTCTTCTTCTTCTTCCTCTTCCAAAGTTTTCACATTTTGAAACTCATCATTAAACCTCCGCTTTTTTGCGTCGGCTTTTCAAGGTTTTGTTTGGCAGCATTCTTTATTTTCTTTTCTCAATTTTTGGTGTTTGGAATTGAGGAATTCGAGAGTACCAATATGATATCATTAGCAACAATGTTACAAAAATCAGTCTCAAATTAATTAAATGTATATAATTAGTCAAAGTGAATTAAACAATACTAATTTTTTAATCTATTAAACTGGTCAAAGTGATACTTTCTGAAAACATGATGTTGTTTATATATGTATAAATGATTTTTGAAATAATTTGTTTTTCGTATAGTTTCAATTTATTTTTGAAATAATTTTATATCTATAATAAAGGAAGTGTGAATTTTACTAGATTAAAGAAAAAACGCATAAATGGTCCTTTAGGGTATCTATCCAAAGAATTGATCCTGTGCAATGTAGTACCAAGAAAGTTAAGATGCAAGAAGATGTAAATCTAAATAAATCAGGTAATAATATAGAGATTCTACTTGTTGAAGAAAATAACATGCAGAACGTGAATGTTAATGCTGGAGAGAGTAGAATTACAAACATAGAGGCTAAAGTTTCGTATAAAAATCCACTATTGTCAATACCAAAAAAATCCAAAAATAGTCTTACGGATCCTTTTGATAGTATTGAGGAAGACGACTCTGATCGGGAAGATTGATGGTACAAAGAGGATGATGATCCAACTAAGGGAGAGAAATCTTTTGATTCGTGCCTTATTATTCCAATCTCCAGAGATAAATTCAATGAATGGTGCAAACCATGGTACGCTGCGTTAATTGTTAAAGTCCTAGGAAAAAAAGTTAGTTTGGGATACATGGAACAATGTTTGCAAAAGAACTAAGCTAAGAAAGGTAAGATAAATGTTGTTGATATGGACTGTGACTATTTTTTTTATTCACTTTTCATATGAGGAGGACTACAATAATGCTCTCATGGAAGAACCTTGAATGATAGCGGAACATTATTTGATAATACAATGATGAAGACCTTTCTTTTTTACTTCTGAGAATGAGGTCCGAAGAATTACTTCCTGGATACAGATTCCTAATTTGTCAATCAAATTATATAATCATCGTTTTTTATGGCAAGTGAGATCTACTATTGGTACTACGCTAAAGATTGACCGTGCTACCTCCATCCATTCGTGTGGTAAGTTTGCTAGAATATATGTTGAATTAGATTTATCGAAGAAGTTTGTGCCATGCATCTCGGTTCTCGGGGACATCCTCAGTATAGAATACGAAGGTTTGTATCTTATTTATTTTTCCTACGGCAAATATGGCCATAGATCTAATCTATGCATGCATGGAGGCGCTAAAAAATAACAGTGTTTAGGTTAAAGTTAACGCCAAGAATATTGGTAACTAAGGAGTAGCATAGGTGATATTGATGGTAACCCTAGTCAAGGGGTTTTGGATCAAGTAAGAGCAATCAAGATTTTCCTCTTCGAACTATGGATAATGTTTAGGGCCAAATTAGAAAAAGTTTCACACTGGATAAAAATGACACTAATCTTGAAGTTGAAATAAATGAGTATCAGAGAGATATAATTTGAATGGTAATGAAATGAGATTTGATGTAATGAATGAAAACAATGAGAATACGCAGTAAAAGAATGATATAGTGCATGAATTACAAGCTCACTCCGAAGCCATGCATGTTGGACCGTTGAATGCTAATAATGTGAAAGGAAAAAATAATAAAGCTAATGAGAACGAAATCAAATAATCAAAAAAGTCCTAAGACCTGGGCCGAAAAGAGTGGCCAAAATTTCAAAAGAAATAATAATAACTCTAAGTTTGGACCCAAGCCAAGTTAAACTCAACAAGTCCAAAGAAAAGAAGCCCATCCTCAACCTGAACATTGATAATGCTACTTCTAGCCACTCAAATTAGTATGTTGACTATGCTTCCAAGAAAAATATGATGAGAATGAGTTCGAAGAATCCAAAAGAGGAGGCTATGGAGCATAAAATTTTAGAAACAATGAGGCATATGACTTGTGAGCAATGGGAGGCATTTGAAGTTGAGAAAGCCATGAGGGACGATGCGAACTCTCAGATTGTGTCTACTAACCCTCTATTCTTAAACCAAAATTCCTTCCCTGATATTGTAGCGATAGAAGCTGATAACAAAGTATAAGGAGGAGGCACCCATCAAAAGAGGCTGCCAGACAAAGCTATGAAGGAAGCATGTTCTTTTTCGAGTGGATGGCAAGGATATATATGACAAGTCTGTTGTGCATGCAAAGACCATGACTAAGGTTTGTTGCTGGTCTCTTGTGACTACCTTTCTTTTATGACTAGTTTTATTATGAATATTATCATTTAGAAGTGTCATGGTGTTGGGAGAATTTGTTCTCGTCTCTTATTAGAGATTTATGTAGAGAATATGATTCCAAATTTATTATTTTTCTTTAGTGGGATCGTGGTTGTAAAATTCTGACAAAATAAAGTTTGATGGTTGCTTCATTGAGGAGGCCAGAGTGTGATCTTTCACCATTAATTTTATAAGTAAGACCAAAAAAAAATATGAGAGAGAAAGCATTGAAGAGTTAGAAATTTCACTTTACTTCCTCAATAAAAAAATAAGAGGATCCATTCCCCTATTCAAGAGATATCAGGTGCCTCTGGAATACTGATTACTGGAAAGTTGTTATTCTTGGTCACCAATCTCAGTTTGTTAATATGAAATTGATTGGGAGAAACTCTCTACCGTGAGTTCTTATTGTGGTGTATCAGAATCCCCAAAAAATTAGTCCTAGAGTCTATCGAATAATCTCAGAAACATCAGTAATAATATAGAGCTTCTTTAGTGTGTAATAGGAAATTTTAATGCTCTCGTACATGATTTTGAAAGAACTGGTGGTTTGAGTCTTAGAGGTCAAGGTGCATGCTCTGAATTTTTAGATTGTGTGTCTGACTGCGGGCTTACAAATTTGGGCTATGTTAGGTGGCCATTTACTTAGCGTAGAGGAAATTTGGTGAAACGACTTGACATGAGCTTATACAATACTAATTGGTAGATAAGATTTTCAAATGTTAAGATTAAACATTTACCCATGCTAAAATCTGATCATTCTCCTCTTTGTCTTTGACTCTCCACTATGCCTCTTCTGAATAAGGGAAGAAGATTATTCAGGTTATTAGTCTCTTGGCTTATTTATCCTGATTTTCATAATGTGGTGACTAATAATTGGAGGATGTCTGATTCTTGGTCTCAATGTATAGCTGATTTTTAAAACTCCCTTAAAACTTGGATTGCTAATGTGTTTGAAAATATCTTCAGAAGAAAAAGCAAAATTTAAAAAAAAAATTTAAGGTATTTCCAATAGCTTAAGTATAACGGTAATTTTTTTTGGAAGAACTCCAAAATAATCTATTAAAAGAATGTGAAGAATTGTTGTCTCAGAATGAGATATTATCACTCCAAAAATCTAACTGTGATTAGATAAAGTATGGTGATCGGAATATAAAATATTTTCATGGCACCACTGTGACAAGAAAAAGGAGGAATAAGGTGGTCTCCTTACTGGACGAAGAAGGAAACTCGGGATCAAATGCTGAGATTTTAGAGGCTATGGCTATCTTTTTTTTTTTTTATAAAGCTCTATCTTTAGAGGTGCCGTTTGTTCTCAAATGGGTGTTTCCAAGGCTTAATTCATTTGACTTAATCATTATTGGAGGTAACATTTATGGACAAGAGGTTAAAGAGTCATTTTTTAGTATGGACAGTCTGAAAACGTCTGGGAGAGATAGTATCCAAGCTATCTTCTACCAGAACAAATAGGACATGGTTGGTGATGATTTGTGTAGATTAGTTGATGACATCTTTGCCAATCCCCATTGAGTTGAAGAGATTAATGAGACTCTGATTACCCTAATTCCAAAAGTGTAACATGTCACTACTCTCAAACAAATGAAGCTTATCAACTTGTGCAATGTATCTTATAAAGTGGTTAATAAGATCTTTACTAAAAAGTTGAGGAGAGTTATGGAAAAACTAGTTAAGCCTACTCAATATAGCTTTTTGCCTAGTAGGCACAGTTACAACGATCTCCTTGATTGGGTCTTCAAGTTGGCTTGGCAATGAAGAGGCCCAAAAAAGATCAAATTTTTTATTTGGTTAGCAGCCAATGAGACTATTTTTACTAATCAGAAAAGGAGAAGAAGACATTTTGTTATTTCTGCTGCTTGTCTGAGATGCAATGATCATGAGGAATGAATTTTATATGTCCTTTGAGATTGTTCTTTTGTGAGATGAGTTTGGCACTGTACTCGACCTCAAGCCATAGTTTGAGACTTCTTTAGAGTTAACCTTTGTGATTAGTTGATCAAATATTTGGCTGGGAATCATAATTGGGCTATGTTGTTTGGAGTAATGATATCATTTCTTTGGTATTATTGGAATTGCTCCATCTTTGACAGGAAAAATATTCATCCAACTGTTGTGTACACTTCAGTGAGAATACATAGCATAGAGATTCTGATGCTTTGAATTGTAATATTCTGCCTATTAGAGTTTTGATAGACTCAACTTGACTAATCAAATGGGACCCTTCCCCCCTCCGAAAAGCATGATAAAGTTGAATGTTGACGGGTCACTCTTCATCCAAGTTAATAGTGCGGCTTGTAGTGGAGTTTTTTGGAACCATTTAAAGAGATACATGATTAGTTTCTCTTGTAATATAGGGAGTCTATTGTTCACGCAGAGTTTTCGAAAAGGCCTCTAAATTGCTATGGCCAATAATTTTCAACACCTTATGGTAGAGTCTGATTCTTGGTTAGCTATTCATATCATCAAAATAGTTGTCTAATTAATCATTCATGCAAGCCGCTTTTGAACGAAGTTGAAAATTTGGTAACAAGGCTATAGAAAGTAGTGTCATGTCTTAAGAGAAGCTAATAATATTTGTTTTCTTGTTTCAGGGTTCTTGATCCCCTACTTTTACCAAAATAAAATAAAATAAATAAATATAAGTATAGAATAAATTTTGAAAATCTTGTTTTCGTAGTTTTTTTTATACTTTTTTTACAATATTTTATATAATATTATTTATACAATATAATACCTTGTTGTTAGTAAACAAAATATGAGATTAACCACTTTTTTTTTCTTGAAGTGTAATATGCACATAAATCGTATTTTTTTTTAGTGAATATTTTTTATGATATTTTTGAGATTTTATTTACAATATCTTACTTCATAAAGGAGACATCAAACAAGAAAATACAAGCATAGTCTTCAAATATAAAAAGTATTAAAAAAAAGTGCCAATTTATAAAAGACATTACAAATTTTAAGTAACTATGGACTATGGCATGGGAATTAAGATTGTGGCCATTTAATTAAAATTAGAATTCAATGTGTTTGAATGCTCATATTTTACAAATAACAACAATATTCTAGTAAAAATCAAAGAAAAAAATTTCTCTCATGAACGCCAATACACAAACCTCTGAACTAGAAAAGAGATCACCAAAAGAAGAGGATTTGGTGACAAGGAGTACTAAAAATGTCAAGATGCACAAGAATATGAAGAAAATCAATGCAGAAGTCACCATGAAAGAATCTCCAAATCAAAATGCGAAAGTAAATATGCAATCACCCAGACAGTAGGAGGAAGCCCTAGAGGATAGCCCAATAGAGCCAGCGATCCGCAAGGTTTTATACCATGATATGGTCATTGATAATGGTTTTCACAAGCTCAATCCCAAAGAAATTGCAGATATGGTCGTTGAGGAATACGTGTTGGAGAATGAGTCCTTTGATGGTAGTCCAAAAACAAAAGCTCCCTTCAATCCAAAGCCGAGCATAGAAGTGTCACTAGAAGAATATGAGAATTGGTGTCATCCATGGAAGAGATCTTTGATTGTCAAACCCCTGAGAAAGAACCTTAATCTCCAGAATATGGATAGGTGGGTAAGCAAAAGATGGGCAAAGAAAGATATGGTCAAAGTTATAGATTTGGAAGAAAATTTCTTCCTTGTCAGATTCTTTAACCAAGAAGATTACTCCCATGCTTTGTTTGAAGGGTCATGGATGATTGCAGATCACTACCTCTTGATTTAGAGATGGAGACCGCTATTTATACCACAGGAAGTAAATATCCAAAAGGTTGTTGTTTGGATTCGGATCCTTAATCTTCCGGCAGAACTCTATAACAAATATTTTCTCTAAAAAGTTGAGAAAGCTCTGGATACCATGCTCAAAGTTGATGAACTCACCTCTATTCATTCTAGAGGCAAGTTTGCACGAATATGTGTGAAAATTGATTTGAATAAAAAATTAATTCCATATATTTTAGCTCTTGGTAAAGACTTCAAGCTTGAATACGAAGGTCTCCACCAGATTTGTTTTAAGTGTGAACGGTATGGCCATAAGGTAGAAAATGGAAAGGAGAAATGGAACAGGAACATAATTTCGGGGTAGAATCCTCAAAGGAGGGAAATCAGGAGATTGATGGGAGTAATCAAGATCCTAAAGACAAAAAAGGTAATAATCTCTTTCCCAAAGAGAAAAATCCGTTTGGTCCCTGGATGTTAGTAAAAAGAAACCAAAGAAGATACAAGCCGAAGATGGAAAATTCTTATATGAAAAAAAGGAAAGATTTTAGTCAAGCAGATTTCAAGTTTTAGAAGGGATTAATTCAGATAATTGCGTAAAGAAAAATCAGAGCAACTATTATGGGAAACAAGAATACTACGCCAATAGCAATAAAGAGACTAAAGAGAAAAAGAAAAAATCCAACCAGCACCCAGATTCTATACCCAGAAATTTGGGCCACCAAAACAAATCAGTAAAAATCTAAGGCTCCCCCCTCACATGTAAAAGGAAGGGCACTAAAATTAGTAAGAAGAAACAGCCCATTCAAAGTCAGCCCAAGCAATCAAACAAAATAGACCTTGTGAATGCTAGTTCACAGGTCACAGATCCTTTAACAAGCAATGCAAGGAGAATTCAAAATGAGAAAAATAAAAATGCTTGGCCCACCTTATTTGTTACTATCTGCAATGCAAAGATGGGAATGCTTAGCCACCTTATTTGTTTCTACCTGCAATGCATCTTGGAGAAACAAAAATGATTTAATTTTTAACAATTCGGGCATCCACAGCTCAAACCTTCCAAGAATAATTTAGAACTTAGCCAAATACTATTATGAGATTCTTCAAAAAACTAACAAAAGCAGAAAAGCCCTTACCTCAACCAAGATTATCGACATTGTTGGTCCTCCTCTGGTGCATTCCGGCTTGTAATAATGCCAATGGGCCTTGGCTTGCATCTCCACTTGCCCGCAAGCTCTCTTTCGAGTTACTAGAGCCCCATAGTACTTGACCCGAATCTGTGTTCATGTTCCTTTCCTGCCTCCACAACCGTCCTTTCCTTTTGTCGTTCCTGGCTTCCCCAGCAATAAACTCTTCTCCCACAAGCCTCCCCACCATTGCCTCTTGTGAGATCTCCTCTGGCGCTAGCTGCTAGCCACAACCCTCCTCCGTTCCATGGTGCAGCCCATCCCCTGCGCCCCTCACACGTTCAGACTCCTCTCTCGCCACATCAAGGATCAGCATCTGCTTACCTTGTCGGGTTAACAATGCGGCCACTTTTCCGTCGTCGATGCAAGCTGCCCGTAGCCATCCTCCCATCTCCCCAGCATCCCAAGCTCTCCTGGACGCAAACATGGATGCGCCGTGATTGAAGAGCCATCCACCAGGCGTTGCTTCTCATTTTGGGTTAGGGTGAAATCCAGGTCAGACTCTACCCAGTTGAGAACCCCGTTAGAAGCCCTAGTCTGAATGGCCCACTCCTCCCCCCTAGCGCCATTTTCCTTACTCACGTTAATGGGCCTGGTACCTCCCAGCCCATAACCGTTTCTTGCAACACTGCCACCTGGTCCCAATCAACCTCCTGTCGTTCGTCGGGCTTGTTCAATACACGACCGTGTTCTTCGTGTTGCATCTCTCCTCCAACTACCATATACCTGTCTCCTGTCTCATGCTTACTTTTCTGAAAGCATTCCTCCTGATATACCTTTCCCCCGACTTATCTTACAAAGACGTCAAATCCACTTGCACCTATTGTAACGTGTATCCACTCATTAATCATATCAAAGACACATATATCAATCAGCACTCGGCCCACACTGAATGAATTACAAGATTCCGTCAGTTTATCGCACTCCATCACCTCGCCTCATTGCTCCCCAATTCTGCGAAAAATGTCTCCTCACCATGCATGTAATGGAATTCCATAACAATCCAGCCAAACTCTTCTAGACTTGCTTATCTCCGTCTCGTCCCATCTCCATACCATATAAAACATCTTCAATAACTTCCTGGTGATAACCTTCTTTTCTCAGACCCTTGTATTCTAGATCACAGCTCCCTTTCTATATTTCGCTTCTCCAACAAACCGTCTTTTGCCTCTTAATACCATATTGTTCATATCTGCAACAGCTTTCAAAGCTCTTCCTTTCGTAGTATACCGCACAAATGCAAACAGATAGATATGTCCATTTTTATTCTTCCACCCCAGATATATGTTGATGATTCTGCCTGTCCATTTAAACATATTAAAGAGTTCTCTTTTGAATATATTGTCCGACAAATTGTCGATGAAGACAGAAAAAGAATCAAGCTCCAATCGTTGATACTCTTCTTTGTTCTAAACTCTAGGAGGATCTTTATCATGTTTATTCTGTTTAGTACTTTCCCACTATGTTTCCCCACCTCACACACACACACTCTCTCTCTCTCTCTCTCTCTCTCGCTCTCATTTAGGGGTGTCAAAAATCCCCAGGAGGCCAGGATCCCCGCAGGGACCGCCCCGAATGGGTCCCCAATGGTGGGAAATTTTCTCCGTGGGGATGGAGATGGGGAGCAAAATTCCCCCGAGACAGGCGTGGGGACCCGAGCGGGGTTCCCCGCCCCATCCCCGATAATTCTCCGAATATTTGAAGTTTCTTAAATAACCTTGCTTTATTTCTAACATAGGGGTTTTTTAGTAATTTCACCAATTAAAAAAACCCTAACCCTATTATTCAGTCTTCCCTACTCACTGTGTTGTTTGCTGCGCCATCTACTCTCTATTCCCAGTCTCAACTCTCTTCCATCTCCACTTTGTTCAAACTCCAAAACTCCCACAACACCATACGTTGTTCTCTCCCACAGCCCCAACTCTCTCAAGTTTCCACTTGATGTTAAAGACTATATCTTATTGTTTTTTTAGAATAGAAATTGTATTTTAAGATTTTATTTTATGGACTATAATTTACTATGTTGTATTTGTGGACTTATAATCTTGGATAAGATATGTTTGTGTGTTTGTAATAGTATTTTCTAGTTTGTTTTTTTATTTTTTTATTTTTTGATATTTTTTACTATAATTTTCATATGAATGTTAAACATAAGGGGATGGGGAATGGGCCCCACGGGGAATACGGGGAACGCGGGGAATGGGGATGGGGACAATTATCCCCCCACGGCGGGGATCGGGACGGGGATGGGAATTAATTCTGGGGGCGGGGACGGAGAGCAGAGAGGCATCCCCCGCCCCCGCCCCGCCCCGCCCCGCCCCGCCCCATTGACATCCCTACTCTCATTATCTGAGTTTATAAGGTACAGATTTATTTGTACAGATATTTTTTTAATTTTAATTTTTAACTAATATTTAATCAAATTTATTCTTATTTTTTTCTTTCCCTGATTTTCTTTCTTTTTCTATTACTCTGGAAAAAATATTTAATTTTTTTATTTAATTAGTGATTAACTGAGAAAAAAATTCCCTAAATCCCTAATTAGACGTATAATTAAAGAGTATCCCTTTTTAGAATGCTTGCAAATCTAGAATTCATTATGGTAATATGATATCATTCTCATCCCTTATTTTGTTTTTTTATTTCAATATATCAATATGTCGCTTTTAAAAAAAGAGATAGCTTGAATTATGTGATCTAAGAAATTGAAATGTGAGATTCAGAAGTGGATGAATCAGATATTCAAATGGAATGACATGGATTCTTCAATGTTTGGTTTCGATGCAAATGAAGAAAAAGTGAGAAAAAGACAGAAAATGAAATATGGCGCTTTTGCAAGTTGGCACTTTGCTGGGAAATTGCAACACCGTTTCAGCAATTTCAGGAGGACCATATAGCAAGATATATATCATATATGCATACGTAATATTATGGAAGGGAAAATGTCATAAAAAATATTATAAAGAAAAAGATTTTAAAATCAAGGAGGGGAACTTATAAAAAAATGAAAGGAAATTTTTTTTTTTTCATATATGAACTCACCGTTCACTATTTATGCATTTTATCATTAAAAGAAGTATAATACTATGAATAACAGCTAATTTCGACTAACACTATAATAGATTGTCAAATAAATTCAATATAAAATTCATTAAAAATAAACTTTTGTTGAGTTTGAATTTAGAATTTTTTTAATTAAATTTTTTATATTTTAATTTTTAACCGTTTTAGATATTTTTTTTATTATGAATATTGACGGTAATATTAGTTGTGCAATATTGACTTCTAAGACTTTTTCTTAAAACAAATATATCTAACATGCTAAGTTATAAAATATTACCAAAGTGTCGCAAGTTCTTTATTTTTTGGTATATCCTTTTTTTTTATGGTTTTCCAATGATTTTGGACTAATGAGTAATTCAACAAATCTTTTGCAATCAACTCATTTTGGAATGCTTTTAAAATTTATGATTCTCAAAGGATATACTAGCAAATAAAAAACTTGAGTCACGTAGAAAGGGTATTCTGAAACCTCTCATTTACTGGGTTGGGTATCAAAATCACCAACTTGAAAATGGTAAATATTGTAACCCTTTTGGTTTTTAATATATTTTTACTTATTAAATATTATTTCTTTAATAGTTTAATGTGGTAATTTTTTTATTCGATTTTGTTGATTGAACATCAAATGAAAATATTAAAAATGAAAAGGTAGAAATGATGTTAATGGTGTGTATAGAATACTAGAATAGTCTACCACTACTTAGGTATAACATTATTATATTTGTAAATAAAACTATTTTGCTGAGCAAAATAATACTGAATTCAATGCAAATGAATTTAAGTTAAATGTGACAATGTTTGTGATCTTCCCCATTTGTGATATTTCTTTTTCTTGAAACTTGATTAAAATTACATACGTCAAAACCTTTGGATTTTGGGATAGAACCAAACATTGTGCTTAACTATTTGGATGATTTTCGTTCTTCAAACATAATTAAAATTATTCTACACGCTAAGGATAAACATGCACAAATAAAATATTTGGGATAATTTAGTCCCAGTGTTTGGAATGTAATGTATGATTAATATTCCTAAACTCTTTTTACATCGGCTTTAGTTTAGGTCACGCTCTACCAATATTGAATTGCAACCACCAAATATTAAGCTGTTATTGCTACATAGAATGATAAATATCTATTTGAGTATCTAAAATTTTCTCTTTGTAACAAACAAGTTCAACACAATGAAATAGAGTGTTGGTAGAATAAAGTCACAAAATCAATATCTAAAGTAAAAATTAAAAACTATTTCAACAACATAAAAAATTTATACAACTCTACATTCTATAATTGATCATGACATGTGAAAAACTTTTTTTATATTTGCTTTTTTATTTTAAAAGATTCGCCTATTTCTTTTTAGTTAGATATTTTAAATAACTACAAAGAAGCATACGAGACACTTGTTATGCTCCTCTGTTCTATTAACGACACTTGTCTAATTTTCAAAGAGAGATTCTACTATGCTAAAGGGTGCTCCTCTCTTTAGATGTTGAAGCTACGTGTTAAAATTGAAAGAATAACACGTGGAAGAGTGAAGAGTTGAAGGAATTATTGGAGTGTCAGGATATCACAAATTAAGTTGAGTGTGGGTCTCAAAATTTCATAATTTGTCTTTTATTATTGTTATAATTGGGACTTAATTATTTCAGTAATAAAGTAATTAATTCAATTTTTTAAATTCATTATTTTAATTATTTGTAATTCAATTTCGTTTAATATAGAAAAGAAAAGAGAGTCATCGAAAAAAAAAGAAAAGAGAATATAAACCGAAATATAACTCAAGAAAACCTAATCTGAAGAGAGGAGCCAAACAAAGAACATCGTCTTTCACAAAAAAAATCCTAACCTCCATCGTTGCTTTCTTCTTCAGGCTGTCACCCGCGGTCGTCTTACCGCCATCATCGAATCTGGTCTAGCCATCTTCATCCACTGCCAGGTCGTGTCTGTCGTCACATCGCGTTGCGTTGCTTGTTTTTCGAGGCTGTCGGTGCTTCCACTCCCCTCACCTAGGACTTCGTATGTGGCCCCCAGCCATCACGGTCTGCAGTGTCGCCGCCGCGCACGTCGCAATGCCCCGTCGCCGTCGCAATGCGTGTGATCGCCACCCATTCCCATGAGTTTGAGCTTCGGCGTTTGTTTTGAGCAAAGTTATCCCTCTGTCTCGGTGTGCTTCCGGTGCTCTTCTCCGTCTTGGTCGCTTAATTTGGTTGAGCTTCAGGACTCAAGTCCTCCTTGTATCTTCGCCATGATTTGGCCTCTGTTTTAGCCGATCTTCCATCGCGGTATTGTTGTGCTTCCGTCGCCATTCATCCCTCATAGGAGCGCCCTCTTCGTTGAATGTTTCAGGATTTGATCTCCAGAAGAAATTTGTTCGAGTCTCATAATTTAGTGAAGTGATTTCTTTTTTATGTTCTTGTTCTTTTCTGTATTATTTAAGTTTCTGTCAAGTTATTATTGTTGTTGTTCCTTGGATTTAGTTGTTTTAAATGTTGTTATGGTAATGTTCTGAGTTCATGTTATTGTTATTGTTAATTTGGTAATTTGTAGAGTTTTTGTTGAGGTGTTGTTCTTCAATTGTGTGAGTGTTAGGTTGCTGTATTTCTGCAAAATCGTTAATTTAAATAATTATTTTGATCTTAGTTCATATGTTTGATCCTGATGATCGTGTAATTTTTTTTTGAGAGAGGGTCTCTTAGTTCCTCTCTTTTTAGATTAGGTTTTTTCCTGAGTTTTATTTTTCCTTTTTTTTAAATTAAAAGAAATTGAATTACAAATAATTAAGATAATAAATAAAAATTTTGAATCAATCACTTTATTATTGGAATAATTAAGTTCTAATTATAACAATAATAAAAGACAAATTCTGAAGTTTTAGGATCCACACTCAGCTTAGTCTGTGACATCTTAATACTTCAATAATTTATTCAACTCCTCACTCTTCCAGGTGTTACTCTTTCAACCTTAATACGTAGCTTCAGCACCTATAAAAGAGAGGAGCACCATTCACCCTTCAGCACAGTAGAATTTCCCATTTTTAAAATGTTCTTCCAGCAAGTCTGGAACAAACCATAACCTCCCAAAATTAGATAGTCATGCACACCATATCTATCAAGTAAACTCACAATTAAAAAATAAGTGGTGAATATATTTAACATTTTTTTACACAAAATACATATATTATTATCCTGACTTATGATTCTCAACCAGTACAATCATTTTTTAGTATTCACTCTTCCTATCAAAATAAACAAAATAAATAACTTCACTCATGGTGGTACTAAACATTTCCATAAAATTCTTATGAAACTATAACTGGTGATATCTTTTAAAAGTGTTTTTAACTGCACTACCTACACAAAAAAATTAATAAAAAAATATTTTTTTGTCAAACTTCCACATAATTTTATCCTACTTATCATTTACTAGCTTTATAAATTTTAAAATCTCATACAATTAATCTATTAATTTCAACTTCTATTAGTATAAATTTCGTCTTTACTAAAAGTTTTAAATTCATTCTAATTCATAATCTCTTATGACAAATTTTTTTATTTAAAATAAAAAGAGTCTCGAAAAACTATAAAATTATATCAACATAAAAACTAATATAAAAACTAATTAAGAAGTAGAAGTATTATGTTTGAATTTATTCCTAAGGAATGAGACTGCTTAACATAAAATTTGCACTGCATGTGGCTCATCTTTAATCACTTAATATTTTATTTTATTGGTACATGAGGAAAGGAGAGAACCAAATAATAAAATAAATCAAAGAAGAATATCATTTAGTAATTATTTATGGTGTTAGTTTGAAACTCAATTAATATTCTTCAAAACAATAGCCTTTTGGGTTATTTTATACCTTACCAACGCTGGCACCCGTGATAGGTTTTGGATAATATATAGTTTTAGAACTATAATTGAAAGGTTTTTACAGTGACTCGTTTTATATCTATGTTAGAATATAATAGTTTTAAATTCTCAATAAACTCTCTTGTGAAGGAGAACACAGGTTTGAAATATTGGAAAACGAAAAACTCTTGCTCAGCCATTTTTAATATTTTGTCATTATTTAATCCGTATAAATATTAAATTATTTTTAATAAATAAATTTTATTAATTTATATGTATAAATTTAAAAGAATATAAATATAAATTATATTAATTTATATATATAATTTAAATAATTATAAATTAAATTATATATTTTTTGTTTAAAAAATATTTATAAATATAAATTATTACTGATTAAATACTAATAAAAATAATAATATTTACTACGGATATAGCATTATGTTCAAAAAATATAATATTTAAGATAAAGGCGGCAAACAAACGTCAACATTAGCTGAACGTTTAACATACATACTTGCCATTATAAAACAAATATATTTGTAATTTATATTATTGAAAATATTAAGATAATTTCTAATTTTTTGTAGCATGAAACAAATAAGTTTTTTATGATAGTCAATAGTATTCCTAAAAATATAATTCCTTAATTGAAATATATTTTAACTTTAAAACTAATGCCACTAGATCTTTAAAAAAGGAGAAAATGTTGGGGGTGTTTAAAAGATCATCATTTGTTAGAAACTATTTTAAGAAAAAAATCCCTTTAATCAGAAATGAGTTTAATTTGGCTTCTTTGTTTAATAAAAGATTCTCATAAATTTATGATTAAAGATTTTTTTATATTATTATCATAAGATAGGAACAGATGAATAATCAATAATAGTCTATCATTTATATTTTTTCTAATCGTAAAATAAGAAAAAAGATAAATAGGTGTCATTTTTATACTTTGCTTCATAATTATTGTCGTTTCAGAAATATTTTATAAATTTCATATATTTGTTCTTTTCATTTCTCAATGTAATATTTATTAAAAGTTTTCTACTTTATTACTCCACAATAATAATATATACTACGCATGCACTTATACTTACATGGTACCTTTAATTGTTATTTTCTATTTTATGTGAGCATTTATATTTTTCATCTGTGTCTATATATATCATGATAATTAAAAAAGTTTTTACAAAACAAAATACGAATCTTAAATTATATATATATATATATATATAAATAAAATTTTAAGAATTTATACGAATAATAATTTAAAATATATTCTAAAAACATATATTAACTAAATCATATAAGTATTAGAAGGCTTATGAGTTTGAAGGATGTATTATATATTCATATTCTTCCCCCAAAAGTAGTCTTTTGTTAGTGGGTATCATTGACCACTATATATATATATATATATATATATATATATATATATATATATATATATATATATATATATATATTTCCGTTGATTTAACTTACCACACTTCATTTTAATTAGCTTTAATAAATTTGGATCCAATAAGTCATCGCCATGCTATAAATAGTTCTTCTGACCATTAACTTAATTAAGTTTTAGATTTTTGAAGTTGAAACTTTTGTAGTATTTCTGTGACCAAACAATAATTTTGGCATCCTACATTTTTTTAATTCTAATTTATGTGTGTTTATAGTACTATATTTAAATGTAATAATTGCAATGGGTATATATTCTTTTGAAATTTTGATGCTGATCCAAATGAATGCTGATTATTTTTGGACCTCGAAGTCATTGGAATTACATAATTAAATTGATGAAGTAATAAATTTGGGAAGTCAATTAATTACGATTATTTGATAACAAGCTTCCACTTGATGACATGGCAATTGACCCAGACAGGGCTATCATATGAAATTATCTATTTTTGTCAGACAATGTTTTTCCTCAATGTATTAATTAAAAGATTTAACCAACTTATGTTTTAAGAATATATTTTAAAAAATATAATAATAATTTTTTAAATATTTTTTATGTATTTAATACATTAAAAATATAAAAATATTTTTTATGATAAATTTAATGTTGGATTTTTTCTTTTTTTTGTGAGGTTCAAGAAGCTTAATTTTTTTGGGTATATTCTTGCATCTTAGTGTCACAATTCTAGTTCAGTTTTTTGAGGTCTTTTGAGACAGAGAGTAACCACCAAAAGAGAGAAAGAAAGGAAAAAAATAGAATTTTCGTTTTTGTCAAAAGCAGTAAATTTTAAATAGCGGTTTTTCAGTTGTTCACCGTTGGATCGACTTGAAATTTAAACTGCATGTTCCTATCATCTTGTTCTTCATTCTGGTTGGTGGAGATGTTGATTGAAGGTTTGCAGTAAGGGAAATTGGCTTCGCAAGAGAGAAATTAGGTTTTTCGTTTTTACACAGAGCAGCAATCTTAGAACGGCAGTTTCTCATTATTTCACCGTTGGATCGATGTGAAATTTGAAATGTAGATTCTTCACATCTTGTGCTTCATTCTGGACGGTGGAGATTTTAATTGAAGGTCTGTAGAGAGAGAAATTGGCTTCGACAGCAGCTCTATTTTTTGGGTATATTTCATCTTCTTGCTTCTCATTTGTAAGCTTTAGTGCTTTGATACTTTGACTGGTTATATGCACATTTTTGTGCTTTGTTTGAAACTCTCTTGTACCTCATTTGATTATAGTGGAGCTATTTCATTGGTATGGACAATCCGTGATTTTTACCTCTCACATTGAAGGAGTTTTTTACGTTAAAATCTTGGTGTGTTCTTGTTATTGCTTTACTTGCTATATTTGCTTGTTATAATTGCTGCCGTATTGTATTGTAAGTGCTTCCATATTGTTCTTGTGTTAGACATTTATGTCGTTTCTGTTTCTAGACTCTTTCATTTAATCCATATACTTAAGACATAAGTTAGTAAAATCCTTAATTAAATATTTTTAAAGTTGAAAAGAGTTTCATTTTTTAATTAGTTTCTTAGGTTGGGTTATCATATCCTAACTCTTCAATAATAATTGGTGTCTTCCGACAAGGTCTTAGCCTAATAATTTTGATTGAACTAACCTCCTAAATTTCAACACTAAACTACCCCCAATTATTAGTGTAATAATCTCTCTCTATATATTGCTATGCTTTGAGGTTTAATTAAACCCTATACCATAAAGAGAACACTAGAACAAACTGAATTTCCAGCACAAAACTTACAAGTATTGTAATAACCGAATAATAATAATAATAATAATAATAATAATAATAATAATAATAATAATAAATAAATAAATAAATAAATAAATAAATGAGATAGTACTTTTTGATATTTCTATCTTCTCTTAATCTTAACCACATACTCTTACCTACTTAAAAACTCACGCACACAGCCACACTTCAAGAAAGAGAGTGAGAGAGAGAGAGCGCTTGTGGAGCAGGAAATAAAACGAAAATGGTGAGAGTGAGAAAAAAGAGACTAAGCAAAGAAGAGAGAAGCTAGAAGAGAGAGAGAAGTCACTGGTGAGGATAGGGATGGGAAGAAATCTTTGTGGGGGTGGAAATATTCTCCGTCTTTATTTTCAGTCACCATTTGCGTCTTGTCTCTGCGTCGAATAACGGAGATTTCGTATCCGCTGAAAATTTGGGTTTACGTAGATATCTGTGGATTTTTGTAAAAAATAATAAAAAACGAAAAAATTAAAAAAATAAAGATAATTTTTAATTGTCATTACAAATATAATTTTTATAGTGTTCAACGACTTAAATAGCAATAACCAACAAACATTCGATTCCAAACATATTTATAAACAACCAAATATAATTCATCATATTGTAAAAACATAATTCTCAATCCTTCTTTCATCTTGTAATGGTAGTGATGGTAGACTTCAATTTACTTAAATCTTACATTGAAAAGAAAGTAATTTAAAATTAAAATCATATAATAACTCAACAATAAGTCAATAATATAAAAAAATAGTGCATTGTATATAATTTAGTAGTTTACTTACATCGATATCTATTTTAATATTATAAATTGTTTAGCACTTAAATCCTATGTGAGTTGTGGTGTCAAGTTCATTCCAAAACCAATTTTGATTATACATTAAAGCCTCTAATGTATCTGGGCACAACCTACTACGATGTGGTATAACAAATTGACTACCCATACTAAATGAAAACTCAGAGGCAACTGTAGAGATAGGAATCGCAAAAAAATTTCTAACAATAGCTTGCAAAGTAGAAATTTTTGCACCAATTTAAGATATCAATATCATGTTCAGTTTATGGCTATGGTCTCTTTTTAAGATAATAATCCAACTCGCTCTTTATATCAATAAATGTGGATTCCTCACTTACATGCACAGCAAAGTCAGCTTGCCAAGATTCATGACTAAACTTTCTCCCCTTTGAACTTGAAGAAATTGATGGTGGTGGCGGCATTTCTAATTGAGCAGCTTGGTCTCTCTCTCTCTCTCTTCCCTTTATTGCATACTCTAAAACTAAATCTTGCAATACCCTTTTTATTTGACCAATTATAACATATACCTCTGTCTCACCATATATTTTACAGAAAAAGAAATTTAATGAATACATCTTGTATATAGGATCCAAAAGAGTTCCAATAGCCATAACTGTGTTAATCACATCTCAATATTTTTTAAACTTAGCTATCATGCTAGTAGCCATCATTTCAATTACTCATTTCCACAATTTCGCCACTCCATCAAAGCCAACTTTGTAAGACCCAAAACCTTTGAAAAGTATTTTTATGAGTAAGTCTCAAATCATATAGTTATTTATAGCCTTAATTTCAGAAATTATTTTATTAAAGATAATTAAGGCAAGTTTTGATTTATTGAATTTGAGATGAGTTATGATTATTATCCAATTTTATAATTTTTGGATTATTCTCTATATTTGAATTATAAAGTTGATAGTTATGAAATAAAAAGGATTTTTATATGATTTGGACTAAATGAATTATATTTTAAGATATTAATACTACTATTTTGGAAAATGAAGAAATTAAGTATATTATTTCTAATTATTTGATTTGGGCATTTTATTGAAAATAATTTGTAAAAATTGATGAGCAAATAAGATTTTCTATATACAATTAGTGTTGGATTTAAAATTGGGTTTCAATTACTATATTATCCCCAATTTTATGCGAAATTACTATATTGCCCCTTACCCTAATTCAGCATACCCTTCCCTCTATTCTCTCTTCATGCTGCGCAGCCTCAAACCCTCTTCTTCACTGTCTTTGCTGCGCAGCCCTACCTTAACTAAGCACACACACATGGCTCTTTGAACCAGAGGGAAAAGAAGAACGGGAATCAGGAAGGGGGAAATCAGAAAACACAACACACACACCCAGGAAGCATTGTTGGTCGCGGAGAGGGGGAAGGGAAGGGAAGAGGTCGCGCCGGTGTACTGGGTTGCACCACCACCATGTCGCCATCTGACCGAAGAGGAAGAGAGGGAGGAGGACTTGCCGCCGTCGAGCTCGCGAAACAGGGAGAGGTGGACTCGCACCGCCGCCACCGCGCCTTGTTGTCGCGACCCAACCACGTCGCCGCCGACCCATGACGCTGCCTCCAGGACCGCGCGAAGGGCAGAGGGGGAGAGGGAAAGTTCCCGTCGGAGGAGAGAGGGAGCGCGACCCACCGCGCGGAGCTGCGCCGCCGTGCATCTCCGCTGCCGTCACTGACTGGCTAGGCCGCTTGCCATGGTCGCCGCCGTGGGTTTTGGTGCTGGTATCGCCGAACCAGGCAGAGGAAGAGGGAGGCCGCGCGTCCCGTTGTGCGCGTCACTACCCAAGGACCGCCGCTGATCCGAGTTGCGCGAAGCTAACGCCGCCGTTCCTGCCGCCTACTTCCACCTCTACTGATCTGCTGCTCCGCGGTGCTTGGCTGGTGCTTCTGATATTGTCGCCGGAGTTCTGAGGCCACCGGAACCACCGCCAGAGCTTCTGGCTACTTCTGCCGTTGCCGGAAAAGTTGGCCGGTAAGGGTTTTGAATTCGGATTTTCGTTCGTTTAAGATTCCGGAAGCCTTACCGTTTCTGTATGTGGGTTTCAGTCTTCATCGCCAGAGTTCGGTCGCCGCTGCCGCTTGAGGTGGCTGCCGGATTGCCGCCAAGCCGGTTCGGTGATCGCCTCTGTTCCGGTTCAGCCATTCCTTCTTCGTTCGGTAAGCGTTTTTGATTTGAAGGCTCTCTGGTTACTATTCTGTTATCATACGCTGAGGTCTTGCGGCGTTAATCGCTATAAGATTGAGTCCTGATTATTGTATGTTGCGATTAGTGTCGCTATGGTTATTGCGGATGTGGCTTGAAGCTGAGATTGCGGTTGTTGATGATTTCGGGTTGAGGCGAAAAAGGACTCTGTGACGTGTTTGAGTTATGGAAATTGCGTTTTGAGGTAGGGGCGCTTTCCAAAATTATGTTTTATGTATTGGAATTATTACATATGGATACTGATGTGAGATATTGTGTATTTAGTGATTGTATCTGCCTTATGTATTATTTGATTGACTCGAATGATTATGGATGTTGATTGGGCTGAATTGTTGTGCGGCTTTGTGAAATGTAATGTTTGAAGTTGATTCTTTAAAGATTTGAAATCTGAGTTTAATCCGTTGAGGATTGATTTGATTTGAGCAAATTACTTTGATGATTTGAAAAGTCGAATGTACCTTTGAATTTAGCCTGGTTCATTTTAATTGATTTGGTTTTGGACAAGTGATTTGTTATTGAACTGTTTCTTTAAAGCTTTGGAAATGAGTTATATCGATTGATATTGAGTTGATTTTGAAATGGTATCTTTGAGATACGCCATTGAGGCGATTGTTGGATTTAGCTTGCTTTAAATTGATTTCTGGTTTTGAGCTGTTGAAAAGGAATGAGGGATGGTTTAGTTGGGACCCGAACCGGGTGGCAAAAGTCCAAGTTTTAGGGGAGGTGCTGGCGAAATTTCTACAAAATCCTAGTCTTATTTGAAAAGTTATTTAAAAAGGGTTGGATTTGAGAAATTGTATTATTTGATTTATTAAGAGAATATTTATGTTTTCAAGCTTAACTTATTTAATGAACTTTATGCGTTGAGTTCGGCTTATTTAGAAATGAACTATTTTTACCATTTGAATCACTGAAGGAAAGAAGGATGTTTTAATATTGATTTCAATATAAAAAGGGGTTTTAGTGATTTTTAAAGGAACCTAGACTTTTGATTGAGTAATCAAGTTTGAGGCATTTTGGAAGAGTTGGAAAAAATGGGTTCCAAAAAGAAACCTGAAAATGGTTTGATTCAAATGAACCGGTTCCGTTTCAAATGAGTTGATTTTTGGACCGGGTTGGAACTTGTGATTTTGTATGCTCGGTCTTATAATAAATTCAGTTTTATTTACTTGAACCGAGGATTTATGATTTTAAGAGTTTCAATGAATTTTAAGGAATTTATATAAGTTGACCTTCCCTAAAGACTTGGGACTCTGCCGAGAAACTCTTGTTATAAAATCTCATTGTTGGATGGGTGATTTTGAATGCTTTGAAATAAATCCTTAACTTGTCATGGTTTTGGAAGTTTTGGAAAGAGAATGCCAAGAGTGGCTCTGTTTTAAAAAGGGAACTCACTTTGAGTAAATTTGGCTTATGAGCCTGAGATGATTTGAGAAAATGAGATCCTTTAAAGCCAAGGCTGAAAAGAGTTGAAATTTGATTTCAAAGTGAGTTATGGCTTAAATGCCAGTTTTATGAATTTGATGATGTTGAATGATGGAAGTACTGTTTTTGTTATGGGCCAGAATGGCTGTGTATGATTATGAATATTGGCTGGTTCTGGATTGAACCGTGAGCCGGGATGGCTGTGTATGATATTGATTTATGGCTGATTGCCGAACGAGTTATAAGCCGTATGGCTGGCTATGAATTATGAATTTAAGCCGAAGGGCTGTATTTATTGATAAATTGGTTGGTTCTGAATTGAACCGTGAGCCGGATGGCTGAGATGGATGGTGATCCATGATTGAATATAAATGCATGTATGCAATTGAATGATTTGTGAATTTAAGCCGAATGGCTGAGATGAAAGTTGTAAGCGAGTATGCTTGTGTTTTCTCTCTGTTGTAAGGGTGACAGGGCACCGATACCCTCTAATGGCGACAGGGCGCAGATACCCTCTAATGGCGACAGGGCGCAGATACCCTCTAATGGCGATAGGGCGCAAATACCCTCTAATGATAATAATGCGCAACAGAGAGACTGTGTCCGGGTTAGCTACCGGACACGTCGGGTTGGCTTGGTAACCGACAGATGATATCATCAGCCACTAGGGACAGGCATGCATCATATGCATCTATGTGACATTGTTTGGGTGTGCATATTGTACTTGTTTTGCCTATGTGATTAATTGCTAATTGTTCTACTTGCAATAACTGTTTGTTTGTGCTTGCATCTTCCTATCTGTGTTTGCAACTGGAACTCTGTTGGATTGTGGTGATTTGGTTGAAGGTTGGATTGTTTGGGCCTAGGGCCGTGGTTGGATTGTTTGGGCCTAGGGCCGTGGTTGGATTGAGATGGACCGATGGTTGATTTCGGTTTTTGTGGTTCTGGTTTGGAATAAGATATGAAAGGTTATTTTGGTTCAGTATAGATAAACCTTTTTGAAATGCTTTGATGTTTTGAGAATTGAACGGTTCCTCTTTCAGAAAAGATTTCTGACTTTACGTTTATCGTAAACTGTTGTTTTTGAAAAGAGGCATAAGATGGTTAATAATCACTGGTACGGTTTATCTTCATGTATCCTATTACAGTAATTCCTAAAAACCCTCTACTGAGAACCCTTTCGAGGATGATGTTCTCACCCCTTACATTTTTCCCCTTTCAGGATATGGGCGCAGAAGTTACGAAGAATTTATTTAGTTATTGTTGTGATGTTCTGTATTGATTTAGCTTATTAATTATTGTACCCTCGCCTTTATCTTGATATATTCTATAAGAGGGATAGGAATTGTATTGGCTAATGTCTGTAACATTATTTGTATATGTATGTATATATATGGATGTACTCTTCATGAGTTTTGTAAGTTGTATGGTTTCCTTGGATGTACGTTATCGAACGAAAGTATTTTTGGGAACGGTATTTGTGGTAAAAAGATTTAAACAGGCTCATATTTTAATAATAAATAGTATAAGAGTCGTCGTAAAGCCCGAGCTATCAGAGTCGCGCAGCCGGAAGCGTGAGCTTTGGTAGTTAGGGTGTTACAAACTTAATCACACAAACTTTAAGAAAATAAAGATTTGATGTAGGATAAATTATTTCAGAAAATAATTCAGTCACATAAAAAGATATCCTCAATCTTAAAAAAATTTCATCCGCCATATTCCAATCCTTATCACTAGGTAAAAATTTATATTGACTCTCACGCAAGGACAATTTTTTAAATGCATCTCTACACATAATTGTAATTTCAAACATCAAAAAAGTTGAATTCTACCTAATTTTACAATCAAGACAAAGATTTTTTGTTTAGGATATTTTAAGTTGAACACATGTTTTCTTAAATTTTTTTTTTCTTAGGTGTCACAGTCCAATAATGGATACTATCCCTCCCCTTTTCTCTAGCATGTGAACTAAGTTGTAACCCATCCTTGACAATCAAATTTAATATATGCGCACAACATCGCATGTGAAACAATCTATCATCCAAATTAAAGTTTTTATGTGATATTTTAGTCAAAATGTTCTCAATCACAACGCTATTAGTACTGCAATTATCAATAATCAAAATGGATACCTTTCTATTAAGATTTCAATCCATCAAACAATTCACAAGAATCTCTGAAAGTACCTTAACCGTATGGGGAGCCAACACATATATAAACCTATAATGACAATTTAGTATAAAAAGAATATTAGAAGCATTTCAATTAAAACATTTCACAAATCGCAATAACAAAATTAAATATTTAATATTATTATTTCACAAGATGGCTTTACAATTTTCAAAAATCATCAATATAATAGGCCATAATAGCCATGTAACATTTGTTTTGGTTGCTTGTTGTCCACGTATCAATCGTAATTGTAACTCGACTTTTATTCCTCTCAAGAACATTCATTGTCTCCAATCTCTCATCATTGTAGAGCTTCAAGAGGTCACTTTTTAAAGTGTTGCAAGTAGTCACTTTAAAGAGAGGTTGCAAAAGATTGCAAAATCGTCTAAAGCCAATGTGGTCCACAATAGATAGCGGATACTCGTGAAGACAAACCATAATAGATAACTCTTTCTTTGCATTTTCTTAGTCAAATGTATATGCACCAAGCACATACAACTATTTCTCCACTAGTTGTTGGAGTTATTTTCATCATACATTGTCTTATATCTCTAGTGTTGAAAAACATGCACATTTTGAAGTAATCACGTAAGTGCGAAATTTTTTATTTTGGGTCACCAAGTAGCTTTGATTTGCAATAATTGCATTCAACCTTTAATTTTTTCCTTAATTTCCACAATCTTGAAGTGATTTCACACTTCATAGGTTAACTTCCTCTTTCGAACACCATTTTATAGAGTTCGTTGTTTCTTCATTGGTAGTTGTTGTACGGTTGGGAGTTCTTGAGGTTGAGATTGAGGAGCCTCTTGAGTAGTTTGAACATTAGTGGCTATAGATTTTTCTGATGGAGTACTTTTTTCAAGAGTATTACTCAATGTATCAGAAGAAGACATTCTATAAAATTACAGAATAATAAAACTATAATCACATACACACAACAATCCACAATAAATTACATAAATCAAATTACAGAGAACAATACACAGAATAATTCACAGAAAATAAAAAATTTAAATCACATACATCACAAAAACAAATAAATTACAAAAATCACAAAGAAATATAAATTAACAAATATAAATCATAATTATAATCAGAATAAAAAATTATAACATAAGCACATAAATTACATAAATCATAGAATTCACAGAGAATCACATAAATCATAGAAATCAAAATAAAAAATATAAATTATAATTAACCTAACTCACAGAAATTATAACAAATGCTTCAAAATCAAAGTAAATAAAAAAAAATTAGAGTTGACTTACCTAACGGCCTGTGGAGTGAAGACCAGCGAAAACGCAAAGACCTGCGAAGACGTGACGACGAGAAGATGTTCCACACTCCAACGCAAAGACGGCAAACATTGAAAGACGACGCACTCCCCGCTGCAGTGAGCGGTGATGCCGTGACGATGGCCTTGAGAGTCCGTGAGAGGTGGCAGTGAGGAGGTGGGAGGTGGCGGTGAGGGACTGAGGGGGTGGAAGGTGGTAGTGGCGATCGGTAGTGGTGAATGGTGAGAGTGTTGGGCCGTGCGTTTGTGAGAAGCCGAGAGAAGAGGGTTTAAATGACTGAATTTTGAATTTTGAGAGTGACGGCTAAGGATTTCTCAAAATCTCACAATCTCTCTCTCACACACACAGGGGTATTTTAGTCTTTTTATTTATATGGGGTTTAAACGGGTCTCCATGGGGTGGAAACCTCTACCCCTACCTCCGCTTCCGTTCTATTTATTATACGGGGCTCTGTCCCCGCAGGTACAAAATTGTCTTCGTATCCGCCTCTGACAGGTAAATTCCCGCAGGTACCTGCCTTGTCGGGGTTTTTGCCATCCCTAGACGAGGAGAAGAAGGAGCTCCTTGGCGATATTAATAGCGATGAAGAAGATAGGACAGAGAGAATGTTCACCGGAGAGAAAAGAAAGTAAAGGATGACGCCACCGTTGGAGGAATTCATTATCACTACTGTTAAGCTAGATAGGAGGACTAAGTGAGCTCGATGGAGAGACACAGAGAAAGGAGGACAATGAAGGAGAGGCAGGATGCGACGGAGGTGAGGGAAGTCGTTGTTATCACTACTGCCGCCATTGTTGATGAGGTTGACACCAGGTTTGAAGAAAAGGATAATGCTCGATCGCGAACTTGAGCAGGAGAGAGGACCGATGACCGGCGAAAAAACAAAGAGAGAAAGACGAGGCGAAGGAGGCATGGCGAAGGCGGAAGACTTTGCTGACTTGCTGTCATTGCCGCTGCTGGATCTCTCCGATGCTACTAGCAAAGCTACTCAAAACATCGTCAACTCTACCTTGTCTTCAGCCCTTCTCAACTACTTGGATTCCAACCCCTAATCTCTAACTTGATGGTCTTTCAATATGAGTCTTCAATCTCTCTAACTTGATGGTCTTTCAATATGAGTCTTCAATCTCTTGGAACCACGTTGTGAGTATTTTTTGCGTTTATAATTACTTTTAGTTACGTTATTATGAGCTTTTAAATATATTTATGAAATTATAATTGAAAATTTTCATTTTGATTGAAATAATGGATTTATTAGAGTTAAATAATTTACTTTATATAAATCTTACACTTTAAGAATTTTACATGAGACCATATATATGTTTAATGAAGTTTTGCATTATTTTAAAATATTTGATTCGATTTAAATATGTTTTTTGAAAATATTGAAGTATTTGTTAGTACTCATTTATACATTCTGAAATTGTAAAATATGTTTAAAATTCTTTATGATTGAGAAAATATGATTGAAAAGGATTTTGATAAGAAAGTTTGATTTAATTTGATTTAATACTTGATATATTGAAAGATTCAAGAATATATTATATTTGAAATTATATGTTTTGAATTAGTTTGGAATGCTCAAAAAATTTTAGTTAATAAATTATGACCACTACATTTAGTAAATCAAAATAAAAGTGATTTTTAATAAGTATAAACTAAAATAATTATTGTTTGAAAAAATTGTTTTTAAAATTTAAAATAATTATATATATATATATATATATATATATATATATATATATATATATAGACGATTATATTAGAATTTGTAACCTTGATAAATACAAGCTAGTTTATTCTAATCCTTCTATAAATTTTTTAAAAGTTAGAGAAATTTTCACTCTTTTTTTCTGTGAGATGCTAAAATGATATTTTCCTCCTTTCTATTTTATAAATGTACATTTCTCTCCCTTCTAACTTTTTAAAAACCTCTTCTTTAATCCATTTTAAACTTTTTTGTGTTAATTAATATTAATTTTATCCATTTTTTAAGAAAACTAATTTTTTTTTAAAATATCTATTAGCAAAAATTTTATTTTTTATCATTAAATTTTACTTACCAAAATACTCTTTAATAAATTATTCTTTTATTGATTAAATTGTATTTTTTTAAAAAAATTAATAATTATATTATTTTTTTCTAAAATACTCTTCAATAATTTTTTAATTATTAAGTTATAATTTTGCCAAAATTTTCGTTAATAATTTTTTTATATTTTATTATTAATTTTTTGATATCTATATATTATTTTAACATTAAATACAAAATTTTAGTAAGATTATTTTTCAATATCAATATATATTAATTATTATACATATTAACAGTGGTAAGATTTTTTTATTTAATGTTAAAATAATATATATTGATATCAAAAATTAATAGTAAAATATAAAAATAATTGTTAACAAAAATTTTGGTAAAATCACAATTTAATAATTAAAAAATTATTGAAGGGTAGGTATCTTAGAAAATATAATTTAATTATTAATTTTTTTAAAAGTATTTTGGTAAAAATACAATTTAATTAATAAAAAAATTTATTAAAAGATATTTTAGTAAGCAATGATAAAAAATAAAATTTTTGTTAATGGATATTTTTTTAAAAAATAATTTATTTTTTCTTAAAAAATGGATAAAATTAATATTAGTTAACACAAAATATTTAAAATGGATTAAAGAAGATGTTTTTTAAAAGTTAAAAAGGAGGAGAATGTACATTTATAAAATAGAAAGAAAGGGAGTATTATTTTAGCATTTCGTAAGGGAAGAAAGTGAAATTTTTTCTAAAAGTTATAAATCATAGGTACGTGATTTTTTATTTATTAAACATAATGTAAAATACTTATACTTTTCAAACAAACACTTATTTTAAAAAAATTTGCCAAACTCGGCCTAAATGTGTAATATTTTTATGATGCGACAAAGTCCCTAATCTCCCACAATTAGGCATCTAACGTGTGAAAATTTTAAAATTAGACATATATAATGGCGCAACCACCAAAAACTTAATTCAAGAGATGAGATTTATGATCGTATATATATTCTTAATTGACATAAAGCTTCTAAGAAGATCATAATTTGAATAAGAAGAAAATATACTATTACATATGCTTAGTCATTAATTATTAAGCAGATGAGAGCTTCATTTTCATATTTATATTCTCAGCATTATTATTTCACCTAATGCTTTAGACTACATTTAGAAAGAAGACTGAAATTAAGAGACATAGAATAAAAAATAAAAATTGAATTAAATTTCTGTATTTTATTTAATATAAAATGTATTAAAGTGAGTTATGTCTCAATATTATATTTAGTTTAAAATAAATATAAAAATTGAAGGGTGGATTTAGAATTTAAAAAATTAAATGAGAGTATTTTTAAAAAAATGTTATAAAAATTTCAATCTCTATCCTTAAAAATTACAATTCATGTATCTTTACTTTTTAAAAATATTAAAAAATTAAAATTTTATGTCCAAAAATAAAATTTTAATTTTAATCTCTAATCATCAAATATAATATTCAATCACAGGCACTCAGTCCCAATTCCAATCCAAAAAACAAATGCAGCCTTAAAGAAATATTCTATGCAGCCACAAAGATGTGTGAATAAAATGTTAGTGTCTTGTTCTCAAACACTACACATATCAACAGTAAAAGGAAAAATAACTAATAAATATATTACCTTTTCATCAATTTATTTTGTAATACATGGAAGAAAAATAGGAGGACAAAAAATAAGAATAATAAATTGAAAAAAAAAAAAAAGATACAATGGTCAAAAATAAAAACCAGTCAAAAAAGCATATATAAGGATTAATTATTAATTCTCAAGTGCTGGAAACATTCTATATGTGCTGTAAGTGCAACAATCATGGCTACTTGAAAAGCTTATTACAATGACAAATACAAATTAATTAATTAATGAATTATGACAATATGTTATTCACAAAACAAAAAATAATTAAATAATGTAAAAGGCAAAACATGTTTGACATATATATACACTTTACAATCCAAATTCAGTGCAATCTACCTATATTAATCTACAAGTCATATAATTAATTAGTGTGCAAAAATTTTCATTTGTTTATTACCTCGCCAATAACATGTCTGCATTATTATTATGTAATCCAAACACAGATCACGCGGGATCAAATGGTTTTATAAATAATAATATGATATCTTTTTTTTTTTCAAACATCTAAATTATCGTACTATGTTAAATGTTAATACACATATTATTATTATTTTTAATTTTTGGTGTTATCCTCATTTTAACACTCAAACTTTAATATTCATTGTTTTTATTGGATCATATTTAATGTCCAATCAACATTTATTTTTAGATTTTTATTTATCGTCGATATTCAAGTACCAAGCACAAAAGATATGGTAAGGAACATGAAAAGTTGCTTGTAAAGTCCAAAGGAGACAAGACATTCTGTATACTAAAATTTATGCCAGAAGAAGAGAACTAGGTAGAAAGTGTAACCATGAAAATGAAAAGGGATTCATGTAGTTTCAGCTCCTTTTTGTCAATGTAAATAGGGATATATTATAGGAAGAGTTTCAAGGGTATCGAGAATACCGATGTTTCAATTGTTTTAACCGTTGATCTGAATTATAAAAAATATATATAATATATATTAATTGAAATCAATAGTCAAAATAATTGAAACACCAATATTTTTGGTACACTTAAAATTTTTCCAATATTATATATAGTGGAATCTGAATAGAGCTTTATTAGGGACAGGCCAAGCTGGCTACTAGTTTGAAACAAGTTTTACTTTTTTCTTTTTTAATTTTGTTCTTGACAAGCTAAACACGTAACATGAATACATGATGTTGGTTTTCTAACCAAATTATTAATCAATGCTTTATTTCTTTATCATCATGAAGCATATGCTCATTCTCTTAAGTCATTTGGGATCCTCTGCCAGTTGCTTTCCATAACATCGAATGGTGGAGTTTGATATGAAATAGAAGCATAAGTTAGGCCTTCTAATTATCTAAACTGTTGTGTGGTTATAAATTTATTTGTTTATACTATTTTATACTATTTTTCTAATCAAGATTTCTTAAATTGTTCCTAATTAAATAGTTTCTATCATTCATCTCCACCTTCAAGTAATTATATTTTGTATAACTTCGTTATGTCTATGTCCTTTGTAATAGATACTATTTTGACATTAATATTTTCTTAAGAACTATTGTATTTTTTTATTTTGTTAATTAAAAAATAATTTAAATATATAATTAATTAATTAATACCCGTAATTTTATATAGGTATAAAATATTCTTGGTGTATGAATAATATTATCCTATTTCTTATTTCTTATTGTTTATTCACATAAAATTTAGGATCATTCAAAAGGGTGAGAAGAATTGTATTCCTAACCTTCATTGGGGTGGTGCTACATGCCTAAATCCATAGAAGTGCTCCCAGCTTTCAGATTTAGAGATTGATCCTTTTTTTAATGTAGATGGTATGGTCAGGCCAGAGAATCAACTATTTGTGGTTGAATGAACTTGAGGGCATCTCATATCTCCAAAGAAATTAATGTACTATGAATGATAATTATGTAACTACCATCAAATATATATCCTGTAGTACTATTCCATACGTTAAAGAACTTACAGAAACTGTCATTTTATGCTACCCATGTACATGTTTGCATTAAATTTTGTAGACTTGAGATTTAGGTTCCCTAGTGGTACTGATCAAATACCATCTTCATAAGTGTATAAAGGTTACATTTAAATCTAGTTGACTCTGCCATTAGCTTTCTTAATACATCAATCTCTCTTCATCTTCATCCGTTCAAATATGAACAAATTAACTCTTAGAAGATGACGTGACTGATATTTAATGTCCTAGTTTGAAAACTTTCTGGGGTTGCATCCATTCAAAAGATTAGGTATATTTTTGTACATAACTAAGTACGGTGTGAAATCAAATTAGAGTAGTCAAAATTTAAGGGCCACATACCTTTCAACATTTAAGGAACTAACAGAATAATTAGGGTATGTTTGGTAGGGGATAAAAATAAATTTCATGTGTAAAAATATGCTTGGTGTTCATTTACGAAAATTTCACCTTTTATGGCCCCAACCAAAAATGTACCCTAAATAAAATAAAATCTCCCATTTATGCCATAGTATTTTGAGCAGCGTAATATTACCAAGCTAGTTAATCACAAATAAATAAGAGAAAATAAAATGATTACCAACCTAATATTACCTGCAGGGATCATATTTATGCTGATTGATCAAGGATCATTAGTTTAGAAAGTTCAATACTGACAAGTAACATGCTGTGTCTTCTTGTACTTCAAGTAATTTGCATTTCCTATTCTCAAACTCAATAAAGCATTTGATCCTGACTACACAAAATCAGTGGGAACGGCTAATAATTATTGATAGGATAATTTTACAAGAGAATAAGGAGATACTTTTCCAACAAATTGCAAGCCTATAAACAATAATTAGAATTTTAGCAATCTACTACATACATAAATGGTGTACTTTCAAGAAGCAGCATTTGAAACCTCTGGATGCACCAGAAACAAATTGATGCTATACAAAAATACTATTACTTCCAATGACTGGCTGCTTTTCCAGCAATATAACTAAGCATTTCACATTAAAAAAGAAAGAGGCAAAAGGAGAAAAAAGTAGCTTGATGGTAAATAATATAGTCCTACAAAGTCCAACAGGTAGCTGGAATCCCCTGCTTCTGGAACCAATCAGTCATGTGGAACTTCTCATAGAGCAAAGGTCTTACATCTGTCTGCTCAGAGAGTTGCTTTAGAAGTGGAAGAATGACATCTAGTAGCTGATAAACATGCCAAATGCATATGGGATAGTGAGTACATCATAACAATTTGATATGGGAGATTTTAAGTTATTATATTTTGGCTTTGAGGATTTTAAATTTTAATGTTAAAAATAGCAAAGATCTTTGCACCTGTGTGTCATGTGGTTGTCCTGCAGAAAATGGAATGCATGGAATACCATTCACTGGTTGCAATAAAAAGCTGAAGGGATTGTTGTCTACAATAACAATCTGGCTTAGATCCTTTGATATGCAAGTAAGATCCTTGACATGTTCCCGGTATTCCCTGAAGTAAATTTAACGATGAATGTTACCGTGCTGTATGAAAAAGAGTTGAGAATTGACAAAAGTGCAAGTGAAGAGTGAATAAATTTACATTAGTATCAGGTTCAGACAACAGAGCTTGAAATACTAGTCAATTTTACTTAGCCACAATTCATAAAATCAAGTGAAGTTGACAAGACTCCTGAGCATAATTCAGTGGTTGGGTCAAGTAGGGGTCTGAATAGAGCTCTTAAGTTCATGGTAATAACAATCCCACTAAACTAAAAATGATAACATTTTCAAAAGCCAGCCCTTACAGCTTTATCCAATACATATTTTATCCAAGCAAAAAAATATTTATCCATTACAGCTTTGAAAAATAGGTATAGGCAACATTACACATACTAAACAAATTGCCAAACAAAACACCAATCCTAAAGGCTTGAAATTATTTTTGTCAACAAAGTAAACATCATAAACATTAACAGAGTATAGATGTCAAAGTAATATCAAAAACATTAATTCACTAGTAAATGTGAGAATAAAAGAGATAAATTGATATAAAGCTTTTCTATAATAGCACCAAAGGATTATCCCTTTAACTAAACAGAACACATGTAGTTATACTCATCAAATTGAAAAAAAAAAGGGTATTATATTAGTGCACCAAATATCAGTGACCCCGAGGATGTTTTATCAGTATTGCCAAGGTCAGTGATCTCCACTCCAACTTATAAAGAAGACAGAATGGAACATGAAGACACAGGATCAAACCAGAAAAAAAAAACATGGACACTATAGCATCATAAATTAAGATTAAATGGATCATAATAACAAATCAAATATAGGTGCCTGGATACAAGACAGAGCACTTACGTGCTAATTGTTGAAGGCCGATAAAGTCGTAAACTAAACCGATTTTCCAAGTCTATTTTGTCAACAAGGGGTCTAGCATAACCTGTGAAATTTAAAGGCACATATACCTGAGAAGGTTAAAAATGATTCACAAAAGGATAAGATAATGAGCGCAGCTTAATGTTTTGGGGCAAACCTTCAAGACCAGCAGTAAACAGCACCAAGTCAGCAAATTCACTAAGTTGACATAAAAATTCTTTTAACCCGGGGCGTTCGAAGACTGTAACGCAATTGATTTTTGGTTTCCCTTCTCCCTCCTTGAAATCCAACATGCCCAAGCAAGTATTTAATATTTTCTTGCTGTGGATTAACAATTGGGATACAAGTTCTAAAATGACCATACCTTGTCTGAAGATACACATTCCAGCTCAAACCAATTCAAACCAGCATCGATTGCTTGAGAACGCAGTGCAGCTGGCAAACTTGATGTTTCATATGCACATACCAGTGTTTCATCCAAGTCGAGCACTACCTACAATTGCACATGTGCAATAACAGAAAGTTCATCACAAAATTGGACCATCAGAATTTGGGGGCGGGGAGGAAGTAGTAAAAGAGAACAGCAGAAAGATTAGTGTCCTATATATGTAACACCTTTCCTTCTGGCCTGTTTTCCACTTCTGTTAACAAATTCAAAACATAAAAAAATTATTCATTTAGATGTTGAAAAAAAAAAACTCTGCACCTCATATTCGAAAGTTATTTCTAGGGCTTCAACCACATATTAGTGTCCTATATATGTGCTCTCTACCAGTATTTTGGTATTTGCAAGTACATGCAAAGGGTAACATGCCTCTGTTATAAGACATAACATGATAGAATTTTAGCTTCAAGGCAAAATTCATATGTTGTGACAACATTCACTCAACCTAAGACAACGCAACAGAAGCCAGGACATCCACACCGGACATCCGGCCCCCTACCATGTTTCCATTCATGTCCCATCAATAAAAATGGGACACTTGTTAAAAAGAAACATAGAAAATCACCAAATTAATAATAAATGAAAAATTTAAATAGACACATCCAATTTTTATTGGTGGGGCATGAATGGGAACATGGTAGTAGGACAAGTGATCTCCTTCCCATACAGTCAGTGATAAACAATTAGCTCCTGTAGTCATGCCTGAAATGCCACCAAACAAGAAAGGGCATCTATATTTTGTTTTCTCATCTCAGATGCTTCCAAAACCCTTGTAAGATGATAGAAACTGACAATTTCACATGTTGCAGCAATCAACACTCAACACAACCATGTCAATCAACTTATCTGTGGTAAATTGAAACCAGAACTTCCAGATATTTGTTTCAAAACTAAACTAGAAAGCAGGGGACACAAAACAGTGCAAAGACCAGACAACAGGCAAAAGAACTCAAAGGATGCAAGTAATCTTAGCAGCAAAAGAGAGAAATGGGAAATCATTAAACATGGATGCTCTTCTTGCGTGTGGCATCAGATTCTCCTTCCACAAGGAGTCAAGCACATCAAGCTTGAACAACCAACCAAAAAGTCAAAGCACATGATAAACGCACAAATATTCTTTCTGCTGCACTTTGACCACAGAATCACTCATGTAATATACACATAGCTAAGAAGTCATCATCTGCATCCAGCAAGTATTCCAATAAGCCTTGCAATTCCAATAGCACCAACCAAAGTGCAACTCAAGCTATCTTTCTTTCCATTTTTCTCAACCATATTCCCTTAGAGACACAAATTTATCCTCAGATCATCACACCTTAACTTGTTCTCCATCGATTCAGACCTTACAACTACTCAAACTTTAAAACAAAACTTTGAAATAAACAAATAACCTAAAATTCTCAAAGGAAAACAAGCATTTCGAGCAGTTTATTCCACATAACAGAAATTAATTCCTTCAAAAATCCGGTTTCCACTTATTTATGCAGCAAACGAGTAGACATCGTATCATTGAGTTGAAACCTAACGAACAAAGTCAAAATTCAAAAAATGAACAATAACAAAAACTAAAATTCGAAGTTCGATGAAGATACCGTGAATCTTTGGAGGCGATCGGAAGGGGAGTAATCAACGGAGGCGGCAGTGATATCAAGTGCGGCGGAGGCAAGTTGCTGTTCTTGTTCGTCATGGTCATGAAGCTCAACAGAAGGAAGAGGCTTAAAGGAAGTGGTGTTGTTATTGTTGGAAGAAGAGAGAGAGAGGAGAGGGTAGTGACCGAGGGTTCTGATAATCTGAAAGAAGATCTGAAAGAAGAAGGCCAGCCAGCTCAGCAGCGCTCTCCACACTTGCTGAGTCCGGTGCTGAGGCGCCGCCGAGTACACTTCCGCCGCCTGAGTCAACTCTCCCATAACCACAACTACTACGACCGAGTCGTTTTAATCTGGTGCTTAGATTAATGCTTATCTGTTATTTCTTTACTTTCTGTTTATATATGGATTTTGTGACGTTGGTTTTTGTGTGTGAAGTTGTGTTCTTTGTTTTCAGGGAGATGTGGTCATGGTGGTGCTTTCGACGAGGTCTAGAGAGAGAAAGAGAGAGAGCGATTAAAAGGAGGCTCATTGGGTTTTCTTTTCCCTACGCGCAGTGGTGGCGCGTTTGAGAGAAATGTTTACGTCTTACTGCTGCTATTTAAAGTAGTTCATTCATTTGGTAATTCGATCGAATCCTTTCATTTGCATACAAGGTACGGTAATAATTCTCTTTTAATCGTAGAAGATTCCAGTTGAAAATTGAAATAATGAAATTTTGAATTAGTCAAAAAAAATTTTATATATATATATAACATTCAATTCTCATTTTTTTGAAAAACAAGCCAATTTTTATCTAAAATAAAGAGATATTTTCACTTCTAATAAAATTATTTTAGATTAATATTATTTTTTATTAAAAAAATTGTATAACAAAAATTAGTATTGTAAAGCTTTTATTTATGATTTGTGGGTTTTAAACCTTTAAAAAAAATTTTAAATAAGAGTAACCATGGTTACCATTATCACATATTTCTTATTATCATCATTATAATTTTATTTTTATTATTTTATTTATACAATCATATCTTGATATCATCATTATTTTTTTCACTATCATTAACATTAACTATCATAGTCACTATTCTTTGAGATAAGACTCAATGTAGTCCCTAAAGTTGCACTCGAGTCTCGTAGTAATCCTTGAACTTAAAAGTTACTCATATTCATCCCTGAAGTTGCACTTCGGGACTCAAACTTGTCCTTCCAGCAATTTCTGCCCACCTGACGCTACCGAAAAGCTAAGTTGGCAGGCTTCGTGACACGTGGGCATTACAACGGCTAGCTGATGTGATAGAGTAAACTGTCCGAAATCAATTTGGTCCCTCAAATCAAGTTAAAACCCTAATCCCCAATTTTGAAGCCCACAACGCTCTGTCTTCTCTTTTCTTCGTTTTTCTGTTCTTTTCTTCCTCATCTTTGAAGCCCGACTGTTATGGCAAGCGCGAGCAATGCAGCTGGGAGCTCGAACAACCCACGATCATTTGGAAGCATCACGAGGAGAATGAATAGAAATAGAGAATCGTGTTTGCCAAAATAGTGTGGCTGCGGATCGAGATCAGTGCTGCGGTGGTCAGGGATGGATTCTAATTCAGGAGACCGTTCCTGGGTTGCCCAAACTACAATGTAAGTATTATTGTTGTTGATTGTTATATTCATGGATATAAAATTTGCTGACTGAATTTTCTTGGCTGTGCAGACTGTGGGTAAAAAATGGTGTGGAATTTTTTTGTGGGTTGATAAAGTTTTGGAAGAAGATGTCATAGCATGTGATGATAGAACAAGGCATTCAGTTGACAATGAAGAATGGAAGATGAAGATTGCTTGGAAATTTGGTAGATTAGAGGCTGAAATTAGGATTCTAAAAATGGGGAGGATTTTGATGTTTGTGTTCATGCTGCTGATTGTAGTTGGTGTTCTTGTATTAAAGTTGGATAGACGACAGGGTCAACTGTATCTAGCAAAAAATAAATGACATGCATGTTATATGCATATGTTTTTTATGTACTTGTTCCTATTTTTTTGTTTGAAAGAAATGCAAATTAAAGTGTTTGATTATATGCATACTTCTGTTCAATGAAATGGAAATGGACAAGAACTGAATTACTATTAATTCTCTAACACAGGACAAAATATAACCAAATAGCTAACAAAACTCAATTCAAGAAAGTCATAATTTATATTGGTAATGTTTCATTCAAAAAATGCATTATAGAGCCAAAACACCAAGTATATCAAAGTTATTAACATTTTGACCTCATAAGTTTCAGATACTAAAATCCCAAACACTAGGACAATGTTTAAAAAAACATACATGGTAAAAAAAACTTCAGCAAAATAGATACACAATGTGTCCCCTGTCCCTAAACATAATCATCCTAATCTTCATTTTTTTTGTGCTTGGGTTCCTTGAATCCAAGGGTGGACACAAATTTCATGAAGTTTGCAAGCCTTGTAGAATTTTTCTGTATTACACCTTGCATAGGGTTAGGTGGGGGATTCCTTGCTGGTTGACTACTTCCTGGTGGATTGCTACTCCTTGAAGTTATGCCATACTATTTTTTCTTTTAAAAAAATTTTCGTATTGTAATTAATTTTTCTTTTTATGATATCACTTTCGGCAATATTCTTCTCCATTTAATTATTATTGATGAAGAAATTTTTTAAAGATAAATTTATTAGTAGTTTGTGAAAAATTTAAAATCCCACAAATTTCAAATAAAATCTCTCACAAAATTAATTTGCATTACTATTTAATAAATCTTTTTACAGAAATGTCATAATTTTTTAAAATAATTTGGTTAGAGATCAAAATACCTTTTTATTTTAGACAAAAATTACCATATCCTTCGAAAGAAATAGATAAAAACTGTATTGGGTGTTTATTCAAAAAAAATCTAAAGTCATTAATTATAATAATAAACAAAAAATTTATATTCTTAGGTTAAATCTGAATTTGATTTTGAATTTTTGATATATTAATAATTTGATTTAATTATGTACTCACATACTAGTAAAAATAATTATTTTATTACGATAATAGTAGTTAATAATAAACAATAGATATAATTAAATAATTTTGTAAATTATATATTATCTGTTTATTAAAATTAATTTTTAATAAATATTCATATCAAAATTCTTGTTTAAATTAAATAATAAAGAAGAAAGTTACTTATAACGAGTTAGTGATTAATGTGGTAGAATATAACCAAACCACAATATAAAAATATTTAGGAGAAAATGATGACTAAATTTTTCATTTTCTAATTTCAAGATAAATAAATCATTAATTAATTAAAAATATAAAAATATTTTTTATATTTTAAAATATAAGATATTTAAATTTTTTAAAAAAAATTATTTGTCTTTGTATATTTTAAATAGAAAGACTTAAATATTTTACATCTTATAAAATAAAAAAATATTTTTATATTTTTAATTAAACATAAAATTATTTATCTATGAATTAAAAAATTAAAAAAATTTCAAAATTTAGAGAAAAAGTATCAGTTCATACAAACTAAATTTTTCTTTTTGTTTTTTCTTTTTGTAGTAACTTTTTATTTTTAATATGAGCAAACTATTAAATTATGGATGATTTTTTCTTTTCCCTCTAAAAAAGCACACCGAGTCTCTTCCCTTCAACTTGGTCATCAGGGAGAAGAGATGACCTTTAGGTTTCTAATTGGTTCTAATATAGATAACTCATGTTACACTACTAGAACAAATTGTGTTATGTTACATAGTATTATTATCACCTCATATTATGACTAAATTTCTACGGTTATTTTTAAGATTTATGATTTTTGTTATTTTAATTTTTTTAATTTAAAATTTATTATATTGAACTTTAAGATCTCAATTTTGGTGAAACTCTATTTAATATAGTATCCGAAACTAAAGTAGCGAATAAAGTGTTCAGTTGATTCTAATTTACTACGTTAGACATATGACTAAATGATGTTATTTTTTTTTTGGCATTTAAGTAAGGTAAAAATGAGTTCGTTTTAAAAAATAAAAGAAGATAAAATAGTTTGCATATCATATAAACTCTTCTTTATCTTTTTGTTTTTGTCATGTTTAAGTACCAAATGAAATCACAATATTTAATTCTGTGTCTACGGTGACAAACTAGAATATGTTCAATACTCTATTTACCGATTCAACACTAGAAAGGGTCTAATAATCAATATGATGCTCACTTGGGCAAGTATTTAGGGGTGAACCTTAATCACTATCGGGTGACACGCGCAACTTTTAACGATGTTCTGGACAAGATTCGGGGAAGGCTAGCCAGCTAGAAAGGGAGATTGCTTAATAAGGCGGGCAGACTCTGTTTGCTCAACTCAGTAGTGACTGCGAATCCTACTTACCACATGCAGGTATCTCTCTTCCCTAAAGGGGTAACTAATAAGATAGAATCCATGATACGAAGCTTTCTATGGAAGGGTCAAGCTGATGGTAGAGGCCTGAATCTAGTTAACTAGAAAGTGTTAGTCACCCCTAAGAAGTTTGGAGGTCTGAGAATTAGAGATCCTTTTTGTGTTAATATTGCTCTTCTTGGAAAGTTAATTTGACACCTTTTTCACAATCTTGACAAGCTATGGATTCGACTGTTGATGGAGAAATACCATTCTTCTAAGGATGATTATGTTAGTCGGTCTCGAGAAAGGGGATCTTATGTTTGGAAGAGTATATGTCGAGTTTGGGATATCCTGAAGGAAGGTTTTATTTGGTGCATTGAAGATTTGGAACAAAACTTTTGGTTTTCTAAATGGAGAAGAGAGGGGCGACTGTGTCAGGAGTGGATTATATTCACATTTCTGATTCAGAACTCAGGATCTTAGATCTTTGGTCATCTATATAGTGGAACCTTGAGAATATCTATTCTCCTCTGAATCAGTCTCTGTAAAGCAACATTAACTCTTACAACCCGGATGTTCAAGTTGGGTCAGAGGTCGGTTGGTGTTGGACTGGTGCGGCTTCAAAGGTTTATGATGCTCGTAGTGGTTATTTGTGACTCAGTAAGAAGATGTTTAGTTGGGAGGATACAGGTAATTGACTTTGGCTTTGGCGTCAACATGTTTTGGAAAAGCACAAATTTTTGGCCTAGCTATTCCTACTGCTGCATTTCATTTTAGGAGGGGCATTTCGCACACGGATAGCTGTCCACGATGTTTCTTATATCAAGAATCGGGTTTACATTGTATTCGGGATTATCCAAAAGCCCAACTAGTTTGGCAAGCTTTAGGGATCTCCGATCAACCAGTGGATTTGTTGAGTTGGTTCTTACATAATAGCAAACAGTGTCCCTTTAGATTCTTTTCTGGTCTCTGGTGGATTTGGCGTTCGAGGAATAACGAGATCTTTCATCCTCACGAGCATTGGACCACAAACAAGGTGATTGGTATGGCTTTGTCCTTGGAAAAAGAGCTCCGAAATATTTTGGAGTTGCAACGACTGTCTATCCCCTCTACCATTAGTGGCTCTTGGATTCCCCCTCAGTGGGTACCTTTAAGATTAATTGTGATGCTAGCTATGCGAGCAATGGTACCCGAGTTGGTTTTACTTGTGTTAGCAGAGATTGGAAGGGAAGGTGGCAACGAGGTTGTTTGGGAACAATTGAGAGTCGTAGCATTTTGCAAGGAGAGTTGTTTGCTATTTGGAGAGGCTTTCTTTTAGCATGTGACTCAGAAGAAAAAGACATTATATGTGAGACAGACTGTGTGGAGGCTTTTACTATTGTCAATAATTTACAGGTTGTTTGGGAACAATTGAGAGTCGTAGCATTTTGCAAGGAGAGTTGTTTTGGTATTTGGAGAGGCTTTCTTTTAGCATGGGACTCAAAAGAAAAAGACATTATATGTGAGACAGACTGTGTGGAGGCTTTTACTATTGTCAACAATTTACAGGATTGCTCTGGGTTTATTGATTTTTTGGTGTTAAAAATCCGAGATATAATGTCTTGGAAATGACGTGCTGATCTCCAGTTGATCTTGAGAGATACAAATACAGTAGCAGACATCATGGCAAAGACTGCAATGAGGATCATTTCTCTTCAAGTGGAGCTTCCGTTGCCTTGGAAAGAGTTTGAGAGTAGTATTTAGCGGGACTGCCTTTCTTAAGCAGTTTCTTGTTTATTTTTTCTTTTTTAGTTGTTGTTTATTTTCTTTTAAGTTACCAAAAAAAAATCAATATGATGCTCAAAATTAGATTTTGTAGACTAATATAATAAATTTTAAATTTGTGGAACTAAAATAATAAAAACCGTGAATCTTAAAGAACTACTTTAAGAATTTAGTTTGTATTTTTTTATTTTTAGTATTATTATTTTATTCTAATTTTTTTAAAAAAAAAAGCCAAGTAAAGACTTGTTATGTTGACTTTGTTTTATTATCTATTTGTTAATTTATCTTCATTCAAGGATGGCAACACCACCCGAACTCGCGGGTACCCACTCCGTCTCTACCCGCTCGGGGCGGAATTTGAGTGGAGCGGGTTTTTAGGAGGGACGGGGTGGGGTCGGGTTTAGGTAATACCTGCCTCTACCCGCCTCGGCATATATATAATATATGTAAAATAATTAGTAAATGATTAATAATATTGTATCATATTTAAATTTTTACTTTAATTTATGTTATGTATATGATGATGATTATATAAATTTTAAATTTTAATTTTATTTATTGAATTTTAATAATTATAGGAGCAGGTAGGAGTGGAACGGGTACCCGCAAGAGCGGATTAGAATTCAACGTTTTACTACTAAAAGTGAAAAAAGTTCTATGCGAGTTGTTGTATGACGAAACAGGATTGGACGAAACAGAATTGGATAGAACAAAAACTTGCTCCTATCTGCCCTATTTTCACCGAAAACATCATAGATAATAGAGCAGATGGGGGAGTGGATCCTCTCCAGTGAGAAAAAATTGGATGGTATTCAGTGTTCAATCTCACCATTTATTATTCTCTCTCTCCTATTTAATTTTGATCCCACTTATAGAATTAAAGGTGAAAGATCACATTTTATTCTCTCAAATGTTCAAAAAAATGGAGAAGATTCATTTCTAGCAGATAGAGCTCTTTAATAATGCATGCCACAATTGTTAAATAATTATGTGGCTGATATGCATTTACTTCTACTATTTATAGGGCATTTTAAAGCTCTAATTAGGGCATCCAAAACACAAGACTAGCAGTGTCTTCGTGTTAGAAATCTCTCTCTCTATATATATATAAAGAGAAGATAGAGCTTATATATATTAATTATTTTAAGAGATATTCTCCACATTCAAGTAATTTTTGTATCCAAGTTCATCCAAATAATTTTAGATCATGCGCTTTTTTCGCTTTCTTCTTTTTTCACGCTTCTTCTCTTCTTCTCGTGTTTCTTCTTCTTCTTTTTCCGCGCTTCTTCTTCTTCTTCTTCTCATGCTCGTTTACGCACGGAGCATCTTCTTCTTCGCGTTTCTCCTCTTTCTCCTTCTCCTCCTTCTTTTTCGCGTTCCTTTTTCTTCACGTGTTGTCTCCTTATCATCATTCTTTTGTTGTTGTTGCTGCGATATTTTTTTTATCTTTTCCTCCTTCTCTCTCTGGTGAGGAGGAAGAATTTTGAATTGTGGAGAATAGAAATGAACCGAACATGTTATTATGGTGAAACAATTGTATAGTACTAAATGAATGGAACATTATCCATTATATAAATTCAAATTCGAACATCTTTCTGCATAATGAACCGAAACACGTACTCATGGTGAAACAATTGTATAGTACTGAATGAACGAAACATAATCCATTATATAAAATCAAATTTAAATAGATTTCTGCATAATAAACCGAAACACGTACTCATGGTGAACAATTGTATAGTACTGAATGAACGAAACATAATCTATTATATAAAATTAAATTCAAACAACTTTCTGCATAATGAACCGAACACGTACTCATGGTGAAATAATTGTATAGTATTGAATGAACGAAAGATAATCTATTATATAAAATCAAATTCAAACAGCTTTCTGCATAATGAACCGAACACGTACTCATGGTGAAACAATTGTATAGTACTGAATAAACAAAACATAATCCATTATATAAAATCAAATTCAAACAGCTTTTTGCATAATGAACCGAATACGTACTCATGGTAAAACAATTGTATAGTACTAGATGAACGAAACATATCCACTATATAAAATCAAATTTGAAACACCTCTGTCTACAATTTAGAGATTATCAATTCAATTCAGATTCAGAACACCTGCATCCATTCAATTCAATTCAATTCAATTTAGCAATTGTATTCTATTCAATTCGATTAAAAAATAATCCATTAGCAGAATGTTGGTGTTGTTGGTGATGACGATAACGAAAGAGGAGAGAAAGAAGAAGAGAAGGAGGAGCAGAAGAAGAATCTGCATGCGCGAAGAAGAATGAGGAGGAGGTATACATGAATCTGAAAGAAGAAGAAGATGACGTATGCATGTATTTGAAAGAAGAAGAAGAAGCGCGGGATGAGAAGAAGATAAAGTGCGTGTAATAACGCTTTTTTTTGTTTGGTTTCCCACGGTATCTCCCAATCCGACAGGTTAAGGACCAATCCGTCGCGGATCTGAACTCCATTTAAGGTTTGCCGCTAGCCAATGGGTTGCTGCATGCACAAGACGGGGTTCGAACACCCGACACTTATTTAAGCGGACGAGTGAGCTGACCACTCGACCAACCCAAGTTGGTTAATAACGCTCTTTTAATGAGAGTGATTTTTGTTGGTGTTCATGCCCTGACCCAAACATTATGGTCCAGACTCAAGTAAGCGGAAAGGCCTAACCCAAAGGTTTGGCTTTCACCACTCACCCGACCTCTACGAAAGAAGTCGGACGCTACCTAAACCCCTCCCCAAAGAGGTTGGACTCGACATGAGTTAGCAGATAACACTTATTCAAATAAGTAACTGCCCCCTAAAATCTCTCACCCACTTCCAGAAGCAATATCTCAACAACCCTAAGATAAAGGGACGGTTATCCACCTTCAGAAGTGGAACTACTCTAACTGTAGTTATTGGATCACCACTATAAATATACTGACACACTCAGGTAACACTAAATTCCAATACACTCTAGACCTGCTTACCCCTTTACTAACTTAGGCATCGGAGTGTCTTTGCAGGTACCATCCCTCATTTTCTCATATACATAACTCGGATGACGGCTCCCGAACGCGAACAAGTCGGAGACCATCTTCCATCGACGTTTAGGCCAATCCTTCAAGCCCAATCCACTTATCTCAGATTACCCACGTAACATTTGATATTAGACCTATTTGAATAAAACTTAGATAAAAAAATACTTAAATGTATAGCATAATCCAAATTTTTAATATCAATAAGTATTTTAAGATATTAGAAATATTTAAAATAGATAGAATTATCACCAATTATGTATCTTCATTATTTTATAGTGAACATCGACTACTAAATTTTAACCTAAACTACGTAAATTTCTTTTGTATCCATTTTGTTAGGTTTTTGCGCTGCTTTCACGACCTTAATTCCTAATAGGAAAAGAATAAGGAACCAAAAGCTTATCAGCCAAAAACTATATTAATTTATATTAATAATTAATTAATTTTAAATTTTTTAAATTCAAAATTTAAAAAATTTTAAACTGATTAAGTAAACCTAATTAAAACCTATAAAAAATTTTCTCTTTTTCCTCACATTAATCTATCCACTTCTAATAATCACAAATTCAAAAAATATATAAAAGAACATCCATTTAATATAAAAAAGAAACATTCTAATACTTAGTAGAAGAAACATCCATATATATTAACTTGTAAAAATTTTAAATTTATCCAAAGATATTTGGTTGGGTTTTGGCTGATATGCTTTTGGTTCCCTAGCTTTACTCTTCCTAATAAAATAGTTGAAGGATTAACATGAGTTGTGAATATTAATTTTAAAATTAAATTGAATAAATTAGAACTTCAAAACCTGATTTAAACTATAAGAACAATTTTAAAGACTAATTTGATCGTTAACTTATTTCATTAACTAATCATAAATCACTATTTATAAACTCTATTAGCTCAAGGCTTTTACTCATATTGTTTCTTTTCTATTAACTCGAAAGTTACTTTTAGCAAGAAATCTATAACAAAAATTGTCATGCCAAGGAGTAAAAGAACATGAGAAATCTTTAAATTATAAAAAGAAAAGTACTCCGTATGTATCTATCAATATTTTTTTAAGTAAGATCTAGATTTAATTATTTTATCGGTCTTTATAGTTATATCAAATTTTTAATTAAATTTTTATATATATTTGTGTAATTAGACTTCTATACTATTTAAAAATTTTTAGTTAAGTCTCTATTAACGTTAAGCTTAAAAAAAATGTTAGTGAAATATGAATTTACATATTTATCCAAAGCTGCGTTTGTCACTAATTTTTCTCTTTACCATCAGTTCTTCCGCACGAAATAGAAAATCCCAAAACTATTTCAAAAAATATAATAATCAAATGTATAAAGAATGAAAATTCATCAATATAACAAGAACAAATAAAATCACGTCAAATTAAGTGAACAATCTTTTGTACAGGTTGCGGTTTCATGAATTTTCCCTTATGATGACTCCACAAGCAAAAACGCAACGTAGAGGTGGGGTCAGGGACGGACCTATGTATACGGAAGAGGGGGCATTTGCCCTCACAAAGCTTTTTCAAAAAACTAATACTTACACTTATATATATATATATATATATATATATATATATATATATATATATAACTTATTATATTATGTTTATTTTAAAATAAAAAATAAATAAATAAACTAAAAAATAGTGATAATTAATTTTATTATATTAGTTAATTAATTATTAATTAAATTAAAATTTAATTTTTAATTAAATACAACTTAAATTATTAGTAATTTTTTAAAAATTATTTAAGATAAAAAAATATGTTATTTATATGTTAATATACTATAATTATTTTTGGTTAAAAAATTTATTTATACCATAAAGATTATAATAAGTAAATTTGACAATTAAATATGAGATAATAAAAAATAAAATAATTGTTTAAAAAAATATATATAAAATAATATTTAGTCATGTTAAAAATAAAAAAAAATTCGTTATAAATTATTTTTTTATTATTTTGAATATTATACTGTATGTATGAAATTATATTTTTATTATTTTAAATATTATAAAAGTGATTGTATATATATTTTTAGTTCTTATTAATATGTATAGATAGTACTCATTTAAAATTTTAAATATATCTAAACCAATTTGGATTGGTCAAGTGATAATTTAGTCATCCACTTAAGTAAGTATTGAGAGTTTGAATTTCATCTCGTATGTGTAGCACGCAATTCATTGTCGGTCAATTACAGACTGTTAAATGGAACCCAAATTCACGATGAATTAGTTTTTAACTTGTTGGGTATCGTGGAAAGCCAAAAAAAATTCTATATCTAAATTTTATTATATTTTTGCTTCCACTACTAATTTTTTCTGGGTCCGTCACTGGGTGGGGTTCATGATGGTTGCAGCTTGAAGGGCAAAGTAAGCGTGGAATTGGTAGCAGAATCAAACGTTGAACCTTGGAAGCCACGAATTGCGGCGGAGGAAGAGAGGAGGACACGGATTGTCATCTCCTTGGCGAAAATAAAGATTTTTTCTGAAATTAAAAGAGGAGAAAAACGAAAAAGGAAACACTTGATCGTTGTTTGCTGGCATTGAACTCGGAGAAGATGACATTGTTGTTGTGGCGCCGCCACGTGGCACCACTGGGGATGCAATGGCGCCCTTGGATTTGGGTTTTGTAGGGTCAGCCAACACTTTGGTGCAGTTTTGAATCGGGGCTCCGTAGAAAGAAGGGTTTTACCCAAACAAGGACACGGGGAAAGTCGAGAGCGACTTCGGTATCTCGCAAGAGAGCAGATTCCTGGAGACGTTGAAGTCTTGCATGTTTGGGAGGTTGACGCCAAGAATGTAGCCAGAGAAACGGTTCTCCTCGAGATGGAGAGTGAAAAGGTGAGCTAAGTGGTTGACTGTCGCCGGAATTCAGTCGAAAAGGTTGTTGTGGGACAGATCAAGACGATAGAAGCGGAAGTGAGAGGTCACTGATATGGTGTTAATTTTTGAGAGTCTCGCTATAGAGACAATGAAATATCTATACAATATATACAATGGACTGTTTATTTGGTCAAATATGTATTAATAATGTAAATTAAACATCGTTATTCCTAATTTCTAGTTGCCTATTCAGTTTTGTGATATTTAAACCTAATTTATCCCAAATTCTTTCACATTAACCCTTCATCATTCACTATTACCCTAACCCCAAAAAACTCCATTGTTTATTTCGCAGAAAACTCCTCTTTCTCCGCCACCCTGCCGTGTGCGCAGCAACCTGCATCCCACCGACGTGTAGCCTCCGTTCCTGCCGACCGGAACTGTTGCACTTTGCCTTTTTGCACCAACGCCCTTGTCGGAAGAACCTCTGTCACTCCTCACGCGGTCGAACATTCGTGACCTGCAATTGTCAGCGTCGCTGACGTGAGTTGCAGCCCCGAACCCCCTGCACTCGCGTCATCCCAGGACCAGCTTGCTGCTTGGATCTTGTTGAATTACTCGAAGAATAAACATCCATGAAAACTGAGAAAGTGAACATCCAAAATCATACAAAAACGAACATCCAATGTGAACGTGTATAAATAATGTAAAAAAATATTGTGAAACCTTGATAGTCAAATAAATCATAACTAGCAATCATCGTCTACAACTAAGCACCCAAGAATAACCATCCACGTTCATAGAGAAAGTGAACATCCGGCGACGGGAAGAAGGCACAAACGGCGGCGACGGAGGCGTTGGACGTCTGGGTTGCTGCAGTGCCGGGAGCTCAACTCACACAATATGCGCGTCCTCTCTACATACGGTGGCCTATGCAGACGACGGCTGGTAACCGTGGTGGCACTGTATCGGCTTTTATTTCGAGGAGAGAGTCAGAGAAGAAGTTCACACTGTATTGAGAGAGGGAGGTAATCCTAATTTGATTTCATAACTGACAGAATTCATGATTTGATTCAAATTTTAAATTAAAAATTACTCAAAATTAATTAATTGTCATAAGTCCATAACTGATAGGAACGATGATTTGATTCAAATTTTAAATTAGAAATTACTCAAAATTAATTAATTATCTCTAATTTAATTCTAATTTGAATTTAACCCCATTGTACACATTGTATAAAATATATATTGACTCTTCATACTTTTTCAATTTTTAAATAAAGAATTTAATTATTTTAAAATTTAAAATTATATTTTAATAGTATAATAATAATAAAATAATTTTTTATATATTTAATATATAAAAAAATATAAAAAATAATATCTTATCAATAATTTTTAATAATATTCTTCAAATCGGTATTTAAAACACATTTTAGCAAGATTCTTAAATAAAATTGAATAAAATAGAAAAACTACACGTTAATTTGAAAAGGAAAAGACTGAATCGAAGTACTTAACGAATGGTGTTAATTATTGAATACCGAAGAAGAGTGAAGGCGACGCGCTTGGAGAGAGCGTGAGGAGAGAAGCGCGTAGAAGATTGATTATAAATGGACAAAAAACAAGTATAGTAAGTAGTAAGAAAATTAACAATAAGGAATAGGACGCTTCGCCGATTCAGATTTCAGAATGAGCCAATGGAAAACGACAACGTTTGAGTCTTTAAAGAATTAAAGTGGTTGTCCCTGCTCCTACCTTATCGACTACTGTAATTAAGTAATAAAAAAAATTAATTATTCTATTTGTTTTTATAATTTTATCAAATTTTTAATTAAATTTTTATATTTTTTAAATTAATTTTTTATATAATATTAAATTTTGTAATTAAGTTTCTATTATGAATTTATGACAAAAATATTAGTGTTAACAAAGTATTTTATTAAATAAAACGAATACAACATATATATAATAGAAAAATCTAAAGGACAACATCTCTTATTTTTTTCGGAAAAATATAGGTAAATAATGAAAATATTAAATAATGTGAATAATGAATATATTGGATGTTCAATTCACTAGCTGTACGGATGATTATTCTAATATTAAGATTTATGTGAGTAATTTGGAGTATAGTGTATTTTACTTAAATTGGACTAAACAAATAATTGATTACCTAGCATAACCCTTTCCTAAATTAAAAAAGAACCACAAATATTCTCTCACATTCACGGAAGGAATGATAAGAGAAGGAAGAAGAAAGAGAAAAAAAATAGATGGTACCGTAGAGGAGAGAAGTAAAATGAGAGGAAGAGCGATGATGCTGATAAAGAAACTCTTGAGGCGCAGTGTGGGCGGGCTTGCTAGTGTCGAGGTAGGTGCAAAGTCTTTATAGCTCCGATTGTTTTCTGTCACCGCTACTGCCACGGAGATAAGAAACCTAAAACGATAGAAAAAAAAAAGGATAGAACAAGAGAAATATTGTAAAAGAGAGATTACATTGCAGGAAGAAAGAGAGGGGTGGAGGTCGCGAAAGAGCGAGGTGGTGGAGGGTGATACACAAAATCCCAGAGAGACAACCCTTCAACGAAACACAGAGATGCATTGTACTTACTAGTGTCATGATCTCAGCTTTTATCACTGATGCACTTGGGACACATACTATGTTTGGTGCATTTGTCTATGGGTTGCTTATTTCAAATGGATCACTTGTTGCTGCTATCATTGAGAAACTTGAGGACTTTGTTTCTGTTTTTCTGCTACCTCTCTTCTTTGCAATCAGGGCCCTCAAGACTAATCTCACCTTGATCAAGGGAGCGGCTAGACGGGAATTTGTGATCTTGATGATTCTCCTTACTTGTATTGGCAAGGTCCTTGGCACCTCTTGTTGTTTTTCTCCTATTTCAAATACCTGTCAGGGAAGGTGTCATTCTTGGTCTGTGCTCAATGTTGGCTAGGAACAAAAAAGTATATTTATACGATGCATGTTATTAACTTACTAATCCCGCTAGGTAATTAACAGAGGGTCCAACAAACGTCTGCCAAATCCTGTTAGACTGGACCCAAAGCAAAAAAAAAAGCTTCTATTTATACTCCTTTTAACTGTAGTTTCAAAAATAACATGCAGCCGCCTCACTCTCTTACTCTGTATGCCATCATCCACGCCATCAACCTTCGTCACAGACTATGTTCGTGCCGCCGTCGCCTCCTCCAGTGTTGCCGTGAACTAGCCCATTGCGTCGTGTTGCTTCCGCTGCGAGGATGCCGTCCACCACAGTTAAGAAGTCACGCCGAGTCGTATGCCTCCTTCGCTGCACTGCACAACATTCCATTCTGTTGCCACCACGTCATCGTGCTGCGCCATCTGCCTCTTCTGTTGCGTTGTGTCTCGGCCGTCTCCGCCATGAAGCCATGACGCTGCATCTCTTCCTCCTCCTCCGTCATGCCTTGTCTCCGCCTGCTCTTCCATCGCGCCGTCGAGCCACGTCCCATCCTCCAAAGGTTAGTGGATGTTTCTTCTTCAATTTACTGGATGTTTCATCTCTGTTTCGAGGTTCAAAAATTTAGTAGACGGCTTCATATGAGATTAGATGTTTCTTTCATTATAGAATGGATGTTTCTTGTCCTTGCATCAGCGATGCGAATGGTGTTCTGCGCAATGCAATGTGGTGGTGGCATGACGGCAGTCTGTACGACAAGAACAGTGGTGTACTGTGTGACGAACCACACACACAACTCGCGTAAGAAATTCAGAGAGAACGACAACGCACCATGGAGGCAGCGATGCGGTAGTCTGTTTGATGGGAATGGTGGCGCACTGCAACGGCAGCGAAGCAGTGGTGTGCATGAGGAAGAAGGCCGTCGCTATGAGAGGAAAGGTTGTTAACACTGTATTTACGAAGCGGTTAATTTACCAAATTTTTATTATTCAAAAACGTCAATAATATCAATTAACTAGATTCTAATTTTAAAAAAAATTAAAATTAAGTATTAAATAGAGTTGTTTAAAATTGGTTGATTTAGGTGTTGATTTTCTAAATTTTCTCTTAACTTAATTACTGTTATTAATTTAATTCATGACGTGTGTAAGTGTTGGGAGATGAAGTACTTTTAATTATGGTTCTTGTAACCATTATTATGACGGCAATCATCTCGCCGATAATGGCATTGATCCACAAGTCAAGAGAAAGGCATATATCATACAAGAACAGAACAATAAATTGAATGGAGGAAAGTGGTTTTGGAGATTGGTGTTTGAGGTTCATAGATAATAGAGAAATAGGGAGTAAGGTGTAGTTTCTCTTTGTTTGAAGTAGAAAGAAAGTACTATGGTTTCTCTGCTTTTTTAGAGACAGAGATAGGTTTGGAAATGAGTCGAGTTGAGTCAAGTTAGACCAAGTTTAAATTCGATTTACGAAAATTAAGTTTAGTTTACGGCTCGACTCATTAATAATCGCACCTATTTCATAAGCTCAAATTCAGCTCAACGAAAGCTTATGAGCTGACTCGAGCTCGCGAGCTGGTTCAAATATTAGGAACACAATCTATAATTCTATATCAATAAATTATAACTAATATATATTAAAAAATAAAAAAAGATAAATTTTATATATTGTCTATCTATCAGTTATAAATTTTTTATTTATATCTTATATCAAAATTATATATAAAAAATGACTATAAAATTTTAACTAATTAAGAGTATTAATATATATGTAAAATTATATATATATATATATATTAAATTATTAATACGCATATCTTATATGCATTTAATCTTTATTTTTAATATTATATATATAATCGAGTCAGCTCATGAGCTAATGAACTGAGCTTATCCAAGCTCAAGCTCAGCTAATTTAGTTTATAAGCTCAATTCCAAGCTCCAGCTCGACTCACCAGCTCACGAGTTTAGTTTATCGAGCTATTAACGAGTCGAGCTCGAACTGGCTTGACTCACTTCCACCTCTAGACAGAGGATATGAGTAAATTTAAATTTTATAAATATTTTTTAATGTTTACTGTTAATAAGGATTTAATTACAAAATTTAATATAATATAAAAATTTAATTAAAAAAAATAATAGAATTTAATTGAAAATTCCATAAAATTATAGGAATAAACAAAATAATAAAATCTAAAAAAAAAAGTTTTGCTATGCTATAAGGGTATTGGTTAAATATATCATAAAAAAAAATATTTTAATGTTTTTGATATATTTTAATGCATTGAATATATTAAAAGTTTAAAAATTTTTTTTATGATATACTTAACCAATATCTTTAGAATACATAATAGTTAAATTTATACAAAAAAATTTTAGAAGCTAATTTGAGTAATTATTTTACTGAAAAATAAATTAAAAATTGATTTGTCTTTCAAAATAAAATTTTAAAAATAATTTGTATATTAATTTTTCTTAAATACTAAAATATTCGCTTTTAAAATATTTGAAAATTGATCTAGGTACTCTTAAATTAAATAGCATCTGTTCGACATCTCTCACTGTCTCTGCTTCGGTTTATTTTGGTAAAGGATTTACTTTTCAAGAGTAACTTATAAAAGCTAATTTTTAAAAGATGACTTTTTAAAAATTGTAGCATTTATATTTGGTAAATCAAATTAAAAATAGTTTTCAATAAACACAAATAACAACAATTACATTTAGTAAAATAGTTTTTAAAATTTAAAAATACTATAATAAACATAAATATAAGTATTAAATTTAAAAATTACTTAACGCATAAAATTATATTAGACTTTTAAATTTTAAAAAGTACAAGCCAATTTTAAAAAATTCTATCTTTAACTACTTTTAAAAGTACCAATTTTTTTTAAAAACTACAAATACAAGGCCATTATCTTTTCTATTTACCAAAAATAAAAAATTGAACTTTTAAAGAGTATAAATATTTTTTTAAAAAATTTTACCAAACCAAGTCTTCGAGTCGGTTTTCTCGCATCGTCGCCTCCAGCAGTTTCCGTCGTCGCTGCGCCTCGAAGTAATTAAATTTAAACCCTAAATATTGTTCTGTTTAAACCCTAATTTGATTGCTATTTTAATTGATTGCAATTTGATTTCAAATGAATTATTGTTCTGTTCAAACCCTAATTATTATTTTGATTGATTGTTATCTGTGTATTTTAATTGTTCTGTATATTTTTATAGATTGTTATTCTGTATATTCTAATTTTTTTTATTTTGTGATTTTATTGTGTTACTTCATTTAGGGTTTGGTTCATATACTTGTGGTGTGTTGCTAAGATGTAGTTGTCAAATACTCAAATTGTGTAGCCTATTTATTGGCAAAATCTATCCACGAATGAAACAACTAGGGGAGGAAAAAGAACGCCTTGTTATAGTTGGAGTTAGTGGTTTGTGCAAATGAATTTATCCATATATCAAATGAATTGATCCATGTGATTCTGAATGTTATTTTCATGCTACATTGATCAAGATAATGGGGAGCAGTTTGGGGATAGTCACTTAATCCTATGGGATGGAAAAAGTTTGGAAGAGGTTGTAGTATTTTATCTGTAAGGGGTATTTGCTATTTAGAAATTCTATGATAATTCAGTATGTAGCATAGGGAAGGGGATTCTGTTGGCACTCTGGTACAGAGTATGTTTTTACACTGGAACATATGATGCACTATTTTATTTTTATGATTTGTTCCATTTATGTTGACCTAGTCATTTTGCTTTTCAACAACAATAATAAAATATATTGGTCCTGTGCATTTGTGTTTACCAAAGAATTAAAGGTTTGGTGTTAATTTTTTTGAAAGCATCACATTATTTATATTTTCTTTCTTTCGTTTTGGTACTGGACAAAAAGTATGTGTTGTATTATAAATCTTTCGATGAATATTTAAAGAAATATAGTTTGAGTTTCTTTTGACCTATTAACCATGTATTCCTGAATTATTTGTTTACATTAGATTCGTTGCAATGTTCGAAGCTTTTATTAATATCAGTTCTCAAGTTTTAATTTATTATTATGAATGTATCTCTTATTGCAAGGTTGTTGTATATTTTCAGACTTTCTAAAGTAGTAATTGTTTTCAGGTTCCAAGTCATAAAATTTTATCATGGATTCAAAACCAGAGTAAGCCCATTTTAATTTGGACTTTTGTTTTTATGTTTAGTTGGGAACATCTCATACTCTTTTGTTTAAAGCAGAAAGACTTTTGATGGTTGGATTAGTATGGAGGAAGTTATGAAGCTCCCCGTTATCAATAATTCACTATATGACAAAGATGCCCCCCTTTACTCGCGTAGGTTGAAAGCTCCTACTACTCCATATGTGCTAACAGAGTGAGTGCATCATGACAAGTTATTTTATTTAAATACATTAATATTAATTAGTCAATTTGTTTTCTTATACTTTTTTCCTGCAATTGTTTTGTACTATAGAGCCCAGATTCAATTCGAAAGAAAACAGATGCATCCTTATCATGTATTAGCAATGGATCATTACAACAAAAGCATAGATAACGAGGTTAAGTAACTTATTTATTTTCTCAAAGTATATTTACTTTTATTTGAAAAACAAATTTTTGTTGATATTTTCTTTTTCAGGAAGAGGAGTATAAGATTTCTAGTTTGGTTAACATGGGTAAAACCAGAACAATGTGCTTTGGTGAGCACCTTGGTTTTCTTCGTCACCTCTTTTGGGAGGCTGTGCCAAAAAACACTTCGTCAGTTGAGCCCAAAGTTTTCTATGCCCGAGTTCATGAAATGTTTCAGCCGAGGGGCATTCATGTAGCTTTTTGTGGCTTTTATAATGATTCTGTTGATGACTCAGGTATTCTTATGTGAATGTAAATATATATATAGAGGTTATTTTTTGTTTAATTATTTAAATAACCTTTTACTTGTTAGAGAGCTGTGAGATTTGTGGTTTGAAGAATTCTGATGAATTCTGGAAGAAAGAAAAAGAATTAAAGGACAAAGAAGCAGAGAGAGTAAAGGCTATTCATAATGAATATCTTTATCCAATTCATTTTAGTGGCATGTATCAATCTCCCCATGGAGACAACCAAACGTAAGCAACAACTACTTTTTATTGTTTGTCTTTTTCTGTTCTTTTAAATTTTATATTTATTGTTTTTCAATCTCTGAGGGACTCTCCAACAATGACACTAAAATGTTATTAAGAAGTTCTTTCTAACTTTGTGTGGGGCCAATTGTTATGTATGTCAGATAAATTTAGTAAATTATGTGTTTCTTGTTATGATTTTTATTTAGTTGCCTAATTTTTATTCTTGAAATTGTAGGATGAATTAGGACAATGAATTGGATGTACAGGGGGAGATACTCAGGATGCATGCCTGGTCCCTGTAAAAGTCTGAAAGATATATTCTAATAATGACTCTGGAGACTACTTCATATTAAGTGTCTTGTATGTTATGTTCTTCTTTCAAGTTTAGGAATCGTATATTTGGTAGTAACAATCTAAAAAAATACTGTATTAAGTATTTTATGCAAGATTATGCTTGTGTTGGTTGTTTGAAATTGTGTGAGGCTTTGGATTTTGGTGATGGCTTCACTGGTTTCTGGTGTTATTTTTTCTACATGTATTCTTTCTGTTTCTATTTTCTCTTTTTTAAAGAAACTAGTAGGATTGTGTAAGTTCGATCGAGATGGGATATATCTATTTGAGGGGGTGGATAAAAGTATATTGTTTTTTGAATTTAGATTCTCTGAATTTTAAATGTTCATTGTAGAGGATAAAGTGTGATCTCTTACCATTTATTTTATAAGTGGGACAAAAAAAAAAATAAGAGATAAACTATTTAAGGATGAGGGATCACATCTTATCTTCTAAAGTAAAATTCAAAATTCAGAGAATCTAAATATTTGTTTTTCAGATATAATAAATGTGTCAAAATGTGAAGTTTGTTGCTTCTTGTTACACAATAAAGAAGTAATCCATACAAATTTTCCTTTCTAATAGACACTACTTAAAGTAAAACGAATTTCTTATTTGTCTAATTTAAAACAAGGAGTAAATGCGTTTTTGATTTTAAAGATTTAGTCTTAAAATTAAAATCTGTTCTAATCTTTTTGGAATGGTAGAAATATTTTCACGTTACTGTCTTCTTTCGCATGGTCACCACCACCTTTGAAATGTCTTTTTTGTTTCTTTTAAATCCAACATTAAATTCTTCAAATTTCAACCATAATAACAATAAAAAACATTCAGATTTTTTTTTGAAAAAAAAATCATCAATTAGGGAGAGAGAGTGCTTGCCAACCTGCTCCGCCATTGCTGCCTTTATTGTTGTCGCTGGAGATGGTTGAAGGTTGCAGTGGCACGCGCAGCACTCGCATGTCGCATCTTGTTTCTGGTGTTTTGGATTGGTCATTCCAGCAAATATTTCATGGATGTTTTAACATCCATTGTTCTATCGAAAAAAATTGCAACCGCGGTGCTCACAAACACTTGTGTGTAACGTCTCCTATAACCTTCCCACACCTCTCATCTAGTCATCCCTAATCACATTCGACCAAGCAGGCGAATCCGAAGACGCAACACCAAATTCAGCACTCTGAAGACCCAAAATCAAATTCCTCGCAAAGCTTCCAACTACCATCAATTAGGGAGAGAGAGTTCAGAGAGTGCTTGCCAACCTGCTCCGCCATTGCTGCCTTTATTGTTGTCGCTGGAGAAGGCTGCAGTGGCACGCGCGGCACTCGCATGTCACATCTTGTTCATGGTGTTTTGGATTGGTCATTCCAGCAAATATCTCATCGATGTTTTAACATTCATTGATCTATCGGAAAAAAAATTGCAACGGCGGTCCTATAACCTTCCCACACTTCTCATCACTAATCGCATTCGACCAAGCAGGCGAATCCGAAGGCGCAACACCAAATTCAGCACTCTAAGATCCAAAACCAAATTCCTCGCAAAGCTTCTAACTATCACCAAGGGAAAAGCGATTCCAGCCTTGGAGAAAAGCTTCCATTTGATCATAGACTGCTCCTTTTTGAAGCAGCTTCCTCAAGAACTATGGTCCTTGGCTACTTTACAACAAGTCCATGTTATTCAACCACATTTTGAATTGAGAGACAGCCTCCAACATGTTGTGCTCAACAATGGCTGTAAACTCAATTATCTCTTGAAGACATTGTAGAAAGTAGAAACTCTTTGCTTTCACTGCTTTTCTCTCATCTTCTCTGCTTCCAAATTATTTTGATGTTATGTGATTGTACTTTCCTAGATGCAATAGCTACATTAGCTTGTTACTGAGGCTTGCTTATCTTATTTGTTATGTTAAGAAGCAAGGAATTCTACAAAGAAGAAAGAGCAAGAGCACACGAGCTTTAACAGACAAAGCCCTGTGATTGATGAAGGGATGAATGACTTGAATTCAAAGATTTATTATGGGAGGTGTAATTCTAACTATGATCATCACTAACATGAAGAATATGGTTTTGCAAGCTTTGGAAAGAAACAGAATACTTTGGACGGAAACGAAAGAGAGAACCAAGTTCATGAAAACAAGGAAACAAAGCTCCCACAAAATAATCCAAAACTTGGAGAAGAAGATAATATAATACTAGTTCTAATATGACTTTGTAGCCTTTGATGTGATTATAACTTATGGGACCTACTCAGATAAAAACGTCTAAAACGTCTTTTTTTAAAGATGTTTTTCAATAATTAAAATTTAACATATATAATCAATTGAATCATGTTATTTTTGTCTAAATTAGGCTAGACAAATTGATTTAACCGAAAAAATGATGAATCAAATCTTGAACTGATCTAAATTAATATTATTTTTTTATAAAAAATGACTACAATACCCTTATTATAGAGAATAATTAAAATACTCTTATTATATATATATATATATATATATATATATATATATATATATATATATATATATATATATATATATATATATATATATATATATATATATATATATATATACATGGAGAGTTCTATGGTGGCATTAATTTTGGTAACTAAAAGTGGCGTAAGTTTAATTTACAAGTAAAATATTAACTATAAATACTATTTGTATAAAAAAATTAAATTTAAGCCCAAAATTATTTTCTCTCTCTTATAAATTTTTATGATTATTTTTATTAAAATAATTTTTATAATTATTTTTATAATTATAAAAAATAATTTAAAAAAATAAAACCAAAATAAATTTTTAATTATATTTAGAATTATTATTTTTATTTTTAAAAAATAATTTCTTATAATTATTTTTATTAACAAGATTTTTTTATAATTATTTTTATTTTTTATTATTTTTAATAATTTCTAAAATAATATCGAAATTATTATTTTAATTATTTTTATTTTTAAAAAATAATTTCTTATAATTATTTTATTTTTATTTTTATTTTTACTAAAATAATTTTTTTATATATATTTTTTTATAATTTTAAAAATCTAACACCAAAATGATATTCTCTCTTATAATTTCTTATGATTATTTTTAAAGTAACACCAAGAGAGAAAATATCATTTTGATATTAGGTTCTCAAAATTTCAAAAAAATAATTATAAAACAATTATTTTGATAAAAATAATAATAAAAATAATTATAAATTAATTTTGGTGTTATTCTACAAATTATTAAAAATAATAATAAAAAATTACAAAAATAAAAATAATTACAAAAACTTATTTTAGTAAAAATAATTATAAGAAATTATTTTTTAAAAAATAAAAATAATAATAAAATAATTATTATAAATATAATTAAAAAAATTATTTAATGTTATTTAATTTTTTTCAAATTATAAAAATAATTATAAGAATTTTTTTAATAAAAATAATAATAAGAAATTATAAGAGAAAGAAAATCATGTTGGTCATAGATTTATTATGTCGTGTGTCAATATTTTACTTGTAAGTCCAACTTATGTCATTCTTAGCCACCAAATATATATATATATATATATATATATATATATATATATATATATATATATATATATATATATATATTAAAAATTTTAAAGCCTAACCTTACGATAGAAAAATAAAGGACTAAAATTTAAGATTCTCAAAATTAATATATATAATAGAAGTATTTTAGTCATTTTTTATGATAGTGTATTGTATTCATTTTCTATAAAAAATAATATTAATTTAGACCAGTTCAAGATTTGATTCACCATTTTTTGGTCAGATCAAATTATCTAGCCTAATTTTGATAAAAATAACTCAATTTAATCGATTATATGTGTTAAATTTTAACAATTAAAAAACATATTTATAAAAAGACGTTTTCAGCGTCTTTACTCCCATAACTTATAAGTAGTTTTGGTTTTAAAAAGGAATTTTTCTATAAATATGCTAAGGTACTTGATTGTGATACTGAATTTTAAGTGAAGCTTTACCTGTACACTATTGCCGTCGAATTCAGTAATGCTTTTTTTCTTTTTCTTGTTTTGGTCTAGTGCCATTGATAGATTATTTGTAAGCAATCTGTGAATAGATGATAAACATTGCATACCAACGACATAGTTTTAACTTTTAACAATGCCAGCTAATTCAATTCATATGCCGAATAAAACGATCAGTCAAAAACTATAAATTAAGAAAACATATACTGAAAATAATAACTGGATAATATTTCTGATTATTAAGAAAAATACAACTCCTGACCTTGTGCAGATCTTGTGCAGATCATGACTCCCAACATGAGCATAACCACACTGATTAAACATGTGTGAATTGCTTACCGGTTGAGCCTAAATGGCTACATACATGGCAGAAAGAAACATGTGCCATTGAGTACCTTAACCATTCCAGTTCCATTGTCACACACAAGAGGCTGAATATCCTCACCTTCTGCCATCTTTTAGTATCTCTTGGATGGTAAAGATAAATTCTCAGTTCAAATGCATTATATACATTGTAAACTTAGATTAGATGTAAACATTTTTAAGTTTTAAATGTATAAGAAGAATCAAAATTTTCATTTTCATTTTCATTGGACGCTCTTATATTGTATCGGAAATTTCTCTTTTTATGAGAATTTCCATCTATGTTGAATGAGAAAAGTCATGTGCTTTATTGACAACATATCGTACCATAACAGAATAATGAAACCTAAGAAACCTAAGAAAAAAAGGTTTTGCTATGCTATAACGGTATTGGTTAAGTATATCATAAAAAAAATATTTTAATATTTTTGATATATTTTAATGTATTGAATATATTAAAAATTTAAAATTTTTTTATGATATATTTAACTAATATTTTTAGAACACATAATAATTAAATTCATACAAAAAAAATTTTAGAGACTAATTTGAGTAATTATTTTATTAAAAAATAAATTAAGAATTTATTTGTCTCACTTTGAAAACTGTTCTAGGTACTCTTAAATTAAATAGCACTCGTTTGACATCTCTTATCGTTTTCAGTTCGACTTAGTTTGGTAAATTATTTATTTTTTAAGAATAGTTTATAAAAGTTTATTTTTAAAAGATGACATTTTAAAAATTATAACATTTATATTTAGTAAATTAAATTAAAAATAGTTTTCAATAAACACAAGTAACAATAATTATTTTTAGTAAAATAGTTTTTAAAATTTAAAAATATTATAATAGACATAAATGTAAGTATTAAATTTAAAAATTAGTTAATATATTAGACTTTTAAATTTTAAAAAACATAAGCTAACTATAAAAAATTTCATCTTTAAATATTTTAAAAAATATCTAATCTTTTAAAAACTACAAATATAAACCTATAATTTTTTAATTTATCAAAAATAAGAATTGAGCTTTTAAAAAATACAAATACCTCTAAAAAGCTCTACCAAACTAAGCCTTCAACTCGGTCTTCTCCCATCGTCGCCTCGAGCAGTTTCCGTCTCGCCATCGTGGCTGCGCCTCGTGCTCCACCTCCTGCTTTTTCACGCTACCGGCCTCATTGTCGCCGCCGTACACCTCCTCCGTTGCAAGTAATTAAAATTTAAACCTAATTATTGTTCTGTTTAAACCCTATTTAAATTGTTATTTTAATTGATTGCAATTTGATTTCAATTTAAACCCTATTTAGAATTTATTAACTACTTCGTATTATTTTGTGTGGTTTGTAACCGTAATATTTTATACAATGATGATGGCTGTATTGGTATTAAATTTATCCGGGAACTTAGTTATAATTATTAATTATCTTATAGTATTTCCTTTGGTTAATATTTTAGTAATTTTTATATGCTATGTTTTTAGTACTCTTATATGATATGTTTTTTATACTCTTATATGCTATATTTTTTATACTCGGAATAATCTTTTTTAATATGCAATTTTTTTCCTAATATTATTACTTAGGATAAATTATTTCTTTAATCAGTTTCACCTACTTGCATCAATTATTTATATAATAACAACATAACAATAATAAACATGGCATAAAATTAATTACTTTTATTTTACTAGATGTAGTCTTCATAATGGAATTATAAATTATTTGTAATAATATTATTCATGATTAATTTTTTGTTTAATTAGTTCCGCCTAATTGGATCAATAATTCATGTTATAAAAAGATAACAACATAAAACATAGCATAAAATTTGGTACTCCTCTTTATTGAATTTAGTTTTTATAACAGAATCCATAATTTATATTACAAGTAATAATACTAATGATAGAGTACATAATCATTCAGTAACACAAAAAAAAAAGATTATACAAATCAAACAATAAAACCATAAAAAGTTCCATAATAATTAAACCTGTCCTCACGACGGTTAATAAAAGTTAAACTTATCTCATGACCGTTTATAAAAATTAACAAATTTACTAATTATGTATATCATTCTTATTTGTTTTTACTCATTTAAAAATTAAACTTATTGTTATGACTGTTAATAACATAAATTAATAAATTAATAAGTTTAACTTAAAAAAATAAAAAATTAACTAACATTATCTCAAATCTAATAATAATTAATCACAAAAAATATCCAATAATAAATAAAATTTATCGTTAATAAACAGCTGTGGTTATTGCAGAAAAACAAATTTAAACAAAATTTGACTAAAGTTTTATTAATTAAAAACTAATAAAAATTTTGCATATTTTCATAAGTAACAATTTGGTATACGTGAAAAAGATTCTTGTTGGCACAGTCCTAAGTAACCTCTGCCTAAAGAGACAAAATTGTGCTTGCATCTTGGATTTGTGCTTTTGTGTCTTTTGCCGGTATATAATTTTGGATGGATTGAGGCGTATAATCTAATGTTTTTTCTTCTTAAATTATAGAAAGATTAAGAAACTGAAGGCTAATTACCATGCATTAGCACTCGGTGTAAGTTCCAAACAAAATAAATCTTAACATGATTTGTGTTGCCCCTCGATAGATGATATTAACCTCTGATCAGCTGCTTTGACTGGATGAATTTTGACATCTGCAAAGTACTGCAGACAGATTAGATAATTTCGGTAACTTGTTTGCTGCATCTTTATCCTGAATTGATGACTCGCTTATCTGGGAATGGCAATGCTGCTCCTCTGAGCTATACGAGGTTTAAAATAGGCATCATAAAAAAAATTTGACAACACAAAAATGTCAAACCCACTAAAAAACAGAGAATTAAAATATTTTCCCTTTATAAAGAGGATGTGAAGCAAGCATATTATAGCTACTTTACTTGTCTTCCATGGAGGTTCACTCACTCATATCCAAAAACGACGATGGTTCTGTAACAAACAGAGATATTGAAATGCCTGAGATTCCCCAAAGAATCACATGCACACAGCCGTCGGATAGTGTAAGCACAATTTTTTTGCAAACATATCATGCTTGATCATTATACAAAAAATGATGCTGAGAACTGTCTCATGTTTCCTCATTATTTCAGGCTAAAGCTACGTGCAACTCAGACCTCATCACTGCTGTTAAGGACCTTGCGACCGCGGTAGATATGTTAGCCATGAAAGTTCATTTGTTTGAAACCCATCATGCCAAGATTGAGGTGGGCATGGAGCTTTTGTGTACTACGTTGCTCCGTGTTGAAGAGATTACTAACAAGATTGCAAGTGCCAAGATTGTGGAGAAGGTTAGTATACCCATTGCAATATCTGACGAGGAGGAGCCGGCTCCAGTTGGTGGATCCCGCGGAGGATGTAGTTCCAAAAGATCTAGGTACTCCAAAAGTGTATCACGCAGACCAACGTCCAAGGTAAGGTCATGATATTTGGTCACTGCTCATAACTGTGGTATTCAAAAGGAGACTATCAAATAAGGAGGCTAAGTAGATTTTTTAGCACTTTACTGTTATGTCTCCATTGCATGGATTAAGAGTTTGGCAAGACATAAATTAATAATTAACTAAATACAAACGAATGTGTTATGTATAGAATAAAAGATTTCATTTCTCAGCAAGTTAAATATGGTCGGTTTTATTTATTCATTATAGTGATATAATATCTTGAAATTTTAATATTTTTTATGTTAAAAAATTTAGATTTTTTGGTATACAAAATTATTACTTATTAATTTTGAGGATTACAAATTTTTTTTTACATCTATTTGAAATTATATTGTTAAAATTGTGATACTGAATGCAATGGGTGGTACTGACATGAACTCTCCCTGGCCCAAACAACCCTTGGAAAAAAAGAATATCTCATATGTTCAAATCAGGAAAAAAATGTACTTCGTGTATATTGGCCTAGAGTCTTCTTCACTAAGATAACTTTTAATGTGCCTAGGGCATCGGCGACGGAGCCATACGGAAGACTCTGGCTTCATCGGTCGTTAGTCACGAATTGGGCACAAATTTCACAACCATCAATGGGTTACACCTCAGCTCCAGTTCTCTTTCTCCAGCCCTCAGTGGAGTTAATTCTAATGGGAAGAAGGGAGTCACAGAGATGTCTCCACCCCTCCTAATCAGACGACCAACGATGATGTTCCATCAGCCAAGGTTTAGCCCTCGTGGAGACTTGGAAAAAAATGGATCAATTAGGGGCCATGGAAAGAGTCCTTTGTCGAAGCCCTCTAGTCTCGTACAAAGGGCTGTGCCTGAAAGAAATTTTTCTGGTGACACTGGTGGGGCGAACGACGGTAGTGATGACAGGGTGAAGGTTTTTGGTAGCGTCATGGAGAAATCTCCTTTGACACACGTGAGCCCTGGCCATATGAAACTGCCGCCTGAAAATTCTTTGACGGAACCGCAAAGATGGGCCGCAAGCTATGCATTTGATACCCAGAAAAATCTAATGTAGGCTTTTTTTAACTTAAAATTAACCTTATATTGTACAACTTTGAAAATTGTATTTGAAGGAGATGGACTCTAACACCCTGTTTCATGCAGGGAGGAGTTAGTGAAATTTGGAGATTTCATACTCACCAGGGAGGACTTGTTGAGCCTAACACCAGGAGCAATCCCAGTGGATAACATCTTCCACATGTTTGCAATGATGCTGACTAAGTACAACAATTGCATGGAAGAGCCAACCTTTTGGTGTCTACCACCTTCATTTTCGGTATTCACTGCCATTACCATTTAACTCAACAAAGAAGTTCTTATTGCATAGACGCTGACCCAAATGTCTCTTATGCAGAAAGATATTCGTCAGGAAAAATCGGTGAAGCAACTAGTTGCCGACTATTCAAAAACATGGATGAAGCCATCTGTCACCCTTAACTATGTAAATACTTTACTTTTTGCTTTACTGGTTTTTCTTCGTGCATATGTCATAATATTATGCATTTAGTTCATGCCCACCCCTTGTTACCCACAGGTGTACCTCCCAATAAAGGAGGAATCCGGACTCTGGTACCTCATGGTCATTGCATTTAGGGAGGGTATGCTGTACTACTTGGATGCATCAATGGGAGAGGTTGAGGCTATGAAGCGAAAATCGTTCATTAGAAAGTTAGTAAGACCATCACGATCAAGTACGTCCAATAATTGACCATTTAAAAATCTAATCTAATAAATTGCTTCAAACAATCAGGGAGACGATGTGGCCGCAATCATTGCGGAGTCCACATATGAGGACTTCTCCACCAAGGCAGGATGTATTACATGTTCTGGAATTGCTGCCGCCAACGGCCTTCCTATTGCTCAGACACGGTATATGCCTTGCCTATAACCATTTACTTTAACCCTTGAAAACTGTGGTGTTTTTTTTATGACTTAATGCTGGTATATATCGCTGCAGGGAGACCTCGGCTATTTGGGTCCTCAACTGGATGGCCATGGGTGGCGCCTTCCAATGCAATCTGATGCCTCAGGTATGTTGCTATAACATTTTGTATCATCATTATTTGTATTACTGAAACCTCCCTGGCCTACAAAATGCAGATGGAGGAAAATGCTGTGAGATTGCACACTGCTGTCGCTTTGTTAATGGCTCCATTCAACGAGCGAACACAATGGATAACCAACCATACTTCTACATCTTAGCTCAGAGCTAGGATTTTTAGTTTTTTTTTTGCAAAGCATCTATTGAAACCTCAATGCTACTAGTATTAGCTCAGTTTGTCATGCTTTGTTATGTATCTATTGAAACCTCAATGCTACTAGTATTAGCTCAGTTTGTCATGCTTTGTTGTGTTGTTATCTTGTATTAGGAGTATAGGCGCACTCTAGAAATGTTATGATGGATTGTTGTGTTTTGTGTCTATGCTAATTCTGTGTTTGGATCATACATTTCAAAATCACGTCCAAGTAAAAATTAACTGAAAAGAACATAAATTGAACTCATTATTTTTTATTATTTTGTTAGTGTAATTTAAAGATATAAATAAATTTTATGAACCAATTCTATAATAAAAATTATTATTTAATTATTACATTAAAAATAACATATAAAAATAGATAAAATACATTTTTGGTTAAAAACACAAAAAAATGTAAATAATTGATGAAAATATACTTTATTAAATTCTTAGTACTCTCAGTACTCATTTTAATACTATTCTAAATTATAATCTGATTTTATTATTACTTAAAATTAGTTTTTTATTATTTACGTTGGTCTTTTTAATTGGATTAATAATTTATATTGTAACAAAATTATAATAATAAACTAATACACAAGAATTACAGTTAAAAATTTTACCATAGCCAAAGAGAAACTACATTTTTTTTAAACAAAACAAAAAAAAATATGACGCAAGAAAATGTGATATGATAACTACCATCAATTATAAACCGTGAAAGCTACATACACAATCCCTTCGCTTACATATATGATTTAGCAACCTGCTGATTTGTGCATTGTGCACATCACAATTAAGTCATTAATTTAGCCAATAAAAATAAAACAGCACAGCCACACCATCAGACTTAATTCATTAATTTGTTAGAGAGGTAAAACACAACTCAAACACACTTGCTTAGACTTAATTCATTAAACTGTTATAAAGGTAAAACACAACTCAAACACACTTGCTTCCACAAGTCATGCAAAACGATCATGGCTCCGACAAAGATACATCCAAGTAATGGTCTTCCTCGCAAGATTCTTCTTCATGTTTCTCGCTAGTATCGTGACCGCTCCAAAGGTGGCACTAACCAAAGGCAGCATGAACAACAAATCAAATACTATTCATGACATAATAGAAAAAACTAACTACTTAAAAGGAAAACGTAACGCATACTACTCAACTAACCTCTTCCCATGAATCTTCATAGTCACTATAATCAGCCTCTTCATAAACAGCCCTCCGTTGGGTACCACTATCAACAGCAGTGTGTCTTTGCCCGTGTGTATGCCTTTGTGAACAAGACAATCGGTTATGCCCAACCGCGCGGCAAATTCCACATCTCTTTATACCCTTGCTAGATGGCTGCCTACCCACACCAAATTTACGGCGCTTGTTGTGACGTAGAACCTGTGGATCCCTTACACAATCCTCAAGAGTAGATGACAGCAGAGGATCAGCTCCTTCCCCACTTGGAGAAACTCTCTTGCTTTTCAAGTGCGAAATTTCATTTCTCAATTTACCAGTGACGTCTACAAAATCATCCACTCGTGCAGAAGCAAGCACACACAACTCCCTGCATAGGTCATTCAACATCCAATTGCGGCAGGTAACCATTGAATCCCAGCAAAACGGTCCCTTTTCCATGAAAGCCCTCACCCTCGAACGGGCATCTTTTGACCACCTCTCCAATACTACACTCGCAGGCATTTTAGTGATATCAAGGTGATGAAATACTGCTATAATGTGGTCACAAGGAATCCCAAGGGTCTCCATCCTCATGCACGAACACTTGAAGAATGACCCATTTCGATAATGTGAAATGCGCCACTCTCGGGCAGAATCTCCAGACCGGAATAGGGAGTAGATATCTGAACATGCTGTGAATGTACACGACCTTACCTTTAACGTGCAAACCCGTGAAAGCATTGGTCGGAAAATAAGAAATATCTCTCTTGTCAGTACACTTGCCGCAGACCTTTCAAGCGATCGTAGAGGGCTTTGTAGTACCATCTCCCCAACAGTGGATTGTAAGTCAGAGAATGCTTCCCGGGACCTCATTTGACTAATACATCGAAAGAATTGCTCAACAAAGTCTTTTAAGTTGTGCCGGGAATGCACAAACTTGCCGAGCATAGAGTGAAGCCCCTCACATCTTGACGTGGTTCGGAAGCCCCCAAAGAAATTACCACGGATGTGTGCAGTTGCCCACATATGTCTTCTAGCATATAGATCACACACCCAGGGATTATCTTGTAGGCCTAGCTCAGAAACCACATTATTCCAGCGCTCTTCGAACTCTGCCACTTCATAGTCAAATAACATGCATTTCTTGAATTCAGATGTAAACACAGGATTGCTTATGTTTGAGGTTGCATTTCGGAGTAAGTGCCATGCACACAGACGATGATACGAATTTGGAAAAACTGATCCAATTGCTTTCTTCATGGCTCCATGACCATCAGTGATGACACATTCGGGTGCCTTGCCCTTCATGCCTTCCAAAAATTGCTGCAGTAGCCACTTATATGTTTCCTCTGTCTCATTCGCAACAAGGGCAGCGGCAAACACAATTGTTTGATTGTGATGATTAACCCCTGAGAAAACCACTAGCGGACACATGTACTTATTCTTGCGATATGTCGCATCAAATGCTAATACATCCCCAAATATTTCATAATCTAGTTGACTGCAGTTATCACACCAAAATAAATGCACCAAACGACCATCTTTGTCCGCTAGGTGTCTAACAAACATTCCCGGATTTTCTACTTCCATACGTTGCAACAACTTAAGGCACGCACTTGCATCCCCACCAATAATCCTCCGTTGCTTGTCAATTCTGTTGTACATGTCTCTCTTCAAAAACGGAACATTTTCACACCCACCTGCTGTCTGCACAAACGATGCATAAATCTGTGGGGTCTTGATGCCGACTTTCAACATCATATTCATTTGATCAATTGCTGCCGAGTTCATCCTTCTATGTCCTGGAAGCATGAAAGTAAGTGTGTCGTCAAGCATCTTGTGATTATGAACTTCCTGGAAGTATGTTACAATCCATCTGCCCGTATCCTTGTCGATATGGACGCGCATTTCTGCCTCACAGCCACACCTAGTCTCTGGCTTCGGCTCCCGTTTCCAATTAGCAACTTCGACTCCATCACAAATTCTTGCCTTCCGAAAGCCCTGCTTGAGCATACAAAAGACTGTTGTATCAACTCATTTTTTAGATTACGCCGAGACCTATACCTTCGAGCGGCAAACCCATTCATTTTTGCATATAAGTTGTAGAATAAAAACGCAACTTCCCGATCTGGAAAATGGAGACTTTTAATCTCTTCCGCTGTGATTTCCTTCAAATTCATACAACCTAGATCAGCAATTTCATCAATTGCCCTTTCTTCCCAGTTGTCATAGAACCCATCCCCAAATTCATCATGTATCTCTGACTCTTCTTCAAAACCTTCGTCCCCTTCAAATCCCTCACTCCCTTCCTCGCCTACATCGCTCCCTTCACCATCAACATGGAGAACTTCAACTGGATCAGGGGCAGGGACCAAGTCCTCTGGAGGGTACTCCGACTCTTCCACTTCCGACCTCTATAGCCAAATAAACTCAACTTCACCAAAAATTTCCTTTCTTTCATAATAGTGACATTTAAAATAACATAACAAACCAACAAAAATATAAAAAAACTCACCATGGAAAATCGGTCGACTCAAAAATTGTTCGAATGGCTACTTGTACACGGCGGCAACAAACTTTAACATACTCTATGCCAACTTATAATTTGTGATAAGTATAATCCAATTCAAAATATCTGACATATTTAAGCAAGTAACAAGTTAGAAAAGGCAAAAAGAAATTCCCAAACGATTATATCTGTGATAAGTATAATTAGGAATGCATTCTCAGTATCTGAAATATTATTTATGATTTTATAACCAATAAATTTGATCAAAACTACCTGCACAACAGAAGCATAGAAACAACACCAAGGATAATAAAACATTCAATTGGCCTATTCAAGATAATTGCATATATACCAGGCTACTGTGCGAATGGAGCTACCTTAAACATATGAATATTCTAAATTGCAAGAACTGAAACATCAATCTATTACTTAAAACAACAATCAACTAAAACAATAACTGAACAATTAATCCAACAAAGAAGAAGAAGGAAGACAAAAATAAATCACCTTAGCTTTCAAACTTTATGAAAATCAACAGACAACTCAGTCATTTACAACGCAGCTTACTTGAAAGGGATAAATGTTATAAAAGGAGATGCATTCACCTTCCAAGATAGATAAATATTCAATGCATACGCTGCACATACTTTCACCACTTTCAATTTCCACAATCTTTCCATTATTTTAAAATTCTACTGAGACCCCGAAAAAAAAATAAAAAAATTAACTAACTCATTGACTACTCAATTTTAAAGGGATCCTGTATCAACAGACAGGAAAAACGTAGATGAGTTTCTCACGCTCAAAGAAACAAGCACAGACAAAAAATACATGATTTCCATGTGTAAGTGCAACGAGAAAAATATTTACTGCTTTAAAGTTGGACTTTGATTTGCTGCCACTATGGTTCGAAACTGAAGACTTCTCCTTCACTTGTTTCTTGGCTGCACCATTAACAACTTCAAATATTGTGGGCACTTCATTAATCATATTGAAAAAGGCGTTTCCTGCATTACAAGGTAATTCATAACTTCATGGATGAATGAATGGCAAACATAAACAAAGTTGCAAGAATGCCAGATTAACCAGACAAGCAAGACCCAAATGTTATCTTACTTCCAAGTTCCAACCATCTCAAGTCCCAAAACATAGTTCCAAGTTAACTTAAGAAAAATATTATTATTTACACTTTACAGTGAGACATACCTATCAGCTTTATCAAACCCAAATCTGGCTCCAAAATAGAAGGCAATAGCAATACCTATCAGCTTTAAAACTCAATGAAGATGGTTAAATAGAGGCCTGAACGGTTGCTCGAACACGCGTCGGCACCGACGCTCAAACAGAGGAAAAGCTCGCAAGACACACGGTGACCGAAGGTGGAACAGACGCGTTTCGAGAATGCTGGATCAATGCGGATGTCCACCGATCAGACGCGACAGTTCTCGGGGCTAGACAAGTTGAACACCGGCAAGGAGGTGGGGGTTGCAACTACTCTCTACGGTGTTTGAAGCAACCTTCTTGCCTGCCAAACTTGATACAGGGCACAAAGGCTAGAACTGAGGGGGAGGGAAGTAAAGGGGCTTAGGGCCTTTTTTTAAGGGTTTAGGACTTTTTTTGTTTTATAATTGGCTTAGGGTTTAGTGGTTTTTTTTCTTTCTTTTTTCTCTTTTTATTGGGCCGGTAGAACCTAAAATCCACTAGCCAAGAATTCTAAATTTCAAAACTTGTTTTTGTAATAAGTCTTAGTCATGTGGTCACCTTTTAAATTAAAGTTAGCAACTGAGGTCAAATCAAAAAGCAATAAAAACTCATATAACCGTTTCTTTTTGCTATAACCTTGTGTCAGAATCACAGAGGCGCGTTAGACGCCTCATCTGAACGGGCACTTACTAAAATTCACCAACAACAACAGTTATCTTTTTTTGTGCCATCAATGAAAAAGTGAAAAGGTAGAAGGAAGAGAAGAAAAAAACACTCAGGATCATGAATTTATTGGGATTGCAAAATAGCTTAATTGGTTAGAACGTGGTGTGCCCGTAACACAAAAATCACTACGAGCAGTAGAAGTATGGTGTGTCCATAACCTATCAGAACCGCTCTGACATAAAAAAACAACCATAAGTCGAGAAGAACATCTGAAAACTCTGATATGGATCCTGGTATGTTTTGAGTTATGCTTTTATAATGTAATAATTATAAATTTGAAGATCTTGTATTACTGTTAGAAATAGTTTCTGAATTGATTGTAGAATCAAATTTTAACATGTGGTATCAAAGCAAGATTATAAAATTTATGATTATTCAAAAATTAATTTGCTCAAATTTGCATAAATCAAATAAATGTAACCACCAAAGTGGTCAAATACTCAAATCTAATAATGTTTGATTATATTTTGGGTTTGTCGCTATAACACATTTAAAGATCAGACCCAAAGATTAATTAATTGTTCTTGATGATAAATTGGCAAGATTGTTGATAATTTTATATGTATAAACAATATTAAAAATATTTAAATATCTAAAGATATTAAACATTTTTAGTTAGTGCATATAAGATAAGCAAATTAAATTGAATTAATTTAATTAATTATTGTGTCTTCGTATATTAATGTATCACCCAAAAGAGAACATTGCTATACTTTAAATGTTTAATCTAAATGATATATTATTTAATTATTCAAAGCGTTGATGTGCGAGTTTGTATTATATTTGTAGCTTCTATGAATTTGTTTGGCTCAGATAATGAAATTTTTAATATATAATAAGCAACTAGTGCTTGATTCGTTGCTCGACAAGTGTATAGTTTATTTGCTCAACAAGTGTTGAGTCTGTTTATATGACAAGTGGCACAAAAAAAGTTGGACAAAATAAGTATGCAGGGAGAAGATGATTTGGTGGATTCTTCCCCAAAATGGATCGGAATTTGAACACAGAATCTGAGTATTTAAAATAAAAAATTGAGTGAACAAATTTTGAATTTTTTGCATTTCTCTCTTTCTTCTTTCTTTTTCGTGCGCTCTCTCCATCTGATTGATGCAAATAATGTGGAGTAAATAAATGGAGTGATAGTTCAAGATCACAGAGATTATCACCGACAAGGAAGAAGGAGGTCGCGGTGATGGAAGGAGTAACTGGAAGAGAAGATAGAGAATGATGGTGGTTGGTGCTATGGTTGGGAGAGCGTTTGACGAAAAAAAGATAAGAACGCGACAGAGGCTTCGAGTCTGTTTCCTCTGGCGAGTAGCAGAGATGAAGAACAATTAGTCAGAGCTGATGGTGGCTGTTGATACAGCGTCGAGTAGAAAGAACAGCGGCAACGGTGAGTGGTGTTGCAGCCATCAGTGAAGAAGGAGCATCTGACAATAAGTTGACAACATTAATGTAGATAACAGAGAGCTTTCAGATCCTGCCGTCGGTGATGTTATAGAGGTAATTTCTTCAAAAAAGCAGAAATTTATTTATATACATTTTAAGAAAATAGAAAAATATTTATTTATGTTTAATCTGCTTCTGTTTTGGCTGGAGGTTGAGGTTGGACTGTGTTGGGTTGGCAAAGGAGCTAATGGTGGTACGGCTGATTTGTAGTGATTACAACGGCACCCCCTCCAGCAGCTTCGAATCATCTTCAGCTGGAGCATATAAGGTATCTATTTTTATTTGCTAGGGTTTTATTGCTGTTTTATAATTGCAAATCATGTTTATGTTAGGTTCATGTATTAGATAATTTTATGATTTTTTTTAATTGTATCATATATTACAATTACAATTTTAGAATTTGGGAAAGAAAGACAGTTAAAGAGAATAGTTTACTCTTAATTATTTATTTTAACTTTCTAATTTTATTATCCATTTGTGTAGATTGCTGATGAAACTAAGTTCTTTTCATTTGGAACTAATGACCTTACCCAAATGACATTTGGGTATAGTAAAGATGATGTTGAAAAATTTCTTCCCATTTACCTATCAAGCGGCATTCTGCAGAGTGATCCATTTGAGGTTAGTTATCTAACATTTATTTGCTCAATGAGAATATGTGAAAGATGGTTGTTGAGATTTTTGAACTGTTTGACAATAATATTAGGTACTTGACCAAAAAGGAGTGGGTCAACTCATCAAGCTTTGCCCAGAAAAAGTCGTGTTGTCAGACCAAACTTAAAGGAAAGATTATGAGTAACTGATTTATTGAGATTTTTTAACTAAACAAATATTATTGCATAAACATAAAAGCATGTAGCTCTTCTATTCTATGCATTATTGTACCTCATCAAGGTGATGCAGCAATTAACACCTTCAGTTGGTTTATCAGGTTGCAATATGAGGAGAGCATGGTGTCAGCCATCTTCTATTGCATTCATTGCTCAAATTGGTCTTGCTCTATCTCATATTCTTCTTTTACGTCATATTTTTAGTTTAAAAATAAATAGTTTTAAATGTTCAACTATTAAACTAAAATTTGAAGACTCTTACAAGGTTCCAATTGAAAGGCTTGCAGCAGCTCAAGTTGCAGTTTAAGAAACTTGTTAATCTGATGTAAGAGAGTTGAATGACTAGCTTCCAGATCTTTTATTGCTCTGTTGTTAGAGCTCCTTTCAGTCCTTAACTGCTTTGTTACATTTTAGCTTCCAATCTTTAAGTGCTTCCATTAGTTTATGGTTTTTGTTACATATATTGGAGATTTGTTAAGCTTAGATTTAAATATTTGATCATTCCTTCAGTATATCAAGTAACTTTTGCAATTAAGTTGTGCTTATCTTTTATCATAGAATTCTTATCTTATCGTAACTTAATCTATTGTCATGTTTTGCAGTTGCTCAATGTGCCAAATCCTGTAGTTCTTGACATTGATGTTTGTGCATTGGGAATGAGTATTGGAATTATATATTGTTATACAGGTTGCCTAAAAGCTAGGTAATGCCATTATGAAAATAAATGTTAGGTACTCATAAAGATATCTTATGCCTTTGAATGATTAATTTAAATTCTTAATTTAATAAAAAAGGTACTGCAAAAGTATTTTGTTGTTTTTTAGCATAAAGAATGAGAAAATGGATGTGGAATGAATGATTGATGTGATTTGGTATTCTGTATTAGTGTCGAAGGTGGTTCTATTTCACTTGGTACAAAAGAATATGCAAATGAAGACTAATGGCCTCAATGGAGTTTACTTATCATAGCACATTATAAACCAATGAAGGAAACCAGAGGTAAGCATCTTCTTCAACGTGAATGCACTATATTATGATGCTGTTTCTAAAATGCATGTGCTTTAATATGCTTTTGGACCATGTATATTCTTTTTTTTTTTTGTTATTTGTGTTTTTAAAAAGTTTCCCTTTTTTTTCTTTTTGAGATGTTGATTTGGATAGCTTAGTAGGACGGATAATAGCCGCTTTAAGTATTTTATGTCAATGCTAATAAATTATGCTCTTTGGATAAAAAGAGATGTGAATTGTTCAATTTCTATTTATATGGATATGTATGCTTTTTCTATCATGCACACTTTTATTTTTTTATTTTTTTTGCACCCATTCAAAGCATGTTTGTTCTTTTGGCCATTGTTATCAAGAAGCAATCCATACAAAATTAAAAAAAAGTGACTAAACTGTAATGATCTTATTTTTTAAACAAATTAGTTATATTTAATACAATGACCTTTTTACAGTCTATTACTATTCCTTTGGTAACGAGCATGTAGTTTTCATGCATTCAAAGTTTATAACCAACAGTTCTTTTAAAAAATTCATATTATGAAAAGTTATGACTAGGCTTTTGTTAGGTACTCATATATTGTTATACAGATTGCCTAAAAGTTAGGTGATGCCATTATGAAAATAAATTTGTTAGGTACTCATAAAGATGTCTTATGTCTTTGAATGATTAATTTAAATTCTTAATTTAATAAAAAAAGTACTGCAAAAACATTATGTTGTTTTTTAGCATAAAGAATGAGAGAATGGATGTGGAATGAATGATTGATGTGACTTGGTATTCTGTATTCGTGTTAAAAGGTGGTTCTATTTCACTTGGTACAATAGAATATGCAAATGAAGACTAATGGCCTCAATGAGTTTACTTATCATAGCACATTATAAGATAATGAAGAAAACCAGAGGTAAGCATCTTCTTCAATGTGAATGCACTATATTATGATGCTGTTTCTAAAATACATGTGCTTTAATATGCTTTTGGACCATGTATATTCTTTTTTTTCTTTTCTTTTTGTCATTTGTATTTTTAAAAAGGCTTTTTTTTTTTTGAGATGTTGATTTAGAAAGGACGGATAATAGCCACTTTAAGTATTTTATGTCAATGCTAATGAATTATGCTCTTTGGATAAAAAGATATGTGAATTGTTCAATTTCTATTTATATGGATATGCATGCTTTTTCTATCATGCACACTTTTATTTTTTATCTTTTTTTGCACCATTCAAAGCATGTTTGTTCTTTTGGCCATTGTTATCAAGAAGCAATCCATACAAAATTAAAAAAAGTGACCAAACTGTAATGATCTTATTTTTTAAACAAATTAGTTATATTTAATACAATGACCTTTTTGCAGTCTATTACTATTCCTTTGGTAATGAGTATGTAGTTTTCATGCATTCAAAGTTCATGTTCTCTGTTTGCCTTTATCTTTAATATATATTCAACAGCTCATTCAAAAAAATTCAGATTATGAAAAGCTATGACTAGGCTTTTGTTCTAAATTTTCAGTTCATCTCTTAAAATGCTAATCAGTGGTGATGAATCTGTGTTTTTGGAAGAAAAATATTCTAAATTTATGATGAATCTCTGAATTATGAAGGAGTACTTCATTGGTTAGCTTCCAAATTTCTACTAAAAGATAAGGGCTCTTTTATTTTAATGGTACACCCTTTTAGCTTTTTTCAACTATAGATTATTGAACAATAAAGAGTTGGCAACTACAGTTGAATTCTAAACTCTGAAATAATTATCACCGACTTTTTTATTCTTTTTGATGCTATGCTTTGTGGTGTCATGGTATTGTAAGTTATTTTCTAAAATCTAAATACATGTTTTGTGTTATAGCTTCAAGGTAATGTGTGGGACGAATTTTGTGAACTAATGATAATTTAATGCCCAATGCTGGTGATGATGACCACAAGATGCAATTTGCATTACAGGCTGAGAGCTGTGATGCAGATTCTAGCAGCGTGGAGGATACTATCTTAAAAGACAAGTATTAGTGGAGTATGATGCCCTGTCTCAATATCAGGTGTTTTTTGTTTTTTTCCTTTGTGGTGGTTGCCAGTTGTTTTATGAAGCTTATGGACCAATAGTGACCAACAATTAATAAAAATCATGTTGAATGTCCCCTTAGAAGTCTTTGCTTAGATATACTTGCAATAAAAGTTGTAAGAGTAGCTCTCTTTTTGGGAATGATGAGCATATCGTGAGTTTAATTTCTTAAAATAGAGTTGTAATATATCCAGTCATTGGAATCAGGCAGTTTAAGGACTCACTTTGGATATTCGCAAGATATTCTTAGAAATAGAGGTTGAGTTATTCGAACAATGCAAAGACAACATGCAGAGAAAGAGACCTAAGCCAAAGATGTTAAATAGTAGAAGGAACTAATTTGGAAGAGACTAGCAGTTGCTGCCAAACGAAATGGGGTGAACGATATGATCACACATATTGGCTTCCATAAATTACTGCTGAAGAATGATGACTATGTCCCTCTACATAATCATATAATTTATTAATTTTTTATAATATATAAATTTCCAGGCTAATTTTTTACCCAGGAATATCCCTGTATTTTTCTTTTGGGATAGTTGTAATCAGTTAACAATCTTTTTATACAAGTTGTAAGCAACGTCTACAGATAAAGGAGATTCTGTAAAACATTTGAATGCATTCTTTTGTTAATAAATATTTCATTACTGAGTTGTATAAATTTTTACTTTTAAATTCCTGTGTTAGGTAGATAAAGAAAACCAATTAAAATAGAGGTATCAGTTTCTTTAGTCATTTTTTTATTTTAAATTGTTATCATTAGTTAGTTTATGATAGTAACTTATTGACACTTTTTAAGATTCTTTTTAAACCAATAAAAACAATAATTGCTACATTAAAATGTTCCAAGCTATGAACATGGAGCTGTTTTTTTTTGTGTTTGCAGCTTAAATATGTGATACTTTGATGAGATAGTTTCATTGTAATTTTAAAATTTGTACATTAAAAAATTTTGACATTTATGCATACTCACTTTTATTAAGTTTTGTAATTTTTGTATTTTACGCTAATCTCGATTATAGTCAGCTCCCTTTGAATTATCTTATTTTACAATTAGATTTTGATAAACATTTATCTTAAATTTAACTATCGAGTAATAAAGGCTTTGGCAGAGATAGCATGTCAACTAAAGTGTGATAGTGAATTTGTGTATGACATTATATATTCACTCGTTCTTAAAGTTTGACTTTTTAAAAATTGTTAAAAGATCTTTGTTTTGTTCATTTTGTGCTTGATCTTTATTATATTTGTATATTTTTTTAAGTGTTAGGAGAAGATACCGAAAGATTATATAAAAAAATGTGATTTTGTTTCTATATGCATATGTTACTAATGAGAGAATAACATGGTTTGACCATATCTTTTTTATTTTTTTTTGTAAAAAAAAGTGTTTTCTGTCTCTATTAATTTGTACTTTATGCATTTTATTAAAGTTCAATATGTCATCACTTCATGTTTATTTTGTTTGCTTAATTATTTATTTGTGACCAATATCAAGAATGAATCTCTAAACAAGAGAGCTGTTGAGAGATTTATTGTTTGATTTAGGATAAGATTTTGACTTAAAATATCATAATCAACTCTTCATAACTAGGAGTATCGAAAGGTGCAAAGAAAGAAAAAGATGCAGTTTAATGGGAGTGTAGAAAAAATGACTTTTTTAAAAATGTGTTAACTTTACATATTTAAAAAAAAAAGGAGTTGTGATTAGGCCTCTAATTATATAAGTTCGTAGTATTTGTAAAAATATTAGTATAATACTAATAGAATAAGGTGCAAAAAGATATTATTATACTTTTTTAAACAATTTATTTGCATTCAATGTATAGTTATAGATAGTAATATTTGAGTTTTATATATATATTATAATTTAAAATTAAATGTACAACACAAACTACTAATGAATAAGTATACAATCTAGACATACTATCAGTAATATTCTAGACTATGGAAGAACAATATTATTTTGCTATGGATGTAAACTCTAGAAAACTTTGTCGGCATTTAAGAGTTTATTTAACTAATATTTTATTTTACTTTTTCAATTTATTTTGATATTGTATCTTGAAACTAGGAAAATTCAAGTGTCCTGTGAATGTGATTTGATAATTTTCTGTATAATAATAGTAAAAATTTAATAATTAAAGTAAAATGAATATAAAACTTTTAAATTTAAGTATATGATTAGTCTCATATATAATTTTGAGTATATAATTTTTTTTTGTCAAAATTATTTGTTTTTCACTAATTCACTATTTTTCTTATTTTTTTGTATTAATAGTGATATTTTTTATAGAATTTAAAAATGATATTTGATCTCATATAATTTTTTTTATTTTAAGATTTGTGTACTTAATGATGATGGTGTATATTATTACTACTAATTTTGTAGGGAGTATTTCTGTCTTATTTTTAGATATTGTATAGTATTCTTTTGTAGAAAAATTAAACAAATAAATAAAACATATAGTCTTGATTGTTATTATACTAGATAATAATTCAAAATTTTTTATTTTATTTAAAATTTTGGTAAAAGAAGATATACTACAATAAAAAATAAAATATATTTATGGATTTATTAATAATAAATATTTAAAAAATATATATATATATATATTAAATAACTAATGTAAATACTCTTTTGATATTGGTATTTTCTTAACAATTATATACAGATTTATTATTATTTTTTTATTTTAAGATTTGTTTACTTGATGATGGTGATGTATATTATTATTACTAATTTTGTAGGGAGTAATTTAGTCTTTTTATTTTTAGGTATTGTATAGCATTTTTTATGGAAGAATTAAATAAATAAATAAAACATATAGTCTTGACTGTTATTATTTCAAATTTTTTTATTTTATTTAAAATTTTGATAGAAAAAGGCATACTGCAATAAAAGATCAAATATATTTATGAATTTATTAATAATAAATATTTAAAAAAATGTATTAAATGATTAATTTTTTTAATTCTCTCAATGTGTACATATTTCTTTAGTAAATATTGTTTTGATATTGGTATTTTCTTAACAATTATATACAGATTTATTATTTTTGTTAATTAAAAAATTTAAATATATAATTAATTAATAACAATTATATTTTTATATGGATATAAAAAATATTTAGTATACAAATAATATTTTTTATATATTTTGTAATTTAATTAATATAATTAATCATTATTTTTCTATTAAAATATTAACATTTTTTAAAATGACACAGAATATATTAGGATACATAATAGTATTTGAATTTTATAAATCTACTTGATAATGTATGTTTAGGAATTTAAAAACTAACCTCAATTATTTAAATTATACTTATAAATTATAATATAATTTTTATATTAATAGATAGGTACTAACAAATTTTTGTATTGAAATAATATTTGGTTCGGGCGAAGCCCGGGTTTTATACTAGTTGTCAAGTTAAATGGACATAACTATGCTGATTGGTTTGAGCAAATTCAATTTCAATTGGGTGTTTTGGATTTAGACCTCGTATTAGTTATAGATTAGAAGCCTATTGAGATTACTAAGACTAGTTCCAAAGAACACAAGTCTCTTTATGAGACTTGGAAACGGTCAAATAGGCTGTGTTTGAACTTGATGAGAATGACAATGGCTGAAAATGTTAAGCCATCCATGCCTAAGATAGATAATGCCAAGAATTTCATGGCTAAAGTCAAGAAATATTTTCAATAGGACATAACTGACAAGTCCATTGCGAGCAACCTTACGACGGAATTGACAACTAAGAAATTTGAATAGTCACAACCCATTCATGATCATGTGATTCAAACGTCTAATCTGCCACCAAAGTTGAAATCTATTGGTTTATCATGAACTTGCTTCTTCCTGAATTTGGCCAATTTCAAGTGAATTATAACACTCTTAAAAAAATAGAATTTTCAAGAGATTAAGGTCATGTTGATTCAAGAGGAAGGGAAATTAAAGAAAATGAAATATCACTCTCTTCATTTCACATTTCAAGCTGGATCTATAGTAAGGATAAGGCGGATAAAAAGGATATGAAGGACCATGCTTCACTAAAGGTACGGCAATGTCCAAAAGAAGAAGGCGTTGATAAGTTTTTTTTTGTAATAAGATTGGACATATAAAGAAAGATTGTCCGAAAAGAAAAAAAAGAAAGAAATAGTTAGAAAAGAAAGGTATTTATTATGTTTCAACAAGTTTCGAATCAAATCTTGTTCCAAATAATACCTGGTGGTTAGATTCTAGAGTAACTACTCATGTATCACATATTTCGTACGGATTCCTTCTGATCCAACCCATAAAAAGAACTGAAAAATTCTTATACGTGAGGAACAGAATGAACGCACAAATTCACTACTAGAAAACAACCGATTACAAACAGATTTTTCTGACGGAATTTTACTGTCAAAAATACCGATGGATTTCTGATAGATTTTCTGTCGGTAAAAAAATTAAAACTTTTTCCAAAAATTTACCGAGGGTGGGGTTCCCGAGCGATAGAGGACTACAGTATACTAGTAATAGACTTTCTACTATTAGTCTTGAAAGCAAGGCACTTACCCACAGGTGTGAGATCTAGGGTGGATCTCACCTGAATCGCCCCATCTATCCTCCTGAGGAGAAGTTTGGTTTCAAACCCCAGTTCGAACAGGAGAAGTACGCCATGCTAATGTGCCTTGGATGATCCACATCTCAGGGTCAGCCGCCGATGAGCACATTGAACTATCCATGTGGCTAAGAGCCCTCACAGTCCAGGCACAACGACGCCGCTTTGCATTACGTATATCAGTCGATTCGGTAATCATTCCGTTAGCTCTTCATCCCGTAAGGATTCGAAGTAGTGTCTCAGTGTAACCGGCCGACAAATTATAAGATCTGTCGGTAATTCAAATTTTGATTTTGGATTTTTTACCGACAAAAAATCCATCGCAAATTAGTAAATCTGTCTGAAATTTGAATAACATAACTTAGACACAATCTCGAGCTCCATTCACGATCTCTCGATTAACTTAAACACAAATAAAACACACTCCTCTTTCTGTGGCTTCCTCTGCCGCTGCTTGCGTCGCACAAGTTCTCTCCATCGCCACTTCCGTTGCCCGAGCTCCCTCCGCCACCGCTCTCGTCGCCTCTGCTCCCTTCATCATAGCGTTGCCAAAGCTCCCTCCGCCGCTGCTCTCATCACATTTGCTCCATCTAACGCCTCTTCCATATGCTCTCAGTTCTTCGTTCTGGTAACATCTCTAATCTCAACTCTTCAATTTTTTAAGCTAATTTTAATTAGGGATTTTATTTGTTCTTGATACAATCTGTCATCAATTTAGCATTGTTGATTTTCAGTTTTCAATTTCCCCATTTTTTTCGCTATTTATGTTTTGATTTTTATCATTGATCAATGTGTTATTGTTGATTAGTGATAGTGTTGCTGTTCCTATAAGTGAATTCTGCTATCAATGTACTGTAGTTGCCCATTGTTGATGAAATGGCTGATTAAATTCTTGATCAAATTAGGTTCGTTTTTTTATTTTTTCTTAATCTATGCTCATGTTATATGTTATTGATAATATTGATAATAAACTTAATCATAGCTTAGTTATTTGATTTTGGATCTATTGCTTGAGATTAGTTATTTGAAATTTTGGTTTAGTTAGATGAGTTTGTATTTTTTTCTTTTTTTTATTACAATTCTGTTATTTAGGTGGAACTTTGGTTGAATCTGTTAGTCGTCTGAATCTTTGACATGGTAGTTTAAATGGTTCAATGGTTGGTCCATTTGTTCAAAACCTTGTGTTATTTTGTTTAACCATCAGTTGTTGTAATCGGATGTTAATTCATTATGTGGTTGCTTTCCTTCTGGGGCTTCTGTGGTCGGTCTTGGTAGTAGATGCAAGTCTTGGTGATGCTGATCCACATTATAGGTGCATATTTGGTCTGATGAAACGCTTATTCTATCAACGAAGGCAAATAATGAAAGGAAAGAAGAAATTAGCTGTTTTAGTACACATACCGTTCACTAATTCTTCTTTCTTTCTCTCCTCTGCTGTGACGGTAATGGTCTTGGCAGCGGCGGCCAGGGTTCAATTGATGATGACTCTAACGGCAGCAGCAGCAACGTTGCCCTTCTTATCTTTGGTAGCATCATTTCTTATCTTTAGTGTCATGCATGCAGCACGCGCTGCTACTGAAGTAAGTAAACATGGAAAGATTCAAACAAGGGCTTCCAAAATATACTTCTTCTGTAATTAATCTAATTTATAATTGTAGTAGATTTTTAGCTAGAAATTCAAATAGGAGTTGCCTATAAAACTATTGTTATTCAAAAAACAAAAACAAGAATTTGCGAGGTATTAAAATTCCAATTCATATATTTTATTTTAAAGTAATATCTTTCACTATTTGTTTTATTTATTTTTAGCTTAATATTTGTCTAATATTTGTTACAATATGACTCACGATTCATTAATTACAAAGAACAATTGTTATGAAAAACGTGTCAATACATATGGAAAGTTGGCATAGTATTTGGATTGCCCATGATTTTAAGAACTTTGATAATTTTGATCATGAGAATCTGGTATATATACTCGAGTGAAGCACAACCTGACGAGGATCCAACCTACCATGTTGTATTGATCACTAGGTACGATAAAAAATAATGAATATTTAATTATTTGAATAGATGGGGTAGAAACTTAAGTAAAAATAAAATTGCAACAATAGTATTTGGTGCAGTTGCTCATGTATATGCCCCATTATTTAAATGGGAGCTGTACTTAATTTCAATTTTGGAGGTACAGGTGATGGAATCCCAAATCGAAATTCATTAAGGGCACCACTCACTCAAATAATGGTGCATATATTTGAACAACTGCACCAAATACTATCGTTGCAATATCATCTGTACCGAACTCCCACTCCAACTATTCAAATAATTAAACATTTTTTATTCTCTATCATACCAAGTGATCAATACAGCATAATAGGTTGAATCCTGATCAGGTTGTACACCAGATTCTCATGATCAAAATTATCAAAGTCCTTAAAATTCTAAACAACCCAAATACTATGCCAACTTTCCATATGTATTAACACATTTTCCATAACAATTATTTTCTATTATTAATGAACCGTGAGTTATACAATAACAAATATTAGACAAATATTAAGCTAAAAATAAATAAAAGCAAATGTCAAAAGATATTACTTTAAAATAAAATATATTAAAATATATAAGAATTAAAACTCTAATATCTCGTAAACTCTTACTTCCGTTCTTTGAATAACAATAACTTATAGATAACTCTATCTGAATCTCTAACTAAAAATCTACTGTAATTGTAAATCAGCTTGATTACAGAAAACATATATTTTAAAAGTCCTCATTTGAATCTTTCCAACACTCTTACTTCCCAACAGCAAGTAGTGCGTGCTGCATGCATGACGCTTAAGAAAGAAAAAGAAAGTTCAATAGGGGTCAAATTCGCATATTCCCAACACAGATGAACACTCCTCCTCCAAAGGGACATGAAACTAAAAAAATCCTATGTCATTAGTGAAAGAACCAAAAGACAGAAAAAGGAAAAAAATAGGTAAGACCTCAAATCATATTTCAATATCATTTAATCCACATTTACAAATGACACACACAACTTAAGAACAATGAATTGCAAATGATAGTATCAATTATTAGTTCATAGGTCCAACTGGTTCACCCGTGGTCTAACTAGAAAAACTATTTTGTAATGATATAATAAATAAATTATAAATAAATACCCTAAAACATAATTATAATCTAATATAAACTTTAAATATCTTCCAAAATTAAAACACTACATCAGCCAAAATCTAATATAATCTTTAATTTCATCAATTATTAACAATTTATCATTCATTAGTCATTATATCACTATTGAACTCATTAAGATAGTAACAAAAGACAAAAAAAAATTATTGAATTAACCAAACCAATAACAAATAATCATCGATCATCTATTCATCTAGTTAATTGAGTTCATTCAATTCATCTATTCATTCATTGAATAACAAAGTTCACAAAAAGCACAACAATATAGCGGAATTCAGAGTACTAGCAGTGAGCAGCTAAGAATGGAACAAGCACAGTAGCAGTAAGCAGAGCTAATCAATAATCATTCAAGATGGTTTCTAAACAAAATATTCATCTAGCAAATTCATTAGTGTCAATGAAGTCTTTGATAAGATATAGCAGTAAACTCACATCACATGCTCAAAATGAAATTCCTTTCTATATCAACTTAACTTCCATTAAAAAAAATAGCTGAATTTACAACATGAAAATCACAACCAGAGTAACCTAGGATCAGCCATAACAAAATGGTAAGCTATCACCAGTACAAAGATGAAGATACCAAGGAAATTGGCAAAGAAACCCAGATAAATTGCATCTTCTGATTTTGCAACTAATAAAATATAAGAAAGAAATACAACAACAACAACAACAACAAAACCTTGTCCCACTAAGTGGGGTCGCCTATAAGAAAGAAATACAATCTGAAAAAACCATAATTAAAGAAATAAATCAGCAACAGAACAAATAAATTAGAAAAAGTTTATTGAATAAGTCAGAATCATTGAATCAACCCTAAACCAGAATTTAAAAAAAAAAAGGAAAGAAACAGAAAAAAATCAAAGTAAAAAAAATTAGAATTAACAACCCAACCAAAGAATCAAGAACAACCAAACTTAATAACTCAGCATAAAAAATATAAAATTTACTTAAATGTGGAGTGAATTGAAATAATCCAAATCTGTCATTCAAATCGGACCAAATAGCTTTGAATCTAAAAATATCTATACTTTAAAAAGTTGAAAACGGAAGCAACAAGTTGCAGGGAGCAACAGTATATAAGTGAACTAACCAAGACATTCAAGTATGTGCCAACCAAATAACTATGAAGCAACAAATAAATTATTAGTTAGATAGTGTTAAGTAAGAAAACTAAAATAGCAAAACCTTATCCTACAGCTACATGTGCTCGGCCCATTTATGCTTAAATCTCTTAAATAATTTCAGTAAAAAAATGTTCACAAAATATTCAACAAAATATTCAACGACTGGTTTAAGAGCTACAAAAAGGTACAGTACTCTGTGGTAAAAGTGAAAATAGAAATTGATCAATAAATACCTAATATTCAGAATGAAAAGAATAACCCTGATATAAGGAGCAACTCTGAAAGGTAGAAAATCAAAAGCCGCTGGAGACAAGAAAATAGCATAAACCAGCATATCAGCAATGAGAACTAACAGACAGAAGACCTGGAAATACCTGGAAATACCAGCAACGTGGAGAAGAACCAAAACGCGGACGAACGACGGCCAGCGACCTACGCGAAGAGGCGTCTAGAACGCGACCAGAACTAGAACCACGCCGACGAACATGCCTCCGCGGGAAGAAACAACAACGGCGGAGACGACGGGCTTCCTGGTGCGGTGTGCCGGTGTGCGCGACGTGACGGCTGTCGGTGAGGGGACTGAGATCCACAGTGCGTCTGTGCGTGACTCGTGAGAGACTGAGATGTCGCGGTGAGGAAGACGGACAGAGGGGATGGGTGACGGACTGAGCGGGTGGGAGGTGTTAGGATTTGGTTGAATTAGTCCTACATTGCTTAGGATAGCAAATGGAGTGGGTGGCCTAGGCTATAAATATGAGGCTAAGTTCTCCATTTGTTTTTGCACCAGTCAGAAACACTTTAAGCTTGTATCTGATTTTTCTTTTCCTCTGTACTCTTTGATTAGAGAGTGTTGTGAGGTGTAGTTAGATATTTGCTTTGAAAGAGTGTGGGTGTACTGGGGTGCCGGTGAGAGAAAGAAGTCTATGTGTTGTAACAATTTTCACATAGTGATATTCTCTGGTTGTCATTTGACAAGGCCATGGTTTTTTCTCCGGTAATTGGAGTTTCCACGTTAAATTCTTGTGTTGTGATTGTATCTATTTTATTTTTCTGTCAAAGGTGTTTTCTCAAGGGGGAATGGTGTCTTATTCCCAACAAGTGGTATCAGAGCTTCGGTTCGGTGGGATTTATTCTTAGTATGCTCTGTGGTTGCAGCCTAGTCTGATCTTCCACATCAAAAAAGAATTTTGTCCTGTAGCTTGAGGTTGATCTTTGGTTGCTGTTGTTGTTGCTGGAAGGCAGTGTGACTCTGTGAGAGTGCAGTTTGGAAAAGGTTCTGGCTAAGGAAAGACTTGGTATTTAAGTGTGTCCATTGTGACCCACCTCTCTTTCCTGGGGACCCTTCCTAGTGCACGGTCTACAGTTGAGTTATACTATTCCAGTATACGGTTGCAACAATGTCAGGATATTCAAGTGCTGTGAAGCTTGAAATAGAGAAATTTGATGGAAGAATCAATTTTGGCTTGTGGCAAGTACAAGTCAAGGATGTGTTGATACAATCAGGTTTGCACAAGGCGTTGAAGGAGAAGATCTCTGGTTGCTCTCTCTATGAGAGAAGATGATGTTCTCTAGAAGACAAGAAGTATCCTCATGGTATTACCGCACTGCCATGGATAAGGATGAGTTGTGGCAATTGGGTCCACAATTGCACACGGGCATTGGTTGGCGTTGAGATGCAAGGTGTGTGGCGGAGTTAGGTCGATGGCTGAAGAACTTCCAGGAAAAGCCAATTTGGAAGTTGCACCATGAATTTTCAGCAAGGTTTCGATCTGTACCAAGGCGAAATGCTTGGAGTGGTCTAATTCCAAGTGAGTATACTTTCATGGTGGAGTATGATAGTTCTATGAACTATGATTGTCGGTATAGACAATGGCAGCAAAGAATTGTCGGTGTTGACAATGGAAGCTGAAGATGTGTGACTATTTCAATCAAGGTGGAGATTGTTAGGATTTGGTTGAATTAGTCCTACATTGCTTAGGATAGCAAATGGAGTGGGTGGCCTAGGCTATAAATATGAGGCTAAGTTCTCCATTTGTTTTTGCACCAGTCAGAAACACTTTAAGCTTGTATCTGATTTTTCTTTTCCTCTGTACTCTTTGATTAGAGAGTGTTGTGAGGTGTAGTTAGATATTTGCTTTGAAAGAGTGTGGGTGTACTGGGGTGCCGGTGAGAGAAAGAAGTCTATGTGTTGTAACAATTTTCACATAGTGATATTCTCTGGTTGTCATTTGACAAGGCCGTGGTTTTTTCTCCGGTAATTGGAGTTTCCACGTTAAATTCTTGTGTTGTGATTGTATCTATTTTATTTTTCTGTCAAAGGTGTTTTCTCAAGGGGGAATGGTGTCTTATTCCCAACAGGAGGTTGGGAGGTGGCCTCGGTGGGTGGTTCAGAGGAAGAGAGGGAAGAGGGATTAAGGGTTTCTGGGTTTGTGAATTCACTGACGGCTAGGGTTTTACTTTCTTCCCTATGTTTTATATATATATATATATATATATATATATATATATATATATATATATATATATATATATATATATATAGTCATTTTATATAGGCGGATTCAAACGGGTCTCCACGTATATGGGTCCGCCCCTGTCTTCGCGGATAAAAATTTCTCCTACACTATGTTTGGGGTGAAAAGAAATAGGAAGGAGAGAAATTGAGTGAAAAGAAATAAAAAGGAAAGAAATTAAAGTGAAATTTAATTTTTATGGGTGTGTTTGGATGGAAGGAAAATATGATGGAAAGATATTGAAAGATGAATAATTTATGTTGTTTGTTTGGGAAGGAAAATAGATAGAAAAAATGAATTAAGTTATATAATGACAATATTACTCTCTATATTATATAGTCATGTTATTATGTATACAATTATGTAAGTATTTATAAATGTGATTAAATAATAACAACAAAATTTAATTATATAAATAATATAACAAGTTAGGAATAATAATAATAATAATAATAAAGTTAGCGTGTTCTAATTTGATAAAATATTAATTTTATTTTTGTTTACTACTCATCTCAATACATAAACTGGAAATAATTTCAAGAAGAAAGAATATCTAAATCAATAATTATATGTACATGATTTTAAAGAGGCTAATCAATCACATTATATCATTTGATTAATATATTATGCCTTATATTACACTTACAAATACATATAAAAAAAGTCTTACATGATCAAGTACATATGAAACTAACAAATTTAATACAAGGACTGTTTCATCAAGTCATTACATAGCTTTGACTTTTTTGACTAACTCATTATTAATAGCATAGTTAACAATAGTTATAGTTATGAAAGTCACAAAATACAAAGACATGAGGTATTATCATTATAAGTCTTAATTAAGTCATAGATATGTTACCACAAAATATGAAGATACTTTACGTATCTTGATCTTAGAGTTATATTTGTGCCATTCTCAAAATATTAGCCACATTACTAGGACTATTGTTGTTAGAGTTCACCTGCTTCTTTCATCAATTCATATAATGTGGCAAGACGTACGTCAGCCGGAACACCAAAAAATTTCCTCTTAGCTCTATCTTCTCTGCATAAAAATCGGTGACACCTCATGCACAATTCTGGCATCACACCTAAATTCTCTAACTCAGTCCACACGTCATTTTCAGAGTAAATGCGAGGCCTACTTTGCTCAAGAATCACAAGACCCCTTTCAGCTATTCGCACTTGTTGTTTAGCAATTTGAACTTGCTCCTTAGCTACCTGCACTTGTTCTTCAGCTGTTAACACTTGCTTTTCAGCAATATTAATTGATCTCTCATAGAAATGATTCCCATCTTTCATCATGTCAGTCAATGCTTGAATGCCTTTACTCATTGTTTCCATTTCTGATTCTAATTTATCACTCATGGTTGTTTTGCGTTTAGTACCTCTTGATGATGTTCCTTGAGAGCCAGTTGATTGGTTAGATAAACCAATTTCAGGACTATGACCCATTGTAAAACTAGTAGCATGAGGAGTAACTGGATCCTCATTCCACTCCTCTTCCATATTTAAGAAACTATCATCATCATTCAAGTTAAATTTTTCTTTATTCTTTTCCCACCTTTTCACTTTTTCTTTAGCACTTTCAGCATGTTTTCCTGTTGCCCTGTCTGTGCCATATATCTCAAATAGTTTATCATAGTGTTTGATTGGAGTATGCATCCACTTTTTCACTTCTGGTTTTGCCTAAATCAAATAGAAGAATATTTACTATGACTGTGCCTATATGTAAAGATATATTATTGAAATACTTCTTCAATAATTACTAGTGTCATTTAATACCCAAAAAGAGAGTAAATGCATAAAGTATACCTTAATCAATTCTTCCCAGACTTCAGCCTCAGCCTCAAACATCTTTGTAATTGGATTCCAAGAAAATCCACTAAGCCCATGAAAATTATCATAACAAACTCCAAAATGATCTTTTAAAGTCTTGAATCTATTCTTAAGATTCTCTTATAGATCTCAAAAGTGAAAGTATGTTGTCATATGCCATTGTAGTAAATGTGCCATCCACTCTATTACCTTTGCGGCTTTCTTCAATCAAAGCATCAATAAAGGTTGTATCCATTTCGTCGGTCCATCTTAAAGTATCCCGACTAGTGGCCTCACCTTGGCATGATGCTCTCTTTGCCATTAACACTTGTCAATCTACAAAACAAGTGGATAGAAATAACATCCATAATCTTAAATCAAACTATTTGTAAACTATATTATCAATTATTCAACAAATAAAAATTGAATACACTCCATAAGTACAACATATGACAAAGTGACTCAACTTGTGCACACCAAAGTCCTCAAACAGAATATGATAACACTTCAAGAGGTAAAATGAATTCAATAATAACAAATCATAGTTATAAAATCAACTCATCGCATAGATAATACAACTAATAAGTTTATTTGGAAAATTTTGTAAATGAGTGATCAGAGTCCTAGTTGATAGTCAGCCCACATTTGAGCAGCTATTTCATCCCTTAATATGGCCCCCCGCCTGTAGTCTTCATCTTGTTCATGTCGAACGACTTCATCCACTTCTGGATTATTTTCTTGAAGTTCTCGGTCAACTTGAGCTATGAGATGTGGATCAGGATCTACACCCATTAAAAAGTTATGTAATATGCAACAAGCTAGCACAATTTCAGTCATAGTCTCAAAGTCATAATGTGGTTCAGTGCCACTTGTGATTATTGCAAATCTTTTCTTTAAAACTCCAAATGACCTTTCGATAACATTTCTCAATGAAGCATGACGAAAATTAAATAATTCTTTTTCATTTTCTGGACCACGTCTTGCATACTCTTTTAGGTGATACCTTACACTTCGATATGGGGTAATTAATCCATGCTTCAGCATAAATCCAGCATCCCCAAGGTAAAATTTTCCTACAGAATCCATCATTAAAAATGATTAATTTAGTATAAACACACAAACTACTAATCTTTACCTACTAATGAGACAATATAGTTTTATATACATGCTAACCTCGAGGAAGTTTAAGATTATCATCCCTCGATAATGCATTCTTAAGAACTTTTGAGTCAGATGCTGTTCCTTCCCAACCCGTTAATACATAAGTGAACTTCATATCGAAATCACATGCAGCTAATACATTTTGTGTGGGCCAGTCTTTTCTCCCGCGAAATTTAGGTTGATCCGCTATGGGTACTTTGACACGAAAATGTGTTCCATCTATAACTCCAATACAGTCCTAAATAATAGTGCAATATTTAATAAAGTAACATGAAATTGTATATATCAATCAAAATTGTTTATTCATGTAACTGTACATGTGAATAATTTGAAATAAGGATAAAATCTATGATTGTGAAGGATCTCCGGAGAAACAATTGATGCAGATGGTTGTCGAAGAAATTCATCTTCTAGTAAAATAATTGCCCGTAACACAGTATGGAAGTGGCGGCTAACAGTTTCTCCAGACCGGTGGTAGAAAAAAGATACGGTTCTAGTTTTCACATTATGAGCTACTATATACAAGAACCTAGCAACTTGCTCCTCTACTGTAACATGTTTTGTATCCCTCACTTGACGTGTTGCTCTTAATTTCTCACACAATTGAAGAAATGCATCAGGGCCCATGCGTAGGATGTCACGACACCTATGAGTTTCTCTTAACTGTTGCATTAAAGTAGCTCGAATTTGTTCTCGTCCAACCAATTTATGGGAGATGAATTTGTCAACCCGCGTAGATATAAATCTCAATAAATATAACATGTGCACGATGTAACATATCAGTGTTATTGTGCATAATTTCAGTCGTCTTTTTCAATCCTCCCTCAAAATTGTTAATATATGTTCTTGGTTTTCAAGGGTTAACATATTTTCCTGATTATCGACCCCGAACTTAAAGGAAAGGTTTAGTGGGAAATCACAATTAAAGATGTCTTCCATATTGGGGACCAAAAAACTTTCTTCATGATCAGCCTTGTCCATTTAACAAGCACTTTGTAGTTTCAAATGTACATATCGTAGATTTACAGCATCAACAACAACAAAAAAAGATAGCATCATATGTAAAGCACAAGCAATGCAGTTAAATAACTAGTATTAATATATATATGACCTCCTAATCAAAGAATATAATTAAGTGTAAAAGAATCTCAACCAATTGAAAGATAACAATTTTTTATACCGTTCAAAAAAATTTAAACATAAACTACACATGAAAGAAAAAATAAAAAAAATAAAAAACAGAAAATGAAAGCAAGTAATAGGTGTTAATGTAGTTTTGGGTATAAATTTACATAAAAATAAAAAAAACTTATGGATATATAAAAAATAGTATTTTAGAAGAAAAGTATTAAACAAAAGACCATATTAAAGATCTTATCTTAGTGAAAAACAAGCAGAAAAATGTAAGCTAAACTTGAATTTGGTCAAAGACGGCATATGCAAAGTGCCTTACAACTTTCCAAAATTATTTGTTGAACTTGAAGCAAATAAAGTAATGGACTCTTTGAGCTCCCAATTAATAATAATTTTGTATGAACGAAAATTTAAACATATTCAATTATTGAAGATTTCTATTTTTTTTTCCCTCAAATTCGTGAAAATCAAAATATAATGACTAATATGTTTCTAGCTTGAATGTACGAACAATGATGGTTAGTATAATAGCTAAGTGCAAAGTTCTTGTTCTAGATTTAGATTTATCACCCCTTTCTGATAAATATTTACTTATGTTTTTCACAAACAGAATCATCACTAAATTTAGCATTGCAGGCAGGGCTTTTTCTAGAAAATATTTGAACGTATCCTATCTCTTATTTTAATATGTTTTATAAAATAATATGAAATATTTCGCGAAAGTATTATTTTATAAAATGTTTTCTAAAAATATTTTAGCCTATATCATAGCAAGATGAAAGTTTTTTATCGAAATTCAAACCAACATAAACGAGCAATGGTTATACTAGCATGAATTTTGTGTCCGACGAAATCAATTAGTTTACCTAAGTAAGTTTACTTAAGCAGTTATATTTCTTATGGAGCATTTTATCAGACAGTTTATAAACATAAAAGTTAACAAAATATGAATAAGCATTTTTTCATTGGAGCATTTGATCAAGCAGTTTGCATACATAAAAATTAACAAAGTAATAAATCTAACCAAAACATAATCCCTGTTCATATACTTCAAGCTTAAATCACAAACACAAATCCATCAACATATAGCATCAAATAAAAAATAAGAGCAACATAAAAAATTTATCTATAGTATATACACACATTAATTTTTTTAACTCTGATTAAGTTAGATCTGAATACATTTGCATGTTTTCACTGAAACATTTTATCAAACAGTTTATAGGCATTAAAATTAACAAACTCATAATTCAAACTAAAATATAATCTTTGTTCCTATACTGCAAAGTTGAAGCTGAAACCCACAGATCTATGAAGCTAATAAAGAATGAAAGGTGAAAATAAGAGTAACATGGAAAACTTACCAGATTTGACCCGTAGATGCAAGATGTCGTGACCAAAATGATTGAGAAGTGGTGGAGGAATGGACGTTAGTAACACTTGCACTAGTTGATAGTGTTGAAAATGGGGAGCATGCACAGCTGAATAGGTTGAAGAAGAGTCTTCAAAGCTTTAGAAGGGTAGGGTTTGGAAATGATGCAGTGAAATGAATTTTCTTTCCATTTTCTCACCTTACTTGGAGAGAAAAGTTTTTGGTGGGTCCCTATCACATTTTGTTACTGTTGTTATTTTCCCTTTAAATTTTCTTTCATTCCCAAACAAGTGAAACTTCACTTTTCCTTCCTTTTTCTTTCCGTTCGTTTTCAATTCCTCCCTATTTCCCTCTAAACAAACACAGCGCTAATGTCCGCGCCCGGCGGATACCGGGAGATTTATCTGCCGGGGATACCCGCCTCACCGGGAGATTTTTATCATTCCTATTCCTAGATGAGTGAATACCTAATTTAGTCCTTATAATTTTTTTAAGGATTATCAGATTTCAAGCAGACAAAATATTTTCTTTAGTTTTTAATATTTAATTAGTGTATGAATCTGTGTTCAGAAAAATTTATAAATATATATATTTATATATATATATTTGGATATTTTAAAAAACAAATACAAAATATAGAGTTTTTTAAAAAATTTATAAAATTATTATCAAAATCAAAGTTTAACTTAAAAATAGTGAGTAATAATTATTTTATACTTTTTAAAAGTAAAATAATTATACATTGATACAGAAATTAAAATAAAATTAAAATATGTACATTAAAATTCTATTTTTTTCAAAGACTTCTCTATAAATAATATTGATAGTTGAATTTGTAGATATTTCTACATGATTCATAAGTAAAATTTTTAAACATCTCTTATTCTTAACTGTTGAAAGTGTCACATATAGTTGGCCATGTGTAAAAAGTAAAAACTGGTTTGGACAAGTACAATTCAACATGAGATAAAATTTGCCCCTGAAACTTATTAATTGTCATGACAAACGATACTATTATGGAAAACTATCTTCGCTGGAATCTAACTGGGACGGTTTCATTTGTTGGTACCATATTCATTCTTATAATCAAAGCAATATGACCAGCATTGCTACCCATTAAGACTTCACATTCTATGACATGATTTTCAAGCTTCATAACTTGCAACCTTGTACCATTACAAAGACTGCTGGATTGGTCAATATTCCTCAGTAGCATCACCAGAACACCAACCTTGAGTATTAGTTTATATGGAGGCAAACCAGAGTAATTTATGCTATTTAGTAATTCAGGACCATAGAGATCTAGTTGACTCTCCATATTCCCTTCATCAATACAAATTGAATCCGAACTAAGATATAATTTTTTCCCTCTAAGAATGATAGCCATCAGATGATTGTTGACCTCTTCAACGATGTCCAACGTGGGAGCCAATATAGTTCTTGCTTTGAAAAAATCCTTTGAGGACATATTATCGAAAATATTTGGAAAAGAAAAATAAACCAACTCATCAAATGCTTGGTCTGAAGAAGGAATAATAATATCTCCTGGAAGACATATCTCAAATTCACCATTCCTATTGTCACCTATTAGACCATCACCAACTTTCAATAACCACTCATCAAATTGCTCTGTCTCGTCTTGATCTGAAGCAGTCGTCCCTACAGAGAGTCTCATATTTTTTGTTAGTTTGAGCACCTCACCAAACTTGCAAAGGTAGGACAAATTCATGGTTGAATGAACGATATCTTGTCTCGATCTTCGTGGAATGACAGGAAGAATTTGTCTAAAGTCTCCACCTAGTACAACCACTTTTTTCTTCAAATGGCAAATCTTTGTTATATGTTAGAGAAAACCTCATGATATCATCAAAACATTTATCAAGCGCTCCATAGCAATACCTACTAACCATTGGAGTCTCATCCCAAATTATAAATTTGGCTTTTAACAGCAGCATTGCTTGAGGAGAACCAGGTTTGATGTTACATACAGAATTCTCAGTTATATTCAGCGATATTTTGAATCTTGAGTGTGTCGTTCTTCCATTAGGAAGAAATAAAGATGCAATACCACTTGAAGCAACGTTTAACATAATATCACCTCTTGAGCAAATCTCAGAAGCCATAAGATTCCAGAAAAATATTTTTCTAGTACTCCCATGACCATACACAAAGAAAAAAAAACCTTCATCACAATACACAGCTGAAACAATTTTATCGAATGCATATTTCTGCTCAGGTGTTGTGATGGCTAACATGTCCGAGGCATTTTTCTTTAAATCATCCCTGTTAAAGTTTAGCTCTTCTCTGATAACCCTTTTCAGTTAACAAAGAACTATCAACTTTAATTGCTAAAGGCATAGGAGGATAGTCTTTCAAAGTTTTACCGTAGGAATGTAAGATCTTGTCTACATCCATTAAGCACAACTGCTTAATCTAATCATCTGACATGGTTAACTCTACATATTATACGATACTGTAAAAATTCAATCAAACTAAAAATGATCAATAATGAAGAACTTTTATAATTACAATTAATAAAAACTCACCCCTCATGTTCATCACGATTCTCTGTCGATACAAAATATCATCTGAGAGTTCATGCCAACATCTATCCCAAACATGTTCTAGTCTTGAGATATTGTTGGATATTAATAGAATGACAAGTAACCTCCTAATATATGATCCTGAGACCCACGAGCTTGCTTCCTTAATCGCATCCATGAATTCTCTGTCATCTTGCAAGAGTCCAAGGGCAAAGCATGCATCTCAATATGTAGCATAAATTGTTCCTTCTACTGTTCTTATATCTCGAAAATTCATACATCCTCTTTGAGTATTCAAGAGAAGTCGTTGGTAATATTCTTCGGTATTTGCTGCAAAAAACTTGGTTAAAATCCCACTTTTAAGTTGCTAAATGGATTAGGTTACGCAATTTTAATTATTATGTAGCTACACATCCACATAAGATTAATTTTTCTAAAAAATATAAAATAATTCTAAAATTGTATAATCTACAGATTATAATCGCTAAAAGTTATTTGAACATTTATTTTCTAGTGTAGATAAATCGAATAAAATAGACGTGGGTACATGCTGTTAAGATTTTAAATTTAAATCATCAAATAAATAAGATCAAAATTGAATATAAACTCGTCATTACCTGCAGGTACATGAGTCAACCTTCCTACCTGCAGGTACATGAGTCAACCTTCCAATTGCGAAGCCTTGCTTTCGAGGAAACAATTTTGAAGCATCGTCCTTCCAAACAAATTTAGTTGGAAACCCAACATAAGTCAGACTTCGATCATAGGGATATGACATGTTCGCCGCCATCCATCCCAAAAACATAGACTTATGAGATATTGCTCTTTCGAAAATATCATTCACATTAGAAGTTTCACTATAACCCACAGGTTGCTCATCCTCCAAATGAAATGGAAGTCTAATCACAAATGGTTCTTTCTCTTAAATTTCATATCCAAATAAACGCCAGACTGCCTCACAGTACTTATTATTTTACTTCCACGACATGTAGTATCACACTCTAAAATTTAAAAACAAAAAAATTACTATTATAAGTAGCATAACACCATAAAATTTTAAAACTAAAAATACCTAGTGTATCGCATCCCAATAATGAGTAGAAATAGCTACAATAAGATATAACATAAGATATAACCATTTGATAGTGATCAAATCCTCACATACCTAAAAAATTCTTTACTCTTACAAACTGAAAAATAACTACCGGTAGCTGTTGCTCACCCGCTGCCATAAGATCCTTGATTCGGTCCACCATCTCTCCAAGAACAGAAATATTAAGCTTTAACCTGCAGAAAAAATACAAATTATTTAAAAAATAAAAAATTACTTATATAAACATATTAAGTGCTGAGTAAGGGCATTGAAAAAATGCACCCATCATTCTCAATATGAATGACCCACATGTCAATAAGTTTGCTATTCTTCACATATTTCCTCTCACCCTCTATACTGGTCATAACTCCAGCAACGTCTAAAATAAATATTAAACAGAAGATTGTGCACAAATCACCTGTCTTAGTGATATTTTGTCATAAAAACAAAAGAAAAATCAACTTATATACTTGCCATAAATCATACACTTACCAACTAAAAAAGGATGTTGAGGAGAGTATCCCATGCATAATTTTTATATAAGGGACCAACTTAATACCATATAACAGTATTGCATCACAAAAAGAGGGTACGATAGTAGTTCTTTTTTGAAAAAATAATCAAAAATGATGTGATGTTGTACGGTATAACCCACAGTTGTTGCTAACTCCAAAATATGTAAAAACATACACAGCTTCCTCCGATATCAATGATTCGAACACAGATATCAGATCTTAACCTACAAAAGCATGCATTATTATTCTCTATTTTTTCAAAAAGTAAAATATTTTATTATTCACTTTCTACACACAGTACCAATAAGGTCCAACTAAATAAACAAACAAAATTTATATAAAATATTTCTTTTAACAAAAATAATTGAATAAATTAAAAATATGATTTTTTTCCAAAATATTAAGTATTAAGTATTAACTAAAGGATTTATATTCACCCAAAAGGAAGAATATACATATAATGGATTCAAATATTCAATACTTTAATGCATAGTTTTCAGAACCGAACCGGACCGGCCGGTTCTACCGAAAAACCGAATCAATACCGGTTCGGTCTAAACTTGTAACCGTTTAAGGTAGAAAACCGGTACGAATCGGTTCGAGCTGCACGGTCAACTTGCCAAGTGTCAGCTTGTGATGATTTTTGAAAAATTTTCCAAAATGCTTCCAATGGGGTATGGGGTTTGAACCCCCTTCTTCCAGCGTAAAGCAAGCAAGCTTTTACCACTAGGCTAAAGTGATCCTCATCCATTAGTATGCAAATTATAATACATATAGCATTCTTTCTTTTCACTTATATTCAATTTATTTTAATTTCAAAGTCTCTCATTTTTAAATCAATTACATTTTATTTAACTATAAATTTTATTAAATATATACAAATTAAAAAGATAAACAAAAAAATTAATTAATCACAATTTATTTTTTTATGATTGTATGATATTTATTAATATTATTTTTTTAATATATTATTTTATTTTCTGTCTTCATATGAAGTTGATAGTTAAAAATCGCTAGATGATATTTAGTTAAACTAGTCAAATCATCTAACGATTCTTAAATATCAACTTCACAAAAAAAATAATTGTATGTGACTTTTCACCTATAATAATATAATAATAAAATAAATATAAACTAATTAATAAAGTATTAAAATTTAAAAATGATAATTATTTTTATAAAAACAAAAATAAAAATACTAATAATAAAAAATAATTAAAATTTATATAATTATTTAATTATACCGAGTTAACCGGTTCGACCAGTGACCCACCGGTTGAACCAGTGACTCAGTAACCTAGTAACCTCACCGGTTTGATCACCGGTTCGGTTCTGACAACTATGCTTTAATGTACATTATCATTATATTTTACACAAAAATTTAATTATGTATTAACAAAATAATTAAAATATTTAATTTAAAATGACTAATTTTATTATTTAGTGACTTTCATTTGAGTATAAAATTTTTGTACTTGACTTTTTTTTTTCACGCAACTCATATGAAAAACTGATTGAGAAACCTTTTGATTTATTTTTTTTAACCATAGGTAATAAAAAGAAAAAAATTTGTGATGACAATCATGCATGAGAATTAAGTGTTATTTAGAAGAGGGTTAAGATTAACGACAAACATGCATATGCGTTAGTCATGCTCTTATTTTGTTTCTCTCTTTTTTTCCTCCATATGCATCTTTGTTTAATGTAATTGATTTAGTCTAGAATTTTGAACGTTAAATCAGTGGAGGCTATATTGCTTGGTTCCCAATAGTCACCACTATCTGGGAATGTGATGCGTGAGCATCTTATCTATATTTTTCTAGTGAATTTGCACTTAAATTGTTGAGTTTAATTAAGAATTAATAATATTTTAGCCACTATGGATGCTATTTTGAGTTTTGGGCAATTTTATTTATTTTAGGTAGCATTCGACGGAATTTGATGGAGTTTTCGTAGCACAAGAATCAAAAGAGATGGCTGCGAGGAGAGACGCGTACGCGTGCCTAACGCGTGCGCGTGATCTGGAAGTATCCATAGCGACGCGTACGCGTGACTGACGCGTACGCGTGATTTGAAGATTTGCTCAGCGACGTGTTCGCGTGACTTGCGAAGAAGACCAGCGACGCGTACACGTGACATGCGCGATCTGCAGAATTTACAGAAATCACTGACGTAGATTTTGGGCCACCTTTTGAACCAGTTTTCAACCCAGAAAACACAGATTAGAAGCTGCAGAATGGACAAATCAAGTGGTCCCCACCCATCAGCGAAAGACTTGTTAATTAATTCAAATTTAAATTCAAAATCTGAAGTTTAGGAAAAGATATTATTCTTAGATAATTAGATTTTAAATTTATTAGGATTAGTTATAAATAGGAACTTTGTACATTTAGACAAGGACACACATTATTACCAGAACCCTTATTTTTCTTCTCTGAACTATGAGCAACTAATCCTCCATTGTTAAGGTTAGGAGCTCTGTCTATTTGTATGGATTTATTCATTTGATCTTTCTAATTTAATCCATGTTTAGATTTATATTTCAATAATTGTTTTCGTTCTTTATTTTATGAACATTGGGTGGAACGGAAGTATGACCCATGTTCCAATTGAGTTCTTGTAAAACTTGGAAAAGCTCTTTACTTGAACAATAGCTTGAAAACATATTATATTGAATTTCTAATTGTTTGTATTTAACGGGATACATGACATATAATTCCCTTATTTGTGGATAATTATGATTCTTTTGGCATATCAACTAGAAATTGATCATCACCCTCTAATTTAATGAATTTTAGTGGAGACTAGGAAGGTCTAAGAAATTAAGGTCTAGTCACATATAGTTTGCCATGAAATTAAATTTTGCATGATTAAAATAGTTAGTAAGAAAAATAAAATCCGAAAAAATAGATAACTCTGAAACCTTAACTGTTTTCTCAAATATTTTATTCCCAACTAATTGCTGCTTGTTTTCTAAAATTCTTAAAGTACTGTTTAATGCTCTTTAAATATCTCAAAACCATTTTCTGCTTGCCTAACTTAGCTTATCACTCAATAACTGTTGCTTAATCCATCAATCCTCGTGGGATCGACCCTTACTCACGTAAGGTATTACTTGGTACGACCCGGTGCACTTGCCGGTTAGTAAGTGTGGGTTATGAAAATCACACCAAGTTTTTGGCACCGCTGCCGGGGATTGATAGTGATTAACAACTATTAGTTGTTTGATTGCTTAGATTAGGCGTTTTATTTTTTTATTTTATTAAAATCTATTTTAAAAAAATATTTTCAAAAATTTTTTTAAATAAATAAATAGCACTAATATCTTTCTTAATTTCTGAAATTAAGTTTGGTGTTACTTGGTTATTTGTTCTATTTATTTATTTATTTTCTTTAGTATTATTTTTATTTCTTTACACAGGTTACCTCACTGGAAATTCTCTACACTCTGACGTAGAGATTCCCATTCTTTCTTATTTTCTGGTTGTTTATGTGTAGGAACAGAGACGAAGAACATCTCTTAGACTTTGACCCTGAACCTGAAAGGACTCTTAGGCAGCGTTTACAACAAATAAGACTTTACAAGGCTGCAGAATCCACTATGGATCCGACTAATACTGAGAATGCCAATGCAGCAAATCCGAATGGGAATGAACAACAAAGGAGAGTACTTTGCTCTTACTCTTCTCCTACTGTAGATCTCTATGGAAAGAGCATCGTGGTGCCTCCTATTACTGCGAACAACTTTGAGTTGAAGCTCCAACTGGTCACTCTGGTGCAACAAAACTGCCAGTATCATGGTCTTCCCCACGAAGACCCAAATCAGTTTATTTATAGTTTTCTGCAAATTTGTGATACTGTGAAGACAAATGGAGTAAACCCAGATGTGTACAAACTCATGCTCTTCCCGTTCGCTCTGAGGGATGGAGAAAAGCTATGACTAGATTCCCAATCCAAGAAAAGTCTGGATACTTGGAACAAGGTGGTTACTAAGTTTTTCACAAAATTTTTTCCACCAAAGAAGCTAACTAAGCTTAGGATGGAGGTTCAGACCTTCAGGCAGAAGGATGGTGAAACTCTGTATGAAGCTTGGGAGAGATACAAGTTACTGACTAGGCAATGCCCTCCGGACATGTTCTCCAAATGGTCCCAACTAGACATCTTTTATAAAGGCTTGGGTGAAATATCCAAGATATGCTTAGACAATTCTGCAGGAGGTTCATTGCACAAGAAGAAGACACCGGAGGAGACTATTGAGCTTATTAAATTGGTTGCTAGCAACCAATATTTATACTCATCTAACAGGAATCCTGTGAACTCTGAGGCTCCTCAGAAGAAGGGTGTCATGGAAGTGGAAGCTCTTAATGCTATTCTTGCTCAGAACAAACTTATGTCTCAGCAAATAAATTTACTTACTCAACACATGGGTGGCATGCAAGTCTCAACTATCAACACCCAAAATCCACCCCAAGAGATCTCTTATGACATGGCAGGACATTTAGTACAGAATGACAACTATGATTATGCTCAATCCTCTTCTAAACAGGTTAATTACATGGGGAGCGGTTCTAGAAATTCCAATAATGACCCCTATTCTCAGACATACAATCAAGGATGGAGAAATCACCCAAATTTTGGGTGGAGGGACCAATCCCAGAGACCTCAGAATTTCAACAATAACTCTCACAGCAGGTTCCAACAGAATAGTTACAATAACCGCCAATCTCAGCCTCAGCAGGCTAACTTTAAATCCAAGGAAGATTCTAATTGGGAGATGATGAGGAGTTTTATGCAGGAAACCAAAGCCTCCATTAGAAACTTGGAAGTACAAATGGGCCAGCTGAGCAAGCAAATACCTGAGAAGTCTGCAAGTATATTTCCAAGTGATACAGTGGTGAACCGAAGAGAAGACTACAAGGTTATTCAATTGAGAAGTGGTAAAACAGCTAGCTCTGAGACAACGGCAAATGAAGAGCTAGTTGAAAAGAAAGCTCCAGATGAGAAAAAGGAAGAAGTAGAGCACGCCTGGTGCACGAATTTGTAATCCGTACAACTAACCAGCAAGTGCACTGGATCGTCCAAGTAATACCTTACGTGAGTAAGGGTCGATCCCACGGAGATTATTGGTTTGAAGCAAACTATGTTTATTTTATTAATCTTAGTCAGGATACCAATAAGATTATTTGGATTTAATTGTAAGAAGTAAAAGTGTTTGTAATAAGGAATTGTTACTTTATTAATGAAGAATATGTTGGAGTTTTAGAGATGCTTTATCCTCTGAATTTCTGCAATGTAATATTCAACTCAATTGTTTGTAAAGTTCCATCCATGGCAAGCTGTATGTAGGGTGTCGCCATTGTCAGTGGCTACTTCCCATCCTCTCAGTGAAAACGGTCCAGATGCTCTGTCACAGCACGGCTAATCAGCTGTTGGTTCTCGATCATGTTGGAATAGGATCCATTGATCCTTTTGCGTTTGTCATCACGCCCAGCAATCGCGAGTTTGAAGCTCGTCACAGCCATTCAATCCTTGAATCCTACTCGGAATACCACAGACAAGGTTTAGACTTTCCAGATCCTCAAGAATGGCCGCCATCAGTTCTAGCTTATACCACGAAGATTCTGATTAAGGAAGCTAAGAGATGCTCATTCAATCTGATGTAGAACGGAGGTGTTTGTCAGGCACACGTTCATGGATTGAGGAAGGTGATGAGTGTCACAGATCATCACCTCCTTCACAATTGAGCGCGAGTGAACATCTTAGATAGGAACACACACACATTTGAATGAAATAGAAACAATTGCATTAATTCATTGACATGCTGCAGAGCTCCTCACCCCAACAATGGAGTTTAGAGACTCATGCCGTCAAAGTGTATAAAATTCAGATCTGAAAATGTCATGAGGTACCGAGTTAATCTCTAAAAGTTGTTTAAATAGTAAACTAGTAACTTAGGTTTACAAAAAATGAGTAAACTATGACAGATGGTGCAGAAATCCACTTCTGGGGCCCACTTGGTGTGTGCTGGGGCTGAGACTTAAGCTTCTCACGTGCCTGGGGCTGTTTTGGGCGTTCAACGCCAGGTTGTAACCTGTTTCTGGCGTTGAACTCCAACTTGTAACCTGTTTCTGGCGCTGGACGCCAGACAGCAGCATGATACTGGCGTTGAACGCCAGTTTACGTCGTCTATCTTCGTGCAAAGTATGGACTATTATATATTTCTGGAAAGCCCTGGATGTCTACTTTCCAACGCCATTGAGAGAGCGCCAATTGGACTTCTGTAGCTCCAGAAAATCTATTTCGAGTGCAGGGAGGTCAGGATCCAACAACATCAGCAGTCCTTTTTCAGCTTAACTCAGATTTTTGCTCAGCTCCCTCAATTTCAGCTAGAAAATACCTGAAATCACAGAAAAATACACAAACTCATAGTAAAGTCCAGAAATATGATTTTTGCTTAAAAACTAATAAAATTCTATTAAAAACTAATTAAAACATACTAAAATCTACATGAAATTACCCCCAAAAAGCGTGTAAAATATCCGCTCATCACAACACCAAACTTAAACTGTTGCTTGTCCTCAAGCAACTAGATAAATAAAATAGGATGAAAAGAAATTAAGAAGCAATAATATCTCAGAGTTTTAAGTGAAGCTTAGATTCTTATTAGATGAGCGGGGCTTGTAGCTTTTTGCTTTTGAACAGTTTTGGCATCTCACTTTATCCTTTGAAATTCAGAATGGTTGGCATCCATAGGAACTCAGAATTCAGATAGTATTATTGACTCTCCTAGTTTAGTATGTTGATTCTTGAACACAGCTACTTATTGAGTCTTGGCCGTGGCCCTAAGCATTTTGTTTTCCAGTATTACCACCGGATACATAAATGCCACAGACACATAACTGGGTGAACCATTTTAGATTGTGACTTAGCTTTGCCAAAGTCCCCAATTAGAGGTGTCCAGAGTTCTTAAGCACACTCTTTTTGCTTTGGATCACGACTTTAACCACTCAGTCTCAAGCTTTTCACTTGGACCTACATGCCACAAGCACATGGTTAGGGACAACTTGATTTAGCCGCTTAGGCCTGGATTTATTTCCTTGGGCCCTCCTATCCATTAATGCTCAAAGTCTTGGATCCTTTTTACCCTTGCTTTTTGGTTTTAAGGGCTATTGGCTTTTTCTGCTTGCTTTTTCTTTCTCTCTCTTTTTTTTTTCAAAATTTTTTTTTCACTGCTTTTTCTTGCTTCAAGAATCAATTTCTTTTGATTTTTCAGATCATCAATAACATTTCTCTTTTTCATCATTCTTTCAATAGCCAACAATTTTAACATTCATAAACAACAAGATCAAAAATATGCACTGTTCAAGCATTCATTCAGAAGACAAAAAGTATTGCCACCACATATAAATAATTAGAATTTTTCTTATTAAGAACTCGAAAAAAATATTGCCTCTTTATTCTAAAAATCTACTATTTTATTCATGTTTGATGATGATGAGAAAAATAAATTATAACTTAATTGGAATTAAAATCATAGTAGAGATACTAATTACTACTACTAATATATAACTTCTAAGGTAAATTTCTAATAAGAACAGTTATCACAGAGTTAAGGCAAAGATTAGAACTCAACGACCTTTATTTTGGGAAGTGCATGTTCCTCTAGTCTGTGGGGTGCTTGGTCCTTCAAGATATAATTTCTGACGCTTCAGTTCCTTCAAGTCACATCCTTGCTCTTCCTGTTCCCTTAGGTGCCATGATCTTGATGAGTTTTAGCTCAGTGATCATGACAAATCACACCAAACTTAGAAGTTTGCTTGTCCTCAAGCAAAAGAAAGGATAGGAGAGGAATAAAGGGAGAGGCAATTTCGAAATTCAAAAGATATGATGAGTTTGAAAAAGATTTGAAAAAGAGTTGGATTGGAAAAAGATTTGTGTTTATGGATTAAGATATATTTGATATTTTTGAAAAAGGGATTTTAGAAATTAGGATTAAAATTTTTTTTTAAAGGATGACATTTTGAAACATGTTTATGCAAGAAATCATGAATTGAAACATAAAAATTTAGAAAATTTGTGAAGAAAAACGAATTTTACCTCCTCCCCACCATCCTGGCGTTAAACGCCCAAATGCTGCATGTTTTGGGCATTTAACGCCCAATTGCTGCTTCTCCTGGACGTTCAACGCCCAGCTGTTGCTTCTTTCTGGCGTTGAACGCCAGGAAGTCCTTTGTCACTGGGCGTTTTTATAAACGTCCAGGATGCTGTAATTCTGGCGTTAAATGCCCAGAAGGTGCTTCTTTCTGGTATTCAACGCCCAAAAGATGCTCCTTTCTGGCGTTTAACGCCCAGATGGCTACCCTTACTGGCGTTGAACGCCCAGTGGGTGCTTCTTTTGGGCGTTCAACGCCCAAAATGTTTCTTACTGGCTTTTTCACGCCAGTGAGCTTCCAAATTCCCTTGTAACTCTGTGAATCCAATCAATTGCTATTTTACCTTGAAGATACTTTGACATATACCTGTAAAAATCAATTAATTAATCAAAACGAATAAAATTAAATTTTGTGATTGGCTGGGTTGCCTCCCAGCAAGCGCTTCTTTAATGTCGTTAGCTAGACTATTACTGAGCTTTAATTAAGTCTCAGTTTTGAGCATTCTTGCTCAAAATTGCTTTCAAGATAATGTTTAACTCTCTGTCCATTAACAGTGAACTTTTTGTTAGAGTCATTATCCTGAAGCTCTACGTATCCATATGGTGATACACTTGTAATTACATATGGACCTCTCCACTGGGATTTTAATTTTTCGGGAAATAATTTGAGCCTAGAATTAAATAGCAGAACTTTCTGCCCCGGCTCAAAGACTCTGGATGACGATTTCTTATCATGCCATCTTTTTGCTTTCTCTTTATAAATTTTTGCATTCTCGAAAGCATTGAGTCTAAATTCCTTTAGCTCATTTAACTGAAGCAATCGTTTTTCTCCAGCTAACTTGGCATCAAGGTTCAGGAATCTGGTTGCCCAGTAGGTCTTATGTTCCAGTTCCACTGGCAAGTGAGATGCCTTTCCATACACAAGCTGGTATGGAGAGGTCCCTATAGGGGTCTTGAATGCTGTTCTGTATGCCCACAGAGCATCATCTAAGCTTCTTGCCCAATCCCTTCTACGGTTAATTACAGTCCATTCCAGGATTCTTTTAAGTTCTCTGTTAGAGACTTTAGCTTGCCCATTTGTCTGTGGATGATATGGAGTGGCTACCCTGTGGCTAACTCCATAACGAACCAAAGCAGAGTAAAGCTGTTTATTGCAGAAATGAGTGCCCCCATCACTGATTAATACTCTAGGGGTACCAAATCTGCTGAAGATGTGTTTCTGGAGGAATTTTAACACTATTTTAGTGTCATTAGTGGGTGTTGCAATAGCCTCCACCCATTTGGATACATAATCCACTGCCACCAGAATATAAGTGTTTGAGTATGATGGTGGGAAAGGTCCCATGAAGTCAATACCCCATACATCAAACAACTCAATCTCTGAGATCCCTTGTTGAGGCATGGCATAACTGTGAGGCAGATTGCCATATCTTTGGCAACTGTCACAATTAAGCACAAACACTCGGGAATTTTTATAGAGAGTAGGCCAGTAGAAGCCACATTGGAGGACTCTTGTGGCTGTTCGCTCACTTCCAAAATGTCCTCCATACTGTGATCCATGGCAGTGCCATAGGATCTTCTGCGCTTCTTCCTTAGGCACACATCTACGGATTACTCCGTCTGCACATCTCTTGAAGAGATATGGTTCATCCCAAAGATAGTACTTTGCATCTATGATCAATTTCTTTGATTGGTGCCTACTGTACTCTTTGGGTATGAATCTCACTGCCTTGTAGTTTGCAATATCTGCAAACCATGGCACTTCTTGGATGGCAAAGAGTTGCTCATCCGGAAAGGTTTCAGAGATCTCAGTAAGAGGGAGGGACGCCCCTTCTACTGGTTCTATTCGGGACAGGTGATCTGCTACTTGATTCTTTGTCCCTTTTCTGTCTCTTATTTTTATATCAAACTCTTGCAGAAGCAACACCCATCTTATAAGTCTGGGTTTTGAATCCTGCTTTGTGAGTAGATATTTAAGAGCAGCATGATCAGTGTACACAATCACTTTTGATTCTACTAAATAGGATCTGAATTTGTCAATGGCGTAAACCACTGCAAGTAGCTCTTTTTCTGTGGTTGTGTAATTCTTCTGTGCGTCATTTAGAACACGGCTGGCATAGTAAATGATGTGCAGAAGCTTGTCATGCCTTTGTCCCAACACTGCACCAATGGCATGGTCACTGGCATCACACATTAGTTCAAATGGCAATGTCCAGTTTGGTGCAGAAATGATTGGTGTTGTGACCAATTTAGCTTTCAGAGTCTCAAATGCTTGCAGACACTCCTTATCAAAGACAAATGGCATGTCAGCAGCTAGCAGGTTGCTCAGAGGTTTGGCGATTTTTGAAAAATCCTTTATAAACCTTCTATAGAATCCTGCATGCCCTAGAAAGCTTCTGATTGCCTTAACATTGGCAGGTGGTGGTAATTTTTCAATTACCTCTACCTTAGCTTGATCCACCTCTATTCCCTTATTCGAAATTTTGTGCCCAAAGACAATTCCTTCAGTCACCATAAAGTGACATTTTTTCCAGTTTAAAACCAGGTTAGTCTCTTGGCATCTTTTCAGAACAAGTGCTAAATGGTTAAGGCAGGAGCTGAATGAGTCTCCAAATACTGAAAAGTCATCCATGAAGACTTCCAGAAACTTCTCTACCATATCAGAAAAGATAGAGAGCATGCACCTTTGAAAGGTTGCAGGTGCATTGCACAAGCCAAATGGCATCCTTCTGTATGCAAATACTCCAGATGGACATGTGAATGCCGTTTTCTCTTGATCCTGGGGATCTACTGCAATTTGATTATAACCTGAATATCCATCCAGGAAGCAGTAGTATTCATGACCTGCTAGTCTTTCTAGCATCTGGTGTATGAATGGTAAAGGAAAATGATCCTTTCTGGTGGCTGTATTGAGCCTTCTATAATCAATACACATACGCCACCCTGTAACTATTCTTGTAGAAACCAGTTCATTTTTTCATTGTGAACCACTGTCATGCCAGCTTTCTTAGGGACAACTTGGACAGGGCTCACCCAGGGGCTGTCAGAAATAGGATAAATAATCCCAGCCTCTAGTAATTTAGTGACCTCCTTCTGCACCACTTCCTTCATGGCTGGATTCAGCCGCCTTTGTGGTTGAACCACTGGCTTGGCATCACCCTCCAATAGGATCTTGTGCATGCATCTGGCTGGGCTAATGCCCTTAAGATCATTGATGGACCACCCAAGAGCTGTCTTGTGTGTCCTTAGCACTTGAATTAATGCTTCCTCTTCTTGTGGCTCAAGGGTAGAGCTTATGATTACAGGAAAGGTATCACCTTCTCCCAGAAATGCATATTTCAGAGATGGTGGTAATGGTTTGAGCTCGGGTTTGGGAGGTTTCTCATCTTCCTGAGGGATTTTCAGAGGTTCTATTATTCTCTCTGATTCCTCCAAATCAGGCTGAACATCTTTAAAGATGTCCTCTAACTCTGATTCGAGACTCTCAGCCATATTGACCTCTCTCACCAGAGAGTCAATGATATCAACACTCATGCAGTCATTTGGGGTGTCTGGATGTTGCATAGCTTTGACAACATTCAACTTGAACTCCTCCTCATTGACTCTCAGGGTTACTTCCCCTTTTTGGACGTCAATGAGGGTTCGGCCGGTTGCTAGAAAAGGTCTTCCTAGAATGAGAGTTGCACTCTTGTGCTCCTCCATTTCCAGCACCACAAAGTTAGTAGGAAAGACAAATGGCCCAACCTTGATAATCATGTCTTCAATCATGCCTGATAGGTATTTAATGGAGCCATCAGCAAGTTGAAGACATATCCGGGTTGGTTTGACTTCTTCAGTCAAACCAAGCTTTGTGATAATAGATGCACGTATTAGGTTGATACTTGCCCCAAGGTCACACAGAGCTTGCTTGGTGCAATTACCCTCTAATGTGCATGGTATCATGAAGCTCCCAGGATCTTTAAGCTTCTCAGGTAAGCTTTTCAGAATGACTGCACTGCATTCTTCAGTGAGGTAAACTTTTTCAGTCTCCCTCCAATCCTTCTTATGACTTAAGATCTCTTTCATGAACTTAGCATAAGAGGGTATTTGCTCAAGTGCTTCTGCAAACGGAATCTTTATTTCAAGAGTCCTGAGATAGTCTGCAAAGCGGGCAAATTGCTTATCCTGTTCCGCTTGGCGGAGTTTTTGAGGATAAGGCATTTTGGCTTTGTATTCCTCAACCTTAGTTGCTGCAGGTTTATTACCTGTAGAAGTGGGTTAGGAAGCCTTTTTAGAAGGGTTGTTATCAGCACTTGTATGTGACTGATCTCCCACTGGCGTTTGAATGCCAGGGGTGGAAGCTGGAGTGGCGTTAGACGCCAACTCCTTATCTGTTACTGGCGTCTGAACGCCAGAACTATGCTTTCCTTGGGCGTTCAACGCCGGATTCATGCTTGTTTCTGGCGTTGAACACCAGAAATGAGCATGGTCTGGGCGTTCAGCGCTAGCCTTATTCCTCTCTGGGCTCTGATTGTCCTCAGAGGGATTTTGAGTAGCCATTTGTTCATTTCTTGGCTTCCTGCTGCTTTGAAGTGAGGTATTTAATGTTTTCCCACTTCTTAATTGAACTGCTTGGCATTCTTCTGCTATTTGTTTTGACAGTTGCCTTTCTGTTTGCTTTAACTGTACTTCCATATTCCTGTTAGTCATTTTTGTTTCCTGTAGTATTTCCTTGAATTCAGCTAGCTGCTGGGTTAGAAAGTCTAATTGCTGATTGAATTCATTAGCCTGATCCACAGGACTGAGTTCAGCAGTTACTGTTTTAGCTTCTTCTTTCATGGAGGATTCACTGCTTAGGTACATATGCTGATTTCTGGCAACTGTATCAATAAGCTCTTGAGCTTCTTCAATTATTTTTCTCATATGTATAGATCCACCGGCTGAGTGATCTAGAGAAATCTGAGCTTTTTCTGTAAGCCCATAGTAGAAGATATCTAATTGCACCCACTCTGAAAACATCTCAGAGGGGCATTTTCTTAGCATCTCTCTGTATCTCTCCAAGGCATCATAAAGGGATTCATTATCTCCTTGTTTGAAGCCTTGGATGCTTAGCCTTAGCTGTGTCATCCATTTTGGAGGAAAGTAGTGATTCAGGAATTTTTCTGACAGCTGTTTCCATGTCTTTATGCTGTTCTTAGGTTGGTTATTTAACCACCTCTTAGCTTGATCTTTTACAGCAAATGGAAACAGTAGTAATCTGTAGACATCCTGATCTACTTCCTTATCATGCACTGTGTCAGTAATTTGTAAAAATTATGCCAGAAACTCTGTAGGTTCTTCATGTGGAAGACCGGAATACTGGCAGCTTTGCTGCACCATGATAATGAGCTGAGGATTCAACTCAAAGCTACTAACTCCAATGGAGGGTATACGGATACTACTCCCATATAAAGCAGTAGTGGGGTTAGCATATGACCCCAGAGTCCTCCTGGACTGTTCATTTCCACTCAGTTCCATGATGGAGCAAGGGAGATGATATGGATGTTGATATTGTCTATTTTATTATAAAAATAATTTTCGAAATAATAAAATAAAACAAAAACCGAAATAAAAATAAAATAAATAAAGAAAGAAAATTAAAAATTAAAATTTAAAAAAATTTGAAAAAGTTTATGAATATTTTCGAAAATTTGAGGAGAGAGAAAGGGGTTAGGATGTTTTGAAAAAGATGTATATATATATAAAAAAAAAAATTTAAAAAAAAGATAAGAATTGAAAAATTTTGAAATTGAAATCTGAATTTTTATATGAAAATTTCAAAAAAAATAGTTTAAAATTAGTTAGAAAAGATATTTTTTTTTTGAATTTTGAATTTTATGATGAAAGAGAAAAACACATAAAAGACACAAGACTTAAAATTTTTAGATCTAATGCTTCTTATTTTCGAAAATTTTGGAGGGAAAACACCAAGGAACACCAAACTTAAAAATTTTAAGATCAAAACACAAGAAAGACTCAAGAACACCTTGAAGATTCACAAGAACACCAAGAACAAAAGAGAGAACACCAAACTTAAAATTTTTAGAAGACTTTAATAAAATTTCGAAAATTATGAAAAGATTAACAAGAAAACACCAAACTTAAAGTTTGGCGCAAGATTAAATCAAGAAAAATTATTTTTAAAAAAAAGATTTTAAAAAGAAGATGCCCAATTGCCAAGAACATAGACCAACGCTCTAGCCAATTGGGAGTAAATGTAACACTTGTTCTAAATATGTATATTCCTTTTGGAAGATTAATGCTTTAAAAAGAACACAAGTGAAACAAGAAGAGACACAGAACAATAAAAATTAAAGATCAAACAAGAAAAATAAACAAGAATAACTTGAAGATCAGGGAAGAACAAAGAACACTAATACGAAAATTTTAAAGAAAAATATAAAATATGCAATTGACACCAAACTTATAACAAGACACTAGACTCACGAAAAAGATTAAAATTAATAAAGAAAAATAATATTTTTGAAATTTTTTTTTAAATTAAAAAATTATCCTATCAGAATTTAATGACTCTATAACAACAAAAATAAATTATTCCTAATCTAAGAAATAAAATAAACCTTTAGTTGTTCAAACTCGAACAATCCCCGGCAACGGCGCCAAAAACTTGGTGCACGAATTTGTAATCCGTACAACTAACCAGCAAGTGCACTGGGTCGTCCAAGTAATACCTTACGTGAGTAAGGGTCGATCCCACGGAGATTATTGGTTTGAAGCAAACTATGTTTATTTTATTAATCTTAGTCAGGATACCAATAAGATTATTTGGATTTAATTGTAAGAAGTAAAAGTGTTTGTAATAAGGAATTGTTACTTTATTAATGAAGAATATGTTGGAGTTTTGGAGATGCTTTATCCTCTGAATTTCTGCAATGTAATATTCAACTCAATTTTTTGTAAAGTTCCATCCATGGCAAGCTGTATGTAGGGTGTCGCCATTGTCAGTGGCTACTTCCCATCCTCTCAGTGAAAACGGTCCAGATGCTCTGTCACTGCACGGCTAATCAGCTGTTGGTTCTCGATCATGTTGGAATAGGATCCATTGATCCTTTTGCGTTTGTCATCACGCCCAGAAATCGCGAGTTTGAAGCTCGTCACAGCCATTCAATCCTTAAATCCTACTCGGAATACCACAGACAAGGTTTAGACTTTCCGGATCCTCAAGAATGGCCGCCATCAGTTCTAGCTTATACCACGAAGATTCTGATTAAGGAAGCTAAGAGATGCTCATTCAATCTGATGTAGAACGGAGGTGTTTGTCAGGCACACGTTCATGGATTGAGGAAGGTGATGAGTGTCACGGATCATCACCTCCTTCACAATTGAGCGCGAGTGAACATCTTAGATAGGAACACACACACATTTGAATGAAATAGAAACAATTGCATTAATTCATTGAGATGCTGCAGAGCTCCTCACCCCCAACAATGGAGTTTAGAGACTCATGCCGTCAAAGTGTATAAAATTCAGATCTGAAAATGTCATGAGGTACCGAGTTAATCTCTAAAAGTTGTTTAAATAGTAAACTAGTAACTTAGGTTTACAAAAAATGAGTAAACTATGACAGATGGTGCAGAAATCCACTTCTGGGGCCCACTTGGTGTGTGCTAGGGCTGAGACTTAAGCTTCTCACGTGCCTGGGGCTGTTTTGGACGTTCAACACCAGGTTGTAACCTGTTTCTGGCGTTGAACTCCAACTTGTAACCTGTTTCTGGCGCTGGATGCCAGACAGCAGCATGATATTGGCGTTGAACGCCAGTTTACGTCATCTATATTCGTGCAAAGTATGGACTATTATATATTGCTGGAAAGCCCTGGATGTCTACTTTCAAACGCCGTTGAGAGCGCGCCAATTGGATTTCTGTAGCTCCAGAAAATCTATTTCGAGTGCAGGGAGGTCAGGATCCAACAGCATCAGCAGTCCTTTTTCAGCTTAACTCAGATTTTTGCTCAGCTCCCTCAATTTCAGCCAGAAAATACCTGAAATCACAGAAAAATACACAAACTCATAGTAAAGTCCAGAAATATGATTTTTGCTTAAAAACTAATAAAATTCTATTAAAAACTAATTAAAACATACTAAAATCTACATGAAATTACCCCCAAAAAGCGTATAAAATATCCGCTCATCACAACACCAAACTTAAACTGTTGCTTGTCCTCAAGCAACTAGATAAATAAAATAGGATGAAAAGAAATTAAGAAGCAATAATATCTCAGAGTTTTAAGTGAAGCTTAGATTCTTATTAGATGAGCGGGGCTTGTAGCTTTTTGCTTTTGAACAGTTTTGGCATCTCACTTTATCCTTTGAAATTCAGAATGGTTGGCATCCATAGGAACTCAGAATTCAGATAGTATTATTGACTCTCCTAGTTTAGTATGTTGATTCTTGAACACAGCTACTTATTGAGTCTTGGCCGTGGCCCTAAGCATTTTGTTTTCCAGTATTACCACCGGATACATAAATGCCACAGACACATAACTGGGTGAACCATTTTAGATTGTGACTTAGCTTTGCCAAAGTCCCCAATTAGAGGTGTCCAGAGTTCTTAAGCACACTCTTTTTGCTTTGGATCACGACTTTAACCACTCAGTCTCAAGCTTTTCACTTGGACCTACATGCCACAAGCACATGGTTAGGGACAGCTTGATTTAGCCGCTTAGGCCTGGATTTATTTCCTTGGGCCCTCCTATCCATTAATGCTCAAAGTCTTGGATCCTTTTTACCCTTGCCTTTTGGTTTTAAGGGCTATTGGCTTTTTCTGCTTGCTTTTTCTTTCTCTCTCTTTTTTTTTCAAAATTTTTTTTCACTGCTTTTTCTTACTTCAAGAATCAATTTCTTTTGATTTTTCAGATCATCAATAACATTTCTCTTTTTCATCATTCTTTCAATAGCCAACAATTTTAACATTCATAAACAACAAGATAAAAAATATGCACTGTTCAAGCATTCATTCAGAAGACAAAAAGTATTGCCACCACATATAAATAATTAGAATTTTTCTTATTAAGAACTCGAAAAAAATATTGCCTCTTTATTCTAAAAATCTACTATTTTATTCATGTTTGATGATGATGAGAAAAATAAATTATAACTTAATTGGAATTAAAATCAAAGTAGAGATACTAATTACTACTACTAATATATAACTTCTAAGGTAAATTTCTAATAAGAACAGTTATCACAGAGTTAAGGCAAAGATTAGAACTCAACGACCTTTATTTTGGGAAGTGCATGTTCCTCTAGTCTTTGGGGTGCTTGGTCTTTCAAGATATAATTTCTGACGCTTCAGTTCCTTCAAGTCACATCCTTGCTCTTCCTGTTCCCTTAGGTGCCACGATCTTGATGAGTTTTAGCTCAGTGATCATGACAAATCACACGAAACTTAGAGGTTTGCTTGTCCTCAAGCAAAAGAAAGGATAGGAGAGGAATAGAGGGAGAGGCAATTTCGAAATTCAAAAGATATGATGAGTTTGAAAAAGATTTGAAAAAGAGTTGGATTGGAAAAAGATTTGTGTTTATGGATTAAGATATATTTGATATTTTTGAAAAAGGGATTTTAGAAATTAGGATTAAAATTTTTTTTTAAAGGATGACATTTTGAAACATGTTTATGCAAGAAATCATGAATTGAAACATAAAAATTTAGAAAATTTGTGAAGAAAAACGAATTTTACCTCCTCCCCACCATCCTGGCGTTAAACGCCCAAATGCTGCATGTTTTGGGCGTTTAACGCCCAATTGCTGCTTCTCCTGGACGTTCAACGCCCAGCTGTTGCTTCTTTTTGGCGTTGAACGCCAGGAAGTCTTTTGTCACTGGGTGTTTTTATAAATGCCCAGGATGCTGTAATTCTGGCGTTAAACGCCCAAAAGGTGCTTCTTTCTGGTGTTCAACGCCCAAAAGATGCTCCTTTCTGGCGTTTAACGCCCAGATGGCTACCCTTACTGGCGTTGAACGCCCAGTGGGTGCTTCTTTTGGGCGTTCAACGCCCAAAATGTTTCTTACTGGCTTTTTCACGCCAGTGAGCTTCCAAATTCCCTTGTAACTCTGTGAATCCAATCAATTGCTATTTTACCTTGAAGATACTTTGACATATACCTGTAAAAATCAATTAATTAATCAAAACGAATAAAATTAAATTTTGTGATTGGCTGGGTTGCCTCCCAGCAAGCGCTTCTTTAATGTCGTTAGCTGGACTATTACTGAGCTTTAATTAAGTCTCAGTTTTGAGCATTCTTGCTCAAAATTACTTTCAAGATAATGTTTAACTCTCTGTCCATTAACAATGAACTTTTTGTTAGAGTCATTATCCTGAAGCTCTACGTATCCATATGGTGATACACTTGTAATTACATATGGACCTCTCCACCGGGATTTTAATTTTTCGGGGAATAATTTGAGCCTAGAATTAAATAGCAGAACTTTTTGCCCCGGCTCAAAGACTCTGGATGACGATTTCTTATCATGCCATCTTTTTGCTTTCTCTTTATAAATTTTTGCATTCTCGAAAGCATTGCAAGTAGGATCTGAATTTGTCAATGGCGTAAACCACTGCAAGTAGCTCTTTTTCTGTGGTTGTGTAATTCTTCTGTGCGTCATTTAGAACACGGCTGGCATAGTAAATGACGTGCAGAAGCTTGTCATGTCTTATTCCCAACACTGCACCAATGGCATGGTCACTGGCATCACACATTAGTTCAAATGGCAATGTCCAGTTTGGTGCAGAAATGATTGGTGTTGTGACCAACAATGGAGTTTAGAGACTCATGCCGTCAAAGTGTATAAAATTCAGATCTGAAAATGTCATGAGGTACCGAGTTAATCTCTAAAAGTTGTTTAAATAGTAAACTAGTAACTTAGGTTTACAAAAAATGAGTAAACTATGACAGATGGTGCAGAAATCCACTTCTGGGGCCCACTTGGTGTGTGCTGGGGCTGAGACTTAAGCTTCTCACGTGCCTGGGGCTGTTTTGGGCGTTCAACGCCAGGTTGTAACCTGTTTCTGGCGTTGAACTCCAACTTGTAACCTGTTTCTGGCGCTGGACGCCAGACAGCAGCATGATACTGGCGTTGAACGCCAGTTTACATCGTCTATCTTTGCGCAAAGTATGGACTATTATATATTGCTGGAAAGCCTTGGATGTCTACTTTCCAACGCCGTTGAGAGCGCGCCAATTGGACTCCTGTAGCTCCAGAAAATCTATTTCAAGTGCAGGGAGGTCAGGATCCAACAGCATCAGCAGTCCTTTTTCAGCTTAACTCAGATTTTTGCTCAGCTCCCTCAATTTCAGCCAGAAAATACCTGAATTCAGAGAAAAATACACAAACTCATAGTAAAGTCTAGAAATATGATTTTTGCTTAAAAACTAATAAAATTCTATTAAAAACTAATTAAAACATACTAAAATCTACATGAAATTACCCCCAAAAAGCGTGTAAAATATCCGCTCATCAACGCCCCTCCAAAGCGTGCAGACAACCCATTCCCTGACTCTCTAGACACGTATCCTACATTGCTAAAGGCTCCTGAATACAAGCCAAAAATGCCATATTTTCAGAGACTTCAAAAGGCTTCAAAAGAAAAGTAGTTCTCTAAATTTCTAGATGTCTTCAAGAAGCTACAGATCAACATTCCCTTTGCAGAGGCTCTGGAGCAAATGCCTCTCTATGCTAAATTTATGAAAGAATTGTTGACCCACAAGAGGAACTGGAAGGAACAAGAAACAGTGGTGTTAACCAAGGAATGCAGTGCCATTATTCAACACAACCTTCATGAGAAGATGCCAGACCCAGGGAGTTTTGTCATTCCTTGCACTATTGGAGATGACACAATTCAGAGAGCTTTATGTGACTTTGGAGCCAGCATCAATCTCATGCCACTTTCAGTGATGAAAAAGCTTCAAATTGAGGAGGTAAAACCCACTCGTATTTCTCTTCAACTTGCTGATCTTTCTATTAAATTACCTGTGAGTGTTGTTAAAGATTTACTTGTTAAAGTAGGGCCATTCATCTTTCCTGTTGATTTTGTCATATTAGACATGGAAGAGGAGGTAAAGTCTTATATTATACTTGGTAGACCCTTTTTAGCTACAGGTAGAGCTCTGATTGATGTGCAAAACGGTGAATTGACCCTGAAGGTCAATGAAGAACAAGTGGTCCTTCATGTTTTTGAAGCTCTCAAGCACCCTAATGACTCTGAAGGGTGTATGAAATTAGATGTTATTGAACCACTTGTTCAAGAGGTACTGAAAGCTGAGGTGCTTGATGACATTCTAGATCCTATCTCTGAGTATGAATTAGTTGAAATTGATAATTCACCACCCCAGAAGGCTATAGTTCACACGCCTAAAGCAGAGGAGGAAGGCCCCAAGCTTGAGCTCAAATCCTTACCCCCTTCTCTGAAATATGTGTTCTTGGGTGAGAATGACTCATATCCAGTAATTATAAGCTCTTCCCTGAAGCCTGAAGAGGAAGAGGAACTTATTTCAGTGCTCAAGAGTCATAAAACAGCTCTTGGGTGGACCATTAGTGACTTGAAGGGGATTAGTCCAACCAAGTGTATGCACAAGATCCTCCTTGAAGATGATGCTAAACCAGTTGTGCAACCACAAATGAGACTCAATCCAATCATGAAAGAGCTGGCCCAAAAAGAGGTAATGAAACTATGGGAAGCAGGAATTATCTATCCTATTTCTGACAGTCCTTGGGTAAGTCCTGTGCAGGTAGTTCCCAAGAAAGGAGGGATGACAGTGATCAAGAATGAAAAGAATGAGCTTATTCCCACAAGAACCGTCACTGGATGGAGAATGTGTATAGACTACAGGAGGCTCAACACTACTACAAGGAATGATCATTTTCCCCTGCCTTTCATTGATCAGATGCTTGAGAGGTTAGCTGGTCATGCATTTTATTATTTTCTAGATGGATATTCTGGATATAATCAAATTGCAGTGGACCCTCAAGATAAGAAGAAGACAGCATTCACATGCCCCTTTGGAGTATTTACCTATAGAAGAATACCTTTTGGACTTTGTAATGCTCCAGCAACTTTTCAGAGGTGTATGCTTTCAATTTTTTCTGATATGGTTGAAAAGTTTATTGAGGTATTTATGGATGACTTTTCTGTTTTTAGTAATTCTTTTGAATCCTGCCTCAAGTATTTATCTCTTGTCTTGAAACGGTGTCAAGAATCAAACCTTGTTTTAAATTGGGAAAAATTCCATTTTATGGTTACAGAAGGTGTTGTTCTTAGACACTGGATTTCAAGTAAGGGAATTGAGGTTGATAAAGTAAATGTGGAAGTAATTGAAAAATTACCACCACCAACTAATGTTAAGGCAATCAGGAGTTTCTTGGGTCATGCAAGATTTTATAGAAGATTTATAAAGGATTTTTCTAAAATTGCTAAACCTCTAAGCAACCTCTTGGTTGCTGATGTTCTTTTTGTCTTTGATTCTGATTGTTTGCATGCTTTTGAGACTCTAAAAGCAAACCTTACCTCTGCCCCATTATAGCTTTCCCTGACTGGGATCTACCATTTGAATTAATGTGTGATGCTAGTGATTTTGCTATAGGAGCTGTTTTAGGATAGAGGCATAGTAATCTTGTACATGTCATTTACTATGCCAGTCGTGTGTTAAATGATGCCCAAAAGAATTACACAACTACAGAAAAGGAATTATTAGCTATTGTGTATGCTGTTGATAAGTTTAGGTCCTATTTACTTGGTTCTAAGGTTATTATTTATACTGATCATGCTGCTTTGAAGTACCTTCTAACTAAACAGGATTCTAAACCAAGATTAATCAGATGGGTGTTGCTCCTTCAGGAGTTTGATATTGAGATAAAAGACAGAAAAGGGTCAGAGAATCAAGTAGCTGACCATCTCTCTAGAATTGAGCCGGAAGCAGGAGTACAACCACCCACAGCTGTGACTGAGATGTTCCCGGATGAGCAGTTGTTCTTCATTCAGCAGGCATCATGGTTTGCAGATATTGCAAATTATAAGGCCATGAATTTTATCCCAAGGGAGTACAGTAGGCAACAAGTGAAGAAGCTACTGACTGATGCAAAGTACTACATTTGGGAAGAACCATACCTTTTTAAAAGATGCTCAGATGGAATAATCTAGAGATGTGTCCCGGATGAGGAAAAGCAGCAGATTCTTTGGCACTGTGATGAGCGGATAATTTATACGCTTTTTGGCATTGTTTTTAGTATGTTTTTAGTATGTTTTAGTTAGTTTTTATTATATTTTTATTAGTTTTTAGTTAAAATTCACTTTTTTGGACTTTACTATGAGTTTGTGTGTTTTTCTGTGATTTCAGGTATTTTCTGGCTGAAATTGAGGGACTTGAGCAAAAATCTGATTCAGAGACTGAAAAGGATTGCAGATGCTGTTGGATTCGGACCTCTCTGCACTTGAAGTAGATTTTCTGGAGCTACAGAAGCCCAATTGGCGCGCTCTCAACGGCGTTGGAAAGTAGACATCCTGGGCTTTCATGCAATGTATAATAGTTCATACTTTGCCCGAGATTTGATGGCCCAAACCGGCGTTCCAAATCAGCTCAAAACTGCCCGGCGTTAAACGCCGGAACTGGCACAAGAATGGGAGTTAAATGCCCAAACTGGCACAAAAGCTGGCGTTTAACTCCAAGAAAAGTCTCTACACATGAAAGTTTCAATGCTCAGCCCAAGCACACACCAAGTGGGCCCGGAAGTGGATTTTTATGTCATTTACTCATTTCTGTAAACCCTAGACTACTAGTTCTCTACAAATAGGACCTTTTGCTATTGTATTTGATATCTTTTGATCTTTTTCGATCTTAGGATCATCTTTGGGCGTCTAGTTCTTAGATTATTGGGAGGCTGGCCATTCGGCCATGCCTAGACCTTGTTCTTATGTATTTTCAACGGTGGAGTTTCTACACACCATAGATTAAGGTGTGGAGCTCTGCTGTACCTCGAGTATTAATGCAATTACTATTGTTCTTCTATTCAATTCAGCTTGTTCTTATTCCAAGATATTCATTACCACTCAAGAACTTGATGAATGTGATGATTATGTGACGCTCATCATCATTCTCACTTATGAACGCGTGCCTGACAACCAGTCCCGTTCTACAAGCAAACAAGGCTTGAATGTTTATCTCTTGGATTCCTTAATCGGAATCTTCGTGGTATAAGCTAGAATGATGGCGGCATTCAAGAGAATCCGGAAGGTCTAAACCTTGTCTGTGGTATTCTGAGTAGGATTCAATGATTGAATGACTGTGACGAGCTTCAAACTCCTGAAGGCTGGGCGTTAGTGACAGACGCAAAAGAATCATTGGATTCTATTCCAACCTGATTGAGAACCGATAGATGATTAGCCGTGCCGTGACAGGGTGCGTTGAACATTTTCACTGAGAGGACGGAATTGTAGCCACTGACAACGGTGATGCCCAACATACAGCTTGCCATGGAAAGGAGTAAGAAGGATTGGATGAAGACAGTATGAAAGCAGAGAGACGAAAGGGACAAAGCATCTCCATTCGCTTATCTGAAATTATCACCAATGAATTACATAAGTATCTCTATCTTTATGCTTTATTCATATATCATTCATAACCATTTGAATCTGCCTGACTGAGATTTACAAGGTGACCATAGCTTGCTTCATACCAACAATCTCCGTGGGATCGACCCTTACTCGCGTAAGGTTTATTACTTGGACGACCCAGTGCACTTGCTGGTTAGTTGTGTGAAGTTGTGAAATTATGTTTATACCATGGTATGGAGCACCAAGTTTTTGGATTCATTACCAGGGATTATTTGAGTTGTGAAAAGTAGTGATCACAATTTCGTGCACCACACTGTCATGGGTCTGATTATGGAGGCCACTTTAGAGGTGAAAGGACAGCTACAAAAGTCCTTCAGAGCGGGTTCTACTGGCCGACTCTCTTCAGGGACTCAAGAGCATTTGTAAAGCACTGTGGCAGATGTGAAAAAGCTGCAAATCTCCTTGCCAATCATGAAATGCCACAGCAGGGAATTCTTGAGGTTGAGTTGTTTGATGTGTGGGGTATTGATTTCATGGGACCTTTTCCACCCTCACATTCAAATAACTATATTCTAGTGGCAGTTGACTATGTGTCCAAGTGGGTGGAAGCTGTGGCTTTGCCCACCAATGATGCCAAAGTGGTAATGAGCTTTCTTCAGAGATATATCTTTAGCCGGTTTGGTGTCCCAAGAACACTCATTAGTGATGGAGGAAGCCATTTCTGCAATAGACAGCTGGACTCTCTTCTGCTGAGATATGGAGTCCGTCATAAAGTCACAACCCCCTATCTCCCTCAGACAAGTGGACAGGTTGAAGTTTCCAACAAGGAACTTAAGAGGATTCTAGAGAAGACCGTCAGTGTTTCCAGAAAGAACTGGTCTAGGAAGCTTGATGATACTCTCTGGGCATACCGGACAGCATACAAGACTCCCATTGGCATGTCCCCTTATCAGTTGGTCTATGGCAAGGCCTATCACTTACCAGTTGAGCTGGAGCATAAAGCTTATTGGGCAATCAGATACCTGAACCTTGATTCAGAAGCTGTAGGAATCAACCGAATGCTTCAGCTAAATGAGCTTGATGAATTCAGATATTCAGCCTATGAGAATGCCAAGCTCTATAAGGAAAGAACTAAGCTACTGCATGACAAGAAGATTGCCATCAGAGTCTTTGAGCCAGGACAAAAAGTGCTTCTATATAATTCAAGGCTCAAATTCTTTCCCGGGAAGCTGAAATCCCGATGGTCAGGACCATTTGTGGTTACCAGAGCTTCACTGTATGGTCATGTGGAATTACAAGAAGAGAATTCTGACAGAAAATTTACAGTGAATGGCCAAAGGTTGAAGCACTATCTTGGAGGTGAGATTGATCGCCAGAGGTCTACTCATCTGCTAAACTAGCAGAGCTGACTGTCAAGCTAGTGGCGTTAAAGAAGCGCTTGTCGGGAGGCAGCCTGATAAATTCGTATCCTTAGCTATTTTTCGTAGTAGTAGCTTTCTTAGTACTTTATTGGGTTCTTACTAATTTTCTGATCATGCAGCTATTTTATCACAGGAACCGAACACCTCAAGCCAAAAAAAAGAAGAAAGAGCACACGACGCAAGCGTCACTGACGCGAACGCGTCAATCATGTGTGCGTGAAAAACAATAATTGACAGAGAGTTACACAGGAATGGCGCTGGACTCATGCTTGGCGCACAAACATGATCATGCGTACGCATACCCCACGCGTACGCGTCGTTTGCACTTATCGCCATCCACGCGGGCGCGTCACTGACGCGTACGCGTGACCTACAAAATCGACGTAAAAGAGTGTTTGGCAGAGAGTTGTGCTGGCTTGGGACAGGAAGTGTGCTAAAAGCACAAATTTGGGCACGTAGATGCGTGACCGACGCGTCCACGTCAGTTGCACATATGGCCACCCACACGAGCGCATGCATGACGCGAATGCGTCGTTTGAAAAAATTGACTCCCAAGCCATGCGAACAGAGAGTCGCGCGGGTGCTCGGCGGGCTTCGTGCGAATCGCACCAAATCAAGGGCACGCAGACGCGTGCCTAACGCGTACGCGTCATTCAGAAAAATTCGCGACCCACGCGTACGCATGCTGCACGTGTACGCGTCGACGTCGCCACACTGTTTCCACTTTTCTTTCTCTCTCTCTCTCTCTCTCCCAATCCTAATTTTCTCTTATTCTTTTATCTTTATATTCTTCATTCCTCTTACTATTTATTCTTGTTTTCAGTTCTTCTTTGCTTGAGGACAAGCAAACCTTTAAGTTTGGTGTTGACACTGCACTTACTGGTTTTCTGGCACAAAAGGGAGGCGAATCATCTTCACTGAGGAACACAACCTGAAGAATAAAGTGACCGCTATGATAACTAAGGTGGTTAAGTTCCTTTCACTTTTATTCCTCCCCTCTTTTTCTATGCTATGTTTCAGGTTTTCTGCTATTTTGCTTTGTCTGTTGTATAATCCTTTATTAGTGAGAATCCTAGGTCTAGTTTAGTTTTCTCTTAAATGTTTTAATTCTGAAAAGATGTCTCATGTATTACTCACTAAGCTTGAATTCAAAAAATTACAGAAGTGATGTATTGCATGAGAAATTGAGTTAATTTTAAAGAGTAGTCTTATTTACTTAAATGTGGTAGTATTAATGGTAATTCTGAATGCATGATATGAACAAGTGCATATTTGAATTTGAATCAATGGATGTTAATGTATAAGGATCAAGAATTTAGAGAATTATTATGACTTCTCTGAAATAAACAAAAATTTAATCCTTGAAGCAAAAGAAACAGCAAAAAAAAAAAGAATAAATAGATAATAATTAATAAATAAAAGCAAGGTCCAAGGCTCTGAGTATCAATGACTAGGGAGGTCAGACATGATTAAAAGCTCAAAGAGTTGTTTCCCTAGTCACATGCTTGTGGTGTGATTGTGTCAAGTAATCCTTAAGACAGAACACTTAGAGTCGAGACCAAGTGAGTTTAACAGAGTATGCCAAAGGCTTTGAGCACCACTGTCTGGGAGTAGTTAAAAGAAAAATCAAAACTCAAAGACAATCCCCCAGTTAAGTGCTTGTGGTGTTTCTGTGTCAAGTAAAGCTTGAGACAAAACATTTAAAGTCACGGCTAGGCTCAAGGTGCAGAGCACCAAAGAAAAATAAATTAACGCAAATTTTGCTGTGTTCAAGGATTAAACTGAAATATAAAAGATCAGAAAATTCATAATATTATCCGGATTCTAATTCCGAATGACATTAACATTCTTCTGATTCAAAGGAGAGTGAGATGCTAAACCTATTCAGGATTGCAGTTGTAAACCCCACTATAAGAAGAGACGCAAGCTTAATCGAACTCTCATTCTCATGCAAAATTCACATCATAAGCTTATATTAGTTTTGGTTGCTTGAGGACAAGCAACAGTTTAAGTTTGGTGTTGTGATGTGTGAGCATCTTATCTATCTTTTCCTAGTGAATTTGCACTTAAATTGTTGAGTTTAATTAAGAATTAATTATATTTTAGCCACTATGGATTGTATTTTGAGTTTTGGGCAATTTTATTTATTTTAGGTAGCATTCGGTGGAATTTGATGGAGTTTTCGCAGCACAAGAATCAAAGGAGATGGCTGCGAGGAGCGACGCGTACGCGTGCCTAACGTGTGCGCGTGATCTGGAAGTATCCATGGCGACGTGTACGCATGACTAACGCATACGCGTGATTTGAAGATTTGCTCAGCGACGCGTTCACGTGACCGACGCGTCCGTGTGACTTGTGAAGAAGACCAGCGACATGTACGCGTGACTGACGTATACGTGTGACATGAGCGATCTGCAGAATTTATAGAAATCGCTGACGTGGATTTTGGGCTGCCTTTTGAACCAGTTTTCGGCCCAGAAAACACAAATTAGAAGCTGCAGAATGGACAAATCAAGCGGTCCCCACCCATCAGCGGAAGACTTGTTAATTAATTCGAATTTAAATTCAAAATCTGAATTTTAGGAAAAGATATTATTCTTATATAATTAGATTTTAAATTTATTAGGATTAGTTATAAATAAGAACTCTGTACATTTAGACAAGGACACACATTGTTACCAGAACCCTTATTTTTCTTATTTGAACTATGAGCAACTAATCTTCCATTGTTAAGGTTAGGAGCTCTGTCTATTTGTATGGATTTATTCGTTTGATCTTTCTAATTTAATCCATGTTTAGATTTATATTTCAATAATTATTTTCGTTCTTTATTTTATGAACATTGGGTGGAACGGAAGTATGACCCATGTTCCAATTGAGTTCTTGTAAAACTTGGAAAAGCTCTTTACTTGAACAATAGCTTGAAAACATATTATACTGAATTTCTAATTGTTTGTATTTAACAGAATACGTGACATATAATCCCCTTATTTGTGGATAATTAGGATTCTTTTGGCATATAAACTAGAAATTGATCATCACTCTCTAATTGGAATTAATTGACCAAGGAATTGGCAATTAATGAATTTTAGAGGAGACTAGGAAGGTCTAAGGAATTAGGGTCTAGTCACATATAGTTTGCCATGAAATTAAATTTTGCATGATTAAAATAGTTAGTAAAAAAAATAAAATCCGGAAAAATAGATAACTCTGAAACTTTAACTGTTTTCTCAAATATTTTATTCCCAACTAATTGCTGCTTGCTTTCTGAAATTCTTAAAGTACTATTTAATGCTCTTTAAATATCTCAAAACCATTTTCTACTTGCCTAACTAAGCTTATCACTCAATAACTGTTAGTAAGTGATGTGTTAGTAAGTGTGGGTTATAAAAACCGCATCAGAATGCTTGGCACAAACTTTTCTAATACAAACTTCTCTTGTTAGTTGTCACCCATACGGGATGAGAAAATTTAAGTCTTCAAGATGAGAATAATAAATGAAGAAGTAAGAAATAATCTTATTCTCAATTATGTTGTGATGTGCATATTATTTCTTATCAAAGATATACATTATGATTTTTGTAGGATGTGAAAGCAAGAGTAACTCAAACTTTGTTGTTTTTGGTAGGCATAAACTCTTATATCCAATCTGTATTATTTAGTGATTATGTATCTTAGAATTAGTGCATGTCTTTGTAAGCTAAAATTTATAATTTTATATAGCTGTTTATGAAAATCTTGCTAAAAGTCCCCCAACCTCTCTCTTTATTGGCCAAATACAACATAAGCTATATATTAAATATGTTTTTGACTGCAGAATCATTTTTTATGATAAAAAGCTTATGTTTTCTTGCAAAAAAACACAGAACTGAATTTTGTTCTTATTCTATTTTTAAATGAATAGTCCCAAGAAAAGCAGAAACTGCTGAGGTTGAAATTATGACAATTATGAGGGTGAGGATCATACAAATGTGGGACTAAGTGTATGAAAATAGAGAAATAATTGTGTGTATGAATAAAATTAGAAGTACCTGCTCATCCATCAACACCATTTCAATGGAGCTAATAGATTTGGGGTCTTTGAATCTCGGTAAAGACCAAAGTTTGATTATTCTGACATGAATCTTCCAATGTTCTTTTGGCGGTGCAATCATCTCCAACAAATCATGTCGCCTAACCATTTTTTCTCTAGTGAAAAAAATAAGAGCAAACATAAATTCTAGCAAGTTCGTATGGTAAAATTGTAGGACCACACCTCTTAGGCTTTTATAGCAACTAAAAAGAGGTATATTTTTAGGTAAATCATTTTAAAATTGGAGTGCATAAAAAATCACATATCCTCCATAATCTAAAAAAAGAAAAAATTTGTTTTGATGTTTTAAAAAACTAAAAAAAAATTGAGTTGAAAATAAAACACTTATTCTACATCATAAATACTGGCAAATAAAAATGTACTGAGTAAAAAATGGGTATGAAAATAAGATATGAATCCATGCCTTCCTTGCAGCAGCTCACCTCCATTAGTTACAGATAAGGAGCGTCCCGGTGCAACGGCGATCTGACGACAACAACATCAGTGAAAGTCTCCTATTGCCGATCCGCTATCTAACCTCTCTGGTCACATTAGGATCTCCAATCGTCGTCGACCTCCTCGCCGGCACAACCCCGTCATCATCCCGTCGCCGTATGAGCAACCAGTCTTCTCGTCTTCACCGTTCTGAAGTTGCCAGTGCCAAGCTGTTGTTCCCCATTGCTGGCGTATATGGCTTGCTGGGAGAGAGAAGACCCAAAAAAATTAAAAGAGGACTTTGGGTATGGGTTAAAATTAATTGTATGAGATTCGGATAAGTTTTCTATCTGCCCAGCTTGGAATCGGGATTAGTCTTCGTAGGCCCCTTTTTTGTTAAGATACAATGAGGGCAAGCAAGCCAACATGGTATGGGCCCTACTTTTTTCCCCCTTTTTATCACCATTCACAAATTATATGCTTTGTTTGATTGTTGTTTGAAGGTTGTGGTAGGCTTAGAGAAGAGGGGTTGAATCTATGTCTTCCTTTTATTAGCTGTTGTGGCCTTTTTTAAACAAACTTTCAATTCTGCTTCTGTTTGTACTCAGCAGCGAAAATTTATGAGACAATTTATTTTTATCTCATGAATATTAGAAAATAGAACACAGCAGAGAAGAGAAAAGCTAACACCAGCATATATCCTGGTTCGGTTGCCTTGTGCTATGCAACCTACGTCCAGTCTTCTCCACAACAATGGAGGAATTTTCACTATAATTAAAAGTATTACATACACCAATTTCACACTCAAGTTCTAACCTAACTTGAAATTGGCTATCCTAATACCTAACTCTTCACTCTTAGTGCTAACCCAACTAAGAAAGGGATACCTAACAGGTACAAGATACAAGATACTTAACCAACCTAAAGAAATCTGAAATAACTCTAGGCTTTTCTCCCAAGTGTATCACTCAGCCTTTTTTCACTCCTGGCTTTTACTTTAGCTCTCTCAATATGTCTTTTCACACAAGAAATTATAGAAAGATAAACATAGAAAAGTACATCACAATCTGTAAAACATGAAGGAGATTGACTTCATCAACAGCCTCTTTGCTATGTGATAAACCAGCTTTGCAAGCCTCTGATTTGGTTCTTCAGTGTTGGCCGAATGCTTCTTTGATAGAAAGCATTATCCAAGTAGAGGAACTTCACAGGGAACTCTTCACAGAAACACAACTCACCAAACTCTGGTTTTCTCTCTTTGGTTTCTGAATGAACAGCAAACCTCTTTTATCTCCATGCATGTTGCTTGGTTGCTCTTCCTAGGTCAACTCCTTGAGCCTTGAGCTTCACCAACCCACTGTCTCACTTTTTCTCATTTTTTCTCAGACTGGAACATTTGCTTCTGACTTCTCCATCTTGACCGAAAGCCATAAAACAGCAACCACAAAAGTCTTCCAATGATAAACCGAATCTGAACCCTTGAAAACCAACTTGGTCCCCAAGATATGTTTGAGACCGTGGATTTACAGCAGAGAAGAACAGAAATTCTCTTTTCTATATAGTTCAAAACGTAGTGGCAGAGAGTTGAAGATGAGGAGAAGAAAGTGTGTTGCATGTATAAGGAAATGGGTTACCTTTAAATAAGCTTGATTTGGTCTGAACTTGTTGATTTGACCTCAGTCTTTCTTGCTTAATCTTCTCTTTCTTTTTTCTTCTTCTGTGAGTAGCGTAGGGAAGAAGCTCTCTCTCTCTCTCTCACTTCTGATTTCTGACCATGATGGAACAGATGAACGTTGCTTTTGGGTGAAAGCAAAATGGAAAGGTTTGAATGAGATAGGCAATCGAGCTTGGATCGGGTTTAATTCATGCAACCCGTTTTGCCCCATCTAACTTCTTTCTTTGTTTTTCTTTAGGCTTCTATTTTTGCTTTCAGCCCACCATCCTTGCCATTTGCTTTTCGTTCCATTTGGTCTATTAAAATTGAATTTTGGCCTGCAACAATAAATAATTAGTAATATGCAATTATAATTAATCAACACAAATTATTTATTTTTCCCAAAAATAATGTTTGTCATCACTAGTTAATTTAGTTAATTTCTTAACTCAACATTGTTTAAATTTTGGATTTACATTGGGTCGCCTAGAAAATTAATTTATTTTGCTTACGTTTTAGAATGAGTTTAATTAATAATTTGTTATATAAAATTATTTTATATTTTTAATAAATCAAATCTAATGATATTAGTTAATAATACATAGAATAATTTCGTTTAAAATGAAGAAAGTTTTGCCTTATATTACTTTTGCTTACGAGAATATAAAATTTAAAACTTAATAATCCACGGAATATAAAGGACTAAGGAAATAAGATGATTTATAAATTATCTTTAATTTATATATAATATAATTAAATTTAATGAATTCAATTAGAATAAATAATAAATTATTTATTTTATTTCAGACTTTATAAATGAATAAACCAATTAACTAATATAAGGAATTACAATTAATGTAGTAAAATAATCAAGTATTATATACTATAATAAATTATATTGATATTTAAATATTTAATTAAATCAATTAGCTAATATAAATAATTCATACCAAAACACTTAAAAATGCACTGTTCTTAATTAAATACTATCTATACTATATAAACCATATTTAAATCCATTTTTCCGTGCGTATATAATTTAAAGTAATTTACAATTTATTTGATTGAATATTATAATATAAAATAATTTATGAATCAACGTTAATTGATATATAATATATAATTAAATTTAATGAATTTAATTAGAATAAATAATAAATTATTTATTTTATTTTAGACTTCATCAATGAAAAAACTAATTCACTAATATAGCGAATTACAATTAATGTAATATAATTAATTAAGTAATATAAATTATAATAAATTATATTGATATTTAAATATCTAATTAAATCAATTAGTTGATATAATTAAGTCATTGCAATAAATTATATTGAATTAGTTAAAATAATTAAATTGGGAAACAATCTCTGGAGCATGCCACATCAACTCCATCATTAAGTGCAGAAACCAATTTTTATATAATAGAACAAGTTTAATTACCCGTGCCATGCACGTGATAAGATTGAAATTATAATTTTAAATTATTTTTAAAATTAATTTGAATTATAATAATTTGATTAATAAAAAAATAATATGTTATGTATTGTTTGATTTTTTTTAATCTAGTGTTAATTAGATTAACTCTAAAATAATTATTAATCGGTTTTAATGATCTACTTTTTTCAATAAATCAGACATATATACTGAATGTGATCATAAATATAATATAGTAATAATCAAATCCACCAACAAATATATTGGCTATTATCACAATATAAAACAAATTAAATATAAAGGCTATTATCACTTATAAATCTATAAAATTGCACTGTCTTTGATTCGTGCAAGGGTTTACTTATCAAATAAACTTAAAATATGAACAAAAAATATTTATAAAATGGACCTAGCATTACTTGAAAGAATCATGGAAAATAATCAACTTACCTTATCATCCATGAGAATCATTTCTATGTAGGTCGTCTTGTTCTTGTCAAATTTGGATGGGACTTTCCATAACCTTATAATTCTTGCCTTTATTTTTCAAACTTTTTCATTACATAATCTACCATAGATAATATTGTTAATAGAATCATAATTAGTAGCCCTTAGGTATGAGAAATAATAAATAAAAGAAGATCTATGTATGAGGTACAAATTTTCTAGATGATAAATAATTGTAATTCACTATTAATCCTTATTTATATATATATACACTAATTATACATGATAATAATTAGCAAATATTTTCAATGGAGATACTTGCTATAATTAGATAAAATTTATGCCATTATATTTTATTAACCTTTATGATTAATTCAATAGAGATACTTACTCAATATATATATTATCGACATTAATTATATGCCAATATGTTTAGGAAAGAGCCAAAAGAGGAGATATAAATATATATAATATTATTGCTATATAGAAAGCATACATAAATTACTATATTTTTTTATTATATTATACAACTTAAAATTATAGTATCATGTTATTATTAATTCTAGATACTTGCTATAATTATATCAAATTTAATTATGACTCTAAATAAATAAAATAGATAACATTTAATATTATTATTTTTTTCTTTTTTACATTCAATATTTACTGTAATTATAAAAAATAAAATAATTAATAAAAAAATATGAGCAGAAAATAAAATATATTAATTAAAATTTAATTTGTTATCTAATTAATTTTGTGTCCATACAATATAACTTTACGAAAATGTTATGAATCACAACCTTTTTTATTCTATTAAAAAAAAATACTATATATAACCTTTAGTAGTACAAAAATAATAAGAATTAATTATTGATATTGATATTAATCACAATTGATTATTGATACCCTAATTTTTTAAAAAAATATATTTTACCTTTTTAAAATATAATGCATGTACCATGTAGACCTTATTATTATTGTTGTTGTTGTTGTTGTTGTTGTTGTTATCAAATTAAATGGGTCACGATTAATATTTGCATTAACTATCTCCTAATAAAATTATTGCACTTGAATGAAAATTAGAACTATATCAATTGATATAATTAGAATGATTAAAAATATCGATGATTGATAAGTAATTTAATTACGCATTAAATATTGATTTGATATAATTATAATGAAGATATTTTCTTAAATTAATATAATCATAGATTATTCATGAGCTAATTGTAATATAATTAGAATAAATTTATTTGAGAGAAAAAAAGAATTCATGTATAATTTTTAAAAGTTATAATAAATTTTTTATTTATATATACGTATATATTAATTTTATTAAATAATTCTATATATATATATATATATATATATATTTTACAGTAATTTTTCTTAATATATATACATATACATAAATAATTATATATATATACATAAATAAAAAAATATATGAATTATATTTTGTTAAATTTCATGTTACCGGTTATTACATTTAAATCACATATATTAATTATTTTTTGTTATAATTATTTTATTTTATATATATATAATTATTTTTTATTCAAAAATTATGCAATAATTTTTTATTTTTTATATCCATATATATTCCTCAATCTCAATTCTATTATTTTTTTCTAACAATGATGTTTTAATTTGTTGTTTTCTTTTTTTTTCACGTATCTTTCCTTTTTCTTAAATAGTGATGTTTTAATATTTCTTTTTTTAAATACAATTTTCTTAATAATTACATTACTAATCTAAAATATAAAATGAGAAAAAAAAGATGATACATATATCTAAGAAAGAAAATAAACTTAAAAATTAGAAAAAAATTATATTAAAAAATATAAAAATAATATATTCAAAAAGAATAGTCGTAATATATAAATTGAGTCAAAAATTTAAATTTCTCTAAAACTAATTTAATCAAATATCAATATTAAAAATAAATTACTTAAATAATATTTAATATATTCTACTCCTTAGACACGTATAGATTAGAGTCATTCCCGTAACGACAACCAACTGAAATAATATCGTAAATTCAAACATTTAGAATTCGTGCAAATTCAAACCATTTTCTTGTTCTTTGAAAACCTTCTGTATCCCTCATAGAGTTGAATCGCAATTCCTTTTATGGAAAAAAGAGTTATGGATGTGGCTTTGATGTGTTGGGGACCAAAATTCGAAAGTCACTATTTATATCTGAGTGTGACACCCATTAAACACAAAAGCCAAATAAAATAGTATCTCTGGTTTTATTCTCATATAATTCTAAATCAAAAGTAATAATGACTTATTTAATTAAGCATTTATGATAATTAATAAGATGATCATTATATAAGTCATTTAATATAAAATAACTTAATTTACGATTATAATTAATATATGTATTGCGCATGAATGAATAGATTAGAAAATAATAATTTCATAACAAAATAATCATTCAATTTGAATTATAATTAATTGATTGATAGAAATTATAATAAATCGTATGATATTTAAATAATTAACCAAATTAATTAGTTGATATAATTAATTTATTATAATAAATTAAATTTAATGAGTTAAAAGAAATAAATCAAAAACACCATTAGAAATATGCCACGACAATTTTATCATTAAATGCAGAAATTTAATTTTTATATAATAAAATAGATAAAATAGATATTTACAGATTATTATATTAAACACAGACTAAAAAAAATACACTAAACAAAATAAAAATATCAATGGTAAAATATAACCCAAAAAATCACTTAAATTAAAAAAGAACCTGTGATGAATTATAATAAATCTATATATGAGAAGTAAAAGTAAAATAAATAATTAAAAATAAAGTAAAAATAGCAATTAAAAAAAGTATAATTTTATCGTATTATAATTTTAAGTCAACTTCTTAAACACATTATAACATAAACCATCTAAAAAGATATACCAAATTAACAAATATCACATGGATCACAATATACACTCTAAATTGTCACAATATTTCAAATAAAAGAATATAAATACAAAGAAATCAATGAATATAACTAAAATAAAGAGTAAGAAAGAGACACACACAAAAAATTAAAGAGAATCAATAAAGGCATTAACAAATAAATCACATACACGAACAATATATATATTAATTGTGGATCACAAAATATATATATATATATATGAATTGAAGTATACATGACAAAATATAATATTACAAATAAAATTATAGTAAGATCATTTAAAAATAATGTAAAGATGACACATCTTTTTTGTTAATCAGAAGCTAAAAGAAAAAAAAGTATGCGCCTAATAAGAAGCAATTAAATAAATAAAAATTTTTAAAAAATAAAAAAAAAATAAAATGTATAAATAAAGATAAAAAATAAAAATTAAATAAATTATAAAAATTGTACCTTAAACACGAAAGAAAGAGAAAGAGAGGAAGAGATGGAGGGAGTGAAAGAGAGAGAAAAGAGAGTGAATGAGTAAAAATTATTTGATCTTGTATAAATAGATGATATTGAGAAAAAATAAACTAATTAAATTAATTCATATATTTCGTTATCACATTTATTATTTATTAAAAAATTTGATATTTACTCCGATCAAATCAAATAATTAATATAATTAACCAAATTAATTCATTGATATAATTAACTATAATTAATCAATTCATATAAATTATAATAAATGGTGAGATTTGAATGTCTAATCAAATTAATCAATTGATATAATTAATTAATTATAATTAATTTGTTTTAACGAATTAAATGAAATAAATAAGAAAACACACCAAGAGTATGCCACATCAATTTTATCATTAAGTGCAAAAATCCGATTTTTATATAATAGAATAAATAGATAATAAAGATATTTTCTTAAATTAGTATAATTATGCATTATTCATTAAATATTAATTACAATATTGTAATATAATTATAATAAAGATATTTTTTAAAATAAATTTATTTAGAGAAATATAAATTGGTTATTAATAACCGGTACCGTTATTATATAATTATCATATTATTATTATTATTATTATTATTATTATTATTATTATTATTATTATTATTATTATCAAAATAATTAAAAATATTTTTGATTGATAATTGATAAGTAGTTTAATAATGAATTAAATATTAATTTTATATAACTATAATAAAGATATTTTTATAAAATAAACTTAGAAGAGAAAATAGTGCATTCATTTTAGAAAAAAAATGGATTCATGAGGAATCGACACCTTATTTTTATTAGTTGGGAAAAAATCCAGTTTTAGTATATATAAATATATATGTATAATATTATTGCTATATATGAAACAGGTTTATATTACTATAATTATAGAGATTTACTATAATTATATCAATTTTAATTATGAATGTAAATAAATAAAATAGAAAATAATCAAAACAATTTTTTTTCTTTTTATAGTCAAAACTGTAAATGTAAAAAATAAAATCACTAATAATTAAAAATTTGATTGAGAAATAAAACTCCATAATTTAAATTAAATTTGTTAACTAATTATTCTTATGTCCATATAATAATAATAATAATAATAATAATAATAATAATAATAATATTATTATTATTATTATTATTATTATTATTATTATTATTATTATTATTATATATTGATTGTAATTGTGAATATATACTGAAAAAATTATTACATATAAATGAGAATTAGAATTATATCAATTATATCAATTCAAAATTATTATTATTATTATTATTATTATTATTATTATTATTATTATTATTATTGCATAATAGGTTATTAGTCACGTGAATTACTATTATGAAGTCATTAATTATGCTTGAAATTGATATAATTGCTATAATTGGCATATATTCTCAATCATATCATATCGATTATATCAATTTAACTATATCAATTATATTCAAATTATTAGTCAATTATTTTAATAAAAGTTCTTGCTATAATTAGGTTATTACTATATTATTATCTTGTATCAATTGTTATAATTAATTCAATAAAGATATTTATTCAGTATATATGTTATCTATATTAATTATATGCCAATATTTATAAGAATAAGTTAAAAAAAAGTGATATATAAATATATATAATATTATTGTTATATAAAAAATAAATATAAATGGATATAAACTGTATTAAAAAAAATAAAGCCTATATATAGGAATAATGAAAAACTCAAGTAATTATTTATTAGTTTTTAGGGTTTCTATTACGCTTAGTGAAAATTGAGTGATCTAAAAAATAAATATGGAGGTGACATGCATACGTATATTAATATAGAAAGAATATATATTTAGAAGCATGTTTTTATTATATCACTTATTTACTCACAGCCTTAAAGTCTTTAAAAATATACAATTGTATTATCATTCAAAACACAAATTCATCTTTTATTTTCATTAAATATTTAGATTAATTCAGTTAGATGAGTGTTTTAATAAAAAGATAGACTATTATTATTATTATTAAAATAAAAATATTATTAATTGATAATTAGTTTAATAATATATTAAATATTAATTTGATATAATTATAATGAAAATATTTTCCCAAAATAATATAATCATACATTATTCATGAGCTATTTATTATGCAATTAAAGATATTATTATAACATAATATTTACTTACTATATTTCTATTACACTTTATATATATCATCAAAAAATGTATGTTTCATTATTTTTTCTAAATAAAATCTGTTTCTATCGGTAAAGAAATTGTGTTTAGGTCAATGATTTAATATATGATTAGGTAGAGATTTTTTTTGAATATAATAAAAATACAATTAAAGAAATAAAGGATAAAAATAAACTTAAATATATCTGACACCACTTCATTTTATTAAAATATTTAAAAATAGCACATCCACGAAAAATACTCATAATATATAAATTGAGGCAATAATTTAAAATTCTATAATACTAATTTAATCAAATACTAATATTAAAACAAAATTACTTAAACAATGTTGAATCTATTCTAGTCCTTAGTGTAAATTCAGACCATCCTCGTGTTAAATAAGCTTCATCATCCGCTATCCATGCAATGCGGCAAGGTAATTACTTAAACCCCTCAATGGCATTACATGCATGTAAAAGAAAGCCGGTAATTTCTCAAAAAAATCACAATATGTTATAAAATTATTCTAATAACGAAAAACTTAAAATAAGAAAATTTAAATATATTACGAATCGTTGAAATTCGTGGAAACAATTCCTCAATAAAAAATCGAGCTCCTCCCAAGAAAGCTAACTTTAACCACATTCCATTAGATTGGTCATAATAGGTGAATAGATCTAACCATCATTCGGTAAAGTAGAGATTATTGCCCCTTCTTTGAACGCTTACATTCATGTAGTTGGAATCCGAATCAGTGAAGACAACTCGATGAGGTATTTCATGGATGTGATGCATTGTAAACGATTATGGCAAAAGACAATTGAACTGGAACATTAGACGATAACAATAACTTAGAGTAACAACAATAAATAAATTATCAAAAGAATAGTATAATAGAATGAGTATATGAAAAACATTATAAAAAATTATAAATTGTACCTTAAAAGAATCAACTTCAATAAAAAACGAAGAATACATTCTTATTCTATAAAGTAGTAAAAAAATACTAAATATAAAATTATGAACTGACTCTCAAATTTAGATTCATGTACGACAGGAAAATACTATTTATAGATCTTAGTAAAACAAATATAAATATGTAAATTAATTACTATTAAGGCAATTTTTTATTATGTACAGCAATTACGCATTATAATTGATAAGTAGTTTAATAGTGCATTAAATATTGATTTGATATAATTATAATAAAGATATGTTCTTAAATTAGTATAATTATATATTATTCATTAAATATTAAATATAATATAATAATAATATAATTATAATAAATAATTTAGAATAGATGAAAAAATTTATTCATTTTGGAGGGAAAACGAACTCACGAGAGAGCGACACGTCACCCTTATTAGTTGGGGGAAAACCCAGTTTTAGTATATTAAGTAGATAGATAGATTTTGTGAGGTTGGTTAGTTTTTATGTCAATGATCTTCTTTTAAAATATACTTATATGTTAATATACGTTAATCACTAATATATCTTTTATTTAATTTTTATAAAAAAATAATTTAAAAATCACTAATATGTTTTAATTTTACACAATAAATTTAGTTAATACATTAAAAAAAATAAAAATAAAAACTAAACAGTTTTGGTTATTATCTTTAAAAAGACAACGAAATTCTCAATAAAAAAGAATTTGTTAATCCTAGTTGATTTTTAATGGATAAATCAACCGTTTAACATGTCATGTAGGCTTATTCCATTAATACCGATAGAAAATATTGACAGATGGGCTAATCAGTCTCATAAAAATAAATATCATAGATCGAAAAGGGTATTTTTTGTTGAGGGTCTCATTGTCTTTCGAGGTCATTGTCACGAATCCTTTAGGATTTTTTTTAATTTAACCAAATTGGCTTCGTATCAAGAAAACCGACTGATTTTTTATTCAATCCAAACAGTCGATTTTTGGCTGATTAAGCGATTTTTGTCTGGTTCATTGAGGAGCGGTTTTAAGTGGAGGACTGAACGGTTGGTGTTGTTAGTTTTTGGTTAGACCGATTCAACCAACTGGTTTAGTTTAGTTTTCTGAACCATGGTTAACAACGATTCAATAATAAAAACAATAAATTAAAATCAACAACATAAACTAAGACCAAAACAACAATAATAAAATCAAAATAAAAAACAACAAATCACAATAAGAACAACTTATCAAATTAACAAGTTATCAAAATGTCAAGCACAGTACACTAAACTAACAATCACAATATACAAAGTCAAGAACATTATCTAGAACAACAATTTATCAAAATAAGAAGTTAATAAGATCAAAAACATAACAAAACAAGTTAATACAACAATTCAACAACGAAATAAGAACTGAAACGGCAACTTATTAATTAAAACAACAACCAACTAAAACAAGAACTAAAACCTCCACCTAGTAATTATTTTGCACAATTATTCTCAATTTAACCAAATACCCAACTAAGTGATTATGCACACATAAAATAAGAATAATACTATACATCTAAGTCTTTTTATTAATTAAGTTCAATTTATTCCAAGTCTTATTGTTTAATTTGATTGAACTTAGTTCATAAAAAGACTTGGATATATAATATTATTCATAAAATAAATCATACCAATCTAACCAGGTAAAAGAGGGGAGGGACGTCTCTGAGTTTGACAACAAATGAACAAAAAGCAAGAAAACAATCATTACTTTCAGTGTGAGACTCTGAACAGTAAGTAATGAGCAGAGTGAAAAAAATCTTACGTCCTAAGATATTCAAGCTGTTATGTTGATCGTTTGATAAATCAGAATAGATTAAAAGAGGGAGAAAAATAAGTTATTCTCATTGTTGGTGAGAATGAAAAATTTCCTATTTATTGAGTTATTTACCCCTTATATACTATATACTCCTTACGTACTCCCACTAAAAAAATTATAATAAATAAACCTACATCTACCATTAATAAAAAATAATCTAGATAATTAATAAAAAAATAATCTAAATAATATAGAATATGATGGAGAGGGAGTAAGAACGTTAGCAATGAAAACACCGACGATGAGCGACCAAGCGACAAGACCCATGACGTGCCACAAACAACGCAGAAAAGTTTACGATTCGCGAATGTACAAAGGAGTTGGAGGCAATCGGGTGGACAATGGAGGCTTCTTTTCTTTTTTAGAGAGCAAAGTATGTTCTCGGAAGGTGAAGTGAGAGTGAAATGAGGGAATTGACTATGTGATCAGATCCCAATTCGGCCTACCGTCTAGTTTGCAACCGATTAAATAGTTTTTAAAATAAAGGTTTTATTCATTAGACCGAACTAAAAATACTTCTGATTTTTAATGGATTCTGTCCAATCCGATCCACTGAGGGAATTGACTGTGTGATCGGATCCCAATTCGGCCTACCATCTAGTTTGCAACCGATTAAGTAGTTTTTAAAATAAAGGTTTTATTCATTAGGCTGAACTAAAAATACTTCTGATTTTTAATTGATCCGGTCCAATCCGATCCACCGATCCCGTACCATTTTCAGAACATTGCCAATTCCAAATGTATAGCTAGATAATTGCAACCCTCATCTAAATTTTTATTATTAAACATGCTCAAAAAACATTTTACCTTTATCCAATTTTATTATAAAATTATTAACTTAATTTTTTTAAATGCACTTAATTAAAATTTTTTATTTTTTCATATACGTAAATCCATTTTATTTAAATTTTTTTTACCAAAAATAGGAGACTCGAACCCGCAACCTTTTAATTGAGTACGGAAAGACTATGCCATTTGAGTTATGACTCATTGGCATTTTATTTAAATGTTAGTACCTACACCGTAAACGTTAATTATAATAGCATTGGTCTAAACATATTATTTCAACGTATTATTATTATTAAGATTATTAAAATGTAGTATCAAATTTCACTGCAAGAAGTATTTCGCCCAAGATTAGAGGGATGCCAAAGGCGGGAGAGAAGGATTCTATTATGGTAGTGGTGGATAGGATGACAAAGTATATTCATTTTTTTATTCTTTTTCATCCTTTTTTGACTAAGGAGGTGGCCGAGATTTTTATTAATGGAATTGTTATTCTCCATAACTTTCCAACATCCATTGTTTCAGATAAGAACAGTCTCTTCTTGAGTGTCTTATGGTCTGAAGTGTTTAAGGCAATGATCACCTCTTTTAAAATGAGTTCGGCTTATCATTCGGAGACAGATGGACAAACTGAGACGGTCAATAAATATATAGAAATCTATATGAGATATTTTGCAGGGATGAAACTACCACAATACCAATTACCATGGGTGCGAACCCCTGATTTTGTTATAAGGTCCAGGGGAAGCTACTGTGGAGGCAATAAAGATGTTGGTGGAGGAGAGAAATCAAATATTAGATGAATTAAAGTATTAATTAGATCGAGCTCAAGGACGCATGAAATAATATACAGACAAGAAGAGGATGGAGGTAAAATTTGCCGCGGGTGATAAGGTTTTCATGAAAATTGCAGTACATGTTAAAATCTCTAGCCAAGAGAAGTAATCAGAAGCTCGGTGCTAGATATTTTGGTCCATTTGTGATTTTGGAAAAGAATGGAAAGGTAGCCCATAAACTACTGCTACTAGAAGGTTCTTGGGTGCATCCTGTTTTTCATGTTTTATTGCTGAAAAAAGGCCCGAAAACAACCATTACACCCCAGCCATTGCCAGCAACTTTGAGGGATGAGTATGAGATGTAGGCGGAGTCAGAGAGTATTAAGGTTGTGCGAGTACATGATGTTGGACAACTGAAAACTCAGGTACAGTGAATAAATCTACCTAATTTTGAGGCCTCATAGGAGCTGGCAAAGAAAATTCAGAAAGTATTCTCATCCTTCCACATTGAGAACAAGGTGAATTTTTAAGGAAGGGGTATTGTTACACACCCTGAATCAATAGAAACTTCTAATTCTCACCCTATCATGCATAAGAAACAGGTGTAATCTCATATTATTTGGAGAGAGAGTAGGAAGGAAAATTATAAGGAATAGTAGATATGAGTGAAAGATATGAAATTAGTGAAAATTGAAAATAGGCATAGGAGAGAGTTTGAATTTCTATTTCAGTTATTGTATTTCTTTTTATCTCTTGCTATTTATGTTCAATTATGTAAAATGGTATCAATCTTAAGCAGTAAAGAGTTGCTGGCTGCAGCAGAATGAGGAAGAAAAGAAAAAAAAAGAATGATTGAGAAGAAACAGAGAGAGAGATGAGTGTTGTGATGATGAATTTTCTGATTCCAATTAAATAATACATCATAAGAACTTCACACTATGCTATATGGTTTATATAGCTGTGCAAAAGGTGTGAAAACAAAAAGGAATAACAAACTATATATTAGCTAGCCCTAACAAACTAGCTAGCTGAACAATCTAACAAACAAACAAAAATATACTAACAAATTTTTTACATTTGAAAATATTATTTTCAGCATATATATTAACTAACATCCCCCCACAAGCTGGTATTACTTGGCTTGTGTAGATCAAGTAATCCCAGCTTGGATAGCAAGTAGGAGAAGGGTCTCGGTGCAAGAGGTTTTGTAAACAGATCAGCCAACTGCTCACTAGAGACAATATGTTAAAGATTTGAAACTCCTTCTTTATATTTGTTATGAGCTACATGACAGTCAATTTCAACATGCTTTGTCCGTTCATGAAAAACTAGATATATATAGCAGATTTATTGTCACAGAATATATCAAACGGGCAGGGGAGGAGAAATCTTGAATTCTTTTAGAAGTTTTAGCAACCATACAAGTTCACAAGTTCCATTTGCTAAACCTCGATATTCAACTTCAGAAGAGGATCTAGAGACTGTTGTTTGCTTCTTGCTTTTCCAAGATATAAGAGTTTGGTCAAGAGAAAAGCAATAACCAGTAATAGATTTTCTAGTATCCTTACAAGCCCCCCAATCAGAATCAGTATATCTGGAGAGAATAAAAGAATTAGAGGTAAAAAAGAAAAGACCAGATGCTAGTAACAGTTTCAAGTATCGAATCACTCTATAAACTGCCTTGAGATGAACATCAGTGGGACAATCCATGAATTGAGTAAGACAACCTACAGGGTAGCTCAAGTCGGATCTGGTATTGGTGAGATAAAGAAGGCGACCAACCAGCCTTCTATAAAGAGCAGCATCGGGTAGAGGAGAGCCAACATTTCTTGACAAAGATGTAGTATAATCCATGGGTGTAGTGGCAAGTTTGGCTCCAAGTAAGCCACAATCATTGATCAAATCTAAAGCGTATTTTCTTTGATAAAGAGCAATCCCTGTTTTACTTCTTGCTACTTCCATGCCAATGAAGAATTTTAAAATACCAAGATCTTTTATCTTGAATTTGTTGTCCAAGAAGCGTTTGACAGCTTCAATTTCGGAGAGATCATCACCAGCTAACACAATATCATCAACATAGACCAAAATAGCAGTGAAGTTAACATTAGTGGATTTAGTGAATAAAGAGTGATCATTTTCTGACTGAATATATCCCAAATCAATTAGAGCATTAGATAGTTTGATGTTCCATTGACGGCTCGCCTGTTTCAAATCATAAAGAGATATTTCTAATTTACAAACTAACTTGGGATTATCATACTTCAGCCCTTTTGGTAACTTCATATAAACATCCTCTTGGAGATCCCCATGAAGGAAGGCGGTATTGACATCAAGTTGATGAAGATGCCAATTCTTTGATGCTGCAATTGCTAAGAGAACTCTCACTGTGCTCATTTTAACAACCAGACTGAAGGTGTCAATATAATCAACGCCTGGAACTTGAGTGAATTTCTGAGCAACTAACCGAGCCTTATGTCTTTCAATTGTCCCATATGGGTTGAATTTCGTGCAAAAAACCCATTTACAACCTACTGCATTCTTGCCAGGAGGGAGAGAAGTGACGATCCATGTCTTGTTTTGCTCAAGAGCAGCAAGTTCTGTATCAATAGCTTTTCTCCAACAATCATGCATAACAGCCTCAGAGTAGTGTTTCAGGTCAGGGTTATTTATAAGTGCAAAAGTGAAGGCTAGGTGTTTTGGAGAGAAAGATGCATATGACAAATGGTGTGATAAGGGGTACTTACAGTTTGAAGAAGAACGAACAGCATTGATGGGATCCTCATATGACGCCATACTGAAACAATGAAAGTCCTTAAGGTATAAGGGTAGTTTTCTATCCCTCTCAGGCCTTCTCAGGGCAGGCTGAGTTGGTTTAGGTTGAATGTGATCAACATGAGGCATAAGGGTAGTAGCATTATCACTATTTTCATGAATGTATGATGCAGATGCAGATGATGTAGAATTCCTACTAATGTCATTATTTAAAGCTGAAAGAAAGTTATTGTTATTAGAGACATCAGCAGTAATTCTAGGATGTGATGATGTATGAATAATATCCTCATAATGTGATGCAGAAGGCAATTGCAATTTAGGAAAAGGATCAAAATCTGTTGGATTAAAAAGGTGTTGTGGGTGAGAATTTGAGTTTGCATCAGTCCTGGTTGTTGTTTGAACAGATTTAAAATGAAAAATGTGTTCAAAAAATTCTGTTTCGTGAGATAAAAATTTTTTTGGTGTTTAAATCAAACAAAATAGAACCTTTGGTTCCTGACTTGGATCCTAAGAAAATACACTTTCGAGCTCTAGGATCTAGTTTTGTCCTACCAGCTGTAAGTGTTGAAGCAAACACAAGACAACCAAAAATTTTAAGCTTATTTAGATAAGGTTTTGAATGAAATAAAGCCTCATATGGAGTTATATTGTTCAAAAAAGCACTAGGTAACCTATTAATTAAATGAAGTGAATGTTGCACAGCATAATGCCAAAAACATTTGGGAACATTTGAATGAAATAATAATGCTCTTGCAACTGTCAGTAGGTGTTGATGCTTTCTCTCCACAACACCATTTTGTTGTGGAGTTTCAACACAAGAAGTTTGATGTTCTATGCCTTTTGAACTATAAAATAAGTCCATTTTGAATTCCATACCATTATCAGTTCGAATTCACTTAATTCTTTTGTTGAATTGTGTTTGCACTAGTTGGACAAAGTCTTGAACCAATTTTCTAGTTTCAAATTTCAATTTCATGCAATAAATTCATGTGAACCGAGTTTTGTCCTCAACTATAGTTAGAAAATATTTATGACCTGAAGTTAATTGAATAGAAAGAGGTCTCCAAATATCAATATGCAATAAATCAAAAGCATTTTCAGAATTTGTATTGCTTGTTGTGAAAGGTAATTTTCTCTGTCAAGCATATTGACAAGAATCACAAACATGTGAAGAAGTAATGCAATCAATAAAAGGAAAGCTTTTTTGCACAATAATCATTCAGCTGTAAGGTAAATGACCTAATCTAGCATGCCAAAGAGTTCCTAGGTCTTGCTGCACACTAAGAGCTATAGATTGTATCCTAAAATCTAATGAAGGCAGATTCATAGGTTCAGTATTCATCACATATAAGTTTCCTTGCATCTCAGCTTGCCCAATCATCTTCAATGAAGGAAGTGCCTGTATCTCACAATAAGAATCAGTGAATCTAAATTCACAATATAATGATTTAGTAAGCTTGGAAACAGAAATTAAATGATATTTAAAGTGAGGTCTGAATAAAACATTGGTAAGGATTAAAGAGGTTGACAATTCCACAATTATTCGTAGAGGTCTTAGATCCATCAGGTAGATTAACCAAACAGGCTTTATATGATAAAAATTTTTAAAAAAATCTTGAAGATAACAGGCATGGTCAGTAGCACCACTGTCTAGTATCCAAGAGGTTTTAGTAAAACATGCATTCAAAATATGTCTACCTTTTGGTTGAGTTAAGGTGGCCGAGGAAGTGATATGATTCACACTACTTGAAGCTGTCATGAGTGGGTGTTGGAGAAGTGCAATTAAAGTTTGCTTTTGGTCTGGAGTCAAGACAAGAGCAGTTTTGTAACAGCCCAGACTACTCGCTAGTACGATATTGTCTCCTTTGGCACACAAGGCCTCACGATTTTGTCTTTGACGATAGGGATGATAGCCGAAGCCCCCCACACTCACTCGTCAAAACGCGTCATGTTAGGGAGAGGTATCCACACCCTTATAAAGCATGCTTTGTTCCCCTCCCCAACCAATGTGAGACCTTACAAGTTTCATTACCACCTTCTTCTTGACCAGAATCAGTAATGTCACCACCAGCACCTGAATCTTCAATTTCACCTTCAGTACTGATGTGATTTGCACTTTTCTACTTCCAGTGTGCAGAAAAACCATTTTTCTTGTAGCAACTCTCAACCAAATGCCCAATTCTGTTGCTGTAAGTGCATAATTTGGAAGTGTATCCTTTACCAAAAGTCTTCAGAGCAGTATTTTCCTTGCCACCACTTCGACCTCTTTCTCTGCCTCTTGAGGAATAACTACCTCTTTGTTGATGTTGTACTTCCATAGAATTTGTGATTATCTTTGTATCCAAGAAATCTGAACTTAGTTCCCTCTCTTGTTGAGTTAGCATTGCCAAAACAACATTGATATCAGGCAAAGGTTTTAGTAACATAATCTGAGATTTCACAGTAGAGTATTGTTCATTCAGACCTCTGAGAAATTTCACAACGTATTCCTCAAAAGCATAATCCCTAATAATTTTTAATCCACAATTGCAACCATTAACACAAGCTATACAGCTAGGGATTGTACGAAGGTTCTCTAATTCTTCCCAAACAGACTTCAATTTGGTAAAGTAGGAAGTAACAGTTAATCACCTTGCCTGATAGTGTAGAATTCCTCTTTCAATTCTCCAACTCTGAAGACATCTCCATGCGAGTAACGATTCTTCAAGTCCTTCCACAAATCTGAAGCATTGCTAATCCACATCACACTCTTAGCAATTTCTAGGGAGAGCGAGAGGTTGAGCCATGAAAGCGAGATGTTATTGCAGCAATCCCAAGCTTCAAACAAAGGTTGATTCTCAGCTGGTTTTGGAATCGAACCATCCAAGAACTTCACCTTGTTCTTCGATCTAAGTGCTCTCCACATATCGTGTGCCATTGGTAGCACTTTTGAGAAGTAAGTTGAAGCAGAATCAAAGCCGTACCTGGGCTTTCACTCGGATGCAGATAATACGGGCTGATGGGGTCAAAGATTGGAGAAGAAGAGTTTGATCTGTTGATCTGAGCTTAAAATTGCGAGAACTGACGCATAAATGCTGTGAATCGTTCGAAATCTACATCAAAATTTACTTGAGTGTTGGCATTTGAGTTGTTTTCTTCGCTTGTCCCCATTGATGTAACCTAGCTCTGATACCATGTAAAATGGTATCAATCTTAAGCAGTAAAGAGTTGCTAGCTGTAGCAGAATGAGAAAGAAAAGAATGATTGAGAAGAAACAGAGAGAGAGAGAGAGAGAGAGAGAGAGAGAGGAGTGTTGTTATGATGAATTTTCTGATTCCAATTGAATAATACATCATAAGAACTTCACACTATGCTATATGGTTTATATAGCTGTGCAAAAGGTGTGAAAACAAAAAGGAATAACAAACTATATATTAGCTAGCCCTGACAAACTAGTTAGCTAAACAATCTAACAAACAAACAAAAATATACTAACAAATCTTTTACATTTAAAAATATTATTTTCAGCATATATATTAACTAACAAATTATACAGTATCGAAATGAGATTATTCTGGTCTATTTTTTTCTATCTATATTCTGTTTTTCTGAATTATTATTGCAGGTATTAGTTACTACAATTAAAAATTTAATACTATCTTTTTTTTTGAAAGAGAAAAGCTCAACACATAAAGTGGAGCAGAAGTAACGAAAGACCCAATGTATATGATAAAGCAAACTAGCCAACTCCTAATAACAGTAATGAGTATCCCATTGTCATCTCCGGCATTGTCATCAATAACAAAAAGGATCCACACCTATCCACTCCTTATAGTTCATGAAGGACATATGAATGATCTCATCAACCCCTTTTCCTTTATTCTGAAAAATCCTTCTGTTTCTTTCTAGCCAGATGTTCCAGGTAATTGCACAAAAACCCATCAACCACCTCTTGCGTTCCTCCTTGGTACCTAAAATCTCAGTCCAACTTATAAAATGTTCTTTCAACGTTCCCGGGCAAGACCATAGCCTTCTAGCAAAAGATAACCAAGCACACCAAACCTGCCAAGAAAAATCACAACCAAGGAACAAGTGGTGACCATATTCAATACTCTTGTTACAAAACACACATACAACATCTTCCTGGTGGATAACTCCCAACCAACTCAGCCTTTCCTTCGTGTTGACCCTACCAATCAAAGCAAACCAAACAAACAGTTCAACCCTTGGTGGAACTAAACCTTTTCCAGATTGTCCTTGTAAAGTTATAGCTTGTTATATTCTCAGAAATGATGTCCTCTTGTAGTACCTGCAAAAAAGAGTTAGTAGAAAAGACTCCTTGTTTATCAAATTTCCATATAACTCTATCCTCACTGCCATAATCCAATTTGACCAGCCTTAAGAGATCATGCAGCTGGTTTACTAGATGCAACTCCCATTGGAACAGCTCTCGTCTCCATTGGAAGTTCCATATCCACTCAGCCCCATCCCAAAACCCGCAATCCCCTATAAAAGATCCTCTTTGGTTTAAGACTGAGAAAAGTCTCGGAAACTTATCTTTCAGAGCACCACCACGTAGCCAGACATCCTCCCAGAACCGAGTCCCTCTTCCATCACCCACCTCCATAGCCAACCCAGTAATCATCTTCTGTCTTACTTGCTGATTCTTGATCTGTAACTGGCAGATATTCTTCCAAGGGCCCCCTTGATAGGTAATACCTGAGAGGACAACAACACATTTGGGTTCAGGTTATTACAAGCACAAATCACCTTCTTCCACAGTGGACAATCCTCTTTTGAAAAATGCCACCACCACTTAAAAAGAAGGGCGGTGTTTCGCAGCATGGCATCCCTGACACCCAACCCACCAAGTTTTTTGGGCGCCTGCACCACCTCCCACTTAACCAAAGCCATACCATTCCTACCATCCTCCTTACTCCATAGAAATCTACTCTGCAAGGAAATAAGCTTCTCCGCAACGGCTTTTGCAATCTTATACAGGCTCAAATAATATACAGGAAGGCTATTTAGTACAGATTTAATGAGCACCAACTTACCGGCTTTATTAAGAACTTTGGCTTTCCAAAGGCTAAGTTTTTCCTCCACTTTGTCAATAATTGGCTTCCACGTCTTCACCAACCTTGGATTAGCTCCTAACGAGATCCCCAAATATTTAACTGGAAGGGAGGCTTCCTTGCAGCCCAGCACGCAGCACATACATTGTACCCACTGAGCATCACAGTTAATAGGAATCAAGCTAGATTTATCAAAGTTGATGCTTAATCCCGACATCAACTCAAAACAGCGAAGAATCCTCCTGTAGTTCTTGACTGTCTCTTCATCTGGGGGACAGAATAGAATGGTGTCATCCGCAAACTGGAGATGCGAGAGCTCAACCTGATCTCTACCTATCAGTAGTGGATAAATGTGGCCGTTCCTAACTGCCTCCTCAAGCATCCTATGTAGCATATCCACAACAAGAACAAACAGAAAAGGAGACAGTGGGTCACCTTGCCATAGACCCATTTCCATCTTGAACGGCTTAGAGGGCGAACCATTTATCAAAACTGACATGGAGCAAGTACTGACACACTCCATAACCCACCCCCTCCACCTTCTTCCAAACCCCATTTTCTGTAAAACAAGATCCACAAAGCTCCACTTGACTCTATCATATGCCTTCTGAAAGTCTAACTTTATTATCACCGCTTTCTTCTTTATCAGTTTGAGCCATTGAACAGTTTCGCAAGCAATAAGAGCCCCGTCATGTATTTTCCGACCCTTAACAAAAGCACTCTGTGTCTCATCTACAAGTCGTGGCATTATCGCTCGCATTCTCCTAACCAGCATCTTAGAAATGACTTTGTATACACACCCGACCATACTAATAGGCCTCAAGTCTTTGATTTCCTTTGCTCCAATAAACTTAGGAGCCAATGCAACCCAAGTGAGATTAGCATCCGCCGGTAATCTGGAGGACTGGAAGAAGCCCAACACCGCCCCCGTGAATTTAGCACCAATTTCATCCCAACACTTCTTTATGAAGTTCATGTTGTAGCCGTCACTCCCAGGAGCCTTTGATGATTCACAATCCCACACTGCTTCTCTAACCTCTCCAGGGGTCGGCTGTATCTCCAAAGCCAAAGCATCATCCTCACTGATCTTCTCCACCAGCTCGTCTTTAAATCCCACCAACAGCGACTTCTCCTAATGATACAAGTCCTTGTAGAAGTCCCTAATCGCAATCTTGATTCTAGCTTGATTCCTTATCAACCTTCCATTAATAACCAATGCATTAACCATGTTGTTTCTCCTTCTCGCTGAAGCTATGTTGTGGAAGTACCTCGTGTTTTTATCTATGTCCCTAGCATGTCTTGAGCGCGACATCTGCTTCCAATGTAGTTCTTTCCTTACATACCACTTCGCACAACATGTCACAAGCGCTTTCCTTCTTGCATCAACCGTTTCATCATAAGCCCCTTCGCCCACCGTGTCATCAATCTTCTTGATCTCTTCCTCCAACTTCAAAATTTTGTTGTTCATGTCTCCAAAATTCTCTTTATGCCATCTTCTCAAAGGAACTGCCACAGCCTTCAACTTATCTGTGAATTGCACGTCTTGTAACCCTCTCCATTCCTCCTTTACCAACCTCAGGAAACCTTCATGTGTAAACCACAAGTCAAGGCTTCTGAATGGTCTAGGGCCATCTCTCAGTCTCTTATCTTCCACTATAAGGGGACAATGGTCTGACAAACCCCTTGGACCACCTCGTAATCGAGTCTCTGGGAACTTCTCTAGCAACTCCAAACTCACCAGGGCCCTGTCAATACGGCTACAGGAACGTCCTCTGAACCAAGTGAACTTGCGGTCAGTAATCGACAAATCCACTAAACCCATGTCTTGTATCCAGTTCTTGAAATCCTCCGCCGATAAAGATAAGCTATCGGTGCCTCTCCTTTCTTCAACATGTAAAATCTCATTAAAGTCCCCTATGAAACAGGAAGGAACCTGACATAGGCCAGTTATGTAACTCAGCTCCTCCCACACAACAAGCTTCTCATCTCTAGCGTGTGCACCGTAGACCAATATAAAAGCACAATTAAAATTATTCTGCAATAGAACTCCTTCAACACACAACCACCTCTCACTTTTATAACAATTTCAAATATCAAAACAACCCTCATCCCAGATTAGCAACAACCTGCCAGACGCACCAGTAGCCTCAACATATTCCCAACCGACACAACTATCACCCCATATTTTTGAAACATCAAATCTAGTCACTAAAGGTCTTTTAGTCCCGACCAAACCTAGGATGTTCAATCTAAATTTTCTCTTCAGGTCCTTTACCATTATCATCTTTCCGTCACCCGCAACCCCCTAACATTCCAAGAACTAATAATCATTTTAAATAACTATTGCACACCTTTTTTGTGTTTTGGGTCTGCTTCGTCTAGCTTTAGCCTTCCGTTTTGCCTGTCTTTTTTTCTGAGTAATTTCTTCATTCTGTTGTTGAAGCACCGCCATAATATCCCCTTCTTCGTCATATAGTTCTGCTCCTGATTCCTTTGCCAATTCCCAAGCCCTTTTATTTTCTAGCAGCTGCTCATTCAATCTTGAGCTCTCATTATAACTGGCTCCATTATCGTTTGTAATCGTTCTGTCCTTCACAATATCCTCATCATCACTAAACCCCATTTGTTCCTGAAGCTCTGGTAAGATTCGGTGGCAAGTCGGTTCAATTTCAGGCTCTGTAAAGTCTTGTTGTTGGTCTCCTCCACTGTTCTCATAATAATCATCATTACAGTGTCCATTATTCAGTCCGACATCTATACCGTTGACCCCTCGTGCCCATTCCGCCGTCCCTATCACTGTTTGCTTACTGCATCCTTCATCCAATACCAGGTCTCCTCTGCTATCAGCCTTCCTTATCCTAACATCAGTAGACAATCCGGAAGCCCCACCAAATTTGCATGGTTCAGTTTCTAGGAAGAGCGTCGGCCTCGTCGACCCAGCACCGTCACCTTCGAACCGGGTTCCTGGCCGCTACTTCGTACCTCTTCTTCCCTCCGAACTGTCACATACTACTGCTCCAGGAGGTGTTCGCGGCCTGGGATTCGACCCTCCTACGTCAGGGAGTACATCTCGCGCAGCTACAGCACTCACTCGTGCTTATCCACACTGCTGAATTCTCCCAGGCTGGCCCGCTCTCCTCCAACCCGGCCCGGTAGCAGTTTCTGTGTCATTACCTTGTTGGGCTCCTTTGTTACTTGTTTCGTGGCCCAGCAAGAGTAATCTGCTATTGCTTCCTTTGGTGGGCCCATGGCTATAGTTTTTTGTAGACGGCCTAATACTTTCCTCAGCCAGCCCACTAACCTTGCAACAATAATCCCAGGATACCGTTAATTCGGAATCCCCTTTAGAACTCCCCTCATATCCCACTAAATCAGCTAAACCATGAATGCCAGCATTATGAGGATGAAACGTTACTAAATTCATTTGATTGAGACTTAAATATTCATAACTCCATTCGTTTAAAATTTTTTCTGAAATTACCATTTTGTCCTTGTCTTCAACCTCCTCTCGCAGTCCTTCCATTATCACTTCTGCTGCTTGGTCTGTACAGTTCGTCAAATTTATCGAATTTTCTAACCACCTAGCCGCGCCATCACAAGCCCTTGCACATATGTTCTTCTATTGTTTACATCTGACTGCTTCACCTTCCACAGTTACTGCCTGACAATTCATCCCAAAAGTTTCATGTCCTACTTCTTTTACCAACACGTCAAAGCCACTAGTGCCAATTGTAATATGGACCCATTCATTGATTACATCTAGCATACAGGTGTCAATTTGTACACGGCCAGCACTAAAGGACTGGCACGATTCGGTTACTTCATCGCATCCGACCACCTCGCCCCATTGGTTTCTTATTATACTGAAAGTATCCACGGACCACGCATGCAAAGGAACCCCGAAGCATTCCAACCAAACTCTTCGAGTTTCACTCTTTTCAGACTCGTCCCATCTCCACACCCTATGAAACAACTGTAGCAGACTATTCATTTTGAATGTGTAAGCCTCCTCCGCATTCAGCATACTGTCAAAGGTCAACAGAGCTTTATATGCTCCCATATCTCGTACCTGAACAACTTGAGGGAAGTTCTTCGCAATCGATTCCTTTAAAGACCTATAGTCAATGGCTTTCGTCGTTCCACCTACTAGGCTTCTCTGCAACCAGACCAAGTTTTCTTTCGCCACCCCCACTTCCACCTTCTTCGTCCACCCATTCTTGTGTGGATCTTGGATCGCTTTCTCCTTATTTAAATCTTTAGTGGGGACTACTGAAACTTTCTGCTTCTCTTTTCCCTCTGGTGGTTGCTGGCCTCGTGGCTTCACGCTGTTCATTTCCTTTACAGCAGACGTTCGCCAATATTTAGCTTCTCCCACGAATACAACCTTCCCTCTCAACCGAATACGATTCATGTTTGCTATAGCTTTCAAGGCTCCTCCTTTCGTAGTATATCGTATGAACACAAAGATGTATAAACCACCATGTTTTTGTTTTCTTGATAAGTATATATCGTTTATGCGTCCAGTCCAATTGAACAGTTGAAATAGCTCCCTCTTGGAAATGTCTTCTGAAAGATTATCCACAAATATTGAGAATGAGTCGTGCTCTAAACGTCGATACTCTTCTCCGTTCCAAACTCGAAGATCTTTAATCTGACCTAACCTTCTACTCCCCCCAAGGGTTTCCCACCCTCGCTCTCTCACTCTCTCTCGCTCTCTCTCATGTTCTCAATATTCTAAAACATCTAGAATTATAGCTGTTTTAATTTGTATCAGAAAATTTATTTGCTGCTCATTAAATCTTCACTCTTTAACAAGTATAATCATAAAATATTTAGATTGTGTAGAACTATGAAGGCAAAAACTCATACCAACTAAAAAAAGCTAATTATGATAAAATGGCAAAAAGATTTTCTTACATACCAAAGGCTTCAATATCTTAAAGTAACACCACAACAATGATAAAATAGACAATGTACTTTTGTAGGTTTAATCGCCCACCATTCTAGGTTTCACCTGAGAAAATGTTAGTATCTAGAAATCATCACTCACTTTAAAAAAATACAATATAGTGTTGCTTCACAAAACAAATAGCTTCCCCAAAAATTGTTCGAAACTCGAACACTTCCATAGTTCCATTTGCCATTTGCTTTAAACAATATTAAAATTTCAGAGTAGCAAAATCCTAATAACTTCACAATGATGTTTGTGGGTGAACACAAAAATTAAAGTTTTTGTCAAATTTCAAGAAAAAAAATTATAATAAATAAACAGTTAAAATTTATTTAACTCCTAAATTAGTAAACATATTTAAAAATGAGTCAGCTATGTTTATTACGAAGAACAAATATTTTTGTGGCTACGTATTACATGTTAGAGTGTTGGTGATTAATATAACATTTTAATTTATTTTAAGCCAATAATTATTAGATTAACTAGGATAAATTAGTTGTTTGAATTTAATTTAATTCTAACTCAAATTTCTCTCACAATCTTAAGGCTTAACTTATCGAACGGCGAGTTATGTTCAAATTGACTCACAAACTAACTTGACTCACTTTTAATCTTATAAACGAATTAAAATCATATGCAACTATATTAATTTGACAAAAATATATCTTTATTTCCTTTTAATACTTGATTAAAATCACATTAAATTACAAATTTTTATTTTAAACTTGCTCCTAATTAAAAATATTATTTATTTTCTTTTTTCAAAATAAAATTGTATCATATTTTAGTATTTATTGGCCCAAATAATAACGTTAGGAAAAAAGCTAATCAACTAAAAGGATTCATTTTCCTACTATTACTTGAAAGAATTGTTGGCGTAATTAAATTTTTTAATTTTTAAAAATTGTATCCAAACACGTTTTCAGTTATAACAAAATATTTTTCTAATAAAATATCTTTTATTTTTAAAAAGACCAATCCAAACGAATACTAAACAACTTGGATATTGCAAAAGATATATAAAACTACACAAATTAAATTGAACAAAAATTTAATTATTAATAAATTTTAAAAAAATAAATAATATTATAACTATCAATAAAATTTTAGATTTTTAGTTTTTATTTTGTTTAAAACAAGTGTTTTGGCAATATAAAAGAGAAATTTGTTTTAGTTTTTGGAACTAGTAAGAGATAGAAACTTAAAAAGAATTAGAAAAACGAAAACAAGAAAACAACAAAAATCAGGTCCAATAAAACAAAAGAAAAGAGCAATGCACTTGGCCCAACACATTAATTGGTTCAGTATATTCTAAAGAATTGATTGAACCGTTGAACTTGAACCAAAAATCTCAGTTTAAAACTTTGCATGATTTAACCATTATTGACATTTATCACACGGCTAACATCAATTGGAGGAGAGCGCTAGTCTTTTGCTAAGGATGTTTTTAATATCCACACCTGAGTGGCCGCCTCATGGAAAACTAGATTAGCAGTACTCTTGCTTGATTATATTGGTTGCTCATTATTATTTAATAGGAAGTTAGAAATTGTTAGTGCTATTAGTATAATTCTCTTACTTAGTTATGCAGTTTGTTAATTTATTAAAGTCTATTATTATTAGTTTTGTTGAGTTATACAAAGTTAATTAGAATAATATAGCTATATAAATAGTTATCAATAGTATTGTAACTAGTCTGATTTTTCAATAATAGAAGTTTATTATTTATTTTCATCTCAATTTCTTTGATTATGTGTTTTTTTTCCACATATACATATCAAATTTTTATATGGTGTGATGAATATGGATAAAAAAATACAAAATTTTTGAGGGAGAAAAAAGTGACTTATTCTCTTATTTGCGCATTGTCGATCGCATTTAGAGAATAATAAAGAATCTAGCATCAATGTTGACGTAGTACTCGTGAACTTTTCCTTTACTCAATTTTCTCAATCTTCACATCCTTCCCCTTTTTCTTTTTTTCGACTTTTTTCATTTGTTTTCTTTCTTCTTCTCTCTTGAACTCATACCACAGAATTTAATAAGAGCTCTGTTGTTTCACTGATTTTCTAACAGTGTAGAATAGCGAATTTTCGATCAACGAGAATGAGAGAGAAAGGTTGTGATTTTGACTCTCAAAATCGAAGTTTATCAGATTTGAAGCTTATGGAGGCGAATTCAAGTATTGGATTAGGAGGAGCCACTCCTACCATGGACATGCATCAATTTGCTGTGTTCTTCAATCAATTAGCGCAAATTCAGAGTCACATTAACAAGAAAACTAATACGAATCAAGATTTGGCAAGCCCTTACTACATTTTTTCGTTTGAAAATCCAAATATAACTATCACTAATGTTACCCTTATCGGTGCGAACTACAGCGTGTGGAGCAAGCCCATAGTCATTGCTCTCACTTCGAAAAATAAATTGAAAGTTGCTGACGGCACCATATTGAGACCAGAGAAAATTGATCTGATTTTCAAGGTATGACAGCGATGCAACACATATGTTGTAGCCTGGATAAATCTTTCCCTCAGTCCAGACATCTATTAAAGCGTTCTTTGGAACAACGTTGTGGAATGATCTCAAGCACCGCTATTATTAAGGTGATCGTTTCAGAGTAGCAGAGTTGAATGAAGAAGTATACGCACTCAAGTAGGGTGATATAACTGTTACTGCTTACTTTGCCAAACTAAAGAACCTTTGGAAAGAAATTGATAATTTCATATCTGTTCCTGCCTATGATTGTGTGAAATGTAATTGTGGACTAGGGACTGTTCAAATGCACAAAGATGAGGAAAGAGTCAGGAAAGTCCTTCGTGGCCTTGGTGAGCAATACTCCACTGTTAAGTCAATAAAATCTTGTCCATGATGATCACTCAATAAGAAAGGCAACTCTTCAACTTGGACAATGATTTAGATGTCAAGATTTTGGCCAGTGCTACTTCTTCTTCGAGTGTAAACCTCGTAAAATTAGTGAATAGATAATTAATAAATTAATTTTTAATAAAAGAATTAGAAATGTAAATTTTATAGTAAAATGTGATAGAGCTAATTAAAACAAGAATTTTGACACTAATTTTAAAGAATTTGGCCCAAGATTGGGTCAAACAGACTAAACCGATCGAACCGAGCCCGTGGGACCACCAACTCATTAAATATAATTAGTTGAAGCTCATCTTCTCCTTTACAGCATGCAAACACGCTGGGAATATTCAAAAGGGGGAAGAACATGTTGTAATTCCAAAACCCTTGATTTCATTCAAATTCACGTAACTTTTGATCCAGAGCTCCAATCGTCGTACTGTTTGCGGTCACGCTTCCGCAGCATCGATCTCTACAAAGCCTGGTACATTGCAAGGTAAGGAATTCACGTTTCTCTCCTTGATTTCCTCACTTCCAGTTTCGAATTTCTTGCATTTTGGTGTTGAGATTTTGTGTAATTTCAGTGTTTAGGATCAAATTAACTTGGTGGACTTGCTGAGTCTTGTCCCAATTTTTTGTTGGTACGGTGAGAATCCTAGAACTCTAGTTAATTTTTTAATTTTACATGTTGGGTACTAAATTTTGGATATATATGTGTGGTAATGTGAAGTTAGGTGTATATATATTAATTGGAGCTTGATTTGTGGACACTTGAGACTTGGTGGAGGTTGGGTGACGTTGCCTTGGTGATTCAGGACCTCCTCGGGCTGTGTTCAGTGCATTAGTGGGTTGTCTCAGGTAATACATAGAAATCGGCCAAGGTATAGTTTAGATTTCTCGTATTTAATATATAATGTTCTGTGAAAACTTAGGCTAATTGACCATAAGATAGGTTGAAGTATGTATGTGTGTCAAAAGTTAGTAATTTAAATATAAAGGTTCATGAGTGAGGATTTTGAATGATGATTGGCAAGGAATTGTGAATATTGATAATTTGATGAAAAATGTGTTGTATGATGTTGGTTGTGATGGAGAGGGCGTAATGTATATATGAAGCATATGTAATTGAGGAATCGGGAGAGGAAATTGTTGAGTGAGTGTGTGAAATTGTGGAATGATTAAAATAAGTAAATTTGGTGTTGGTGTGTTAGTTAATGTTAATAATGTGGTGAATTGTTGATGAAATGATGTTGTTAATGAATAATAAAGGTACAAAGAGAATTGAGTATGAAATTATGTAAGCTTGTTGAAGTTAAACTTGATGAATTTGTGCTTAAGGATGTCATAATATGAATAAGGGATGATGAGGTATGATTTGGTGTGTCTTGATGTTGTTTGTAAGCTTGGAATATTAGAAATGAGTTATGGTTTGGGTAAAATAGAGGTTTGGAGACCTTTGTGAAAATCTGATTTTTGGCCAAACTTTGGAGAGCTATAACTCGGCTTCTGAACCCCCAAATTATTTCAAACTCAATTCATATGAAAGTTGGGTCAGTAAAGTTTACGCCGTTCAAAAAACGAATGAAAAATATTTTAAAACGAAAAAGTTATGCACGTCAGAAGTTTGAGGTTTTAAAGTGAAATTCTGCAGTTTTTAAACTTAGTCAAATTCTTGGCTAAAAAGCCTTGCAAACGTACGCATACACCCCTATACGCATTGGTTCAATTCTGTTTGGGCACCTATGCGTACGCGTGCATGTGCATGCGTACGCATAGTACCTGAAAAAGGGTGTTTCGCGTACGCATACAGGAGCTATACGCATGCGTTCAATTCTGTCCAGCGTACATGCGTACGCAGACTGGGTATGCGTACGCGTCTTGGCCAACAAGAGGTCAATGCGTACGCATACATATGACATGCATACGCATATCCCTATTTTTCAGCAAATGAATATTGTGTTTTAAATCCAATTTTGAACCTCTAAATCTCTATTTTCATTCTTTTAACCCTAAATCTTATTAGTAAACCTAGTAACAAGATGGAGTTAGGAAATGGAGGTAACTTGGGGGTGAAGTAAAGTTGAAAAATGATGAATTATATATGAAAAATGCAGAGAACTGAGGTATATATGATGCCAGGGCTGTAAAGGATGATTATGCATTGATTATAAATGATTATGAATGAATTGGGAAAATGATGAAAACTGAATTGGATTGTGAAATTGAAGGAAATTGAATAAATTATAATAATGATGAGATTAAATGTGATTGCAATATGCCTCCGGGTAAGACGCAGTGGTGTTATCCACTTGCTCTGGGAAAGTTCAAGGCTTCGGGTAAGATGCAAGGGTTGTGTTCTGTTGCCACTTGCTCCGGGTCGAGAATGTAACACTGCCTGAGTAAGAGGTAGGGTGAAGTTGTCCTCTGCTTCGAGTATGCGGGTAAGATGCAAGGGTTGCGGCGTTGTCCCACTTGCTCTGTATTTGTTGTTCTGTTCACGGTTAGCTACCAGGACATATCGGACTGGCTAAGTAACCGACAGTTGATATCAACAGGCATAGGATAGGCATGCATCATATGCATATTGTTTGAATTGCTTGTTTATGCTATAATTGGAAATGCCTATATGACTTTCATAAGCTTACTTGTATACGTGCTACTTGCATTACTTGCATCCTAATTATGTTTGTTATTGTCTGCTTGCTTGTCTGTGTGATTCTACTGGTGTTGGAGGTTTTGGAGGAAAGAGGATGATGGAGAGTTAGGTTAAAGTATTTGGTTAAGCTTAGGAATCCTTAGAAAAACACCCTTATTTATGGTTTCGGTTTTAATTCTTAAGTTTTAAAATCTAAGTGTCGGCATTCTAGGATTGCCTCTGGCATTCCCAAGACCTTATATCTTATGTATGTGGCACTTTTATCATGCTGAGAACCCCCGGTTCTGGGGTTCTCATCCCATACGGATATTTGTGGTTTTTAGATGCAGGATAGGCGACACCTCGCTGAGGCATGCTGGAAGCTTCTGATAGCGGAGATCCTTGTCTTTGGGGCTTTATCTTATATATATGTATATGTGTAGATACTTTTATCTCCACTGCCTATGTATTTGTTGTATTATCTTGCTCTAAAAGGCTATTTTGGAGAATTAGGTTCTGCAACTTTTTATTTTGGGTTGTGTTTTGGGTTCTCCTATATTTATGTATATATGCTTATGTGCTTAAGCCGGTTTATTTTTGCGAGCTGAGTCTGAAACTTTGATATTTGTACCTTGGAACTCTCTTTCGGTTATATCTATATTAGCTTCTCTTATCCTTTCCGTTTATCGTTTACGTATCGTGAGTGTTGCGCTTTTCGTTTTACCGTTTTCAATTTTAACTTTTCTTCAAAGGCTCCTAGAATAAATCTTCTTCAACTATATTATATATATAAGCTTTTATTTTTAGAAGTCGTAGCGTCTCACCACTTCTATTTTACATCCTAGGTGTAAAGCTCTGCGTGGTAGGATGTTACATCGAGCATCGCAGGTTCCTCATAAAGTGGAGGAAAAGGTTGGGGCAAAAGAAGGAAGACTCAGGCTGAAAAAAGAGTGGCCGGAATAAACTGCAATGCACCCGTTGTGAAAAATCTGGACATACAATATTGCTACAAAAAATATGGTTATCCACCCAACTTCAAATCTTGTTTTGACAACAAGAACCCTGTCCTCAATTGTATGGCAGTTGTTGACAACACTGAAGGTGACAATGATAATCTCAGTGATCACCAGATGGTTAGAAGTGAAACAACCATCAATAAATTCACTCCAGAACAACCACTCAACGAGAGATACTTCTAGCATTGCTCATCAGACAAGATGCACACCATGCTCATAGTCATAGCGTTAGCCAGGTTTCAACCAAAATCACTCCTTCTCCTCATCAAGGTAAAATGGTTCATATTTTGCATTTTAATTCTCATATCAAGGATTTATATATTTCCACCCAAAAACACAAGCCATGGGTTATAGACACTGGAGCCACGAATTACGTGTCTTATACCCTAATAGATTTTCAAAATCACTTTAAAATAGATCCCATTATTGTTAGATTATCCAATGGTGCACTCGCTATTAGCTGCATTATGGGAACAATTGTATTTTCTGAAAATCTATATCCCACCAATACTTTGTTCATCCCCACCTTTAATTTCAAATTCATATTTGTTTCCAAGTTAATCGCATCCTTGCATTGTAAAATGAGCTTTACTAATAAGAATTGTGAGATACCAAATCTGCACATTTTGATTATACTGGTTGCTGATTATTATTTAATAGGAAGTTAGAAACTATTAGTATAGTTCTCTTGCTTAGTTAAGTAGTTTGTTAGTTTATTGAGATCTATTATCATTAGTTTTGCTGAATTGTACAAAGTTAGTTAGAGTAATATAGCCATATAAATAGTTGTCATTAGCATTGTAACTAGCATAATTCTTCATAAATGCAAGTTTATTACTCATTTTCATCTCAGTTTCTCTGGTTATTTATTCTTTTCCACCACACACACATCAAATTTTCGCAAGTAATAAATAGTAACAACTAATAATTTTTTTTGCCTTTCCAATGCCTTGTAATCAAGCAATTTCAAGTTTTGATTATACATGATGCCCAAGATCAAGTCAGATCCAAAAAGAATAGAGGCCACACAAGAGATCAGACTTCTCCCACACCTACCTAGCCTTATATCGTTGGGCACAATGACATTTGTACAAAGTCCTACTTATTTAAATAAATAACTACTTCCTAAGATATCTCCTATCCATCTAGAAAGGATATCTCAACAACTTCTCTATCAAAAGGAAATGGCATCCACCATTAAAGGTGAAACTACTCTAAAATGGTGGTTAACTATTCTACTATAAATACACTGACATACTCAGGTATACTCAAAATCTAATCTACTAAAAACATGCCCAAAACTCTTGCTAACTTACGCATCGAAGTCCCTTACAGGTACCACTCCAATTTTCTCATGAGAAACTTGGACGGCAGTGCCTCGGCACTAGTACAAGTCGGACACTGCTACAGAAGGAGCGTAGATCTCACATCTAAGTCCAAATACAACCCAATTTTAGGTAATTCTCAAAACATTAGCGCCATTGTCAGAGACCTAGGAGTCCACATCCAACCATAGCAAACAAACAATTTAAAGACACACTACGTCCGAATCTGAACCAAAGCCTCGTAACGATGATCGAACCCTTATGATTTAGCTAATGTTAAGATTACTAATGAAATTAAAAAAAAATAAAAAAAATTAAATTTCTAATATATTTATTTAATATTCATTAAAATAAAACGTTTAAAATTTTTTATTTATAATAATTTTAATATATATCTTAAGAACACATATTAACTAAGCTCATAAAGTTATGGGTATTTCAAGAGAATTATGTGTAAAAATAATAAAATACGCATTCATACAAATATTCACAAAAAATATGTTCGAATAATACTATTGTATTGGTTCTGGAGTTATGACTTCCAATTAATGTGATACACCAATAATATGGATTGGGTTTATCTAATGTGTATCCTAAATGCATATCTTAAGATGATAAATTAAAAAGATTTTTTTTAAAATATAAAAATTTAAGTTTTTAATATATTTATTTTTTATTTATTAAATAAAAATATTTAAAATATTCTATTAATAATAATATTATCATATACTCTTAAAACACATGTTAGCTAAACTCATATGGATTAAGAGTTTTATTAATCAAGCTGCACCCTCAAAGGGATGTCAAATGTTCAAATTTGAAGAAAATATTATTGCAAATTAAAAACCTGTTAATGACAGCAATCTGTTGATATAAAAAGTATACCTTCAAAGTGAAAACAATTACTACTCAACTTTACTTTCAGAAATTTTAGCTCATTCTAATGTTTAAGAAATATTGTTTGCATCAGATGGACTAAATCAATATAAAAATGCTAGTAACTGTCTCCTGATAACTAAATTGGCAATTTAAATGTTGCTTAGGATGTAGTATTGAACACGATTAAATTTTCTCCTTTATTATTTATTCCATATAAGTGAATGTCAGTCTATTTATTTATTTGGTCATGAACTGAATTTATCAACCAAACCCGGTCAATTATTGACTACGGCTATATTCATTTTAATTTCATCCCTATAGTCCATATTGAATATTTGGTTCAAGTCTTTGTCACATCCAAATTCAGAAAAGTAGTAGTTTGCAGCAACTATAAAGAAAAGGATAATTTTATGATACTTAAAAATCTGTCAAAATGGATCTTTATCTCTTTAATATTTTTACTCTTAACTATAGCATGCAACTTAAAAAAAAAGGACGGAGTAACAATCTATACGTTTTTTAGTACATAAAAAAATGATAAAAGTAAAATGTGTTTATTTTAACATTCTTTCACATACGTGAAATGGAGAGTGGGGAGAGCAGGGGAGAGTCTTCGAGGGTGGCATATAGCGAGGCAGTCGGCCATGTCGGCGAAAGTAATAAGGGGGAGAGCGGAGAGGGGCATGCCAGGTGAAAAGGAGGGGATTAAAGAAGATGGTGACAAGACTCAAAGTCAACGGATATCGTTCAAAGATAAAGTTGTTGGTGCCTCAGTAAGAAGAGCTTTGGAGGTTGCTGATTCTCTTGGTGGGGATAAGATGGCTACAGTAGTTAGTAAGCAAGGCGATTCAGAGATACCAACTGTGACGTTCACTGAGGAAGCAAAAGAGATATTGGCAGAACCCTACAAAGATGTCATTGTGATCAAAGTTCTTGGAAAAAATTTTAGCTATTTCTTAAAGGCGTCTGGAGAACCAAAGGAGGATATGAGGTACTAGATGTCGGTTTTGGCTATTTCTTAGTCAAATTTGATCTCTTGGAGGATAGAGAGAAAGTTCTCCTTGGAGGACCGTGGATGATTACTGGAAGTCATGTTGCGGTTAAACCTTGGAGTTCTTCATTCAGACTTTGTGAAAACACTTTTGGGTCTACCATGGTTTGGATAAGAATCACAGGTTTAAACATTAACTATTATTAAGAGAGAGCCATGAAAATGGTTGCGTCAGCTGTTGGCAAACCGATCCGCATCGACTTAGCCACCAAGTCTGCTGAGAGGGGAAAGTATGCAAGAGCATGTGTGCAAATTAACTTGGGACTTCCAGTTATAAAAAAAATTCAAGTTGATGGTCATATGTATGACATAGAATATGAGCACTTGAATTTAATTTGTGAAAAATGTAGCTGCTTTGGGCATGTAACAAGAGAATGTGTGAAAGAGAACAACAATGGCATTGAGAAGGAAAGCACAGTGAAGGAGAAAAATTTGCCGTCACTTTTTTTGTAGATAACAACGAGAAAACGGTGGAAGGTAGTCAAATCCTAGTAAAAAATCAAAATTTAACTTTTGAATTTGGAATTAATGCCAAATCAATTCAAATTATGGAGAAGCATGGTGCAGCAGATCTTGTGCATGATAATTTGCAAGACTCGCGTATGGAAAGAGATACTCGTGCAAAAGAGGGTGAATGGGTTACAGTTAGTAGAAAAGGCAAGGAAAAAGTGGGTAAAGGCCACAATGTGGTGCCAAAAAAAGCCAATGTAGCAATATGCTCCAATTTAGTGAGTAAGAAATTTTCTTTTGGGTCTAATAACATGCATGCTGGATCCTCATCAAATGCAAAGGTGAAGTCCTTATCAAAATGCAAAGGTGGGACCTAAGGAAAAGAAAGATCCTCCATCCACGCTTGGCTCTTTGGGAACAACTCAGGTAGCTTTCAAGGATCAGAGTACTCCCTTTTTTAAAGCATGGCACAAAAGGCAGCGTCCTATTTCGCTTCAAAACTCACCTACTGAAGCATTGTCAATGGATTCTCGAGTACAAAAAGAGCTTGATAAAGTTAGTGCAACAACAAACTTGGAGACCCAACCTCAACAGAAGAATGATGGTTCTGCGGTGCAAGTCCACAAGGAGACACTTGGAGACAAGGGTCCATCAACGTGAGGTAGAATGAGTAAACATTTCAATTATTTAATTTATTTTTATGGATTGTGACCATTTAAATATTATTAGTTGGAATGTTAGGGTGCGTCAAATAAGATGTCTCAGGTGCACTGTAAGGAGTTGGTACGAAAATTTCAACCAACTTTTTTTATTTTGGTGAAAACTCATATTGAGTTTGAAACTATGAAAGAATTTTGGGGGACATTAGACTATTATCCTGTAGGGATTGTAGATGCTGTTAGACACAAGGGAGGAATTTGGTTCCTCTATGCTAATTTAAAATTTTCTTGTAAAATTCTTTGGGCTATGAATCAATGTGTAACTTTGGAAATTGATGGTGGTGGGCGAAGATGGATCTGCAGTGCAGTTTATGGCAGCCCTCAAGCCACTAATAGAGTAGAATTATGGAGTCATCTGCTTGATATTGGTTTGTGCATTCAGGACCCATGGGAGGTGGTTGGGGATTTTAATGATATTTTGAGTGTTCATGAGGTGAGAGGGGGATAATTTCTATTCAAATAACAGTAGTATCTTTGCAAGTACTCTAGATTCTTTTGGTCTTTTTGATTTGACAACCTCTGGAAGACGGTTTACTTGGTTCCATAAAATTCAAGGAAACAAAGAAATTGCAAAGAGATTGGATAGAGCTTGATGTACTACAAAATGGCGCCTACTTTTTCCATAAGCTTTTGTTGAAGTTTTCAGCCGCTCCCACTCTGATCATTGTCCCCTACTTATCCGATGTCAAGGAGTTCCTATCAAGAAAGGAAACCGGCATTTTAGATTCCAAGCGGCATAGGCAACGCATCCTGATTACAAGGCCATTTTCAGAAATCTTGGGATAGTACAGACTTTGGCATCCATAGGAAGTTGCTGGGGTCCAAGAAGCTTCGTTGGAATTCAACTCTACGGTCTTCGGCAATATTTTTATTAAAAAGAGGAAATTGGAGGGTTATTTGAATCGTATTCAACGGAAAATGGAAGCTGACGATGATCCAATTCTGAAGCACAAAGAGGAAGAATTGAGAGCTGAGTATAATATAGTTTTGGCCCAGGAAGAATTGCGTTGGTACCAGAAGTCAAGAGATCAATAGGTTCGGTATGGTGATAGAAATACTAGCTTTTTCCATATGCAAACCATCCTTAGAAGAAAATCTAACAAGTTTCATGGGTTGCTAGTCAGTGATGGGTCTTGGTCTGATGATCCGAAAGTTTTGCAAAGGGAGGTTGTTCATTTCTTCAAAAATATTTTTTGTTCTACTGAGCCTGTTGAGGTTAATTGCATGGAAGAAATTCCTATGCCATCTCTTAGACAGGATGCTTGTGATAATTTGTCTAAACCAGTAACAATGTTGGAGGTTAAAGAAGCTCTGGATAATATGAGCTCGTTCAAAGCTCCTGGGCCGGATGATTTTCAAGTTTTTTTTCTTCAAGGAATATTAGGATGTGGTGGGTCATGAGGTATGACGTACTGTTCAGAAAGCATTCTTAGGGGAGACGTTAAGCCATTCTTTGTTGGAAACTTTGATTGTTCTTATCCCTAAGTGCGACCCTCCAACTAGATTGAAGGATTTTCGGCCAATAAGCCTTTGTAATGTAATTTATAAGCTAGTGACTAAAGTGCTGGTTAATAGATTACGACCATTTTTTGATGAGATTGTTAGCCCAACTTAAGAAGGATTTATTCATGGTAGAGAAGCACCTGATAATATTATTGTCGCCCAAGAAGTTCTTCACTTTCTTAAGCGGACAAAGTCTAGAAAAGGAGCTATGGCTTTTAAGATTGATTTAGAAAAGGCTTATGATAGAGTTGATTGAAATTTTCTTGAGCACACTCTTAAATATTTTGGCTTTCCTTCTCTAATTATTCGGCTTGTAATGAATTGTGTTCAGGTCTCAAATCTTTCCATCCTTTGGAAGGGAAATAGATTGGACAGCTTCAAACCTCGCAAAGGGCTCAGGCAAGGAGATCCAATTTCTCCGTATTTATTTGTTTTGTGTATGGAGAGATTGGCGTGCTTCATTTCCAAACAAGTTGACGAGTGTATTTGGGATGGTGTGGCTGTTTCTAGAGGGGAACCTAGAGTTTCTCACTTGATGTTTGCAGATGACCTCCTCCTTTTTTGTAAAGCGAAGAAAAGTCAAGTTCAAAATGTTGTGCACACCTTGGAGTTGTTCTATAAAGCTTTAGGTATGAAGGTTAACATTGAAAAATCTAAAGCTATTTGTTCTAGAAATATCTTTAATAGAAGGAAGGAAATTTTGTCTGATGTTTCTCATATTCCTTTTACTAGTGACCTAGACAAATACTTGGGGTGAACCTTAATCATCTTCGAGCTGCTAGATCTATTTTTTCGGACTCTTTAGAGAAGATCAAGAATAGGATGGCTAGTTGGAAAGGTCGGCTCCTTAACAGAGCAGACAGGCTTTGCTTAATTAAATCTGTTGCTTCTTATCAGATGCAAGTAACTCTTTTTCCTATTTCGGTTTGTCAAAAGATTGATTCTGTGCTTAGACAATTCTTGTGGAAGAAAAAGGTGGAGGAGTGTTGATTAAATTTGGTCAAGTGAAGCAAAGTTGTCACTCCAAGAAAATATGGAGCCTTGGGAATTAGAGATATCCAATGTGTAAATTTTGCTTTACTCAGAAAGCTTGTTTGGCAATTATTGCATAATAAAGATAAGCTTTGGGTAAGAATTATGTTGGCAAAATATTTATCTGGGAATTCTTGTTTTTCACCCAATTTTTCTAATAATGTTTCAAGCACTTGGCGAGCGATTTATAAGACAATAGAAAAGCTTCGTGATGGTTTTGATTGGTGTACAGGCAGGATGTCTCAATCCTTTTGGTATCATACTTGGCGACCATGTGGAACGCTAGCTCCTTTGGTTCCTTTTGTGCACATTTCTGATTCTCACTTGAAGTTAGAAGATGTGTGGCACCATGGATATTGGCGGTGGGATATTCTTTGCATAATGATTCCGGAAGAAGTTAAACTTGATTTGATGCTCTTTGATCCTATCAAGCAGGCAGGAGATAAAACAGGTTGGTTTTTGACGAACTCAAATACTCTCACCTACTCGACTAAAAGCAGGTATGAATGGCTATTTAATAATAAAGGTAAAACATAAATGTTATTTTAGTAAAATTCTCAAACCTCCCCATCCATGGAAGGCAAAAAACAATGGACACAAGTTCTGTACAAGAACAAACTGTTACAACAAGGAACAAAAACAAAACATATACATCTTGAGGCAGTGAATTTTCTTCTTCTTGCTTACAAACAAACCAAAAATGTGATTGCAAGCTTTCCTATATGCAGGGAGAAAAAAAAAATTAGAAGATAAAAATAACTCGTACTATTTGGACTTGTAAACATGGGAAAGCCAAGGATGCTTTAGTGCTTGTCTAGCAGTAGGTCTTCTTTTAGGGTTGATGCTAAGCAAGTATCTTACAAAGTCTATAAACATTGTATCAGAAACTTGTAGGTGCTGTTCCAATGATGACTCTTCTGGAATTATGTACTCCAATTGATCAGTCTCCTGTATGAGACATCAAATATTAGTTTAAAAAAGAAAAAGAACAAAAATAAACTGAAATCAAAATTTAAAACAAGGATTCCATTTGGTTGATGTATTTAAGGTCATTTTCTCCTTTTCCTTCTTTGTTGTTGAATTGCACTGAACTCTGTAAAGTTAGGTGATATTACACACGGCACCAACCTCTCTAAGGTTAAGCTATATATGAAATCCAGGAATCATGTGTATAATATTACCTAAACTCTAGGGGAAGCTAGTGTAATTTACTCTAATACATATGCTTATTCTTTTCAGTTGCTGTATATTTCTTTACTCTAATACATCTAGCAAATTCATTAGTGTCAATGAAGTCTTTGATAAGATATAGCAGTAAACTCACATCACATGCTCAAAATGAAATTCCTTTCTATATCAACTTAACTTCCATTAGAAAAATAGCTAAATTTACAACATGAAAATCACAACCAGAGTAACCTAGGATCAGCCATAACAAAATGGTAAGCTATCACCAGTACAAAGATGAAGGTGCCAAGGAAATTGGCAAAGAAACCCAGAAAAACTGCACCTTCTGATTTTGCAACTAATAAAATATAACAAAGAAATAAAATCTGAAAAAACCATTATTAGAACAAATAAATTAGAAAAAGTTCATTGAATAAGTCAGAATCATTGAATCAACCCTAAACCAGAATTACCAAAAAAAGAAACCGAACAAAAAATTCATTAGAATTAACAACCCAACCAAAGAATCAAGAACAGCCCAACCAAAGAACAAATCAGAATAAACAACGGGACGACAACGGAAGAATAAAAATAAATCAGAATCAAACCAACAATCAGAATAAAAAAATTCAGAATAAAAACAAATCAGAATAAGAATAGAGCTGAGGCTCCATTACAGTTTCACGACAGAGACTACAGCGCTGGAAACAGAGAGACGAGGGAGGCTCGACTGCAATGGGGTGATGGAGCATGACAACGCTGCATAGAGGGGCTTGTATCAACGAGACGACGACAGAGTTAGGACTCTGGGGTGAGCGAGAACAACGGCGCCGCACAGGGAGAAGGGCTCGCTCTCTGTGGGTTAGGGTTCTGGGCTGACGGAAACATTCAGTGATTACAGAACAGAGAATAAAAAGAAAAACCAAGAATAAGTGATCACTGCCACTGACCTTCGAGAGCGGTTGAGCGCGACGGAGAGCGGTTGAGCGCGACGAAACGGCAGCGACGATACGACGGCGACAAGGCGACGGCGACCAGGACGAAGACGACGGAAGATGGACGCCGAGCGAGGAAGAAGAGAGCGAACAGGGACTAATCGAGAAGCGAGAAGCCTCGGACAACCACGAAAGGTGGCAGTGGTTCACTCCGTTCGGCGGTGGTGGAGGCTAGCTAGGGTTTTCAGTGGCTCACTCTTTTCTTTCTTTCTTTCGTTGAGGAATGCAACAAATGAATGAAAGGAACGAAAGAGGGGGAGGCAAGCACAGAGAGCAACGCGTTTTTTTGTGGGTATGTGATTTGTGAATAGTGAATACCCAACTTGCCATTATAATTTTTTTTAAGGATTATCAGGTTTCAAATAGACTATTTTCTCTAGTATTTGATATTTAATTTTATTATATTGGTTAGTTTTTGTATCAATGATCTCTCTCTAAAATATACTTATATGTTAATTATTAATATATTTTTTATTTAATTTTTATAAATAAAAATAATTTAAAAATTATTAATAATTTTTAATTTTACACAATAAATTTAGTAGTGTATTTAAAAAAAGTAAAAAAATAAAAATAAAAATTGAATAATTTTAGTAATTATTCTTAAAAGACTACGAAATTCTCAACAAAAAAAATTTGTTAATCCTAGTTAGTTTTTAATAGATAAATCAACTATTTAACGTGTCATAGGTTTATTCCATTATTACCGACTAGTGGCTCAATAGGCACTAACGTGCCTGTTCAGCCGCTTTTGTATTGTTTTGAAGAATTTAATTTTATTTTTAAAATATATTATTCGTTTTTTAATTTATTAGATTATATTTGTTAAATTTTAATATTAACGTGATCTTATTTATATCATATTTTAGTGTTGATATTAATATATCATTTATTCTTTAAATTTGTCAAATAAATATTTTTTTCATCATTTTAAAATTAACGTAACCTTATTTGTTTCATATTCTGTTGAGGGTAAAACTACTATAGAAAACCTTTAAAATGCTAAATTATAAAAGCACACAATAAAGATATATGTATATTATCAGAAAAAGATATAGTTCCAGAAATAACGACAAAAATATTATCCTAATTTAAAAAGAGTATATATCTATAAACCCAAATGCATGTTAGTTATTTACAAAAGATTAATTTTTTCTAAATATCATGGATATTCATGTTTATCTTCTTCTTTTTTAAGTGGTAGGCAAAAATATGATTTTGAATCTGAAGAGACCTGCATTTTCCTACAAATAATGGAAGGATAGAAGAAATGAATATGCTTATTTTTTTCGTTTTAAAAGATCAAACTATAAGATTATTACTGAAAAAATAGGAGAATACAAAAATTGTGTACCTGAAAAAAATCCTTCGTAATTCATCATACATCTCCTTGTCAATAACTTCTTGCATCTTGAAAAACTGTCAGATTTTATTTATCATAAAAATAACCGTATAAACGCTTTAGGTTTATTCAATTAAATTGATTGCTTATTATAGAGAAGAATTTAATTAAAACCTGTAGAATTGTGACATCTTGTTTTGCATTGAACTTTCTGAAAGGACAAAAGAAATGACATTAATCCTTGTTTATCATTGACAAAATGTAAATTAAATGAAATTACATCTTTTTTGTTAGGAATTTTTTTAATAATAATTACCTGCAATGATATTGTTTTGGTTCGAAATGAGCTAGTTGTGTTCTTCTAAGTTCATGGCTGAAAGAAAAGAGTTAAAGTTTTAACATAGTTGGTATATAGGATGAAATAGACGGAAATATTTATTATGTAACAAAAGTTTATTGCATTACCTTTTATTTTTTTGTTCCAATATTTCTCTTTTTACCATCTTCCATAGTTGAGTTTTGTCTGCTTTAACTGTACCTCCCCAACCAATAGAATAAATTTTGATTGGATGAACCTGTGTCAATTTCACGTTTGATCAGTAACACTAAAACAAAAATATGTATCATCAGTGTAGTTGTCACTGTCATTAATTCTGTAATCCTTACTTTATTGTCGATTGGTCTCATTGATGCAATTGATTGCTCATCCTTCCATGTATTCCATAACGATTGAAATCCTGTTTTCTGTAATTTATTGCATATATGTATCACAATATATTGCAGTAGTGTCCTATATATTACTTTAGAATTAAGTAATGATATATCCCAAATAAGACATACCTCTACCTTTTATTAGTTTTAAAATTTTAATTTTTATAATTTTATTGATAAAATTATAAAATTAATAGCAACATTTAAAGAAATCAAATTTTGAATTCTTTTCAAAGTATATACAAACATTGCAAACTATAATTTATTAAAAAACCAATAATGATATATTTTAAGGATGTATGATATAATTTTTATAATTTATATGTGAATCGTAGTTGGTGCATACCTGTTGGGTAAAGTAGAGGTTCCAGTTCCTTTCGCTTATCTCTTTTAATATGCTGATGAGCTCTCTTAATATCAATTTATCTGTTAAAAATCTTAGTCATTAGTTGTTAAAATTAGTGAACAAAACTATCTATTCCAATGTTGATATTGTAATGATAAAATTACATAATACACGGATTATACTTGTAAAAAGGCTCACATATTTGCCAAGGACATAAATTACCTGAGGTGCAGGTAACAAAATTTCTTTGAACACCACATTCTTTGTGAATTGTCCTCTTTTTCCATCTACTGTTCCTTCTTTGACTAAGATTTTTGTAGTTGACTGAGAAACACTTCGAGATAGAGCAACGTATAATTGACCATGGCTGAACACATGTTTAGGGAGATAGATCCCTACCTTAGGGATAGTTTACCCTTGTGATTTATTTATCGTTAAGGCAAAACTCAACCTTACAGGAAATTGTTTTCTAATAAGCACAAAGGGTAGTCCTGAGTTCTCAGTTGTTTTGTGTTTTATCCGAGGCAGAAAAGCTCTTTTTCCAGAGTGTGGCCTGTTAAGATTTTCACGTCTAACATATTTTGAAAAGTTCCTCGACACAGTAGCCTTGTGCCATTGCATAAGTCTGCTTTAGGATCTATGTTTCTCAGTAACATCAGAGGAGCACCTTTTTTTACCTTCAACATATGAGGTGGCAATCCACCTGTGGAGATCGAGTTAAGATATTCTTGTTGATACAGATTATTTGTATCTTCTTCTACTTCATCAAAGGATGCTAAAATTCATTCGTCTCCCGGAAATTGGTTGATGACTATATCATTAAGCTGTTGCACATACATCATGATTCTTGGGTGTCAATATGACTCTCTCCACCATATAAAATGCATCCCACCCATGAGATTGCAAATTTGGAAAGGTTTCTTCTATTAATTTGTGTAATGATGCCTCACCTTCCCATGGTATTGCCATGCCTACTTCTATTTGTACCAAGTCTTCACATATGGTAGGCTCAATCCCATCCCCTATGCGCATAAGATACTCCGCAAAATCACGATCATTAAGAGATCGCATATTTTGTCGCAGGTGAAGAATTTTGGTGAATGCCCACAAATGTGATTTAACAATAGAAGCTGAAATCATTTGCGACTTACTTCCTTTCAGCACAACAGGTAGTACTTGGCGAAAACCCCCTCCCATAACCATCACCTTCCCTCCAAATAGATTATTGTTTTCTAAGATGTCTCGTAATGTGCGGTCCAGTGATTCCATTGTCTCTTTATTAGTCATTGGCGCTTCATCCCAAATTATCACGGTCGTCTGCCTAATCAGTTTTGCAAGATCAGATTGTTTACTTATATTGCACGTGGAGGATGGCTCTGCATTGATTGGGATCTTAAATCTAGAATGAGCTGTTCGACCACCAGGCAGTAAAGTTGCAGCTATTCCTGAGAACGCAGTTACCAAGACAATATGCCCTTTACTTCTTAAGTCTGCAATTATAGCTCTGTAAAGAAATGTCTTACCTGCTCCTCCTGGTCCATCCACGAAGAACACTCCACTTTCTCTTCGATCAATTGTATTCATAATGCACCTGAAAGCTGCAGACTGGTCATGATTCAATCTTTCTATAGAACACAGGTCTTCTTGAGGAACTTCGATGGACATTTATTCTTGAATAATTCTAGGCATGAAGTTGTCGTTGTCGTTGTCCGAGGTTAGAGCTGGTAAATCGTATTGTGCAATATGTTTTCCATGTTGTAGGAGGATGTCATTTAAATCCCTAAGCAAACGATTTGTCAACCCATTGCAGGTTGTAGTGCTTGTTGATGCGTAATCATCCACCATACATGAAAGAAACTCATCCCACAGACTTCTTACATCTGTTGGCTCACAAAAAATTAGAATGGTGGCAAACAACCTTCTTAGAGCACATGGCATTCTCAAAATGGATGCCTCAACCAAACATGATCTTATACTACTATCACTCTCCAACAGTCCTCGATGCTGAGCGGATTGCTTAAAGGACGAATATTGGACACCATCGACTGTTAGCAAATCATCCCAACCAGTTGGGCCTCTTACATTTGACAACAGAATACGCAAATAGAATTTTTCACCTTCTGTTGGCGAAACGGTATAGATCCGACCAATAGCTCTCTTTTGTGACCTGCGTCGACACCATTCTTTTTTCTTGCTGTGCCAACTGTAATATTCTGGGATTTCCCTGTACAAAAGATGCCTAGATTGTTGGTCATCGGCCCGATTATATGCAAAAAATTCAATGAGCATTGTTCATGAGAAATAGTCATTATTAACTATTTCAAAAATAGTTTGGTGCTCATAAAAGCTTACTTGATGTTGATTTGACAAATGAACTTGCAACCTTTCAACTGATGGATACATTCGGTAAAGGTTGAATCTAAATATCCTCCAACATGCCTCTGGAGTGGTAATCCATCTTGCATCAATGAACTGTTGCACCTCATCATAATGAGAACTTCTGTGAACTTCCATTGCCACACGGTCTGGTCCCTTATAGCAATACTATTTTATGCTCTTGATACTGCTACATATCTCTACATTGATATGACAATCATACTTCAGTAGTAGCCAAGGGTTGTACGGAACCACCCAGCTATTGTCAATTGTGATATTTTGGTTTATAGGGATTGGAGTATCAAATCGCCTCCTATATTGAGGATATGAGTCATCACCTCGTCGTGTCTCTGGTACGAACTCTTTTGGGTAGTTGCGTTTACATTGACCGTTCTTCATGCACGGTGAAGATTGATTTAGTGTTCCACAAGGACCATGGACCATATGCCTTAGCACTGCCTCATGTAAGTGGGGTTCTGTTTCTTTACATGGTATTTCCGCTCGGACCAAACTATCATATTGGTCAGGATCACTCAACTTGTCATTGTTTTCTAAGATTAGCAACATATGTACTTGTGGCAATCCTCTTTTTTAAAATTTGGTGACATGAATATAACGTTTCACCTTTCCCAATACACCTTTGGTAATAACATCCTGCTTTAATTGTTCGAACTTGGCTCTGAAAATCCTAGTTGTTAGATCCGGACGATCCTGTGGAGTTTGACTAGGACTGAGTTCCGAAGCTATTTCTGACCATGATGGATTGCATGTCATAGTTAGAAAAATATCCGGTTTGCCTTCTTTAAGAACAATAACCATTCCATCCTCGTACCGTTGAGTCATGTCTCGACGACTGCCCACGAACGACGATGGTAATATCGTTCTTCTGCCAACATTTTCTAAAACAGATTCTAGAGAAAAGTATTATTAGTTTTAAAGTTTAAATTTAGGAACACGTAATGATCAATCATGTGGCCGTTAAGTTGAATAATTACCAGCATTATTCTCTCCTGTGTGCAAAGCATCTTGCAAACCTTGATACAGTTCAGCTCGAAGTTCTTTTTGTCTTTGTCGAACCCATCTTAACTTTCCTGTTTCCATTTTCACATAGTTGTCAACAACATATTGTTGAAGAAGTCGCCCCGCTTGCAAAACTGTTGAGTGATCATTGGGGCGGATCTACGAATATTGAGGATTATAGAAAATTTTTAGAAATTGTGAAATGATTTATTGGTACAAACTATCATCTACGGAAGTCTATAAATGATGTAACAAATATAGGAGTTTGTACCTGGAGCATATAGCTATAATATGTCCAGCATGATACTTTGTTTCCACGTTGAGTTCGAGTATTTATATCCCATCCATGGGTTCCAAATGGAAAAAGAAGAGGATATTGTAGTGGATCGTAATACCCAACAAACTCTTGAATCCTTCTGAGGTTACCAGCATGAGTTTGAACCTTGATATCCCATCCTCGCACCATTGTTTCAATATCATCATCGACTATTATGGCTGCTACTTGTGAAGCAGTTGGGAGAATGTATTGTGGTTGATTAGCAGGTCGCTCTCTGATCACCAAACTACACTCTTGCACATCTAGTCGTTGTGCAAGCTGGCGGAATACATGGATAAAAGGATTATATCGGTGCAACAATTGTTGTAGCTTCAAAACCAAACTTTCATGCAATTGTGTGTTCTCCAGCATCCTATTTTGTAACTCGTGATCAGTATCGTATATATATAGTTGTAAGAAGCGTGGCCGCGCCCCCTGATCCGGATGAAATCCTCCTATACTATGGTACATTGATCCTTGAGCACGGAATGTATATATACCATGACTTGCTGAAGCTAATTGTTCGTCTATGTGTACACCACACGAAGTGAATAAAAAAACATGATTGTAACCACGAATGTGTTTCCTAAAATGGTTCCCTTCTGCAGAAGGGTCTAAGAAGATGTCTAGTAATTCCTGAGGAGCATTTACTTGGGACAAAGAGACTTTTCCTCCATTGCAACACATGTCAAATGTTTCATGGTGAAACAGACGTGCATTACAGTGTGTACATGTCCTTGTAGGAGGCAGTGTAGTTTGAAGCACTGTTGTATTCTCTTGAAAATTTCAAGCACAATTGTGGGATGTTCGGACATGGTGTCTAATTTCTGCACTCGCATAGGAATATTAAAATATTATGTTATAGATTTCTTTTCCTACATGTGCCAATAATTGTATGGTTAGGTACTCGGGTAGAATTTATTAATTATTTCATATTATTTTAGATAGTGAAATCAAAGGTGAACAAAGAATATATATACAACTTTTCAATTGAGGTTTGTGTTTTCAAAATTAAACATAATTTTTAAAAATGTCGTGTCTTTTTCTATATTTTTCTATTGCCTAAACTCATATAAGATTGTCAAAGTTTGAAGTTCTAGGTAATATATGAAGTTAAATATATATTTAATAGAGCAAATTTTTATTCTGAGTTATACTGAAATATACAAAGAATATTTTTAAAATGATATAATTCTATTGTGTTTTTATTTGCTATTTAATTTTATGAAAATTTTGAATGTTGCCCACTAATTTGTAATAATTTTAATTATATTTTTTAAAATTATTATGATAAATTAACGATATAATAAAAAATTTGTCCATTAAAATTGCATAAATATTTTTTTATGGTTAACATACTTGGTGTTTTTTTATTTTGTTATTTTTGTTGGTGTTTATGTTTATAATATTTTATACATTATTAAATTTTAATTTGATAATCTTGTTATCATCAAGGGTTTATTCCCTAGTAACTGTAACGATGTTAAAATTTATTTTGCATCACTAAATAATATTATGTGTCTCATAGTTTTTGCTATTGGATAAACGATGTAGTAGCATTTTTTTGAGTTAGTACTTAAATCAGTGATTCATTAAAAAAAAAAATTATAACTCATAAGAAGGTATATACCGTTATCTATGTTTTTAATTTGAGATCTACATTATTTAGTTACGTGTTGACTTGTAACTTTTAATATAATGTTTAATTTTTTTATTTTAAGAAATTAGAACACTTTGTGCTATTTGTAAATTTCACCATTTATTAAATGCTTAATTTGTTAATGACCTTATAATAAAAAGGACCCATATAATTTGTACAGTTTATTTTAAATACATGAGATAGGACATCAATATTTTTGTAATATCTATTAATTGTTGTTTTTGTGTTTAAATTTTTTTTGTTCAGTTTTTCTCCTTAATTCTAAAAGATATATGTTGTTACAAAAATTTTATTATATAGTTATTGTTAGTATTATTAGTTTCATGAATGTATCAATTATTTTAAATGTTTTATTTGTTAAGTATTTATTTTAAATTTTTTTATTAAATTCAAAATTTTGGTTACAATATATAATAAGCAGTACAGATAATAAACATAATAAAAATTCATTTGTTATTACGATAACTAATAAGCATAATAATACAATAAGTTTAACTAATCACATTTTATATAGTAATGATTATTATATGATGATGATGATAAAATATTAAAAATATAAATAGAGTACTCACCATTTATATTTGCATGGTTTCTCGTATTATTTATAGTTGGTACATAAGAAGCAATTGGTTGAGGAATTGAATTAATAGTTGTAATGGTGTCTTGATGTACACCTATATTTAAAAACAATGCAAAATTCATATGTTATCTACCTTTTTGAAAAAATAGAATATTAGCGCTTACCAATAAAATAAAGCGTGTTAATTAAGTTGGTTAATTTTGTTAATATTCTACATTAAGAAGATTTGATGTGCAGACAAATTAACTTATATCGATGTATTTACATGTTTAAAGCATATAAAGATACTAACCAGATGATCTATTACTTGGACTAGTTCTGTTATTATGTATTTCCGTACCTATATTTTTAAAGAGCAATATAGAAAATAAGCATAAGTTAAACTAATAAGAGAGAATTAGTTAACGTTGATTGTGTGAAACAAAATATCGGTAACTTTAATTATTTTAAAATTAATAACAAATTAGTGCTTAGCAATAAAATAAAGCGTGTTAATTAAGTTGGTTAATCTTGATAATATTCTACGTTAAGAAGATTTAATGTGCAGGTAAAATAACTTATATCGATGTGTTTACATATTTAAAGCATATAAAGATACTAACCAGGGGATCTGTTACTTGGACCAGCTCCGTTACCATATATTTTGGTACCTATATTTTTAAAGAGCAATATATAAAATAAGCATAATTAAACTCATAAGAAAAGAATTAGTTATCATAATATTAGTTAACTTTGATTGCAAGAAATAAAATATCGATAACTTTAATTATTTTAGAATTGATCTAGATTTCTTTATTATAATATAAATAGTTTTTTCTATGCTTCTATTATATTTTTTTATAGTACTTTTTCTCAAAGGTTTGAATTTCGTCCATTAATGCGTGAGATATTTTAACTTATTTTTTTAATTTATTACCTTAAATTGATGATATGATGAGTATTTCATCAATTAAGACAATTAAGAATACAAAGATATGATTAAAGAATAATTTATTTGTTATACTGTAATGTATTGTTGTTTTTTTGTGTTTATGTTGATAATAAAAGGAATTAATCTTTATAAAATAAAAGGAACTAATCTTTATTTATGTAGGGCTATTTTAATCAAGAAAATAAAAAATAATAACTCTTGTAATTTTCTAACCATTATGTATAGTTTATTATATATCGGTATATATTTGATTAATGAGTACACTTTTATATATAATTTTAAAAAAATAAATAAATACTGGACATAAAAAATATGTAAACCATATGTTGTAGATTTAATTATTCCAATGACTTTAGTTAATAATGATTTATGTTTCTTTATAATTTAAATACTATTGTCCATTGGAATAACTATTAATAAAATAATTATATTTTATATACTATCAGTTATCGTCCTATAATAATATATTGATCACTTATATACTATTGTATTATAGACTATTATGTATAAAACATACTAATAAAAAATAATAAATAATTAATATTTTGTTCACGTAATTTTATTTATATATCATTATTATGATTATAGTATAACGTTATTTATATTAATTATTTATATTTAATAATTTTTAAAAAATATCATAAAAAATTAAAGATAAAAATATAATTAATAAATTTAATTTTAAAATATTATGTATCTAGAGTACGTAGTGTCAGTTTTCTTTATTATAAGTGGTTCAATTTTTAAATTCTGTTAAACCCATTTTTTAATAAAAAAGAAACAAAGACAAAGGAATTGGATACTAAAAAAAGAATTGCATCTCGATTATATGTTGGTATTTGTTGATGACATAATTTTATTTATATCATTATTATTATTATTATAGTATAACATTATCTATATTAATTATTGAAATTTTAATAATTTTTAAAAAATATCATGAAAAGTTAAAGATAAAAATATAATTAATAAATTTAATTTCAGAATGTCATTTATCCTAAGTACGTAGTATGTATTTTCTTTATTAGAAGTGGTTCAATTTTTAAATTTTGTTCGTAGGTAAGTTCATTTTTTAATAAAAAAAGGATAAAAAAATAGATGAGAATATGTGTTTTCTCATTATATATTGGTATAGATAGATAGCTTTTGTTATTTTTTAGCTGTTATATTTGTACTTAGGTGAGATATATCCTAATTTTATTTTTGATTTCTTAGAATTATATATCATTACCAATTGAGAATACAAAAAATTAAAAAAAAATTAAATTAAAGTGTTGTTAAGAATTTTAATGTTACATTGATTTATTAATTTAATATATAAATTTTATTTTTGATTATAAAATTATTATCAAAAACTTTAATATAAGAGTACTTTTCGTCGTTAGTCTTACATGACATCATTTTTTTTATTTTTTTAATACAAATATATAAAAATTATATATTACGTTATATATTATATTGGACGACGAGAATGAAATATATTAAAGAAATATTACTATTAGTTATTGACCATTAATTTTTTAAAAAATTTTTTTATAGATGAATGATGTCTAAAAAATTTGGAATGTTAATTTTTAACTTCATATATGATTAATATGTTGTTTGATTAAGAAAGATACTGCTTGAATGGTAAACCATGTATAGTAATAGGAAGAAAGATTTGGATACCAAATTTTCATATCCCCATTATATATTGGTATATTGTAGTATAATGTTATTTATATTAATTATTTATTTTTTAATAATTTTTAAAAATTATCATGAATAATTATAGATAAAAATACATTTAATAAATTTAATTTTAAAATATTATGTCTTTTGAGTACGTGGTGTCAGTTTCATCTATTAGAAATAGTTCAGTTTTTAAGTTTTGTCATGAGTCAAAAAAGAAACGGACAAAATAAGAAGAAAAATTTGGATACCAAATTTTCATATCCCCATTATATATTGGTATAGATAGGAAATATTAACAGAAAAAATAATCACTCATAAAATTAAATATCAGAATTAAAAGGAGTATTTTTTGTTGAGTGCCTGTTGTCTTTTCAAGTAATTATCACAAATTATTTAGGATTTTTCTTTTTTTTTTTAATTTAACCAACATGGCTTGTATCAAGAAAACTGGCCAATTTTTTGTCCAGTCCAAATAGCCAATTTCTGACCAGTTAAGCGATTTTTGTTTGGTTCGTTGAGGAGCGGTTTTAAGTAAAGGACCAAATGGAAATGGATCATTTCTATTTTTTAACACTTGAGAAAATAAAGTGTGATTTTTCATTTTTAATTCTATAAGTGGGACCAAAATTAAATAGAAAAGAGAGAATAATGAAAGGTAAAATCCTATACTGGACACCATCTAATTTTTTTTTCCACTGAAGAGGATCCACTCCCAGGCCAAACTGTTTGTGTTGTTAATTTTCATTAAATCGGTTCAACCAAACAGTTCAATTTAATTTTCAGAACTATGGTTAACAACAATCTAACAATAAAAACAATAAATTAAAATCAACAACATAAACTAAAATCAAAATAAAAAACAACAAATCACAATAAGAATAATTTATCCAATTAACAAGATATCAAAATGTTAAGTACAGTACAATAAACTAACCATCACAATTTACAAAGTCAACAACATTATCTAAAACAACAATTTATCAAAGTAGCAAGTTAATAAGATCAAGAATATAACAAAACAAGTTAATACAACAATCCAACAAGAAAATAAGAACTGAAATTGCAACTTTTTAATTAAAACAACCAACTAAAACAAGAACGACAACCTCCACTTAGTCATTATTTTGCACAATTATCTTCGATTTAACCAAATACCCAACTAAGTGATTATGCACAAACAAAAAAACTAAACAAGATCTTGAAATGAATAAAATAAGAATAATATTACACATTTAAGTTTTTTTATTAACCAAGTTCAATAAATTTAGTGTGTATTTGAATTACTATTTGTAAATAGAGATTTGTATAAAATTAAGTTTGCATAATTGATTTTGATTAAGAGTAAGTTGGTATTAACGTGATTTATGTTTAGTAATTTTCATTTAAAATAAATTATAAAAAATTAAATATTATTTGGATTACATTATTTAAAATTATTTTTAGATAAAAATTACAAAAATAGACATGAATTTAAATAATTATTTTATGTTATCTTATAATTTTATTTTAGATATTTTAATAAATTTTAATATTTTTTTAGTACTCTGAAAGTACTCTTTATTCTAATAGGATTAATAGAATTATAATACAAAACAAAAAAATATTCCATACAAAAAAATATTAAATATCTAAAATAAAAATTATAAGATATTAAAAAGTACTCAGAGAACATGATCGATATAAGTTTTATTTATCTTATAATATCTTATAATATAATACTGAATACTCTTTATCTATAAAATATTTTAGTATGATGGTCGGAATTGGGAGATGCAGGTATAATTTCAACAAAAACACAAAAATCTGTAATCGTTCAATGATTTCAAAACAGAGAACAAAGAGAAAATTCAAGAATTGACCTTTGAAAAAGGTTACAAGAAAATAGTGGAGAGACCACCGGTAAATGAGTGACGGCGGTGGTGAAAAGAATAGCGGACGGTGGAGGCTTCTTTTTTTAGAGAGGGAAGAGCAATGAGAGTGAAACGGAGGAAGGAGGAAGGGAGTCACGTGCAAAAAAGTCCCGTTTGAAAAATTATTAACTTAATTTTTTTAAATTTACTTAATTAAAATTTTTAATTTTTTTAAATACTTAAATTCATTTAGTCACCCAAAAAAACACTTAAATTCATTTTATTTAAATGTTAATACTTACCCTGTAAACGTTAATTATAATAGCATCGATGTAGTCACAAAAAAAATTAGCATTGGTCTTAATATTACTAATTATACCACATTTAATTTTTCTTTAAATAACCTTATAATAATAATAATAATAATAATAATAATAATAATTAGTCATAGTGTTTGACAAAAAAAATATTATTACTTAAAAAAAAGAATTATTTTAAATAAATAAATATAATATAATATTATTATCGATTTATTTCAATATATTTTATAAGAAGTTTTTAATTAACATTAGCAAAGACGTTATTTTAAACAATTAAATCAAATAATACAGTGAGAGTACGTACTCCTCATCTAACGCCCGACGCTATGCTAGGGTTTTACTGCGCCGCCTCTATGTTTATATTTTTTTTGTCTTTTCTTCGTCAAACTCTTTTTCATCTTCTTCTACTTTCTTTTCATAATTTCTTTTTCACTTGGCTCCCAAATTTTCGTTTTCTCTCCCAATTCATTCCTCTTTTAATTCATTCCGTTTTCTAATTCACTCATTCCATATATCTTATTTCTCTTTGGAATCATTAAATACCAATTCTGACTTTCTCTACACCATGAAATGCTATGACGGTGGAGGGTGCCAGCCTTCAAGTAGTATCCAAAGAAATATGAAACTGCTCTTGTGGAACTGTCGGGGTTTGGGGAGACCCCTGACAATCCACAATCTTAGAGGGATTTGCAAATCCTACTCCCCCGAAGTTGGTTTTATCAGTGAAACAAAAAATCAATCTCGACAAGTTGAAGGAAAACTAAGATCTTGTGGTTTCAAGGAGTGGTTTATTGTGGATCTGGATGGATTATCAGGGGGTTTGGCAATGGCATGGAAGGATGGTTACACTGTTCAGATTTTACAGCATGGTAGATTCTTCATTGCGGCATTAGTTCTGACAGCTGGTTTTAATGATCCCTATAGTGTTCTAGGTGTTTATCTCAATTCAAATGATCAACATAGAATGGCTCAATTTGCTGAATTAACTTCAGTCACCCAACAGTTCGATGGTAAGGTTGTGTTAATGGGGGGTTTTAATGCCATTTTTAATCAATTGGAGAAAGAAGGTGGGGATGCTAAATCTCCTTCTATTGAAACCTTTAACAGTTTTATTGATGATAATTCCCTGATTGATATTGGTATGGTCGGAAGACCATTCACTTGGTTAAATAGACGGAGGGGTGATGAGTTGATACAGGAAAGACTGGACCGATTCCTGGTAGAAGTTGATTGGCAGCAACTCTATCCTAATGCAACGGTTCTTAGACTGTCAGAATCAGGCTCGGATCACGCCCTTCTTCTCTTAGACTCTAATCCGAGAACTGAGCAATCTAAACGCTGATTCAAACTCCAAGAAAGATGGTGTTCCAATGATAAAATAAGGCAGATTGTTAGAGAGGTTTAGCATGAACAGATTGATGGTTTAGCCATGTATATCCTAGCTCAAAAAATAAAGCGTTGTCGGCATAAGATTGTCAGATGGCAGCAAGAACACAGATCTAATTCGAAGGTGGAGATTGATTTACTACAGTCGGAATTAGAGGAACTTCGTTTAGCAGGAATTCATGGAGGCGACATCATTTCAGAAATAGGGGACAAACTTGAAAAAGCATTGCAAAATGAGGAATCTTATTGGAAAGATAAGTATAGAGTCAAATGGCTCAAATCTGGTGATCAGAATACAGCTTTCTTCCATCAGAAATTTAGAAATCAAACCCGAAGGAATAGAATTTGGCAACTAACTGGCAGTGATGGTGAAGTGGCTACTTCAAATGCTGGTATTGCTTCTGTGGCTGAATCTTATTTCAAGGACATCTTTTCCTCCACTTGTCATGAGAACCCTGAACCTCTGTTTACTGATTTTGAACCTAAGGTTACAGCTCACATGAACCGTAGGCTTCAAATACCAGTGACTATAGAGGAAGTGAAACGCGCAATATTTAGCATTCATCCTCAAATTGCTCCAGGAGATGATGGTATGATAGCAAAATATTTTCAAAGATTCTGAAACATACTTAGTGGTGATGTGTTTCGAGCAGTTAAGAGCTTTTTTTCAGGGGGCAGAATCTTGAAGGGTTTTAACCACACTCAGATCTGTCTTATTTCCAAAATTTCTGATGCTAAAGATATGACATAGGTAAGACCAATAAGCCTATCTTCAGTCTTTTACAAGATTATCTCCAAAGTATTTGTACATAGGCTTCAGAGTATGATGAATAGACTAATTAGCCCTACGCAAAGTGCTTTTATTAAAGGCAGATTAATCTCTGATAATATCCTAATTGATCACGAGTGTATGCATTACTTGAAGAACAAAAAAAAGGGACTCGAAAATGAAATGGCGCTAAAATTAGATATGAGTAAGGCATATGATAGGGTGGAATGACACTTTCTTTGGTTTATATTGGAGAAGTTTGGTTTTGACTCCCGGTGGATCATGTGGATTTGAGAATTAGTGACAACTGTTTCTTATTCTGTTATTGTGGAAGGAAAACCTAATGGTTTCTTCAAACCAAATAGAGGTATTCGACAAGGAGATTCTCTATCCCCTATCTTTTTCTTTTCTGTGCAGAAGGTCTCTTATTCTTGCTACACAAGGCAGAACAAAACAGACTAATTCAAGGTCTTCAGATACATAGGCGATGTCCCAAGGTCAACCACCTCCTGTTTGCTGATGATTCCATCTTATTCTGTAAGGCTAATCCTGCATTTATTCAATAAAAGCATGTTCAAATATCCTGCATTTATTGAATTCTTATGAAAACATCAGTGGCCAGAGGGTAAATCTTAATAAATCTGCTGTATTCTTTAGCCACAACACTCCCTCCACTACTCGTACACTACTGGCTAACTCTATGAATATTAATCATATTGGGGCTCAGGATAAATACATTGGTTTGCCTTCTACAGTCTCTAAATCGAAAAAGGCTTCTTTTAGTATGATCAAAGAAAAGGTTCGGAAAAGAATCCAAAGGTCGAAGCGCAATATTCTTTCGTCAGGTGGTAGACATGTATTGCTTAAGGCAGTGGGAGAAGCTATTCCTATTTATACATTGTCTTACTTCAAGTTGCCTGATGGTTTAATTTCGGAAATTCACTCTCTACTTTCTCAGTTCTGGTGGGGACAAAAAGGTTCTAAAAGGCGGATGGCTTGGATTAGCTAGGACACTATGACTCGCCCACGAAAAGAAGGAGGCATTGGATTTAAAGATCTCAGAATCCAAAATCTGGCGCTTTTAGGCAAACAGTTTTGGCGACTTGTAACACAGCCTACTTCCTTATTATCCAAAATCCTAAGAGGTAAATACTTTAGCAATGGTAATACTATAACGGCAGAAATTGGAGTCTTACCTTCTTGGGGATGGAGGAGCATATTAGAAGGCCGAAAGATTGTTGAAAAAGGTCTTAATTGGGCTGTGGATATTGGTGAGAATATCCGAACCTTTGAGGATCCTTTACTGCCTCCTCTGTATCCTTTAATGATTTCTGACATGCCAAATAGACAGGCTATTTCTGAGTTGGTTCCAAGAGTTAAAGATCTAATTACTGAAGATAGGAATTGGAATTAGAATCTCATTCAAGAATTATTTCCCCAAGACGTTGCAAACAGAATTTTGTCAGTTAAAATTCAGCAAAGTAGGGACAAATTGTAATGGAATTTGAACAAATCCAAGCAATATGATACAGCTTCAGGTTACAAAATTGGCTATTTATTTTACCATCCACCTCTGGAACTTTGCCCTAATTATATGCAGCAGAAAAAGGCGTGGATTGATCTCTGGAAGTTGAACTTGCCTCACAAAATTAAGCTATTTATCTGGAAAGCTCTCCATGGCTGACTTTCAGTTCTTGCTCAGATTCATCACCGCATCCCATCTATATCACCAATATGCCCCTGCTGTCATGAAGCAACGAAAACAGTCACTCATTGTTTGATTGATTGCTCTAGAATTAAAGACGTATGGTCTCATAGTTATCTTCGTGATTGTCTTCCCCCTCAGAGTTCTAACGACTTTTGGACATGGTGGACTGCATCAACAGAGATACTTAACGCGTTGAAGAATGCTGACCGTAATCCTCAATTGCTTGCCATCATTTGCTGGAACTGCTGGAAAGCTCGCAACCAGTTGATTTTTGAAGGTTCTACTTTTATGCCGTCTGCCATTCTATCAAGCTCTGTCAAGTTGCTCTGTGAAATCCAAAGAACTCTCAGTTTAGGTCGTCATCTCCATGAGGCAAGCTCTTAGTTGCATTCAATTTGATTTATCATTCTTTCTTCTTTAAGATTTTTCTTCGTTTTTCGACCACGCACCATTGGATGAATACCTTCAGTGTAGTGTTTTTGGAAAATTCCCACCTTTTATTATGTTGTCCTGCTTTTGGACATCTTTGTATTTTATTTTTTAATAATTAATGAAATATAACCTACTATCTTTGGAAAAAAAAGTTATTTTATACAAAATTTGAATTGAGCCTAGAGCGTCAAAGTAAGGTGCAAAACGGCTGTCAAAGAAACAAGTGCATTAAAGTAAGGTGCAAAATGGTTGTTAAAGAAACAAGTGCAAACGGTTATTTAGATTTGAAAACGACAAAGATCATTATAAGAGTAATTGTATAGAGTTTTAGACAAACATTGTAATCAGTTCAGTTTTCCTTCTTCTAAAGAAACACTTGAAAATCCAAAAATACTCTCGACTGAAAATCCAAAAATACTCTCGACCTCCTGACATTACACACTAAAACTAGAAATCTGTGAAGTCTAAACTCAAACATGTACTCTATTTTTTATTTTTACTCAAAGTTCTTTATTTTTATTTGTTCTTCTTCATCTTTTTTTTTTCTTTCTCTTCTCAATTTTTGTATTTTACTTTGCCTTGTATACCTTGTAATTTTTTAATTTTATTTTTGAAACTACAATTAAGACGTTGAGACACTTACAAGAGGAATCATTCCACTCTTTGAATTAAGATGGTAAAACAAAACTAAAAAATTATTAATTTATTTGTTGTTAATAATAGAACAAAAAATCAAGTAAAACAGTTTAAAATTATATTTAGTTATATCTGTAAGTGTCATGTAAAATAATTTATAGACAATTTTATTTATATTTAATTATTTTTATTCTCGTTTTTAAAAATATTATAAATGAACATAAGAAATTCATAATGATCAATAAAAGAAAATATAATTATTTTGTCATGATATATTTGGATCTCAAAAAGAGAAAACCAAATACATAAATTAGTTTTGCAAAACCTCAATCCTATTAAATATTATTTCAACATAATATTATTAAGATTATCAAGATGTAGTATTAAATTCCGCTGCAAGACCTCGTCCAAGCAAAGGCACGAGGAAAGGATTCTATTATGGTAATGGTGGATAAGATGACAAAGTATAGTCTCTTCTTTGTCCTTTATTACATAACATAGAAGATGGTTATTTATGCTAGGTAATTAATGATATTTTTGAATAACATAAACAATAGACTTTAAAATTGGCTTATAAAACACACTACATTCTCAAATTATTGACCTAAATCTTAATATTAGAATAATCATCCGCAGATCTAGTAAATTGAGCATCCGATATATCTATTTTTCACATTATTTAATATTTTCATTGTCAATCTATACTTTTACAATTTAAAAATTGACTTTAATATACTGTCCGTGTATCATTTAAGAATATGTTATAAAATCTTTTTTAGTTTTTAATGTATTTAATGTATTAAAAATGTAAAAAAAACTCTATTTAATAACTTTTAGTAAAACATTTTTTTATAATATTTTTAAAATATGTCCCTAAAATGATGTGAAATAGGTAAGAGTAAAACAGGTGACATGAAAATTAGGTTGTATTGGATGCTTATTTACCGTAATCAAATGCAGCTCCCAGGTTTGCAGTTCTGATGGGCATGCAGAAGAGGAGGCAAAGTTGATCCTTGGAAATTGATGGCACTGCTGAGGAGAACTCAGCTAAGGTATTGAGCTTTCTAAAAAAAATATTAATAAAATAAAGGTAAAACAAAAATGTTATTTTAGTAAAATTCTCAAACCTCCCCATCCATGGAAGGCAAAAAACAATGGACACAAGTTCTGTACAAGAACAAACTGTTACAACAAGGAACAAAAACAAAACATATACATCTTGAGGCAGTGAATTTTCTTCTTGTTGCTTACAAACAAACCAAAAATGTGATTGCAAGCTTTCCTATATGCAGGGAGAAAAAAAAAAATTAGAAGATAAAAATAACTCGTACTATTTGGACTTGTAAACATGGGAAAGCCACGGATGCTTTAGTGCTTGTCTAGCAGTAGGTCTTCTTTTAGGGTTGATGCTAAGCAAGTATCTTACAAAGTCTATAAACATTGTATCAGAAACTTGTAGGTGCTGCTCCAATGATGACTCCTCTGGAATTATGTACTCCAATTGATCAGTCTCCTGTATGAGACATCAAATATTAGTTTAAAAAAAGAAAAAGAACAAAAATAAACTGAAATCAAAATTTAAAACAAGGATTCCATTTGGTTGATGTATTTAAGGTCATTTTCTCCTTTTCCTTCTTTGTTGTTGAATTGCACTGAACTCTGTAAAGTTAGGTGATATTACACACGGCATCAACCTCTCTAAGGTTAAGTTATACGAAATCCAGGAATCATGTGTATAATATTACCTAAACTCTAGGGGAAGCTAGTGTAATTTACTCTAATACACATGCTTATTCTTTTCAGTTGCTGTATATTTCTCTCTCCCAAAATGCTATACCACATTTTCTTTTATTAGTATTGAATTTGCATTCACTGTGAAATATTTTAATTGAATGCAGCCATAGCAGTATTTGAAATTAAGCAAGAAGTGGAATAATAAAATTTGATAAACCCTCATAAGAAAATGCAGAAAAAAGGTACTGCATCACGTCAACAAAATCCTTGCTATGTATCTAATACACTTAGAAACTAGAAAGGAACTTATTTTTGTTTTTTCTGTCAAGTAAAGAAATCAATGTGACATATATTCACCGGCATGAAGAAGAATGAATGAACAAAATTTGTAAACCTACTGACAAAAAAGGGAAAAAAACAATGGGAAACAAACCTCATTTACATAATAAATATCATATTCTTTGGTGAAGTACTTGTGTGTATCTTGCCCTTTAACCAACATCTCTAGATCAATAGGACCAAGCATTCCAATCATACGCGCTAGAATCATCACAACTCCATCGTTTGGAAAGAGCACCTACAGAAGACACAAATAATCAGGATAAATCAATAACAAAGAATTTATCATAATCTGAATATAAATTATCCCTCAATATATTAGCCAACCAAACTGCATAACTTACTGAATTTCTCAAAAAGGATTTAAATTCCTAAGCTTATGTTAAAGTTACGGAAAAATCCATTTCAGAATATATTAATAGGTAAATTAAAACATACTTCACCAGAGCATAGCTCAGCCAAGATGCATCCGAGAGACCATATGTCGATTTTTTCGTCATATTGAAGGCCTAACATAACTTCAGGAGCTCTATAGGATCGGGATTGTACATATAGGCATAGATTGTCGGATTGAAAGCAACTGCTTCCAAGATCAATAACCTTTATCTCACATCTTTTGTAACTTTTTATTAGAACATTTTCTGGCTTCAGGTCACAGTGAATGATTCCCAAGTTATGCAAGTAGTGCAACGCCTCCAAAACCTGATGAGTAATGAGCTGCAAAGAAGGATATGAAATAACTATGATAATTATTCTTTGACCACATCTCTATTTCTTACAAGAAGCCATTTTGTTTAAATTTCTGAATGAACTATGTAGCAACTGATAGGCTATGTTATAATCAAGAAGAGCACAAAAGTTATTAGTCTGATTGAACAAACCTGTAGCCTATTCAATGTAAAATATGCTTCTCCTCCAGATTCTTGGTTGAATTTTTGAAATTCATATAAGTTTGCTCGGAGAAGCTCGGTTACAATGAACAAATGTTCCTGTGAAGTTTCCATTTGAGGTAAGGACTCAACATTAACATTTAAGATCAAACAGGATGTGAAAACCGAAAAGACAGAAAGATATGTTAATCATAAATTTCAATTTGACCATTCTAAATACAGTACGAGAAAGGATAAATAAACTTTCCTTGTTCAGCATATAGGCTTTCTTAAATATTATAATCCTGTACAGTTAACTTAAAGGCATACCTGATGGTAGAAATAATCGTAAAGACGCAATATGTGGCGTTGATCTGCTGGATCATGCTTATTGACAAGTTTCAGAAGCTTGATTTCATCTAAGCTTTGATCAAAGAAGTCTTTGTCATTTTTAATAATCTTCAAGCAAACATCTATTCCCGTATGAAGATCGTGAGCCTGGACAACCCTACTGAAGGCAGCTGAGCCAAGATACTCCGTTATATAGTACCTGCCGGCGATGATTGTATTCAGCACAATTGGGAGCTCCTTATTTTCTTCAAACCCAGTCCTGTAGATTCCATAATATTTAGTCCAAATCTTGGAGATATAAAATAGATATTCCCCAAGAAATAACTACTGGGTTAAAATCAGCAGAGTTAATGCAGACTAAATCAACAAAATCCAACAAAGTGGCATCAACTCCTAGTCTCCTTCACATTCAAAATCAGTTTATTCCACACCATTACCAGGAATATCACGCAGAAATAAAATTTTAGGAAGTAGGACAAAAGATAACCTCCAAAACAAACCTGTTCTTTCTGTGTATAATTCTCAGGTCAAATACTTCATACTCATCCTCTTGAGTGTACTTTAAGAGCTCATCATCAGTAGCAACCTCTCCATCTGCAGCAATGTCTGGATCTTGGCACTCTTCGGCGAAATCTCCATCATCTCGAGCTTCATGGTTGTCAACTCCTTTTGGTAGATCTGTTTCAGCAACTTTGATAGTTATGTCAAAAGGATCCTCATAGCCTTCACTTTTCTCCTTTTTAGTGTAGTAGTTGAAACTTCCATTCTCAGTATGCTCAAGAGCTGAACCAAAAGAGCTAATATCTCCAACAACCTTCAAATGAAAATCATTCAAATGAATCTCCTTCAAACTAGGATAGCTGAAGTTCATAGGATCCCCGTTACAAGGCTCTCCTGAACCATCACAGCCTTTGCAAAATGGAACCTCACAACCATAGGATACGATTTGTTTCTTGGTCATACCTTCCGATTCGGCTTCAAAATCCTTGTTATCATCCACTAGACTATAGCCTTTTGAATAAGTCGCATTTCCATCCCTTCCAGAGGAATGATTATAAAGGCATACCTTGTCCATGTACATATCATTTGATTCATTTCCCTCTAACCCAGATTTTTTGTGGTCGAAAGCAAGACTAAGAGGATTGTCATGTTGGTTTTCCATTTCTGCTGTCATGACAAACTTATCCTCACTTTGGTTCCCAAAGAAATCAGGCCCTTCGAAATTCGGAGTCATGAAATAGTCTTCGTCCTTTTCATTATACCAATATGGTTCATTTTGCATGTCGAAATCATGATAGTCACGCGCTGTGCCGAATTGAGACATTCTATCAGATGAGGATTCAGAATCATTTTGGGTTTGAGACAAGGAACTAATTCCATATGGATTGATGAATTCTGCCAAAAAAAAAAAAAAAAAGAAACACCACTAGGTTTTAGGATGCTCTACTCTCATGTATGGCTGAATGGAAAATTGAAATCAACTAAGCAAAAGGAAGAACAGAATATTCATGAATTGCAGAATTGGTAATACATAAATCTAAATAAATCAGTGATGAACAACGAGAAGTGAGTAATTTAAAATTTTCTTCATAAAACTACAAAATGCAGTGAAGGATATCTAAATTTTACAAAGTTTGACAAAAATAAGGGAATTTCATTTGCATGCACGGCCAATTTAATTAGTTGAAACATATGATAATATTAATAGTAATTAAAAAAAAAAGAAAAAAAATAATTGTGCATATCATCTAAACAATAAAACAAGAACCACGAACACTGAGTACAACAGAAAATTGAATTGTTATAATGATAATACTAACATAAAACTAAACAAATCTAACTGAACAAAACTTCCGTCTTCGTCGGTGGCATCACAAAAAAAAAAGAGAAAACAGAGTAAAGTAACTAACTGTTCAAGATTTTTTCTCATTACTTCGAAAAAAAAAAGGAAAAAGAAAAAAAACAGTGATCATGGATCAGCACAGATAATTAAGCACCATAACAAACCAAAATTGGTTCGAATTATGAACACGTAATGCAAAATCAAAGAAGGAACCTGAAGAAGGAGCACGAGAAGTAGACGAAGCTATAGTAACAAAGTCATCCTCCGAGGAAACAGAGCAGGCTCCGGAAGCTCCGGCGGCGGCACCGGCACGATCCTCCGGCAGGAGAGAAAAGGATCGGAGCTTGAGCGGTGGCGGAGGAGGAACCATTGGAAAGAAGAACTTCTCGTAATCGAAGGATCGAAGAAGGTTTTCATCACTACTAGCTCCGTTCTTGTCGATGATATCTTGTCTGAGTGCGGATTCAGCTTGAGAGAGACCGTTCTTTCTGAGGAAGTGGAGAACGGCTTCTACTTCTATTCCGTTTGAAACCGCCATGGAAAGTGCGAATTGAAGAAGCAAGAAAGGTTCAGAGGAATGTGAAAGTGGAGGCAAAAGAAGAAGAAGAAGAACGGGGTAGGAACACGTGAATTAAGGGTTGAGTGAAGGGTAAGAATGTAATAACACGCATGGTTTGTGATGTGCATGCTCGAAAGTGTTGTAAAAGTAACCTAAGCTAAATGAAGGGTGCTTGTGTCTTACACTCTTACCAGCTTTGAAAACGAGCAGAAACAACGAGAGAGAAAGAAGCTCTTGATTTTTTTTTTAAATTAAATTTTATATTATTTATTTATTTCAGTTGAATTGTTTGCATAGTAATAAGATTACTAGAAATTAAGTTACTAACAACTTTAAGTAATTTAAAGTATATACTGATTATTCTATGTTAATTATTGGTGAGACTAATCTTGTTTTGAATTTATTCTACCAATTTTTTCATCATTTAATACTACTAATGACATATCCTCACACATAAATACTACTATAGTTAAACTCTCTACATTACTATTTGACGATGATATTTCTGCCAATAAGAACCATAATTTTTTTTAGAAACCTTTAAAATAATAATAAAAAGGAAAACACATTTGATGATGATTAATATTGATAATAAAAAAATCATTGAAGAGCTCTTTTTCCCTATTACATTTATAGTATATATAATTTATAGGCAAAATATATAAAGAGTTTGATTGTAATTCAGTTTCTATTTATTGTCATCTAATGAAGTATTTATATTTATACTTATATTTATATTTATAAGAATTTTAATTTAAAGAAGGATTAAATTAAATATTTTTTGCCAATAAATTATAGTTTAAATGGCATAATTTTTTCATATTTGCTTAAGAGGTATAGCCGTATAGGTTGCATTTTGATCAAATCTTTCCATCTTCGATAAAAAAAAAATGAAATATTTTTTAATATAATAATATATAATTAATTATTTATATACTTTTTTACATGAACAACACATCCAAACTAAGTTTAAATATTAAATTATTCTACACTATTATCTGCATGATATATATACGTTGTGTGCAATATTTTTAAAATTAATCTATATAACTATTTATGATAACTCGACACATTTTTATAATTCTGATTAGATAATTTATATATAGCTTCTCTATATTATTAGGATATATACAAAAATAAATAAATAAACACTTATATTGGTTAATGGTCACTATTACATATTAAACTGCATTTGAAAGAAAAAATTGAGATTGAGATATATATAGACATTAAATTAAGTTTATATATTATATTCAATATAAAATATACTAATTGAATTATATCTTAATATTATATTAAATTTAAAATAAATATAAAAATTAAAAAATAAATTTAAAATTTGAAAATTAAATAAATATTTTTTATAAAAAATATTATTAAAATTTTAGTTTTTATTCTTAAAAATTTTAATTTTTTATATTTTATTTATTAAAAATATTAAAAAAACTAAAATTTTATATTTTAATATTAAAATTTTAGTTTTAATTTTTAATCATTAAATATATTATTAAGTCTCAATCCTTTAATTTTAATTTCAAGTGTCTGAGAATAAACGTTATCTTATTATTTGCATGGAATTCGACAAATGGTATTAGGATGTGATGTCCACGTCACATGAAGATTTTTTCTTGCTTTTTTGTTTTAAATTTTTTTTTTCTGCTTTGTTTCTTTATGCCTTTATGGTGGGAAGTCAATATGTGTATCAGACTATCAGTGTATATGGGACCATTCTCACTTGATTTATTTATTTTTTCTTTTTTTCCTTTTAATCTTTTTTTTTTCTTAGCTGTGTTTTTTACTTTAAATTTCCAGAACGTGTTTTTGGGGTTTCTTTTGCACTTTTTCTCTCTTTTCTTGTTGGGGGAGTTCATTCTTTTCATGCCGATATTAAATGACATAACAAATCTTTTTTTAAGGAAAAAAAAAAACTAAATATAAAATAATGTTTAATGATGGTACAAAAACTATATTATTCATGCATAATGTACAGAAATAGTTTTATTGGAGGATGTTTTTATAACTTTAAATCTTTCATCATTGCTGCTTCACTTTTTCGCACGATTCATATTATAATATATATGGCATTATTGACTTGCTATGTTCTTTGAATGAAATGATAATATAGTTATTCATTCATTTATCTTTATATTTATTTAATTTATCATATTGCCCTGATTATTTTCTTTATGCTTCGAATATTCCCCTATAGAATTTTATATATTTATTATTCCCTTGTATTATTGTGTGGTTGAAGAATGAAAGAAGCAAAGAAAGTTGAAAATAAGGGGCAAGTATAAAGAATTATTATATATATAAATGAATAAGTTAGAATTAGTTGCTGATATTGACAAAGTGTGCTTCCTTAAGCAAATTTGGCTTCTAGAGGCTATGTGACATAGAAAATTAATTTATAGAAGTTGGTCAAGGCAATTTTTTTTTCACACATGAATATCTCATGCCAATTCACTAGAATGGGAGTGTACGTGTCCGGTCAAAACAGATTTTTTTTTTTAAATTAGGAGTAAAATTTAAATTTAAAATTTATCGATAAAGATGGATAAATGATGTTATTTGAATTATAATTCGTTGATTCCGACATATATGATTGGACTCAATTAATTTTAATATTTATTAATTAGATTTATTTCAAAAAATTAATTTAATTTTAAATTGGTTCAAAATTTTATTGGTTAAATCAAATCGACCCATCAATATAAATCGATATAAATTTGATGTATGTAATTTTATAAATTTTATATAATAAATTTAAAACCATATATTTAAAAAATTAAATTTAATAAATATTATATACGTTTATACGGATACGAATTATTTTAAAACAAAAATAATAATATATAATATAAAAAATTAATAAAAATATAAAAACATAATATTTAATTACTATTTCATCCTAAAATATATTTTAATTATAAAATTTCTTTTCGGAATGAATATATTCAAACTGAATCTAAAAAATAACACTCAGATCAAAATAACAAACTTGAATCCAATTGGGCCAAATTTTGAACACTCCTATATTAGAAGCATAAATGGATATCTTCTATATTATTTGATTGAAATCATCAAATTAAGGAAAGAAAGAAAAAGAAAAAGAAAAAGAGATAATTATGAGAGAAGCAAGCAAAGATTATTAATTTATTATAATTATAATAAAGTAATATAATAATGAAATTAGTATGTAGGACCACGTGCACATGTTGAATCTTAGGAGTAAATTAAAGGTTTTTGCAGGTATAACCTACTTTTGATTGGAGGGTCAAGAAATCAAATCAGTAACACACACAAGAGAGACCCACCTTTGGTCATAATAATGTTTGTTTCTCTATTAAGTCTATGAAATAGAGTCGCTACCAACTCCTTTAATTTTCTTTTCATTTTTCCCTTTTATTTTCTTCTTTGAATTGTATTATGTGAAAGATATTAACGGATAAGATATTGTGTTAATTCACTATCAAATTCAACTGGGATATAGTAGAGCCATTCAACCAGCTTCAAAGGCCACCTTTGAATCTTTTACAGCGTAATTCTCCTATAATAAGTTATATGTATTAAAAATGGTGTTTCTAATACTAGTGTGTGACTAAATAGAAAGAGATTCATCCTTTCTTATTAATTGAATGTTGGACAAATTTTGTATTGGATATAAAAAGAATTAAAATCATTTTTAACAAAAGTACTTGTTACAAGTCAATGAAAAATTAATCATAATGCTCGACGGTAAATACTTTAATTGTGTTTATAGACTTCCTTTTGTTGATATACAAAATGAAACATAAACATAAAAATACAAATATTAAAAGTATAAGCACATAAAATTTATGTTTATATGTTGTGTTTGATAAAACTAATAATAAGCAAGATACAATTACACACTGCTAAACACTCTCATCATCACTACTGAATTTTTATCTCTTCCAATTTCATTTCAAATCATCATCATTCTCATTTTTTATTAGACAAACAAATTTAATTAAAGCAAAACAACTATCTTTATCAAATATTAATCAAAATTTAAATAAAAAAATTAAATATACAATTTTTTTTTAAATAGAGAACTAAAAGGAGAGAGAAAGAAGAAGATAATGACAAAGAAAAAAGAAAAAGGCAGAGCAAATCGAGAGAAAAAGAGGCAATGGATAATCTAAAACACAAACAAAGGCAGACGTTTTACAAAGTATAAGACACAATAGCGATTCTTTCATAAGTAATAGTGACAGAGAAGATGGGTGAATGAGAGAAAACGTAAATTTTACCCAAGAACAAAAAGTAGATCCAACACTACAAAAAATTATTAAATACTGTTGGATTTATCGTCAAATTTAGTGTCGAAAGCTAGCGTCGGGTTTATCGACAAATTTACCGATAGATTTAGTAATAAATTCGTCAGGCAAAAAAATTACCGTTAGATTCGATTTTTTGACGCTAAATCCGACGGTAATAATTGGAGAGAAAAAAAGAAAAATTGGCGCGATAATTACTGGCGGATTTTATCCACCGGTAAAGCACAGTAGTGTTATGTTTTGGTTAAGCACAATACATTGCCGTTGAATTTATCTGCCGGTAAATTCAATGGCAATTTTTTCCTAAATTAGAATAGCATCCCCTCTCCCTTCATTTTGAAAGACCCACACTCTCTCTCTCTCTCTAAACCTCTTCTTTCTCTCTCTCTCTCTCTCTGCATCTCACTCCTCCAAACCATGCCTCCAGCAGCCCACTCTACCAGCATCGATGCCACCAATAGCCTCCAAAGGATCTCTCCTCAATCTCACTCTTCACAATGCCGAAACATCCCCACTCACACTCTCCCAGCGTCGAATCTCCTTTCACTTTCTTAGCCTTTGACAATGACGAAGTTCCTCCCTCTTCTCCGCTGTCGACGCCGCCCCACAGTACCTTGACTTGCGTCCCGCGGTAGTGTGACCCTTTTCTCTCCCTCCCCCATCCTCAAAGCGCTTCTCTCTCCGTCCTCCTCCATGGCGCCATGCACCAGCAATTGCCGTCGTCATCCACGCACCAACAGCCGTCGTTGTTCTCCACGCACAGTTGCAGCACGCATCAGACGGTATTCGATTCAAGGTTTTTTAATTCGGTTTTGATTTAGGATTTTTTAATTCTGTTTTAATTTAGAATTTTTTTGTGATTTTTTTTTTTTTTGAATTGTTTGATTTAAGGAAAGTTGTTAGATTATGAAGCTTTTACTATTTTAGCTTTTTTTATTCTTCTGTGATAGTTGCACTGATTTCTGAAAAAATGTGATTACAGATACTCAAATAGTGAGTAGTTTTTGAGAATTCTATCTAATTTGTATAAGCAAATATTGTATAAATGATTGAATTGTATGAGGTTCTAGTCAAAATATGTTTTTATGCTAGTTTTTTTTTTTTTTTGTCTCAGTTGCATGTTGTATTGTGGTAGGTTTGACAATTTAATTTTACACAATTTGCTAAATTGGCTTGACAATTGTTTCTACGTACAATGAGATTTCATATTCATGGTATAACTTTATGATGTGTCTTTCGTGGTCGTGTATGAGATCTTAAATAGTCATCTAAATTTAGTTTTAATTTTGGAGCGATTTATTTATTTATTTTTTGCATTACAATCTAATTTGAATGAAAAATAAGCTGATATAGATGCTATGACCTCCTGTTTTACATGTTTTTTAAATTATTTCTAAAGAAAAACAATTGCAAGTGAAATTAGACTTTTATTTTAGAGAAATTATTCTATCTTTTCTATACTTAAAATTTGAGTATAGATTCTATTCACTTACCAAATTATACTCTTATTTGATTATACATGAAACCTTTATGTATAAAATATATGGTATAATTATTTTTATGTAGTCGTTTTTTGTATAGATCCGTTGAGAACAAGAAGCTTGTTGACTCTAGTGTTCACAAAGGTAAAGCACCTAAGGGAGATCGAATTGATTGGATTTTGCATGAATACCAACTTCAAGATAAGAACCTTGCTGATAAGGGTGTTCATTAGGTAACTCTTGATCTCTTATTCATAAAAATTAAGCGTATTTCTAATTTGTTGAGACTAAAGAAATATATGTTGAAATATATGCTGCTAATTATTGTTATTTGTTAGTATTTGTACTTTTTTGCCCATACAGGGATAATTAAGAATCTAGGATTGTTGTTATATATCTTGTTATCGTCTTATGTTTTACTAGAAGATATGCTCTTAGCTTATGAGCATATTTTAATACATGAGGATTAACAAATTTTTAAAAAATTTAAAATTTAAGTTTACTGTCGGATAAATTAGTTGGTAATTGTTAATTAATAATATATTACTGTTGGCTTTATCGAAAAAAAAATTCAACGGTAAAAATTACCAACAGAAATTTTTTTATGGTAATTAGTGGCGGACGAAAAAAATTTGCTAGTAAACAATTACCAACGAGGTTTATACTGTCGGATTTGTTTCGACGTAAATATATTATCGACGAATTTTTTTAATAAATCTGTCGATAAATCCGACGGTACCCAACGAATTTTTTATAGTGCAAACACAACAAGGAAGAAGCGAGAAAAGGGATAAACAAAAGGGTAACGACGACGATAAGTGAAGAACATAGACAAAAGATCAAAGAAACAGAAGAGAGGGAGATCTGCGAAGAGAGAGAAGGAGGAGTGAGGAAGCTAGAGAAAAAGGTAGTGAAAAGAGAAACAGAGGAAAGAGAATGAAAAGCGACGACAAGAGAAATAGGAAAAAGAGGAAGAGAGGTGGTAAATTTGGTAGGAAGGTCAAATTGAAAAGAGTGAGAAAAAAAAGAAGGAAGAGATAACAAGTAGATTAGGATTAAAAATTTGATAAGTAAAAATGGAAATAAAAAAATAATAAGAATGAAAATATAAAAGAAAATTCGTGTTTATGTCTGATATTAGTGCCTTAATTGAAAAAATATCAAATATTTTTATAATTTTTGTATGTTTCTGGATTAACGTTATGTATATTCATAAAAAATTTGTATCTCATCAAATAAACAATAGACAATTAGACATATATCATCACATTTATGTCTATTTAAACGAATAAAGACTACTTTAATAAAGATGTTAAAAATGTATTTTTTTAAAAGATGTTTGTATGTGTCATGTTATTATCGGACATTTTTATTAAACTGGTTAATAATTTATTTTTAAATAAATCAGAATAAAATTGGTTTATCATAGCAACAATAATAAACTCAATTGTCTGCATTATAATTATTAGACCCGGTTTGATCTGATTGAATTACACAATCTAAATCAAATATCTTTAAATTTTTTGATAAAAAGACAAATATATTTCTAGCTTTTTGTTTTGCAAACATTTAAATTTCTAAAAATTTAAAAATATAATTAGATCTCTAAAAAAATTGAATTTATTGTTATTGTTATAAAAAAATCGATTTTATTTTAATTTATTAAAAAATTTAAAAATAACCGATTTATTAATACATCCAATAATAATGTGGCACGTAAACATTTTTACCATGTGATGTTTTATGCGTTTTTATGGAAATCATCCCCTAAACGATATAGTAGTATCACATGATTTGCGGAGCCACATACCGTGGAATGGAAGTTGAAAAATGTTGATTTTTAAAAAGATCAATAATGTAACTGAATTAAAAAAAAAAGACCTTTTTGAGTTTTTTTACCCTAATATGAGTCGAAACAATAGGCGTTCACTTCACTTCACTTTAATTTTGTTTTTTCAATCCCATTCATCACTGACCACAACACAGTACCAGACTCATCACTGGGCTGCTATTGTAGATTTGTGGTAGAATCATTAAGCGTTTTTGTTAAAAGAAAATAAAAAATAAAATAAAAATCCACCCTCAATTTCATCTGTTCACTTTATAATAATGATTGATGTCCTTGCATTCCTTTTTGTTTTCTTTTTTATACCCTTTTTTCTTTCTTTCTTTCTAACTGGCCCCGGATCTCGGACAAACAATAACGTTCGAATTTCAAACAAGTTTGCCCGTTGCTGAGGCCACACGTAACATGCTAAATTTGTTGAATTAATGTCACTTTATGTTTATGATATTATGAAGATTATTATTTATTAGTGACAGGGTGTAAATATAAATGTAACATTGCATGCTTCAACCTCAATGAAGCTCAACCATTGCATTTATGGCATCTTTCACATAAACGCAACAGTGAAAAATGTCAATTACTTAGAAGTAAAACTACGTACCCAAAACAATTATATTGTCCCACAATTAATAAATATTTAGATCTTTCTGTACCAACTTAATTTTCGAAAGTAGTACACTTGTTAAGACTGAGAGTAATTCTAAGGGTTTTAATTTACCAACAAAAGAGTCATATTCGTAAAATTTATGAAGATAAAAATTATTAACGTAATTTTTTAAATACAAATGATAAAAAAATGTATTTATTATTACAAGTAATTAATTATAAGTTCTTAGCCCAAAAAAATGAAGATATCAACTAATTAATATTAGGAAAAGTATGAGGAGCCAATAGAATATTTGTACAATGTGTACAATGGTGGTTTATGGAATATTAGAGATATAATATAATCATTAGTGTTATTTTTTCTATCAGCTGAAGTTTTTGAGATGAGTGGTATCATGACATAGTATTATTAGAGCGCTAGATCTGAAAGGTCAAGAGTTCAATCTTTGGTGAACCCCAAAATCAATTTAAACTTTTGGGAAGATATTTATTATCCCTAGTACTCGAATGGTTATTCTAAATAGTATGGAGGATATTCATTTTATTACTCAATAGTCCATTGTATCCCTAACGGGATCCTTAACATTAATACGTGGTTCTCTTCCTTTAATTGGAAAAGATAACAAAACCTAAACATGCAATAATAGTATGTCATCCATTAATAATGTTCTACTAAAGTTGTTAGGAGCAACTTCACTTGTTGGCTTTATCAATAGTGCTAATGGATAATTTAATCTCCTGGTTTAAGATCCTGATCCTTTACATTTAGATGGATACGATGCATTATTAATACGTACGTAAATTTTACGTACAATCATAATTGCAATGATGTCAAAGGAACTCTATTTCTTATTGTCTCAATCTTAGATAGTTAGATTGCTTCTTTGTATAGATAAAAAATGAAATTCTCAACCTATACGCTCTGGAACATATAATAACACAAATATTTGATAACAAAAAAATTAACTACAAATTATTAAAATTTATTATTTTTAATTTATAATACATTTTACAATAAATAAATATTAATTAAAATAAAGTTGGACCAATTTTTTTGTTTTTCTAATATTACCGAATAAATTAAGAAGATGAGAAATCTATATATTTACATAAATTATAAAACCTAAATTATATTGTCAAATAATAACTTCTTAGTACAATAAATTTCGTCAATCTAACTATTGAATTATTTAATATTTCACTATATAAACAGATTTAATAAATTTTTATAAAATTTGAGATTAATTTTGTATGTCATCATAACATTTTATTTTTAAGTATTATTATTACGATTATAAAAATATAAGTTTTATAAAATTTGATAAGACATCTATAACATAAACAGATTCCCCCTCTCTATATATACATACAGAGAGTTGTGTTGTTTTTGGTCCTAGGATTCAATAATAATCCAAAGGAGCAAACTTTGAAATGAATAGTGGTTTATTTTATAGGGTAAAGAACCATTCAATTCCTTAATGATGATAATATTTACTTTGTGGAAATGATGATTATATTATATTTATTATTATATACCATTAATTAATTTATCTTTTTTCCTAATTGTGTGATGTGTGCAAAGTTTAAGACTTAATCAATATATATATATATATATATATATATATATATATATATATATATATATATATATATATAGATTTATTCCGTTTCCTTGTATGACCATAATTATGATTTGTTCAACATTAGTGTGGTATCTTTGGATCATTGGATGCCACAGATGGTTTGAAGCACCTTCCGGAGAAAGAGGGCAAAGATTATTGTACAAAGAATTGATAGTTTCCTAATATATCCTATTCTAAATGAAAGTGACACCAAAAGATAGTGGAGAACCCCCCAAAAGAAAAAAAGAAAAACCCTACAAAATTTAAGGAATTAATTAATCTTTTTTCAAACTAACATTCAACTAGTGTTGTCCTTTTTTATCTCTATCTTTTCTTTCTCTTTATTGGGTTGTTGACTAAAAAAAAAAGTGTTTGAAATTTTTTCAATAATATTTAAAAGAGAAAAAAATCACTACAAACAATCAAAAAAATATTTTATTCAATATTTATTAATTGTTACTAAAATTAATAAATATTAAATAAAATAAATTTAGACTATTTTAATTGATTTTTTATTGTCTTTTTAGTATTACTGGAATTTTTTATTATGTGATTTTTAAATTAAAAAAAATTCCTTATTTGGATCCAAATTTAATTAGGTGGTGATGATTACTACTTAATTAATGTCTTATCATAGACACTATATATATTGGCATAATTGCTATCATCCAAAGTTTTCCTTCCTAGAGATTGGATCTAACAAACAAGAGATCTGTTGGTACGGCAAAGATTTTTTTCACCATCCTCGTTATTGATTTTTTTTAAATCAAACTTAAAATAAATATAGTGACGGAAGAAAAGAAAAATAAAATTCAACATACTGAAAAAAAAAGATTGAATAGAATGATTATAAATATGAGATGTGTATGTACTGTACCAAAAAAAGAAATATGTTATTTGTACATAAAATAAATAGAGCGTTTATCTAACTCAATATAATCACATTATTAAAGATTTAATTATGTTGTTACTTATTAGTCTCTCTATAGATGTGTCATTATTTGTTCTCTCCTCTAAAGCTATTACTTTATTTTTTGTTCCCTCTTTTTTCATATGATTAAGGTTTTTTTCCCTCTCACCTAAAATTACTGTTAATTGTAATATTATAAGAACTGAAAACATATTTAACCTTATCAAAAAATATTGAGTGTTAGAAATTTAGAATACACTTTTTTTTTTAGTTCAGAAGAATAAACATAATTGTTCTTCTTCTTCTTTTTTTTTTTTTTTCAGTGGACCAGAAAATATTCATTTAGCATTTGTTTTCAATATGTGGGCCTTAGAGAATGAAATCTTTTAAACTCAAGAATGGATACTTTTTCTCAACCATTTTGGACACAAAAAAGGTTTAGTAGAAAATTATAAGGGAGATTGAAATCTCTTTTCTTTTACTTTTCATTTGGGCCTCTGCCTAATTTTTAATTGGAGGCTTGGAGTATTTTTTTTGGTTTCAAACATCACAGGTTATGACCCAAAAAAAAAATCACCTGTTAACTTGTCCCACAACAATCAAATTTGGTTAAGTGGTTAGTTCACTAATTTATTTAAAAAGTGTTGAGAATTTAAATTACGTTTTGTGTATATAGCAATTTATTAGTCAACGATAAACTTTGATCTACGATGTATTAATTTTTGTCCCACAGCAAATAAAAATAAAACATACACATCAAAAGAATAATTTTAATTTTAGTTCGGAGGCAAATATGATTTTATGACGAGGAAAATGTTTATAAAGGCAAATATATAACTTAGTGTGTTTGATAAGAATTTATACGGTTCAAGTAGATAATCATCTGTTGTAAATCATTTGTTAAATTTTCATGCTGTGTAATGTTGTTAATCTCTAAGAATTATTGATAAAACATAAAAGTGGTTGAATGATCATCGGTAAATAGAAGCCAATGAATGCTGCTTAATTATGATAAGTGACCCAAACAAGATATATAATTTAATTTAATTTATGCATATTGTATCATATATTTTAGATTTTATTGTAATACTTCTTTTTTCTTTATGTAACTTCTTACCAAAGAATGATATAAGCTCTTTTGACACATAATAAAAAATTAAAAATAAAAATCACCCACAACAATAAAGTAAGATGGCAACATGCATCTTATCTACGGACATTTAATTTGGTTGGATAAAATTATCAACCTGATTCAATTTGATCGGATAAAATTGTCAACCCAATTTATAATAGTGTAAATAGAGTTCTTGTATAATTAAGTTGGATAGGATGTCAAATACCAATTTACATTCTATATATGTATATATTATATATTTATATAAAAATATATTTTAAATAGATATTGAATAAAAAAATTTTTCACTAAATACAAATGATTTTTAGTTATTAAGAGAAGATCATTAATTGATAATTTAATACGTTTTTTTATATAAAAATTAATTCTATTTTAAATTATCATCAAATTATATAATAATATTATATCTTTTTTATACCTTATATATAAATTCATATACCCACAAATTAAGAACAAGTAAAATTAAAAAATATTTTCAATTTACAAATAAAATAGAATTAAATTTTAACTTACAAATAAAATTAAAATTAAATTTAAATCTTATCCTACTGTACTTATTACTACCTCTGCAACAAAGTGAATAAAACATGCGAATTTCATATCAGGCACGTGGAATTTGACTATTTTATTTTATTTATCTTATCTTTGGTCATATGAGGAAGGTAACCGAGGACCAGACTCCTTCTACTCAGCTCTGTTGAAAATTCCAGATGCACCATATAATAATAAGGCAATAATTAACCGAAAAAAATAATAATAATAAGGCAATAATTAATTAAATATGTTCGGCCTAACTTATTGCTAGTATTAGAAAAGCGTTTCTATATTATATATGGATGACAACGTATATTTTATTTATCTTTTTAATTTGTTTCAATGTTTTTCTTAGTATTTCAATCAATTTTAGTTTTACTGTTGGCATTAATATTTTAGAAATCAATATTTACTCAAACTTGGTTTTATCAATTTTAATTTACCCCTAATTTCCTATCCTAAGACAATGATGATCTTTGTCGGATCAAACTTTTCTAAAATGGAAGATTAAATAAAGTGAGAAATTAATTACTTTTAAATTAAATGAATAGAATTTATATATGATAAAAGTTATAAATTTAATAGTAATTAATCTCTTATTTTATTATTTTATACTAATTTTTAGCATTTAAAAAATCTAAATACATTTTTATCATATCATTATTATATATGATCATTATGGTCACAAATGCTCCTGTTTTTTTTTTATTTCTTGCCCTATTTACGAGTGGCAAACAGACTGAATCTTATTGGTCGATGTGCGTAACTCACTAAACAATACGATCCGTATTGAAAATTTAGAATCGTTATAATTCGCATTGTCTAATCCATAGAGTTTAGTCGATTTTGGTGGAGCAGAACAAACTTTTCCTGTAGATTTATTATTTATTTCTTGTAATTGAAAATGTATATTTATTGAAATAATTGAAAAATTATATATATTATTTAATATTTAAAAAATTATTAATAAAAAATAAAAATTAACTAAAAAAAAGAATTCGTAGATTTATACCACAACGATGCTGTTTATAGATTAAATTATTTCGTGAATTGGATTTGACTTAACTGTCTACAGTTTCATTGCGTGTGTTCGGGATAGAAGTTTTGTATAAATGTATTGCCATGCTATTAAGTATTTTGATTTAAGTTCATTTCTTTCTAAGAGGTGGAATAGAATAACTCGGTTGAAGCGTAATGATACCCATCAACTCGTCATTAGGTATTGTTGTTGTTGCACAAGTTTTTGTCCCTCGCCACTGTCCTGGTTCGTTGCTATTCATGGTTGTAAAGTCTCACATTAGTTAGATAAGAAAACAAAATATGTCTTATAAAAAAGTTGATACTTCCTTTTTATAAATATATTTTGATGGGTAAGTGTGGTTTTTTTTTTTCATTATTTCTACCATCAATAATATGACCTCCATTTTGGATCCATCGAGTAATTAGATTGATTTAATTTGTAATGGAGAGAACACTTTATAGTAATTAAAATAGATACTTCTAGGCCTCGTAAACTAATGAGCCTATTACTTTCGTATCAAAATTATCACTAAAGCTAATTAGGATACGTTTGGATATACTATATATATATATATATATAGATAGATAGATAGATGAGAGACAACAATAGAAAAAATAAAGATAAATAATTTGTTGTACTATTATTCGGTGGAAATTTAAGTGCAGCTGATTTTATATGAAGTTGATTTCTGAGAGCTGTTAGATGATTTAACTGATTTGACTAAATTTTTATCTAACGTCTCTCAGATATCAACTTCACGTAAAATCGACTTCACCTGAATTTTCATCCTATTATTTTATTTTTGCAACCAAACATTTTTTTTTTTATATTTACGTTTCAAATATTATATTCAAACATAGTCTTAGTTTACCCGTTTAATTTAAAAGTTCATACAAGTGGAACAAATTGTAGAGGAAAAAACAAAAATTCATGGATAATGAGGACAAGAGACTTTTTCTGTTTAAAAGAAAATGAGAGAGGTTCTCTGCATCAGTAACTACTTCTTCTACCACCACGGTTTTGTCTCTCTCTGAAATTTATACCCATGATGAGGTTAACAGCACCATAAATATTAGACTCATCATTATCAAACTTCTAATAGAAAGTACATTAAATTTTTTTCTATTTAGTTAATATTAATTAATTTTAGAATTAATGTTTATAATTTGAAATTTAAATTTAATATAAAATAAATAAAATAATTTTAAAAAGATTGACAGATATTAGTTTAAAAAAATGATTATCTAATATTATTCCATAAATAAAAATAAATCATAATAAATAACAAAGAAATCCAAAGCAACTAATTAAACTACCCTATCATGCATACGTCATCCACGATGTTATATGAAAATAAACAATTCTAGATGGGGGTGACTCACAGTCACAGCCACTATGAGACATTGAGACAACACTAGTTGTTTTAGAATAATAGACAAATAGTTTTCTTTAGATAAATAAATACATAAACGCACGTGATTAATTGATTAATAATTTAATAGCAACTTTTTACTATGAAAATTAAAGAGCTACTGCTTAATTTGGTTTTCTGAATTTATACGCATTGCAAGTCTCAATTTAGTTCATGAGATTTTAATTATTTCTATTTAGTCTTTAAAATTTATAAATGTGCCTTATATTAGTCTTTGAGACAATTTTTAGTATAAAAATGTTAATGAATCCGAGCGCTGTTATAGACTATCAGATATCACGTTAAAATTTGTAAAATGATGTATTTTAATTTTGGCATTTAAATAGCTCAAAAATGGTATTATATCACTTTTTTTGTTTGATAAAATTTTAATAAACACTATTTACGATAGTTTTGGGTTATTTGAGTGCCAAAACTAAAACGATATCATTTTACAAGGTTTAGTGTGGCATCCGGCTGTTTCCGTTAATGTTTATACGTTAAAAATTGTTTTAAGAACTAACATGAGTTATGTTCACAAAATTTAAAAACTAAATAAAGACAATTAAAACTTTAGAGACTAAATTATGACTTATATGTAAGTTCAGGAACTAAATTAAATATTATCTAAGTAAATTTTATTTTCCTCTTCTTAAAATAATATATAATTTATTTTTTATGAAGTATTATTTTTTAATTAAATATTATCTTAATAAGATAATTAATTATATTTATAATTTAAGTTATTTTAATTTAATAAGAATTAATATTTTAATTATAATAGAACTATTTTGTAACTAAAATATTATTTAAAATAAATAATTGTATAATATATTATATATTGATTATTTTTGTAATAAACAAACTAACCCTAACTCGAGTTTGATAGAAAAAAAATTGGCCCAAGAAAACTTGGGTGAAAAACTTTATAGTATGCAGTTTTGAGGTATCTAAACAAAAAATTATATGAATTGATCTATTATAAAATTAACTCGTATAAAAATTAGAGGTGCACATAACGTGGTCTGGCCCAAAAATTCGATAATACTTTAAGATTAATTTAATGTGATTTTATTGGATTTAAGATCAAGTAAAAATTTCAAAAATAGATTATTATTATTATTATTTAGGATCGAGTCCGAATCAAAGTAAATTCGGCTTCACTCGATTATGTGCATCTTAAGAAGACTAAAAAATGTATATATATTTTAAATTACTTTTAATATTATGTTATATTAATTATAAGCTTATTATTTTGTTTTCAATTACATTTGTTGAATTAGGAAATAGATCAAAGAAACATAAAATTAGAATTTATGGACAAATTTAAATTCAAGTATGGTTATCAACTTCTCTGTAATAAATATTTTTTTTCTTCTTTATTGCAGTGAAATATTAACCTTTAACATTTCTCTATCTTTAAAAATATTTGAAAATGAGTGCATCATAATTTTTTAATATAAAATTTATCAAGACCCAAATTTTATCCGACCGAGATCTGATTTTAGTGTGGTCTGAAAGAAGTGTGATTTTACTAGGTTTAGAGTCGGATAAGTGTCTCAAAAATAAAACCGATCATTACTATTTAAAATCGAATCTAAATCAAGACGAGCGCACCCTAACAAAAATTTATATTTCATAAAAACAGTTTTTGGCCTTAAATTAAAGAATAGTGCATCTCATTCAAACAGTAGACGAAGATATATTAATTCAATTTATAATAAGAACAAGAATAAAATATATAAATAGTAAAGTGTTAACCCATAAATCGTCATGGCATGATGAGATGCACACCCAATAATAATTGAAGAAAAAGGATAAGAAAGAAAGAAAGAAGAGAAATCGAGAATCTCTTACATCATTAGATGTAAACTTCCAATCGCGACCTTATAGTTTATGAATTACAAGTTATATATATACAAATACAATAATTTAAAATGTAACGTAGTTTTGTCTTGCTTATCAGATTTGATTGGAGGTAAAGAGTGTATGAATTGCATTGTTGTCGTAAAATTACTGACACCATATGTTTAATTTGAGATAATCGTTTAGCTAGATAGGGGTGTGCTACGTGAACATTATGGTGTTTAAATTGATTGATGAGTTTGAATTTAGGGTTTTTCTAAAGTTAAAACTAATCCATAGAGACACATATGTCCAAATAATCGTTATTAAAAATGATAAAAATTCAAACTCATCCAAACTCTACGAACGTGTATGTGCATGCACTTGTCATTGAATTACAATAATTATGATGTCTCACTTTCTTTTCATCACTTTGTGATAAGTCAATATTTTATTTTGAACATTATTACTCTCACTTTTGTGACAAAGGAGAGAAATAAAACTTATTCAATGAAATTTCAAAGAAGTTTTTATCTAAAAACATAGGTTAAAAATATAATTATTTATATAATTTTTTATTAGTTTAAATTTTTAGAAGAAGTGATTTTATAATAATTTAAACTATATATTTATTGAATGAATTAAAATTGTATACACTCACACAATAAAACTAAAAAAAATTAGGTGAAAATGCCCTAAAATCATACTTGATAAAAAAAACAAAGATTTTTAAAGTCTTTAATATATTCAATATATTAGTGTTCAACGGTAAATAATCTAAGTCAAGTGGGGGGTTAATTTTAGAGGGAGACAGATATTTGATAATCTACAAATTAAATTGGATCAAGTCAATCGTTGTCTAAGAAATATAAAGATTATGACAAAATAGTATATACTGCTGAATGTTTTTTCTTTAATTTATAAATTTTACTTGTGTCCTAAAAATATAGGTTAATAAGCATATTATAAAAACTAAATTTTTTTATATTTTTAATGCATTAAATATAATAAAAATATTAAATAAATTTTATTATTATATTCTTAAAATATGTTCTTAGATTACAAATTAGTTAAATCCTTAATTTATTTATTTAGTGACGTTGAGACGTCATTTGAGTCACCAATTTTGACGAATTTAACAATTTCACTATGATAAAAATAGCCAAAAATTCAGTTTAGTTGGCTAAGCTAAAAATACATTTCTACTCTCAAAGAATCTAGAGAAAAATAAGCACAAAACTTATTTAATTTAATATATAACTCAATCAACTCCATTTCGATACATATGCATATTTATACTAGTAGGAGAGGAAGAACCTTTATGATTCGAACAATGTGGAACTAACTTATAACACAATATAATAATATATGCTAAACTAAACTACTTTAATTAACGACACAAACGTAAAGATATATGTTCAGGCATCATTCTCCCTGAGTTGGAAAGAGCTCATGCATTATCCTTCCTGAATTGAAAAAGGCAAAGGCTCAGCTTGTAGTAGCAAAAGATTCTATTGGTGAGTGCATTTGATCTTGAAGGATGTAAAAAGACATATATAGCTCAACTTATTCTTTTGACCATCTACATATCGTAATGGAGTTAATATAATCTTCTTGCCATTTTTGATAAAGGAGTATATATTTTTGAAATAGTCATGAATAGTTCGATGATCATATCGCCAAGGATGTCCTAACAGTAACTGACATGCATCTATCGAGATGACGTCACACCACACTTTATCTTTATATTTACTTCTCATAAAAAATTGGATACAACATCTCTTTGTTACTTTAACTTCATTCTCCTTTTTTAACCAAGACAATTTGTAAGGATGAGAATGTAACTCAGATGGAAGCTTCAGTTTGTCTACCATATATAATTTGAAACAACATTTTTCACAACTTTTATTATATATGATAACCTTGCAAACCTTCTCTTCAACAGTGCATCTCGTGTGAAAGATATTGTGGCGTCGCCAACTCTCATCTTCTGTTACCCTTGCAGTATTCAAGTTTCGACAAACTATTAAAACTTCTCCACAATTGGCTGAAACTTCTTCAATAGCATAGTCAACCTCACCTTCGTCCTCTTGCTCCTTGATTGGTTCTTCGTTAATCTTTTTTTCGACAAGAGTGATAACCCTTCTGTTTGGACAATCAGCAGCAATATGCCCAAAACTTTAACATTTGAAGAATGTTTTACCTGATGATTCACGCTCCTTTATGCTTTTAAAAGATTCTGTCTTCATTTTTTGTTGAACATTAAGGATGACTTTTTTGTCTTTCGGTGACTGAGTGTTATTTCTTTGTGTTATTTGCTTTTCAATCTTTAATGACAACCAAATGACATCATCCAATACCCAATATGATTGCAACGGAACGACATCAGAAATTTCTGTATTCAATCCTTAAAGATAACGAGCAATTGTTTGTTCTTTAGGCTCTTGATGTCACATTTCATTAGCAACTATTCGAAGTCTATTGTATATTCTTTCACAGATAATGACTTTTGTCTCAAATTATAAAATTTGATGAAGGTGTCTTGCCTATAATGTTTATCAGGAAGGAACTTGCACTTGAACTCACGACGCATTTTATCCCATGTTTTGATCTTTCTTCTTCCTTCTCTTTCTCACTAACCCATGAGATTCTTCTACCATACTGACACGTGCTGCTTCAACTTAATTGCTACAAGTTTTACGTATTTGTCGTCCGAAATGTCCTTTAACACGAACACTCTTTTCACCTTGTAAAGTCATTTGATGAAATCATTTAATTTGATTGGAGTCTCCCTTCAAACTCAAGAATATCAATTTTAATTTTTAAGTCTTTTGTTTTCGTGTGTCCTACTTTTCGTGTGGACAAATTTTTAAACGAAGAAAAATAACGAAATAAATTTTAAGATGATGATAATAATAATAATAATAATAATAATAATAATAATAATAATAATAATAATAATAATAATAATTGTTGATATTTTTAACAGACAAGTCCTAATGTACTCTGAAAAAAACAAATAGTACAATGTTATTTGAATTTTAATTTAAAGACTAAATTTTAAATTTTAAATTTTAAATATGATATAAAATATAATAAATACTTAAATAGAGAGTTGATTTTTTTTAGTTGACAATAAATATAACACTTCTTAATTTTTATTTATAAATGAGCGGTTAAGGATAGACATTATTTTTAATGTATTTAATATATTAAAAGTATATTAAAAACATAAACATTTGAATCTTCAATAAGAATAAAATTCCTTTTCTTTGTTTTCTTCATTAAAAGCATATTGAAAACATACAAAATTTGAATCTTCAATTGGGAGTAACGTCGTGGTCCAACCATTTCTATATCTGCATCCGATAATCTCTAACCCGAAACCTCGTTTTGTAGGTCAACAATCTATAAGCATTCTACAATTGAAAATTATTATAGATAGAGGAATGCTGGACGGTAGAATTTGTGATGTTTAATTATTAATTAGTTATTTTTAATATTTTTAATAGTGTGAGATAATATTTAATAATATAAGATTAATTATTTTTTTTTGATGATTAAATGCTTGTCAAATTTTAAGAAAAATATTGATCTCTTATTAGACTTTTTTATAGATATTCTGTTGATATATATATATATATATATATATATATATATATATATATATATATATATATATATTAAAAAAATATTTTATAAATACCATAATAATTAACCATTGATATCATTTATAACATATATATATGACTTATCTTTAAACGCTCACATTTACTAACTAAATAATATTGCATTTTTTATTAACTAAATAAATATTAACTCTTCATCTATTATATTCTATATAACCATAGAAGTTTAAAAATTATAATTTAAAATTTTTTAAATATTTTATTTATTATTTTTTCTTTTTTCTTTTTAATAATAAATTAATTTTCAAAGAGTACTATACTCCTTACTTTTTTGATAGCGTATTAACATTTATCACATCGTGTATGTATTTTTAACAGAATAATCAATAACCAAAATAATCAAAATTTGTATGGACACAAAAATCTCACCATTATATTTTTAAATAATTTTATTCACATTTTTAAATACTTGTATAGTTTAGTTACGTTAGTATATCTGAACTGTTCTAATAATATCTATATATAAAATATCATCACATTATATATATATACACATACACATATGACACAATTCTTTACATATAATATATATTACAACACAATTACCATATATAGAAGCTAAGGGCAGTTAAAATGTGATCATACAATGATTGATTAATAAAGAAATTATTTATGCCTTTAGTTTGTTGATGGTGGTGGAGACTTTAAAGATTCAAGATGAGATTTTCCAGAAGGCCCTTTCAATCTAATGAAGAGCCTGTATTTTTCATAGGTCATGGCCTTGTAGAGTGAAGGTCTTTCTTTGGTCACCAATTCCTTCACTGGTTCAATGGGTATGTCACTTTTAGGGTTGTAGAAGAACGCTAAGGAAACCCTCTCTTCATTTGAATTTACAATTACTCTGTGCTCTACACTCTTGTAAATACCATTGCTTAGAACCTTGTCAAATAAATAAATAAATAAATAAATAAAATTGTGTATGATGAGTTTCATATTGACAAGCTAATAATAATAACCACCAATGATCAATTCACATCTAAACTCAAAATTATATGTCCTAAATCCTAAATATTAATAAATAAATAAATTAGAGTCATTATTTAAGTAAATATATAACAGAAATGATTGAAAATTCTAATTCATCCACTTAATTATTTTTTAATATTTTAAATAATTAAGTAAAAATCTAAATACATTCTTTTTTGAAAACATAAAAAAGTAAAAAAAAATCCAAACAATTAACTTTTGTATTTAAAATTTGGAGGATAATCAAAAAGATAAATTAAGATTTTTTTTAAATTTTTTTAAATATATAATAAGTAGTCTTATAAATCAACGTTGAAAAATAAACTCAGAATTATTGTATACATAATTAAATACATAAATTAGTCTTTTTTTTCATATCGTTTTTGGTTGGGATCTAGCCTTCCCAGTTTAAAACGGTAACCAACAAAATTTATACAAATAAAATATTATTTATACACTAAAATTAGTCACTAAAATTAGCCACTAATATATTTGTGTATAAATACATATATAGTTTAATTTATTTTCAATGTGTATTTATATTTCAATATGTATTTTATACTGATGGCTGATTCTAATAGCTAATTTTAATGCACTCAATATATAAAAATGATCACTCACATCCTATCACATGTGGCCACGTGGGTAGCTAACTTCTTCTTCTTATTATTATTATTATTTGTATTTGCGTACAGAAATAACAACTCATGCATCCATTATTAATTTATTACTAAGCCTTCATTTGCATGTTAGGTTTATTTAGTTTTACACAAATAAAGATAGATTATTCCCATACTCCATATTTAAATTGCACTCTTTTAGTAGAAAATCTAGTTCTCAATTATATAATTGGCTGCAATTAGATATAAGATTACACAATTACTTCACTGTCACTAATAACCTACATAGTAGAAAGGCATGTAAAAGCACAAAAGAGCTTAACTTAAAGTATAAATCTTTTTATATTAGATATTAATTAATCTTTTTATATATATACTTGATGCCTTTAACCTTCTGATGTCAGAGATGCAAACTAAAATAATATAATCTTGAATATCTCACTTCTAGCCGAAAGAAGAAAGAAAAAAAAAGAAGTAAAATTTTAATATGTAGACTTACTTTCTTTTATAAACTATTTTAAAAGAAATATATATTGTATACTGATATTCTTTTTTTTTTCAACAAAAAAAAAAGATGATATTAGATCTAATATATAAGCTTATAATATATTCCATGAAATATCCTTGTAAATATAATATTGGATAGTTTTGTAGAATCACTGAATATATATTATAATCATTAAATATTATATAATTTCATGAGAGAGATCAGATCAGCAGATAATATAATAGTTAAGTTTTTTAATTGCATTACTCATAGAGAATCATGAGAAATCATATGTTAGTAGATGTACACACACATGCTCATAGTCCTATTAACTATTCATAAAATTAAATAATTTAATAGTAAATTATATACACACACAACAGCTACAATAATGTGAAGGCAACAACCACAACAAGATGGAAAAAATGACAAGGAACAAAATAAATAAAATAATCAAAATGCCTCAACTAAGTTCAAGTGCCCCCTCCACGTGACAAATTCATTTATCATGAATATATAAAACAACTTTAATTATAGTAAAAGAATTCTAGTGTTAGTTTTTTAATAAAAGGGTTCTGGTCTTCTGGACGATATAATAAAAACAAAAAAATGATATAACAACAGTAGTCTTTTAAGATTTTACGGTATGATGACATACATATTTTTTATAATTAAAAAATTTGTAATAGTTATTTAGAAAAATAGGCTAATAATAATCAAATTTTAAATCGTTTAGTTAAAAAAAAATTATAGTGGTTATATCATTTTAAAAATGATATTTATCTAAAAAATTTAAAATGTTTAAGTAAGATGTTTGAAATTTATTTTAGTTAAAATTCGTCGCGAATTTAAATTCCATTTAAAGTTAACGTCTATTGCTGTCTCACTGTTTAATTGAATGTTGTATATACAAAGCGGGATTTAAACCTTTGACATTTGCTTAAACGGACGAGTGAACTGACCACTCGACTAACCCAAATTGATTTAACGAAAAGAATATATAATAACTTAGAGAAATAAATTAAAAAGAATAATAACCTGAATTTGGTCTCCAATATTGACAATGAAGGCATGAGGAGAAGGCTTGACAGTGATCCAAGAATGGCCTCTACGAACTTGAAGGCCTGGAATATTATGATCAGGGAGCAAGAGAGTGATGCCACCTGGGTCTGAGTGTGATGAGAGACCCAAAGTCAACTCTGGCCTTGGACACTTTGGGTAGAAATTCACCCTTAAACATGCTCCTATGTCTTCTCCACCAAAACCATTTTGAAGACACTCTTCTTCTAATCCAAGGTTTTTTGATAGCACCTTCATCAACCTCCCACATAGATTCACCAACTCTCTTCCATATTCATCTACCACTTCCCTTTATACATATGATTTTGGATTTATACAAGTGTTATATGAGTATTTATCCAAGAAAAAATTAAATTAATAAGATTATATCTTTAACATGTTTTTTATGCAAAAATCTTTGATAATCATATAAAATTATTTATTTTAAAAATTTACATTAATAAAATATATATAAATAATTATATGTTTAACCATATAATTTACAGCGGATATAAACCATCGTCATCTATAATATATATGAACCAACCACATTAAAAGTAAAAGAATTTAGAGAAAAGTGTAGACACAAAAAGTAGTTGATGATTGGGGGTTTTTGGATTTTATTAACTTCTACGAAACCATTGTCTTTAATTTGTTCCAAAAGACTCCGAGTGGGCTAGCTAGGCATGGGTTTGTACTTTAATTTGTGGGGTCTAAACACCAAAATCTATACTAATAATAGCATCCTAACATGCATAGACAAATTAATTACTACATGTAAAAAAAAATAAAAAGATATATCTTCTGTATTTGTTTTAAGGTGTAAACTCAGGTGCAGTCGACTTCATGTGAAGTTGATAACTGAGAGTCATTAGATGATTTGACTGATTTAACTAAATTTTCATCTAATGGCTCTCAGTTATTAACTTCATATGAGATCGACTGCACCTGAATTTTCACCTTAAAACAAATACAAAGGATATATCTTTTTACCTAATTTTTCATCTTGTTTTAATTTGTTAAGAATGAATGAAAGAGTCTATATATAAAAAAGAGAAGAAAAGAAACCTGCAAGAAGGAGGGTGAGAAGGCCATTTATTAAAGTCCTTCAAGTTGAATGGAAGAAAATGAAGATAATAATAATCACTCCAATCAAGAATTGCACCCTTCTCCACCCCTAATCTGCTTCCATAACCTTCATATGTCTTTGGAGAGTTTGCATATTTCTGCTTCTCCTCCATGGGCATGTGGAAAAACTCCCTCCATGTTTCTCTTGCCATGTCCATCAATTCATGGCTAACACCATGGTTCACCACTTGGAAGAACCCCCACTCTTTACAAGCCTCTGAAATCTTGTTAAGTGTTAAGGCTCTTATTTTTGGGTCCTCACTATACACACCCTTTAGGTCAATGATTGGTATGTTGATGCAATCATCATCACTAATCATATTATTATTGGAATTTGGACGCTCACTTATGGGTTTGATATACCTTTCAGGGATTGAGTTTGAACCTTTGATGCTTTCAGACAAGGACTGAACCCTGATTATAGGTTCTGGCCATTCCTGTGGGCTATCATTCATCATTCTTTATTTCTATGTGTTCTTATTCTTCTTTTGCTACAATAATTTCAGTTACTACTAGGCTTTCTTTATTTCTAAGGTTCTAATTTCATCTCAACCTCGTATATATACAATTCTATACTATGAAACACGGACATTTCGTTGAGTTACGGTGTTCGTGTGTCAGACATATTTTAGATACGATATTCACCACACTTGTTCGATATACGTGTCTGTTGTGTCCAACCGTGTCTTAATAAAAAGCGAAAAATTTGTCTCCGGACATGCTTGTACACACCTAAATATCATCACGTGTCAACATGTCCAATCTTATTTTTAACATATATTGTTGAAATAAAATTAAATATAGTATATATTATTATTTATTAAAATAAAAAATATTTTAAATACTTTATATAATTAAAATAAAATATTAAAAATAATTAAAAAAATTAATTTATATTTTAATATCAATAAAATATCAAAATATTATTACAATTTATCTAAAAAATACTTTATATTTTATATGTATGTGTATTCCCGTATCTTATAAAATTTTAAAATTTATGTGTCGACATAGAATATATCATATCGTATTCCATATTCGTGTTAGTGTCTGTACATCATAGATTCTATCTCATACTAGTATTGAATTTTTATTTCAATACAGATTTTAGGTATGTTTTATTGTAGAAATAGAAAAATATAAAAATTGTCTCTATAACATTCTAAGTGTTATTTTTTAATAGAAATATTTTATTTGTTCTGTATGTTCCTTCTTCAAGTAAATCTCTATCTACCGAAGTTTTAATATATATTTTTATCCTATAAATAATCATAAAATAAAATCTTTGACTGATTACAAAAAGCACTTAATAAAATCTCACCAAAATAATTATTAAGGTTTTGGTTTTTATTTTAAAAATTTTAATTTTTTGTATTTTTATCTTTTAAAAATACTAAAAAAATTAAAATTTTAATTTTAATTTTAATTTTAATTTTTAATCACGAAACATGATACTGAAAGAGAAATTTAAAGAGGAGAGGTCAGAGGTATGGGTGTAGGAAAATATGGACCATGCTATGTGGGGACCGTCATGGACTTGGAATTTGAAACGTGTATTTGATGGGGTTTTAGACGTGCATGTGAAATGAGAATTAAATAATAAATTCCAGAAGAAATATAATAGAAAACTAAAATGTTTTTTTTCTTTTAATTTCCAAGGTAGGGGAAAGCGGGTTAACAAGGGTATTTAATCCTGACATTAACAATTAAAAAATTATGTGAATAAAGTTTAAGTTAATTAATATTAGTAGTCAATTTTAATATTTAATTTTATAATTTAAAATTTAAGATTTAAATTCAAAATTTAAAATAAATAAAATAATTTTAAAATATTAGACTGAAAAAATTAATTACCTAATATTATTTTAATTAGGGGTGTTCATGGTGCAGTTTGAATTAGTTTTGAGCAAAAACTTATTCGATTCGAATATTAATTTTATTTACTGTACGATTTAGATTGGATTTGTGATTTTATAAATTAAAAAAATTAAATACATAAGAAGTTTCAACATCAAATTTTAAATAATCAATAATGAAATAACAAGTTTCAATAATATATATCTTAAAAAACCAACAATAACATAATAAAAATAAAATTATAGATTAATTAATATAAAATAAATATTATTTTGAACATAAAATATTTATTAAATAATAATATATAAATATATAAAAATATATAACAAATTGAAGATATTATAAATAAAGTTGTCAATATAATAATAAAATAATAATATTATAATATATTGTGAGGTTTAGATTGGATTTGATCGATTATGAGAAATAAATCTAAAATTTGATCTGATGTATGCAGTTTATAAAAAATAGAATCTAACCAAATCTAAATTAATTCATTTTAATCAATTTTTAATTTAAATTAAATTTAATAAACAATTTAATTTAGATCAGTTTAAATTTAAACACTCTTAATTTTAATTAGGAAAAGTGTACTATCTGAACTTGCAGCTTGGAGGCAGAGAAGTTTTGGAAAGCTTATTTTGCCACCAGACTAAGTTTGCTTTTAACAATATATATGCTAATTAATACATATTATCTAAAATTTTCAGTTAGATGTTATTTTTCATATTTATTTAATTTTAATTTTATATTTATTTTTAAATTAATTATATTTTTAACTATACATTATTATTAAGACAAATATTAAATTTTATTAAAAAATTATAAATTAAAAATATTTATAATTCATAGCATATTTTTTTTATAAATAAAATATATTTTTTATTCTTAAAATTTGTTAAAAATTTTAAAAATATTTTTAATTTTAATTTATTTTGATTTTATCTTTAATATCTTCTATTCGACTTGCAATAATTTTATTCCTTTCTTCAAATTCTTTTGATTAAAATATAGTCAATAATATTTTTTTTTCAATTTTACCTTTTAAAAAACTATTTATCATCGTCATCATTTTTAAAATATGTTTTTCTCTCTCTTCAAAACATCCCTCCTCAAATTCTCCATGTCCTTCACAGTTGTATGGAGACCCTTGGTCCTTCTTCCACTATATAATTGCAGTCAGAGGACAATAAGTAGCCCTCGAAAAAAATCTTGGCTCCGATGAGCTTTCTGTTATAGAGGGAAGGATCGAAATCCGAAGTGGGCTCACATTGTTTGCGCCACTTTGTGGGAACCAGAGGCATGTTAGAATCGTCGAAGTTCTTTATTTTCGGCCTCACCCTAGTGTCGAGGATCCCGAACCGACAGAACCTGTAAGAACCGATTTAACCGCTTTAATAAAATAATAATTTTAACTGTCCGGAATCGGTTCGAAAAATTAGACATTTTAATTTGAAAATATAAAGGTGAAATTTGAATTCAATGAATTTTTCTGAGTGGGAAAATGTATATTTTACGGAAATTTTTTATAAAAATGCGTACCGGCACTTAAGCCGGAAGTACCAGTTCTAGTCTGACTGGAAGCGCGTATTGAGAAAAATAAGATTTTGAAAATTCAATTTATTATTTTGAAATGACAAAAATAATTTAGAATTAAAAATCGGATACTAATTCTAAAGGTCTGACCCAAAGTTGGGCCAAATGAGCCAAAAACACTAACCGGTTGGATTGGGCCCAAGTTAGACCCAAACCCAACATATATAACCCTCATTAATGAGCATTTCAGCTCATTCTTTGCAGCCAAGAGAGGGAGCACACTGAGAGTAAGAGAGTGAGAGAGGAGAGCAACAAAAAAAACACTATTTACTTCTTCACTCTTTTGCTTGTATCTTGAGTTACGATACTCCGATTGACGAGCCGTTTGCGGCTATGCAAAGTTCTCAATGAGTCCGTCATTTCTAACTAAGGTTTGTAGGTAGGAACTCAAAACTCACACTCCAGTTTTCTGCCCTAACATTTTCGCATTTTTATATTTGGTTTTTGAGTAGATTTTGTAATTTTGTTTGTTTAAAGGTGATCTAGCATTATAATATTATTGGGTTTTGCTCCTAATCTCGTTGGCTAAGGTAAGGTCTCACTAAATCCTTATACTTAGTTATTTTTGTAAAACCTAAGTTTGAGGTTGGTATGTTGTATGATGTTAGATTGAGTTTTAGTGTTGGTCGGAGTTGGTTTGAGGCTTTTGGATCGAGCTTGGTGGCTTCGTTTGGTATTTGGTACATTTTGGGAATCGGTCAAGGTATGTTTTCGGTTTCTTTTATGTAATATGTAATGTTTCTTGATACTTAGGCTAGTGGACCTTAGAATAGGATTGGATTGGTTGTTGAAAATTGTGAATTAATGATGTATGATGATTTTGATGAATGTGATGATTTTGATGATATTATGATGTTATTGTTAATGAGTGATATTGAGGATTGATATTGGTGTTGAATGATATAATTTATGAGGATTGAAGATGTCATAGGATGGATGAGGTTTATGAGTGGTTGGATTATGCAAATTGGTTAATATTAATATTTTGATTTGGAAGTTGTGAATTGTATTGGATTTGTGGTGGGAAGAGTTAGAAGAGAATGAGTGGGATAGGTGTTGAAATTGATGAAAATGATATGAAATGATAAGTTGTTGTGTGTGGTAGTGTTTTATGATGATTGGGTATGTTTTGGTTTGTTTTGGTTAGGAAATTTGGAAAGTAGAGAACTTTGATGTTTTTGTGTAAAATTTTATTTTTAGTGAATTTTGGCAGATCATAACTTAAGCCTCAATTTTTGAAATTGGTTGAAATTGCTTTAAATTAAAGATGATTTAAAGAGCTTTAAATTGATACAAAGTTTGAGAAAAATAGAGTTTTGTAGGGAAAGTTATGAACGTTTAAAGTTTGGGGTCTAAAACTTAAATTTCTGCAACTTAACTTTTCTAGATTCTGATATACATGCGTATGCGGCCCAGGTATGCGTACGCGGACGTACCTGTTTCAACGTATGTGTACGCACAATCGTTGTTTTATTGAAAATGTGTTTTTCTTCACTTTTAAGGATTCTCTAGCTTTCCAAACTTCTTTAACTTCTCCTTAAGACTTGTGGATAATAATTAGGCCCTAAGACTAGTATAGAGGGGTTTATGTTTGAGATTAATAGATTTATATACGGGTTTTAGATGACGGTGACTTAGGCTTGGTATGTCTGTTGGGTGTTTTTGTCATGTTAACTAATGGGGAGCTAGGTTGATGATGAACTTGATATATTGATTAAGGATTATGGTTAATGGAATGAGTATGAACGGAAGTGTGCTATGAGCAGTGGCCTCTGATATGGATTATGTGTTTGTGATATGCATTGTTCTCCATCGTAGGGACTGTGGCAGTCTCCCACCTATGTTCGGATGTGAGGGCTGTGGCAGTCTCCCGCTCACGTGACATGCATTGTTTTAGTAAGTCGCTATGCGCCTCAGGCAAGAGCTGTGGCAGTCTCCTGCTTGTGTGAGGTAGCGGTGCCAACGTATGGGCGGAGGCAGTCTCCCGCCTATGTTGAGATGTGAGGGTTGTGGCAGTCTCCCGCTCACATAACCATTTTGCTGCCAGAGTAAATTCGGGCACTATAACCCGAAAGAGTGTACCGGACACTATAACTCGCGGAGCGCAAGATAAAGTAAGAGTGAGTATGGCATTATATCCTTGGTCGTGGCAGAAAGGCAACATCACCGGGGATGTGTTAGGTTGGAATTTTGAACCGACAAGTGATATCACTAGCCAAATAGGATAGACATTCATCATATGCATCTTTTATATGCTTGCTTGCTTTGATTACTTGAGTTATGCCTATTTGAATAACATGCCTAAATGCTAGTTGAATTACCTATTATATATGTATATTACTTGTGTTTTACTTGCTTGCATTATCTGTGACTGTTTGGTGCTGAGGAGGTCAGTAAACGGCGGTAATGGGATCGCGTGGAAGTTAGGCTGGTTAAGGCTGTGGGATACAGCGGTATGACTGGTTTTAGTTAGAAATCCCCTAAGTTTAGATAATTCTGTTTTGGTTTGTGGTTTAAGTTTTTTTTTGGGTTAAGCTTGAATATCTGTGATGTGAAGTTCTAGGATTGTCTTTGGCATCCTGGAACCTTACATCTTACATATTGGGCATTGTTACTATACTGAGAACATCTGGTTCTCATACCATATGTTGTTGTTATTTTTCAGATGCAGATCGTAACCCACCTCGGTGAGTTACGAGATGGTGACGAAGTGGAGGATCTTATGCACTTTTTTGTATTTTGATTATTTGTTGTAGTATTTTCTTTCACATTTTTATTTTCTTTCACACACACACACATGTATCTTGTTTATTTTAATTATTACCTTATGTTTCCTGGAGCTATCTATAAGGTTTTAAATTTATTATGTCTTGTTCTGTTCGTACCTACGCGTTTAATTATCGTGTGTGAACGCTTCGCGTTTTGTAATTCTACTTTAAGTGACTTTGAGCTTTACTCTTTCATTGGGCTTCTAGTTATATAAATTCTTGGATATACATATATATATATATATATATATATATATATATATATATATATTATAAGCTTGAGAACTGTCGTGACATCTTGTTATCCTTCGCTTTATGGCTAGAGGTAATCGCTTTACTGCTAGAGATAAGGCTTAGGGTAACGGAGTGTTACAGAACCCCCAGCCCCAACCCGACCTAGCAGACACTGCAAGACGAGGCCTCTCCTACCCTTCTACATGGCCATCGTTGCTGTGCTACAAAGAAGATCACTCATCGCGCGCCCTCGCTTCCAGTATCTTCCCTATCGCCTCAGCCGTTGGTCTCCGCCGATGCCAATCGGTGGTGGGACTAGGTTTGTCGACGATGACACGACACCACTGTTGAGATTCTCACTCACATGCTACCTCTAATACATCTGTCGTCCTTTGATCCAAGACTTTGACCGCCATTGATGACTGAAAACTTGGTAACTATCGCTACCATTGCTATGATTTTACCCTTGTGTTGTAGCGTCGTTTTCTTTTTCTGCCTCTTTGCACCTTCTTTTCCAACCCGAATCTAGATTGAAGACTCTCTTCTTCAACATTTAGCAGCGTTCTTCTTCTTCTTCCTCAAAGTTTCACTACGCCGCCGCCTTGCTAGGAGTTTTACGTCACCGTCGATCTCTGCATGTTGCTCTTCCACAGCACTGTTAGTCCCTGCACATAGCTATTGTCTGGCATGCATAGGCGGCTGCTGCTGTGCTAAGAACCATCTGTCCAATTGTCCAATGACTCTGAACATGCCGTCATTCCACCAACAAGGATTTGAATAGTTTGAAGAGGGAGAGAAGAACATATTTTAAAAATGATGATAATGGTGAATAGTTCTTAAAGAATAAAATTGAAAAAAAAATGTTGTTGACTATATTTTAATCAGAAGAATTTGAGGATAAAGATAAAATTAATGCAAATCGAAAACATTGAGGATAAAATTGAAAGAAATTAAAATTTAGGAATATTTTTGAAATTTTTGACAAATTTTAGAGACAAAAAATATACTTTATTTTTTCTATTCATAATTCTACGATATGTATTAATATTATGTTTTAATAAATACTTAAAATATGTAATAGGTGTAAACTAATGAATTATTAAAATATAAAAATAATTAATTTAATACAAAAACAAAATAAAAAATTATTTATTATGATAAGAAAAAAATATAATTTTAATTAATTATTTAATTATGACTGAATCAACTAGTTCAACTAGTCATATATTGAATTGAACCAATAATTCGTTAATTTAATACTCTGACCAAGTTAATTGCAGGTTCAATTCCAATAACTATAATTCATATGATTTTTTAAGTGACAAATTTAAAAATTAATTATTTTTATTAATATAGTAATACACAGTTGATTATCTATATAAAACTCTTTTACATTTACAGTCATAAAAAATAAATTCTATAAATTAGTTATAAAATTTGTTATGCATTAATAAAAGGTTAAACTTTTTATCTTTATCTTTTTAACCAATTCCCTTAAGACACTTTGATCAAAAAAATTTTAATCAGTTGTGCCGTCAAATTTGAATAATAAGTATATTAAAATCAGTATTTTAAAAAACTCATAACTTATATATCTAACAATGCTCCGACAAGATTATCTTCAATGAGAAAACACCTATGATAATTTCAACCAAATTAAAATGGCCCCACACATGCATATGAATGGCCACACGGCCACACCGGTGGATATGAGAACTCAAGCACATTTAATTTCAGTGACGTGCAACAACTTGAAATTTCTTCATTTTGGAGGCTCTTCTGTCTAATTCTCTACCAGAAGAATTTGATAAATGCAATATATATAATCATAGAAAGCCACTAAGCCTTGTGGGCTTGCCTTTTAATTTGTTTGTATGAAAAAGGTTAAGAGGATTTAGATTTGATTTGAGTTGTCCCTAAGTATTTGGTATGGGAAGTAGGGATTAGTGCTTAATCTCTTATATATGGACCCTTTTATATATTTGGCTTCAACAATTGGAAGGTGTTTCATATTTTGTTTCTAAGATCATATGTCTTAAAAGATTAGTTCAATTTCAAATGTTGTCATGTGGATATTATATTAACCACAAGGTGCTTGAGTCGTCCCTAACCTATAATATTTTCTGTAGTACAACTATTTATAATTCAATTAAAATGTTTATTGTGTTGGAATCACTAAATCATTCACTTTTTTAAAAAAATATATAAAGCATTATTTTAGATTCTAATATTAAAAAAAATAATTTCATTCATATAATATTTTATATGTTTTATTTTTATCCAAATGTCTTATTTTATTGAGTAAGAAAGTGAATTTGTATGTAAGTTGACAAGAGAAAAATTATATCGTGCATTGGGATAAAAAAAGAAGACTCATCAAAGGTTCTTGAAAAGATTGGAGTGACATAAAATAGAAGCAAACGTGAGGTATTCCTATTATGTACATATTTCTTGTAATGGGATCTATCACGAACTCTTTGGCTTCGGGCAACTCAATAAACAATATTAGAGTCACCATCTGTATAATCTCAGAATAGAAAACATACAATAGAAAAAAAAAAATCAGTAGAGATTAGTGAAATACATTGTATATCATTTATTCAAGAATCAATATCTAGGTTATCAGTCCTCATCCGTACCATATAATTATACAATGCACACATCAAATGCCTACCTATATGCTTGGCCATGAGCTTATAAGTCAATTTTCAGCCACTTAACCGACATTACTGATAGCCAATTCCAATCTTAGCCTGTCCATGAGAATGAGTATGAATGCTGGCAACCAATCCCAGCCCTAGCTTTATATAACATTAGCACAAATCCATTTCATTTGCATGAGTGCAATGATGTAATACCTTGAAAATTATAGCCTAAATCAAATACATTTAATTTCATGATTATGAGGTTATTAGTAGGTATTTGGAGTGGCAAAATATCATTTTAGGTTAAAACAAGAAAACACATTTGAAAAATACAGAAAAATTTTGGTACATAAAAAATATGATTTTGGGTGATTTTTTCAGCTCCCCAAAATTCAGTACGTAAGGATCGATCCCTGGGTTAAAACAGGATCAATCCTTTACATGAAAAATGCATGAAAGTACCATTTTACCACTTTTAACTTACAAGAAACCTTCGCATATATATTTTAATGAAATAATATCATTCATGTAATATTAAACATTCATTTAAACAACTCTAAAGATCAAAATTAGAAGAAATGAATATACACCGTTGTTTTTATGTGGATGAACTTTTGAAATATAATTCGTCTATTGCGCTGTTGTAATACGTTTTTTTTTTAATGGAGTGAGAATAAGCGCGGTTGTAATACGCTTTTTCTTAAAGGAGTGAGAATAATTTGTACATCAAAGAACAAAGTGGGTGGATCCCCGCAAAAAACATTCCTACGTTCAAGTCAGTATATAAGTATTTAAAAGGTATAAAAATTTTATAATTATAGAATGTTAAACATAAAATAAAACTTATCATGTCGTCTCCTTTGAGATATAGAAATAGGTGTCTTTATAGGCATAGAGTTGATGAATAGAGTTGAAGTTATGACTGTTGGTCAATATGTCAGAATAATAGTTATTAAGATCGTCCGTTACAAATTTAGAATGAAGGCAAATAAAGTTGAATTATGACTCAAAATGCACAATAAAAACTGAGCTATAAGGTAATAGATTATAACCAAGTTTTGTCTGCCGATCATACGATCTAGACTAAGTTTAGAAAATAAAATAACTTATAACAGTTAAAAGATAAGTGAATAATGATATAGTGAGCCCCAAGCTTAGTCAGGTTATTATATCGGCACTTATTTAAAAAAAATTGAGTGGTAAGAATTATTCAATTAAAATAGTTGTGTGGGAAATATTTTTTCGCTTGAGAACAATTTTCATGATATGCATATAGCATTTGATTTTATGTGAACTCAAAAGTTCAGAAATATATATCTATTAATGAAATCGATTGTATGATCCAAAAATATAATGATTAATTATTTTAAAAATTTTTCCGACTTACGATAATTCATTGATGAATTTTTTACTTAAAATAATTAATTATTGAATATTTGCTTTATAATAAGATTTGTTTGATATGAATAATATAAATTGAGACATTGAATATATATAAAGTTGTAGCATATATTAAATAATATATTATGTGAAACTAAAAGAGTTTAAAATAAAAAATATACCTTAAAATTGATAATCGTAGAAAAAAAATAATATGAATATCATATAAAATGCCAATTCAATCACGTTTAATGTGAGTTATTTTTTTTAACATTTAAACTTTGTCTTGTAACATCTACATTAACTTGATAATAAAATAATAAAATAATTAGTCACTAAATGACATAATAAGTGTTATTTAGTCATTACAATACAACGAGACATATTTTTCGTACAACAATAATAAATATAATAGTTATATAAAATTAATATACAATTGATTTTTTATGAAATTTAATTTTAAAATTTAAATTTATCATTATTTTTATTTAATTGTATAAATAAAATCATTAAAAAACATTAGGGGTAGCAAAACGGACTGAATCTGTTGAGTCGATCCGCTAAATTCGCTAAAAAAAACAGGTTGGATTAGAATTTGGAGCCTACAAAAAATAAAAAAATCCATCAAACCTGCCACCTGCACGGTCAAATTGATGGGTTTTGGTGGCGCAGGGAGGACCAATCTACCGGCAAAAGATTTTTATTTTTCTTTTTTTTATTAAATAAAAAAGTGATTACTATTATAAAATTAATAATTATAGAATTTTCAAATATTTTTTGTTTTTATTGCTTTTTTTCTTCTTTTAGTTATTAACTTTATTTATTTTATTTTACAATTTCGTATACTTGTTCAAATTATGTGACTTATTTTTTAAAATAAAGATGGTTCTATTGACAAATATTATTTTGAACAATTGTATTGAAGTTAAAAATTAAAAAAAGATAGTAAAAAAATATATTATAATTTGACTATTTTTATTTGTATTTAATTTTTTTAATTATTATTTTTTAATTAATTTTAATAAATTTTATTTTTCAAAAAATAAAAGTCAAGTGAGCTAGCCCGCCGATCTGCCAATCTGCCATAAAATGAGGCAGGCTGGCATTTTGAACCCATCTTAGTTGGCGGGGCGGACCGACTTATCCCATTTATGGGGCAGGCTATGGCATGGTGGGGCGAGTCGGCCCGCTTTGCCACCCCTAAGCAACATGATGAAATAAAAATTCAATTGACATATATGATTGTTATATGTCATTATTATAAAGAAATAACTTTGTATTCTAATATAGGATATCTCTTTTCCATTATTTTTTTTTCAAAATAAAAACACAAGAATTAGAACTTGTTTAAAATGCTAGAAATTAGAATTCATTCAAGAGTTGAATTCTTTTTCTTATTTTGAAACAACTAAAAATGAATGATTTGAATTTCTTTAAAAATTCTAATTCTCATTTTTTTTATTTGTAAATCAGATCAAAAGAGGTATGATTTTCAAATAAACTCTCGCACTCTTCAAATTTGAATTCTATTCTATTAATATATTATATTAATTTTAAATAATGGAATTGAGTTTCAAATAGAAATGAATTCTTTTTTTAAAAGAAATAGAATTCTTTTCTTATATTAAATGATTTCTAAACAAGTTCTTAATGATCTTTAATAATAAAAATAGAAAACAATGAGTATTGTCTTGTAAAAATATAAAGAAAATAGAGAAAAAAATACTATTTATAAAAATTATTCAAATTATTGAATATATATTGAAGTTTAAATATTACTAATAAATTAGTAAATATTAGTTACACAAAATATAAATACAAAAATATGTGTGAATAAAATATATAATTTTACTTGTATAAATAGAGAACTTTAAAAAAATTAACAAAATTGAATATTATATATATATTTTTTTCTAATGTGAATACTTTTAGCTGAGATTAAAATTGCTATATATGTTATATAACTTTATGAAAACCGATCATAATTGAAAGTTGTCTAGCATTAAAGTATGCAAATTGCAAAAATATCGTAGAGAATACTTACAAAATTGTAAAAAAGTATTAAATAAAATTTTAAATAAAATTATTAAATTTGGTTCAAAAATTTGAATATAAATCAAATTTTATGAATTTGAGGGGAGTAGAAATTATTTTACTCGTCCTCACCGATGGCGCCAATTATTCTTGTATGGATGAACTTTTGAGATATAACTTGTAAGTCCCAAAATTTTTGAAAATTTTTTATTATAAACTAATTAAATTTAATTATTTATTTATGACTTTAATTTCAAAAATTTTTTTATTAAAAATAATTAAAGTAAGTTTTGATTAATTGAGTTTGAAATAAATTAAGATTCTTATTTAATTTTATAATTATTGAAGTGTTTTCTATATTTAAATTATAAAGTTTAGTAATTGTAGAATAATAAGAATTTTATATGATTTAGTTTAAATAATAGAGATTTCGAAATTTAATACTTTTAATTTTTACAGACAAAGAAAATTAATTATATTATCTCTAATCCTTTAATTAGAGTATTTCATTGAAATTGATTTGTAAATTTATAATTAAATAATATTTTTTTAAAGATAATATTATTGAATCAAAATTGGTTTTCAATTACTCTATTACCTCTAATTTTAGTAAAATGACTAAACTGTCCTTAACCCTAATTCTGTTATACTCACCGCCTCCCTTTCCTCTTTGCGCAGCCTCCAACCCTCCTTTCCTCAAACTTTCTTCATTCCAACCTTTCACACACAAAACAAACACATTCACATACATGGAAAGAGGGATCCGCAGGAAGAGAGGAAGAGATCTACAATCGAGAAAGGGAGGAGAGGAGAGCGACACAACTACTGCGAGCTGGTCGCCGCCGAGCCCATCACCTGTGCTATTCATCTTCATCGCCGCCAGCTGAAGAGAGATGCAATGGAGAGAGAGAGAGGGGGTCTGCGGAGGGTGGTCGCCGTCGTGGAGTCCGCGCCAGTGCCGTTGCAAAGGAACGTCCCTGCCGTCGCGGAGGAACGTCCCTGCCATTGCGAACTATCGCCATCGCCGACCAGAATCCATCGTCCTCGCCGGGAAGCACGTCGCCGCTCTGCTGTTTGTCCAGCCTGAGCCGTCGCCGTCGTTATCGTCCCCGCCGTGAAGCCCGTCGTCGATGCTGCAACTGTCAGTGCCGTCGTCGTCGCCAAAGGGAGCCAGCATCGCCGTCGTCCATGGGTGAAGCAGAGGAGAGAGATCCACGAGGAAGGCAGGATCGCAACCCGTCCAGCCACCACGCACAGTTGCCGCTCGTGTCGCCGGCGCCATCCTCGTCAAATCCGCCACCTTCGAAGCTTCTGGCCACGACTTCTGGCCGCGCCTCTGCCGCCGTAGAACACTGCTGCCGAAATTTTATAAAATTGAAAGTTTGGTTTAAAGTAATTATTTAAAAAGATTTAGTTTTTAAACGTTATATGTTTTAAGATTGATTTATTTAGAAAAGAAAGAATTATTTTTTGGATTGGGATTGTTGATGAACGGAATGGAAAGAAGAATGATGAGGATTGACTTTAAAATATGATTTTTGATTTGGAAATGAGATATGGATTGACGAATGATGATGATATTGAGAATGGCTTAGATATTGATGAATGATGAGTGAATTATTCAGATGGCTTATGAATTTGAATTATCTGAGACACGAGTTTCCTTGGGTAGACGCAATGGCTTGCCACCACTTGTTCCAGGTTGAAACTTGATACTCTATTGACCCTACGACGTAAGGGTGACCGGACACTAATAAATTTCCGGGAATGGTACCCCCATTGAGCGATTTGATATATATATATATATATATATATATATATATATATATATATATATATATATATATATATATATATATATATATATATATATATATATATATATATATATATATGAGAAAAAGCTATGCATAGACTCATAGGGATGCGTGTCGGGGGATAGTCTAAGGTTTTCGGACTTGTCGAGTTGGCTGGATAACCGACATATGAGCTCATTAGCCATAGGGCATGCATGCATCATATGCATTTGTATGCTTTGCTTGGGTTTGAATTCTGTTTTGGTTTGCCTAATTGTTAAACTGTTATTAACTGCTACCTGAACTATTTACTGTAGCTGCTACCTAAACTTGTGTTTTCCTTGTCTGTTTTGTCTGTGTTTGTCTTGATGTGCTACATTTGAGAATGGACTTTGGTGCTGAATTAATGATTGTGTTGATTGATTGCGTGGTTGGTTTCTGATTAAGATTTTCTTATAAGAAAAGAAAGGCTTTGTATTTCTAAAGGTTAAACATCGTTTCTTTGAAAATGTTTTGAACGATTAGCTATTGATTTTTAAAAGATTCATAAGGCAATGATAATCACTGAGCTTGAAAATAATTTTCTTATTAAATATCTTCTTATGACAATTCTGAAACTCCGTGGTGAGACCGTGTGGTTGGGTTCTCACCCCCCTACAGCTTTACCTTTTCAGAAATCAGAGGAAGGAGCATCATGGAGAGTTATACCGCGTATTGGTTTATATGATGTTGGGTTAATTAGATAATTTTTCTTCCCTTATCTTTCTTATTACAATTTTGTAAAAGGGATAGGAGTTGTATGTTTTATATGTATATTATGTTATAAGCTATTATGTAAGAAGTCTTGTATATAAACCTATGCCTATTTGTTTTTTTTATATATATAAAGTATTTGCTTCCGGTTTTCAATGAAGTCAGCGATATGATGTCGAGTCAAAGGCTTATATTTTAATATTAAGTATATGAAGTTAGTCGTAATACTTCTTACTATCAGAGTAGCACAGCCGGAAGCGCAACATTCTGATAATGAAGGTGTTACATAACTTATCTCTTACACTGTTGTAATACATATTTTTTTAATGGAGTGAGAATAACTCGGACGTTAAAGAACACGGTGAATAGATACCTACAAAAAATACTACAATACTCAAATTGGTAAGTATTTAAGAGATATAAAAATCCTATAATTATAAAATGCTAACCATAAAATAAAACTTATCATATGATTTTTTTAAGATATAGAAATAGTTAGTTACAAAACTAAATCACCCTTCTTATAAAAACTATTTGAAAATCTCCTAACTTGACTTCTTTCTTAGCTTCTTAAGAGTAAATTTGGATTACTCAACTTTTAGTATTACTTAATATGAGTTGAGAAACTAACTAACTTAAGATTCAAGGGATAAGAAGATGGAAGAAAGTGAGGGTGATGGCAGTTAGGTCAGTTGAAGTGCGTCTCAAAATCAACGATGGAGGTGTGACGTGTAAATGTTTGGTCGTGGGTGATGAAGAAAATTGCTATATGACCGTATGGGTAACTAAAGTGAGTGTAATTTTGATCGATTAAAAAAAGTTTAATTATTCCGTTGATCTTTATAATTTTGTAAAATTTTTAATTAAGTATTTATATTTTTTAATTAAATTTTTGTACTAATTTTTTTAATTAGATTTTTTGTAGTAATTAATTTAATTGTATAAAAACTTAACTAAAAAGAAAATTGATGCAAGAATTCAAATAAAAAAAATATAGAGACTCAACTGAAAAAAATTTAGTATAAAAATCCAATTAAATTTTTTTTTATGAAATTATAGGAATTAAGAGAATAATTAAACCTTTAAAAAATAGTACCATTATTAGTTTTACTACTGTAATTTAAATTGCCTGATAATGCTACTATTAGGGAAATCGCCAACACCAGACATCATCACCACCGCCATTAATAGTAACACTTTATAAGTGAGTGTGATTTTGAATTTTTTATTAATCTATTTTTTTCTTTTTTTTTTTTTTGAAATATGATTAGTCTATTTCTTTTGTTCAAAGTATAGTTGCCACTTGCGATAATGTATCTAACAAATGTTGGAAAATAAAATGGATAAATTACCTCACCATACAATACATAGTAAGAAAATGATGATATCGTTTTTCCACATCCTAATCCTTTTCTATTTCCTATACATTTCCATCAAAATCATTAATCAATTATCACTATAATAAAATAATAATAAGTTTATCAGCTTCGTCACCTAATTACCACATAAAAGCTATCCTAGTTCCTATCTTTACAATCTTCTATAGTATATTATATATTATAATTACTTTTCCATCAACAAAATCGCGATGCAAAAACGTTTTTCATTTTTTTTTTCAAAAATCATTCTCTCTAGTTTGGGCCGTGAAGCAAGTAGAATGCTAAAGCCCATAACTATCCTATGGTTATGACCATTTTTTGTCATTTTTTATGACAGTTAAAATTATGCAAGAAATATAACGATCAACCAAGCCCAAACCCAGATGCTATTTGGACAAAACTATGCTTTTGGTGTAATGCAATTTTTTTAATAGTGTGGACAAGATGAACAAAAAACGAAAAAAGAATAATTCTGCAAAAAAAAGCCTCTCTTTTCAAACGGCAATGACACAATACTGTTTATTACTCCACACACAAGACACAATCCCATTTTTTGAACACAAAAAACTCCCATAACATTCCAAATGCATATCATTTGTCCCATACCTCTAATATTCATATAGTCATGTTGGATAGAATTTTTTTTAATTTAATTTAAAGTTTAATCCATCATTAAAGAGAGTAGGTGTAATGAACTACAAAACTTTTGAAAAAAAAAAAAAAACCATCCATCATTATACAACCTAGCTATTATATTGAGAGGATCTACGGATTTAATTTATAAGACTCTTTTCGTAGATATTAATTCTCAAATATAAAAATCTATTTCAAAAATTGACCCCGCAAAATCTGTAGCAGCAAGATCGAGTTTGGCATGTATAGGAGGTGTTTTACACACTATGAAGCAAAAGAAAGAATCGCAATGTAGGAACCTATGATGGTTTTCTTTGAATTTTGATGGAGTCATTGTGAGCTATTCAAGTCATGTTGCTTTCTCATTGTTTTGCATATGCTCTAATATCTTAAACTAGCTTTCTCACCTCTATAATATTGTACTTTAATTATACTTTATCTATATTTTTTTTTTTTAAACAAAGTCAGTCAGTTAAAGTAAAATCCTTTTTTTTTTCTCCATTGGAAATCAGTTAAGAGAATTCTAAGGTATCTAGTTGGTTCAATTGAGTGAGGGTTATTATTCTATTTGAAAGAATATAATTAGGATCAATTAACATTATTTAGCATATCTGAATATTTATTATAGGATATTACGTCTTTATTATTTCGATTCTCTTAACACCTATAAATATCTTTCTATATTGTATCATTCTAGACAACTTGAATACACTCAATAATATACCATCATTTCTCCAATTTAGTCTCTTGTTTCTAACACCATTTATTCATTAATTTTCAAATTTTTGCCTTCACCAATGCAAATTAAGCATTAGAGATTGATGAAGATCAATCTCAGGTTATTATGTCTTTTTAGGAAGTAATTTAGTTGCATAATCAAGTAGAAAATAACATGCTGTGAGCAAGTCCAGTGCAAAATCTAAGATTAGAAACCTGATAGCAGATGATACTAACCTTATTTGACTGTAGAATCTTCTATTTGAACTAGGACTCAAGCATTCAAGTACTCCAACTATATATTGTGATAATACAAGTGCTTGTGCAGATTTTAGCAAATCCAATTTTAATAGTTGAACAAAGCATTTTGAACTTGATATTCATTTTGTCACTTAGTGATTTAGAATAACCTCCACATATCTATATTCCATGCATGGACCACCAAACTTTTATCTCTAGCAGAGTTTGATAAATTTAAGAACAAGCTCAAAGTCACATAAAAAATGTCATTGAGCTTGAAAGGTGATGATTGAGATAAAGAAGATGAAGATTATGTTGCTATACCACTATCTACTAACAAATAGTTAACTCTTTCTATGTTTAGTAAAGCAGTTAGCTTAGATGATGTTAACTCTCTATATATACCTCCTATCACAATATGAAGATCATGCTTTGTAAAATTAGATTATAATTTCTCATTTTTAATATCATCATCATTTAGATAATTTTTTGAGTTTTTAGTTTCTCTTTACACTTTTTTCTGTTATATATTGTTCTTCTTCAGCTCAACTTCAACTTCTTCATAAGGATATTAATAAACAAAAGTGTTATAATTTGAAGAAAGGATTAAACTTTCATTCAAAAATATAATTATGGATTTTTTTTACATAAATAAATTATAGGATAATTAATTTTATACGATTTTTCTCAATGAAAATCAAATATATAATAGTCTTTCTTTTGTTATTTATATAAATCATCTTAAGATGTTTAATTTTATGTTCGAAAATAAATAATGTTAGAAAGCGATATTTTATGAATTCAATTTTAAAGTAAAAATGCATATCAATCATAAAAGAATATTATATTTTACAGAAAATAAATATATTTTAGTATCCTATCACTGTTTATTCACAAATTTAATATTGTTTATTAACATATAAATTATGATAAGATAATAAACTTTTATAATTATACATAAAATACAATAGCCCAATATAATTTATGCAAAAAAAAATTAGTCAATATTCTCAATATTCTTATTCTCAACAGGCCTAATATAATCGGTGCAAAAACATTCTCGTCATCCTAACAGTTCGAAATTATCTTTACCTTCTAAAATTATATGAAGTGAGATGTAATACCCGATCTAACTGAAATTAATTAAATACTAAGTTAAATAGGAGCGATTATGGTTGGAAGATTTGGCAATTGGAATTTGATGATTTAAATATGATATTTGGATTCAGTGAATTTTTCCGAGTCGAAAAACATAGTTTTCTGTGTAAAAGCGTGCAATGGAATTTTGACCGGAAGTACCGGTTGAGATCTGTCTGGTACTGCAGCTGAGAAAATTGATTATGAGTAAATAAGATTAAGAAATGAGAAATTATAATTAAGGGAGGTAGAAATATTTGAAGTGCGATTTAGAGCGCTAATCTTAAAGGTTTTGGTCCAAATTTGGGCCAACGGACAAAAATAAGTGAACTGGGCCTAAGTGGGCCCAAGACCCAACATATATAAATATTATTTATAAGCATTTCAGCTCATTTTGCCCTAAAGAAGGGGTGTTGGACGCTGAATTGAGAAGAGAGAAGAGAAGAGAAAAAACATAACTCTCTTTGATCTTCAAACCACCATAACTTGAGTTACGGAGTTCCGATTGACGAGTCGTTTGCGGCCACGCGTTGCTCTTCTCATCCTCTACAATTTTATCTAAGTTTTGTGGTGAGTATTCCATTCATCTCTGCCCAATTTTCGAAATTCCCCACTGTTACACGTTTTTGGGTAGTTAGTGTTGAAATCTTGTGATTTTGGGTGTTTAGGGATACTCCAACATCGATTCCAAGTGGGTTCCATCCCTACTTCATATGGGATAAGGTAAGAAGTGCTCAAACCCTTGTGATTTGTCATTTTTATGAGCCCTAGGTTGATATATGTATGTGATATTGGTTATGTTAGTGTATTTGATGATCTTGGTGCACAATTGGGAGATTGGTGTTGCTTGAGGAGCTTTGGTGAGGGTTGGGGCTAAGGTTGGTGGAGACTTCTAAAGAAGAGGCTCAATTGATTTGGCTACAAGAGGTACGGTTTAAGTTTCATTTAAGTACCCTGTGGTGTGATGAGAATTCCTAGGCTAGATGCCCCTAGAATTAAGTTTGGATTGTGTAAATGGTTGGTGCTAATATGCATAGTTGGTATGTAATGTGAATTAATGATTGGGTTGAGAATTGTGTGGCCTTGTATGCTTGGTGTATTGAAAATTTGATGTATTGGGTAATGAGTATTAATTTGTGGTTTATGCATTTAAATTGTGAAATTGGGCCAGAGGCCGTAAATTTTGGGCAGAAGGCCGGAAAGAGGTAAGGAAGGTAAGTTGATGTGTGCATTGTATGATGACACAAGTGATTGGATGAATTTCAGATAATGAATATATGAATGATTGGGTTGGTTATTGAATAATGAGGTTTGAGGAGTTGAAGTGTGGAAATTGGTAATTTCGGGTGAAATTGTATAGATGAGGTATGTTTGATTTTGGTTGAGGTATGTTATGTGGTCATATATGTGATCATAATTATTGATACCTTGATGGTATGATGATGCATGAGAGATATGTATGTTGTGATATATGCTTGAGGAATGATTAAGGTTGATTTGTGGGTGAAACCACGTGATAGTGAGTATGACATTGATTATGTATAATGATGGTTGATTGAAAATAGTATTGTTGGAAATTGGGACGAGGAAGGATGTATGACATGTTGATGTGTTTGTAATTTAGCCATTTGTTTAAAATAGGTAAAAATGATTATATGGCGGTTTTGTGAATCGTGGTAAAGTGTTAATGTATGAGTTGAGGAGGCTTGATGTTGATTTTGGTATATTTTGATGGATTTCAAAAGGGTTGAAACTAGCATGTTTTGGTTAATTTTGAAAAGGGTTGAAAATGACTTGTTTTGAAAAGGGCACCTTGTGGTTTTGTATGAAAACATGGTTTTTGGGCATACTTTGATGGGACATAACTTGGACTCTGGATCCCTGTTTTGTGCCAAACTTGTTTAGAAGTGAAATTGGATCCAGGATGTCCATGCCGTTCGAAAAACGGGCAAAAAACGATTTCAAATGAGAAAGTTATGTCCGTCGAAAGATTGGGAGTTGAATATGTGAATTCTGCAGCTTTTAACTTAGAAAAATTTTTAGCAGAATGACCCTCCACGCGTAGGCGCACTTGGCGCGTACGCGTCATTCTTCAAGAAGGCACCATCCACGCATGCGCGTGCACGTCGATGCGCTGCACCCAATGCCCAGCCATTTTCCCAAGAGTTGTGCCAGAGTTGTGCCAGTTTTGTGCCTGGGGCGGAAATGCACCCACGCATACGCGTGGCTGACGCGTACGCGTCGTCTGGCTGTGTTTCAATCCACGCGTCCGCGTGAATGATGCATACACGTCGATGAGCTTTGTGGCCATCCACGCGTGCGCGTGTAGGACGCGTACGCGTGGCCCTGTTTTCATGTCAAAGTTGATTTTTGAGTTTCAAAAGCCAAATCTCATACTTCTAAGCCTCCGATCTCACCCCTTATGTGTTAAATCTTTATGATATGCCTAGCAATGAGGAAGGAGCTAGGGGATGTGGTAACTTGCGAATGAAGCAAGGGAAAAAGTTGTGATCAATGATGATCAAAGATGATTATGTGAGATATGGAGGATGACGGTGGAAGTACCGTGTATGCCATGAGCCGAAGGGCTATATTTATTGATAAATGGCTGGTTCTTGATTGAACCATGAGTCGGATGGCTGAGTTATTGCCGGGTTATGGCGAAGCCATTATTGATTATGGCTGAGTATAAATGCATATATGATTAATGAATGAATGTGTTAAATTGATAATAATGGAAAATGTTGAAATGTGATGTGTGAACCCGGGTAGTAGGCAGTGGCGTTGTCCACTTGCTCTGGGTATGAGAATGTTTATGATAAATGAGTTTAATTATGGAGTTTTGAATGAATGTATTTGTGATACCTGGGTAGTAGTAAGGGGTGGTGGTTCGTCCCGCTTACTCCAGGTTAATGTTTGAGATTTGATAACAATGAGGATTGCTTTTAAACTGAACGAATGTATATTCTGAGATCCTGGGTAGTAGCATGGGTTGTGGTTCATCCCACTTGCTCCAGGTCCGAGATTGTGACGCCTGGGTAGTAGCGGCAGTAGTGGTGAATCCACTCGCTCCAGGTTGAGTTTTTAACACCCGCCTGGGTAGTAGCCGCAGTAGTGGTTATTCCACTGGCTCTGGGTTGAGCGGGTAGTAGCAAGGGGGTTGTAGCTCAAGCTTACTTGCTCCGCAAGGGGTGTTCCTGTCCAATGGTTAGCTACCAGGACATGTCGGGTTGGCTATATAACCGACAGATGATATCATCAGCCATAGGGCAGGCATACATCATTTGCATATGTTTGAATTGTTTGGGTTTGCCTATTTGTTTTGAATTTCTACATCATATATGCTATGTTACCTGATTAAGTGCTACTTGTTCTACTTGTACCTTATTTGTGTATTACTTGCCTGTATTGCTTGTGTTTGTACAACTGAGAGGCCCCTCATGCTGGTGTCGGTGAATGTTGGGGGCTGTTCTTGATGAGATGATTTGATGATACGATTGCATGATGATGATCATTGAATGAGATCATTTGAGCTCCCTGGGGAGACGCAGTGATGTGGTTTCACTAGCTTCAGGTGAGGGTATGATGTATTGATACAAAATTGTTGAGGTAGAACAACTGGTGATGGTTTTGCTTATGATTCTGAGTCTGATTCGTAGAAGAGTCAGCGAGTTGGGAAACATGTGTAACATGAGCTAGATTTAGTATCCCCTTACGACAGTTGCCTATTCATGGATTAGTGAGAATCTAGGCTAGATATCTGGTGAAGAAGTTTAGGATGCTTAGTGAGTTTTTATTGCAGTGCATTGTATTTATTTTGCACTTTTACCGTACTGAGAACCCATGGGCCCGGGGTTCTCATTCCGTATATATCTCTTATTTTTCAGATACAGGTCCAGGTGCTCAGAAGTGAGCTGTAGTTCGTCTGAGAGACGGCGAAGATGTTTATTTTCTCTACTTTGTGTTTTGCTTAAAATCTCTCCACCTTTGTTTTGCAAAGATTATATTATGTATTGAACTCTTTTGGAACTTGCCTATAGAGGCTCTTATGTTTCCTTTGGGAGAGATTAGGATATATTGTTGTCAACTACTTTCATACTGTATCCTAGCCGGCCTAAACTTCGCGGGTCGCGACTAGTGGCTATTACTTATGTTATATATATCTATCTGTTATCTATCTCTTAATCTCCTTTATGCCTTGTCCGTATATCACTTTCGACTTCACAGTTTAACTTTTCGTTGTCGAAACGTGAGTGATACGTCTTCGCGATTTTATTTCTACTCTTTTCAGGCTTCTCGATTAATACTCCTTTCGAAATTACCTATATTTATATATTAAAAATCCACTTGAGAGTCGTACCACCGTAATATCATTGACTTATGACTCGAGCATAAGGATTTGAATATTAGGGTGTTACATTATGGTATCAGAGCAGTTCGTCCTCGTGAGCCTGAGGGATGGAACTGCTTATGCTTCAATGCATACTCTGAGTCTGTGCCTGTGCTAGTTAGGGTATCAAACCGATACATCTAGCTTGAAGTCCATGAGTGTACCTTTGGTACTTTGAAGCACTATACTTCTGATATTGAGACTGATCAACTTGATATCGATTGTTTGGTGTATATAGGAACCAGATGGCGCCTCGTGGACCCGGTCGGGGACGTGAGAGAGATCGTACTAGTACGCAGGAACTGAAAATCAACCCGAATAACCCGATAAACCTTATGGCGGCGTTGGAGAATATGGCTGCTGCTATGCAGGCCACTGCGGAGGCTCTTGGGCAACAGATAAACAATAATGACAATGGCAGAAGGGAAGCTCAGGGCCCGATGACACTGGCAATTTTCTTAAAGGTTAATCCACCTAAGTTCAAGGGAACCACCAATCCGACTGAAGTTGATACTTGGTTTCAGGCCATGGAGCGAGCACTGCAAGCGCAGTTGGTGCCTGAAGAGTAGCGTGTTGAATTTGCTACCTATCTGCTCACGGGGAAAGCATCGCATTGGTGGCAAGGGGCTCGACGTCTCCTGTAACAAGGGAATGATCCTATCACTTGGGATGTCTTCCAGGTGGAATTCTATAAGAAGTACTTTCCGAATTCCGCCAGGACAGCCAAGGAATTGGAGTTACTGCAGCTGAAACAAGGTGCTATGTCCGTATCTGAGTATACAGACAAATTTGAGGAGCTATTCAGATTTTCCCGCATGTGTCAGGGAGCTCTGGGAGACTTCGAGGAATGGAAGTGCATTAAATATGAAGAAGGGCTCCAGAGCAACATCTTAAGTTCAGTGGGACCAATGGAGATCCAAACTTTTTCAGAATTGATGAATAAGAGCAGAATTGCTGAAGAGTGTGTGAAAAGGAGGGTTGCAGAGAAAGGAAGTTATAGATAGCACAACCAAGGATTCGCACCAAGGGGTCGGGAATTTAAGGGGAGAGGATACATACAACACTTTCCCCAAGGACTGAATAACTTTGTAACGAGTGAGGAGTCCCAAAGAAACGGTAAGGAAAAACGGGCAGCGGCTGCTTCTGATGTTTCCAACTATCAGAGATGTGGAAGTCATCACCCAAATAGGCCGTGCTGATTGGGGTTAGGCATATGTTACAAGTGCGGGTTACCAGGGCATGTATCAAGAAATTGCCAACAAGGAGAGAGTCAGGATGCGGGCCGATTGCGACAGTATGATTGAGGTAATTATTATCATCAAGCTTAAAGGACAGTGCGTGATTTTATAATACCGCATGTACAGTAGAACTGGGACTGTCGAGCTTAATATTAGGCTGAGAAGCAAACCGGATGGTCCGAGTAAGGATTTTCCTTAATACAAATGGATAAATGCCTGTGATGTAAATGATTTTCTGTTGAGAATGATGTATTGTGTTTGTTATGTAGTTGGTTGATTTCTGGATTTTTGGTGAAACGGATTGAACCTGTGACTTTTAGTTCCTTTGATTTAAATAGATAAGGAATGGTCCTAAATGATGGATTTAGAAACGTTGATTTGAAATACCAGTCATGCTAAGTTGTGGTTGAGTACTTGAGGAAGTAAGTGATAGAGCTAGTACTATACGAGAGATCATAATAAAGCAGCAGAAACTTGCAGAAGCAGTAACACAGGATAGCTACGAATAGAAGCTGTAAAAGTTTACTATAATATCTTAAGTTTGAATACTAGAAGGGTTAAGCGGGTTATTGCAAGTAATGATCCCCAAATAGTTGGAATTGATTGTGGCTGCGAGCTTTGATGGTTCTAAAGCGGATGAGGAAATTATCATTGATGCACAATTGGATTTAGATGATGAGAGAGTGCAAGTTATCGTGTTTGAGAGATAAGTACTACGATGTTTGATCATAGTGACCTTGGATTTAGATTGAGATTTATAATGATTGGTTTTGAAAGACGAATGTGAAAACCATTAAATTGAAATGCTGATGTGGTACTGAGATTGGTTTGAGGGAACCCGTGACGGGTGGTAAACTCTAGTTTTTAGGAGAGGTGCTGTCAATTTTTCCCAAGAATTTGAAAGAGTGTTGGTTATAGTTTCGAGAAGGACCTTTGATTTGAATAACTTTAACAAGAGAGATGTGTTTCAAATGCTTTTATAGATTATTAAAAGAAAGTCGGACTCTTATAATTTTGTTAGCTTGTTATTCCAAACTCATTTGATTTCTAGGAATGAAAGGGGTTTTTGATTGATGAGTCAGAGACTTTATAACAGCAAGTCATATAGAAATCTGAGGGTTTGAGAATGAGAAAGTAAGTTTGGAGGTTATGCTTGGAGTTGAACTGTGATTAGAAGAATTGGCTCGGTAGAGAGAGAGAGGATAGTGATGGAGTATGATTAAGGTGTGGTGATGATCTTTGATTGATTATAGTGATGTGGGATAATGGCTATGATTAACGATGATGGCAATCTTATTGATGACATGATTTGAGATTTAATAAGGTGTGAGTTGATGAGACGATAAAAGTAAGGAACGAGGCTGTTGGTCGGCGTTGAACGAATGACCGAGACCCTCGGAGATAGAGAAATCAGAGCACGACAACGGAAGCGCGCAGAGTAAAAGGACATTGGAACTGTTATGCGTTGGATATAAAGGCAGACTACGCTCGCGTACTCGCAGTGATGGATGGAATTTTCGAGGGCAAAAATTTCTGTTAGGGGGTAGAATGTAATACCCGGTCTAACCGAAATTAATTAAATACTAAGTTAAATAGGAGCGAATATGGTTGGAAGATTTGACAATTGGAATTTGATGATTTAAATATGATATTTGGATTCAGTGAATTTTTCCGAGTCGGAAAACATAGTTTTCTGCGTAAAAGCGCGCAATAGAATTTTGATCGGAAGTACCGACTGAGATCTGTCTGGTACTGCAGCTGAGAAAATTGATTATGAGTAAATAAGATTAAGAAATGAGAAATTATAATTAGGGGAGGTAGAAATATTTGAAGTGCGATTTAGAGCGCTAATCTTAAAGGTTTTGGTCCAAATTTGGGCCAACGGACAAAAATAAGTGAACTGCGCCTAAGTGGGCCCAAGACCCAACATATATAAATATTATTTATAAGCATTTCAGCTCATTTTGCCCTAAAGAAGGGGTGTTGGGTGCTGAATTGAGAAGAGAGAAGAGAAGAGAGAAAACCTAACTCTCTTTGATCTTCAAACCACCATAACTTGAGTTACGGAGCTCTGATTGACGAGCCGTTTGTGGCCACGCGTTACTCTTCTCATCCTCTACAATTATATTTAAGTTTTGTTGTGAGTATTTCATTTATCTCTGCCCAGTTTTTGAAATTCCCTACTGTTATACGTTTTTGGATAGTTAGTGTTGAAATCTTGTGATTTTGGGTATTTAGGGATACTCCAACATGGATTCCAAGTGGGTTCCATCCCTACTTCATATGGGCTGAGATAAGAAGTGCTCAAACCCTTGTGATTTGTCATTTTTATGAGCCCTAGGTTGATGTATGTATGTGATATTGGTTATGTTAGTGTATTTGATGATCTTGGTGCACAATTGGGAGATTGGTGTTGCTTGAGGAGCTTTGGTGAGGCTTGGGGCTAAGGTTGGTGGAGACTTCTAAAGAAGAGGCTCAATTGAATTGGCTACAAGAGGTACAGTTTAAGTTTCATTTAAGTACCGTGTGGTGTGATGAGAATTCCTAGGCTAGATGCCCCTAGGATTAAGTTTGGATTGTGTAAATGGTTGGTGCTAATATGCATAGTTGGTATGTAATGTGAATTAATGATTGGGTTGAGAATTGTGTGGCCTTGTATGCTTGGTGTATTAAAAATTTGATGTATTGGGTAATGAGTATTAATTTGTGGTTTATGCATTTAAATTGTGAAATTGGGCCGGAGGCCGGAAAGAGGTAAGGAAGGTAAGTTGATGTGTGCATTGTATGATAACACAAGTGATTGAATGAATTTCAGATAATGAATATATGAATGATTGGGTTGGTTATTGAATAATGAGGTTTGAGGAGTTGAAGTGTGAAAATTGGTAATTTTGGGTGAAATTGTATAGATGAGGTATGTTTGATTTTGGTTGAGGTATGTTATGTGGTCATATATGTGATCATGATTATTGATGCCTTGATGGTATGATGATGCATGAGAGATATGTATGTTGTGATATATGCTTGAGGAATGATTAAGGTTGATTTGTGGGTGAAACCACGTGATAGTGAGTATGACATTGATTATGTATAATGATGGTTGATTGGAAATAGTATTGTTAGAAATTGGGATGAGGAAGGATGTATGACATGTTGATGTGTTTGTAATTTAGCCATTTGTTTGAAATGGGTAAAAATGGTTATATGGCAGTTTTGTAAATCGTGGTAAAGTGTTAATGTATGAGTTGAGGAGGCTTGATGTTGATTTTGGTATATTTTGATGGATTTCAAAAAGGGTTGAAACTAGCATGTTTTGGTTGATTTTGAAAAGGGTTGAAAATGGCTTGTTTTGAAAAGGGCACCTTGTGGTTTTGTATGAAAATATGGTTTTTTGGGCATACTTTGATGGGACATAACTTGGACTCTGGATTCCCGTTTTGTGCCAAACTTGTTTAGAAGTGAAATTAGATCCAGGATGTCCATGCCGTTCGAAGAATGGGCGAAAAACGATTTAAAATGAGAAAGTTATGTCCGTCGGAAGATTGGGGGTTGAATATGTGAATTTTGCAGCTTTTAACTTAGAAAATTTTTTAGCAGAATGACCCTCCACGCGTAGGCGCACTTGGCGCGTACGCGTCATTCTTCAAGAAGGCACCATTCACGCGTGCGCGTGCGCGTCGATGTGCTGCACCCAATGCCCAGCCATTTTCCCGAGAGTTGTGACAGAGTTGTGCCAGTTTTGTGCCTGGGGCGCAAATGCACCCACGCGTATGCGTGACTGACGCGTACGCGTCGTCTGGCTGTGTTTCAATCTACGCATCCGCGTGAATGACGTATATGTGTCGATGAGCTTTGTGGCCATCCACGCGTGCGCGTGGAAGACGCGTACGCGTGGCCCTGTTTTCATGCCAAAGTTGATTTTTGAGTTTTAAAAGTCAAATCTCATACTTCTAAGCCTCCGATCTCACCCCTTATGTATTAAATCTTTATGATATGCCTAGCAATGAGGAAGGAGCTAGGGGATGTGGTAACTTGCGAATGAAGCAAGGGAAAAAGTTGTGATCAATGATGATCAAAGATGATTATGTGAGATATGGAGGATGACGGTGGAAGGACCGTGTATGCCATGAGCCGAATGGCTATATTTATTGATAAATGGCTAGTTCTTAATTGAACCATGAGCCGGATGGTTGAGTTATTGCCGGGTTATGACAAAGCCATTATTGATTTTGGCTGAGTATAAATGCATATATGATTAATGAATAAATGTGTTAAATGGATAATAATGGAAAATGTTGAAATGTAATGTGTGAACCCGGGTAGTAGGCAGTGGCGTTGTCCACTTGCTCCTGGTATGAGAATGTTTATGATAAATGAGTTTAATTAAGGTGTTTTGAATGAACGTATTTGTGATACCTGGGTAGTAGTAAGGGGTGGTGGTTCGTCCCGCTTACTCCAAGTTAATGTTTGAGATTTGATAACAATGAGGATTGCTTTTAAACTGAACGAATGTATATTCTGAGATCCTGGGCAGTAGCAAGGGTTGTTGTTCGTTCCACTTGCTCCAGGTCAGAGATTGTGACGCCTGGGTAGTAGCGGCAGTAGTGGTGAATCCACTCGCTCCAAGTTGAGCTTTTGAACACCCGCCTTGGTAGTAGCCGCAGTAGTGGTTATTCCACTGGCTCTGGGTTGAGCGGGTAGTAGCAAGGGGGTTGTAGCTCAAGCCTACTTGCTCCGCAAGGGGTGTTCCTGTCCAATGGTTAGCTACCAGGACATGTCGGGTTGGCTATATAACCGACAGATGATATCATCAGCCATAGGGCAGGCATACATCATTTGCATATGTTTGAATTGTTTGGGTTTGCCTATTTGTTTTGAATTTCTACATCATATATGCTATGTTACCTGATTAAGTGCTACTTGTTCTACTTGTACCTTATTTGTGTATTACTTGCCTGTATTGCTTGTGTTTGTACAACTGAGAGGCCCCTCATGCTGGTGTCGGTGAATGTTGGGGGCTGTTCTTGATGAGATGATTTGATGATATGATTGCATGATGATGATGATGATCATTGAATGAGATCATTTGAGCTCCCTGGGGAGACGCAGTGATGTGGTTTCACTAGCTCCAGGTAAGGGTATGATGTATTGATACAAAATTGCTGAGGTAGAACAACTGGTGATGGTTTTGCTTATGATTCTGAGTCTGATTCGTAGAAGAGTCAGCGAGTTGGGAAACATGTGTAACATGAACTAGATTTAGTATCCCCTTACGACAGTTGCCTATTCATGGATTAGTGAGAATCTAGGCTAGATATCTGGTGAAGAAGTTTAGGATGCTTAGTGAGTTTTTATTGCAGTGCATTGTATTTATTTGGCACTTTTACCGTACTGAGAACCCATGGGCCCGGGGTTCTCATTCCGTATATATCTCTTGTTTTTCAGATACAGGTCCAGGTGCTCAAAAGTGAGCTGTAGTTCGTCTGAGAGACGGCGAGGATGTTTATTTTCTCTACTTTGTGTTTTGCTTAAAATCTCTCCACCTTTGTTTTGAAAAGATTATATTATGTATTGAACTCTTTTGGAACTTGCCTATAGAGGCTCTTATGTTTCCTTTGGGAGAGATTAGGATATACTGTTGTCAACTACTTTCATACTGTACCCTAGCCAGCCTAAACTTCGCGGGTCGCGACTATTGGCTATTACTTATGTTATATATATCTATCTGTTATCTATCTCTTAATCTCCTTTATGCCTTGTCCGTATATCCCTTTCGGCTTCACAGTTTAACTTTTCGTTGTCGAAACGTGAGTGATACGTCTTCACGATTTTATTTCTACTCTTTTCAGGCTTCTCGATTAATACTCCTTTCGAAATTACCTATATTTATATATTAAAAATCCACTTGAGAGTCTTACCACCGTAATATCATTGACTTATGACTCGAGCATAAGGATTTGAATATTAGGTTGTTACATGAGACATCCTTCCACAAAGATAAGAATAAAATAGCTTACACCACTTATAAAAGGAGAGCTCAACTGCTCTCGTAAGCATGATTCATTCTACCATAATACTTATCCCTTATCTCTCTAACTCTTTGACTTGGGCGTTGGAGTTCCTTTATAAGTACCACCCCTTTACAAGAAACTAGCCTTGGCATCATGCCGGACTAACAGGTACCCAATCTCTTTTCATCTAAACAAACACTTTTTGATCCGTTAGGTAACCCTTCTGAATATTGGCGCCGTTTGTGGGGACCCACTGAAATCCTGGCAGCATGGTGGGAGTTTCCGAAAAGCAGCCTCCTGACACCGCTCAAAATCCAACCCTCACCATCAACCCAATCAATTCGAACCTCAAGACTACAGTGACAATCCAGCCCAAGAAAGGGTAACCAGCATGGTCCAAAACTATGCAACACACCGCCAATCAAGACGACACTCACGGGAAGACGATTGCTAATCTAACAGAAGCAGGCCATTCGCTAACCTAGGCAAAGACATGAATTGAATAATTCAAGAGCTGCGCCATCGGGTGCAGTCCTTAGAAGGTAGAGTCGTCGCCAATAAATGCTACTAGTAAGAACACGAAGCAATTTTCCGAACTAACTCCCGTAGGAAATACAGATTAAGAACCCCGAACCACGATCGCAGGAGGCGCAGGAACTGTAGCAGATTTCGAAAATCTGACCCCTGCCTAGATGACCGCGGCTAGAGAAACTCCAAACAACCCACCAAGAGGCCCAAATAGCCCATCAAAAGACCCAAACCATTTTTTACAAGAAAACTCAAAACGGAACTCAATAAAACAGCTACTCTAAGGACTAATCACCCTTGAGGCCAACGAAACAAATATCCAAAGTTAACAAAACTAAAATGCCAAAATGGCCCACCAAAAAGGTCCAACCATTTTTTAAGTGTAAACGCAAAACAGAACTCGACAAAACGGCTATGTTGGGGACTGATCACCCCAAGCCCAATGAAACAGATATTCAAAGTTAACAAAACTAAAATATCAAAATGGCCCACCTAGGCTCAAACCATTTTTTACGAGTAAACCCAAAACGGAACTCAACAAAATGGCTACCCCGAGGACTGATCACCCCTGAGGCCAACGAAACGGATATCCAAAGTTAACAAAACTAAAATATCAAAACGGCCCACCAAGAGGCCCAAACGGCCAACCAAAAAGGCCCAAACTATTTTTTACGAGTAAACCCAAAATAGAACTCGACAAAACGGCTATCCCGGAAATTGATCACCTCCAAAATCAACAAAACAGGTATCCAAAGTTAAATAAACTAAATATTAAAACAGCTCATCGAAGGTCCAAAAGGCCCACCAAGAGATCCAAAAGGCCCACCAAAAAATTCAAAAGTATCTAAAAAAATAAAGTACTACGACCCCTAAAGGCAAAAAGTAAAAATCCCAACATACGCCGAACACACGAAAAACCAAACTCAATTAACATGGAGACTAAGCAAGTTTACCCTCACGCTTTTGGAGGTAACTATTCCGAACGTAGCATTCAAATTCTTAACGGATCCAATATAACTGACTCAAAAATATTCCGTCATCCTAATTGCCCAAAACTATCTTTACCTCTTAACCAATTTTCAAAATTATATGAAATAAAATTCTTTTTACAAAAATAAAATATCTTACATTACTTATAAAATGAGAGTTCGATCTTTCAGATACGATTTATTCTATTTTAATACTTAATTTTCTCTTTTTTTACTCTCTAACTTAAATATCCAAATATTTTTATAGATATCACTGTATCACCCTATCTCAAAAAACTAACCTTATCATTCTGCCAGACCAATAAATACTCAATCCCTCTTCACTAAAATAAATACTTTTTGAATCGATAAGTAACTCTCTTGAACAATAAACAAAAGCTTAACACATCAAAAAGCAGACTTTAGTACTGTATCCTATTATCATAAACATATCATCATGTAACAATTTAAAACTTCACTCCTTATAAGTTATAACTATAAAATTGGCCAAGGTGAAGAGTAAGATAGAAAAAGATAATTTATTAAGAAAAAAAATTAACTGAAATTGACTTAAAAAAATTGGTTCTGATACTTTCTTTTATGTATACATTATATATGATTATTTCCTCAAGCGGTACTAAACTTTACTACTATCTAACTTTTTAATATTCCAAAAATATTTATTAAAGTTTTCAATAATATTAAAATTTCCAAGGCACGTTAAAATTCCTTTTGTTATTATTCAATCAATAGTTTTCACTTTAAAATTTACAATAAAATATATGAGCTGGGTTGGAACCAATAGAAATAAATAAGGTGGCATAGTACTTCATAAAAGAGCATAGATGAAAAAGTAATGGAAGATGTAGTATGACTCCGTCAAAATTGTGGTGCCCTTATTTCCAAGTGCTACACTCTAGATTAGAGAGGAAGAAGAGAAGAGGCTTTTTCAATTTTCAATTCAAGGCATGCAATAGCATAGTGTATAGTATAAAGTAGTGGAACGCTGACTCAAGGAACATACATATATTGCTGTCTGTCACCCAACTACGACCCACTCACTAAGCACTCAACTATCATCACACATTATTAGATGAGAAATGTTAGAATCATCGAAATTTATTATTTTTAATTATTATATAGTTATTAATTTAATTTTTTTAATTTAATTTTTTTAATTTAATAATTTAATAATATATTTTATTTTATATTTTAAATATTAATAATTAAATAATAACAAAAAATAATAAATTTTGATAATCTTCCGACATTTATTTTAAAAGAGCCAAACATATATCAATAACCTCATGGTAATAAACAGCGTAAGCGCGTTCAAACTATTATGGGTTGAACTGCCATAACCTCATATTATTCATTTTTTTTTTCCTTTGTGGTCCTCCCCTTACTTGCTCCCATACTCTTCTCTTCAACATTATCATTAATTAATTTATCAAATAAAGTCCAAGAGTTGGAAAGAAGAAAATAAGAATTCAAAAGAGAATAGTATGGTACTAGTACCATATATAAAATATAAAATTATTTTCTGAAAATGAAGTGCAGCATCGGTTGCTTATTCTAAGATGAAAAGCAAGAGCCATTAGTTACATAATCTAATATTATTTTTCTCTTATAAACATAATCATTATTCAATGATAAAGGATTAGTCATGACTCATGACCTATGGGGCAACACGGTTGACGAATTCATTAACTTTCTTGCAATAATACTATTATTGTATGGATATTGGGTAGATACCTGATCTGACCAGTATCTTTAATTATGAAAACAATTGCATGCACATAATGTTAAAACAATAGACAAAATTAGGCTGAAAATTGGCGCACCAAATTATTGAAAGAACTTTGGGTTTTCCTTTTGGTGCTATCTTTTTTAAGCCCTCAATATTTAGGTTGAGAAAAATTATAAAAGATAAAGATACAAAAATTAATATTTTTATATTTTATTTTAATAATAAATTAAAATAAATTATAATAATTTAATTTATTTTTTATACAAAAAATTAGAATAAAAATATAATAAAAATATAATTAAAAAATTAAATAAAAATAATAAAAAATAAAATATATTTTGTTAATATTAGAATATTTTTTATTAAAAAATATAAAATATAATAATTTAATATTTTTAAATATAATATTTATATTTATATTTTATTATCAAACATAATTTTATATTTTTATATTTTTTATTTTAATATTCCATACCTATAAACAAACATACTCTTAGATATATATCCAATCTACTAGCACATCATTTCAGGTCTTACATGGTGTCATGTATATTGTATAAATAGAATTTTAAATCATTGAATGTATCTTAGACGGTATATATAAATATATATGAGATACAATGAAGGTGTAAACATCCTCACATATATAGAAATTAAGAAAGGATCCTTAAAGCTAAAGGCTTTTGGTCGTTGCCTCGCGATCTCGGATGTTCGGGTGGAAAGGAGAGTAAGTGGAATTTCAGATGAATTTGGAGTGGGCGTGGAGGTATGAATGGAAAGTTGCTATCACCGGAAGAGAAGAGAATAAGGGGAGTGGCCACCTGCAAGAACATTCCAATGGTCAAGTCAGTGTCCATACGAGATGATAGCTGAATTAGGTAAAATTGTGACGTACTTTGGGGGAGAGCTGAACTCTCCCCTTATATACTGTTTGCTGCGCGGGCCCTTAGATGACCTAATCCATTGGCTAGGAAGCTTCTATGAGCTGTCCTAGTCCACATGGGAGACGCAGGTCATTTTGGTCTTCGGATCGGGGGTTCGGGTGGTGCCCCGGAGATATCGCCCCAACCGGTTTGCTTGAGCCGTGGTGGCAAGTGATGAGGACCTCGGGTCGGGTACGGGGCCGACCCGTCGTAGGGGTGATCTGGCCATGGGTCGGGAGCGCTGCCCCGACCCGGCAGCTAGCTAGGCTGGACACTTAGCGGCCCGTAACAGTGCCCCCAACGTGCCAGCCTCAAGTTTTGGAGCTCGTGACTAGGCGCGTTTGTTCCACTCACCGGGATGGGATGTGTTCTCCTTCTCGAGAGCTCGTTGATGGTGTTTTGTGTTTCTCACGCGTAGTCATCTCGCTTCTGACGCTGCCTCCTTGGCTTTTGCGCTGGGCATTAAATGTCCATCATTTCATGATTTGAAATCCATGTGGAATGGCGAATATGCCCCTGCCTTTTGGTACTTCTTCCTTGGCAGTTACACTTTTTCCCTATTTTTGTCTTGTAACCTCCCCAAAACTCCACTATTCTCTTCTTCTTCTTCTTCTTCTTATTCCCTCACGCTGCTGCCGCTTCTAATTTTCTTCCTGCTTTTGCTGCTGCGTCAGTTTTCTTCCTCCTTCCAGTGCTCATTCTTTTCCTTGGATCCTTCCTTCAACCTTTCTGCATTTTTCTGGTACGTTACTTTTTATGGTTTTCTCTTTGTTTTGCTTTTTCCTTTTGGTTTGGGTGTTGTTCTTCTTTGTGCATTTTCCTCTATGCATGCCTGGGTTTCTTGTTTTTTCTTGTTGCTTCTTCCTTAGAGGGGACGCCACTGGGTTTTATTTGGGCTTTGGCTTGGGTTCTGGGTTAGTGTAGGGGGTGATTTAAGGAGTTCGTAGTTTGTTTTTCTTATTGGTAGGGTTCCTGACCTCCCGTTCTGACTAAGTGGTGCCCCTGCTGCAGGTATGGCTGAATGCCCCGTGCTTTCGAACCTGGCTCAGCGGCCGCTGGCTAATTTTGTCGATCATTGCGCCTGGGTTACTTCCGATGTGAGGGAAACCCCTTCTAAGGTCACAAAAGAGAGCCTTCAGGACCTTCGCCAAGCCGGGGTCCTGTGCGGAGGGGGCTTGAGGAGGCGTTCTACTAGGTTTATGTTCTGGCTGATCGGGAGCGAGTCTACCAAAAGAACCTGGCAGCTCCACGGGTTGTCGATTGGTTGTGGGTTTATAAACCCATGTTCACGACCCTGGGAGTTCGCTTGCCTTTTTCTCCTTTCGTTATGGGTTTGCTGAACCGTTGTGATGTTGCCTCGTCGCAACTGCACCCAAATAGCTGGGCTGCCATCCGATGCTTCGAGATGGTTTGCGAGTATCTGAAGCTCTCGATCTCTGTGAGCGTCTTTCTTTACTTCTTCTTTCTTACAAACCCGTCTCAGGAGGAGAAGACGAAAAAGGGGTATATGTCTTTTAGGGCTCAGCAAGGCCGCAAGATTTTTGGCCTTTTTGAGGATTCTTTCCATGGTTTTAGGTCTACCTTCTTCAAGGTCAGGCCGGTTGAAGGTCATCAGCCCTTCTGGTTTACTGTCGAAGGGGAAAGGCGGATTCCGACTTATTGGATCTTTGGGGCGGGATTCGATAACTTAATAAAAATATCCTATGACTGGTTGAGCCCGTAGGATCGTAACATTGTCGACATCTTGTTGGCTATTTTTGGCGAGAAAAACCTTAATCCTCATATGGTTATGGGGGGACCAGGAGACCGGTCGGTCGTATGTTGGTAAGTTCGTCATTTTTCTTGTGTTTTTTGCTTAGTTTTTTACTTTCTTGCTGCTCAGACCTTTGCTTTTTGCTTGTAGTTTCTATGGCTGGTGAGAAGACTACCCTGGCTCAGCTGATGGACCTCATCCATGATGGTGATGATGGTGATGAGGACTCCTCGGCAACCCCTATGGTGAGTCCGGCCGAGGAGGTTGCCGAGGCTGATCAGGCGGAGGTAGCGGAGGCTCCTCTTGGGAACGCTCCAGTGAACCCAAGTGTGGAAGAGGAGGTTCATATGGAGGAGGACCTGGGGTCTGCTGACGATGACCTGAAGGTAGTTGGCAACCTGAAGAAGAGAAAACGGGATTCGGGGAAGGCCCTCTACGTTATGGAAAAAATTTTGATACGGGGGGTTTTATTGAGTCCCAACTGCTTCCTGGCACCGAAGATTACATCCGGGATGCCAACCTTACAGGTCAGGCTCGGTGGATCTACCGTAGTTTCCTTCGTGTTGCCGCTATTGCTAAGAAGATGGAGCCGTCCTGGGGAATTTTCATGTTATGGAGGGGAAGCTTCGGAACTCCCAGAAAAATCTAACTGACTCAAGATCTCGGGAGGAGTCTCTGAAGAAGAAGTTATCTGAGCAGGAGGAGAAGGCTAAGGAAGATGCCAATGAAATAAATAGGTTGGTGGAGCGGGACCACGCCTTAATGAAAGATTTGAATGCTTCCCGCGGTGAGATTACTGCTGCGGAGAAGAAGGTCAAAGACTTGGAGAAAAAGCTAAAATTGGCGAAGAGCTCGGCAACAGCTGCCCGCCAGGAAGCAGCCGCCCCGAAGAAGAAGAATAAGGAAATTGCTAAGGGGCCCCGGGAGGTCGTGAAGCTGACTGAGGAGGGGATTAAGCTTCAGTGCTGTGCTGGGTCCCGACCTCGATCTCTCTCAGGTGGGCACTCTCAAGACTGTTAAGGATGGAAAGATTGTTGATATCCTCAAACCTTGAGATGGATTCTTCTTTTCAGCTTTTGTACTCTTTGCTCTTGCCTTTGTAATTTTGCTTTTACTTCTGGGCCTTTTAAGGCGCCTTTGGTTGTAATGAACACTTTGTCGTTTTATTTTAATTAGGCCATTTTATGATAATTGTTCGCTTGTTTGGGCCGTCGTGGCTTTGCCTACTTTATTGTTTTGCTTATCCGGGTCGTCCCTTTTGGTTTACCATTTTTATGGTATTTACCGTTTTAATTGTTTTTAGCTTTAGTTCCCTGGTTCCCGGGGTGATCAATCCCGGGAATCCGTCAGGTCGACCGCTCACCGTTTTTGCTGTTTTGTCGTATTTTTGTGTAAATCTTGCAAAAGACAAAAGTTATCATATATGCATATGTAGAACTTAAAACAAGGGGGTGAAGTAATACATAATTAAAGGAGACAGAAACAAAAGAAAATGGAAAGAGTTAAGGTGGGTGTGGCGGGGTCGTCAGACCATAATCTTTTAAGGTTTGTCATGTTCCATGTCCTCGGCACCTCGTTTCCATCCAACCTCTCCAGCTTGTATGCTCCTTTGCCGAGGACTTCTCTCATCCTGTAAGGACCTTCCCAGTTCGCGGCTAGCTTGCCTTCTCCTGGTGCTGGAGGCCTTATGTCGTTGCATCGTAAGACTAGGTCGCCTTCACCAAGGCTTCTTTTTAGCACTTTGCCATTGTACCTTAAGGCTATTCTCTGCTTGATTGCCATTTCGGTTAGGTGTGCCATTTGCCTTGTTTCACCAATTAGGTCTTTCTCGACTGCCTCGTTTCCTCCCCCAAGAAGTAATCTTGGACTTGGCTCCCCTATCTCGACTGGGATGACCGCGTCGACCCCGTATGTGAGTCGAAAGGGGGTTTCGCCGGTAGATGATTGGGGAGAGGTTCTGTAAGACCATAAGACTGAGGCTAGCTCATCTGCCCATGAGCCTTTCTTCCCTTCGAGTCGCTTCTTTAGCCCATTCAAAATGATTTTGTTGGCTGCTTCTACCTGTCCGTTGCTTTGAGGGTGTTCGACTGAGGAGAACTTTTGCTTGATTCCTAGTCATGAGAGGAATTCTTTGAATTTCTTGTCAGTGAATTGTGTCCCATTATCTGATATGACAGATTCTGGGATTCCGAACCTTGTGATCACTTTTTTCCACATGAATTTTTGACAGTTCGCTGAGGATATGCTGGCTAGTGATTCTGCTTCTATCCATTTGGTGTAGTAATCTATGGCTACTATCAAGTATTTTACTTGTCCTTGCCCGGGTGGGAATGGCCCCAGTAGGTCGACTCCCCATTGGGCGAAAGGTCAGGGTACCATCATTGAACTAAGTTCCTCAGTTAGAGCTTTGTGGAAGTTAGCATTTTTCTTGGCATTTCTTGCATTTCCTGACGAACTCCTAAGCGTCCGACATCATCGTGGGTCAGTAATACCCTGCTCGGATGATCTTCCTTGCTAGTGCTCTTCCTCCAATGTGGTGACCACAACACCCCTCATGGACTTCGCTTGGGATGTAGTCCGTCTGGTCGGGGCGTAGGCATTTGAGCAGAGGTTGGTGAAGTCCTCGCTTGTACAACTGTCCTTGTATGATCACAAATTTGGGGGCTTTCCTCCTGGGTGGCTTCTGCCTCCTTCTCGTCTTGGAGTGTTTTGCTGAGCTCCAGGTATCGGAAGATAGGGTCTCAATATGGGGGGCTTGGGGTATGGGTTGCGCATAAGATTATTGATGGTTCAGTTGCCAGTCCTTGTATTAGAGACATGTTCCCTGTCCCAGGCTTGGTGCTTGCTAGCTTGGAGAGGAGGTCAGCTCGGGTGGTCCTTTCCCTGGGAACATGCTGGATTATGACTTCCTCAAAGTTTTTGCATAACTATCTTACCTTCTATAGGTATTTTTGTAACAGTGTGTCCCTGGCTTGGTAGCTGCCATTTATCTGGGATGTGACGACCTGGGAGTCACTGCTAACTTCTATCCTGGATGCTCCAACTTCTTTAGCCAGGATTAGCCCTCCTATCAGTGCTTCATATTCCACTTGGTTGTTAGAGACCGAAAAATCGAACCTGATCGACTGCTCGTAAACTATCCCCGCCGAGTTTTCGAGGATGATCCCGGCCCCTCCGAACGTTTGGTTGGATGCTCCGTCAACGTGGAGCTTCCACTGTGTGTTTGGTATGTCGGGTGCTTCTCATGTGACTTCTACGAGGAATTCTGCCATTGCTTGGGCTTTGATCGCTTGCCTGGGATCATATTACAAATCGCATTGGGACAGCTCCACTGCCCATGCCATTATTCACCCTACGAGGTCGGGTTTCTGGAGGACTTGCCAAATGGCTTGGTCGGTCCTTAGAATGATCACATGCCCTTGGAAGTATTGCTTGAGCCTTCTCGATGAGGTTAGTAGGGCGTAAGCCAGCTTTTCCAGCTTGGTGTATTTCAACTCCACCCCTTGGAGCACTTTACTGATGAAGTATATTGGGCGCTGAGTTTTCTCTTCTTCTCGGACAAGGACCGCTGCCATGGCCTGTGTGGTCACTGCTAGATATAGGTACAGAGGCTCTCATTCTCTGGGTTTGCTGAGTACGGGTGGTTCTGAGAGTATCTTTTTGAAATGGCTGAACGCTTCTTCGCAGGTTGGGGTCCATTCGAAGGCGATCCCTTTCTTCATTAGGTTGAAGAATGGGATGGCCTTTTCTGCCGAGGCTCCGAGAAACCGGGATAGGGCTGTGAGCTTTCCAGTGAGCCGTTGCACATCTTTGACGCACCCTGTACTTGTCCGGGTTAGCCTCTACTCCTTGTTGTATTATCATAAAGCCTAGGATTTTCCCATCCTCCATAGCAAATGCGCACTTGAGTGGATTGAGCCTCATTTTAAATTTTCTTAGCGCTTTGAAGACAGCTTAGAGGTTGTCTATGAGGCTGTTTGGCTCTGCTATTTTTACCAAGATGTCGTCGACATAGACTTCTACTGTCTTACCGATGAGGTCATGGAAGACTCTGCTCATTAGCCTTTGATAGGTGGCCCCCGCATTCTTCAATCCGAATGGCATTATTTTGTAACAATAAGTGACTCCTGGTGTTATGAACGCCGTCTTCTCCTCGTCAGGTCAGTGCATGGGGATCTGATTATAGCCGAAGTACGCGTCCATGATGCTGAGGAAACGATATCCTACCGCCTAATCTACCAAGGTGTCGATGTTGGGAAGGGGGAAAGAGTCCTCAGGGCATGCATTGTTCAGGTCGGAATAGTCGACACACATTCTCCATCTTCCACTAGCTTTTTTGGCCAGGACGACGTTGGATAGCCATGTCGAGTACTCGAGCTCTTTTATGAACTTGGCCTCGAGTAGCCCAGCTGTTTGTCTGGCGACCTCATTGGCCCTTTATTGGGACATCTTTCTTCGCCGTTGTGCTACTGGCTTTGCATCTAGTTTGACAGCTAGTTGGTGGGACATGACTTCGGGATTCAAGCCTGGCATATCTAATGGCGCCCATGCGAAGAGGTTGCCGTTTGCGCTTACAACTTCCATAAGGGGACCCTTGAGTTCATGGGGCAGATTTTTGTTTACAAAGGTGAACTGTTCTGCCGACTTCCCTATTTGGAACTTCTCCATGTCCCCTTCTGGTTCTAGTCTCAGCTTGTCTTCCATTCTTACATCCAAGTCTGCCAAGAATACGCCGGCTGCCTTTTTAGACTCTCTCTTTAGGGAGAGATTGGTATTGTTGCAGGCAACCGCCGCTTCTAAGTCTCCCCTAATGGAGCCAACAGTTCCTTTGTCCATTACGAACTTCATCATTAGGAGTTTAGTGCATATCACGGCTGAAAATTCGTTGATGATTTTGTCCCCTAGAATGATGTTGTAGGCCGTGGAGTCTCTGAGGACTACGAAGTCCGCCATGACTGACCTCCTAGCGTCACCGGTTCCAAGGCAGATTGAGAGAGAGATCGTCCCGTCGGGCTTTATATAGTTGTCGCCTAGTCCCATGACACCATGTTGGTGACTCTTAAGGTCGGGCTCCCTGAGTCCCATGGTGTCAAACACGTTCCTGAATAGGATGTTGGAGTCGGCTCTAGTATCGACGAGGATTCGCCTGACCAACCCGGTCCCAACCATTGCCCTGATTACCATAGGGGTTCTCAGGGAGATCGTGAAACCACTGATCTTCTAGGCTGAAGGATATCATGGGAGGTCCTCCTTTTGAGGTGGTGGGACCTCTTGCCGATATAGAGAGGATCCGGGTATCCTTCTTGGTTGCTGATTTAGATTTGGGGGTATCACGTCCGATCATGACGTTAACCACAAAATTGGGGGTTGTCGGTGGCCCCTGTGGGCTCCTATCTTGCCTTGACAGTCCGGCTACGATCTTCTTCTGAGCGCTCCCGTTCTCGTTTCCTCGGTTCTCGAATAAGCCGGAAGAACTCACTTAACTTTCCTTCCCTGATGGCCTGCTCTAAGGCATCTTTGAGGTCAAAACAGCCTTGGGTCTTGTGACCGAAACCCTTGTGATAATCGCAGTACATGCTTTTGCTGCCTCCCGTTCTCTCTTTTAGTGGTCTGAGTCTGGATAGGATTCCCTTGTGCGCAATTTACTGGTAAACTTCCACTATAGGCGCCGTGAGTGACGTGTAATTTGTGAACCTTCCCACTCGTGGGGGTTGTTTGTGCTGCTTGGCCGGGGTTCCGTCCCTGGGAGCCTCCTTATATCTATCGACCTGGGTCTTGGTGTAGATCTGGTTAGGCTGAACGGAGGACTGCGGGTGTTTGACGGCATGGCCCGTTGAACTCGCCCTGCTCAGGCGGGCCCCTCCTCCTTCGCAAAGCTCCTCCGACGTGGGGAGTCGCTCCATGTCTACTCCGGGATCCCATAGACGGCGTCAATGTTCGTTGCCTCGCGATCTCGGATGTTCGGGTGGAAAGGTGAGCAAGCGGAATCCCGGGTGGACTTGGAGCGGGCGTGGAGGTATGAACGGAAAGTTGCTGTCACCGGAGGAGAAGAGGGCGAGGGGTTGGCTACCTGCAAGGACACTCCAACGGTCAAGTCAGTATCCATACGAGATGATAGCCGAATTAGATAAAATTGTGACGTACCTCGGGGGGAGAGCTGACCTCTCCCCTTATATACTATTTGCTGGGCGGGCTCTTGGATGACCTAGCCCATTGGCTAGGAAGCTTCTATGAGCTGTCCTAGTCCACGTGGGAGACGCATATCGTTTTGGTCTCTGGGTCGGGGGTTCGAGTGGTGCCCCAGAGATATCGCCTCGACCGGTTCGCTTGAGCCGTGGTGGTAAGTGATAAGGACCTCGAGTCGGATACGGGGTCGACCCGTCGTAAGGGTGATCTGGGCCTAGGTCGGGAGCGGTGCCCTGATCCGGCGGCTAGCTGGGCTGGACACTTAGCAGCCCTAACAGTTTTGAAAGATGAATGATGATTGAGAATCTCAAATTATTATTTTAATTATCATTTTAATACTTAAATCAGTAAAAAATTAAATATATGTTATTTTTTAATAAAATAAAAATTAAAACTTTCCTTTTTTTTAAATATTTTTCTTGGAAGATTATCCCGTCTCTATCTTGGCTGATATTAATTACATTCTTGGGCCAATTATTCGGTATGCAGGTATTGCTGTATTTTACAATCACAGAACTTTTTAGAAGATAATAGTACAAAGCATGTTAATTTGCACTTTTTTTTCCAGATCAAAAGTTTAAGATACAATTGACCTGTATAATTAAAAGGGATTTAAGCTTTGGGCAATGTATATGGAAGGTGAGGTGAACCTAGAATCTTCACTCTGGATGCAATTTGTGGGGAGTAGAAAATATCAACTAGTAGAAGAAAACAGAAAGACTAAGGAAGTGAAACCGGACACTTGCGCGTACCCAAACCCAAGACCAAGAGAGATTCACAGCTTAGTCAGCGCACGTGAGAGAGTTAAACCACCCGTTAGAGAAAAAAATAATAAAAAAAAAATCAGAGGATAATGGAGTGGGGAATCATCAATTAATGGTGGGGTCCATGAAAAATTAAGCTACATTTCAATCTCATTTGGGGTTTCATTTTCATTTGCATTTGCATTTGCATTTGAATTTGCATCTGCATTTGAGTTGATGAGAGAAAATAAAGGAGATAGAAGCAAGCTGCAAGCGCTGCAAGTGGGACCCATAGCTTTGGCATTGAATAATTGACTTTGACCAAAGAGAAATAGAGAGAGAAAGAGAGAGGAAGAAAAGTCCCACTTTCCTCTCTTCTTCCTTTGTTTCCCTTATTAGCTGTTGCTGGTGGGCGTTGTTCTCCAAGACAATAAAAAGGCTTCCCCCTCCAATCTTGCTTCCTCATCTACAATTCTCAATCGAGGTCTTCTCGATTTTCTTCTCTCTACACACGCACTCTTCACTCTCTTTATCTGCAACAAAAACAACCTTATCACAGTATTACATACACACTTTCTCTAGGTATGTTTTTTTTCTCATTCATGTTTTGACTATGTGATTGAAAAAAAAAGGCTTTTTTTCCATTCCCTTTTGGGTGTTCTTGCTTGATCTTAACTTGTGTAGCTTGAAATGGATGAAAATGGTTCCTGGGTTTCATTATGGGTAGATCAAAGTTTCAAACTTTGGGTTTAGGTTTTCTTTTGGCCCCTTTTCTCTATACCTTTTTGGGTCACTTTGTTTAATCTTTTGGAGATTCAAATCGAAGAAAAAAGTTGGTGTATAATACCCCGTTGTGTCTTAGATATTTGATGTCTGATACATAAATTATACTTTCTATGATCTGTTATTACTTATTAGTTTATATGGCATAAACCTTTTTATGTGATGTTATAGTGATGCAAAACCATGGTTGTTGTTAGATGTTGCCGGGATTGGGAAGTTTTTGTTTGTAAAGTTAGCGCTTTTAGTCCATTTTCTTTTCCTGAAATGATAATAGGGTTTGAATTTTGTGGCTTATTTAGTTTATGTTGTTAAATTATGCAGGATTTGGGGCATGTGCAGTGGTTCAAAAAGTAAGCTTTCTCCCTCGGACAAAGTCATGGAAGGTGAGCTTCAGAAGCAGAATCAGGATGGTGTCCATAACTTCTCAGCTTTGCTTGAGCTGTCTGCATCCGATGATTTCGAAGCTTTCAGAAGAGAAGTTGAAGAGAAGGGTTGTGATGTAAACGACGCAGGCTTTTGGTATGGGAGAAGAATCGGATCAAAGAAGATGGGTTTCGAGAAGAGGACCCCTCTCATGATTGCTTCACTGTTTGGAAGCACCAGGGTGCTGAAGTATATTATTGAGACAGGCATGGTTGATGTGAACAGGGCCTGTGGTTCTGATAGGGCAACGGCTCTCCACTGTGCTGTTGCTGGGGGCTCTGAATCCTCCCTTGAGATCGTCAAGCTCTTGCTCGATGCCCATGCTGATGCCGATTGTGTTGATGCTAGTGGTAATAAGCCTGTTAATCTGATTGCTCCTGCCTTCAATTCTTTGTCAAGTTCAAGGAGGAAGGCCATAGAGTTGTTTCTAAGAGGTGGGGAAAGAGATCAGCTTTTCAACCAGGAGATGGAGCAACAGATGCTCTCTTCTCTCTCGTTGAAAGAAGGATTGGAGAAAAAGGAAGGAGCTGATAAGAAGGAATATCCTGTTGATGTTTCGTTGCCAGACATAAACAATGGTGTCTATGGAACTGACGAGTTCAGGATGTACAGCTTCAAGGTGAAGCCATGCTCAAGGGCTTATTCCCATGATTGGACTGAGTGCCCATTTGTTCATCCAGGGGAGAACGCAAGGAGGAGAGACCCACGCAAGTACCCTTACAGCTGTGTTCCCTGCCCAGAATTCCGCAAAGGGTCCTGCCAGAAGGGAGATTCCTGCGAGTATGCACATGGTGTTTTGAGTCCTGGCTTCACCCTGCTCAATACAGAACAAGGCTTTGCAAGGATGAGACTGGCTGCAGCAGAAAAGTCTGCTTCTTTGCTCACAAACCCGAGGAGTTGCGTCCTGTGTATGCTTCCACTGGCTCAGCTATGCCTTCGCCAAAATCTTACTCAGCTAGTGGACTTGACATGACGGCGATGAGTCCTCTTTCACTTAGTTCCTCGTCGTTGCCTATGCCAACCGTTTCAACACCACCCATGTCACCCTTGGCAGCTTCTTCATCTCCCAAGAGTGGAAGCTTGTGGGCAAACAAAATAAACCTTACTCCACCATCATTGCAGCTCCCTGGCAGTCGCTTGAAGACTGCTTTGAGTGCCAGGGATTTCGATATGGAGATGGAACTGCTTGGTCTAGACAGCCCTGCTCGTCAACAGCAGCAGCAGCAGCAACAACTAATTGAGGAGATTGCAAGGATCTCTTCTCCATCTTTCAGGAGCAGGATTGGTGATTTGAATCCTACTAACCTTGATGACCTATTAGCAGCTGCTGACCCTTCTCTCCTGTCTCAATTGCATGGAATCTCTGCTCAACCTTCAACTCCTACGCAATTGCAATCGTCGATGCGCCAAAACATGAACCATCTTCGGGCAAGTTATCCATCCAATGTCACTTCCTCACCGGTGAGGAAACCTTCTGCTTTTGGGTTTGATTCTTCAGCTGCTGTGGCAGCTGCAGTGATGAATTCAAGGTCTGCTGCCTTTGCAAAGCGAAGCCAAAGCTTCATTGATCGCAGTGCTGCAAACCACCACATTGGGCTGTCTTCGCCCTCCAACCCCAGCTGCAGGGTCTCCTCTGGCCTTTCAGATTGGAATTCCCCATCTGGGAAGCTTGATTGGGGTGTGAATGGAGATGAACTGAATAAGCTGAGGAAATCAGCTTCTTTTGGATTCAGAAACAATGGGGCAGCAACTGCCTCCCCTTTGGCACAGTCAGAACATGTTGAGCCAGATGTCTCATGGGTTCATTCATTGGTTCCTTCTGAAAGTTCTGAGATATTTGGTGCTGAGAAGAAGCAGCAGTTTGATCTCAGTAAAGAAAGGCTTCCACCATGGGTGGAGCAGTTGTATATAGAGCAGGAGCAGATGGTAGCATAAGGTGCTGCCATGGGAGCGCTCCTTGGTCTTTCTGACAAGAGTTTATTTATTTATTAATTATTTATTTATTTGAACTGTTATTACTATCCAACATTAGAGTATAGTTAGGGATAGAAGAAGAGATGTTGCAAAGAACAGAGTTCAGGTTAATCCAGAGAATTGAGCATAGTGTCGCCTTCTTGATCAAGGAAGACATGGAGAAACGTTGGATGAAGGATGCTGAATTTTTTATTATTATATTATTTAATTGGCCCCCCTTTTCTTAGTGGGTTGTTGTATTTTATTTAGCACAAGTGGACAAGGTATTTGTCATTGATATTTGATAAAGCAGGTCATTTTTTAAATATATATTGTTTTAAGTCGGCTGATAAATTCTTATAGTATTCTTTGGGCATCCTATTCTTATCTGTGTTGGCTTTCAATTTTCAACTGTTGTGGTTGTCTTTATCCGGAAATCTGATTCGTCCTAAAGCATAAATAAGTATTACTATTAAAGTATTAATTAATCTCAGGCAAAAGGAAATCATTTCTTAAAACTGCTTCTGTAGTTCGTGTGTGAATATCAACAGGAAATGGCGCCCGCTATGATAAATAATCATAGGCTGGAAACATGATTACTTCAAATACAACTCATTTCCATATGACCTTACCTATACTATTTTGAACGTTAAGGATTAGGATAATTCATTTTTTTATTATATTATTTTGTTTCAGGAAGACAATCATGTTCTGTGTATCATTATCAAGAGTCCTAAGCAAAAACCGTGAGAGGTTGCAACAGAAAACGAAAATGGTGGCTCTGTATCTTTCAAATTAAATTTTTAGGTTTATTTGTCAATTCGTGTAGTATATATGCTATTAAATTTGTTTTATTTACTTTTTAACGATTTAGCATTTGCTTTTTAGTACCGAATATCGATTTTTATGTTTTACAGTACTTCGCTTCGGTTTATTTTTTGTTTATACACAAAAAATAGTAAGATTGAGGGCATTAAGAAATTATCCTTTCCACCAAATTAAGATATTATGTTCCCTCTGAAGTAATCATGTTCGAGTACCGTTAGAAATTTAAATGAAGACAACTCTAAATACTTAAATGTGGCTGACAAGCTCATTATTGCCTCTATAAATCAAAGAGTTTCATTTTTTATTATATGTATTTAAGGTAAATCACTTTTTCTTCCACATCATCAATTTTATAATAATAAATTCTTTTTTAGCAAGCAATGAATAAATGCCGAAATTTATATGAAGCTAGAAAGGTGCCACCCTCGAAACAATTTTTCAGAAAATAATTCGAATAGTAAATTCAAAACCATAATATATTTTGCACTACTAGATATATAAAAGCTTGCATATTAGCATATACATAATTTTCTCTGGTCGTATTTTCATTTATCTGATAGTAAAATAGTTATACATTTAGTTTGAGAAAAATTACTGAAATATTCTCTTCACGTTTAGCGCCTTATTGAGTCTAATTATAATATACAAAAATAAAATATAAGCACACACAATAATCAAATTAATCTAACACATGTAAGAATAATAAATGTTTTTGTACAAGCGTAACTACTAACTAAGCAACAGACTAGAGAGTAAGAGCTACCTCGGAGAGAAGTGAGGCAGGTTGGCGGTTGGACACGCCCACGAGAAAAATGAATCATGTAACTTGGTTATAACTGCCACCATTTACGATTTTCCATTCTTCTAGCGAGTTCTTTGGCCATGGATGCAAAATCTTCTGCCCCATTTGCCAGCTCTTCAGTACGTTCGTTGAGCAGCTATAAAGAAAGTAGATACCGTTGGAAAGAAAAGTAATAAAACACAATTGGAAGAATTTCAGCCAGGTTCCAATCAATTATATGTAATAACTCCATTTTCTCATATTGGTAAATGGTCACATTTGCAATCAAACCTATTTTACAAACAAATCAAACATAAAACTTGGTTGTAGCAATTTAAATTTTGGCCTCTTCATTAGAAGTCGCAATCAGGAACCAAAAAGAATTTTATTGTCAAAACTTAAAAGAAGAAAAGGTATTATTTAGTAGGAATGTGTCATGCAGCTAGATAATGGGATTTCAACTATAATTAAGATGAATCCAAATTTACTTGAAAGAGATTTTTGTTGTAATTCATATAAACCTGTCCAGAGAAATATAATTCATGTAAAATAGAATAAAATAATAATGTACCGCAAGCTTTTCTTGCCGCTCTAGAAGTTTTTGCTTTGCAAGCGAAGCTGCTGCAGCGGCATCCTGAAACCATTCACCATGTCCAAGGGTCAGAACTTGTAACCTAAGAAGATGAATAAATTAGAGAATTTTCACAACTTACATTTGCCTCTGTCTTTCTATATTTGGCCTTAACTTCATCAGCTGTTCTAGCTCTTGGTTTTGAATCAGTGCCTACATCCTCAAACAGTTTCTCTCTGTCCGTTGCTTTTCCTTTATCTGCAACCCAACCGTTCAGTGTTTAAAAGATAAACATACCGGAATGAGGAAATAAAACAATAGAGGTGTACCTTTCTTGTCGATATCAGTTTTCTGTTTGTCAGCTGTTTTTCCTTTATCTGCAAGCCAAGCATTCAGTATTCAAAAGACAGACATAACACAATGAGGAAATACAAATGTTAAATATACCTCTTTTGTCATCATCGCTTTTCTGTATAGGTGAAAGGACTATGGGTTCATCAATGTGAATATCATCTGCAAGAGAAAGTAAAAAGTTTCATAAATAAAATATAGATGGTAGCAGAAGAAGAAATTAAGGACAGACCTAAGTCAAGCTCCAAATCATCAAGTGGATCAACTGTGCCTGATGAAGGCTTTAAGAAGGGAGGATTTGAGAATAATTGTTCTAGATTCTCCAAAATATTAAGATGAGCTGGTTGATTTGCATTTGGATCTGCTTTTCCCGTGAAGTTCTTGACAAAATTAGCAAATACAGAAGTTGTTCCCTGTGGCAAGGAAAGTTGAATTAAAAATCCTGTAACTGTAATGAAAGAACCAAAAGCACAGAAAGCCTGAAAAATTTGGACCTGTCTTTCATTCTGGCTTGGAGATTGGCTCACAGTAACATCAACAGCAGCTTGGAGAACTTTATCATGAAGACAAGGAAAAGACTCCGGAATCCTAAAAGTTTATGTTTTAAAATTGAGTTTACAGATTACTGAGTCTGTAAATATGATTTTCTTTATAAATTTTATAGAGGCTAATCACATTCAGCAAGTTTACATGACCAAAGAAAGATACCAGAACTCATTTTGCCATGTCAACAGTGATATTGAAGCAATTTCATTCCCATTGACCTATATAAAAAGTTGAAAACAAGATAACCATTAGTCTGATTACAAAAGCAAAAGGCAACTGGAATTTGTTCAATTGTAAAAATACAAGACCTATTCATGCAATGCATGTTCTAGGATCTTTCAGATGAAATGCTTTCCGAAAGATCAATGCACATAGAAGGCAACTGTTTAGTGCTTTTAGTGAATTTTCAATTTTTCTCCTTTAAATCAGAAATGTTGATGTCAATTGTGGATTATTCGGTGCAGTTAGAAAGATCACATTGTATTTCAAATGTTAATAATACATTATATATCACAGGTGATGCTTAAAAGAAAATAAGAAATAAAATAGGAGAAACAGAATAAACTTGTTTATTTGGCCTACTTGTTTCCAAATAAGTGCAGTTCCTGCATGATTCACTGTACAAAAGGCTGAGTGAATGGATATCGGTTAAGTAATACCAAATTCACTTTACTAAACAGACCAATCTAACAGGTTCCTGCAACAAATTCTAACAAAATAGCACTTTTCAGGAGGAATTACAAACCAGAATTATTTGTCCATTTGAAGAACATATTGTCTTTTCCATCTCAGTTGTCCAATTCCATCTTAGGACTGACATTAAAGAACTCTCTCCCAACACTTCCAAAGTTGGTATGGACCTGATGAAAGTGACATTACATCCATCAAAAGCTTGTCGTAAGTTGCTGGAAGAAAAATATCAACACCAACATTTGACAGGAATTACTATTATGGATTCAGAGCAAAAAATACGATTTCTCTTAAGCAACACATATAATTAATTCATTATGCATTTTTCAATTGGCAAAACTACAGGTTTAATATTGGAAGGAGGAGGAGCCAAAAATCCCGGTCATGAAGATAATATAGAATTAACGATATTTCATATATACATGGTTTATTTGAAAACTGAAAAGTAGTATTTCAAATTTTTAAGAGCCCATGTTAAATTTTCTTATTAGTTGTTAGCAAATGAAGTTCAATTTCTTTCTTTTGGGCACTTCAGCATTGGCTATTCTCATTAGAACCTGACTCAACGAGTGATCTAAATAGGTTACATGAAGACATGTATTACACGAAGCACTTCACCTTACTTCAATGCCTCCAGTTTGATACAGTACAACAAGAACACATTCTTTCTCATGTTTCTTAATGATTGTAGTCCAGCAGCATTTCTCTACAAGGTTCACCTTCTTTATACACTTGCTGCTATCCTGCTGAAAATAATTTTATCAAGCTGTGGAAAGAAATAAATTAAAATTTGAAAAAGAATAGACAGACGAATTGCACCTCAATCACAGATTTTAAAGTGTGTAAGCTCAATTCAGTCTCATAACAAATTAAAATGAGAGAGTTGGATACTATCTCCCCGAAGTATGAAGTTTCTACGGTAGTAGCTGTTTCATCTACAACTTTTGCATCTTCGGACTGAACATTGTCCTGAATTCCCGAATCACTCTTCTGAGGTGATTTTAATGACTCTGTTTCAGTTGATAGTTCAGAAAAACCATCTGAAATAACACATCACCATGTAAGAAATGTAATTATTTGGCAATTTTATATATGTACATGTTTCAAACCGAAATTACTTGCCTGTAACATACATTGAAACTGCATTCAATTTTGCATTTACACTCATGCTCCTACTGCAGACCATATTTCCATTTGAAGTATCTACTACAACAAGGTTTGCATCCCTTGTTATAATGAAGAGTATCCCCTTTTCAGAACTATCAGAATTATCAGATACAGATTGCTGTGGAATGTTTACGCTACAAGAGTCTGAAAATTTTGCAGTCAGAGAAACAACTGCTGAAGGTGAGTCAGGTTCAGTTTTCATAAGAAACAAAACCGATGATGTATTGATATCAAGCATAGCAACCTGCAAAGTGGACTAGAACGTGTAAGTTGGAAACTCAATGCCCTCCAAATCCAAAAAGCTACTTGACAACTAAACTGACAATAAATACACCATTTCTTTCAACAAAGAAAGGAACTGCATGATCTCACCTGGCCATTTTCATATCCAACAGCAAGCTTCCCTCCATGGTTTGCGAACTGTAGGGTGCATACAACAGAAGTTTGAAGGGAAAACAGTACTGTGCAATGAGGTACATCTCCTTGATGCTTATTGTGAACTACTGTCTCAATAAATAGAAACAGGTTAAACTAGATATTAGAAACATCAATTCAATTTGTAGCGTAAACATAGACACAAAAAGAATCTTCCATTTTCATATCGCGTAAACCAAATGCACCACACTGCAGCAGGAAAGGGTACAACTTTAACGTACTCTCCTTTGTTTCCAAATGTTAAGATGTAAAGTCATACCCAATAGCTTACACATTAGGGAGAAAAGATTTATCATATGGTATCGAAACCTCTATGAACTAGTGGTTAAAAGTTCAATACTTCTTGTTCTCATTATTCTAAACAAAGCAAATTGAATTTCAGTATATGATGGTAGGGCTTGTGCATTGTCCACACGTGAAACCCAACTAACTATTGCATAATGTTGTGTTATGATGTAAAGCCATTTATTTGCCTTTACCCAATAGACTGAGCTTTTGTGAGAGATGGTTTACAAAATGTTATTGGAGCTTTTATGACAAGAAGTCTGGAATTTAGTACGATCCTTGTTTACACCTTTTCTTCTATAAAAAGTTTAAGCTCCAACACAAGGTAGGGTGTGTTTGTGCATTATTCATGATTCAAGCCTAATGAGATACTTGAAACAAATATGGATTTATTTTTAAGTCAAATAGAGAGCAAACCCAACCTTCAGTTCCCTTTTCAGTCACAAAATGAAAGGTTGTTTCACTTGAACTCTGTATTAGACCATATAGACGGACCTACACTCCGACAAGATAAAATTATCAGAGATAGAACACTTTATTTTATGGAGACAGAGAATGACAAACAATTTCAACACTTGTAAAACTTACAATACCACTTTCATCACCAACAGCCAGGTGTAAAGTATCAGGGCAAAAATTCAATGCTGACACTGGTGCACTTGCACTGTCACTGTTAACATCATTTACCTATCAGTTGCAGGAATAATTTTCTGTTAAGTCTCAACAACCTATTAATATTAGTGCATCCTGTATCAATAGAAATATATGCTAGTTAATTTTTGTAGTATGCTAATGGCTAACCTCACATTTTATGTTGTAAACTAATGACAAAGCCGGATATGTGGCATCCCATATCCGAACAGATCCATCTCGGTATCCTGCTATATATATTTGAATGATATGATCGTCTTCTTTGAAAAGCTGACCTGGAACACCACCGGTCAAAGGCCACTTTATGCCCATACTTGTCTGATTTTGTACTAAATGCTGCTTTGCAGCTACAAGAACCTACACAGATATCCCTTACAATTAGTACTGACAATAGAGCTGCTTTATCTTCAAAATAAGTTATCAACATTTGTAAGGAAAACATGACATCTATGTAACAGTTTACATAGGCATGGCAACTATTGATAAAGAAAGAACGAATCTTTGGACCCACTGAATATGCATTTACCTGAGACAAGTCCCTAAATGTCTTCACATCGTGATCTATCACAGCAAGCGTTGCAGTTGTCATGTAGGGTTCAAGAGTGGGTATGACCATGGGATATTGCAGTGTAGGAGAAGAAGTCTTCTTTTCTTGCTTAGACATTAAAGACGACAAACAATTGTTGTCATAAAGATCCAGCTGTCCAGAATTTGTCAACACAAATATCATATTACCAGTTCCCGCTGCATGGTAATCACTAGATAACAAAACCATATCAGCAAAGGAACCATTAAGTGCAATATTAATGCGACCAGTGCACTTAATACTTTTTAAACCAGATGACCAATCAAGGCCCAAAACCTGTAAGTAAGAGAAAAGGGCGTGTCATATTGATTTATCATCTATATAAGTTGAATTTATGAAAGCTTAACAAGCCACTGACAGTGCTAAACATGACAACAGTTAATTTTTTAATCTGATATGGCAAAAGTACAAAACTGATTGTGGCAATAAGCAGTTCCAACAAAGTAGTTAATTTTCAGTAGAAAACAATTAACTAGCAATGCAGAGGCTGAACAATGTCTGTTCCCCGAGTTCTTAACTGTAGCCTGTTTTCTTCCTTGCAAATCTACCACATTAGGATGACAGGAAGTATATTTATTGTGTATAACAAAAGCAATCCACCAATAGATTGAAAAGGCACAAACCAAAATAATAAAGTTGTAGTACTCATCTAGTTACTTTTGTTGTCTTTATTTCTTTCCTAGTGTGGTTCATTTGTTCTATAATTGGACAACAATTCCTTGAGTGCAACGCCTGAATTAGCTCTCTCTACAGAAAGTAACTAATGAATATGTGATCTCTTGAGTATTTTTTGCCCGCATCCCTACTTAGGTTTTTGTATCATGAAACTCCTGAATAGGAACCTTTCTTCAAGAAGGGGCTAACTCATGAAAAATGTTTGCAATAGCATCTCCACACTTAGCCCACACAAGACAGGGTTTTTTCCTCCAACTGGTTTTTTGTTAAGACTAAACTGTCTAAAACACTAATCAGATAGTTTGTTATGACAGGAAATTGTGGTAATCATGGCTCTGTTTTATCATGTTCTATATACAGACACCACAAACACACCCAAAGCTATGATTTTCTTCTTTTTCTTTTACCTCTAATAGTAACTATTAAAACATCATTGCCAAAAATAACTACTATGAGTATGAATCTTACTGTCAGAACTTCTTCAGACCCAATTTCATCACCACCATACACAAAAAGTTGGCTTCCATTATTACCAAAAGATTTATTGGCACACCAATGTAGAAAAATAATAGGAAGTCTTCTAGCTGCCGATGATAATTGAAGCTTGACAACATTATTAGACAACTTTTGGGATTGATGATTTGAAGAAGAGTCAGCATTTGACAAATCCCAAAACATTATATCACCATCTACATAACCAACAACAACAACAGATCCATCATTAGATGCCCATGAAACACAGCTTATCTCTTTATCCTCTTCTTCATTATCTAATTTATTGTCAGAGGAATCATCCTTAGGGTCATTTGAATAACTAGTCACCCTTTCTATCTTCAGCTCAGAGTCCTTTTGTCCTCTGATTTGAACAATTTTATCTTCAGAAGAATCCCAGAGTACTATCAAGCCATTCTCATATGCCATCAATAGTCTGCAAGATGATGGTTTTATTGAATCAATAAACAAACGTACCTTACGCAAAAAGTTAAGTTCTATTGTTACAAACACATATTCTACATACACAACTTTTCATATTGGTTTTTTCTGTATTGTAATTTGTAACTGTAAATAATTAGCATAATTAACCCTTAATAGAGCCAAAATGGATACTGGATAACTGGATGGTTCAATTTACACAATAAGTATATCATCTTAGATTTTAGGCATTCAAGTTATCTAAATGCATCAAGGACAAAATTTTAAGGTCGTAAGTCTGAATAAGATCCATGGCAATTTGACCTTTATGTTGATTGATTCAACTTATATTTTTTATATAAAAATTTTGCTTAACCATCCCTAACCAATTTACTCTGCAGACTGGAAGGACAGGGTAAATTAAGCTAGCACTTCATCCTAACCCACAAAACCCTCAAGTTAGACAGGCAGATTGGCAGACTGCAACTATTTTATTTGGCTCTTCTCCTTTCCTTTGAATGAGTGCAAACATTATTAAGAGAGTAAAAGCTTTATATTCTTCTTGCTTTCTATGTTCACTGGGTCTCTACCTTTATCTTGAATTATGTGAACACTGAATTCAGTGTCCATGTTGTAAACACCAAAAAGATATACCAAGCAGTTTGACTCACTTTAAATTGAAGAATCCTCATTTATAATTCATTTCCAAACAACAAAACGGTCAAGAAAACTTAGTTGTCCCCTGAAAACATGAATTAAATATACTGCATTCAAATTTTATAGAAGAAATTTCGTGATAATTCAATTTTGTTTCGTCACTTCCGTGGTTAAAGCCTATTTGCAAATTATTTAAACTCTAAAATCATCACGACCCAAAGTCAGAATAAACCTGAAAAAATGAGAACACAATAGAAAGATCACTAGCAGCCTTCGAAAGCAAGATTACCTAATATTCATGTCATGCAAATTCCAATAAGATACAAGGAAATCAATTAGAGAAACTCTTAAAATAATTTCTAGTGTTACCTGTTTCCATTGGAATAAGGCGGATGAAGAACCCTGATCACTGAAATTTGATCAAGTGATATTCCAACTGCATCTGCAAAGGTGAGTATCATTTGAAATATGTTAGATGTTAGAGAAATGAACAATAACTCATGGAACATTTTTTTTTAACGTTTTGTGCTCTAATATAATGTAAGCATTACTACCTAACACCCTTCACAAGTCATTCTATTCCCCTCCAAAATGAAGTACAAATATTCTAGTAGCTTCTTTTTCTTTTTCTTCTCTCTTTTTCTTTTTTCTTTTCATGAGCCACCTTCCCTATACTGACTTCATTGTAGAAAACTTACCAGATATAACATTTGTAGGAACATAATAAGGCAATATATCAATTTTTCTGCCTTCAGCGTCAAACTTCAACACGTATACCATCCCATGCTCACTCCCAATATACCTAAATATCATAAGCAGTGGGGAATAACTAATAACCCATGTGCATTATTTATCAGAAAGTGTTATATGCAAATGCTGATTCCAAATCACATGAACAAGTATTTACATGTAACTGGTGCCATAAATAACAGAGAAAGCAGTTATAGTGGACTCCCACTGCAAAGCAGAAGCAATTTGCCTGCTTTCCAAATCCCAAATCTGCCATTATCAGAAACGTAATGGGAAAATTAGTAAATAAAACAGCGGTAAGGGGGAAGAATAAGAGGGAAACAAGAAATCGACAAGAAATAAAGTATAAAGAAAGCTCAGATGAAAAATCAAAAAGCAGTCAAAAGCAGACATGGAAAATGCCTGATCATAGACAGTTTTTAAGAACTTTAGTAGCCTTAGAAGGTACCTGAATCTCATTACGACTTGAGACACTAGCAAGAAAACCTTGATTATCCAAGAACTGAGAGAGATCAAGAAATATTAGATACCATAATATTCATGAAAGCCTCAATAAATATTTCACTTTGTAGCTTCTATAGTTCAATCATGGGCACCTCCAAACATACATAGAGCACAGTTCTGTACACACATCATGTGATACTCGTGATCACATGACTCTAGACACGGATACGGACATGGACACGGACACTCAAAATTAGAAACAAGACACATTATCCCGGTCATAATATAATATACAAGAGATTGAATGTTTTTGATAAAATAAATAAACAGAATAGAATAGTCTCTAAAATTGAAAATCGACCGAAAATTATGAACCTCTAAATTCTTGAAGGCTGTATGCTTAGACGAGTAAAGAATTCCTTCAATATTGTCTCCTCCAAACACCTTTATCCTGCCATCACTGCAAGGGTGAAGAAAATTCCTCAGTGAACTAATAAAGCCACTAAATCTCTCCATGGGAAACTTGTTAAGTCCACAACATGCTAGTGTAATATTGCTATTCCAATACATATGCTACTCCTCAATCATCAAACAGAAAGAATAACGAAATTGCGTATGTATTCCTTTTAAACAAAATTGAAGGAAAAAGTATTCAACGTATCCCTAGGTAGTATATAACAAACCTGCCTAACCAATGAAAAATTAACCACATGCTCTATAGCTAGTTACAAAAGCATGCATACTATATATGATCTTCCTTAAAATTAATGTCATCTGATTCACGCATTAGTCAATGCTATTATGTTACTACTTTGGTAAATAACTCACAGTGTTCCCACAGCCAATAGACGCTGGACGCGATCAAATGCAAGGATAGACGCCGTAGATGGAACTCCGAAGTGAAGAACAACTCGCGGATCGAAATCCGCTGATTTAGAAATTCCTTTTCCCGCTTCCTGCTGCAGAAAGAACAGAAACACGGCATCGATTTCAGAAAAAAATCGCATAATCACATCAATGCATAGCTCAACAAAGAAACTTCGCACATTCAAAATGCACAATCGATGAAAACAAGTAATCGAAGAATTCGCCAGGGAAAAAATAGAAAAAAAAGCATTGATCCATGGCGGAAACGGAGGCACGCACTACCTGCGCATGAGAAGGAGATTGCTGTGGTGGAGGTTTCTGAAAGAATCTAGAAAACATTGCTGTTGGTGTTGATGATGACGATGAATGAATAGAAATGACCTCTCGCTTCTTTCTGTGCTGAAGATTTTGTGTATTCGGGTTTTTTCGGTTTCTGCGCGGGTTTCAGGTACCGTGTTAGTCACCAGTATGATGCGTCGTGCAGGGGCGCTTGTTCGTATGATGTGATAAAAAAGATGGACGGTGATGCGGGGCTGCAGGGAACACTTCGACTGTTCGACCGTACGATTTGAAGCTGCAAGGGAGCTATGAAGATCTGGTCGGAAAAGCAAAAAACTGAAAAAGGAATATGTAGGGCCCGTGGAAGTTATTCATTGCCATTGCTCTACTCCATCGACTTCTTCTCTTTCAAAATTACAAACATATTAACATATTTTTCCATAAAGAATAATTATAATTGACCAGTAGTTATTGATTTACCGATAAGCAGCTGATTCTAAACTAAATTCTCTCTTTTTCCCTGAAAATTTTACTAGTCTTACTTGTTCGGTTGATAGAGTTAACAAGCATACATGATAAAAGATCTATTAAAATCATAATCAACTTATATGTATGCTACACTTTAGGTGTAGAAATGCTATAATACCATTAAAATATATTGTTTTTTATCATTATTTTTAATTATTTAATAATAAAATTTTATATCCAAATCATTTAACCAACTAAGTCCAACCAAGTTATTATAAGCCTGTAATCTAATTCAACTCCATACGCCATTACTTTTAATAACTTTTTTATTTAACGCACAATTATATATATCTGTCTTTTTTATACGTGTTTCGTTTTTTTTTATTTTCTCAACATTTTTTGCGTTCTCTTCCTTCTCTGTATTCTCTACATTCTCTTCCTTCTATGTATTCTTTTCGTTCTCAACGCCTCCCACAATCAGGAGCTTCTGAAAATTGTTCGTCTCTAGTCAAACTCCGAAAGAACAAACATCACCTTAGGTCCTTAGAAATGTGACGACGTTGTAACAACTAAGCATGCCACGTTTGGGGGGCTATTATTCCGGGCCTGGGCTCCAGACCAGGTGGCCCAATAATGGGCGAACCCTAGACCCGACTTATTGGAGATTTGCACGATGATATGGCCCATTCCTTTAATTTCGTCCATATCACTTTCGGCACTTAATGTCACGGATACGCATCGTATCTTTCCATTTCAAGAAGCGTTGGAATTCTATAAAAGGGAAAACCACGATTCTCGCAAAGTATGCAACCTAATTCTAACTTTCGATTTCATAGATACTTTATTAATTTTGATATCGAAGTGTCATTGCAGGTCCCCTCCCATCGATTCTCACTCAGTGTCTCAAAAGAGAATTAGTCAAGAAACATACTTGGTCTGACCTAAACAAAAATAATAAAAGAGAATCAAAAGATGAAAATGGAGCTTTAAAACTAGTAATCCCAACTCGAATAATTTAGTGATTAGGATTTTGAAGCAAAACCAAAGCCAAGTGCAATTCAATTAGTGACTTGGTCATTGAGTTAAACCTTAAAGTGACAACTAAATTTTTGCTGTAATTTTAAATTAATCCTTAGATTTTTAATTAACTCAATTTGAATCTTGAATTTTCACTTTATGTAATGTGAATAATTAATATCATATAGTAGAATATAGTTCGATTACGTATAATAAGATGATGATGTGTTGATTAGTGACATATAAAATATTAGCGGAGATGCTAATATTATATATCATAACATAATTTATATACATATCACTTCTATGTCATCAAGGGTGAAAACAAACCAAATCTACAATATAGTTAACTTTTTAAATATGACATATAATTTGTTGTAGATTAATTTTTTAAATACTAAATTTGAATGTAAAGTGTGATGTAGTCTTATATTTATTAAAAGGTTTGATAAATTTTTTTTAAATTATTTAAAAAAATATTTTTCAATGAAGAATTACTTATAAGTAATATACTAAATTAAATATTTAAAATAATATTTAAATTTTTAAAACATTTAAAAAATATAAAAATATTTAATTATGATCAAGTCTTAACAAATTTTAAAAAGGTATTTATATAGTTATTTATATCTTAACCAGGTTCAAGTAGATCTAGCAAGCTAATTAGATTAATTTGTGAGTTTCGGCATTAATAAATTTAGACTTTTAAAAAAGTTTAGACATGGGCCTATTTTGCCATCAATAGATTTAGGCTTTTAAACATTTTGTAAACTAAATTTCTAACCAAGTTATCACCCACTTTTTCTCTTTCGTACGTACATAGGCGCTGCTATTTCTTTTTTTGTGTTATTTCTTCTTCTTCCTATTTATCTGTTATCTTCTTATTTTGCGTGTTTCTTTTTTCAATGTTGTTGTCACTACTGCTGCCATCCGTGTCTTGTTGTTATTTAATTTCTTCTCCTCCTTCCTTTTCATCTTCATCCTCCTTTATTATCATTATCGTCCACTTCATCTTCATCTTATTCTTCTCTATGCATCTTGAGAAAACTAGACCACATAAATTTTGATGCAAAACACAAAAAAAAAATTGGTGTATAGTACAAAAAAATTTGTCTTCAACACATAAAAATTTTAAGGATTCCATACTCGAAGCATTGACACCCAATTAAAAAAAACACGCACAATACATCAATTTTGGTCCACAGTGTAACAACTCAACTTCTAGCCTGTCATGACAAATGCTAGCAGCCAGCCGCTACTATTTAGCTTATTTTAGATACTTTAGACCATATATTCAGTGTATACATATGAGCTTGTAGTGCTAGTCGAGAATCATGTATCTAGTCTCGCAAATTGGAATAATTATAAATTAAGCAGGTAATACAGGAAACGGAAAAAGCATAGCATAGCATACTCATATCATACATGAAATGCCCGCAGGCTTAATTCATCACAAAATCCAAGTTTATACTTGATTACATACTTCATCTTTAATGCTTACGGACCTTGGCTCACAAGAGCCACTCTAGACCGGGACCCGATCTACATTATTAAATAAATAAAAAGAGCTAACCTTCTAAAAAGACTATTCAAGAGCGAGGGTAAGGACCACTATTATTAAGACTACTATCATTACTACTACTATTGCTGCTGCTGATATTGGATCTCCAGAAGCTGCTGTCACAATATGCTGAAACGAGAGAATCACTCTGATGCGACGGTGATGTTGCTGCTGCTTGCATCCTCTAAGGAGTCCTCTTTCCCGGTCTCAAAAGAGCTAAAGTACAGATCCACCATCATATGGTCAATCCACGCTTATGAGCTAAACTCAGTTGAAGGTGCAGAACCAGAGCTTTCAGGAACCCCTGACCCGTCGAATCCTGGCTCGGCTACAGGTGATGGTGGTGGAACATCAGACATAGGTACATCAGGAACTACTTGATCCTCTTTAGGGTTGAACTATGGTGGATACACCGGTATTGGCTCTACCATGTTCAGAGGGTGATGAGCGGATAATTTATACGCTTTTTGGCATTATTTTTAGGTAGTTTTTAGTAAGTTCAAGCTACTTTTAGGGATGTTTTCATTAGTTTTTATGTTAAATTCACATTTCTGGACTTTACTATGAGTTTGTGTATTTTTCTGTGATTTCAGGTAATTTCTGGCTGAAATTGAGGGACTTGAGCAAAACTCTGAAAAAGGCTGACAAAAGGACTGCTGATGCTGTTGGAATCTGACATCCCTGCACTCAAAATGGATTTTCTGGAGCTACGGAACTCCAAATGGCGCGCTCTCAACGGCGTTAGAAAGTAGACATCCAGAGCTTTCAAGCAATATATAATAGTCCATACTTTATTCGGGAATTGACGATGTAAAGTGGCGCTCAACGCCAAGTACATGCTGCTGTCTGGAATTAAACACCAGAAACACGTCACAACCCGGAGTTGAACGCCAGAAACACGCTATAACTTGGCGTTCAACTCCAATAAAAGCCTCAGCTCGTGGATAGATCAAGCTCAGCCCAAGCATACACCAAGTGGGCCCCGGAAGTGGATTTATGCATCAATTACTTACTCATGTAAACCCTAGTAGCTAGTTTAGTATAAATAAGACTTTTTACTAGTGTATTAGTCGTCTTTCGACCACGTTTCATCTTTGGTCTCAGTATTGTTTTATTCTTCATCTTAGGAGGCCATTGATCACGTTTTGGGGGCTGGCCATTCGGCCATGCCTGAACCTTTCACTTATGTATTTTCAACGGTGGAGTTTCTATACACTATAGATTAAAGGTGTGGAGCTCTGCTATACCTCAAGTTTCAATACAATTACCATTACTTTCTATTCAATTCTCCTTATTCTTATTCCAAGATATACGTTGCACTTCAACTTGATGAATGTGATGATCCGTGACACTCATCATCATTCTCACCTATGAACGCGCGTGACTGACAACCACTTCCGTTCTACCTTAGGCTGGGCGCATATCTCTTAGATTCCTCAACAGAATCTTTGTGGTATAAGCTAGATAGATGGCGGCATTCATGGGAATCCGGAAAGTCTAACCTTGTCTGTGGTATTCTGAGTAGGATTCCGGAATTGAATGACTATGACGAGCTTCAAACTCCTGAAGGCTGGGCGTTAGTGACAGACGCAAAAGAATCAAGGGATTCTATTCCAACCTGATTAAGAACCGACAGATGATTAGCCGTGCTGTAACAGAGCATTTGGACCATTTTCACTGAGAGGATGGGATGTAGCCATCGACAAGGGTGATGCCTCCAGACGATTAGCCATGCAGTGACAGCGCATAGGACCATTTTCCCGAGAGGATGAAAAGTAGCCATTGACGACGGTGACGCCCTACATATAGCTTGCCATGGAAAGGAGTAAGAAGGATTGGATGAATGTAATAAGAAAGTAGAGATTCAAGAAGAGCACAGCATATCCATACGCCTATCTGAAATTCCCACTATTGATTTACATAAGTATTTCTATCTTATTTAATTTTTTGTTTATTATTTATTTTCAAACTTATCATAAACCATTTGATCTGCCTAACTGAGATTTACAAGGTGATCATAGCTTGCTTCATACCAACAATCTGTGTGGGATCGACCCTTACTCACGTAAGGTTTTACTTGGATGACCCAATACACTTGCTGGTTAAGTTGAACGAAGTTATGATCACACTAGGGATTATTAAGATCCCAATTTATCATACCATGATCTCTTTGGGGTATTTTTGATTTCATACAAGTACAAAGAGATCAACTTTGAGGATCACAATTTCGTCCACCAGAGGGTAAGGCGGAAAAGGATACTAGCCTCTACTGGGGTGAAGTTCAGATAGCAGTGTATCATAAGGCATGTCAGGGTCAAACTCTTGGCTGAGCAAAGGGTGAGGGAAAGGACGGTTGGGAAGATAGTAGCTGCGTGAACATGGACTACCCAAAAACAGCGCGCTCCATGTCGCGGGGTCTACGTATTTGCCGTACGCTGGGTGCTCAAAGAAGATCATACCGTTCCCCATCTGCGGACATGGGAAAAAAGGTGTAAGAACCTAAGGTTCCCAGTAGAGTACTATACGAAAAACCTAAGGGGGACCGCAGCCTAAGTCTAATCGTTTATAAGGTCACAACAGTAATCAATCATACAAACAGATGCAATAACAAGTATATAACAGTATAACAGTCATATATACAAGTATGCAGACACAAGCAAGGAAATGCAGCAACCAAGTATGATGCATATCTGGTCCTATGCAGGTCAACAGCTCATGTGTCGATTGGCTACCCGCAGCCCGACGTTACCCGGCCCAAGTCCGGATATGGCTACTCCACTGGGTCGGTCACGCACCGGTGCCCGAAACACAATCGCAGCACTAATAATGAATGGACCAAAAATACAAAGTGCTCCTAGTGAGTAGCTGTCCATATGGTGAGCGTCCCCACGTTCATATAGTCTCTGGCCAAGCGAATGGAAGTTCGCTCTGCCAGGTATTTCTTAGCAGCTTGAGGTTTACAGTTTCTTCTTCTGCGGCACATCTCAACAAAATTTATTTCTAAGGGACTTCTCTTCCTTTTTTTTCTATAAAAACTCATGCCCGACTCTTTCTTAAAATGTCTCAGTCTTATCACATTTTACCATTTTTTCCTTTTTATTTAACTTTTCTTTTTTAAAGTTTTTATTATGTTTTTAATGACACTTTCAACCCTAATGTTATTATTTTATCATTGTATCTTCATATTTTTTCTAATATATATTTTCTCCTTGATTAAGTTAATTATTCACTTTTAATTTGACTTTATGCCTGAAATTACTACTATGCTCCTAAGTGCTCTAATTTTACCGTTTAACCTTATTTAGTATCAAAATTTCACTGGATTAATCCTAATAGTTGCCTATGATTAAAATTATTCCTAATATTTTTATTAAATGCCAATTTTTCCCGTAAGGAACCTTATTCTAGTTACCGCTTTTTACTGTTTTACTTCTAACTTTTACTAAAGCTTTTATAATATTTATTAATTATAATCTTGACCCAACTAATTTATATAATTACTATTTTATTTCTAATGATACTAAATTCAGAATTTTACTTATTTTTCGTTTAAATTATACTTTTAACTCTCTTTTAAACCAAAAATGACGATAACACTTTTTTTACCTTTCCACATTTGTTTTCTCGGATTAAAACTATTTTTATAACTATTTTTTAACTCTTTAATATCATAATTTTCGTGCTCCTAATGTCTGAAAATTTCATAGGTACATTTTTTATATTTTTCTTCATTTTTTGTGACGTTTAAAGCTTGAAACTTAAACCCCAAGTGCTTCTATGCTTCCGGCTATTCTCACACAAATCCAGAGGTAATACAATAGTATATTACACATATTTAACAAGGTATAATAGTGATAACTCACAAAATTTTTTCAGAAATTCAAAACAAGCATAAATTCACCACAAAGTGACTCATATAATCATTGAAAACAAGCACAACCATACTCTAACTAATCCTAACTATTACCTCTTATGTAATTCAGTTATTAAACCTTTCTCAAACTAGAAAACATGCATACAAGGGCAGAAACACAGCTGGTGGTGGTGAGTTTCGTTTTTGGGCCTAAAGTGTCGCAAAACGTCGAAATTCAACCACTGTGAGTTCGAAACTCCTTAACTCCTTAGGCGTGCTCCATGGGTGATTCAAGTGGAGTTATTTATACATGGAAGAGAGTAAGGATTCATCATGGCTACTGTTTATTTTTTAAGAAAAAGAAAAGGAGAAAGAACAAAAGTTTACCTAACCGAAATTCGGTATAAACACAAAGATTGACGAAAACGGACAAGAGTTTGTGCTTGTATGGTTTGAGTCCTTGAAGAACACTTGAAGAATAGTGTATGAATGGTGAGATAAGGAACTAAAAACGCAGGTAGTATGTGCAAAATTTTCTCTGTCTCTTCTCTCTCACTCATGGTTCTATCTCTCTCTTTATGGTAAAATATTGAATTTTTGCTTCGTAATTGTCTTAAATAAAATTTGAAATCTAACCTAATTAAATGTGTTAAAAGAGGGATAGAAAAATTAGAGAGAAATGGGCTGATAGCAAGAGAGAAAAGGTGTGATTTCGAGGAAACACAGTCAGCATCATAATAACATGTTTATCTACAGTTAACTGCGATTAATTACTCGTGATTAAAAATAGAACAGAGAGGGGGTGAGAAGTTGAGATAATCTCAGCTCAGATGCTAAGAGAGAGAGGCCAAATTACTTGGGTAGCAAGCAAGAGGATTCGGGACCTCTAGGAGTCATTTGCGAAAAATTAGGCAGAAATTCAGTTCGGATAAGTTTTACCGTGCAGTAAAATAATTAATGGATAATAACTATTCTTAAAGAAGTAAATCATGAAGAGATAGCTACTATAAATATATAGACACATTTACTTGAATAGAAAATACTTTTACCGCTGGTTCTGAGGTTTTTGGTTACTAGAATTTTTCTCAGTGCACGCAAAATCATCACTAAAAGCGTTTTTGCGACTCAAATGTTTCTGGTTTGGTAACTAAGCCAATGGTAAGATAGTATTTAATATCCATTAGTCAAATTTGACTTAAATGGATTAATTACCGTCATAAAGCCAAGTTTGACCTCGTAACTCTCTTTTTCTTTTTAATTTTCATTTTTTTCATCCAGAAAAGTCTATTTACCGAAAATATAGTTCTTACATTCTACCCTCCTCAAAAAAAATTGCCTTCAAAATTTAGTCACCTGTGAATAATTGTGGGTAATTCGTCTTCATTGTGCTCTCTAGCTCCCAGGTGTGTTCTTCCATGCCATCTCATCCCCAAACAAATTTTACTAACGGAACCTCCTTGCCTCTCAGCTGTTTGATACTTCAGTCGACTATTTGCATGGGTGGTTCTTATATCTTTTTAAGTTGGAAAACGTGGAATACATTATGAAGATTGAATAGATAAAGGGGAAGAGCTTGTTGATAGGCTACTACTGATCCCAAACTTTTTAGAATCTAAAAAGGGCCTATGAACCTAGGGATTAGTTTCTTGGTCTTGAGACTACGACCCACTCCGGTGGTTGGTGGAACTTTAAGAAAAACATGATCACCCTCACTAAACTTTAAAGGTTTCCTTCTCTTATTGGCATAGCTCTTCTGTCGGCTTTGAGCCGTCAGAACCCTCTCGCGAATTCTCTTGATTTGCTCAGTTGTCTCCTGAAATAACTCTGGTCCCAGCATACTGGATTCTTTCCCTTCATACCAACATAGTAGAGATTGGCATTTGCGACCGTAGAGTGCTTCATATGTACTTCTCATCTAACATTGCAAGGTGTACTTCGGCAACCATGTTATCAATTGGGTCACACCGGAATAGTGAGTGATTCTCCGGTGGATGCTTCATTGCTTCCTCTAGGCTGAAACTTACGACCCTCTCATCTATTTCAAATGAATAGGTTCCCGAGTAGGCATCTAGCTTAAATCTAGAAGTTCTCAAGAATGGTCTTCCAAGTAGGATAGATGATGCTCTTTCGGTTTCGCTTGATGGCATTTCAAGGACATAAAAGTCAATTGGGAACACCAATCCTTTGATATTCACCAATACGTCTTCCGCAACGCCCGTTACGGTTATTATGCTTTTATCCGCTAGGACAAATCTTGCCGTCGACCTTTTTAGTGGTGGTAACTTCAATACCCGGTAGACGGAGAGCGGCATGATGCTAACACATGCTCCGAGGTCACACATACAATCTCTAAATTGAACTCCATTGACTGTGCAAGTGACCATACAAGGGCCCAGATCATCACACTTCTCGGGCAATGCTCCCATTAAAGCGGAGATAGAACTCCCCAATGGGATGGTTTCCAATTCAAGAATTCTATCCTCGTTGATGCATAGATCTTTGAGGAATTTCGCATATCTAGGAACTTGATGGATAGCATCAAAGAGGGGAATGGTTACCTCAACCTTCTTGAACATTTCTACCATTTTTGGGTCGAGTTCCATGCGCTTTCTAGCTTTCTTTGCAAGTGTTGGAAATGGAAGTGGTTGAGCAATTTCTTCTTCTTCCAAAGTTCTCTTGGGCTTGGCTATCTCTCTTGTTGGTTGGGCTTCATCCTCAACTATGACTTGTGGTGTCTCCTCTTCCTCTACTTCTTCCATATCTATTCCCTCATCCTCTTGGGTGGTCGTGATGGAATTGGGGTCCTTTGCTTCTTTCTCTTTTAATTGTGTTCCGGATCTAAGGGTGATAGCATTGATACCCCCCTTTGGATTGGGTTGAGGTTGAGAGGGAATGACGCTTTGGATTGGGGGTTGAGGGGTGGAATTTGATGATGTATCCATGCGTGCAAGAAGAGCTTGTAGTGTAGAGGTGAGGCCGGTGAGACCGGAAGCAAGTGTGTTTTGTAGTTCCTTTTGGCCTTGAATAATGGTCCGGAGTGTTTCGTCTTGGTTGGAGGGAGTGGTTGTATATGTGAGTTGAGGAGCTTGTGATTGGTTGGGTGGTGGTCTTTGATGTGGTGGTTGGTATGTTTGGTAGTTTCTTTGTGGGTTTTGTTGGTTGTATGGTTGATTTTGTTGGTTGTATGGTGGCCGGCTTTGTGAAAAATTTTGTGAGTTGTTGTTCCATCTTTGACCTCCTCCGTTATTGTTGTTGTCCCTATTTCCTTGTTGGTGATTGTCTCTCCAATTTTGATTATGGTACCCTCCCCCTTGATTGTAGTTTCCTCCTTGATAAGGGTGCCCTTGGTTAGAATTACCGCCTTGGTAGTATCCTTGATTTGGGCGGTCATAGAAATTATGGGTAGCCGCCAAAGTGTTATCTTCTTGAAGGCTTGGGCACTCATCCGTGTAGTGAGAATAGCAAGAACAAATGCCACATACTTTTTGAGGGACCAATTGTTGGTTGTGTTGTTGAGGGGGTGTAGGTTGTTGTTGGTATGATTGAGGTTGTTGTGGTTGTTGTTGGTTCAATTGGAGTTGCCTCAAGATGGATGTCATTTCACTCAAAGATTGAGTTAGAGCGGTGGTTTCACTACTAGTTGATACCTCATTCACGGTTCTTGGACGGTTGACTCTTCGTCTCATATGTTGATTGGATTCGGCTAAGTCAATGATAAGTTGCCATGCCTCCTCCGCTGTTTTATATTTGGTCAAAGAACCATTGCTAGAGGTGTCCAAGAGAGTTCTATCTTGCTCTCGCATCCCTTGACATATGTATCCAAGTAATACTTGTGTATCAAGCATGTGATTGGGGCATGCGTCTAGTAGCTTACGAAACCGTTCCCAATACTCGTAGAGTGGTTCCGTCTCACCTTGCACAATACAAGACATTTCCTTCCTTAACCTATCCATCTTCTCCGGAGGCAAGAATTTATCCAAGAATACTCTTCTAAGTAAGTCCCAATCGGAGGTAACTTCACTAGATAGGGTGTAGAACCATTCTTTAGCCTTGTCTTCAAGAGAGAAAGGGAAAGCAAACAACCATATGGCAACCTCATCGGACCTTTCCCGTCTAGTAGTCGAGCATATGCGATGGAAGTCCTTGAGATGTCGAATAGGGTCTTGTGCGGGAAGCCCATGAAACTTGGGTAGGAGGTTGATCAAAGCGGTCTTCAATTCGAAGTTCGCATTCAAGTTGGGGTGAGTTATGTGAAGGGGTTGAAGGACATAATCCGGTGCACCCGCTTCCTTGATGGTAACTCTCCTCGGAGCATCCATGGTATTAGTACCTTGAACAAAAGAAGATTTGTTAGTGAGATTGATGGGAGTAGGATTAATGCCTTCTTTGAGTGACGGTTCAATGTTCACTTCTAGTAAGGTGGTTGAGGTGGTGAAAACCTCTTCCCCTTTTCCAAACTTAAGCCGCCTCCGAGCTTGTCTAATATGAAACAAAGTTCGTTCTATTTCCGGATCAAAAGGGGCTAAGCTCGGATTCGGTTGTGAACGCGTCATGCAATGAAGGGAAAATGAAATTCATGGTGACGATGAGGGGTTAGTCACTTGAACAATTTACAATGAAATGTAGCTATGTACATATGCACACACTCAATCCAAACAATAACATGGCACACTAAGCAAATTCCCCGGCAACGGCGCCATTTTGATGAGTGAATTTTTGTCGGTATAGAAATTATCAAGTAATCAATCGTAGTATAGTCTAAACCGGTGCAAAATCCATCATCAAACAAATCTACAATCTATAATCGAGAGTATTAGTCCCGAGTCGTCTTCCCTTGGAATTGCCAAAATGTGCATCTTATTGAGTAGAAAGATTTGTTAAGGTTCTTTGAAAGTTTTAGCAACGTAGTAGGGAACAAGCAATCAATCATTAAAGGACTTGGCTTAGAGTTGGCACTTGAATACGTATCCTTATATTCTTTCAATGAAGATAACAATTAGACCTTGCCTCATTTAGTTATCCCCTAGGTGTAGAGGAAAATCAAATGAAGGTAATCAACTTGAGTCACAAGTCCTAGCTTCACCTCATGGGAATCTAGCTTTAGTGCACTCCAAGTCAATTAGCAATCCCTAATTCCAAATCAACAATTGACACAACTATTCAACTTCTTCTAATGATCCAACCCTATGCCAAGTGAGAATTCTCTACTCCATAACTAGTGTTGACATTTTATCAAACATGTGATGAGCAAGAAAGAAAGTCATAGTAAAATGAGAAGAAAAGTAGAATTAAAGGTATTGCAACACAAGGAATTAACAACAATTGTCAAAGAGCAATAATGAGGATCAAAATCTCAAAGTATTAATAAAATCCAAAAATCATAAAGTTGAATCTTAGATCCAAGGAATTTTAGCAATTACAACTACAACTTGAAATTGGAAAAGAAAACCTATTACATGAACAAAGTGAAGTGAAAGTTGCAATGGATCTCACCAAGGAGTGGGTGAAAATCCAGAATTTTGATGAAGAAGAACCCTAGTAAGAATTTGAGTCCTCTCTCCCTTCCCACAAGAGTGAAACTCTCCCAAAAATATCTCCAAAAACTAGAAAATGAACTAGGTGTCCTTGACCCTTGCCCCCCTGGTCCTCTTAAACTTTTCCCGCCAATACACTCCCCAAAAATTAGGATCTCTAACCAACTCCACGCCTGAGTCACGTGACTTCTAAAAAAAATCACATTCGAACATCGGCGCGTACGCGCAAGGTACGCGCGCGCGCCATAGATGCATTTTGGAGTGTACGCGGAGGCGAGACGTACGCGTGCGCGCCCAAGAAGATCATGGCTTAGCCGCTACGCAAGCCGACTCGTGGCTTGACTTTTGGCTTTGGCTTCTAGTTATTCTATCCACGCGGACGCGTCAATTGCGCGCACGCGCCCATGCTGAGATTTCCAAGGCTTGATTCTCTTGCTCCCTTCCTTTGCTCCCATCTTCCTTCTCTCTTCCGGTCCACTCCTGCCCTGTATTATGGAACCACTTAACACACGGGTCACGGCATCGAATGGCATCGAGAGAGAGGATTAGAAATGTATCTATTTTAGTGCAAAATAAGTATGTTTTCATCCATGGTGCAAAACTAGGAAAGGAATGCAAATCCTTGTATTTTCATACAGAAAGTGTGTGAAATCATTGATAAAACCCTTGAAATTAGCACAAGATAAACCTTTAAAATGGGGTTTGTCAGGGACTGGTCCATTTCGCTTAACGCGACAATCTTTTGCTATGTTTCCTGACCTGCCACAATTATAACAAACACCCGCTCCAAAATGGCATGGCCTGCTTCCATGGTCCTTCCCACACTTAGCATAAGTGGAACTTGCCTGATCTCGCTGTGGCTGCCTCCCCAAGTCCTGTCTCTGAGTATGGTTTCTCGGGTAGAATAAAGAGTTAGAGTTTCCGCTGGGTGGATCTCACGCTATAGCTAGCCATTTCTTTTAAAATTCCTTCCTTGTTTGCCAGGTTTTTGTTGAAATTCCTAGAGGAAAAATTCCGACGGTTAGCTTGGGCTACTGCCAACTTCTTGGTGCATTCCTTAGCCAACTGACTCTTATTTACCAGCTCTGCAAAGTTTCTAATCTCCATTGATCCCACGGAAGCCATCAGTTTCTCCCTAAGACCTCCTTCATACTTGATACACTTCCACTCTTCCTATTTAGCAAGATTTTCTTGACACACCTTCGAAAATCGACACAAGTCTTCAAACTTCCAGGTGTAATCAACCACTATCATGTTTTCTTGCCTTAACTATAGCAATTCCAACTCCTTAGTGGTGCGGGCAGATGAAGAAAAATATTTCTTATAGAACTCAGTATGGAAGTCAGCTCAAGTGATCTCAGTGCCTCCTTGCCTCAACAACTAGCTCACTCTCTGCCACCAATATTATACATCCCCTTTCAGCATGTAAGTGGCGAACTCTACCTGTTATCCTTTAGGGACATGTTGCACCTACAAAGCCCGCTCCATAGTGCGTAACCAATCATCTGCACCAGTCGGATTGGTGGTTCCAGAGAAATTGGGTGGATTAACTTTAAGGAAAGATGCCAAAGTCATTGGCATTTCCCCCTCACGTACACTATTTTCTGATCCATTTCCACTGTTGTGGCCATTCCAATTACCATTCCCCTGCTGTCGTTCCATTTTTTCCACCACTCTGTTAGTTACAGCGACAGAATTGCGCACAGCTACAGCCATTGCCTTCATAGATTCTAGCAAGGTGGACAGGTCACATGCCAGCTCATAACTCAGACTCGCTTGACGGGGGCTACAGCTGTTTGTAGACATTGAGGTCCTGTTAACACCAAACGATCAATATTAACGTGATCAATCTTAACATATCCAATTTAAGTGCTAACATTTCCAAAATATATGTGTACAGACAATCATGCGATAATATCATCAGAGATATCCTAGTGGCATGATAAAAAAAAGAAAGTATGCAGTGAAACATAGTCAATCCATTCCCCAGGCTCTCCTAAGGATGAACTATTCTGATATCAAATTGTAACGACCCAACTTCTAGCCTATCATGACCAAGGCTAGCAGCCAGGCGAAACTATTTAGCTGACTTTAGATACTTTAGACAATATATTAAGTGTATACATATGAGCATATAGCGCTAGTTGAGAATCGTGTATCTAGTCGCGCATATTGGAATAATTATAAATTAAGCAGGTAATACAGGAAACGGAAAAAGCATAGCATAGCATACTCATATCATACATGAAACACCCGCAGGCTTAATTCATCACAAAACCCAAGTTCATACTTGATTACATACTTCATATTTAATGCTTACAAGCCCCAGCTCACAAGAATCACCCTAGACTGGGACCCGATCTACATTATTAAATAAATAAAAAGAGCTAGCCCTCTAAAAAGACTATTCAAGAGTGAGGATAAAGACCACTATTATTAAGACTACTACCATTACTACTACTACTGCTGCTGATACTGGATGTCTAGAAACTACTGTCACAATATGCTGAAGCGAGGGAATCACTCAGATGCGCCAGTGATATTGCTACTACTCGCATCTTCTGTGGAGTCCTCTTCCCCGGTCTCAAAAGAGTTAGAGTACAGATCCGCCATCGTCTGGTCAATCCACACCTCTGAGCTAAACTCAGTTGAAGGTGTAGAACCATAGCTTTCAGGAACCCCTGGCCCGTCGAATCCTGGCTCGGCTACAGGGGATGGTGGTGGAACATCGGGCATAGGTACGCCAAGAACTACTTGATCCTCTTCAGGATTGAACCATGGTGGATACTCGGATATGTCAATGATCGAAGACTCTGGTATTGGCTCTGCCATGTTCAGAGGGTAAGGCAGAAAAGGATATTAGCCTCTGTCGGGGTGAAGCTCGGATAGCAGTGTATCATAAGGCATGTCAGGGTCAAGCTTCTGGCTGAGCAGAGGGTGAGAGAAAGGATAGTCGGGAAGATAGTAGCTGTGTGTATGCGGACTACCTAAAAATACCGCACTCCCTGTCGCGGGGTCCACGTATCTGCTGTATGCTGGTACTCAAAAAAGATCACGCTGTTCCCCATCTGGAGACATGGAAAAAGGGGGTGAGAACCTAAGGTTCCTAGTAGGGTACTATAAGAAAAACCTAAGGGGGTCTGCAGCCTAAGTCTAATCGTTTATAAGGTCACAACAGTAATCAATCATACAAACAGATGCAATCACAAGTATATAACAGTATAACAGTCACATATACAAGTAAGCATACGTAAGCAAGGAAATGCAGCAACCAAGTATGATGCATGTCTGGTCCTACGCAGATCAACAGCTCATGGGTCGGTTGGCTACCCGTAGACCGAGGTTACCTGGCCCAAGTTTGGATATGACTACTCCACTGGGTTGGTCGCGCACCGGTGCCCAAAACACAATCGCAGAACTAATAAAGAATGGCCCAAAAATACAAGGTGCTCCCAGTGAGTAGCTGTCCATATGGCGAGTGTCCCCACTTTCATATAGTCTTTGGCCAGGCGGATGGAAGTTCGCTCTGCCAGGTACTTCTTAGCACCTTGAAATTTACAGTTTCTTCTTCCATGACACATCTCAACAAACTTTATTTCTAAGGGACTTCTCATCCCTTTTTTTGTAAAAACTTGTGCCCGACTCTTTCTTAAAATGTCTCAGTCTTGTCACGTTTTACCATTTTTCCCTTTTTATTTAACTTTTCTTTTTACCGTTTTCATTAGGTTTTTAATAACACTTTCACCTATAATGTTGCTATTTTATCATTATATCTTCATATTTTTTCTAATATACATTTTTTCCTTGATTAAGTAAATTATTCATTTTTAATTTGACTTTATGCCTGAAATTACTAATATGCTCATAAGTACTCTAATTTTACCGTTTAACCTTATTTAGCATCAAAATTTCACCGGATTAATCTTAGTAGTTGCCTATAATTAAAATTATTCCTAACATTTTTATTAAATACCAATTTTCACCATAAAGGACTTAAAATCAATTTTACCCTTTATTAATTTATTTACTTATTCTAGTTATCGATTTTTACTATTTTACTTCTAACCTTTACTAAAGCTTTCATTTAGACCCAAAATTTTTTTATAATTATAATCTTGACCCAACTAATTTATATGATTACTATTTTACCCCTAATAATATTAAATTCAAAATTTTACTTATTTTTCGTTTAAATTATATTTTTAACTCTCTTTTAACCCAAAAATGAACAAAATACCCGTTTTATCTTTCCACCTTTGTTTTCTTGGATTAAAACTATTTTTATAACTACTTTTTAACTCTTTTCTATCATAATTTTTGTGCTCTTAGTGACTGAAAATTTTAGAGGTACAGTTTTTATCTTTTTCTTCATTTTTTGTGACGTTTAAAGCTTGAAACTTAAATCCCAAGCACTTTTATGCTTCCGGATGTTCTCACACAAAATTTAAAGGCAATACAACAATATATTACACATATTTAGCAAGTCAAAATAGTGGTAACTCACAAAATTTTTAGAAATTCAAAACAAGCATAAATTCACCACAAAATTGCTCATATAAGCACCGAAAACAAGCATGACCATACTCTAACTAATCCTAACCCTTACCTCCTATGTAATTCAGTTATTAAATCTTTCTCACACTAGAAAACGTGCATACAAGGGCAGAAATACCGCTGGTGGTGGTGAGTTTCATTTTTGGGCCTAAAATAAAGCAAACATCAAAATTCAACCACTGTGAGCTCGAAACTCCTTAACTCTTTAGGTGTGCTCCATGGGTTCTTCAAGAGGAGTTCTCCATACATGAAGGAGAGTAAGGATTCATCATGGCTACTATTGTTTTTTAAAAAGAAAAAGAAAAGGAGAAAGAATCAGAGTTTACCTAGCCAAAATTCGGTATAAACGCCAAGATTGGTGAAAACGGACAAGAGTTTGTACTTGTATGGTTTGAGTCTTTGAAGAACACTTGAAGAATAGTGTATGAATGGTGAGATAAGAACTGAAAACGCAGGTAGTATGTGCAAAATTTTCTCTGTTTTTTCTCTCTCGCTCAAGGTTCTATACCTCTCTTTATGGTAAAATATTGAATTTTTGCTTAGTAATGGTCTTAGATAAAATTTGAAGTCTAACCTAATTAAATGTGTTAAAAGAGGGATGGAAAAATTACAGAGAAATGGGCTGATAGCAAGTTAGAAGGGGCATAATTTTGAGAAAACACAGTCAGCATCATAATAACGTGTTTATCTGCAGTTAATCGCGGTTAATTACTCGTGGTTAAAAACACAACAGAGAAAGGTGAGAGTCTGAGATAATCTCAACCTATAGGCTAAGAGATGGAGGCCAAGTTACTTGGGTAGCAAGCAAGAGGATTCGAGGCCTCTAGGAGTCATTTGTGGAAAACTAGGTATAAATTTGGTTCATATAACTTTTATTGTGCAGTAAAACAATTAATGGCTAATAACTATTCTTAAAGAAGTAAATCATGAAGAGAGAGCTAATATAAATCTAGAGACACATTTACTTGAATAGAAATTACTTTTACTACTGGTTCTGAGATTTTTGTTACTAGAATTTTTTTGGTGTACGCACAGTCGTCATTAAAAGCGTTTTTGGGGCTCAAAGTTTCTGGTGTGATAACTAAGACAATAGTAAGATAGCATTTAATATCCATTAGTCAAATTTGACTTAGAGGGATTAATTACTCTCATAAAGTCAAGTTTGACCTCGTAACTCTCTTTTTCTTTTTAATTTTTGTTTTTTTTTTAACCAGAAAAGTCCATTTACCGAAAATTTGGTTCTTACACACAACACATGAATTTTTAAAGTACCACATGTATGCCTAGAACATTGACTCACCCGATCAACAAAATATATTCGTAGCAAATATTTATGTGCTATATGCAAAAATTTCTATATTATATCAATAAGTTTGTGTCACATGCAAAATTTTGTGCTATATCAATAAATTTTTGTATTCTGCAACAAGGTCAATTATATGGTATAGATTAATACATACAGATGCCATGATTTATTGACAAGTGTGCAAGTTGTTGGCTAGAGAGAACAAGCTTGGCAGAGCTCTGAAAGCTTGTCTGCCTTAGTAATTGAAGGGGGAGCCGGTTACTGGAATAAGCCGATCAGGAGCAACTATAAGGGAGTTGGACCGGGCCTGTGTTTTCTATTTTTGTTCTTGGTCATCAGTGGTAGACTTCTTAAACATAATTGGGCTTGTACACATTGTAACATTATCCTAACCCATCAACACCTTTCAAGAGAAAGAAATGATGCCAACGAACAACGAACAACAGCAACGATTAGTTACATAAAAAATGCAAACTTTTCCACAGAGGCACCCTTTTTCATTAATTTAACCCCATCGTCATTGTAGCCATTACCTTCTACATTTGTTTTTGAAAAAATTTAAAAAAATAGAAACTAAAACAAACCTACAGAATTAAATTAACACTGAAATCCACATGATTCATTTTCACCCCAATCACACAAGACTTTCAAATTTGGATATGAAATAAATGATGGGCACATGATGAAAAAATTCACTACTCATCGGAGACCATAATATGAAACAGCTAATGCTGCAAGGTTGAACCAGATGAAATACAACTATGGTTGAGTGATACAGCCCCAGAGACAAGTGAAAGAAAGTGTATAGTGTGAAAGTCCCATTTTCGTGTGTCTAATAGGAGAAACTTGTGAATACAGTATAATCCAACAGAGCAAGAACAACCAATTTCATACCTCCATCCACGGTCGAACTCAAACAGCACCAACTTCCGATCACAACGGCAGCGGAAGCATCTACGGCCACACGGACTCAATGCGGGATACGAGATGAACCCCAAGCGTCGATCGTTTTTCAGTTTCCAGGCTTGAACCTCCACCACGGCGACGCCTTCAGCGGCTGTATCTTTGTCCCTCAAACCTAGGGCTTCGTTTTGGGGATACCATCTTCCTTACTGCTTCGGCCTCCATGGATGCATCAGCACCTGCGCTTCTGTTTTTCCCTTTCTATTGACAAAAGAACCAAAAAAAGAAAACGAAAGCTTCCATTGTTAGATATCCAATTTTTTATTTGCTAAAGCCCAACTAAAACAACCCACCAAAAAATATCCAATAAAAAAAATGGCTAACGGTTTAGCCAGCCCCTACCATCAACTGGGAGACAAGTCCTACATCAATATAGCAACATATCAATCTCATGTTCATTTAGACAAAAAATCTATAAATTTGTATCAATTTTAATCTGTACCATATATTAACTCTTGCAATAAATATTTATGTACTGAATAAGTGCGAAGATAGAGAAGTGGCAATGCACACGTGTGTTTTTTCACTGCACTTATGCCTGCATGGTTAGACTTGATTATAAAACACTTGTACATGTAGTATCATTGTTTTGCAATAGGTCAGGCCAAACTATAGGCACATGACAAGTTGGCTACCTATTTTTGCTCTTATGTGTTATGATGCCACTCAAATTGTCCCTTGAATTTTTTTTAAACGACTCGATTTAGTTCATGAAAATTAAAGGTCATAAATGAAATTAGTCTTTGTATTAACTTTTTTAATTTTTATAAATTTAAAATTTTTAATATTTTTAAATCTACTAATTTTCTATTTATTTTTCACGCATATTTAAATAAAATTCTCGTCACATAATAAAAAAAAACTAATTTAAAAAATTATGATAGAACAAATTATTTTTTACAAAAATACAACATAACATATATATTAAAAATATTGAAATATCCTTTTCTTTATATAATTATTCTCTTTTTATGTATGTCAAACTAGACCATTCTCATGGCTCATATATAAAACTATTGAATAGTCATTCTATGAGTGATATGTTTTCAATTAAATTTAATTCAAAAACACAAATTAGATGTAACTAAACTGAAAATATTTAATCTAATAATGGTGAAGAAGAAAGACTTAACGTTTATTTGTTTATTTTCTTATCAAATAGACCATTGATCATTTTCAAATTCCAAATGATATATAAGGTTTAATTATGAATGCAATTAAGTATGGGCGGGGATTTGATTTTATGATGAATTTAAAAATATCAAAAATAGAAAAAGAGTACAAATTTATTAGTGTCTAAATAAAAGATAAATTTAATCCCTTTTTAATTATTTTTATAATTTCTTTTTCAATTGATAATTGTAGAATATAAATTTAATTATTTTTAAAATAAAAAACACAGTCAAGGTAGCTTCTTAACGTTTTTGGGTTGGATAGATAATCCGAATTGTGAGTTAGTGAGATGCTTTGGGTTATATGAATCAAAACACAGCACATTAGTCACATTCACCTAAACCAAGTTAGGTTCGTGGCGGATTAGTGTTATATAAACCTTCATAAGCGCCTTCATTCTTAATTAATCAAAACAAAAAAAAATACTAATAAATGCCTGCTAATTTGATAATCCTGTGCTAATATGTAATGGGTTATCCATACGTTTGACCCTCTACCGCTGATCATTGTTGACGTATATATATTTGGTCCAATTTAATTTGGTTTATTTCGATTTTTTTATTTATTTTAGTGATGAGAAAAACCAAAGAAAATATCTAGTTTGAAAGCGCAAATAAAATACCACATTGATGAGATCTGATTTTTTTTTCTGTTATAAAATAAAAAACACTTTAATTTCTATAACAAATTAAAATATTTTTATCTTTTAAAATTTTCTTTTTTTGACATTTTGCAAAATTCGCTCAAATCTTCGACAAATTTTAACAAATCTTCTAAAATTCGCATAGATCTTTGGTGAATTGTTCGAAATTCTACAAAATTCGTCTAATAAATGTAAGACAAATTTGATGTAATTTTTAAAGTTGTTCAGAGTTTCGACGAACATACCCCAACGCCTTATAAATATTACCAAGTGAAAAGGTTTTACTTGATAAAAAAATGCATTCACCTTTCATTCTACTATTTTTTTTTCTATTTATTCATACTCTTTAAAATGTCTGGAATATCACTGTTATCTATTCATTATTATAGAAAAATAGTATATGATTAACATAAATCTGTTGTATTTAGTTCTATTCAACTAACTTTTATTTGCATGGCAGATGAAGTAAAATGTCTAAAAATGTTAAAGATTTTTATAGTGCACGTCATTGGTCAATAACATATAAAGTGAGTGAAAAAATTTATTATAAATATCCGATAGAAATAAATATCACTTTGTTTTACAAAATGTAGAATCTTATTATTCATAGTATGTATTTAATTATTTAATTATTTTTAAAACTCATGAGAGTTTTGTAATCAAAGACCCAATGACAGTTTCGTATCAAGTTAATTATGTATCTGATTATTAAGATATAGAAACTAAACCCATGGATATTTTTAACAAGAAGGAGGAAGAGATTAACTATTTCACAAATTAAACTTGTAATTTGTGCTAACACAACTTACTATTTTTTGACAGTACGATTATTTCGCTCACCTTTTTATATTGAATCTCCAAGTAATGAATCAAAATTGTAAAGGTTTCAAGGATGATTCGACCAATAAACTTAAAATTGTGCAATAATTTGAAAACAAAAAAAAATTAATATGATAGTTAAGATGTATAACATTAGAAAAACTTTAAAGTATAATATATTAATTAGAGAGTAACCAATTAAAATGTGTTATATAATGCATTCAGTTTAGATCGAATTGTAAATATAGTATACACATTTTTTGTCGTCAAAGACAAAAAAAAAATTTGAATATTAATCTAAATAACCTTTAAATAAACCAACATCAATATAGTATAACCTAAGTTAAATATAACAAAATATAAACTAACTGTGATCCTTATCTATTCTATTAATAGTTATCTAAATAATTATTTTTACAATATTTAACAATTAATTTACATTATATCTATTCTAAATAATTAAATATAACGAAATTATAAAAAAATTATAGTAACATATTAACTTAAAAAGAGTAGAAGAAAAATGATGTAATGTCTAATGACATGAAAAGAAGAAAAAATGGGATAGAAATTTAAAAAAAAAATGAGAGTTTATTAATAACGAGAAGAAAAAAAAATGAAGCTAAAGAGGATAAAATTAAAGTAAATTTAGTAGAAAATTACGTTACATAGGGATTAGACGAACTTAGCCGAGGGATTAGACGAACTTTAACCCAAATATAAAATTCGTCAATGTGAAGTTTATTGTGTAATTAGGTGAATTTCATGTAAATTGTTAAAGTTTGTCGAAAAGTCGTGCAAAAGCCAAAAATAAAAAATTTATCTCGAAAAATAAAGTTAGTTAAAAGAATTTTTTTATTTCATTAAAAAAAAAATCCGTTTGAGATCCCTTGGATTGTGCTTCCTAGCGTCACGAGGAGCATCTTTTCCTCAGAAGGCATGCAGAGGCACAGGCACACGTACGGGCAGAAGACAAGACCCCATTATTATACCAACCTGCACCTCTATAATATACACCATTCAAGTTTCAACCATACATTTCTCCATCAGATCAAATTAAATAATTTGCATCTTCAGGGTTAACTTTAACTACCGCTTAACTTTATGTCAAAAAAAAAAACCCTACCACTTAACCACTTTTTTGTTTTTGATATTGGGATAGTAGTGAAATGTGATTGTGAAATGTGGAATCGTTAGAGAAGTAAAAATCAGAGCATTCGTTTGTTAGAAATACAGAAATTAGACTATCTGATTTATATAAGTATAGAAATCGGATCGTTCGATTTGTATTAAAAAAAATTAAAAAATTTAAGGTACAGAAATCAGATGGTCCAATCGGATCGTTCGATTTGTATTAAAAAAAATTAAAAAATTTAAGGTACAGAAATCAGATGGTCCAATTTGTGTATTCCAAATTTTTTTAATTTTTTAAACACAAATCGAATTATCCGATTTCTATATCTCTCACAATTTTAAAAAATATCAAAAATTACTATATTAAAATATACCATTCTTACTACTTTCATATCTAAATTTTCTAGGCCACTTAACTTAGCTCTCATATTTTTTATTTGTTGTCATGTGATCGATATATTCCATTGTGCTGATGTGCTTTTACTAAAGTCTGCCTGGCATGTTTCCATGCTTCTACTTCCTTCGTCTGCGGTTATCTTTCAACATTTTTTATATTAGCCACCAAGATATAGTATTAGGAGAATATTATACGTATATTTTAAATATATTTAATTTTAATATTAAAAAATAATTAATAAAAATAACAAATATTTATCATTATATACCATATAAAATGATTACCTTTTACAATAAAATATTACGAATTCCTTATTTTATTGTCACATTGTTATTTTTATTTTTATCCTTATTTTTTTATCTTTTATTAGCTATACTCCATTATTGATATTTTGATTATTTTAACATTAAAAGAAAATACTGAATAGAATATAACTAAAAGGAGGATCTATTAAAAAGACAATTATATAATAACCAGAGACTTAAATAACAAGCTTGTTTGGGGTGTTATTAAGAAACAAAAATTCATTTTAATAAAAAAGATTTTTTTTTAATAATTTGTTAGTAATTGTTGATCAAAAATTGATTTTCGATCTGAAAGAAATTGAATCGAAAGATATCGAATATGAATTTTCGAAAAAATGTGTTTAGGAGGCTAAGTTTCGGAATTAGTGATACGGAAGTTGTTTTCAAGTTGCTTTGTTGAAATCGAAGAAGTTAAATCGAGGAGGGGATTCGATTTGAAGGAAGACTTTTGAAGATTTAGTCGAGTGGTCAAAGAAGTTAGAAGGTTAATGGATAATTAATCACATGGGAGTGGATAATTAATTACATGGAGAATATCTATAATTATATAGCCAGAACAGTTACCAAAGGCGATTGTGTTTTAAAATTGTAATTTATTTTAATTATAATTAATTATAATTAATATAATTTTAATTGACCGTTATGTAAAGGTAGCTTATAAATACTAGAAAATTTCAGTGAAAATGGGTTAAAACTTTTATTCAGAAAAACACTCTAAGCACTCTCACATCCCAGCGTATCCCTGAGTTTGCGATTGAACTTCCCTTCCTTTTTCTGTAGGATTCCTTCCACCTTCTTCTTCTTTTTAATTTCAATCCTATTTGTATTCTTCATATTTCATTTAATCTTATTCATTAAGTATTATTCATATTCTTTTTTTTTTTGTCTAATTTAGCTTTCAGCATTTTATCATTATCATTTTACATGTAGAAGTCCTTTATTCCAAAAGAAAGTAACTTGTTGTTTTTCTTTAATTTTTTAAAAAATTGTTGATTTTGTTTACAAAACGTTAATTTCTGAACTTTATTTATTAATTTATAAATTTACTGTATTTTAATCTTTTAAATTTAGTCTAATCGAAGACACTTTGATGCACTTATAGAAAACTGGTACTCGCACAGAGGAATTAGTTTCGCTCCCAGATCATTAAAATCGAATCACCATCGATTTGCTAAAAATCAACAAAACAGTAATAAAAATAAAAATATATTAATTTATTATAAATGATTAAAAAATGGTTAAACCTCTTTTATATATATATATATATGAATTCAATACAATCTAATTAGTTCAATGACAAAAAAATATATCATTTAGTTGGAAATGATACTGTTAAAGAATTTTTATGTTACGATTAAAATTTTTAGTATTATTTTCTAATAAATTTTGTATAATTCAAAACTTTTTTTTGTGATAACAAAACACATCATTTAGTTAGAAATGACATAAAATTTTTTGGTAAAAAGTACAAAAAATTTTAAAATTCCAAGCCCAAAACTTTAGCTCACTCAATCAGCAAAATACATTTAAATATATTTTTATACAAAAAAATATTAATTTATTATAAATGACACAGAAATAACTAGACTTCTTATATATGAATTCAATACCACCCAACTAATTTAATCATAAGAAAAATAATCATTTAATTAAAAATAACACCGTTAAAAATTTTGATATCAAAATTAAGATACTTATTGTGTCACAATTAAAAAATTTCGGTGCTATCTTTTGATAAATTATGCATAACTCAAAACTCATTTTCCTATTTTTACATTTTCATCATTCTTGTTTCACCTTCTTAGTAAGAATGTGTGTTACGAACATACTTCTAAGTTTTATTTTATTTTAATTTTATCCTAAAAGCTTTTGAATTACATCAAATATGTCCTTGATAGACTAATTTTTCAAAAATTTTAGGATCAATCCAGTAATAATTTTACAGAATAATTTTTAACACAAACAAACAAAATATAATTTTCATACATTTTTATTAAATTAGTCCTAATTTTTGTGAAAATTTAGCTGTCTGACATATTTAATGTAAATTGAAAACGTTAAAAACAAAATTAAAATAAAATAAAATTTAAAGATATTTTTAAAATTTTTAACAAATTTTAAAAATAAAATATATATTTTATTCTTAAAAATATTAATATAAAATTATAGAATAATTACCCAAATCAGTTCTCAAAGATTTTAGAATCGGACATTTTAGTTTTCAAGAAAAATTAATACACAGATCAATCCCAAGGTTTTACTTTGGCGGACAAATCAGTCCTCAGTTCATTTTTCGGCAGAGTAATTACCCAGATCAGTCCCCAAAGATTAAAAAAACGGAGATTTTAGTCTTCAAGAAAAACTAATATACAAATCAATCCACAACGTTTTTCTTTATTTGACATAATAGTTCTCCGTCCAAAAATAATGATAAATTTATTCATTAAATTCTTATATATATAGTCCCTCAATAATAATAATAATAATAATAATAATAATAATAATAATAATAATAATAATAATAATAATAATAATAAATATTATTTTACAAGAAATTCAAAGTTAAAACTATTTGATATTTTTGTATTTAATATAATCAAAAGATGTCTTATGTAAAAAAAAATTATATATATATATATATATATATATATGTTTGTATTAAAAAATATGTATTAAAAGAAAATATTTTAATTTAGATTTATATTAAATACATATTTTTTTAATACAAAAATATCAAATAGTTTTAACCTTAAATTTCTTGTAAAATAATCTCTAATAATTTTATTAATTATTATTATTATTATTATTAATTACATAATAATATTGTACCATAATTTTTTGTATTTTTTAGATAAAAATAATGATAAATTTATTTATTAGATATATATATATATGTATATATATATATAGTCAATCAATAATAATAATAATAATAACAATAATAATAAAAAATAAAATTATTAAAAATTATTTTACATGAAATTCAAAATTAAAATTATTTAATATTTTTGTATTTAATATAATCAAAAGATGTACTATTTTAAAAAATTAATATAAATCTAAATTAAAATATTTTCTTTTAATACATAATTTTTAATACAAATATATTTTTTTATATAACACATTTTTAATTATATTAAATACAAAAATATCAAATAATTTTAATTTTAAATTTATTATAAAATAATCTCTAATAATTTTATTATTATTATTATTATTATTATTATTATTAGTATTATTATTATTATTGAGTATATATATATATATATATATATATATATATATATATATATATATATATAAAAGAATCTAATAAATAAATTTATCATTATTTTGTCCAAAAAATATAATATAATATTATTATACAATTAATAATAATAATAATAATAATTTTATTTTATTTTTGGATGAAGGACTGTTATGTCTAATATAGAGAAATATTGGAAATTAATTTGTACATTAATTTTTTTGGAGATTAAAATATACATTTTAAAAATTTTTAGAGACTAATCTGGATAATTATTTTGTGAGAAAATGAATTGGAGACTAATTTATCTGTCGAAGTACAGACTAAAATGTCTAATTTTAAAATTTTTACGAACTAATTTAAATAATTACTCAAAATTATATTACACATTTTTATTTTGATATTTAAAAAATACAAATAATTTTGATATTTAATCTTTAGGCGGCTGAATTAGGATATGATAAACCAAAAAATTTTGGAAAAAGTTCTACCAATATGAATATATATGGTATACAAAATACATTTAATCATTCATTCGTATATACGAAACTACGAACCCAAGATTGAAGAAGCACGCCAATCTATTCAGTGTCGCACATTTCACGCACTTTTTTGTGTTTTCTCTTTCTCACGTTATGGCCTCTTCAGCTCACAAGCACCACCACCTCTTCCCCAACCTCCACGGAGGAGCCACCACAGCACCACCACCAACTCCCTCGGCTAACCAAACCTCCCTCCTTTCTACTTCCGACGCCGCCGACGCCCTTTCCCGCCTCCTCCACCGCCTCCCACCAAACCTCTCTCTCCCCACTAACCGCCGTTCCGCTACCACCTCATCCTCCTCCGCCGCCGCCACGTGTCCTCCCTCCATATCCCTCTCTGACAACAGCACGGACATCCTTTCCTCCTTCTCCCAACTCGGCTTCGTGCAACTCACCGATCACTCAGTCCCCTCCGAACTCGCCAACTCAGCCGAGTCGGAATCGCTCGCTCTCTTCGACCTCCCTCAGGACCAGAAGGAATCTTCCTTCCCCAAGAACTGGCCACTCGGATACGAACGCGAAGAAGCAGACGAAGACGAAAACGACGATGAACTCGGACTCGGACTCGGCGAGTCATTCCGTCTTGACTCGTCCTGCTCCACCGAGTCATCAACCCAGTTGATTCTGTCATCTCTCCGCGAGTTCTCACTCTCTCTTGAAAAACTGGGCCTGAAGATCGTCGACGAGTTAATGAAAGGTTTGGGCCTAGAAAACCCGATCGGGAATGACCCGACCCGGTGGTGTTCTATATTATGGATTTCAGAAGATCGGCCTGGAAATAGACCCGAATATTCGGGCGGGTTTTACCCGTATGTGGTGGCCTTGCAGTACCAGATCAGCCGAGAGAAGAAGTATTCATTGCGCTCGGATTCGGGTTGGGTGCACGTGGTGCCGCACGTGGACTCCATCCTAGTCACTCTTGGAGATATTGCTCAGGTTTTATATTCTTTCCCCTTCTTTTTAGGTGTTGATGCTGGTGATTTAATTATAAGTCAAGTATCACATAAAATAAAACAGAGCTCTTTTAATTGTTGTGTTTATTTTACAAAAACACTGTTGTGAAGTTGTTGCTTTTCTTTTGAATTTTTCTATTTTATTTTCTGTTTGGTTAGTGGCTTGGTTTAGGAGGAAAAGGTTACATGGTCACGTAATCGTGTTGACCATTTTAATTTTTAAGTCTTTATCGACTCAACCAAAAAAAAAAAAAAGTCTTTATCGACTTGCCAATTGTTCTTTTTCTTTTGCCCCTTAAATATGTGTTAATTGAATTGAATATAGCTTTGAAAACTTTATCAAATTTACTGAATCATTTAATTAACTATTGGTAATATCATTTCCAAATGAAGATAGTCACCAATTAAATATATGGTTATCAATTTATGTGTCTCAATCCTCTAGTTTAGTAGCTGGGTCACACGATGAAAATGAGTGTATATACTTGGTTTAACTATAATTAATGATTTTGTGATAAGTATTTGGTTGGAATGATTAGGAAGGGATGAGTATATAACATAATAATATAGTCTAATTAAGCTTAATGTTTTGAATGTTATGTAACATGATTTAGGTGTGGAGCAATGGGAAGTTGAAGAAAGTGAGAGGAAGAGCAATGGGCACAACAATGGGGGAAGCAAATGAGTCACGTTGCATCACAATGTCATTGCTCATAACGCTTCCTACAGAGACCACTGTGGCTCCTCTTCTTTTTCTTGGCAACGAAGACCAAAAGGAAGAAAGCGATGAAGAACGTGAGCGTGTGTTTCACTCTTTTGACTTTGAGGACTATGCTTGGAGAGTCTACCATGAACGCCTCCTTTTCAAAGACCCACTAGATAGGTACCGTCTTAATTAAATTAAGCTGGATTTTGGTTACTGTCCTGAAATTGAGATATTAGAGACTAATTAAAATATATTTGGCTGATCGCATAAAGCCAAACTTAATTACAGTAGCAATAACAACAATAATAAACCCCTTAAAATAAATATGAAAAACCAATAATTAGGTAACAATGTCTCGCTATCTCCAACATTTCTATTTCAGGCCAGATACCAAAAACTAGCTATAAGTTGGAGTTGTCTTTTCCCATCTTATATTATGATTTTTTTGGTTCAAGTCCTAAAATAGGTGGTTTTTTTATTTATTTATTTTTAAAGCAATTTGTGTGCTTGTGTGAGGTATGAGGGTTTTTACTTTTTTTTTTATTTGCTTTGAATTTTGGTTGGATGGTGAAGGAAAAAGAAAACAGAAATGAGAGGACTTGTTGTGATGAGATGTATATGTTCCATTTATTTATTTATTGGATTGATTTTGAAGTGTTTTAGGATCTTATTGGTGCTTGAACTTTATTTTCAAGTAGAAAATGAGTAAATCTTACTACTACTTTGTCAAGCTATGCCAATCTTGGGTAGCCTATAATATCTTTTGTTTTTTTTTTTTTTCCTTTTCAAAAATGCTATTTGCAGATATGAGCTATTTGAGAGTTTGTCGCTAGTCAATAAGTTATTGTATGCATGCTTAAGACGAGATTCGAACTTCCAACCTTTGTTTAAGTAGACTAGTGAGTCGGTCACTAGATTAAATGACCAACCCAAGTTGGTTCAAGTATGATATCTTTATTGAATATTTGTTGTAGCATTTTTTAATTTGAAGACAAGGATAAAAATTCAGAGAATAATTCATATTACTGTTCTTCAAATATTTTTAAATGGATGGAATACAAAGAAAAAAAAAGGTTTGAGACCATGGTTGTAAAACACGAGAAATAAGAAATTTTGAAGCAATTGATTATAAGCACTAATCTTGTAATGGTGAATGCTATGGTGTCTTTGATATTGTGTCTAACTTACTAAAAAAAGGCAAATAGATAATATTTAATAAATTTTAAATATTATATTTTTTGTTTTAAATATTTTATTTTTTACTTTTAAAAAAAAGTTAGACAATTTAGACACTATAGTAAAAAGCACCATAAAACTCATCTCTTGTAGGTTAACAAAATACAAAAGATAAGAAGAAATGAAAACATGAGAAAGAGGAAAGAAAAGAGAAGGGGGGGGGGGTGTTTTCCGAAATTATGAAGTATATAAACTGAACAACATAAAGGAGGAAAAACACATGAACTCAGGCTTGTGGAGAAGTGTTTTTCTTTATGAATTTTGGGGGAAGCATGATGGGGAGTAGAGTCATTGTAGAAAGATGATAAGTTGATTAAAGTCCATTATGGTTTAGGATCCAGAATACTAAAAGAAAAAGTGTACGCACTAACATGGCCCATTACTTATTAGGATTTTTTCAATAAAAAAATCAAATATTTTATAATAAGATAATCAAATTTGTTATTCTTGTACACACAAAAAAATGTTATTGTTGAATAATTAAGTTTTTAATAATAGTATAATACACACTTTTCGTGAACACTCTTATATTTTTGGATAAAAAATTATATGCATTTATCTTTATATAAAATTATTAATTAAGATTTTTTAGATGATAATTTAGTTAAATTTATTAAATAATTCAATATTTTTAACATTAACTTCACGCGTGGAAGCATATATCTATATATATAATGAAAGTTTTTTCCCTTTTTATTTAGGCTTTCAGCTGCAAAAACTGATGCTTATGTGAACCTTGGTTTAACAATATAAGTGGATTAGCATGGCTTGATTAACAATATATCAACTTCTATTTAATGCTATTGCAAGCAAAAGCACTATGAAAGTATGGATTAGTTTTCCTATAGAATATAAGAAATCACATGCTGCAAATTTGACTTAAAAAGGATATTATTATTATTATTATTATTATTATTATTATTATTATTATTATTATTATTATTATTATAGATAAAACTCTAAACCTCCTAATAATTATTTTAAAAGATAACGAGTGTTCATACTCTGGCCCAACGATAAAGGCCCAGGTCCAAATAAAAGGCCTAATCTGAAGGATTAGAGCCTAGCTAAGTACCGACCTTCACATAAGAAGTCGGTATCAACCACGACTTGGTCTGAAGAAGTCGGATGTGAGATTAGCTGGCAGATAAACACTCATTTAAATGAGTAACCGCCCCTAAAATCTCTCTAATCGCTTCATAAAGCCATATCTTAACCTCCCCAAGATAATGGGGACGGTTAACATCCTAAAGATACGGCACTACTCCAACGGTGATCATTGGCTCACCACTATAAATACACTGACACCCCTCATGTATCTCTAAGCCCAATACTCTCTAGACCTGCTCACACTCTTGCTAACTTAGGCATCGGAGTGTCTTTGCAGGTACCACCCCCCATTCACTCACGAACACAAGTCGGACGGAGCCTCCCGAGTTGCGCACTCACACGTAGCCTCCTCCTCCACGTATTTGGGCCAGTCAACGCCGTCCAATCAGGCAATCTCCGGTTACCCACCGTAACATTGGCGCCGTTGCCGGGGACCCGAGAGATCATCCATCGATGGCGGACAGATCCCACGAAGAAGGTCATGCGAAAACAGATTCTGAACAAGAGAATCTAGGCATGGGTAATAACGATGAAGACCTGACCCTACACCAGGAAGATAACAATCAACACAGAGAGGGTACCTCCGGAGTGAAGAACCCGAAGGTAAATTCCTCAGATGGGCGCGAATCAGAGAAAGGCGGACCATCCCACGTAGTTGAACTAATGGGATTAGTCCACAGCCGCCTGGAACAATTGGAGCAGGAGCGGGAGAAGCAAAAGGAAACTGAAAGGTACCTTAAAGAGGAGATGGAGCGGCGAAAAGAGTTAGAAAGAAAACTCTTACAGCTAGAATCCTCCCTCAAGAGTCACAACTCCCGCGACGAACAAGAAGACCAACTCTCGGGCGGAGAAGATCCTTTCAGCGAGGACATAATGAGGGCAAAAGTTCCGAGGAACTTCAAAAGTCCTGATATGGACCTCTATGACGGAACCACGGATCCAAAGCATCATCTAAGCAACTTTAAAAGTCGGATGTATCTAGCTGATGCCTCCGACGCTACGAGATGCAAGGCTTTCCCGACCACTTTATCGAAAACAGCAATGAAGTGGTTCGATAGCCTTCCCCCGAGATCGATCACTAGCTTTGAAGACCTCTCAAGGAAGTTTTTGATGAGGTTCTCAATTCAGAAAGACAAAGTAAAACATGCACCGAGCCTCCTGGGAATAAAACAGGAGGTCGGAGAGTCTTTACGAGCCTATATGGAAAGGTTCAACAAAGCATGTTTGGAGATTCAAGACCTACCCACAGAGGCAGTCATAATGTGGCTAGTCAATGGGCTCAGAGAAGGTCCCTTCTCACAGTCCATATCTAAAAGGCACCCCGTTTCTCTAAGTGATGTACAAGAAAGGGCTGAAAAGTACATCAATATGGAAGAAAATGTCAAATTAAGGGACCTGAGTTGGCGACCTGGACCCCCTCCCTCAACTAAAGAGAGGGAAAGGGAAGCCAAGAAAAAGGAAGAACTCGGTCTCGAGAGGCCCAGAAAATATCACTCTTATACTCCTCTCAAAACTTCTATAGTTGATGTATACAGAGAGATTTGCCACACCGAAAGGCTGCCACCCCCTAGACCCATTAAAAATAAAAAAAGGGGGGAGTCGCAGCGATTATTGCGAGTACCATAAAATATATGGTCACTCCACTAACGACTGTTACGACCTTAAGAATGTGATAGAAAAGCTGGCTAGAGAAGGTCGGCTTGATAGATATCTCATGGAAAGGTCGGACAGTCACGGAAAGAGAAAGCGAGATGATATGGATAGAAGAGATCCACCACCACAAACCCCAGAGAGGCATATCCATATGATCTCAGGAGGATTTGCGGGAGGAGGACTCACCAAATCTTCTCGCAAAAGACATCTCAAAAGAGTATACCAGGTCGGGGAGGAGTCATCCGACCTCCCCACTATCTCGTTCACAAAAGAAGATGGGCAAGGAATAATCCCCGGGCACGATGATCCCGTGGTGATAACTATGATCCTAGCCAACGCCCATCTCCACAGAACCCTAGTAGACCAAGGAAGCTCGGCGGACATCCTTTTCAAGCCCGCCTTCGACAAACTAGGGTTAGATGAAAAAGAGTTGAGAGCCTACCCCGACACCCTATATGGATTAGGGAATACGCCGATAAAACCACTGGGATTCTTGCCCCTTCACACCACTTTTGGAAGAGGGGAAAAATCAAGAACTCTGAGCATAGACTTCATAGTCATCGATGAAGGGTCAGCCTACAATGCCTTAATTGGCAGGACTACCCTTAATCGCCTTGGAGCAGTGGTATCCACTCCCCACCTTTGCATGAAATTCCCGACTCCAGGAGGAATAGCAACGGTGAGGGGAGATCAAAAATTGGCAAGAAAGTGCTACAACGAAAGCCTAAATCTGAGAGGAAAGGGCAAAGAAGTCCACACCATAGAGCTAGGCGGCACAAGGACCAGAGAAGAGCTGCGACCCCAACCGGGAGGAAAAACCGAGGAGATACAAGTCGGTGGGGAGGAAGGAAAAAACACTTACATAGGAGCCAACCTAGGGGAAACCCTAAAACAAGGGCTGGCTGAACTCCTAAGAGCTAATTCCGACCTCTTCGCATGGAAGGCTTCCGACATGCCCGGGATCCCGAGCTCATGTCCCACAGGCTCTCGGTTTACCCAGGGTCCCGACCTGTACAACAAAGAAGACGCAAGCTCGGCCCGGAACGAGCCCTAATAGTAGAAGAGCAAGTACAGGCGCTCTTGGAAGCCGGCTTTATTAGAGAGGTCAAATACCCAACATGGCTAGCCAATGTAGTGCTAGTCAAAAAACAGAATGGTAAATGGAGAATGTGCGTCGACTATACCGACTTGAATAAGGCATGTCCTAAGGACCCTTATCCCCTACCAAGTATTGATACCCTGGTGGACTCCAGCTCGGGGTACCAATACTTATCATTCATGGACGCCTACTCGGGATATAACCAAATCCCGATGTATGAACCCGACCAGGAGAAAACATCTTTCATCACGCCGAGAGCAAACTATTGCTACGTGGTCATGCCATTCGGACTAAAGAATGCAGGAGCCACGTATCAGAGGCTGATGAATAAAGTGTTTTCCCCCCATCTAGGGAGCTTAATGGAAGTATACGTTGACGACATGTTAGTAAAAACCAAGCAAGAAGTCGACCTCTTATCCGACCTCTCACAAGTCTTCGACACTATAAGGTTGCATGGGATGAGACTAAATCCCGCAAAATGCGCCTTTGCGGTAGAAGCATGAAAATTTCTAGGATTTATGCTAACACAAAGAGGGATTGAGGCCAATCCCGATAAATGCAGAGCCATCCTAGAAATGAAAAGTCCGACTTGTTTGAGAGAGGTTCAGCAGCTCAATGGCCGACTTGCAGCCCTCTCCAGATTTTTGGCAGGATCGGCACTAAAATCCCTTCCACTATTTTCCTTATTAAGGAAGGGATGCCAATTTGAATGGACTCCGGAATGCGAGGAGGCGTTCCAAGAGTTTAAAAGATTCCTAAGTCAACCTCCTATCTTAACCCGACCAATACCGGGGAAGGACCTCGTCCTATACCTATCCGTAGCAAACAGGGCTGTCTCATCAGCCCTGATAAGAGAAGACGAGGTCGGACAACACCCGGTCTATTTTATCAGTAAGGTCCTACAAGGCCTTGAACTAAGGTACCACAAACTAGAAAAGTTTGCCTACTCCTTAGTGATAGCCTCACGAAGGCTACGACCTTACTTTCAAGCGCACACAATCAGAGTCCGTACGAACCAACCCATGAAGCAAATCCTTCAAAAGACGGATGTTGCAGGGAGAATGGTTCAATGGGCAATAGAGCTTTCCGAGTTCGATCTGCGATACGAAACTCGGACAGCAATCAAAGCCCAATGTCTCGCCGACTTCATCGCAGAATATGCAGGAGATCAAGAGGAAAAACCGACTACATGGGAACTCTATGTAGATGGATCCTCCAACAAAACAGGGAGCGGCGCAGGCATAATATTGGTAGATGAAAGAGGAACTCAGATAGAGGTTTCCTTAAAATTTGAATTTCCGGCTTCAAACAATCAGGCAGAATATGAAGCCTTGATAGCCGGATTAAAGTTAGCAGAAGAAGTCGGTGCTACAAAGGTGTTGATATACAGCGACTCACAGGTGGTGACCTCCCAAATAAGCGGAGAATATCAGGCAAAGGACCCTAATATGAAAAGGTACTTGGAAAAAGCCTTGGAGCACCTAGGGCGCTTTGCAGAAACCGAGGTTAAACACATAACTCGGGATCTAAATAGCAGAGCAGATGCCCTATCCAAGTTAGCAAGCACCAAACCAGGAGGAAACAACAGAAGCCTGATTCAAGAAACCCTCCAAGAGCCCTCGATATCAAAAACAGAAGATAAACAAGAGGTACTTGAGGTAGTCGGTTTAAACCTCGGATGGATGAATCCCCTAGTCGAATACCTGAAATTCGACATCCTCCCTAAGGAGGAGAAAGAAGCTAAAAAGATCCGAAGGGAAGCACAACATTATACTTTGGTAAGAAATGTCCTTTACAGAAGAGGGATATCAACGCCATTGCTAAAGTGCGTACCGACCTCAAGAACCACCGAGGTGTTGGAGGAAGTACATAGTGGGATCTGCGGAAACCATCTCGGAGCAAGGTCGCTCGCCAGGAAAGTAATCCGAGCTGGATTCTATTGGCCGACCTTGCAGAGAGATGCCACAGACTTTGTGAAAAAATGCCAACCATGCCAGATGCATGCAAATTTCCACGTGGCTCCCCCAGAGGAGCTCATTAGTATCACTTCTCCATGGCCTTTCGCAAAATGGGGAATGGATTTGTTAGGTCCTTTTCCCCAAGCGCCAGGACAAGTTAAATACTTGATTGTGGGAATAGATTACTTCACAAAGTGGATAGAAGCAGAACCGCTAGCCACTATCACCGCTCAAAGAAGTCGCAGGTTCCTCTACAAAAATATCATCACAAGATATGGGATACCTTACTCCATCACTACGGATAATGGAACCCAATTCACCGACGCCACTTTCCGAAGCTTAGTAGCCAGTATGAAAATAAAACATCAGTTCACCTCGGTGGAACACCCACAAGCAAATGGGCAAGCCGAGGCAGCCAACAAAGTCATACTGGCAGGACTAAAGAAGAGACTACAGCAAGCAAAGGGAGCTTGGGCTGAAGAGCTCCCTCAGGTGCTATGGGCTTATAGGACAACCCCCCAATCCACCACAGGAGAAACACCCTTCCGACTAGTCTACGGCGTAGAAGCCATGATTCCAATAGAAATCAATGAGCAAAGCTCAAGGGTAATTCTCCATGACGAGGTCGGAAATATACAGGGGCACAAAGAGGAGCTCGACTTGCTCCCCGAAGTCCGAGAAGGTGCTCAGATAAGAGAAGCGGCGTTGAAACAAAGAATGACTACTAGGTACAACAAAAAAGTCATTCGAAGAACGTTTGCCCTGGATGACTTGGTCCTAATCAGAAACGACATTGGAGTCAACAAATCAGGAGAAGGAAAGCTCGCCGCAAATTGGAAGGAACCATACAAGATCAAGGAAGTGTTAGGGAAAGGTTATTATAAAATAACTGACCTGAACAGCATTGAGTTACCAAGATCGTGGCATGCTTGTAATATGAAAAGGTACTACAGTTAAAGCGAACTCTACTCCCTGATGTACTCTTTTCCCAACTTCATGATTTTTTCCCAAAAGGGTTTTTTCTGGAGAAGGGTTTTTAACGAGGCATCATAGTAGAGGCTAAGGGAAAAAGGCTATCGAGACCCTTAGTAGCAAGAAGGTACCTCCCCAATTAATAAAGATCTTTTTCATTTACAATATCTCTTAATGTCCTTCTTTATTTTTCTAAGTCTTTCTACGAAACGCGCCGACTTAAGCTCGACAAAACGTGAAAATCCCATGAACCGACCTAGATGGTCGTCAGGATAAAATGACGAGGCACAAGTCGGTGTAAAGAGGTTATATGAGTTGATCATAAAAAACTCGGGAACAATCCGACTCTTAAGTCGAAATGAGAACCCGAGTAAACAAACTCGGAAATACTCCGAGTAGATCAAAAACGCATCACAAAAGTAACCTAAGTCATAAAAACTCACTCAAGCAAAGTTGAGTATAAAGGATAATAAAAAGAGATTGGAAAACCTGAGAAAAGTTTAAAGGCTGCACAAAAGCCCTTAAACGAAAAGGCTCGAAAAAACGATACAAGCCAACAAAAAAGGTTTTCAGAAAAAGGGTCTTGAAATATCGAAATTAGAAAAGCATACACGCACGAGGTAACTTAAAACCCTTATCCAAAAAAAGGGGCATTTATTTTTACACCCTTATTCAAAAGGGCACTCGCCAGAAATATTTTGTTTACGGCCTTAAAAGGCCAAGAGAAATTGTTCACAGGTCGCCAACACAAGCACATAAATAAGTTTAAAAAAGGGGGGACCCACAGGCCGAGCCCCCATATAGCCATAAAAAGAAATAATAAAAGTCATTTTCTCAAAGGAGTAGAGGAATCACCACCGCCAGATTCAGGAGGAGCGCCACCAGGACCCGGAAGAGAAGCCAAAGAGGAAGACGGAGGAACGGCTGAAGAACTCGGAGCATCTTTAGGACGAGGAGGAGACTCAATAATCCTCTGTCCCCGAGTCTTCAATTCTGACTCGGAAACAACCTCGGGAACAGGAGGATCCACAATGGCGCCGTCGATGACAACTTTGTCAGGATGTAAAGGAGACAGATCCAAGTCAGGAGCAATAACTCTGACCTGCTCCAGAAAAATCCTCCAAGATTCCTCGGCGCCATCGGCAATAGAGTCTTCTAACTCCTCATATGCTTTCCGAGAATTAAACAGGTCAGTTTTCACGGACACATGATCCTTGAATAGGCTTTGATAGCTGGCCTGTGCCGTCTTCCTCAATTCCGCCTCCATATTACATTGGGCCTGCAAAGTTTTCCCTTTCTCCCGAAGGGTATCTCTCTCCTCCTTTAACTTGGCAATTTCTTTCTTCAACTTCCCCTCATGCTCTTCATATATGCGGAGCCTCCCTTCCAGCTCCTCGACCTTCGAGGTCGCCCCTAAAGAGCTGAGAGGAGCCCTATCAAAGATATCTAAGAGCTTGCCGCAGACCCCCGCCGCCTTAAGACTCTCCTCGACCATGGTGGTAAGGTGGTTCCGAACAGACATATCATCCATGCCTATGCGGGCGTAAGGATAGATATTCTTTCGGACAAAGGCGAGAGCATCCGCCTTAACCTCCCCAGAAGAGCCAGACTCTAGGAGCTTGCGCTTCTTGGGATCGGGAGCAGGTCGGACGACGGAGGACGGCTGAGAGGGAGTTGAAGAAGAAATCACCATAGGATTGGAAAGAGTTCCAACGTTACGAGGAGGAGGAGGAGGAGAGATAACCCTGGCATCACCAGATCGAGCGCGGGACTTAGCTTTAGCGTCCTGGACCCTTTGAAAAGATTCTTGAGCGTTTTTCTTTGCCATTTCTGAAAAGGAAAACAAATAGCTAAAGAATCAAACAAGTCGGCTTATTAGGTTAACAAGTCGGGAATTCAACATACTATAAAAAACTACCTAGCTGTGATTGGACAAAGGTCGGAGACCCTTGGAGAAACTTTTTGGTATCCAAATAGGGGGCCCTCCCCCAAACTTCTCGGAGGAACCCCACGACAGCAGCCTCTACCTCATCCAGATCATCCAAACTATATTTCTCGCAAGGGGTGGCCTCCAGCCAGTATAAAGGAAAGCGGGGAAAAGAGTCATCATCCAAGAAAAAGGGATGGTGACCCTCTACAGCTTGCACTTTGAAAAAGAAATTTTTAAAATCATGGAAAGATTCATCAAAAAGGGTAAAAATCCTCCGACCTTGTATGGCTCGGAAGGAAACCCATTGTTGTTTATTATTCAGCCCGCTAAAAGGCTTGGTCATATGAAAAAGATGGAAAAAGATCTTCAGAGTAGTCGGGAAATCCAGAGCGAGGCTAATAAATTGGTAAATTTTCAAGAAACCCCAGGAGTTGGGATGAAGCTGGGTAGGGGCAACACGACAATGCTGTAGAACAGACATCTCAAAATCCGAAAAGGGCAGAAAGACGCCCAGACGGGTGATCATGCACTCATACATAAAGAAGAAGTGGGGGGCCGTTTCGTTGGCTCTCCCATGACAAACACGGTCCTCTAAACTGGGAACTAGCAACTCATATTTAGGCTCATCTTCCTCCGAAGTACAGAGCCGATGATGAGTGCGAAGGTGAGTAATAAATTCCGCATCCACCAACGGCTCTTCCCCCAAAACTGTAACGTCAACCCAATCTACGGAGGCCATTTTTCTTTTTCTAAAGGTAAATGAACAAAACCTACAAAAGGAAAAAGAAAAAGAAAAAATCAAAAAGGTCTCTAGAAAGGAGAAAAAGAGCCAAGCAAAATCTACAAAACTATTCCTCTACAAAACCAAGTCATGCAAAGAAGAAGAAAGAAACTAACCTCTTTTTGAAAACAAGCAAGCAGAAGTCTCCGGAAGTATGGTACGTATAAGCACAGCACGAACAAAGAAAGAGGAAGTTTGAAAGATTGCAGAAACGGAAAAATGAAAGAGAGGGAAAACATTTATAAACATGCTAAGGGGCATAATGGTAAAAGCGGAGCAGTCATTAATGAGATTGCACCGTTACCAAAGTCCTCAATGCTTCCCTAACGGACACGACGCTTGAATTGACGTAACTGTCAGAAACAAAGGGTCGCGAAAATCACGTCGGTTTATAAGACCCATGTTCTCTCCAAATAAGTCGGCTACGAACCCGAGTTAAATACTTGAACCCAAACTCTAATGAGACTTCGGGCTCAAGTAGGGGCACTGTTCATACCCTAGCCCAACGATAAAGGCCCAGGTCCAAATAAAAGGCCTAATCTGAAGGATTAGAGCCTAGCTAAGTACCGACCTTCACATAAGAAGTCGGTATCAACCACGACTTGGTCTGAAGAAGTCGGATGTGAGATTAGCTGGCAGATAAACACTCATTCAAATGAGTAACCGCCCCTAAAATCTCTCTAACCGCTTCATAAAGCCATATCTTAACCTCCCCAAGATAATGGGGACGGTTAACATCCTAAAGATACGGCACTACTCCAACGGTGGTTATTGGCTCACCACTATAAATACACTGACACCCCTCAGGTATCTCTAAGCCCAATACTCTCTAGACCTGCTCACACTCTTGCTAACTTAGGCATCGGAGTGTCTTTGCAGGTACCACCCCCCATTCACTCACGAACACAAGTCGGACGGAGCCTCCCGAGTTGCGCACTCACACGTAGCCTCCTCCTCCACGTATTTGGGCCAGTCAACGCCGTCCAATCAGGCAATCTCCGGTTACCCACCGTAACAACGAGATTCTCAACAACAAAAGATATCATTTTCGGCTCCTGATTTTTATTTTTGTAGACTAATTAGCTCTTTTATCAATATTTTTTCTCTGTATTAACGGAATAAGTCTATATGGTATGTTAAACTGTTAATTTATCCATTAAGAACCAATTAGGATTGACAAATTCTTTTTTAAGGATAATTGTTAATGCCGTTTAATTTTTAATATATTTTTGTTACTTTTTTTAAATACATTAACTAAATTTATGGTGTAAAACTAAAAAATATTAATAAATTTTAAATTATTTTTATTTATAAAAATTAAATAGATAATAAATTAGTGATTAGCGCATTATATAAATATATAGTGAAAAAAATCATTGATAGAGAAATTAATCAATCTCATAAAATTTAATATCAAAAGTTAGAAAAGGATATTTTGTTGTCAGAGGACTCAAAGTCCTTAAAAAAAATTTTTAGGAGTCGGACAGATATTCACCTTTATTATTATTAGTGTCAAAATTATTTTTTTAAAAAAATTACTTAAAAGTTAATTATGACCTAATCAATTCTGCAAACCCACATTTATTAATTATGGGATGGAAAAAAGAGTGAATTCTCCTAATGCTTCACCCTGTGTTCTCCGAGCCTTTCAGTTTGGACTTAAACGTTAAACCCCATTGATTTAGTTTAGAGTAAAATACTTAAATTTGTTTTTAAAGAATTTAAGATTATCGGATATTTTGCTTCTTAATAAATTTGTATTCTCTAAAAATTATCTATAATTATTTCTATCTTTATGTCATTTTAAAAAATATTAATTTATTTAATAATGATATTTTTTAAAATTTAATATTTTATAATAAAATTTAATTTATTAAAAATTTATTTATTTAATACGCATATTAAAAATTTCAGTTGAAAGTGAGGACATAATTAATATCCAATAAGAACAATTCCCAAAAACTTTATAATAATAAAAATTTATTAAAAATTAAAGTATCTTATCTAAAATTCATTAAAAACCAATTTACATATTTTCTCTTTAATTTATAAGGAGTCTTTTTCTTTCCTAATATTCATTTCTTTATTTCCAATCTATTAGTTAACGTAAGGTGATGATATTTCCATTTATATATATAAGGGATCGTTAATACTTTCAGTATCCGCATGTTTGGTTTATACAAATTAAAGTGATGTTGCAACTTAGCTAATTTTGATGTATACATCTTAATGTTAATATCAGATGTCTGCCTTTGATGCCTTTAGAAGTTTGCTTTTCAAAATATTCAGTTGCTCATGATTTTGATGTCATTATCTCTCTTGAATCCAAAGCTTCCCAACAAAGTTTATTAATTGTAAAACCTAGTATTATATTTAACGAAAGAAAGATCAAGCCTCAACCATAGAATGAATCACATTTAAGATATATATAAGAATAGAATTATTGCTGACTTTTATATTTTCTTCTTGCATAAGGTGTATCTAGATTGGAAATTTGGAATACACCTTTTGATTTTGAGCAATTCTTTCATATACCATTTACCCTTTTTCTCACATACCAAACACATTTTTAATTTCTTCTACCAAAATTAGATGTATATTGTAAAAAACCCCTTCACCAACCAAACTCACGTTCTTACTCTTTTTTTTTTTAAAATTGTAATTTGATACGAAATTAAGCTAAACAATTCGTAGTTAAACTATAGAAAATGTCTCTACATCCTGAATATATATATATATATATATATATATATATATATATATATATATATATATATATATATATATTATATGCACATATAAAAATTAGTTATTATATAATTTATGAGAAAAATCCAAAACAGTCTCTAACAATTATCTTAAAAGACAACGAGATCTTTGACAAAAAAAATATAAACTTGGCTTCTGAACTTTACTTTTATGGGACGAATTAGCCCTTGTGTCAAAAAAAGTCAATGTTGTTTTTTTTGGCACAGGGGGCTAATCAGTCCTAAAAAAATATCAGGGGCCGAGTTGAATGTTTTTTTTTTCTTGGGAGACTCGTTATCCTTTCGAGATAATTATCAAGAGTTGGGTGGGGTATTCACTCTATATTTATATATAAATAAATATATTATTTTATTATTTTTAATATATATTTATATTCTACTATGTATTTAATATAAGTGGTTGATTTAGTAACCAATTTTATATGAATTTAAATTTGATACACTATTAGTATAAAATTAATTTATACATGTATTCAATCATATAACAATAAAATTTAATAAAAATAACTACTTTTTATATTAATTGAATGATTAATTATCAAAAAAACAATTATAATTACATGATTATATAAAACGTTTTATATTGTCCGTACATAAAAATTAAACTCATATTATATATATCCAACTGTCCACATTATCGGAAACTTTTCCTTTTCTTTTCTTTTGATATCAATATTATTGAGAACTTTATGGAAGCAAGCATCGACTTGTTGTATATATTATGGGTAAAAAACCATGCATCACATTTAATTATTTCTTATTCCATTTTTTTTGGTTTATTTATTTGTTATTTTATTGGGGGAGGGAAGAAGGGGAGGGGGGGCTTCTCATTCCTCTTAATATTTTTAAAATTTCTAATCATTTTAGAAACAACACCTTATCTAGTTATCTATAGAGATACTTTTTCCTACAATAAAGGGTTTAATCTAATTGAGGAATATTAGGCCAGTAATTTTAGTGTTTTATAATTATTAATTGATTTTTAATAATATTTTTAATAGTGTAAAATTATATCTAATAGTAAGAGATCACTCATTTTTATTTTGATAGTTAAATGTTGGCCAAAAAATATAAAAATTACTGATCTCCTAAATTTTTTCAATTCAATTAGTAGAATAAAATTATTATAATATCTAAATGTATTTGTCTAATTTATTAAAAAATTAAAAATTAATATTTAATTTTAAAATATAAAAATATGTAATTATTAAATATTTAAAATTTATTATAAAAATAAATTAAATAAAAATTAGATACTAAATTATAGACACTATAAAATTTACTTTAATAAAATCATCTCACTCAATCATGATTCTGACTACTTATTTGTCAACTAGTGACTTTAGAGTCAATACCTTTTGCTTAAGGCTAATAGGTATCTCATCTATCCTTCAACACCTTTATTATTGGCTCCCTAGAATAGCATGCATATGATCTTGCCCTTAAATTCTTAAACATCATCATTATTTTTTGTTTCTCTGCTATTCTTATTTTCGCTTTGAGTTGGTAACCTAATAAACTTTCCTTCATTTAATTTCCTTTCTCTTTCTTTCTTTATACTTTCGTGTGATCAATTATTATATATTTTCAAAGTCGATCGATCGATCCTATAAAACGTGGGTTTTTTTTAATTATTCTGTTGATTGTTATAATTTTATTGAATTTTTAGTTAAATTTATATAATTTTTTAATTAAATTCTTATTTTATTTTTAATTTTATAATTAAATTATTTTTATATTAAAATATTAAAATTAATAAAATATTTCTTCTAAAATATATACGATAAAATATTTAGTTAAAATTTTAATTATGAATATATTTAATTTGTAAAAAAATATTCAGTTAATTTTAGTATTTTTTATACTAAAAATTTGATTATAAAATTAAAAACAATGTATTAAAAAAATATAAAAATAATAAAATATAATTAAAAATTTAATAAAATTTTAAATTAAAAAAAATTAAGACTTTTTTTGATGCATGTGTCTAAACGTGGGCTATTGCATGTGAATCGAAAATAGTAATTAATAAGTGTGATCACGTCTAAATTTGATATTGTCATTCTTTTGGGCAATTTACCTCGTTTATCTATATACACAAAACAGAAACTTCTTACGTGCATATGTAATTTTGTTTTTATGTAAATCGTGGGAACTAACCACGGTTTTTAGTTTCAACGTAAACCATTGGAGGTTAGGAGAATTTATGGTTGGAAGAGATTGGGCATAATTCGTGGCTACCTACCACGGGTTAGAAAGAAAAAAACTTAGGCGTACACTGTGGTTGCTTCCCACTGTTTATGAAGAGGAGATCTTGAATCTAAACCATTATTCCAACTCTCATTTTTGTTTATCACTTTGATCCATAACTACCATTGTGTTAACTTTTGAGTTATTAAAAATTTGCTAAAGGAATTTTTTTTCTTCTTTAATTTAGATATCTAGATGTATACCTATTATATAGATCCTTATTATTTTTCAGATGTACTTGTTAAGTCATATTTTATTGCTTTCAGACAAAATTTAAGATCTCAAATATTCAGATTTTTTGTTAATCAAATTATAAAATTAGCCAATTATAAAAAAATAATATCAAATATTTTATATCTTTTTAAAAGAGTAATATTATATGGACACTACTATTTTAGCTACTATTAACATATACAATTGAATATAAAAATATTATATTATTGTTGAATATTTTCCCTATTCTTAACACTTATTTGTAATAATTCTTAATATTTCTCAAGATCTAATATGTCAACTTCTATGTTTCTAACTAATAAAATTATTAAGATTTTCTTAAAATTTTATTTAATTTCAAAATAAAATTATAATTTTATATTTTTTATTTTTTTCTAATATTTTTAGGAAATTAATTTTTATCTTTTTTAAATTATAAATTTGAGATAAAAAATAAAAAATTAATAAATAATAAATTATTAATAAATAAAAATAAAAATAAAAATTTTATAACTTATTTATTTTTTAATGTATAGAATAATAAAATTTAAATTAATTTAAGTATAATACTAAAATTATTATGTTGTTATTATATGTAACAATTAAGATAAAAATTTATAAATATTTATAAATTTATTTATTTTTTAATCTTATTTAATTTAAAGTAAATATAAAAATTTAAATTTAAAGAACTATTTTTGTTGCATAATTTTAATTGCTAATTTTTTTTAATTTTATATTTAATATGTTAAATCATATTTTGTTCCATTATTTTTTAAAAAATTTTTATTTTCATTTTCATTTTCATTATTTTTTACTATTCTCTATATATATTTATCATTTTTTTTAATTAAGTAAAATAAAGATAAGTAGAGAGTACTACATGTACTCCATAAAATAGAAAAAAAGACAACATGAGCTTGCCACGGTTTATGATACATTCCATTCACAAGTAAACTGTGCCTAGTAGCCACGGTTTACGTATTAAATTAAAATCGGGGTTGGCTCCCACGATTTACATAAACATAAAAATGCATATGTACGTAAGAAGTTTCTATTTTGTGTATATAGGTAAAGAATTCACTCAATTTATTTAATTAGGTAAATTGTCCTTCTTTTTTACATGATTTTATCAAATTATTCATTATTTTTATTATTTTATTCTTTATTATTATATTTTATTATTGTGAAAGTAATTTAAAAAATAATATATAATAAAAAATATTATCAATTTGAGAATATAACAATATTTACTTTTTATTTTGTTATACCAGTTATTTTTTGTGCAACAAGATCGTGTATGTGTTAGCTACTTAGCTACTTGGTGATGACATTATTTCAGTGATGATTGTGTTAGCTGCTTAGCTCTACCAATCTACCCTTTTATTAATTACTACTGAAAAAAAATTAAAAGACTTTAGAATGCGCAAATTCATTTCCAGGAGAGAAATTCTCATCGCCAACAATTTTTAATATTTTTAGTTATTATTTTAATAACATAAATATTAAATTATTTTTAATAAATAATTTTATTAATAATATATATAAATTAAAAAAATAATACAAAATATATTAATTTATATGTACGAATTTTGATAAGCAATTTTTAAGTAAAATAGCTGCTATTTGTAAACGGTTCTAAAATAAAATACTGTTAAATTGTTAGCGGTGTTTTTTTTAATCGCTACAAATCAGCATTTAGCAGTAGATATATTAAAAAAAGTCGTTAATTGCCGCAAAAATTTACTACTATTTACCGAATTTTTTATAATATAAATATAGGTGTAAATTATATATTTTTTATATAAAATTTTTATAAAATATAAATATAAATATTTAAATAATAATAAAATAATAATATATATTTACTAGCAAGTAGCATTGCTCCTTTCAAAATCAATCTAACAAAATATTTATTTTTTCCTGTCATATATTGAGATTCATAAATATTAAAGGAAGCAACAACTTTCTTCAAGGCTTGTGCCAACTGCCAAACGAGGTAAAGGAAAAGTAGCAAACTATCATTATAATAGAATTGAGGTGACATATATAATGAATAAACATTCTGGATAATTAAAGATGTGTTAATTAATTAATGGGAAGTCCATAATAAATCAAAGGCTTTGTAGTTCGTTTTCCCTCTAGTTTTACAGGGAATCACTAATGTAATGAAGTCCATTTAAAAAAGTAGAATAAAATGAAGTCCATTTAAAAAAGTAGAATAATACAGCCCAAAAATAAAAGAATTCAAATGCCTTAATAGTTGACTTATATATGGAATCTGGATTCTGCCAATAGATTTTTTTAATAACATCTATATTATATTAATCTTTTTAAATATTTACGAACCATAAGTAATTAATTATAAAAGTAATATAAACTAACACTAAATGTGTCATATTCTATTATATATTTTCAACCAAAAGAAATTATCATAAAATAAAATAAAATGGTACATGATGTAATTAATTACTAAGCTAATTCTATATGATGAAGAAGTGTTTACGTACCGAGAACAAAAATAAAGAAATATTTACCTCATTCGAAAAAATTAACACATTCTATGTAATATTTATTCAATTATCAATTAAAGAGAATTTTCATTCTCTTCATTATTTTTCCTTTCCACTATATATATATATATATATATATATATATATATATACACCAATATATAATAAAGTGGATATTATAGTGTTTATAGTTATGGTGACTACGATGATTATATAATCTTATAAAACTAAAGTAATATTTTTTTATTATTTAAAAACAATTTTTTAATTTAAAAAATAAAAAAATATTATTAAAATATAAAAAGTATGACTTTAATTTTATTAACATTTTTTAAGTGTTGCTAAAGTTTTTTAGTCACTGTAACTATACTCCACAGTATAATAAACTTGTAGCTAAATTAATTGATCCAACAAATAATTGTGATAAACTGCTTTTGGACGGATGATACCATACATCACTTTCATCATCCTGTAAATATCTCAATAAAAAAAAATCGAAACATGATAATCCATGGTGGCCCTCCTAAAACATATATACCATGAAAACATAACTATACAAGCTAAGACACTAACAATAACTTAGACTATGAAAGATTAGTATGAGAAAGCTGAAAGACAACAACATGGTGTCAACCAAAGAACCAAACTCCCACCCTTTTCATTTTGAGTGAGACTTCTACCAACCTTAGCTTAGCTTGCAGGCTTTGAGATTACTCCTCACGTATTGTCTCAATTTTAAGAGGGAGATCTGTTGTTGAAAGTAGTTGCCAAAAGGATCAAGGGAAATTAAAAATTCAAACCAAATTAAATAAAGTAAAGTAAAGACTAATTAATTGATCCTTCTCTTTTGTCTTTTTTTCTTTTTTAAGTATACATACATAAGTCTTGTATGATGAGTTCAACCGGTTATAATATAATAGAAAAATTTTTAAATATATCCAAAATATTGGTATTCTAATAATTTTAAGCGTTGATTTTAATTAATATAAATTATATATTTTTTTATAATTGAGATTTACGATTAAAATTATTAAAACACCAGTATCTCTACTACATTTGAAATTCTTTCAATATAATAAGGTTAGAGACTTAGAATAAGGCTCAAGGACTCAAATTAAAGAACACTAAAAATGAAAGTATAAAACTTGTTTACACCAAGTCACCAATGGTGTTATTGAATTGCTTTTTAGAGGTTACATTCTCTCATTAATGATAAGAGTCGCCTATGGATACTCTTATTTCTATAAATTTAACTTCCCTAAAATGAATAAAAAATTAGTTTTTAAAAAAGAATTTACAATGATCTCAACCATTGATAAAAGAATAATGCTAACATCTCTATCAAATAGAAAAATATCCCCTAAAGCAAAGAAAATTATAAAGCAATATAGTAAAGAATTCATTGCTATTGTATCTATAATTTTTATTATGTGTGAGTTTTATTACCTTAATTAATAATAATTATACTCTCATTTTCTTATTTTGTCATGTTTCTGTTTAGGAGGGATTTGATTACAAAGAGAATCATATACAAATAAGTGAAAATTTTAATTACATAATTATATAAGCAAAGATATTTGATTTATATATCCATCTATTATTATTTTAAATATTTTTAAAACATATAAATATTTGATTGAATAATAAAAAAATAAAAGGGTAAATGATCAAATTCGTCCTTGAAAGATCATTTATTTTTTAAATTTGTCTCCGAAAGATTTTTTTTAATTAAATTCGTCTTTTAAAGATTTTAAATTAATCGTGTTAGTCCTTCTGTCATTTTTTTTTATTGATGGCGCCAAAATTTATTAATGTGGTATGTTAAGAGATACTACAACACACACATAAGAGTATTAATTGACTATTAATATGATAAGTTTACGAAATTAGATCAAATCAAAGCTTAATTGAAGGAAGAACTTGAGGCATTGGAATCCCTCAATTTGGGGTTTATTTTATATAATTTCATAAACTTATCATGTTAGCTGTCAATTAGGACTACTTGGTATGTATTGTGATATCACTTAACGTGTCACATCAACAAACTTTGACGTCGTTAGCAACAAAAGTGATAAAATGACTAATTTAAAATATTTTAAAAATGAATTTAATTAAAAAAATCTTTCAAAAAAATTAATTTAAAAAATAAGTGATTTTCGAAACTAATATAACCATTTATCCTAAGGTAAACCTATATAGCAATATAATTAATATGTAGATCAAATACGTATTAAAAAGATAACTGAAATATATGAAATTAGGTGAAAACTCATGTGTAATTATTTTAATATAAAATTAATAATTAAAAATTGTTAAATAATAATTTAGTCAGATATATTAAACCATCTAATAATTTTTAACTAGTAACTCGGTATAAAAACAATTTTATGAAGAGTTTCCACGGTTAACTTATCTACTCAATAATAATGTAAAATTCTACAAAAACAGAAATAGTCCTAGACAAAGAAAACACATAAAACATAGAGAAAAGATTTCTCCAAGAAAGAAAGAGTGGAAATGGATGAACAAAATGGAGTAAAGAGATAAAGAAACTTGAGAGCTGAGAAAGACAACTCTCCCTCCTCTCTCTCTATCTCTCTCTGTTCTTGTGTTCTGTTTCACTTCCTTCCAAGACAAGGCCATTCCACCAAACCCCTAATTTCAACAAACAAAGTCATCTTCTTCTATCTCTTATTTATTTTTTCTCAAATGTGTCTCTATATTTCTACCTCTCTTCTCTCTTATCTCATTCATCATCTTCTTATCACATATTCTTCTTTATCATGCAGCCCTTTATCATTCGTCGAAAGACTCCGCTTTTCAACTCAGAAATGGGAGCAATGAAGGCAAGAAAGAACAACAACCTCTCTGTTTTCGTCGTTGTTTTCTCCATTTTCCTCTTTGGAGTCTTCATGTACAACGAGGATGTTAAGTCCCTTGCTGAGTTTCCCTTTTCTACTCACAAGGCTCAAGAAATTCAAGAATCTTCAAAACACGTGCAAGAAGAAACTACTACTGTGGTTCAAAGTGTCATCACCACCAAGAAACAAGAGGATAATAATGAAGAAGCAGATGAAGAAGATCATCGCAGTAGTAGTAATAATAATAACGGAGACAGTGTCACTGTCACTGTTTCTTCTTCTAAGAGTTCATCAAGGACTCAACTTGAAACAACAACAACAACAACAACAACGGATAATGATTCTGAAGAACCCCAAGAACGAGTTGATTTGAAAACGATTGTGGCAGCAGAACAAGAGAAGAAGACAAAGAAGAATAAGAACAATAAGAAGATTGAGATGAAAGTTGTGGAGAATGATGATGATGATGTTGATGATGATGAAGAAGAGGAGGTAGTTGAGTTGCCACCAGAAGATTGTGACTTGTTCAATGGAGAGTGGGTTTTTGATAACATAACACATCCTTTGTACAAAGAAGAACAGTGTGAGTTCCTCACTTCACAAGTCACATGCATGAGAAATGGAAGACCTGATTCCCTCTATCAGAATTGGAGGTGGCAACCAAGAGATTGTTCTATGCCCAAGTAAATAAATTTTTTTAATCAATTTTCCCTTTTTTTTTTCCAATTAATTGATGCTAGTTATGTTCTTATTGGTTGCGTATTTAATTTGAAGGTTCAAGCCAAGGCTATTGTTTGAGAAGATAAGAGGGAAGAGGCTAATGTTTGTTGGAGACTCACTGAACAGAAACCAGTGGGAATCAATGGTTTGTATGGTTCAATCTGTGGCTCCTCCGGAGCAGAAAACATGGTACAAGGATGGTTCTCTTGCTATCTTCAAAATTGAGGTTACTATCTCTCCTTTTTCTTCTTTTAGAGTTCATGTAGCTAAACTATATAAAAATAAATAAAAAGGTAAAATCAAAAGAAGAAAGCTACTTTTCATTCTCTTTAATCATCATACATTATAATAATTTGCCATAACGATGAAGCACTAGTATGACATCATATACATTAGATTAGTAACAATGATGGGTTCAAATTAAGTGGGCCATTGACTTTGATGACCAAGTGGGGTTAGTTCTTTAACTACCAAATAGTTTGCAAGATCTGGCCTTGGATCGGAAGATTGTGCCAATCACAATGGCAATTAAGAAATGACATGTTGTGTCAGGTGGGAATATATATATATATATATATATATATATATATATATATAAATAAAGTACCATTGCTTGGGATCCACTCCAATTTGATTGAGCTATGTAACTTATGTACCCGTAATATGTTGTCTATATATTTGACCGATTCATTCTTTTATTGCCAAAGTTGATTAGCGTACAAGAAAATGTTAGTGTAATTTTTTACTTTTCTTTTTCTCAATTTGATTAACTAAGCTTTGATGCATGCGCATGCAGGAACCGGACCACACTACTACTACAGTGGAGTTCTATTGGGCACCATTCCTTGTAGAGTCAAATTCAGATGATCCAAACATGCACAGCATATTGAACCGGATAATCATGCCTGAATCCATTGAAAAGCATGGTGTGAATTGGATTAATGTGGACTACTTGATCTTCAACACATATATTTGGTGGATGAACACTTTCGCTATGAAAGTCTTGTGAGCACAATAATATATACACTATTTCTTGTTTTCTAAGTTATCTTATTCTTAGCTTTGAAGCAAATTCATGACACTGATCCTTATGCAATGTATAGACGAGGGACGTTTGATGAAGGGTCCACGGAATATGATGAAGTGCCAAGGCCAGTAGCATATGCGAGAGTGCTTGATACATGGTCAAAATGGGTGGATGCCAACATTGACCCAAATAGAACCAAAGTTTTCTTCACCAGCACCTCCCCTCTTCATATCAAGTAATTAATCACTAACCTTTTGGATTTTGCTAGTTTATTTGGTGAATAATAATAATGAATAAATTTGCACATTGTAGGAGTGAGGATTGGAACAACCCAGAAGGCATAAAATGTGCCAAGGAAACCACTCCGGTTACAAACATGTCCACCCCATTGAATGTGGGAACAGATAGAAGACTTTTTGTGATAGCCAACAATGTGACAAAGTCAATGAAGGTTCCAGTGTATTTCATTAACATAACAACATTATCAGAGTTCAGGAAAGATGCACATACATCTGTTTATACCATTCGCCAAGGGAAGATGCTAACAAAAGAACAGCAAGCTGACCCAGCTACTTATGCAGATTGCATCCATTGGTGTCTACCAGGATTGCCTGACACTTGGAATGAGTTCCTTTACACACGTATCATTTCTCAATCTTGACCCCAAATACATATAGATACTTTGATACAATACTTCTCATTTTTCTCTTTTTTACTTAATTGTTATTCTTTCTCTTTTACTTAAAGAAAAAGTTCTCCTTTTTTGGTCCCCATCAGTGCTACAGCGTTTGTTGTCCCTATAAGCTTTTTTGTTACTCAAGTCATTTACTGTTAGTTTTTGTAGGACATGGACAGCATTTTCCTTCTTTTTTGTTTTTTTGTTGTACTTTCCCATTTTATTCGTTAAACCAACTTAGCCTAAGGTCGGATGCAACGGAAGCACCAGAATTGTACAATCTATCCTTGAAAAAGAAATAAAGCAATCACACAATGAATGTCACTATCAACATTTTCTGTATAAGGGTTCGGTTTAGTTTATTTTTAAAGTCTGCTTCATCTTTCAAGATCAAAATACTTGTGCTTCTTAAAAATAATTTAGCAATAGCTATCAATGAGATAATTCCCATCGATACTAACGCTCACTATACTTGGTCATTGCGATTCCCCAAATGCAAGGCCATAAAACATACGATATCATAATTGGTAATACATAAATAGATATAATAATATATAGTTACAAAGTATGGTACATTAGAATCGGTAAATCAATAGATTAAAAGCTAACCTACGATGAAAAGCATCTATGTATTTCACTAATGACGTTGATATGAGTTCTGGGAAAACAAAGATGCAACAACGGAACCGAAGATGAAGACATTAGCTTAGGCTTGACCCTGTCAATGGCAATCTTGATTGCAGATGAAGTTGGAACATCATACCAATGAAGGAACCAAGAAAGTAGTATCGAACGTTTATCTTGGGGTTCCCCATTAGGCCATGTCCCCAATTTTAAATATTTATGAAAATCATCCCTCAACTCCTGAGAACCATTTAGGAGCTCTTCCACCTGCTTCCTAAGAGAACCTACAAATGTTGATTGTATGATTCCTCCTTTTGGAGCAGATAATTTCTGAGTCATCAACGCCTCAATATAAGTCAGCGCAAGCTGCAAGCAGATATAATTGAACATGTTAAGTCACACGTATGCTTATGAGGGACACCTGAGTGTTGTGTTGTGTCAAATGCACACAGCCTTGAGAACCCATGAACAACAGGTTATGAACAGGCGAACAAATTTACTGTTGCACCAAAGCTCATGTTCATGCAGATTGTTGAGATATCATCTCAAAATACACTTGATTGGAAGAAACAAACACGGATACATGTACTAAGCATCATCTACCTCATCTTTAGTGAACATTATAAGGGATGTTTAATTGCAACATATATGATGGAATCCATTGGTATTTTGTCCAGGCAACATATATGTTGCTTGGCTCTTTAACCATCTTTAAATAATACCTTAAACAGTTAAACGTAAGAACCAAATCTAAGAGGCCAGAAGGGGATAAACACCCCAACTGAATTATCAGAAACATTGTTAATTGAAAAAGGAGGTATAACTAGAAAACGGTAAATATATATCTAACCTTAAAAGCAGATATAGATAGCGAGTCCCCAAAAACAACAGCACCAGTAGTAACTTGGCCAACCATTGATTCAATAGTTGTGTACAATGATAAATATACCTGAGAAAGGGAAAAAAAAAAGAACAGGGTACTATCAGTAAACATAACGCCACATTTTAAAAAAATGAGAAAAAATATGATTTGAATGCTAAAGCAAGCAAACATAAACTAATATGTTCATTATATATATATATATATATATATATATATATATATATATCAACTGTGAGAGGAGCATATCTTGATTTCTTGACAGTACTTGAATAATGCATTGGTAGTCATCTGTTATACTTACCTGTAAAAGAGCTGGTCTATCCTTGCTCACACACTCAAATAATACTTGCAAACAAAATTCCTTGAAATCAGCATCGGATCTGCAAGCAAGTTTCATTCAGTTATTCAGATATTGGTATATATTTATAGAAAGGAAAATGATGCTGAGTGCTATAAGTCTGCATGGTTTTATGATCTTTTACTTATGAAATACGATCTTCAATATCAATGTCAGTAATAATGAAACATAAATGGCGAGATAGCACCAAAAAATGGAAAAAGAAAACAAAATTGTGGACTGTGCGTCACTGCAAAAAGTTTGTATGGATAGCAATCAAGTCAACAATACGGCTTATGCAATCAGTTGGCTAATGTTACTAGAGCAGACAAATACGAGCAAAATTCAAAACAAGATAAAATGAATAAGCAATCACTAATAATATTATATGTACAGTTCGCAACATATGGCTGGGGGGATCCAATCAATATCTAGCATTGTTGCATGGATCTTTTACGTATATGAAATTTGTACTTGGATTTGTTCTCTTGGCACCACTCTAATATAAATTATGCATTTGTAATCATTAAAGGGTATGTTACAATGTAAAAGTATTCATGTGTCTCTTAGCAAGCAAATTAGACTTTTGCAGAGTTCATGAGAAAGTAGTAAGCTTAAGCTAACATGACCAAGTGTCCAGAATTGGATTATTCTGCCCACCACCTTTCTTTCCTTTTTCCTTAGTAAGAAAATGTAAACTTCTGCATAAAATAGAATGAGTCTGTCCAATATCCACACTTCAAGCCTAAAGTGGCTACTACACGAAGGGGCATGTTAAGATATAAAAATTCATGCACTTTATCCCATAATTTGAACTTTTCGGAGAGAGACTGTTCATGAAAAGGCATTATTTCAGACAAGTAATTATTCATCACAAGATTTAAGTAACTCTTCATGCTTAAAAATAAATAAAGTGAATTAAATACTAAAGATAAAATCAAAACAGAGCATGGATGTGAAAGACACAGGATGAAAAAAAAAATAATATCTCAATATGATCTTACCTGCTATACCAAGAGGGGTCACAACAGAGTTGTGCAAAAGCAATCAAACTGGGATCAGATGAGAAGGTACTGACCAACTGATCAACTGTGGCAGCACTAGATCCACTATGGATGTCTGAGATTGTATCAGATGCTTTTGAACTTGTCAAGCCAAACACCTAGACCAACAAAAGTTAAACTGGCTGTAAAGAATTTATGAAATATTGTCTTAACAGAATCAAATATAATGCAATTTCAACCTTGTGCATTGCGCGTGACAAGAGCGACTGGCACCCAATGGGATCATCAACATATGAACAGGCTCCAACTTTTCTTTTGATATACAGAACACCAGAATTAAATGGATTATTCTTGTCACCAAAATTCCACCAAGGTTTATCTGTTATTTAATGCATAATATGGGGTTAGTTTTTTCAAAAGAATACAATACAAATGTCAAATTGTTATGAGATCATCTAGATAGAATAATAGTTTATTGTTCACCTTCAGGGGCAAAGTCTATTACTTGAGGCCAGTAGCGAGGCCCACAAACACGTATTCTTTTCAACTGCAGCCATCAAAACCAAAAAACTTAGAACCGTGATTCTTTTTCTCCAATTAAATACTAGGAAATCGATTCACTCCCAATCAATCAAACAGAAGTTAATTCAAACAGAATAAATGGCTACAGAAAGTGAAACCCAAGTAAGACAGAAGACAATTCAGACTTACAATAGCTCTTTCTGGAAGAAGGCAAGGAGTGACCTCACAAAAGCTTGATTCAGCATAATGTTCAGTTTCTCTGATTGTGACCTCAAGAGGAGCATAAACAGGCAGACCTGTGTCAACATCAACAGTTTGAACCCATCGTGCCTCTGTAGCAAGCACATAGAGATGCCGAAATGCCTGTAAAAGAGTTTTTTAGAAGAGCATAATTTCAAAGAATAAAATACATAGACACTCTTGAGTATTTTCATTGCAACAACAATTCCAGATATCTGATATACCTGAAGGTGGCATCTGTTATCATTCGGACCAGTGGGCATGCGTGGATATAGAGTAATGAGCAAGGCTGCTATGGCACTGTTGTTTGTCGAAAATGTTCGCATTCCACCACCAAGAAACAAGAAACCAGTAGCTAAGCTTACCTAGAATAGCAGATTTATAAGACCCAAAGTTAGAAGTGATATCGAAGAAAGCCAAATAACACTTTAATAAATAAATTTAAAGCATATACAAGATTTTGCTAGAATATAGAAATGTGATTAAAGTATATTTTCCAAAAGTATGAAGTATCTGAACTTCAAAGTGATTTGTCAACAATACTATCTCCTTTATGTACATGAATAAACAGGTACACACATTTCAGATGAAACACAAAAGCTAGCCCACATCATAGCAATCTTATAGAGATACATAAATTACAGTTAAATGATGAGTAATCATATGTAAATGGACAAAAAAGGAACGAGGATATGAGAGAAAAAATTGGAGTGGCGCCTATTGTTAAAAAGATGGTGAAATCTCGTTTTAGATAGTTTGGACGTATTGGGAAATGACCAACAGAGCATCTAGTTAGAAGAGTTGACTAGATGGAAGATAGACTAGTGGTTAGGGATACAAGGAGACCTAAGAAGACTATGAATGAGCAGTCAATAGAGATTTAAGCAAAAGTAAGCTTAGTGCAATCATGATATATGATATTGAGGTATGGCGTCGTTTGATCCAAGATGCTGATCCCACCTAATGGAATTAGGCTTTGTTGTTGTAATATAAACAAATTCCTTCACGAGAGAGAGAGAGAGAGAGAGAGAGAGAGAGAGAGAGAGAGAGAGAGAAGGGGAAGGGAGGTGTTTGCAACACTTACTGCCATCTGAATACCATAACTAGATTGCCCATCTGCACAGTTTCTGCTCCTTAGAAATCTCAACAATCGAAATGTCTGCAAGTGTCCAGACCCAGCCATAACCTGCAATGCAGAAGTTCAACTGTAGAATTTCACCCATACTTTCAATATAATAACTAGTTAAAAGTGGAAGCAAGAGCAAAGCATGTACCACAGATAAAGAAAGCACAATCAGATGAAGGCAGGTTTCCAATGTGACCCGATCTATGTAGCGAGACAGCCCCTTTGGGAAAACCTTTCCACTACTTGTAGGGGAAACAGGCTTGATCTGTAAAATAAAGATAAACTATTTGGAAACCATCCACTTAACATGCATGGATGAGTTAATCAGTGTAATAATTAATAGGGTTTAGCTAACATGTGTCCTAAGGGCACATGATAAGCTTACTATTAGTAAAAAGTTTTAAAAAGTTTTGCAAACTTAACATGTGCCCTAAGGACACATGTTAGCTAAACCCTAATTAATAACTAAATGGACCAACCTCATTCAGAAAGTATATAGCAAATTCATAAAGTAATTCCTGTGCATTTCCATTTCTTGTTCCAGCAAACACCAGCCCTGACATGATTAAGAAGAACTAGTGTAAAAATAAAGATCAAACAACACAACCACTGAGTTGTTCCTAGCATGGAAATTAAAAACATAAAAGAAACCTCAGCTAATTAAAATAAATATCATCAACAATGATGGTAGCCCATGATGATTTATATAGTACAAGTCACATAATTACCTTTGATATAAAGAAATTTGGCAATAAAAATTCTAAGAGAAAGATCAGTGGTACATAGAAACACCATGTTACTTAAATTCGTGATAATATCAACAGAAAGACCAAGAAGCATTTTACCAAGAGATATACAGGCTCCAGCCACTACATTAACATAAGCCTGTACGAAAGCCTCAGCATCCATATCATCAACATCATCACCTTCACCATCACCTCCGAGACCCTCTACACCACATTTGACAACCTGAGGAATTTGAGATAACACCCAGTCTTTTGACGGATGTACCCTACAAAATATGCAGCAAATGTGAAGCAAAAGGATTACAAACAGATCCCAGTAAATTGCTAAAAATAATATAATATTACAAACCTGCTCCACATTATCAAATTTCGAGCAATGACACGAAGCATTATGAAGTCGGGCCTCACATATTGCAAATCAAAATATGTACTGGGAATTGGCAACCTAGACACAATTGCCTCGGATTCTGTCTGTCAAAAGAATACAGCCGAAAGTTACAAAGACTCCAAAATAAGTTTATATCACATGAACAATATGTGCTTTTTTGCATCAATGTAACGACATTGGTAAAAGGAAGCTATAAAATATGTAGGCATTGGAAGTGTTAATACTGAACCTGCTCTTCACAATATAGAAAGGCAAAAAGTACTTAAAATTGCATAAATAACTAAACAGACTTCTTGACATATCTATTACTTAATTTAGACCAAGTTTACTGGATGTACCTTCAGAAACATTAAAGCAAGGGCAACGGTGGCTCCTGGTGCAGTTACATCAATATTGATAGTTGTCCCATCCATCATCTACATGAAATAGGAGAAGTTGAAGTGTTTAGATCAGTTCCTTCTATCATGATCACAATATTTGCCATACACAATTCATTATAGAAAAAAATAAAAGAAAATACAATTGACTTCACTGAACCTGTGCAGAGCCACGATTTTCATCCATTGAGTTTGTCGAAAAATGAGATCTCTCCTGTTTTGAAAGTACTTATGAGTTATGCAAAGTACATTCTAAAGTTTCTAATGAAAGAAGATTGTAAGAGTTCTTGAAGACATTACTAACAGTCCTCTTTAACTGCAACCAGAAACAAGAAGTTCTAAAGTTCTCAACAAGGGAAAGTTATTGAGAGAGAGAGAGAATTTGTGGATTGCATAACGTACATTTTGAACTTTGCCACCAATGTAAAGAAACAGACGATTCACGAAAGTGTTGATGAAACCGAGTGTATCTTCTCCATGTCCTTCAGGCAACATATATTTTAGATAAAGAAAAAGTAAAGCAGGATCAGAAAACTGTTATCTGTGTAAGCACATACCCAGTGCAACGAGGCCCAGTGCAAATCCAGCAGAAACGGCATGACCCTCTCGCTCAAGAACATTATCACCCCCACTTCTGCGCCCAATTTCACCCTGAAAAAAAGTTACATGCCAAATTAATGAAATTAAATATTAACACATGACAAACCAAAGATACCGCAACCCTATAAACCTTAATTCAACTAGAAAAGACAGAAGTACTATTGTTATGGACTAGATACTCCAGGCCAAAAAGACCCAAACAGAATTTGGTCTAATGGCTAAACCATAAGTAACCCAGAAGAGCAAACTTAAAGGGATTCCATCTCTCCAAAAGCAGATTACAAGCCACCTCCCAAAGCCAAAAGTAAAGGGATAAAATCTCCTTAATGGTTGAACTCCCATCTCTATAATGAAGAAGTATGGAACTAAATATCCTTAATGATGGAACTCCGATCTTTATAAATGAAGGAGCATGGAACTAAGGCCCTTGTTGACTTAAGCATCAAAGTCGTAGTAGTTACTTCCAATAATTGCGAATCAACAAGAAATGCCGATCCAGGCTTATATTCCCAGATTCTACTCTATTGAACATGTAGTTCCCCAAATGTATTGGAACCCTGGTCCTTACTTCTTAAACAACTTTTCTGCAGAATGAAAATAAACAATGCTATATGCATAATTGCATATCATGGAAGCAATTAAATTACAACTCCGTTAAACCAATTCGTATGCATAAATGATAATAAATATAGAAAAATTCTTAAGTTATTGCAATTAGTAGAAGGGGAAAGAGGCAGCAAGAAAGTAAATCATGCTGACGGGCCAAATGATCATTACAAACACAGAAAGCAGCAGATTAGTCAGTACACGCTAAGATACAAGGTATTTCTGGAGAAACAAAGGAGATATCAATAGTATTTCTGTAAGATATGTAGAATAAAAAACAATATATCTTGACATTAGAACTAATTTTGATATTGGCCATGACTACACCATTATTTCTTTATCGGTGATTAAGGTTTCACTACTACTAGTATAAATAGAAGTTAGTCTTTTTCCATTGTAACACACCATAACATAATCATATCAATGTATTTCACATCATCTCATAGTATTTGTTCTCTTCCTTATCTAAATTCCACATTCTCAATAGTTTCCTATACATGCATGGATTGAATATAACAGGCAAACAAAACTTAAAAATTTTCAAGAATGAAATAAATAACAGAAAAATGATAAATAAATTTACCAATAAAGCCTGCATTGTTTGTGGATGAGCAGAACCTTCATATAAAATCCCAAGAGACATTAAAGCTGCTGACTGAGAGGGAAAAAGTGCACTTGCAAATTAACCAATGGGTGGAATTGTGCAAACATTAATAGTACACACAAACATTGAATGTTCTCGAGGAAATATACAGAACATGAGAAAAAGTACCTGCAGCAGGGTTGGAAGCTCTAACTCTGGATAAGAAGAAGGATGACGTCCAGGAATGTGAATGTAAAGACTCTGCCAGAAGAAAATCGATCAGTCCTCATCTAAAACAAGTTTGACCAATTTAAGATACCAGAAGCAAAATAAAATGCAGGGATTGTGAGTATGATGAATGTTGCCATAGACGCTGAATAAAAAGGGGCTGATTTCATGGAAATCACAAACAAGCATAGTACATCTTGTTGCTTTGTCTGCATATAAATATGAAAAAACAAGCAACTATGTAGATGAGGGTGTGCTTTCTAGCAAAATTCATTGGAAAGGGTATTCTTTCTAATGCATTCAAGTGAGGACCTGCTATCTGCAGGCTGGGATCTTCAATATTATCATTGGAAAGGGGAAAAGATTGTGTTTTGATACCTTTGATATTGCTGGTTGCATGGTACCTCTGTAAGAAGCTGCTAGACCAAGCATTAATCCTACAGTAGTACTTTCATGCTCCTGCAATAATGTAGCGACAATAATTCCACTGTCATACAAAATTAAACTTGAAAGAAAAAAAATACAAAGAAAAGATGAAAACATCTCCTCAAGGCCATTAATATTAAGTGCTTGAAATTAGTTGAAATTGGCACTGACTTGAGAAAAGAATCAAAGAACTGTAAAGGCAAAGTCAGTTTATTGTCCTTTGGAAACTTCAATTCCCTAGTTGCAGTTAACCCCCTAAGCCTTGTATATGGTTTAATTACCCTCGTCAATTTTTTTTTTGAAAAAAAAAATATATATGGAGTCCAACTAAAAAGGTAACAACCGAAAGCAAAATAGTTATCCAGTGTCAAAAAAATATACAATGAACTTAAAAAAGCAGCAGTGAATACTATGGGATATACATAGCTCAATGCATTAGTTCATTCAGATATCATTCCAATTCAAATTTATAATTAATTATTTTTCTAATACAATCAATAAATAAACCATGAGAATATAATAGAGTGCTAAAATTAAGATAACAAAATTAAAGGAACCTCCAATGGATTCAACCTGATTAAAATACTGGTAAATGTCAGTAATACTTAATACACGTAGATGCCCATGCAATCCAAGAGCAAGAAGAAGTCCAGCATGAACAGAGTTTGGTTCCTCAGGCTTGTTATATATTATCCACGTTCTTGACATTCTTCCCTGCAAAGGGGTATGTACATTATGGAGAAAAGACATCCAAGATATAACATTATGCAAGCTACATGAAGAAAATACTTCTTACGCATGAAAAGTAATATTACAAGATCCAATATTTAATTAAAAAACTAAATAATACTAAGTCATTCCAAAGGGCCAAATAAAAGAACAGACATGAGCATCTCTTGCTAACAAACTTGAAAGAAACTCAATTTTAGAAACCAAAGAGGATAAGGATCCTCTCATGATTATAATGAACATGAGAAAGTTCCATATTGAACAGGAGAGGATCTGAAGTTGGGCCAAAAAATCAGAGTGAGAAAACTGTGTTCATAAGTTCTGGATGCATCAATATGCACCTGAAACAACATAACCATAATCCATGTCAAACCTGAAGGGGCGCTAGTCTAAGTCCAGCAGCAACAGCATTATGAAATTCAGGCCAAGACTTGAGTTCTTGTATGTTCCTGATGTTGGGGTCGAGATTAACCTTCGAGTGGACAACAGTATATAAGCCATGACAAATACAAAGAAAGTGAAAAGTTAATACTAACTTCATAAGCGCACAATAGAAACTTACAGTCGCATTCTGTTGAGCAGGCAACCGACCAGCCAGTACAAGCTTGGGAACTGTAAACGCCTATTATAAAAGTCCCATAAGAAAGTGTAAACTACAATGAAATCCAAAGTAGTTAAATGTAAGAGCACCTCAGTTAATAGTGTGTATATAGTAGCAAGAGTAAATGCCCCACGTCCAAGAGGAAGTGAAGTGGTCCTTTGAGCAAGATGCCACAATTGAGCCTTCACAAAAGTTAAAAGGAAAAGGAAAACGTCAAAGGCCAATATTCCAAAAGGACAAAACATATCCAGTCAGCAAGAAAAAAATAAAGAACATTTGAGTAAAGGTCAAATTTGAACGTGAAATTGCAAGTGTGATTCAATTCCATCCCTAAATTCTCAAACTGTCAATTTAGTCTCTGGAATTATATTCATAGGCCAGTTCAGTTCTTGGACAGTCAACTATTATTATTTTACGAAATGACATGTCAACACACCATAGGAAAATGATATAATTGGAAAGAACTAACTATAAATTTCAAGAAATTAAAACTTGACCAACAATTGATTACTGACTAGAGCAAGAGCTGGGGGAACCCACAATATTTGAATTAAAAAATTCCAAAATTTCTAATTCACAATAATCAGGTGTAATTTTTTGTAGTCAAAACGGGTTGAGGAAATACAAGGTCAGATATATCTGCGGTTTAGGATTCATAAATTTTAATCCATTGGTCCCTAAGATTAAGTCGTTGTGGATGTGTGTAAATTTAGGGACCAAATTATGAGTTTTCTATTTAGGGATAAATCTGTTATAGCTACAACTTTTCAGGGACAAAGCTGTAATTTTACTTTGTATGAAAATACAATTGATAATAGAACACTGGCATTATCTGATGCATGTAGGTGACACTACCTAGAGTGATATCACTTAATGGTTGTGTATGCCACATGTCATGGTAAGACAGTTTAGGTAATTCAAATTGGTATATGAAAGAATGTTGAAGGCAGAAGGGACTTGCTTAGAATATTACTATCAACACCATGTCAGTTAGATCAGTAATAAAGTGATTTTTTACTAAATAATTACTTGCCAAATCAAATACTGTTTAAAACTAGGGCATACCTGCTGGAGGTCCTGATCAGACGCACTATGACTGACAGATGTTTGAATTGCCACAGGCCTTGAAGAACATAAAAGGCGTCTAACCTAGTAAAAGTAGCAAGAGCCAAATTCAAGAAAACAGGAACAAACGTTATGGGTAGCTTTTGCAACAGTGAAACACTTATCAAGTGACAGTGGGTCGTTATTATACTGCAAGAATAGACCATGCAGTAGATAGCAGAGGACAATCACTACCATACAACCATTCCCAGAATAATCCAAAAATCAAGAAAAGTCAGCGAATTTCAAACTTCTACAGCTGCAAACAATCAATATATATACATTGACAAAAGAAGAATATCACTATTACGAAGAGAAGAAAAACACAAGATAAAAGGAGGGTAAAGGGTCCTCCTTAGAAGAGCAAGAAATAATTGAAAAATAAAAATCTACCTATGGAAAATCTTCTAAACTAGATGTTGTTATGCATAACATACACAAGAAGGCATAACAATAACCATCATGCAAAAATTCTCAGGATCATGTATAGTGTTGGCAATAAAGCTGGCTACTGATCCTTGCCTAAAATGGTAAACTGAAGCCCAAAATAATCGCTTTCTTAATAGACAAGCCACAAGAAGGATCAGAAGAATGTATCACTGCAAGATATAAATAATCTAATCAATCTTATTCCAAACTTCCTATGTTTAGTGAAACAACACAAAAACAGACCTCATTCAATCTCAGATCACGACCATAGCGCAATTGTGTGCTCGAGTTAAAAATATGCTCCATACCATCAGTCATAGACCCATCAACTGAATCTGTATCCTCAAACTTTGTTCCTTCCAATCCAATTGCATCAGATATAGTAGAGGATATTGTGACTGGATGTAAATTTAGCATGTAAGGTGTGGACATAGAGATTACATTCACATTAGTTGGTGTTTCAATTTCTCTATACTTGCATTCACGTGATAAAGTTGACATTGCCAAATCTTGTCGACCAAGAAGAACATAAGCAGCTGCTGGCCAGTCATTGGGGGGAGAATCTCGACACTTATCTAATGCCTAGAAAGCATAACAGTAATTAGGTGCTAAGGGCTCAATCAAGTTATTAAAACGGATACCTTGCAAGCCTGAATAATCGAAGACGAAAAATACCATAGTAGCAATGGGACTATAGAGAATAAAAGAAAAAAGGAAGAAAAGAAATAGTGCTACAAGATAATTGAAACAATCAAAGAAATGTAAGAAAAACAGCAGGCAAAATCTGATACATTTTGTCTTATCGAGATTATGCAAGCAGAAATAAGAAAACATACAGTTTTAAATATCAGGAAAAAAAATACCACCTGCAGCATGAGGTACTCCATGAACAAATTTTGTCAGATTATAAATTGACATAAAACATCCTCAAGAAATTCAAACTTACATGACGAAGTGGAAGTGATATGCCAGATGGAAGTGAGTCCAACTGTTGAAGTCCAAACCTTTCACCAACCATTGCTAAAACAGTAAGCTCCTCCTTTGAACCATGTGATCCCATGGAAATGTTACAGTGAACCCCAGAAGAAAGATTCTTCCCTTGCAATTCTGCACCAGATAATATACTATAAAAGGAAACTATTTGTCGGGCCAAGCTAACCACAGAACTTGCATCTCTACGGACTAAAGGTGGAAGATCACAAATATTGGTATAATTGCATCCATGTTGCAAGCAGTTCTCAAGCCATCTGAACAAACTTGGACAAATTTTATGGGAACTTGTGGGTCTAGACAGCATAAACTTTTTACAGAGGCCAGGGAAATCTCGAATATAGTGATCTAAGTAATTGTCTTCACCAAGAAATTCAGCAATGTTGCATAACAGAATTGCTAGAAGCTCCAAGTCCCTATTAGCAACAACTACCATATAGGATCACAGAAAAAATATAGTTTCAACCAAAAAAGAAAAATTAAAATAGAAAAACTAATTACTAAGGAAAACACTGGAAATCATACAACATACAGAACAAGAAGAAATGCATAAATCAGATGGTAGAAAAAATAAGTTAAGAACAGTTTTTCTTTTTAAAATAAATATCATTAAGACAGGGAAAGAATGCTACAAGAAGATGGCAGGATAACAAATCCTCCAAATAAAATAACAAAAGATTAGTAAACCATAGTTTTCCAATCTCTCAACATGACCAAGAGGGAAAGTGATCTAAAAATATCAAGAGCTTTACACCAAATAGAGGCCAAATGTGTAATTCTATCCCATAAAACTAGTTTATCTGAAAATCAAACAGAAAGAATATGAAATTCACAATTTAGCTGACAATAATTGGCTCACAAGAAAAAAGTTTATTCTCTAGGCCACAGCATAAGAAAAACAAGTGCAATTCCCCTCTGTACACCATAAATCTACAAATTATGGTAATATAGAGATGCAGAAAATGAGTAACAACAGATGAAGTCCTGAGAGAAACCTTCAGAGCCAAGTATACAGACGAACAGAGGCTATTATGGATGTGGATGATCTTCCAGCAGTTTTCAACTTTTAATAGAAACAGCAGGCCAAGAAGAAAAATGGCAGCACAAGCACATTGAGCCTAACAAAAACTATTGGTCGAAAAGAAGAATACAGCCAACATAAGGATGGATGCTACTAAAGGTGTCAAATAGAGCAATAAAAGAAGTATTAAATGAAAAACGTTTTAGCCTTTCTTAGCAAAGACTCTATGGAATGTCAGCCTCTCTTGGTGCTCTGCTTATGATCTTTACCATAGAAGAGTTCCCATTCTGATGGGCAGAAATACTACAACATTGTTGCATCTATTAGCCTCTTCGGCCCCATCTTTTTTTTTTTTTCAAAGTGTAATAGAACGCCAAAATATCCTGCAATTTGTAGATTACTTTACAAGTCTTTTTTTTTTATATTCCAAAATTTTAAATGGCTGATTTACTAGCAATAGGATTCTGGTAACAAATGTAGTAAATCCCAAAAACACACAAACCAAGGTCTTCTACTAACTGTTTAGCCATGTTTTGAATGAATCGTCAATACATATGTCTTCTTACTCCTCAACCACTGAACTTTCTTCATTAAATAGGTCAGTCTTAATCTCATATGATAAGGGGGAAAAAATGACTTGGTATATCGATTATATTCAAATAACATTAATATGAAGACTGCACAAGACAAATGTAACCAACTGCTAATTCAAAACATCATGCCCTTTGAATTTCTAACAATCATGCAATAAAATGTCACTATATGATTATAAAATAAATGGTAGCTACTCATCTTAAACTAGGGCTATATCATAATCAAACCAACCTGACACTAATAACAATAAATTAATAACTAGTAGGTAGTCAAGAACTAAAGATTACGATCACCAAACCCAATCAGTTAGCTGGTTGCTAAACCAAGTGAGCATTAGCAGGCAAAACGCCTACCAGAATGGAAATAAGAGATATTCAGAACAGACTTAGCTATGTCCACCAGAGACAAATGCAAATAGGTACCTAAATTGCTTGAAAATAAGATATCAAAGGCAATACCTCTTCCGAAGATTGTCAAATTTCAGGTTCTCATACAATGCATGAAGGGAGTCCAGGCTTTCTACTAGCAGATCCGAATAAAATGGCTTTTCAGAACTCTCTCTACCGTCCACAAGTGATTTAGAGAAATTTGATTTTTTCTGATAAAGTGATGCTGCACCCGATGTTCCAAACATGGAGTTTAATTTACAGAAGTTATTATGAAATTGGCTATTGAGAAGGAAGTCCCAAGCAGAGTGTGCCGCTGAACCAGAACACTTTTGGGATGTATCGTTAGATTTTCTGCACAGTTGCATAATCACATGACAAAAAGAGTCCCATTCTGAATCAACACTAGATTCCGTCTCCGATAAATGAGCAGGATCACCATCTCTCCAGAAAACACCAAGAAAATGTCTGTAGAAACTAGAACTAAGCCCCTCAGCAAGTGCAGTGATGCAGTCATTAGCTAATAATGATGAAGGACTTTGTCGTAATGCACATCTAAACATCTGCAAATATAAGGCATGAATATCGAGATCAGGATTTCCTGTTAATAAGTAGAACTTTGAATCCAGTACCAAAAAATCTGCCAGCAACTTCTAAGTGAAAAGGGAAAAGAAAGGAGCCTTAGTTACAAATCTTCATACCTGCCTATTATTTACTATTACATTGACACGCCCCTCAACAGCATCAGCCAGGCCACTAATCTTTAAGTCGTTAGGAAAAGATGTTTCTGGAAACTTCAAATCATACAAGTGCTGACCTTTATTTAAACAAGAAGGTAGTACATATCGACACAGGCATTGCCTCCCAGACTACAATACAAGCAAACATACCAAAACATATATTAACATCTTGATGCCACTTGAATCACAGAAAATATTATATAAGAAAATGAAGAAAGTCAAATAAGGAACAAAACATCAATCTGATAAAAAAAAATTAAAAAAATTTAAACTCCCAAGTTTTAAGCTACATTTATAAGTTATAAGAAATTGTATCCAGACAACATAAAAAAACATGTCAACAAAAATCTTGGGAACATATCAGTTGAACATCACAAGGCCAGAACAAGTCAAAGGCATCATTCAGTGAAAAATGACTGCTTAGTAGAAACTTAATGACCTCTACCAAACCACTAAGTCTATCAATACAATATTACTAAGGAAAAAGACTTCCTGAAGTTCAAATATTTAAAGGTAAATTTAAAAAATGATGTCACCTCCATTATCTGAAAAAATAAGTGATAATTGAAACAACATTTTTAGCATTGAAGCATTAATCAAAAAAGAGAAAAAAAAAACACAAACATTAACCCACAAGGAACCAAGGAACATATTGTATCATAAATAAAATTTGATGCCAAAGAGAGACAAGTAGATATAAAACAATAGACATACAGGAGGAAATGTCGGGACAAAGAAAAGAAATTAAGAATGTGTCAGTCAATAGGTTCCCACCCATGCGTAACGCTTACATAGAGAAGCAGAACATTATCCGGTGCCAAAACAATGATATCTGAATAAGGAAGTAGTCCAACTTTGACCCTGAAAAGCACATATATATTTGAAGAAAACTACATATATTTATAAAAGCAAATATGTTATGTGGAAATAGACTTTCACCTGGGGCGAGTTACAGTCACAGGTGAGGCTGCAACCGCATCTATGATCCAGCTCATGTCAGGTTTAACATCAAACACAATCTCATTATTTATCTCAACACTCTGAAGCCCAACAGACAACAACTTTCTTTGTTCTTGGTGAAAGAAGCAGACAAGAGGAGTTGCATCATCATTAGTGGCCATGAAGACCTAGCAATCATTTGAACGAAAATTCATAAACAAAAAAAAAAAGAAAAAAGAAAAAGAATACAGAAACAATAAATACTAAGAGCATTCAACTCTTTATTTATGGACTAAGGGTACTGGTCTAAACTGAATAAAAAATTTCAATTGCATAATTTGATTCTATTGCAACAAAAACATTTAGGCAACTTGGGCAGATTCTTTTACAAAACATCATTAAAAGGAATTAATTTAAAGTTATGTGCAGAGTAACTGTAAATATAAAACCAAAACCAAATAATAAGATAATCTTAGCATACAATAGAAAATGGTTGGAACTTACAGTGAGAAATAAAAGGGGAATAATACAGTAATAGTGTATAGACTTCTAAAAGACATTCACAAAGCACTAGTGCAACAAGGTGGTCCACTAAAAACTGAAGAATAAATCAAATAAAATATTAAAAAAATTTGACAATCATTTCAAATTCACTGCATGTGTTAAACTAATAATTAAAGTTAAGAAATAAATTAATTATTAGTTCCTCATTTTGATTATTTATTCCTCAGCTGATAGTATTATAAATAAAACAGCTTTTAGAACATGTTATACCATAGATGGCATCAACAACATTCTCACTGATTGCTTGAAAAAAGGAAACAAGTATACGATTAACTTATGAATGACATTTCCCTTCAGAAATTCAAAATGGATACATAAATAATTAAATTGCATAATCAAGTACACATTCAACCATAGCCAGATAACAGAAGCTGTTACTACCTTACAAGCAGCCATTTGAGCTCCCTTTCCATGCCATATTCTACGAAAGGACACGTGTTTGGATAATACTCCCATAGGGTTTACATTTGATGAACAAGCAGTTGCCTCATCAAAGTTAGAATTGATCATTTCTGCAACCCATAATGAGTGCTGCATCTTTCCTGAATCAATATACCACCATAAAAAAGTTACCATAAGAATATCACATTGACAATGAAACCAGAAACTACTTGCAAGAACTTTAATGAAAGAAACCTTTATTATAGGATGCCATAAGCGGCACTCGATCACTTGTCCAAATTGTCTTTTCATCATATTCCTTCATTACGTTTGATTTCCCTCGATCTTCAATAAAAATTGGCTACAATCACAGTAATTAAAGGGAAAAGGCTTAGAAGGAATAAAACAATAACTAGTATTGCCAGGACAAGAATATAATGCATTAGATATGTAACATCATCACAAGATTTGAAAACTTAGATATAACAACAAAGAAAAAACCCCCAGCAACATTTCATAGGGTGCCATAACTTACTTCTTGTTCATCTAATGGATCCATCAGGATCAGATGTGAACATACTGCATTTCCTTCACCCTTTTGCATATGATTAGGTGCAGTAAACATATCACGAGCACCAATCAAAGGGCTTGTAGATGAAAAAGGTGCACGTGATGGTATATTTCCCTCAAATTCCTGCTGGAGTAATAAACCAAATGGAAGAGGCCATATAGATGAAACAGCACGAGGAAGTGGTGGTGATACTACTTCACCTATGAAACAAAAGGAATTATTAGCCACCACAGCAAACGTGAAAATACTAACAGGCTGGCATGTAGACAAAGCACAAATTTGAAATCAAATACCCCCAAAAAAACAAAGCATGTAGGCATATCAATTCCTTGATAAAGCAACACAACAAATGAAATTGAAGAATCCATGCAGATGTCAAGGTTATAGAAAGAAAGCCGCTGCAGCATTTAACCCATAAAACAATTGGGCCAGTTTCCTCGTGCTACAAACACAAAACATATACACATAAACCTGCAGTTTATTGGCTAGTTTGATTGTAGGTCATTGGTTCTATACCAATAATGACTAGAAGAAACCTGATTCCAATAACTAAAATAAAGCTTTTAAACCATCAAGCCATAAAACTACTTTCATTGCCATCCCATATGATTTCCTTCTGAATTTTCGATCGTATGATGGTTGAGATTCACTTAGTGTACTCACCAGAGTTATTATAGATTGTCAAACAATCAATTTGTAATATACATAGAAGAGCCTCAGCTGTATGACCCATGCGACACCAGCACACCTAAAATTTCAAAATAAATAGTTGAAAACAAATTATTTAGTAAGTAGAACAAAAAATTAGCTTTACTACAGCGGAGGAAATAAATCAGTATTCTGAAAGTTTAGAGATCTACTATTGCACTTCCTGGTTGCATGGACAACATTGCAGCCATCAGCTGATTGGATAAATATCAACCTCCTTGAAAACCCAAAGGTCAAAGCCAAGTCAAGGGAAAGGAGACATTCTTGGATAGAAGAGGGTTTTCATTATTAAGAACAAGGATTTAAAAGAACGAAAATATAGCCTCTTTAAACAGAATAAATAGAATAAGGTCATCACTGTTTCAACGATCATATGAAAACTGTTTATCCAGTGACGGATCTAATGCCAAATTTTTCCTTCAAAATCAAAACACTCCACCAAAACGAAAAGCTTGAGCAACAGCATAAACTATATGCTGCTGCAAGGTTTTCACTTCCTAAGCTCGGCCAAAATCTCTGAAACAAATAAAATGAAATACCCAATATTTATCAACCATGCCAGATAGCCTACTCCATAAGTATCTAGTGCTACAAAATTGCAAAAACAACTCTGGAATCTGGCTGTTTCCAAATAGGAGCAACAATATATCTGGAAAAGCTTACCTCTGCAAACTCGTCAAAGGAAACTGTGCACAATGATAACTATTAGGACACCAGTCCAATAGGTGACTTAAATTGGTCTCACATCATGGTTCATTTTAGTTATGAATATGACACGATACAAGATACCCTGAAGTAACTAAGATTAGTGAGTTGATCTGTATCCTATAAGATATCTCAATGCATTTGCAGAATTAGTAGTCGAGTGTTATTTAAGCTCAGAATTAGGAAGTGTAGAGTGGAAATTGAACTGCATCTGTTCTTACTTCAAATAGAGTACTTGTGATTCGATCACAACTATGAGCAGAGCTAGTACACTTCTAAAAGAGTACTTGTAATTTGATCACAAGTAACAGCAAAGCAAGTACCTAAACCTCAAACTTAAGTCTACCAAACAAAATATATGGCAACAACTAAAATTATAACAACCTACATAAAAATAATGTTCCTTAACTTTAAAAGCATTAAATAAAATAAAATACTACACAGTGAAGCAATCCAAATGTAACCATAAATTGATTACAGGAAAGCAATCCTTAACTTCATAACCAAAGTTCAGTCTACTTAAAACCACTACTACAACATAAATAAAGCTTAAGCCAAAAACTCACACCTTAACAACCGGTGACCGCAAGGTAAATCTCTTAAACACTCTTGCACCAGTCGACCAAATAATCCTGCGTCACAAATCACCATGTGCGTTTAGATTACAGCACAAAGCTCGTGAATCCAAACGAAGTGAACAATCATGCAACATTTGAAACTAAAATTTTTTAAAGCTCAACACGATCTCGTTGCTGTCGATTTTCTTCATTTCTGCAGCTACAGAATCAAGTAAGGACATAAATAAGGGTTTTGCTTACCGGTTGCCTCGGATGAAGAGCTCGTTATCGCCGCAACTGGTCAAGGCGGAAGAGACCTCGTCGCAACTATCTTCGACGTCTATGTCACGCGTGATTTCAGGATCGAACAGGAAGTATTCGTACTTGGCGGTGACAGCGTCGTCGGCAACTTTTCCGTCAAGTGCTTCGGCGATTAGACCGAACGGCTTGAACTCCCCGAGCACCGTTAATTGACGGACGCCAATGCTCGACGACATTTTCTCCATTTCCTTTTTTATTGGGGGGTTTGGTTTAAGCTCTGGTTTGAGTTAAAGTAGCTGAGTGTGAAGACTGAGAGTTGAGTTTTGTTGCTGCGTGAAGTGAGCAGAACCGTAGTTCCTAGTTCGCAGTAGCGAGGTTTTGCGTCCTCCCGCTCTTTAGTCCTTTTTTTTTTCAGTTTCAACCTTCCAACCCAAAACCCTCCCTTTCTTTTAGATTTTTCAGTAATTATTATAATTAATTTATTTATTAAAATAAAAAATTCTATTTTTTAGGCAATTTTTTATATAAAAATTAAAGTAGTGATATATTTTTATTTCATAATTTTTTATATTTTTTAAGAGTATAAAAAGTGGCTGATTAATTTTGATATGGAAAAGGGTTTGGTGATGTACATTGAAATGGGTGTTTCACCAATTTTTACACTGCTATGGGCCATAGAACAAACGCAAGTTGCGTTTTTTATTTCCTACAATTAGTTTTTTTTGTTTTTGAAGGTAAGGAAAAAACGCATGTTGCGTTTTTTGCATGGAGGCAGAACAAACGCATGTTACGTTTGTCAGATTGGTATTAAAAAAAAATTTTTAACTTAAAACGCATGATGCGTTTGTCAAACTGATGGGCTCAGAATTTTTTTTGGGCAGAGTAAATCGCATGTTGCGTTTTATTTGGGCCGAAAATTTTTTTTTGAAGTCTATAAAACGCAGGTTGCGTTTTATATGTAAAATAATATTTTAATGAAGAGCCTTGCATATAAATTGCTAACTCAGCTATCTCTAACTCGTACCTCACTCCTAAATCCCTCACTTGTGCTCCCTTTCACCTTTCATTCATTCATGCATCCCATAATTGTGAGATTTTTTGGGTATTAGAAGGGTAAAAAAAGTGAGATTATGGAAGGTATTGCAAATATACGAGTGTATTATAACGGTGAGGTTATACCGAACACACACGAAGGAGTGACTTTTGTTTGTGAATGTCCGTTTTCATTTGTTATTCCATATACCACGAGTTTTGTAGAGTTGCAAAATGGTATTTGTGTCAACATACCAAGTCACATTTCGAAAAGTGTGAGCTATATTTTGTACAGGAGTCCTGTACAAGTATTTGGTGGGCTGATACAGTTTCAAATAATGGCCATCACTGACGATGCAAGCATGCAGCAGATGTTCTGTATTTATCAACAAACCCGATTTCAGGTGCCGCTAATAGAGCTGTACGTTGAGTTTGAACAGCATACGGGGGTGGACGAGTTTGACGAGGAGGACAACATTAACGAGTTCGGGGATATAGGCTGGGAAGAAGATAACGATGACAGTGAAGAGGAGTTCGAAGCCAACTATGAAGTCGATGACGAAAACGATGACGGAGATCTGGCAGGCAATCCGGCGGTGCCAAATGAAGCGCATGCTGTTATAAGCCAGCAGCCGTTTGGTGTTCCGTCTTTTATGTGGACTCTTGATCTCGAAGCCATGCATGCCCCAGAATTTCCTGAGTATGCGAATATGGGTATGTTATATTATGGTTATTAATTCACGTTACCACAAGTGTCCATTTTATTTGCCTTGTTTGACTGATGGTGGTGCGCTTATCGTAGGTGAAGGCAACGCTGCGGCCGAAGATGGTGAATTCAGTGTCGGAATGGAATTTGGCTCTAGAGAGTCGGTGATATCTGCAATCAAAAGCTACACTATCTCTAGAGGAGTGGATTACACTGTGTATGAGTCTGAGCCGCAGACATTCTATGCGAAATGCAAGGGTTATGGTGCCGGATGCGATTGGCTTATCCGAGCTAGCTTGATTCGAAAGAAAGCTTGTTGGGAGATCAGGAGATACAATGGCAAACACACGTGCACCATGGGAACGATCTCGCAAGATCATGCCAAGTTGGACTCAGACACAATTGCAGATGCCATTAGGCCGCTGGTCGAAGCAGATCCGTCCATAAAGGTGAAGTCTATTATTGCAGAAGTTCAGTCAAAGTTCAACTACACTATCAGTTACCGCAAGGCTTGGTTGGCAAAGCAGAAATCTGTCGCAAAAGTTTTTGGTGGTTGGGAGGTTTCTTACCAGACTCTGCCAGTTTGGTTGAAAGCAATGACTGCAAAGATGCCAAGGTCTCGTGTTCAAATAAAGACGCTCCCTGTTTACCGTGAGAGTGAGGAGGTTCAAGGTGTAAGAGTTCTTCATCGCGTTTTTTGGAGCTTCTATCCGTGGATAGTAGTATTCTGACACTGCAAGCCACTGGTGCAGGTTGATGGCACACACCTGTACGGAAAATATAAAGGTGCGCTTCTAGTTGCTGTTGCACAGGATGGGAACCAGAACATTGTGCCTATTGCGTTTGCAATAGTCGAGGGTGAGACGGCAGACGCGTGGGAGTTTTTCCTAAGCAACCTGCGGAGATATGTTGTGACCATCGATGGCGTCGGCATTATTTCTGATCGCCATAACTCCATCGACGCAGCAATAGCTCGCAGCAACGGTGCATGGTCACCGCCAAGAGCGTGGCACATGTACTGCATCAGGCACATCGGTTCCAACTTCTTAAGGAGGTTCAAGGCTCCGTATTTGCATAAACTCGTGGTTAACACAGGTATTTGATTTCATTGTTATGGTTCTGTTCCTATTAATTTCGTGCAAGTTGCTTATGATTAAATGGTTTCTCCAACAGGATATTCTAGGACGGAGCAAGAGTACAACAAAAACTACCAAAGGCTGAGAGAGCGGGGTGAGGCGTATGCGCAATGGTGTGATGAGATCGGTGTTCAGAGATGGGTGTTGGCATTCGACGGGGGTCATCGTTGGGGACATATGACGACAAACTTGGTAGAGTGCATAAATTCTGTCCTGAAGGGTGCACGCAACCTTCCTGTGACTGCCATTGTTAGGTCTACTTTCTATCGGTTAAACGAATTGTTCACTCGGAAGAGCGCCGAGGCTCATGAGCGTGTCCGCAATGGATTCACATATTCAGATTTTGCCACCAAAAGAGTCGAAGAAAGTTTTCGACGTGCAGGCAACATTGTGGTCAATAGGTTCGACAGGCGCAACGAGATGTTTGAGGTTCGCGAAATGCAAGATGGTTCCATTCACACCGTTAATCTCGCGCAACGACACTGCGATTGTGGCCATTTCCAGGTCGAGTGACTCCCATGTCGCCACGTCCTTGCATGTTGCGCCAACCAGCGTCTTGATTGGCAAATATATGTGCATGACGTGTACAAAATGTCCGAAATTTGCAAGGTCTACAGAGGCGAGTTTGTCCCGATGGGTGACCCATCTACGTGGGCTCCGTATGAAGGAGCGAAGGTGATCGCGAATTGGACATTGAGGCGCGCGACGAAAGGAAGACCCAAGTCAACCCGCTACTTGAATGAGATGGATTCGCGGGACATGCGTCGTCCTCGCCGGTGTACTATATGTGGACGGGAGGGACATAGCCAGAGTCGATGTCCGCAGCGTGCAGAATCAAGCTCTGCCAGGAATCAATCGTGATTAAGACTTTTTATGTAGCTTTTTATGGACCTTTATATGTAACTTTTTTTGTAAGCTTTTTTTATGTCTTTGTGCGTTTTATTTATGTAAGCAGTAAATAACGATTACAAATAGAAACATCTAAACATACTATACGATCTCCATCACTGAATTAAAACGTCTAAACATTTAAACATAGTAACAGATACGATTACAAATAGAAACATCTAAACACATAGTAATTGAGATGATTACTAATACAAACATCTAAACACATAGTAATAGAAAAGGTGACTAACAGAGACGTCTAAACATACCATACAATCTACATCACTGAATAAAAACATAAACTCAAACGGATTGAACTAAACTGCATCAACCTACTTCCTGGGCGCCTTCTTCGCGTACTGAGATTGGGTGTATTTGTCTGGAGGCGCAATCTGTGTCCGTAAATTATACGGATGACCCTGAGTACTACTGGAGTCACCAACATCTGGCATGCTGGCACCGCCAGTGTCGTAAGCACTGGACCTACTCATGCCCCGATCACTATATCCACCAGAATGAGACTCATGCTGGAGAGCATCTCCCAGAAATCCCTCTTCCGGCTGTGGGCATTCATTTAAGTCGAACAACACAGTGCGTGGTGGTGCGGACAGACGAGTAGGACCTACATGACCCGGCAATCGATCCATACTGAAGTCACTGTCATGACCAGACGTGGCCCGACGACCAACAGACGGCTCACTACCAACAGGCCCTTGCTGCTCTCGCGCTGGAAATAGCTGAGATGTCTCTCTCATGAGTCGAGAGAAGCTTATCGAATCAAGCCCAACAAATGGACTTAACTGACCATCTGCTGGAATGAGCAACTGTGGTATGTAGGGCTCTGCTGCCTGATGTTGTTGTGGTTCCTGAACGTGCTGCTCATATGGCGGCACCTGATAATGCTGCTCATATCCTGGCATCATGAACTGGGGGTCATATGCCGGCACCTGGAACTGGGGCTCATATGCAAGCGCCTGGAATTGGGGCTCATATGGCGGCACCTAATTGTAAATGAATGACGCTAATCAATAATGGTAACAGTAAAGCTTATAATTAACAACGCTTATATTAACACCAATAAACCTTAACGATACCTGAAACCCTTGATCATAGGCCGGTTCCTGATGCTGAGGTCCAGCTGGTTGTGGTGGACCTTCTTGCTGTGCGTTCTCGTCGGCCTTTTCACCTGCAACTCTATCTGACAGTCGTAGGTGATCCCCGTATTGCTGTGTGTACCAGTCATAGTACAATGGGAGGGGATGGAAGTCGACAATCTCCTCCCCTACCTGCAGTCTATCATAGCGGCCAGAACGCCACATGTCAAGCCATTCCTTGGTCCGATCTCTCCAGTCATGATGCTGGGCACCGCTCAAACGCCTGCAATGAGCACTACCGATCTGAAATGCCGGGTCTGGTAGAAGCTGCTGCAACCCGAATTGTTGACGAACTCGATCTGTTGGGTGCGATTCTATACATTCGAACGACACTAATGGCGACATCGTGGAGCACATAAACAAATTTACGCCGAGTTCGATTGGAACATCCACGTCGATATACGGCCGCCATGTAAACTGCACACCAGTAAGCACGAGACCTATTAGTAACATTATTTTTCTTAACAAAGACGCTAACCTAAATGGTTAAAACTTACATCGTTGACTCCCATGTCATCGAGTCCTCGTCTAAACTGCGCCGTAGACCTCCGTGTATATCTTGTATGCCGGCGCCAATGACTCCACCTACGCACAAGTAGGATGACCTCAACAACAACAACAACAACAACAACAACAACAACAACTACAACAACAACAACAACAACAACAACAACAACAATAATAATAATAATAATAACAGTAAAGTACAATACCGTCGCGCAAGTGGAACACCAATATCGAGAAGCTGATTGCGCGGTATAGGGGCCATGAACGGCATACGCTCCCACGCCCAAACAAAAAGCAAAATCAGTGGCCCATCCATCTCTTTACAGTTGTACCGCGATGCACGACACAACGATCTGTATAGATGTGCCAGACTAGCTGCCCCCAACTGTATTGTGAGATCTGATGAAAATCCCGAAGTAGAGGCAAAAACTTCGAGTTCAAAGACGTGGTGGACTTATCTGGAAACACCACTGTACCAAGCACGCAGAAAATGTGAGCCCTGACGTACCGCTCAATAGACTTCTGTGTGTCACACGGTTCACTGTCTCGACACCGCCGGACCCAATGGAGATTTACCTTGCCTAACACGTGATCGTCCGGACCCGGTTGCCTACCAAAACAAGCGAGGCAGTTATCCACCAAAAACTGGTAACTGCTATCCGATCTACCCGTGACGAGTTCTCCGTTAACCTGGAGGCCAAGTATATGTATCACGTCTTCCAGCGTCACCATCACTTCACCCACTGGAAGGTGGAACGTATGGGTTTCAGGCCTCCATCGTTCCACCAAGGCACTTAAGAGTGCAGAATGACCTCTCATTTCACCAATTCGCGAAACGTGTTGAAACCCCGTTATTGCTAGTGCCTCTGCAGCTCTCTCATTAAAGGTATCCAGCGGATCAAGTTTTCTAGGCAACAAATTTCTGATCGCCTGCAAAAAAAAAGATAATATTCATTGAAATTAACAACAACTAACACAATAATATTAATCCTAATTAATATTAAAAAAAAAAACAACAACAACAACAATAATAATAATAATAATAATCCAGTTATTACTACTACTACTATATTGATAATAATAATAATCATCATCATAACAATAATAACTACTACTATTATTATAATTATTACTACTACTACTGCTAATAATAATAATAATAATAATAATAATAATAATAATAATAATAATAATAATAATTCTACTTCTACACTACGGTTATAATAATAATAATAATAATAATAATAATAATAATAATAATAATAATAATGCAACTACGAGTAATAATAATAATAATAATCATAATAATAATAATAATGCAACTAACTAACAGTAGTAGTAGTAATAATAATAATAATAATAATAATAATAATAATAATAATAATAATAATAATAATAATAATAATAATAATAATAATAATAATGTTGTTACTAACTAACAGTAATAATAACAATAACACTGTTCAAATAAAAAATAAATTAAAAATAAATATATTTATTTATCATAAAAATAAAAGAAAATATATTACCCATTGAGGATGATTCAAATACTCAATAATGTGTTCTTCGGGTAACGTAAAATTACGAACCATTTTTTTTTTTCATAAACTTAAACCCAGCCTATTATTTCTTCTTCTTCCTCCCACAGGCAACACTCTCATCTCATGCTCCTCCACTGCAGCTTCACCTCTCTTTCTTAGACTCTCCCTCTCTCCATCTGCGTTTGTATTTTGCCTTTTTAAAGCCCTCTCCAAACCCATTCACCGGACACGCGTCGAACATGCAATAAGGGTCAGTGACAATCGCAACTTGCGATTGTGGAGTGCAGCTTGACCAAACCCTTTGCCATGCATTGGTTTAATTTCTGTCCTAGAATAAAACGCAACTTGCGTTTTTCAGTTTGCAGCAGACACGTCCCATTCATGCATTGGTTTTATCTTTCTTCATCAATAAAACGCAACTTGCGTTTTTCAGAAGCTGTTTTTGACAGATCCACATTCTAGGATAACACACCATGTTACAATAACCTTGCATAACACCATTTTTAGTTCCATTCATAAATTATTTTCTGATAAAACGTAGTAAAGTACACAAATAAAATGGTTTAATTTTTATACCTCTTGTAAATTAGACAGTCTCATTTTTATTTTTCTAACTAAATAATTTCATATTTGAGAATAATACCACATCCGTTCACATTTTAAAAATGGTTGAAATTATTATTATTATTCTAATATCAAAAATAAAAAAGTATTTTTTTCACCCTATAGATATGTGTAGTCAATGCCAAACCAAATTTATCCTTCTTGATAAATTTTTACTAGCAAAAATTTCATTGATGAAAAATATTTTGTCAATTTTATTATTTTTAACTTTTTATTTGTCATTATTTAAGTATAATATACATATATATAATTTAGGCTTGGTTATTAAAAATCTTTCATTTTAATAAATAAAAAATAAATACATTGAAAATTTCAACTCTATTTTTTAATTTAAAAAAAACGCATCTTTGCTAAATTTGTATAATATTTCTCTCACACTAATAATATTATATAATCCAAATAAATTTATATATTTGTGAATTATTTTCAAATTAATATTTAAAAAAATATAAAGGGTTAAACAAATGACATTATAAACTTATAAAGAATATATATAAATATTTGTATATAATATATTTGTTCAAAAGTATTTTATAAACTTTCAAATTGATGAGTTATCTAAACAAAATTATAAAAAGGGTAAATATTTTTTTTTGCTTGTGACTATTTTTTTTGTGTGACATATTGTACTTTAGCCATCTTGCATCTAGAATAAAGATCTATGTTTGCGGGTAGGGTTCAGGGTATATCTTATTCACATATTGCACTTTATATATAACACACATTTTATAAAAATTAGGTATATAGTGAAAAAGGTGAGAGTTGAATCCACAATCTCTCTCATATAGTGACTTGTAATAAGTGAGCAATCGCTAAACTAGTTAGTTAATTTGGTAATTTAGAGTATTTATTAATATCTATTAAATTTGGAATGATTGAATTTTATATTTACTTTTAAAAAATTTGATATTTCTGCGGGTATAGTAAAGTAGGGTAGGTTTAAAACTTTAGGGTGTGGATAGGGTTAGGGTTGAGAGATTCTAAACCCGCAAATAGGATAGGGTAGGGTTTTAATGAAATTTTCAACCCGCGGATAGGGTTAGGGTAGGATCCAAACCTACCCTACCCTACCCTACCCATTGTCATTCCTAGATGGAAGCAGTCTGAAAGGAGTGTCGAGGATGATGATGAAGAAATTTCTTTCTCCAATGTGCAATTACAGAAGTTACGCTATTTTATTTGAATCTGTCACTACACAAAATCCAAGGAGGCTTTTCTTTGGTTGTTCTTATTTTAAGGTAAGTTTTATGTTTAGGGTTTTGTTTCGTTTGCAGAGTTATTTGGTGATTTTTGGAGTTTAGCTGTGGGTATCTTTGCTATAGAACAACGCACGACATGGCAAATACTTTGTTTGGCTAGCGAGTATATTGTCTCTTTTTGTATTGATGAAGTAGCACAATATGGAGTTGCAGACCCAACAAAAAAGATGAAAGAAAGGATTGCAGAGATAGAGATGAAAATGGTTGAATGCAAAAATGTTGAGAAGGATAGTGGTGCAATTAGCAAGTGAAAATCATTTGACTTGATTTTGTTGGGCGTTGTAATAGTAAAGGGGTTTAGTTTAGTTATAAATAGATAAAGTTAGTATACGTTTGTTTGTGTAATCTTAATGTTTTGTAAGTGGTGCAATTTGAGGATGCAATGAAAGATTAGACTATGAAATTATAATAAACTATGATCTTCGATTAATAGACATTGTGTATTCAGTTATTCCTATTTTTCACATTTCATGACTTATGTATAATTGATTGACATAATCAAGGTTTGAGAAAGTAAAAAAAACATAATAATGCACATTTACACAAAGATTGGATATTGTCATTTCACAATGGCAAGGTTTTCAAAATGTAACTAATAAACCATGTAAGGCAAAGTTTCCAAAATGTAACTCAAACTATGCGAGGCCTTATATAAAATGTATCACAAAACATGTCTTCATTAAATACTAGTTTCCCAAATTCAATATTAGTAACCAAAAATCACAAACAGCTAAAAAATCATATAACTAAATGCAATGTCTTCTGGTATAACCATCTTAAATAACTAATTCTATCTAAGTGGTCTGAAATTTGGTGTTGGAATTAACTTGAATAATCTTGAGAAAGTTCCTCCACTTCCTACAACCACTATTTCTTTGGAGATGGCCTCATATTTTTTTTGGTGTAATAGTAAGTTGGCCTGAAGGAGTCTAAGTTGATGCAGGCTGAGTAGGTCTATGGACGTTTGATGGTTGTGGATTCAGAGGAGCTAGTAGCCTAAAAGTTCTCTGCTTGGGTCTGAATCCAGGATTTGGCTGAATTGGTGGTGCAGATTCATTTTGAGATTGCTATGCAACAACATGCACAAGATGTAGTTAGTTCACAATAAAATAAGTTGCACAATAATATAGGAGGCCCAAAGGAGTTGAGAAGAGAATTTACCATTGGAGAAGCAGATTGAGTGATTAGGATTTCCTCCTGTTCATCTTGTGGGGCATGTGGTCTCTTTGGCATATTTTTCTTATTTTTCTTAGACTTAGCCTGATTCAGTTGTAAAAAACAATCTGCAAAACAAAAATGAATGAATATTAAATATCAATCACATTTCACAAAATATAAACAATAAAAAACTTTGTCCCAAAAAAATACAACTAAGGGTATGTCACATTTCTAACCCTACTTTCTTTTGAAGTAGGCTTTCTGAGGCTTGGTATTGTTGTGAGTTTAACCAAAGGTTCCATCCTGAAGTGTAAAACAAGAGTTGGTCTCATTAGGGGTGTATATGGGTCGGGTAAAATCGGATTTGTCCAGACCCATACCCGACCCTAGATATATACCGAGTCTATTTTTTAGACCCTAATCCAGCTCTAGACTAGATAAAACCTAAACATTTTCGGGCCACAATTACAGCATGTCCAAACCGTGTGAAAATCAGGCATTTAAAGCTTTAACAATAATTTATAAAGAAACTTATTTATGATGCACTTATTTATAAAATAGAAACTTGTTACCGAGAAGTTGATATCCATATTTGAACTTGAATTTGTCCATAAATTTTAATTGGATCTTTTTTTATCTATTTTCTAGTTCAACAAGTGTGATTAAAAATAAAACAATAAGCTTATAATTAATAAAACATAATATTGGAATTAATTTAAAACATATATACCTTTTTTAGTTTCCTTAGGGTGCACATGGGTCGGGTAAAACCGGAATCGCCTTAACTCAGACCCGCCTCTAAATAATGGCTGGGTCTATTTTTAAGACCCTTACTCGACCCAAACCCAATAAAATTACACCAAATTAGTCTCTAAAATGTCCAGGTTCGGGTTGAGTATTTGGATTGGGTCGGACCATGTACACCCCTAATCACCATTGACCTAGAATTCCATGGATGAAATTCTATAATCTAGTTAACCTGAATTAGAGGAGTAGCCACTGATGCAGGATCAGTAGATGGATTAGCAGTCTCATTGTTGTTCCCATCTTGATTAACTGGTGCAACTTCCAAAGATACCCTCTTCTATCTCTTTCTTTCTGCCAATTGGGATTTTTATGGGTTCCCTTGTATGTTTTGAAGTAGTACCCTTTTTCTCTACATTTGCTATAAATAATCTGGAAGGTCCTTCTGACTTTGTTGCCATTAACTGGTGCAGAAGGTTGAATTGCTTCCTTTCTCCTCTTAGTTGGTCTAAGCAGGCTTCACAATTCTGGGTGGATCAGGTTTCAATTGGTTAGTTGGTTTCCAAAATTCTTCACTATTTACAGGATTGATACAAAAGAGGATGAGATTTGTAGGCTTCATGTTCGACACTCGTAGGAATCAAATAATGAGAATGATGATTTTGAAGAATCTATCATCACCAACACATGATCATCTTCAAAAACGACTTCCTCAACCTCAGGATCATCTCTAGTTACAATATAAGTTTTCACTCCATGCTCGAAGTAAAGGTGGAACTCATTTAGAATGTGGCTCATAGTAAAATCACACATGTTGTTGATCTTCTTGTCACTACGAAGCACATGCAGACCATCCTCAAACTCAATAACAGTTGGGTCGTGCTAGTAATTTTTTTTGTAGGTCAAATACCCCAATCCCTTGAACAGTTTCTCCAAGTCCTTCTTATTAACGAAGTCAACATCCATTGGAGGAAAATTTTCTTCCTCCCCGCCTAAGTAACGCATCTTACTATTTGCAGCTCTTATAAGCTTTTCGCCATGATTAAATATAAGGATCACAAATATAGACTTCTACAATATTTTTAACCCGAATTATTAAAATTTTACCGTAACGCACAACAACGACAACCAAGAATATCATGATTAAAAATGCTATATAAGAATTTGATTACGTAGAATATTGACTATGTTTCTCAAAACCTAGCGTTATCGAACCCTAATAAAAAACAGTGTTCATTCGTTATCCACTTTATCGATTAACTCATAATGATCAAAACGAACGGAAAGCAGTTCATTCCTCAAAGACATGCATGGAAAACAAGTTCATCGTCAACTAACATAATAAGAAAACCAAAACATGGAACCAACATTTTACTGCCATGTCACGCAGTTACCGTCTAAACCTTTCACACGTCCGTCGCAGGCTCGTACTGGATTTTTAATTCCAGCTTTGTCCAAAGGTTTTGGAGGAAAACAATGGCAGAAGATGGAGTGTTAGGGCCTTTCTGAGAATGAGTGACATCAAGAAGAAGATTAATATAAATGTATAATGAAGGGGTTTATGAGTGCCAAGCGACGGCGACGTTTCAGTTGCATGAAAGGGGTATATAGTCCCTAAAATAATTCTTATTGACACGTGGTATTTGGCATTGACAATTCAGACTCCACCTGACATGTCATATTGGCAATTTGCTAGCAATCGGTTATAGGAGTCGATTGGTCTAGTTATATCGATGGGTGGAGACTTAGTTGAGCTTTAATGATAATTAGGGTGTCCTACGGAAAAATTGTCAGGAACCAAAAAAAGGTATTTATCCTTATAACAAAATAGATTGGAGATACTATTGTTAAAATATTCCTATTTTAAATTTTTAATATTTTGAATTTGTTTTTTTCTAAATTAACATAAATCATGAAAGACACCAAGTTAAATAGATATTCAGATATTATAATTGAGTGTAAGTATTTAAAATAGTATACATGTCACAAGATTGCAAAATTATAACCTAATTTCTATTAAATTATAACCTAATCTCTCCACAAACCTGCCGTCTCAATGCAGCTTTTGACGCTGCTATCCACTGACCACCATCGCGTATTTCGTCGCGCTGCGCGGCCTCTTCCTCGCATCCTGTCCCGTCCTTCTTTCGTCAATGCCGGCACCCACCGTCCCGACGTATCTGCATCGCTGTGGCCCCATCCGTTGCGACGTAGCCACCGTCGGGCCCCTATTCGTGACACGCAATCAACTACTCCAATCCATGGCGACTCCTCTACTAGCGATGCGCGGCGTCCGTGGCTTCCTCCAGGCAACGCGCCACCGCGAGTCCCCACCATGTACGTAACGCCGTCCAAGATGTCGTCACCGATCACCCTACGGCTCTTCTTCTTCTCCTCCTCCTATTTGGTTTTGAATGATTCTTTTAACTAATTTTTTATGTTTAATCCCTAAATTTCGGATGATTCTTTTTATTAGTTTTGGGTGATTCTTTTTCCTATGTTTTGTATGTTTTCTTTCTTAGGATTTGGATTATTCTTTTTCCTATGTTTTATATATTTTTTTCTTAGAATTTGGATGATTCTTTATCTTATGTTTTGGTTTTTTTTTTTTAGTTAGGACATTTTTTTAACAGAAATTAGGATTTGCGTAATAAATGGTAAAAGGTGAATTAGAGCAAGAAGAGATAATTAATAATCATTAGTTTTTTATTTGTTAAAAAAATTTAAATAATCAATAATTAATGACAATTAATTAGTATAGAGTGTAATTTAAACATGTTTGTTGACTTGTTGTTGGCTATATCCATGTTGGTTCCCTAGCGGGATTGCAAACAAAAAATGGACAAAAGAAATCGCAATAACAGAAACTGATAATGAGACATTGCATGAACAGACGACTAAGTTGGAACATAATTGATGTTTCTGGACCAAGAATAGGGATGAAAACAAATTAGTGATTGAATCATGATAAATTTAGACAAAAGGCAGAAGATAAAGTGTAAAACTCGGTTAATTAACGGCTAATTAACCCATAAATGAGAATTTATTCTTGAAAGCCTAAAATGTGAATTTTATGACTAAATGTGATAGAGGAGATTGAGACGAGAATTTTGGTACCAATTTTATAGAATTTGGACTAAGATTGGGCCGAACGGGCCAAACCGGGCCAACCGAACCCAAAGTGGGCCCTTGGCCCAACATAACTAAATCAAAACCCTAGTTTTCAGTATTCTCTCTCCTCACTAAACACATTCACATGCTAAAATTGGAGGCACAAGAGGAAAGAACACTCTCTCAAGTTCTCTCCCTTGCTTGATCTTCAAACCACCATAACTTTTGATCTAGAGCTCCGATTGCCGCTCTGTTTGCGGCCACAAGTTCACCGCAGAGAGCTCTACAAAACCCATACAATTAATCTTGAGGTCAGCCACGTTTTTCTCTTCGAAATTCCAGCCTTGTTTTCGAGTTTTATGAGCAAAAATGTTGAGATTTTGGGCTCTTTGATGTTATAGGACCCAACTCTCTTGAAGGAGAAGGTTAATCTTGTCTCCTTGGACCTTGGATGTGGTAAGATTCTCAACCCTAGTGTAATTTTGTTGTTCTATGATGTTTGGGTTTTGAGATGTTGTGTATGGGTATGATGATTGTGGCTTAGGTTGTGTATATGTGAATATTGGAGCTTGATTGGTGATTTTGAAAAGCTTGAAAAAGGGATTTAGTGGTGAAAAATCTGTTCTTGGAGGTTTTGAGGCCTTGAGAGCTTGTGGATAAGTGGTTTGGAAGTACTCCGGTTGAGCTTGGGAAATCGGCTAAGGTATGGTTTCGGTTTTCCGTATCTAATATGTAATGTGGTAGGAAATACTTAGGCTAGAGGCCCTAAGATAGGCATTGAATGGTTGATGTTGTTGAATGATTGAGATATATGATGTGGTCATATATGTGATGATGACTATTGATGCCTTGGTGGTATGATGTATGAGAAATATGCATGTTGTGATATATGCTTGATGATTAGTTATGGTTGAATTGTGAGTTGAACCATGTTGATGGTGAGTATGATATTGATTGTGTACAATGTTGATTTATTGGAATTGGTGTTGTTGAAAATTGGCATGAGGAAGAGTATGTGATATGTCAATGTGTTTGGATTTGAGCCACTTGGGTGAAGTAGGTTAAAATGATGGGATAGTGATTTTGGTAAATTGTGGTAAAGTATCAATGTGTGAGTTGAGGAGGCTTGATGTTGAATTTGATATATTTTGATTGATTTCAAAGAAAAGGGATGAAATTGGCATGTTTTGATTGATTTTGAAAAGAGTTGAAAATAGCTTGTTTTGAAAATGGCACTTTGTGGTTTTGTATGAAAAATATGGCTTTTGGGCATAATTTGACGGGACATAACTTGGACTACAGATCTCTGTGTTGTGCCAAATCTGTTTAGAAATGAAATTGGATCCGGGATGTCCATGTCGTTCGAAGAACAGGTGAAAAATGATTTAAAATGAGGAAGTTATGTCCGTCGGAAGATTGGGGGTTGAATTAGTGAATTCTGCAGTTTTAACTTAGAAAATTTTTAGCAGAATGACTCCTTGCGCGTGGGCGCACTTGGCGCGTACGCGCCGTTCTTCTGGAAAGCGCCATCCACGCGTGCGCGTGATGTGCGCGGGCGCGCCGATTGTGCTGCACCCAATGCCCAGCCATTTTCCAGAGAGTTGTGCCAGAACCGTGCCAGTTTTGTGCCTGGGACACGAGAGCAACCACGCGTACGCGTGGCTGACGCGTGCGCGTCATTTGGCTATTTTTCAATCCACACATTAGCGTGCATGACGCTTACGTGTCGATGAGTTTTTGAGGCCATCCACGCGTGAGTGTGGAGTGCGCGTACGCGTGGCCCCGTTTTCATCCCAAAGTTGATTTTTGAGTTTTAAAAGCCAAATCTCATACTTCTAAGCCTCTGATCTCACCACTTATGTCTTAAATCCTTATGATATGCCTAGCGATTAGAAAAGGAGCTAGGGGATGTGGTAACTTGCGAGTGAAGCAAGGGAAAAGTGAATGATCAATGAGGATCAAAGATAATTATGTGAGAGGCGGAGGATGGTGGTGGAAGTGCTTGTTATGCCATGGGCCGAAAGGCTGTAATTGTTAATGAAACGGCTGGTTATGAATTTAACCGTGAGCTGGGTAGCTGGTTATGGATTTAACCGTGAGCCGGATGGCTGGATTATTGCCATGTTACGGCGGAGCCATGATTATGGCTATGTATAAATGCATATATATGCTATTGAATGAATTGTGAATATTGCACTTCCATTATCGGAGATGAGAGTTTCCCTGGGAGAAAGCAGTGGCTAGCCACCACGTGCTCCAGGTCGAGACTTGAAGCTCTTTTGACCCTATGTCGTTAGGGTGGCCGGGCACTGTGAAATTCCCGGACGAGCTCACCCCCATAAATATTCACCAGTGATGGTGATGGATTAAATATTCACCAGTGAGGGTGATGGATATGGATCATGATTATGATCAAGTTTATAATGAGTATGACTCAAGTTGGGGAGACTCGACAGAGGGACAGTCCAATGGTTAACTGCCAGGACTTGTCGGGTTGGCTCTATAACCGACAGATGATATCATCGGCCACTAGGGACAGGCATTCATCATATGCATACTATATGAATTGTTTGAGATTGCCTATTTGACTGCATATTATTTGCTAATTGTTTAAATGCCTTAATTGTTCCTATTTGTATATTTCTTGTTTGATATAACTGTGTTTGCTACATTATACTCCTGCTGGTGGTTGGGGGGTTTGAAGGAATTGGAAAGGGAAGTATTATTTAGACTGAAGAACCTTTAGTCCTATGCCCTTTTATGGTTTAGCTGGTTTATAAGCTTGATATTATCTGGAGGAAGTTCTAGGATTGCCTTCGGGTTTCCTCTATTATTATGTATTATATATGTGGAAGCTGTTACCATGCTGTGGACCTCTGGTTCTCACCCATGCGAATTTTGTGGTTTTCAGATGCAGGACATGAGGTTTCCCGCTGAGGCATGCTGGAGACTTCTAGATTTGCGAAGATCCTTTGTTCTCGGGACTATGTTTTGGTTTATATGTTTTGCTTAGATACTTTTATCTCCATTAAATAATACAACTGTGATGACTCCTCTTATGGGAGATTTTGGAGAATAGGTTTTGTGTATTTGTGTCCCTTTGGGTTTCCTTTGGGGTTTTCCTTATTTTATCATATGTATATATTGCTATGCTCGGACCGGTTATCTTCACAACCGGATTTTGAGTCTTGATATTCCTGTTTTTGACACTCCTTTGTATATATATAATCTCGCGTTGGTTATCCTTGTTCGTTACGTTATCGATCGGAGTGTTGCGCTTTCGAGTTGTGATTTTTGTTTACCCCTTTTTCTACAAAGGCTCCTAGTTATAATCAATCATTCATACTATTATACGTACTAAATTTTTATTTTAGAGGTCGTAATACCTTGCCATCTCTGAATTATGACTTAAGCATAAGACTCTGTATGGTAGGGTGTTACATTATGGTATCAGAGCAGTTCATTCCTGTAGAGCCTGAAGGATGGACTGACTATGCTCCTGTGCATTCTCTGTATGTGTGTTATGTGCTATTAGTATATCTGCTTGATATAATTGGCATAAACGTTCATGAGCATGCATTTGGGACTTTGAAGCACTAGACTTCCGATATTGAGACTGATCAACTTAATATCGATTGTTTGGTGTGTATAGGAACCAGATGGCGCCTCGTGGACGCGGTAGAGGTAGTGCGAGAGGTCGTACGAATGCTCGTGCGCCGGAGAATAACCCTAATGACCCGGTGAACTTTATGACTGCGTTGGAGAACATGACTGCTGCTATGCAAGCCACTGCTGAGGCTCTTGGTCAACAGATGAACAACCATGGTAATGATGGAGGTGGAGTTCAGGGTCCGATGACGCTGGCAAACTTTTTGAAGGTTAATCCACCTAAGTTCAAGGGAACTACTAGCCCGACTGAGGCTGATACATGGTTTCAGGCTATAGAGCGAGCACTGCAAGCACAAGTGGTACCTGAAGGGCAGCATGTCGGGTTTGCTACCTATATGCTCACAGGTGAAGCGTCGCATTGGTGGCAAGGAATCCGACGTCTTCTGCAGCAGGGTGATGACTATATCACCTGGAATGTCTTCCAAGAAGAGTTCTATAAGAAGTACTTTCCGACTTCTGCTAGGACGGCTAAGGAACTTGAACTGTTACAGCTGAAGCAGGGTACTATGTCCATATCAGAGTATACTGACAAGTTTGAGGAGCTGTTCAGGTTCTCTCGTATGTGCCAAGGGACTCCGGTGGAATATGAGGAATGGAAGTGTGTTAAGTATGAAGGAGGACTCCGGAGCGATATTTTCAGTTCAGTAGGACCAATGGAGATCAGAACTTTCTCCGAGTTGGTAAACAAGTGTCGGGTTGCTGAAGAGTGTGTAAAGATGGCAACTGCTGAGAAAGGGAGTCACAAAGGATCATTCCCACAGAATCGAGGGAAGAGCTTTGCACTTAGAGGTCCGCCTTTCAAGAAGGGAAGCTCATTCAGGAGGCCCAACAACAACAACTCCCAAGGGAAGAAGTTTGGGAAGCAGCCTCAAAATGATCAAGCTTGTACTAGGTGTGGAAGTCACCATCCGGAAGCACCATGCAAGGCCGGATGGGGTTTGTGCTACAATTGTGGAAAAGCGGGGCATAAAGCCGCAAGTTGTCCGGAGAAGCAGAAGCAAGATGCTGGGAAAGCACAACAGACTGGTCGGGTGTTCACCACTTCAGCTATAGGTGCTGAGGGATTTGAGACACTCATTCGAGGTAACTGTGAAATAGCTGGTCAAACTTTAAATGCTTTATTTGATTCGGGAGCATCACATTCATTCATTGCATTTGAGAAAGCCCATGAGTTAGGTTTGAAGATTGTAACTTTAGGTTATGACCTAAAGGTGTATAATGCTACCCATGAAGCCACGATAACTAGGCTAGGATGCCCGGAAGTTTCCTTTAGGTTCAAACAGCGTGATTTTATTCATAATTTAATCTGCTTACCGATGATTGGTCTTGATCTTATCTTGGGATTGGACTGGTTATCTAAGAACCATGTCCTGCTTGATTGTTCTACAAAGTCGGTGTACTTTATGCCGGAAGATACAGAAGGGCCGGTCGTGGTAAATAATTATTACTTGAATTCGATGATGGTGAACTATTCTAGAATCGAATGACAGGGTATCCTGTTGTTAGCCGCGGGCGTTTCGGGTGATGATCAAAGGTTGGAGCAGATTCCGGTTGTGTGTGAGTTCCTGGAAGTGTTTCCCGATGATATTGATGAGTTTTCACCTAACCGAGAGGTTGAGTTTGCTATTGAATTAGTGCCCGGGGCGGGACCAATCTCAAGTGCTCCTTATAGAATGTCACCGTTAGAGATGAACGAGCTAAAGTCTCAGTTAGAGAATTTGTTGGGTAAAAATTTTATCCGACCAAGTGTCTCTCCATGGGGTGCTCCAGTGTTACTGGTGAAGAAGAAGGATGGAGTATGCGGCTCTGTGTGGATTACAGGCAGCTGAACAAGGTTACAATAAAGAATAAGTACCCATTGCCGAGAATTGATGATCTCATGGATCAGTTACAAGGAGCTGGAGTTTTCTCCAAGATCAATTTGCGATCCGGTTATCACCAGATAAGGGTGAGAGGTGAGGATATCCCTAAGACCGCTTTTAGGACTCGTTATGGTCATTACGAGTACACTATAATGTCGTTTGGGTTGACGAACGCTCCTACGGTATTCATGGATTACATGAATAGAGTTTTCCGTCCGTTTCTGGATAAATTCGTTGTTGTCTTCATTGATGACATACTGATTTATTCCAAGACTGAGGAATAGCATACGAAACACTTGAGGACCGTGTTACAGATTCTAAAGGAGAAGAAACTTTATGCAAAACTGTCCAAGTGCGAGTTTTGGAAGAGTGAGGTGAAGTTTTTGGGTCACGTGGTGAGTAAGAAGGGAATAGTCGTAGATCCAACTAAGGTGGAGGCTGTGATGGATTGGAAGCAACCAACCACCGTAACGGAGATAAGGAGTTTTCTGGGCTTAGCTGGCTATTACCGAAGGTTTATCAAGGGCTTTTCACAGATAGCTTTGCCAATGACAAAGTTAACCCGCAAAGACACTCCGTTTGTTTGGACTCCTGAGTGCGAGGAGAGCTTTCAGACATTGAGGAAAAAGTTGACCACTACACCTGTGTTAGTGTTATCTGAGCCGAACGAGCCATTTGAGGTGTACTGTGATGCCTCATTAAAGGGTCTAGGGTGCGTGCTGATGCAGCATCATAATGTGGTGGCGTATGCCTCACGACAGTTGAGACCTCACGAAGTTAGTTACCCTACGCACGATTTGGAACTCGCTGCGGTTGTGTTTGCCTTGAAGGTATGGAGGCATTATCTCTATGGGGTTAAATTCCAAGTTTTCTCTGATCATAAGAGCTTGAAGTACCTATTTGACCAGAAAGAGCTTAATATGAGACAGAGAAGGTGGATGGAATTGTTGAAGGACTACGACTTTGAGTTGAATTACCATCCGGGAAAGGCGAATGTAGTGGCGGATGCATTAAGTTGGAAGTCGTTATATGCAGCTTGGGTGATGCTTCAAGAGGAGAGGTTGCTCAAGGGATTCGAGAGTCTGAAAATTGGTACTCGAGAAGTATCCGGAACTTTGTGTTTGAGCCGATTAGAAATCTCAAGTGACTTTAAGTCCGAACTCCTAAAGGCTCATCAAAATGATGAAGCATTATGGAAGGTGTTACCGGCTATTGAGCAAGGAAAACAGTGGATAGTGTCGGAAGAAAAAGATGGGTTATGGAGGTTCAAAGGTAGGATCATTGTGCCGGATGTTGGCACTTTGAGGCAGGATATCTTAAAGGAGGCACACAAAAGCGGATTCTCCATTCACCCGGGAAGTACTAAGATGTACCATGATTTAAAGGCGATGTTTTGGTGGCCAAGTATGAAGAATGATGTGGCGGAATATATTTCAAAGTGCTTAACTTGTCAAAAGGTAAAGATTGAACATCAAAGACCTTCCGGGATGTTACAACCCTTAAAGATTCCACAATGGAAGTGGGAAAGTATTGCAATGGACTTTGTGTCGGGATTGCCAAGGACTAGGGCTGGTTTTGATGCTATCTGGGTGATTGTGGACCGACGGACGAAGTCAGCTCACTTTCTACCCATTCGTATGACTTACACCCTTGAGGAGCTAGCACGGTTATACATAAAGGAGATTGTGAGACTTCATGGCATACCTGCTACTATAATCTCTGATAGAGATCCTCGTTTCACTTCAAGGTTTTGGGGTGCATTTCAGAAAGCTTTTGGAACCCGATTAAGCTTGAGCACGACTTACCATCCCCAAACAGATGGTCAATCCGAGAGGACGATCCAAACACTAGAGGATATGTTGAGAGCTTGTGTTTTGGACCAACCGGCGAGTTGGGATCGGTATATGCCATTAGTGGAGTTTGCATACAATAATAGTTATCATGCGAGCATCGGAATGGCTCCGTATGAGGCCTTGTATGGTAGGAAATATCAATTTCCGCTATGTTGGTATGAAGCTGGAGAGAAAAGCTTGTTGGGACCGGAAATGATAGCTGAGACTACTGAACAAGTCAAGAAAATCCGAGATAGGATGCTTACGGCGTAGAGTCGTCAAAAGAGTTACGCCGATCAAAGGCGAAAGCCCTTAGAATTTGAGGAAGGAGACCATGTTTTTCTTAAGGTTACTCCGACTACGGGAGTAGGTAGGGCGATTAAAGCAAAGAAGTTGAATCCTCGATACATTGGTCCATTTCAGATCTTGGAGAGGATTGGACCGGTGGCGTATCGGATGGCTCTACCACCTCATCTTTCGAACCTGCACGACGTGTTTCACGTGTCGCAGCTTCGGAAGTACACTCCTGATGCTAGCCATGTGTTGGAACCTGAATCGGTTCAGTTAAGGGAAGATTTGACGCTTCTAGTGGCTCCAGTCAGAATTGATGATACTAATATCAAACGGTTGCGTGGAAAAGAGGCTTCATTAGTCAAAGTGGCTTGGAGTCGAGGCGGTGTTGAGGAACACACTTGGGAACTTGAGTCGGAGATGCGAACGGATTATCCGCATTTATTCTCAGGTAATTACATTTGAATTTTGTGGGCAAAATTCCCAATTAAATGGGTAGAATGTAAAACCCGATTAATTAACGGCTAATTAAACCATAAATGAGAATTTATTTTTGAAAGCCTAAAATGTGAATTTTATGGCTAAATGTGATAGAGGAGATTGAGACGAGAATTTTGGTACCAATTTTATAGAATTCGGACCAAGATTGGACCGAACAGGCCAAACCGGGCCAACCGGACCCAAAGTGGGCCCTTGGCCCAACATAACTAAACCAAAACCCTAGTTTTCAGCATTCTCTCTCCTCACTAAACACACTCACATGCTGAAATTCGAGGCACAAGAGGGAAGAACACTCTCTCAAGTTCTCTCCCTTGCTTGATCTTCAAACCACCATAACTTTTGATCTAGAGCTCCGATTGCCGCTCCGTTTACGGTCACGCGTTCACCGCGGAGAGCTCTACAAAACTCATACAATTAATCTTGAGGTAAGCAACGTTTTGCTCTTCGAAATTCCAGCCTTGTTTTCGAGTTTTATGAGCAAAAATGTTGAGATTTTGGGCTCTTTGATGTTATAGGACCCAACTCTCTTGAAGGAGAAGGTTAATCTTGTCTCCTTGGACCTTGGGTGTGGTAAGATTCTCAACCCTAGTGTAATTTTGTTGTTCTATGATGTTTGGGTTTTGAGATGTTGTGTATGGGTATGATGATTGTGGCTTAGGTTGTGTATATGTGAATATTGGAGCTTGATTGGTGATTTTGAAAAGCTTAAAAAAGGGATTTGGTGGTGAAAAATCTATTCTTGGAGGTTTTAAGGCCTTGAGAGCTTGTGGATAAATGGTTTGGAAGTACTCCGGTTGAGCTTGGGAAATCGGCTAATGTATGGTTTCGGTTTCCCGTATCTAATATGTAATGTGGTAGGAAATACTTAGGCTAGAGGCCCTAAGATAGGCATTGAATGGTTGATGTTGTTGAATGATTGAGATATATGATGTGGTCATATATGTGATGATGATTATTGATGCCTTGGTGGTATGATGTATGAGAAATATGCATGTTGTGATATATGCTTGATGATTGGTTATGGTTGAATTGTGGGTTGAACCATGTTGATGGTGAGTATGATATTGATTGTGTACAATGATGATTTATTGGAATTGGTGTTGTTGAAAATTGGCATGAGGAAGAGTATGTGATATGTCAATGTGTTTGGATTTGAGCCACTTGGGTGAAGTGGGTTAAAATGATGGGATAGTGATTTTGGTAAATTGTGGTAAAGTGTCAATGTGTGAGTTGAGGAGGCTTGATGTTGAATTTGATATATTTTGATTGATTTCAAAGAAAATGGATGAAATTGGCATGTTTTGATTGATTTTGAAAAGAGTTGAAAATGTCTTGTTTTGAAAATGGCACTTTGTGGTTTTGTATGAAAAATATAGTTTTTTGGCATACTTTGACGGGACATAACTTGGACTACGGATCTCTATGTTGTGCCAAATCTGTTTAGAAATGAAATTGGATCCAGGATGTCCGTGCCGTTCGAAGAACGGGTGAAAAACGATTTAAAATGAGGAAGTTATGTCCGTCGGAAGATTGGGGGTTGAATTAGTGAATTCTGCAGTTTTAACTTAGAAAATTTTTAGCAGAATGACCCCTTGCGCGTGGGCGCACTTGGCGCGTACGCGCCGTTCTTCCGGAAAGCGCCATCCACGCGTGCGCGTGATGTGCGCGGGCGCGCCGATTGTGCTGCACCCAATGCCCAGCCATTTTCCAGAGAGTTATGCCAGAACCGTGCTAGTTTTGTGCCTGGGGCACGAGAGCACCCACGCGTACGCGTGGCTGACGCGTGCGCGTCGTTTGGCTATTTTTCAATCCACGCGTTAGCGTGCATGACGCTTACGCGTCGATGAGTTTTTGAGGCCATCCACGCGTGAGCGTGGAGTGCGCGTACGCGTGGCCCCGTTTTCATCCCAAAGTTGATTTTTGAGTTTTAAAAGCCAAATCTCATACTTCTAAGCCTCTGATCTCACCACTTATGTCTTAAATCATTATGATATGCCTAGCTATTAGAAAAGGAGCTAGGGGATGTGGTAACTTGCGAGTGAAGCAAGGAAAAAGTGAATGATCAATGAGGATCAAAGATAATTATGTGAGAGGCGGAGGATGGTGGTGGAAGTGCTTGTTATGCCATGGGCCGAAAGGCTGTAATTGTTAATGAAACGGCTGGTTATGGATTTAACCGTGAGCCGGGTGGCTGGTTATGGATTTAACCGTGAGCCGGATGGCTGAATTATTGCCATGTTACGGCGGAGCCATGATTATGGCTATGTATAAATGCATATATATGCTGTTGAATGAATTGTGAATGTTGCACTTCCATTATCGGAGATGAGAGTTTCCCTAGGAGAAAGCAGTGGCTAGCCACCACGTGCTCCAAGTCGAGACTTGAAGCTCTTTTGACCCTATGTCGTCAGGGTGGCCGGGCACTGTGAAATTCCCGGACGAGCTCACCCCCATAAATATTCACCAGTGAGGGTGATGGATATGGATCATGATTATGATCAAGTTTATAATGAGTATGACTCAAGTTGGGGAGACACGACAGAGGGACAGTCCAATGGTTAACTGCCAGGACTTGTCGGGTTGGCTCTATAACCGACAGATGATATCATCGGCCACTAGGGACAGGCATTCATCATATGCATACTATATGAATTGTTTGAGATTGCCTATTTGACTGCATATTATTTGCTAATTGTCTAAATGCCTTAATTGTTCCTATTTGTATATTTCTTGTTTGATATAACTGTGTTTGCTACATTATACTCCTGCTGGTGGTTGGGGTGTTTGAAGGAATTGGAAAGGGAAGTATTATTTAGACTGAAGAACCTTTAGTCATATGCCCTTTTATGGTTTAGCTGGTTTATAAGCTTGATATTATCTGGAGGAAGTTCTAGGATTACCTTCGGCTTTCCTCTATTATTATGTATTATATATGTGGAAGCTGTTACCATGCTGGGGACCTCTGGTTTTCACCCATGCGGATTTTGTGGTTTTCAGATGCAGGACATGAGGTTTCCCGCTGAGGCATGCTAGGGACTTCTAGATTTGCGAAGATCCTTTGTTCTCGGGACTATGTTTTGGTTTATATGTTTTGCTTAGATACTTTTATCTCCATTAAATAATACAACTGTGATGACTCCTCTTATGGGAGATTTTGGAGAATAGGTTTTGTGTATTTGTGTCCCTTTGAGTTTCCTTTGGGGTTTTCCTTATTTTATCATATGTATATATTGCTATGCTCGGACCGGTTATCTTTGCAACCGGATTTTGAGTCTTGATATTCCTGTTTTTGACACTCCTTTGTATATTTATAATCTCGCGTTGGTTATCCTTGTTCGTTACATTATCAATCAGAGTGTTGCGCTTTCGAGTTGCGATTTTTGTTTACCCCCTTTTCTACAAAGGCTCCTAGTTATAATCAATCATTCATACTACTATACGTACTAAATTTTTATTTTAGAGGTCGTAATACCTTGCCATCTCTGAATTATGACTTAAGCATAAGACTCTGTATGGTAGGGTGTTACATAAAGCGATGAAATTGGAGCAAAATTAATAGAACAACAATCAAACAAATTAAATTGGGACAAAAGGATGAAATTAAAACAACAGGATAAGGAGAAGAACGAACCACTGAGAAGGAAGAGGGTGCGATTGAATAGTGCACAACAATATAAGGGAGAAGGACGATAATGACAACGTCGACAACATCAAAACAAATGGGCAGCCACATGACTCCACGACAACACGGATGTGCACGGCAGAGGGAAAAATAACGGTTTTGCACCTTTTGAGTTTCTTTTCAGATCAACAAAATGCTATTTGCGGCGGTTAGGATATCAAACCGTCACTATGTTGATCGATTTATAACGGAACTAAAAAATGCTAACAGAACCGACAGTATCCTATCAATTCGCGGTGATTCAAAAAATGGCCGCTAATTTTTTGCCACAATTTTCAGTGTGTTATAGTGATTTTATTTATTAGATTTTTACATAGTACTATTTCAAAATCAAATGTTGATGATTTAATTTTTAAAAGTCATATTAGATTATTATTGTTGATGTTTTTATTTTTTTGGACTTCTGTTGTCTATGATGAATATCCCCAACTCAATTTACTCATGGAAATGTTAAGTGTAAAATAAAAATTTATTTTCTATTAGAAGGAATTGCATAATGAGTTTTAATAATTTAAATGTAATGTATCTAAAAATATTTTTTTTCTATCGATGATAATTATTTGGACAACTTAATAATGGATTTTTTAAATTTAGATGAGTTAATTCGTGAATTTTTTACTTTGTATTGTAATTTTTTATAATTATTCTTAAAATAATATATAAAGTTTTAGATAAAAAAAATTGTTTATTTATGTGTTTATGTAAAATCCGAGAAATTAGTAAATAATTAGCCAATAAATTAATTATTAATCAAGATAATTAGAAATGTAATTTTTATGGTTTAATATAATAGAAAAAATTAAAATAAGAATTTCGACACTAATTTCAAATAATTTGGTCTAAAATTAAACCAAACGAGCCAAATTAGACGAACCGGGTCCGAATTGGACCCAAGGTCCAACCACTCATCTAAACAAAATGAATTTAGATAATCTCTCTCCCCATTCATGCATGATGCGTTGAAACACATGAGGGAAGGGTAAAAGAGAACAAACCCTTGGTACTTAATTCAAATTCCAATAACTTTTGATTCGGAGTTCTGATTGTCACACCGTTTGGGTCACGCGACTGCAGCGTCAAGCTCTACAAAATCCACTGGTCAATTTGGTAAGGAATCCACATTTTTCTTTTCAATTTTCTTTTCCCCAATTTCGAAACCGATATGAAATTATGTTGAATTTTGCATGATTTTGGTGTTTAGGTTCGAGTTAACTTGTGGGTATTGTCGGGTTTAGCTTGTTTGAGCTGTGGGTCATGTAAGAACCCTCCAACCTTTTGTGAGATGTTGATTTAGTGAATTCTATATTGATTATAGTGATAATTATGATGTTAGATTGAAATTGATTATCGGTTAGTGTTAATTTGAGAAATTGGAAGCTAAAGAATTAGCTTTGGAGGCTGGATATTGTTGGTGAGGGGACTGGAGTTGTGGAGCTTGTGGTTCAGAAACGCTTGAGGTGTTCCGGGTTATCGAAAAATCGGCCAAGGTATGGTTTTGGTTTCTCATATGTAATATGTAATGTCTTGTGAAAAGTTAGGTTAGATGACTTAAGATATGTTGAATTTTATGTTTGGTGCATGTTTGGTGGCTTTAGTAAAGCTATGTGTGTTATGATGGTATGTGGATAAATGGGAGTGTTGTTGAATGTTATGAATGTGGAGAAAGGTTGATGAGTGAACATGTTGAATGAATAATATAATGATGATATGCTAAAGTTTTAACTTGAGACTAGATTAATTTGTTTAGTTCTTGGAGTTGAAAACTAAGGTATATGTATGTTAATAAGTAATGGGATAATTGACAAGAGTTGGGATTGATTTCAATTTGTTTGAGGTTGGTTTGGAAACTTGAAAGGTTGATTTAAGTTAAAAATGTGGTAAATGAGAGGTTTGAAGTTTTGGATGAAAACTTGATTTTTAACAAATTTTGGCGAGCCTAACTTGGCTTTCGAACTCTCAAATTATTTCAAACTTGTTTCAAATGAAAATTGGGTCCTTAAAGTTTACACCGTTTGAAGAACGAATGAAAAATGATTTAAAACAAAAAATGTATGCGCGTCGAAAGTTTGGGATTTAAATTGCAATTCTGCAGCTTTTCAGACTTAAGTAAACAAATTTGACAAAACGTACGCCCATGCATACACGTGACGCGGGATTCTTGCGTACGCATACCATCCATTTGCATATGGTAGCTACTACCTGGTTTGCATACGTACGCGAGATGGGGCATGCGTACGCATCTTGGTCCAAGCACGTATCCACGCGTACGCGCACCCCTTGTTTTAGCAAAAATTGATCTTGTGTTTTAAAGCTCAAATTCAAACCTCTAATCTTCTATTTTCATTCCTTTAACCCTAGATATTGTTAGTAAACCTAGTAATAGGATGAAGTTAGGAAATTAAGGAAACTTGGAGATGAAGTAAAGGTTGAAAATGATGAGAGTTTGGATGACTGTGTGTGACCGGAACGGTCGAGATGTGTGTATGGCCGGAATAGTCGAGAGGGCAAGATTTGGGTGCGATCTCGCTTGCTCGTTAACTTGAAAAATGTATTCGGATGGCAAGTTGAGGATGGAAGTTTCCTCTCTTGTCATGATGAGGGTGTGGGAAAAGTAGAAAGACACTCTCTTTCGTATTATTTTCCCCACATTCTTCTCTGGTTGCAAGGTGGAAAGACACGCTCCTTCGATGTGGAAAGGCACTCTCCTTTGTTTATCCTCTAGGAGAAGATAGAAAGGCACGCTCCTTCGATGTGGAAAAGCACTCTCCTTCGTTTATGATCCTCCTGGAGATGCGCAACCTAGAGACAAATGTCTGGGTTAGCTACCAGAAGTGTCGAGTTCTGGCAAAGTAACCGACGCGTGAGTTCACAGCCAATAGGAAAGGCATGCATCATGTTGCATTTGTTTGGATGTGCATAATTGTTTTGGTTTGCCTATCTGATAAATTCTGTTTAACTGATAAATGTGATAGTTGCTGTAACTGTTCTTTAAATGTGTTTGCCTTGTATTTACTTGTGTTTGTGATTGTCTTTCTGTTTTGAGTACCTTGGTGGTGGACAGGTGACAATGTTGATTTGATTTGAGATGGACCAAAGATTGGGTTGAGTTTAATTGGGCTAGAGACCAAACTGGTTTGATTTGGGCCATAAACCGTGACTGATTGGGTCAGTGGTAAGGGTTAAAGTTTCATGAGACAGTGAGGAGATTGTAATTTGAGAGATTAAGTTAGGATTGAGTTAGAACCTTAAAAACCTTAGATATCTACCCCTGCTTATGGTTACTATTTTAATTCCTTAAGAATTATAATCTGGATGTTGGCGTTCTAGTAGGATTGCCTCTGGCTTTCCCCATACCTTATTTATTATATATGTGGGCACCTTAACCATACTGAGAACTCCCGGTTCTCATCCTATACAATATTGTTGTTTTTCAGATGCAGGTTGAGAAGCACCACACTGTATTCTGGAGACTCGGTTGAAGCGAATAACTTTTGGAGACTCAGTGTTGTACAATATGAGATTCTCCACTTTGTATTCTATATTTGTCCCTCTTAGAGGTTGCCTCGGAGAAATAGGTTATCAGTTTTCTGTATTGGCTTACTCTTTGGTTTATTTGTATATATGTATATATATGCTCTGGCTGGTTTAAACTTCGCGAGTCGAGTCAGGAGCTTTGTTATATGTATCTTTGAAAATCTTCTAGTATGTATATATATCTCTGTTGTTTTACTCTTATCCTATCCAGTTTGCGTTTATCGTCCATATGAGCGTTACGACTTTTGTTTTTAACTTTTTTTCATAGGCTTCTAGTTAAAATTTCTTTCAACTATTATTATATATATATATTTTTTATTTTTAGATGTCGTAATACCTTATCATCTCAACTTTATGATTTAAGCATAAAACTCTATGTGGTAGAGTGTTACAGTTTAAATATGAGATGTAATAATATAGTCATAAATTTAAATTTGTTAGGAGATAATTGATGATAACGAGTAGTTGGATAAATTAAAAAAACTGTCCAATTTCACCAACACAAATTAAATATTATAATGATTTATTTTGAGGCTTTAATGCTTGCTTTTTTGTAACCTTTGTCCGAGGAAGTTGCCTATCTCATGTTTTCGCTTGATTCCTATATTAAATATTAATTTATTGTCTTTAGGTTTTATTAAGATTAAGATTTATATATTTAAAAACCTAAAATAAATTGATAATTTTTTATAAATATATTTATTTTGTATTTAATAGGATATGTTAAGTGTTATGTGTTATATTAGTTAACATTGTATATTAATAATTGTTAGAAATTATTAATTAAATGATCGAAGAACAAAAATAATTTATTTATAATTTTTGAATGACTAATTTAATTAATAAATGTTTTTAAAAATAAATTTAAAAAATAACTCATCTTTTAGAGACTAATTTAATTGTTAACCAATTTTATAATCGTTTATGCTGAGAAATCACCTGAATAAAAATTTAGAAAAAATAGATTGCAGATACAAAATTATCATAATACTTCTATTTTAAATTTGTCATTCTTTGTGGTAAGACCGTAAAAGTGTACTTGTAAAGACTTCAATATTCAATTTAGTGTGAATTGTGAAAAGCACTAAATTATAGACTATACACAAATACATATATTTGGACTATTGCATATGTCATACATTTATAATGTTAAGCTCACATTCTTATATATGAAATTTCATAATTATGAGTTGAATCTCAAGTTTAATTGATTTTAGGATAATGAGTTGCTATTTTTTTTAATGTGATTTTGAGATTACGAGTTGTCTCTAAATTTATTTGATTTTAAAGTAGTGAGTTGTTCATTTTTTTTATATCTTAACTCTAATTTACTTACGTCTATATATAATTAATATTGTATTTTTCCTTACGAGAAAAATGACTGTTACAATGCAAGTTATCAAATTAAAAAAACTCAAATTACTAAGGAGTAAATTATTGTGATAAGTATGATGGATGTCTATTTAATATGGACAGTTCATGGTTTTAATTTATAATTTTTCAATGTTAAAGATTCATGTTATCAAAAGAAAATAAATTTAGTGATAGTCGAAAAAGATCACCATTTATGTATATAAATAAAGGAAGTATCAATATAAAACAACACACAATACAAATACAAAAATATTTTTCCGTTTCTTTCTCTTTTCTTATGCAACAATATATAATAGGTGACTTTTATGGTGGCTTTTCTCTTATGGTGACTAAGGTAACTAAATTTGATCAACTAATGTAATGCTGGCATGTGACATGTTTAATACAAATGGAAAGTAGGTTTTGACATGGTTGATCATGATAAATTGGCTAATAAAAATAATGAAAAAAGATAAAATTTTTGGATATTAATTAAGAGTAATAAACAACTAACTAAATCATCCCAGAAAAAATGTAATAAATTGAAAAAAATAAAAAATAGAAAGATTGGTTCACAAGGTTCTACAACATCCAAAAATCATTAAAAGTAGGTTGAAAGCCTTCCATATTTTTTCACCGCAAAAGTCACAGTTTTCTCAACTTGTTTCTCGTATCTAATAAGCTAACAGAACTTGCAATTTGGCAACTGAGTTCATTTTGAACATTCGCTGCATCTACAAATGCACCGTTTTTCACAAATATCCTCACTGCTTTTTTTTTTTTATCATTGTCTTCGTGAAAACATGCCCAAATAAAAATCTGGATTTGATGAGAACACGTCCCTTCTTTCTAATCAATCTGCCAAAGACGCTGATGAGCTGTCACTGTTCTTTCGGACACTTCTAACTGCCATTTCTTCCAGTGGCTCCAAGTCCCAAGATACGGTGTTTCGAATTTCAGTAAAAGAGCATACACATTCATTTTTTACTGGTATGGTGCTCCACCATGGTGATGCTTCCTATCCAGTGAAACATCAAGACTTTTATTTAAAAAAGAAACAAAAATTATTTTGCGAATGCAAAATTACATAAATTACCTTCCCAACAAACTTATTGGAGTTACTGTGTTTATCTTTAATTGCATATTCCTCAGCGACGTCATTTTGCTCATTCCTAGAGAATCCTTTGAGCTAGATGTTATGATGTTATTAGTGGTCAAAGCATGACCACCATTAATATCCAGACATCAGAAAACTCACCTATATAATATTAATATATGAATTATCTCTATTACATTGAGATAATAATATTAGTAAAAATTAATAGTAAATTTTTTTTTATATTTTTTTTATTTTATATTTATCTCTTCTTTTTTATTTATTTATTCTACAACAAAAAATTAATAATAAATTTTATTTATATTTTTTTATTTTATATTTATTTTCTCTTATTTATTTATTTATTCTACAACATAAATATCTTTTTCGATACTTGATCATTTACTAAAAAGACAAAACACTCTTATATAATTAAAAAATTTTAATCAGTCTCCTACATACAATTTCAATAATTGGTCTAAATGTTCTCTTTAAACAGTAAATTAATTATGTATCAGGAGCTATTTAGTTCAGGAACATAGAGCATTTAGACTAATTATATAGGTGATTAGAGACTGTCATGACTTTTCGAATTAGAGACATTTTATTTTTTAAACAAATAATCAAAAATAAAAAAGTCATTTACTCCATTATTAAATATTAAGTTGAATGAAAAAAATGTTATTCTCTTTTCAATATTTAACATGTAATATTTTTTTGAAATATGAGACAATTCTGAGACATTAAACTAGATTTTTGAGACTTTAGATATATTTGACCCTTATTTATTAAATATAAAGAATAAATAATTAATCTAGAATAATAACATTTACTAATATATATTTTAAAATTTGACTACATATTTATATAAAAAAAGTTTAATTAAATAATTTTAATTTTTAACACAAAAGAGTATTGTCATTTATATTATTGATTTTTTTGGTGGATTTAAAAATAGTTAACATAGTTTCTAAATTCAATCCCATTTGCACATAGCAATCATAGAGGCTACCTGTATGCTTAGCAGGTTAAGATACACTAGAGATATACATAAACGAAGTTCAGACGACGTGCTCAAGTGTACACAATTCAGTTTGATACAAATTATATAAATTTCAGTTTGATCGTTTTAGACTCTTAGTTTTTTAATTGTTGTCCCCCCTCCTTTTTTTTTTAAATTATTTTATATCTAGTATGTTTTTCTTTTAAGCCTCTATAAAACTACATAGTTCTAGCTGTGAGAAGTTCTCCAGCTAATCTACTCAAAATACCAAAATGAATTAGTAATGAAAACAAAATCATTTTATATATGTACATAACAAGTTTTAGATATAGTATTCATTCATATCTATTCGTATTAGATTTGTTGATATTTAGGTTATTAATAAGAATTTGATTTTACTATTAAGTTGAAGTCCTGTGGAAAATAGAAATTTTTTAGTTTTTTTTTTTTTTTATTGCACGTGATTACTTGAGTAATTACTAATTAGACGTTAACTTCTGTGAGAAATGCTGTTAATGTTTTCTTTTTAACCGAAAGGAAATGGACTTGAAAAAGACGAGAGATCCTACGTGTACATAGATCAAAGCAAAACCATGGTCACATAGACACGTATAACCCGTCTCTCTACTCTCCACACTCTTTTTCCAGTCCTTTCCACTAACGATATTTTTGTTTTTTCCATTATTACCGGCCCAAAAATAATTTATCTTCACCTAAGACGAGATCTCCTCTTTTTCTCGTCTCGTCAGTCATAGACAATTCCAATTCCACCCTCTTTCACCCATCTCGCCCCGATTTATTTCTGTCAGAACCCGTTTTTCCATTTCCACGAAGTTCTCTCTCATCTCTCTCTTTCTCTCTCCTTTGAAAGAGAGGGTCCAAGTCTTCTCTTTTCTCTAACTCTTCCCAAGATCTCTCACCGATTTGGATCCTTAACTATTCTCTATCTCTACTATTCGCTCTTCCACACTCCGTCGCCGGAACTCAATCGCCGATCGCAGATCCGTGTCTTCTACTTCTCGATCTGAGGCACCATGGCGGCTGCAAACGCTCCGATCACCATGAAAGAAGCCCTAACCGTGAGTTATCCTTTGAACTTCGCGAGCTTCATTTTTTTAAGCTCACTTAGCTCAATTCACACTTGTAGTTCTCGAATTTGAAATCAGAATACTTGGTTTCGTTATAATTATCCATGTTTTTACTGTTATACTGAGCACAATTTCGGATTTCAAGTTAAATGCTATGCGAGTCCAGTTTACTTGCTTCCTTACTCTGAATTCGAGCAGATCCGTGTTCTATTTTGCCGTTTCGTTTTAAAATTCTGTTATTTTTGTGTGTGACTGGAGAGCGAGGAGCTTGAATCGTTGCTTTGTTAACGGTGAATTCGTTCGACTATTTAGTGAACCGAGTGATGTGATTCGGTTTGTGATCTGGCTTTTGTGGTTTGCAGTTGCCTAGCATCGGCATCAATCCGCAGTTCATCAATTTCACGCACGTGACGATGGAGTCAGATAAGTATATATGCGTTCGAGAGACGGCACCGCAGAACAGCGTGGTTATCGTTGATATGAACATGCCAAATCAACCTTTGAGGAGGCCTATCACTGCTGATTCTGCTCTTATGAATCCAAATTCTAGAATCCTTGCGTTGAAAGGTAGGTTATTGTCTCTTGTAGTCTTCACCTAAATTTGAGATTTTGCCTTGAAATGCTACTTATATTCAATGCGCATTTGGTTAGCTTATTTTTCTTTCAAATTAAACTAAGCTATTGTTTCTTGGAAAAGGAATGCAATTACCATTTATGCTCTTAGGGAACCAAAAGATAAAAAATCGTGCACCTATGTTCTTATTAGATGAGGAATTAGTTTAGAAAGATGATGTGCGAGTTGGACTATAACTTCTGAAAGATGTTTTGAGAGTTCGACTATTTCTTAATGATCCCTGAACTTTACATGTTAGATATTTTTCCTCGGTGCATTTGCTTCTGTTAAATCGTTAATCATTCTCAATTTACGCCATATCAATTAGATTTAGTGGTCCTTTAAATTTACCATGTTGACAAACGGGTGACTGGGTTTCCAGTTTAAAAAGAAAATAAGCAATTAACTGATACTATTATGCACTGTGTGTACACACACAAAAAACACGTAGGAAAAAAAAAATGTTCATAGTGCGTCCAATCCTTGGGTAATCTTCCAATCTTGTGTTTGATTATGTCATGTGCTTTTGCGTTTTCGCTTCAGCTACAGACACAGACACAAACACAAAGAAATATTTTTTTAGGGGTAGTATTCAAATTTTTATTTGATTACATCATGTGCTTTTGTTGGCGCTTCAACTATTTTACTTTTGGAGTTATCTTCACTGACAAGCTACACAATTCCTTTTGAAGCCCAACTGCAAGGGACTACCCAGGATCACCTACAGATATTTAATATTGAAATGAAAGCAAAGGTGAAATCATATCAGATGCCAGAGCAGGTAACTATTATTTACATGTACGTTTGTATATTTTGTAACGTAACGGGTTCAGAGGATCATTATATTAATATTCATGAATATCCTTATCTCATGTAGGTTGTCTTTTGGAAATGGATTACACCCAAGTTGTTGGGTCTTGTGACACAGACCTCTGTATACCACTGGTCAATTGAAGGTGAGATAACAGTAATATGGTTAACCTTAATACTTTGGCCCTTCTATATTTCCCATGTATGCATATTCTCACTCATTGTGCTTGTAGCTTGTTTGAAAGTTATTGACTAGCATGTTTTATGGGATAGAATTAGACGCCTAGTATCTAGTTGGTGTAAAAATCATGATCTTTATAGGGAAGTTCCCTCATGTTCAGAGATTGGAAGGCTATGCTTTTAGATAAATATTTTGTTTTATGTTTTTGCTTTTGTATTTTGTTTTATCCTGCTCCTCAGCTTAATGAAATTGTTTTTTATCAAAAAATAAAAATAAAAATAAATGTAACTTGCAGGTGAATCTGAGCCTGTAAAGATGTTTGAGAGAACTGCCAATTTGGCCAACAACCAGATAATTAATTACCGATGCGATCCTACAGAAAAATGGTTGGTCTTGATTGGCATTGCTCCTGGTTCACCGGAGGTATATTTCCGATGCCTACTATATTAGATTATTAGGTCAGGTGGAATACATTTCAACTATGCCATAGTTTTTTTTAGCTCATATTTTCTTGTCTTTATATGTATTGTTGCTGGGATTATCCGTCTATAGTTGTACCTCAATTATTATCTTGTTACGGTGATGTTTATAAGCCTGATCTACTTTATTTGTGCTTGCTGTTGTTTTATCATAGAGGCCACAATTGGTGAAGGGAAACATGCAACTTTACTCCGTGGATCAGCAGCGTAGTCAGGCTCTTGAAGCTCATGCTGCATCCTTTGCTCAATTTAAGGTGAGATTTGATATGATTATGCGCTTCTGCACTTATTTATTGATCACCTGAATAATTGCATACTTTGACTGCTATGTGTTGGATGAAATTTAATTTTTTTTTTTGGACAGGTTCCTGGAAATGATAATCCTTCAGTTTTGATATCTTTTGCCTCAAAGACACTCAATGCTGGTCAAATTATATCGAAGTTGCATGTTATTGAGCTGGGTGCACAGCCAGGTCTGCATATTTTTGCCTCTCACACCTGTCTCCTATGTATTTATTCTATGGCAACACGGGTGTTACACAAACGTGTCTTGTAGTACCAAGTTACTTGTCCTCTCCTGATTTTTCAAATTTAAATCCCAGTGATACTGATAATGATGAACATTTGTAGCCGTGATGGGTAATGACTTAAAGAGGCAGTAATTTTTTGACAATTCATGAGGACATGTGGTAAACTTGCATTTGGTAGTTGATGCCATAAATCCATAAGCTGTATGTTGAAATCGGTCAGGGCTCCCGAGGATGAATAGGATATTTTAAAATTGAACTTTTTGTATCATTGTATTAGCTGTGATTAAATTTTCCTCTGGAGTCTAACCTGTTAATCTATCAAATTTGTTTCCAGGGAAGCCATCATTTACCAAGAAACAGGCAGATCTTTTCTTCCCACCGGATTTTGCTGATGACTTTCCAGTTGCAATGCAGGTATTAAAGCAGTTGTTGTGTGTCGGTCATTTTATAAACAATGCAGATATTTGATTTTGAGCTTTTTTTTTTTGTTTGGCAGATATCCCACAAATACAATTTGATTTATGTGATTACCAAACTTGGGCTACTATTTGTGTATGATTTGGAGACAGCAACTGCTGTGTATAGAAACAGAATTAGTCCAGATCCAATATTTTTGACAGCAGAAGCTACGTCACTGGGAGGCTTTTATGCCATCAACAGGAGAGGCCAGGTGTTATTGGCTACTGTCAATGAACAAACCATTGTGAATTTTGTCAGCGGCCAGGTAGGTTTCTGATTATCATCTAACATGTAGACTGTGAAATATAATCACACTTTAACAAATTTCATCTGGCTATTATTACAGTTAAACAATTTGGAGCTTGCGGTTAATCTTGCCAAAAGAGGAAATCTTCCTGGGGCTGAGAAGCTGGTATGTCATTCTTTTGTAGAACTCAACTTCAGTAAAAATATTTCTAACTTTGGGTTGTTGCCAATGCAGATGCTGAGAATTTGAATGTGTTGCCTGTTAATTTTCTGTGTTTCATATAGTTCCCAAATGTTAACGTTCTCTGTTGAAACTATAGGTAGTGGAACGATTTCATGAACTCTTTGCCCAAACAAAGTATAAAGAAGCAGCTGAGCTTGCTGCTGAATCTCCGCAAGGAATCCTTCGTACGCCAGATACAGTTGCCAAATTTCAGGTTTGTTGTTAAGTTGTGTCTATAGTTTTTCTGCTGCATCATTTGCAGTGAGTATAATCTTTCATTGTTTTCCAGGAACTGTTATTTTTGCAACTGTCCTTTTGGTTGGTCTATTAGATTGTGATTTTTAAGAAGTATTCACTATATGTTTCAGAGTGTTCCTGTGCAAGCTGGGCAAACTCCTCCACTGTTGCAGTATTTTGGAACACTTCTAACGAGGGGGAAGTTGAATGCCTTTGAGTCGTTAGAATTGTCTCGGCTGGTTGTGAACCAGAACAAGAAAAATCTTTTGGAGAATTGGTTGGCAGAGGACAAGCTTGAGTGCAGTGAGGAGCTAGGAGATCTTGTTAAGGTTGGGTTGCTTTAGAAAATTTGAAGAAATTAAAAATATTGTTATATAAATTTTATGCTTTTGCACCCTCCCCTCTTCTTTCTCATTGTCTGCCTGATGTAGTAGTCCTTCTCTTTTGATTGCGTCAAATGGTGTACTTATAATGATATTCACAAGTCTTTTTCCTTCTAGACTGTGGACAACGATCTTGCTTTAAAAATATATATCAAAGCCAGAGCAACTCCAAAAGTTGTTGCCGCATTTGCTGAGAGGAGGGAGTTCGATAAAATTCTGATTTACTCCAAGCAGGTGCCTGTTTACTTATCAAAGAATATTTGATTCCCAATAATTTAATTTTATTATTTCATGTGGATGTTTTACTTACCTATATAGCTAGTATAACGTCCATGCCTTTTCATTTTACTTTAAGAATTTGAGCTTAAAAAGTTTGCACTGCCTTTTTGTTGTGATAGGTTGGGTACACTCCTGACTACCTCTTCCTTCTTCAAACAATCCTCCGGACAGATCCTCAGGTATGAAGAACCTCTGCAGTTGTTTATATTGTAGTTTATTAATTTAGAGTTTAAACTAACTATTGGGTAGCAAGTAGTAGTTCACTTAATAAACATGTTCTCTGCATTAGTTGAGAGTGTCTGCTTAAATTTTTCTGTTTATAGAAATTCAATAAGTTCATTTTGTTTTGCAGGGTGCTGTTAATTTTGCATTAATGATGTCTCAAATGGAAGGGGGTTCCCCAGTTGATTACAACACTATAACTGATCTGTTTCTTCAGGTTTGGTTTCCGCTATGATCAAGCAATTTTGATGAATAGCTATTTGATATCCTAGCTTTTACTACTGAGCTTTTGTGAAAATTATTGTCATTTTCATTTTGGCGGTTCCTTGATCTTTTCAGAGAAACCTGATCCGTGAGGCAACAGCTTTTCTCCTAGATGTTTTAAAGCCCAATCTACCGGAGCATGCATTCCTTCAGACAAAGGTGTTGCCTTTAGTTTCACATTCATTAATTTGAATTTGGCGAGTGTTTTTTCCCCCTCCCTGCAGTGAAACAAACTCTTTTGTGAATTGTTTTTCAGGTGTTAGAGATAAATCTGGTGACTTTCCCCAATGTTGCTGATGCAATTTTGGCTAATGGCATGTTCAGCCATTATGACCGTCCTCGTATTGCCCAACTATGTGAAAAGGCTGGTCTTTACGTGCGAGCTTTGCAAGTAATGAATTTCCATGTGCATTTTTCTAAATTGAAACTTAGAAGTCATACCTATGATTCATGATTCATTACATTATTTTCGGTGCAGCATTACACAGAGTTGCCTGATATAAAGCGTGTGATTGTGAATACACATGCAATTGAACCTCAGGTTTGTAGTCATTTTGCATGGGTTCTCTCATCTCTGTGTGTGTGTTATTTTCAGCACCATAAGCTTTTTGCCTCCTACTTATTCACTATGTGGTTATTACAGTCACTTGTCGAGTTTTTTGGTACTCTGTCACGAGAATGGGCACTGGAGTGCATGAAAGACCTATTGCTGGCCAATCTTAGAGGCAACTTGCAGATAATTGTGCAGGTACAGAAGTACCAGCGTCTTGTATAATTTATAGCTTACTGAATATAATTTGATAACTAAGCTTGCTTGTGTCTGACTGTCTGTTCAGGTTGCTAAAGAATATTGTGAGCAATTGGGTGTTGACAGCTGCATAAAACTTTTTGAGCAGTTTAAGTCTTATGAAGGACTGTACTTCTTCCTTGGATCATATTTGAGCTCCAGGTAGGACTCTTGTTTTATGACAGGATACGATGACATGCTTGGTCCATGTAGTTGATGTCACTTGGTAGGAATTAGGAAATGGCTTAGTTGTTGGATATAACTAGCCTTAGTATGATGTCAGTTTACTCCTTCTGTCCTTGAGGTATTTCCATTGTAGTTCTGCTAATGTATGTATGTGAATAATATGGAACAGTGAGGATCCTGAGATTCACTTCAAGTACATTGAGGCCGCAGCAAAAACTGGTCAAATCAAAGAAGTTGAGCGCGTGACAAGAGAATCAAATTTCTATGATGCTGAGAAAACAAAGAACTTTCTGATGGAGGCTAAACTTCCAGATGCACGGCCTTTAATCAATGTCTGTGATCGTTTTGGATTCGTTCCAGATCTTACACACTATCTATACACAAACAACATGCTTCGCTACATTGAAGGTTATGTTCAGAAGGTATCATCACAATATTCTGTCTTATAAGTTATGCCCTCTCTCTGTCTATTCATAACTTTTTGGCCTTGTTTTTTAGGTGAACCCAGGGAACGCTCCTTTAGTGGTTGGGCAGCTTCTTGATGATGAGTGTCCAGAAGATTTTATAAAAGGCTTGATTCTTTCTGTTCGCTCACTACTGCCAGTGGAGCCCCTTGTGGATGAATGTGAGAAGAGGTGTGGTGTCTGTCTCCAATCATGTTTTCTTGCTTTGCATTCACATTTCTGATTCTTATGCTGGGTTTATTTATTTTTTATGGTATGCAGGAATCGTCTTCGCTTGCTCACACAGTTCCTAGAGCATCTTGTAAGTGAGGGAAGCCAGGATGTTCATGTCCACAATGCTTTGGGTAAAATTATCATCGATAGCAACAACAACCCAGAACATTTTCTCACGACCAACCCATACTATGATTCACGAGTAGTGGGCAAGTATTGTGAGAAGCGTGACCCCACCTTGGCTGTTGTAGCCTATCGACGGGGACAATGTGATGATGAACTTATTAATGTTACAAACAAAAATTCTTTGTTCAAACTCCAAGCGAGGTTTGTGGTATATATTTGGTATTTCTTCCACAAAATTATTGTTTTGGATTCATTACTTACATGCTTGTATGGTGATGACAGATATGTTGTTGAGAGAATGGATGGTGATCTGTGGGCTAAAGTTCTTAGCCCTGATAATGAGTACAGAAGGCAACTTATTGATCAGGTTGTATCTACTGCTTTACCCGAAAGCAAGAGCCCTGAACAAGTTTCTGCTGCTGTTAAGGCCTTCATGACAGCTGATCTTCCGCATGAATTGATTGAACTTCTTGAAAAGATTGTGCTTCAGAATTCTGCATTCAGTGGGAATTTTAATTTGCAGAATCTTCTTATATTGACAGCAATTAAGGCTGATCCATCCAGAGTAATGGATTATGTCAATAGACTGGATAATTTTGACGGGCCTGCAGTTGGAGAAATGGCTGTTGAAGCTCAGTTATATGAGGAAGCATTTGCTATTTTCAAGAAGTTCAACCTGAATGTTCAAGCAGTTGATGTCTTGCTAGATAATATTCACAGCATTGATAGAGCTGTGGAGTTTGCGTTCAGAGTTGAAGAAGATGCTGTTTGGAGTCAGGTAGCCAAGGCTCAACTCCGGGAAGGGCTAGTAAGTGATGCAATTGAGTCATTTATACGCGCAGATGATGCTACACAATTTTTGGATGTTATCCGTGCTGCTGAAGATGCCAATGTGTACCATGACTTGGTTAAATACTTGCTGATGGTAAGGCAGAAAGCAAAAGAACCCAAGGTGGACAGTGAGCTCATTTATGCATATGCAAAGATTGATAGGCTTAGTGACATTGAGGAGTTCATTCTCATGCCAAATGTTGCTAATCTTCAAAATGTTGGTGATCGACTGTTTGATGAAGCATTGTATGAGGCTGCAAAAATCATATTTGCCTTTATATCTAACTGGGCCAAGTTGGCTGTTACACTAGTAAAACTGCAACAGTTCCAAGGTGCTGTTGATGCAGCAAGGAAAGCAAACAGCGCAAAAACATGGAAGGAAGTTTGCTTTGCTTGTGTTGATGCGGAGGAATTTCGCCTGGCCCAGATATGTGGTCTCAACATTATTGTTCAGGTACAGTGATTAGTTTTTTCTCTCTCTCTCTCTCTCTCTCTCTCTCTCTTTTTTGAATTTGTTATTTAAATGCATTGTATACTGATGTGGGAAGGTTGTTCTTTTTACGATGCAATCTGATTTCAGTTTAGAGTTTTTGAATGATCTGGCCTTTAGAATAAAAAGTTGAACCAAGGCCTTGAGGTCTTTGTGGTTATCGTAAGAGCTTGATGTTGGTATACTGGTAATGAACTTATGGAATTTCCAATGCTTATCATGTCATTCTATATTGTTAATTTTGTAGGTGGATGACTTGGAGGAGGTCAGTGAATATTACCAAAATAGAGGTTGCTTCAATGAGCTCATATCTCTCATGGAGAGTGGTTTAGGGTTAGAACGGGCACATATGGGTATCTTCACTGAGTTGGGAGTTCTGTATGCTAGATACCGCCCTGAGAAACTTATGGAGCATATCAAACTATTCTCAACTCGTCTCAATATTCCAAAACTCATTAGAGCATGTGACGAACAACAGCACTGGAAAGAATTAACCTATTTGTACATCCAATATGATGAGTTTGATAATGCTGCAACTACCATCATGAACCATTCACCTGAAGCGTGGGACCACATGCAATTCAAAGATGTTATTGTGAAAGTTGCTAATGTGGAATTATATTACAAGGCTGTCCATTTCTATCTGCAAGAACATCCAGATCTTATTAATGATGTTCTGAATGTCCTAGCACTTCGTGTGGACCATGCACGTGTTGTTGACATCATGCGAAAGGTATCTTTGATAGTAGCTGAATGATTTAGTAGTCTTGCTTCATCACTTGCTCGGTATATAATACTAATGTGTTGTATTATTTTCCCTGTGATGTACCATAGGCCGGTCATTTGCGTCTTGTGAAGCCATACATGGTTGCTGTTCAAAGCAATAATGTATCAGCTGTTAACGAAGCCTTGAATGAAATATATGTTGAGGAGGAAGACTATGATAGATTGCGCGAGTCCATTGATTTGCATGATAACTTCGACCAAATAGGCCTTGCGCAAAAGGTAGGCTACATTTGTTAATTACTACTGCTCAGTTTCAATTACAGAAACCTAATAGTTTATTATTATTATTACTATATGCTGCAGATTGAAAAGCATGAGCTTCTTGAGATGCGGCGTGTTGCTGCATATATCTACAAGAAGGCAGGTAGGTGGAAACAGTCTATTGCCTTGTCAAAGAAGGATAACCTCTATAAGGATGCCATGGAGACAGCCTCACAATCTGGTGATCGTGAACTTGCGGAGGAGTTGCTTGTTTATTTCATTGATCAGGTACCAGGTTCAGTTTCCGATTGCATAGATGATTTATTTTCTCTCATTATCCTTTTATTCTCTGCTAATGCACTGCGTAATGGCACAAGGCACTAGATCTTATGGAAATGTTACTATATGTCCATTCTTTTTACAATTTACATTGGTAATTGCATATTAGCGGTACGACTTGTAGCATGTGCAATTTTAAGTCAAGCAGAATAATTGTTGACACCTGGTTTTGATAATAATTTCTTAGTCAAGGTTATAGTTACTCCTCCTTCTGACATCCTTTTCTGTCTTGCTGTCAAAAACTTTTGATTGAAGAATTGTTATTTAATATTTCTTGGCATGGCCCATTTGAATGCTAATATAGTGATATTCCAATCTTTTATGTTATACGATTGAGTCTTCTAACTTTTCTTTCTCAAACTTGTGCAGGGAAAGAAGGAATGCTTTGCCTCGTGTCTCTTCGTTTGCTATGATTTAATACGGGCTGACATTGTTCTTGAACTGGCTTGGATGCACAATATGATTGATTTTGCCTTCCCATATCTCTTGCAGGTATGCATTTTCTGTTCCGTTGAGTAGTATCACTTGTAATTAGATTCACATGTATTTTATTCTCTTACAATATGTTGATAATAGGCTACAAAACTTTACATACTAATTAGTGCTCCTTCCCCCTCCCTGACATCTCAGGGAGTTATGGTGGTATAGTGGATTTGACCGCCTTTGCAAGGTCTTTGGTAGTCTATAGATAGTCTTGAACAGTTACTTTGATATTGCACTTTGCGGGTAAATGAGGAAATAATAGAAACTTCTATGCATGCCAGTGATGTTTTGTGGTTGTCTTACACTTGTTCTATCAATTCTTTGATTGGTTATCACATTTTTTTATTATTATTTCTGTCATATAGTACTACTCTCTCACCGGATCTCCTTTGCTTTTGTAGTTTATCCGTGAATATACTGGCAAGGTTGATGAGCTGGTGAAGGACAAAATTGAAGCGCAGAATGAAGTGAAGGTTAAAGAGCAAGAGGAAAAGGATGTTGTTGCACAACAGGTAATTGGTTTGGTTGTTTTCTGTTAATATAATTTTTGCCGTGGCTTTGTTGAGTACTTGTGACTTCCATGGAAGCAAAGTTTTCAAAATTGTTTCCTTCTTTTGTCAAAAATGCTGCCTTATCCTTGACTCTCAATACGGCCCTTGGGTTACTTATTCTGGGATATGATTTCTGTTGCAGAACATGTATGCTCAATTGTTGCCACTTGCTTTGCCCGCACCACCAATGCCTGGAATGGGAGGAGGTATGGGAGGAGGCTATGGTCCTCCTCCTCCCCCTCCTCAAATGGGTGGACTAGGGATGCCACCAATGCCTCCTTTTGGCATGCCACCCATGGGTAGCAGTTATTGACAGGTATCAAACCATGTCGTGTTTAGTGTGAACTAGGTCCTCATGGAGAGTAATTTAGCAGCTTCGGCGGTCGCATAGAATTTCTTCTGGGATTTTGGTGCAGTATTCTTTCCTTGCTTAGCGTGGTGGTTTAGGTTCAATTTATAAAATAATTTCAGGTTTCTGGTGGTGGTTCGTGTCATAATAGTCTTTCTAGTTTCTTTTTGTTTGTAGATGCGGCATTTTTTGGGCTTCTGGCCCTAGCTAGCTGATGAAATTCTGTATAATACCATTTTATTGTATTAAATGAACTCGTCCAATGTTTAATACCAAAATTTACCGACTCTGAATCCCATCATGATGTGCACATGTCCTGAACCCTCAATTAAGTCGATTCTTCCATTCTGGTGTAACCTCTAACTACAACCTTACTTGCTTTTAGTGTGCAGATTGTTTTAAAATTTGCGAGGCGTTTTTTTCCTTTTTTGGGTGCACTACTTATTTCATGTTTAACTGTATTTATTATCAGCTGCCATTGCTTTTGTTGCAGGTTTTTTATGCTATTAATAACAAATTTTTAACAACTCTAAGTGAAATTCTAAAGTGGTGCTGAGATTAGTTCTCCACTTCATTCCATGCTGAATTAGACGAGATGATATTTTAATTTTGATGTTAAATGTTTGAAAAGATGATGTTATTTAATGTTAATGGTCACATTTTTTGTGAGGATAAAATATTTTATGGTTTATTAAGATTAAATGGTGTTGTTTCATTCAGTGTCTAGCACCAAAACTAAAAAAATGACGTCGTCTTGTCTAGTCGAGCATAGAAGAAAAAATGGATGCTTTTCATTTTTTTTAACAATTGAGGGAGTAAAGTATGATTTTTCATCATTAATTTTATAAGTGAGATCAAGAATAAATATGAGAAAAAAAATAATGAAGGGTTTGAGATCATACTTTACACTCTTAATTTGTTTTACCAATTAAGAGGATCTATTATCGCATAGAAGGATATGTGACAAGTCACTCACGATGTGACGAATATCTCGAGGAGAAAGAAGTGGAACTAATGTGGTATAATTTTTTCAGTCTGATCATTTTTTAGTGCAATTGAAATTTTATGACTTTTTCAAGTGAATGTAATTGAGAGGATTAAATGGCTCAAGTGCTGGGGACTCGTTTACAAATTACAAAGGCCAACTAATATGTATTCTCTCATCCCGATATCATTCAATTCAACGTTACTATGGTTGATATATTTTTTAAATTTTTATGCACCTTGACCATAATAGTTCGCAAGACGATATTCAAGTATATACATTATGGTGTTTACTTGGGTGAATATGATTGACTTTTTAAAAGTACAAAAATTAAAGAAATTGTGACTATTTGTTTTGAATTTTCTCTTTGCCTGGTGGTCTAAATCATTAACACTTTCTACTTGATAGTTCTGCAGATTTTGTGGAGCTGTTAATCTAAAAAATCTTAAATCGAACTTAGAAAAAATTAGCCTTTTTTGGGTGGTGTTATATTGTTTTAGTCAATGTTCTTGTTAGTATGCTACTTACTATTCGGTAATATACATTTTAGTATTTTACCTAGATTCGGGATGAGAAAGGTGGGTTGGGAACACAAATCCAAAGAGCAGAAACTACGCGAAGCTTTAGATAAGATGGATGGTAGGGGTGGCAACACTATCCGAACTTGTGGGTATCCATCTCGCTCTTATCCGTTTGGGGTGGGTAATTACCCGTTTCGCACCAGAGCAGGTTTTTAGTGGAGCGGGTTCTTGGGTGGGGCGGGGCCGAGTTTAGGTTCTACTTGTCCTTACCCGTCGCGGTATAGATATATAATATAATTTTAATATATAATATGTGTAATATATGTAAAATAATTAGTAAAATGATTAATAATATTGTATCATATTTAAAATTTTACTTTAATTTATGTTATGTATGTGATGATGGTTATATGAATTTTGAAATTTAATTTTATTTATCAAATTTTAATAATTATAGGGACGGGTAAAAGTGGGGCGGATACCCACAGAGGTGGATTAGAGTTCAACCTTTTACTACCCGCAGATAGGAATGGAACGAGTTTTATGCGGATTATTGAAAGGTGGGGCGGGGTCAGGTAGAGCAAAAACTCACCCTGCCCGGCCCTGTTGCCACCCGTATAGTAACTACAAATTTTAACATTTTTTCAGAAACAACAAATATTATTAGTCTAAAAAGATATCTTTAATTTATCCTCCTTAATAAATATATTATTTATTAAAAAGTATTAATACTATAATTTAATCATATTGTATATGCATAAAAAATAATTAAATTATTAGTTTAAGAAAAGGTTTGGTGAAAATATAAGAACACGTATTAATGTTATTATTAGTAAAATTTTTTGCTTTCTTTTAAGAAAAAAAAAAACCATAGGAGTGCTTGTTCTTGAATGAACTTGGGTCCCTTACTCCCTTGAAGGACGTGCGGTCACGCGCTATGCAGCGTGTTGTGGCAGCAGGATATTTTAGAAGCTCAATTAATCAATTAAAAGGAAGGCCACTCTTTTTGTGGCTAATATTTCTATCACATGGAAATGGGTGGTTACTGAAGTAGCAGAACTTGAACATGAACATGGCCATATCATTATCAACACATCCCATGATGATGAGCTTCAACCCACTGGTATGTCTTTTCACTCTTTACTTCTTCACCATTCACTTTTGTACTATCAACCTCTTTATCTATCTCTATTCTGCTAATTTGCTCAAAGTAATTTCACTTACTATATAATCGAATCATTGGAATAATTCTACATTACTGGTTTCACAAAATCCTATTTTTGTGCTAGAGAGTTGTTTTACAAGTATGCTTAACTTCTTCTTGCTAAGATTTGTTGGAAGAATGCTCCTATAGAACATAAATGTTTGGATAATTCTGATGAAGAAGGTCTCTAGGGTTCCTATGACTAGGGGCAGAAAAAGACCTAAGAAAGGCACAGGAAAAAATTATTCGACTATTTAAATAATTTTGGTTTAAACATATGAATATTATGATATAGATCACCAATGTTGTTTTGTTTGATTCACATAGCCAACCCTATTAATGGGTCAAGGCTTTATTGTTAACTTCTTGTTTTTGTTGTTGTAAGCTTCCTTGTGAAGATGCATCTAACCACTAGAGCACGAATATGAGAAAATTTCTTGTGTGCTCTGAGAGCAAATGAATACTCTTGTTCTGTGTCATTTATGTTGTTAGTTTGGGGTAATTTTTTGTTTCATTAATTTTCTTAAAATTTAAACTAAAAAATAATAGTGACCTATAATGCTAATGTGAAAGACAATTAATTCATCAGAGCAAAAACGCTGATTTGCTCTCAAACCACCTAAGAATTTCTTTGAATATGATGATAAAAGGTTGTGAATTTAAGCTATGGAAAGAAGAATACCTTTAAGGTTTTGAAATTGAGTCAGAAAAGAGAAGACAACATGTTAAAGGGAAAAAGGATGAAGTCTATCGAGTTTGGGCATTCGGGTCCCATATTAGAGAAAGGGACAAATAAGAGCAGAGAGTATTAGTAATGTGATGCTGCTTGTGAAAACTGTGATTCCAATGTATTGTTGCTAATCTTGCAAGGTCATGTTTCATCAACATAACCAACCAAATACATCGTCAAACTAGTTCCGGTATTTCCATTGGTTTACCTGTTTTGGATCTACCATTATGTTATGATCCAAGCCATGGAGATTCAGTAAGTCTAATGTTTACTTCTGACGGATGAACACAACATATTTTTTAATCTGATTCCGGGATCAGCTATGTAAAAATTTGCAATATATATGCAGAGCTTTTTATCTTTAGTTTTTTTTTTTGGTAATGTGGGGAAAAACCTTTAGATAGATAGGAAATTGTTCAAATACTAGATATAACTGGATATTTCAATATTTTTAATGGTTTGTATATAATATAGGCATCATCTGATTCATGTACCTGATTTCTCCCACTAAGACAATACTTATTTGTTTTTCTTGTCATTGTTGGGATATGTTTGATGGCAAAAATTGAGTGTATGTTAATAATCATAGCCATCGTCATCTCGAGATCATTTTTTGGAAGGAAAAGCACTAACAAATAAGGAACTGTCAAAGATTACTGTGTTTTTCCTATTCTGCTTCAGCAAGATTTAGTTATGTTATCATTGATTTCCATTAGTCTTTGTTACTTATACAATGCTTTCGATTTCATTAGAAGTTGCAAGCGAAATATCAAGATTCATCATGGTGTTCTAATGGAGTTTCGCTACCAAAGGCCACTCAGTATACACCCTTCTTGGCAGTGCCGGTATCAAGAATGTTTTCCAAAGAAAAAAGATTTGGTCATTGTCTTTCAGTCGCAGACAGCGATCAGCTCGAAGCAGGCATCAGTAGTAAGGATCCTCCGGCCGAAAACTCCGAGTTACAAGCTAATGTCAATACCGAGTTAGAATCTCGGACATCAGATGCTTCTGAGGTTTCAACTGACCAAAATCAAGGATCAGCAGCATTTTCTAACCCTCAATCAAATCCCAAACGGTTGCCCTTGACGGCGAGAGAGAGATTGAGGGCGGCTCGAGTCCTAAACCGATACACAGAATCAAAAACATCCAAAAAATCAGACATGGGAAGCAGGGTGTTGGATGCTCTAAAAGAAAGTGACCGGGGAAAGAAGAGGTCTCGGCTACCGGAAGCCCCTACGGACATGCTTGACGACAGCAAGCGAGGGCTTCCGAAGGCAGGATTGACATTCTCATTTCCCGGGGGATTTGATCTCTTCATTGTTGCTTTCTCATTTGTTTTCATCAGCACAGTGATGTTTGCAACAACTTACTTTGTCTGGAAAGTTGGTGCCATCCATTTCAATGAGTACTGAGACAAAGTTATCAAGAATTCACCAAGCAGAGAGACAATTAGGGTAGCTGTGTGATTTTTATGTAATTTTGGATGAGCTTCAGATTCTTCAAGCACTATTAAGTATGAACTATTGAAATCTCAGTTACTTTACTCAGATTATAAGCACTAAGTTTCACAAGCTAGGAGTAAAATTTGCTTCGGGAAAAGGTTCTGATATACATGAATGTACAAACATTAGAGTAAAAGCATATGTTATATTATATAATTATTTGATACATCATTAAGCCATCATCATCTGCAAAATAAATTTTAAAAACATATATTCAGTTTAGTTCCAAGCGAATTGTGAGTGTAAATCTAGTTGTTCTTGTTTTTTTTCCCTTATGGAGAAATAATTAAGAAAAATGAGGTCAGCAATGTTGGATTGTAGGATTGAGTTCCATTTATTGATTGAATGACACAATTAAAGAATGCATAGTCACATTGTGACTGTTGTGAGGAATAAGACAAATCAAGAACGGTTAGCTGTAACCTCTGTGTCTTTTCCCACATTTATGATGTAACAAAAGCTACGTCTTCATTTATTTGCATTCTACTACTAATTAACACAGCATTCAACCATTTACTGTTAGCATTCAATGATTGAGTCTTTTCTTCTTCTTCTTCTTACTATTATTTCAACCTTGTCAGACCAAAGTTATATAGAGTGTGTGTTATATTAAAATTAAAATTTTCTTTTTTATATTTTGGTAATATTTTTAAGCAACACTTTTTAAAAAGTATTGCTAAATAATAAAAAAATATTATTTTAATTTTAACTTAATTTTTTAGAATATCATAACCACCATAACATAGACATACTAAAATGATCCTAAAAGATTTCATATATATAATCATTCATGTATTTTTACGACTTTACCTAATAGTTTTAATATTTAAAACAAGTGATTTTATGAAATGATATTAAAGTTAAAAAATAAAAATAAAAATCTAAAATGCAATCCTTGAAGCCCCCAAAAGAGTTCTTGCATTGATAAAAATTAATCAATTGTAATTTGAGATTTGTTATGTTTTGAAACCTTATAAACATGTATACTAACTACTATTGTATTAAGTGAGAAATACTTTACAATTTTTATTACATGAAAACCTAAGAATTTCTAATGCTTCTCATTTCGTTGATGGATAATAATGCATGCTTCATTTCTTATCATCTAAAAACAAGAATCAATGTCTCACTTTGGCCATCCTTTTTGTTTGCCATGTTTTTTTGACTTCATTGCCGACGATATGTAAATACATAGCTAGATAAACATTATTATAGATATGATTGGAGATTATGGGACCCGGGCCAAATCCTAAAACTTGGATTAGACATAAAATAAAATGAAAATGGAATGAGTGGTAAAAAAAATAAAAAGACATAATGAAAGAGATGTAAGAAGAAAAATACGGAAGCATAAGAAACCACACAAATTGGAAGAGAGATATAATAGAGCCTAGCAAAGTGAGTGGTTGATCAGTGGTCATATCACTTCTTTAAGGTGCTTTAATTGTGTGAGTTACAATTGTAAGTGATAATGGGACCCCCCTTCTGATTGTAATTGAAGCTTCCTTTGTTTGATTGCTATCTTTTCAATCAGAGAGCCACTAAAGTCTTCAAAATAAGCCGCTTTTATTGGGTGGCATGCTTTTAACTTTCAACTTTCAATCAAGAAGGAATTCACCATAAAATGGACAAAAAAATAAAAACAAGTAAATAAAGCATATAATAAGGAATACACCATTTTATGTGAAAAAATTATCACCAGTTATATTTTCTTAATTGATGATAAAAAAATTGATATTATAATATATTACTTTAAATCTCTAAGAAAGTCAATTTAATTTTTAAAATAGAATAATATTATATTGGCGTATAATATCATCACTTGAAATTATTAAATAATTTATCCAGTATTTTAATCACGTGAAATTTTTATATAAGATGTTGGATTTCTAAATCCAATACTTGTTTTGAAATCATGGAAAATTGGACTACTCCACTTGGCCGTCCAATATATATGCTGATGAGAATGGTATGATGGGACCCATGATCTATTTAACAATCTTGTTCATTGATGCATTTGTCTATGAGAAATGTTAGGGCTAGTAATATTTAGAATTTATAACTATTAAATCGCTATCAATGAAATTTTTAATGATGTGAGATTAATGTGAAATTTCATCTAATGATTCATTTTTTTTTTATGGTTACATATTAGCTAGAATTTAATAAAATTACTGACCCCTAAACTTTTCTTTTGTCTAATTATATAAGAAAATTTTGGGATCTTGTTTGTGATTGTGTGCTTGTTTTCTTTCTATAGCCTCCTTCACGCTTGTACTCATAGCAGAAGCTATAATTATGGAACATGGAGAATGCTTGGTGAATTGAACTTAAACTCACCATGGAATTTCGTGTTGAAGTATATTGAATGATGATCTTAAAAGTTAAAACCAAAAAGGTATATTGAATGATAAGAGAGTGAAGGATCCTAACACGTTGTATTTGATTAGTCACTCTATGTATAAATAACTATAGATAAAGACTGTTGAAGCATTATTTTATAGCACATTCTAAGATAAGCTAAAAAATATTTTTATATTAAGATAATGTTATTTGAACATCTAAAATATTTTGTTTTGTCAATATTTACTTATATTTAACTATTCGATCTCTTAATTTTATATTTAATATTTTATATTACCTTTTGTTGGGTTTTTTTATTTTAATAAATAAATTAATTATAATAATTACGAAAATAAATAATTTAAAAAATATTTACTAAAATAATTACTTCTCTTTTATCTCGTTTACACTGTAAATGAGATAATTTACTGTAAATGAGATAATTTTGCATGTATCTTGTTTACATTCTAAACAAGATAAGAGAGGTGGACGACACGTGTATATCTTATCTATAGATACGTGCAAAATTATCTCGTTTACAGTGTAAACGAAATAAGGGAGAAATATTTATTTCGATAAATATTTTTTAAATTATTTATTTCGATAATTATCACATTTATTTAATGAGAAAATGTCATTTCCCTCCCTTGAGAGATGTTAAAATGACACTCCCCTCCCCTCTATTTATAAAATATACATTCCCCTCCTCTATAACCTTTAAAAAAATCCCTCTTTAATCCATATTAAATTTTGTGTTAACTAATGTTAACTTTATTCATTTTTTTTGAAAAACAAAATTATTTTTACAAAAATATCCTTTAGTGAAAAATTTTATTTTTTTGTCATTAAATTTTGCTTACTAAAATACCTTTTAATAAATTATTTTTTTATTGATTAAATTATATTTTTACTAAAATATTTTTAAAAAATTAATAATTAAATTATTTTTTCTAATATACCCCTCAATAATTTTTTTGAGAGATTACATAATTCAAGAGAATTTTAATATAATAAGAGTGAAAAATGAGAAAGGAAAAGTGACTGCTATTTGTGCTTCTGAAGGTTGTCCTTGGAGGATTCATGCTTCTCCTTCTCCAGATGGTATTGCTTTTATGATCAAGAGTTATGAGCCAAGGCATACTTGTATTAGAAAATCTGAGAAGAGAAATGCTAATTCTACATGGATAGCAAAAAAGTTAAAACAATCTTTAAATGCTGATCTAAATATGAGCTTAGTTAGTAATCTGGAACGGACTGTGCGGGAATTGGAATCCTAACTCAAAAATTGAGTTTAGTTAGTAAATAAATATAAAGGGATAGTATGGTAAATTAAAATATTAATTTTATTGAATAAAATATTTAATTTTTTTAAATGAAATATTCTGTTAACATTTTTAACTAAATGGATTAAATTGTACATTTTACAAATAGAGGGGAGGAGAATGTCATTTTAGTATCTCTCAGAGGAGGGGAGTGTCATTTTCCCTTATTTAATTTATAAAAATAAAAAATCCACCTTTTGTTTTACAATCTTAATAGAATATTTATTGCTTTTTTAAATATATTTTTTATGATATTTTTGTATTTGACAATTCAAAAATTAATTTATTACAAATTTAAATATCTTTTAAATGTTGAATGATCAATAAATTATTGTATTCAAAATCTGAATTATAAACCCTAAATATTTATTCAATAGTTATTTTGAATATTTATTGTTTATCCAATATTATTTATATAGAAGATTTTAGAAGATAATTTCTCCTTATCCTTAATTACAATGCAATTTCATACAAAAGGCTTCCAATCTTGACATGTGAATAAAGCATAATAAGGCTAAACACAAACCTCCAATATTATTTATATAGAAGATTTTAGAAGATAATTTCTCCTTATCCTTAATTACAATGCAATTTCATACAAAAGGCTTCCAATCTTGACATGTGAATAAAGCATAATAAGGCTAAACACAAACCTTTAATCAAATAAAGTTTTCAGTTCAGGATAAGTACAATTAGGATCTGCACCATAATCCACAAAAGGATCCCAATGCTTATTATTAGTTTATTACAATCAGAACAGACAAAAAACTTTGTGGTTATAGATAGAAAGAATAAGATACTGATCACAATCCACTACATCTCTCTATTACTGTTACAAGGTCAAGTGATAACAAAGTTTCAACAGTGATTCCCAGCACTACTTGCTGGCACTATTTCATTTATTGCTCCATTGCTTAGTCAGCAAGGATCCCAAATAAGATAAGACCTGTTAGGCTAGGCCACACCATAATCCTTTTTTCACTTTGATAACATTGCTTGTATCTCAAAATTTGACATAAAAGATAGGCACCATCAAAATATACTCTTTTTAATTTGCTCATTTTTAAAAAATTTTTATGGTCATTTTTTGGTAGTGTTGAGGAATTGCAGCAATTTTGTATCTCAATTATTTATCACACAAAAATAAGAGGTTATGTAATTTTAATTTTATTTTTATTTTTAAATAGTTATATCAATTAAAAAGTATTTTCGTATTTTAAAAATACCGATATTTTAATAATTTTGATCGTTAATTTCAATATAAAATATATATTATATATTAAATAAAATCAATGATTAAATAAACTGAAATACCAATATTCTTAGAATATTTGAAAATTTTTGGAAAGTGATAATAACAAAAAAAGAAAAAAAGAAAAAAAGTGGGTATATAAGTTTGATTTTATCATGAGTATCAAATATTTTGAGACTCTCCCTGTATGTGGCATTCACTCTCAAATATCTACTTTTAAGTTTTCATGTAGAAATATAAGATTACCTTTTCCTTCTTTTGGTCGTTTTTCTTCTCCTTCAACTTCTGATTCTATAAGAAGTCCAAATCCACAAGAGAGGGAGAATTTATCTAGCTGAAGTGACAGGCAGATACATCCAAACATGATTTTCATTTGACCCCATTAAAGTTTTAATTGCATAATGACACCAATCACCATCAAAGATAACAAGAAGTCCCACACATTTAAGTAAACAGTGGTTGTGAATGAGAGATAATAAAAGGGATCAGAACTCAAAGAAGAAGCTTTAGAAATGATTTCACATTATTGTTGAATTGAATATGGAAAACTACTACTATTCTGGATGGCCTCAATCTCAATGCAACAACTCTGCACCAAACAGTAACAATAATTCTTCCTTTTCAGTACCAACACAGATAGTGCCTCATGCCTATGACTCAGCCTTTGCCTCTCTTCAATTCCAATATCCATGGCCTTTAGCCTTTGAAGGGTTTCCAGAAGATAGAGCTGCAAGTGCTTCTAAGAGCCATAGCCAAGCAGAGAAAAGAAGAAGGGACAGGATCAATGCACAGCTTGCAACTCTTAGAAAACTCATTCCTAAGTCTGATAAGGTAATATTGTTTTTCAAAATTCATATTCCAATAGTGTCATACACATAGACATAGTTAGTTACTTCTCTCCTTTTTGGCAAAGCATATAGTTTACTTTTACTTCTATCAGTTATGCTATTCAGAGTTTAGATTTTCTTTTTTCTTTTTTTCTTTTTCACTCCTTGAATTCTAGCTAGAAAATAAAAATTACCTACCTTAGGAAAATGACATGATATGCAAGGTATCATTAGTTTATGCTATTAATAGCTTTAATAGGTTCCATGATAGAACTTAAAGCATTTGAATTCTACTTCATCAACCTTGATAGATAGAGAACTAGAGAAGCTATACATGCTTTTGTTTTCTAGACTGCATAAATTCCATAATTGATTATGCTTTCAAAATCATTTCAACTAGAAGTGTAAGAGTAATATAAGTTCAACTTTGAATTATGCCGGAATGAATACTACAAAAGCAGAATCAAATTAATTAAGTTTTGTTGCGGATGCAGATGGACAAGGCTGCATTACTAGGGAGTGTAGTAGATCATGTGAAGGATCTAAAGCGAAAAGCAATGGATGTGAGCAAAAGCATCACAGTTCCAAGTGAAACTGATGAAGTAACAATAATAGAGTGTGACCCTGATCAAGATGAAAGCTATGCTAAAGTGAAGATACTGAAGCACAACATTGTAATTTCAGTTTGCTGTGATGATAGACCAGAACTTTTCAATGAACTCATTCAAGTCTTAAAAGGGTTGAGGCTCACAGCAGTTAAAGCTGACATAGCAAGTGTTGGTGGCAGAATCAAGAGCATATTGGTGCTATGCTCTAAGGAAAATGAAGAAGGTGGTGATGGTGTTTGCCTTAACACTCTCAAACAATCACTGAAATCTGCTGTTAACAAAATTGCTTCATCATCCATGACATCAAATTGTCCCACAAGAAGTAAGAGGCAAAGGTTCTTCTTGCCTTCACATTTCATACAGTGATTTCTACAATTTTTTATTCTATTTTACCTCCTATTAGAGAGGGTCAATTTCAGTAGGTGAAATCATTTATTTTTCATTTTTGAATTCGTATACCTATTAGTATTATTAGGTAGGTATAAAAAGCAAGTTTATTTTGCAAGGAAAATGATGGTCTTGTGCCTCCAATTATTGTGGCAACGTTAAGTAAAAAAGTTCAATGTATCACAGTTGTCATTCTAAAATGGGAAAATGAATTTTGATACATTGTTTGGAAGCTGGCCCCCTCTCAAACATGCGTGAAGATCTTCTAAAGTAAAAAAGTTGATAAAATAATAAACTGCAAAATTAATCACTTTTAAATTAAGATAGAAAAATACATATTTCATAGAAGTTATAAAATTAACGGTGATTAATCCTTTACTTTATCATTTTATCAACTTTCTTACTTTATAAGATCCAAATTTCTCAAATGAGACTCTCATTCTATGACATTCTCTTTTTCTTTCATTTTTCTTACAAATCAACATATTATATACATAATCCTTTTTTTTTTTCAAAGAATCCTTAATTCAAATTTACGAATTAAAAAAGCTTTCATGAAAAAGAAAAATATACAATTTTTAAATTTTTAATGAATTTGTTATATATATATTAAAAAAAATAAGTAAACTTCTACTAATAATTATATTAACATGTGCTTTTTAAATACATTTTAACTAAACCCATAAAATAAACAATAGTTCCATGTTTAAATCGATCCAATGAGGTACTAGCCTACTGCAAAAAATCGATATTCTAAAACAATACGAGGGGGGAAAAAATTTAGATACTTAGTTATCTTTGAACAGATCAATGTTTCATATACCCTTATCTGTTCTGATCTTTTTGATCCCAAATCATTATCCATGATATTTTGTGTTGTCTTCTGCTGCTTGGGGACAGCTTTGACATGCATGAAATTTATAAAGTTCTTCCAATGTGATTATGTGATCAAGATGGAGGCACCATTTCATACATAATTAGAGAGTGAGAGAGAGAGCAATTGTTAAAAAATTAGATTACAGCTAGACTCTTTTTAAAGGTAGTACCAAGACTCATCTTTAGACATCAAAGTCAACACCATGAGTAATTCACCATTCAAAAATTAATGTAAAAGATCGCATAGTAAACATCTAGCATCTCTTTGTTCAAAACAAGGACTCGTATTGTCACTGAATCTACAAATACTATAACAAAACAAGGTCCAGGTATTCTACTTTTCATTTTAACCCTTCGGGGTTCAATTGGAGGCAAAACCCCACACAAATCCAATTTAACCAAGGAAGTTCATGATCACCAGATGGAGAACCAAATTGCAGAGAACAAAATCTGCAAAGGCACGTTCAGGAGCAAGATCCTACAGTAGCACGCATAAGCAAAATTTTGTAAGAATATGTTAAGTGAAGGAACCAAAATGCAGAAAACAAACATATCACTTAATTTCATCATTTATGTTATGCTTTGATCTGCCAAGTTTCAAACCTACGTTATCATGCTAGGTGTTTAAAATAGTATGAATAAATGAAACCTGCAGCTTGAAAGGGCAATTAGAAGTTTCAATCCAACTCATACACCTTAACAGATAAAAAAAGACATGAAAGGGACTTTTACCTTGAATTCCTTGTTCTCTTTATTCACTTGGATACGGAGACAAACTGGAAAAAAAAATAAAGGAGCATAACAATTATAAGAAACATAAGAATGAGCCAATCCATGTTTATGCATGTATGCATGTAGTACGCTTCAAGGTCTCACAGTGTACTCAAGCATATGTTGTGTGTGTGTGTGTGCATGCATTGTATGTGAATATGCATAACTAGGTAAGCCAAGTGCTTATATCTTCTCCTCTTACCAGCCAGAACTGCAGTCCCTACACAAGAAAGTACTCCTGAAAGGAAGGAGTTAAATGGAAATGATCCCACCATAGCCATGTAAACTACCTGTTCATGAACAAAAAAAAATGAAAATGCTCTTAAAATTTGAACTTGAAGATTGAAAATAACTTCCTCATCTCATTCATTTTTAAGGTATACACAAGTTACAAGGGATTACTGCACATCTATAGAGCTTAATGCAGCCACATCATGTTAACAGAATCAATCCACAACAAACTATCCCAAAATCGGGAAAGGTGTGAAAAGAGTGTGTAGAGACTAAGTGACAGAGCAAAGCAAGAAGCAATCTGTTACATCAATCCAAAAAGGAGACAGACTAAGAGAAAGGAACTGAAAGCAAAATAAAGAACTCAAATCCCTGAAATACTTATTTCTCACTACTGTTTTTGTAGCTTCATTACATTACATACTCATAGGAAGTGAGGAGAAATGTAATCTAAACATTAGCAAGTATAATATTCAGCTGAGACAACTCTGACATTCCCCAACATACTCCAACAAATTAACCTCACAGTTGTAATTTGTATAAACTTAAAATAAACATAACATTAATGTCATTGCCTAAAACATACACCAGGCTAAATCAATCAATATCCCCTAACGAATTGAAGATATCTAAACCATCTAAAATCCTAAAACTCATCATCAATGAGTAATGAAATTGTTCTAATATTCTCTATAGCGAAACCCTAAATCTGATGAAAAACAGCGACAGATCTAGAGTTGAATTACCTGGATGAGAGCGGTGAAAACAGCGTACATGACGTAGAGATCAATGATCTACAGAAAGTGACGAATCGGAGGTTAAGGAAAGTTCAATTGTTTGTGAAAATTATTCGAAAGAGAGAGAATGAAAGAGAATGAGAGTCACCTTGAGATTTGTTGGAGTTGCGGAATACGCAGACCAAAGCGCACGGAAGAGGTCTTGTGCGTCCTTGCTGGTTGACCTCGCCATTTTCTCTTCTCTCCTTAGATCGCAATGCAAATCCTTGTCTTCCGATTCGGAATTGGAACAAGAATAGGAACGACACTCTGTATCTTCTTCACTGGGTTCTAACACTCTTTTCAGCGTTGAAATGAAAACTCAACTCCACTGCCACTCGGTTTTTAGTCTCTATAGTCGTCGTCTTCCCCAAAGGTACGAGGATAAATTTGTCTTTTCACTACATAATTTTTTTTGGATCCCCTTAAGAGTTTGCTTTACTGTTCGGCCCAATTAAGGCCCAATAAAAGATTACAATTGCTACACACCAGGCTTACTTAGGGTTACAGACCGGAGGAGGCATCAATGACCACCGGAGGAGAGCCACTCCCCGTACCCTCTGCAACGAGGCGTCAGTGAGAGCGGCGCCAGCGAACAAACCTGAATGAAGAGTGCAGTGGCAACTTCATTCATTCAGGGTCCAAGAAATGAAGTAGCGTGCGGAAGAAAGAGGAACATTGCGGTGGACACGGAGAGTTCAAGTTATCCGCGCAAGGTTTGTCGAACAATGGCGTGCAAGGGATGGACCAGGCAGAGATCGAAGTAGCAGCATGGAAGGGTACGAAGCTTGGGTGGAAGATGTAATGGAGTTCCCCCGCGTGAGTTGAGCATGGACCGGCGTTACGTCTTCAACGGAATCAATCTCCTCAACCTCTGAGGCGGAGCTTCTTGCCGAGGCGAAGCCAACAGAGAGACCGATTCTGACCTCATCAACCGTTTCGCGGCTTGATTCCAAACCCGAGAATCAATCGATAATGGGTTAAGCATGGCAAAGTCATGGTGGCCATGGAAGTGCTTCTCGGCGCCAAGATTCAACATCCGCGAGAGAGAAGATCAGTTTGGGGTTGGGTTTGGGCGGGTTGGGGTTGTGGGTTCGGGTAGGGTAATTTGGGCGAGAAACCCGTTTGGGGTTGGTGCGAGAAACCCGTTGGGGCGACTGCGGTGAAGCGGTCTATGACGGAGAAGCGAGCGACGGCGGGGTAGCGAGCGAAGCGGGAGACGGTGGTGTAGCGGGGGACAGCGGCATGTTTGCGGCGGATGAAGGTCTGCCTGGGAAATTGCAGAGACGCACATACGCAGACGAGAGCGAAGATGAAGTCTGAAAGGCGGGTCCGGTTCCGGGTTGGAGCTCACATTTCCAGGATGCTGGCCTGGATCCTGGTTCCTGACCAAAAAAATAAAAGGGTTGCTGCGGTAAAAAATTCCAAGTTTCTGTTTAGTAAAATAAAAAATTGTTAACCAAGTTGAGTTGTTATAGTGGTTAGTTCATTATTCCGCTTAACCTGTCGGATTAGGGGATACTGTTTATTAACTACCATTAAATCTTTAAATAAAGTATAGATTTCGTAAACAATAAAAAAATTAAAAAATTTTATATTTGTATTTTTGCTTGGCATTTTAAAAAATATGAGTATTTTAAAAAGCATTTGAAGTGAAGTTTTTTAAATTGTCTTAAATTTATCAAAATTAAAAGATTTAATACAATATCATACATTAATAAATTTTTAAATTTAATTCTTATATTTATTTTTATTATAATATTTTTAAATTTTAAAAATTATTTTACCTAACATAATTATTGTTATTTATATTTATTAAAAATTATTTTTAATTTAATTTATTAAACTATTAATATAAAGATTACAATTTTTAAATTAATTTTAATAAACTATTTTAAAATGTAAAAATCTTACTAAATTAATTTTTGAATGGATTGGACCATCAAAATCAATTATCTTTAATTAATATTTTTATTTTTATTTATTTCAAATTTTTAATACTTGTCTATTAATTGTTGATTTAAAATTGTTGGTTTTTAATAAAATTATGTTCAAAAAGACAAATATAATTTAAAATTGTGTGAAAATAAGTTTTTTTTTTTAGTTAAAATGAAGCCTAAACCCAAAAAGAAAAAAAAGTTACAAAGACACTAAACAAGGTAGAGAAGTAGAGTTTATTGTTTATCATCTAATTATGGAGTTAATAGTCAAAATTGTTTCTAAAAAATATCTTGATTTTTATTTTTGTCTCCAAAAGATAACCAATCTGGTTGTGTTATTCTGTCCGTCATCTCCTGTGTTGAGGTAGTTAACACTCGCTGGTTGACATGGCCTGTGAATTGCCAGCGTGACACTCGTTTAGTGTACTATCTTGTTGCCGATAAGATAAATTTATTAGATCAATTCAAATCAGTCCCTAAGTCCATGGACCCTAATCCTAAATCTAAAGGAATTGAACCTCACCTCTATAGCAGATTCCATGTTTCCAGGTTGTCCCTGCTACTGCCCGCGTCACTGTCTACGCCTTCAATGCCGTCATCGCCTGCACATCGACGTCATCTGCATTGTAGCCGTCGCCCAAAGTATAATAAAGTCTATCATCAATGCCGTTCTTCGCCACAGATTCTGTCGCAGCTCTCACGTTTGTAATATAGTCCCGTTTTACCACCACAGACGGCAATCCACATGATTGTGGCAGTGCTTCCTTTTTTCTACTCGACGCTACTACTTCATCCCGTTGCATCATCTCCGACTCGATATTCCATCATGTCTTCGTTGTTCTAACTATTCCCCCAATGCATATTTATCTCCGTGTTACTCTTATTGGTTGTATACTATGTTAATTCTTTATAAGATTGGTTGAAGTTAATCATCATAGTCTACTCCATGGGTGTTTCTTAAATGGGTAAAGGACAAATTCGTCCCTGACCTTTTAAATCGTGGACTTTTAACTTCCTCAGAATTGGAAAATACAAAACGACCCCTCACCCATCAAAACGCCGTACAAATCGGTCCTCCCGTTCAATTCGGTGTCCAACACGTAACGGAATATGTTTAGCTGGCGCCTATGTGGCGTGTATATGCGTACGTGTCTTCACGAGGGTGGTAACGGGGCTGACGTGGTGCTAGTAGAGAAAGTAAAGGGACATTGTAGTCCTTAGGGTTTAGGACGACGTCGTTTTGGTGTGTGTTTTGCAGTGGTGAGTGTGCGTTATAAAATATGCCAATGCTACCCATATCAGTGACAAAGAATTACAAGAAGCCTTAGCACCACTAAGCTTTTCCTTCTAAAAAATACAACGCTTCGTCTCCGCATTGTCATCGTTGCAGTTCCGTGGAGGAGTTCCATATTGAAGCTCCGTGGTTATACCTGCGTCTGCCGTAGAGAGTGGTAAGTACATTAATGTTCAATAGTTCTGCTTATGGGCATTTTTTTGCTATCAATGTTGTAGGGTGAGACTAATAGGGATTGTAAGTGATTCTCATATGTGATTAGTTGTGGGGTTAGTCATTTGCCATGTGTTGTTTAGAGAGATTTTGGTGATTTAGATAATAAGGGGTGATATTGTGGTTTGTTGTGGATTGAAAATTTTTGCAGATGGTTGATGTCTTTAGTGTTCCCGTGTTCCATCATGGGGGTAACTTTTCACGGAGGGCTAGCGGTGAGTTAGTGTATGTTAATGGTCAAGTTGAGAAGTTTCCTCCAATGGACTTGGATTTTGTCAATTTCGACGATTTGGTCACGATGTTCAAAGGACTAGGATATCAATCCTATAAGGAGGCTTACTGGTATGATCCAAAAAGTCAAGATATGGAGTCAGGGTTGCATGTAATGAGGGGGACGCAGGGATCAACCAAATGCGACAGGCTAAGTTGAGGAACAAAGATACTGAAGAGTTTTACATTTTTTTGACCATCATGTTGACAAACCTAAGATCGCAGATGATGATTTTGAGGAAAATGCTGAGGTTGATGAAGAAGTCGATCCAAATGAGTTGGAGAAGTCGGATGGCTCATCTACCGCCGATGATAGCACTGACAGTGAAGAAGATAAGCCGTATAAACCACCTCCAGCTGGTTATGAAAGTGGGAGTGATACTGGTGAAGATGATAGGGCAGAAGGGTTAGAGCTGCCAAAGGGAAGAGGAAACATGTGTCTCCATCATCGAGGAAAGGGGTTGATCCCAATGAGAAGCTAAAAAAACAAGCAACACATGAGTTTAAAAGGCAGAGATTTAAAACAAGAAGGGTGGACTCAGCTGGTGAGAGTTCCTCAAGGTCTACTGGGCCTACTAAACAGCCCAGCACTAGTAGGCCTGGATGTCAACCCAACAGATCAAGGCCTGCTAGGGAGCCTAGCATGAGGCCAGCCGTTGCAGACTATGTCAGTGATGTAGACACTAATAATGAAGACATTGTGTTTGAGTATGAGTCTGAAGAGCTACATACCCCTGTCTCATCAGTGGATGAAGGGAACAAACCACACTGGCCTGAGTTTGATGAACACTATGGCTTTGGTGAAGGCAGATTTGAGCTAGGCACAAGATTTGCTACAATAAAGAGGTTCAAGGAAGTTGTGAAGGATTCGTTTATTGCTGAGGGGAGGGAGTTGGTATGGATTAAAAATGATAAGGAAAGGGTTAGAGTTGGCTGTAAGAATGAGAATTGTCCCTGGATTGCTCATCTTTCATACAATAAACAGCTGCAGTGTTTCCAAGTGAAAACCTATAGAAGTGAACATACATGCGCAAGAGATCTGGGAAGCAACGCGGTTGACCAACACTGGATCAGCAAAAAAGTGGAAAAAAGGATGATCACCCATCCCCATATGAACACACATAAGGCCATTGATTTTTTAAAAGAAGAGTTTGATCTAGTACTACATCCTAAAATGGTTTACAGAGCTGTAAGGGAAGCCAAAGACAGGATCATGGGAAACGAGGTAGAACAGTATGGTAAGCTTAAAGACTATCTAATGGAGATCCATGGAAGCAATCCAAGGTCTACTGCATTGTTGGATGTTATTCCCCAACCACAAGCACCCCCAACATTCGACAAAATGTATATATGTTTCGAGGCCTGCAAGAGGGGATTTAGGAGTGGATGCAGGCCATTGATTCACTTGAATGGAGCATTCCTCAAGACCTATCATGGGGGCCAGTTGCTGTCTGCTATGGCACAGGATGCTAATAACCAGTTTTATGTCATTGTATTTGCTGTGGCAAGGTCTGAATCGAAAGTGTCATGGAAGTGGTTTCTGATCATATTACAAGAGGACATTGGAGATGTACAACAACATGGTTGAAATTTTATGTCCGACATGCAAAAGGTTAGTAAGTCAGATTCTCTATACTTAATTTAAGTACATTTGATGCACGATGATGAAAGTCATTCTTGAACCATTCTGTTTCAGGGACTGATGCCTGCATTGAAGGAGATAATGCCGAATGCACATGTGGAAGAATTTCATCAATCGTTTCAAGGACTTATATATCAGGAAAATTGTGTGGGACTGTGCAAAATGCACAACTGTGGCTGAGTTCAAGACAAGAATGAAGAGGCTGAAGGAAGTTAATCAGGATGTCTAGTCATACCTGATGAAATTTGAACCTGCAACATGGGTAAGGGCCTATATCAGTCATGGTCCAAAAGTAGACAACCTGACTAATAATATGTGCGAGCCTTTCAACTCCAAGTTCACCAAGTACAGGTGCAAGCCTATACTCACAATGTGCGAAGAGGTGCGCTGCTACCTCATGAGGCGTATGGTTCAGCACAAGAGACTGATAGATTGCCATCATGGAAAGCTTGCACCGGTTCAGGAGAAAAGGTTGAAGGGGCTTGTTAAGCCAAGTAACAAATGGACTGCGAAGTAGATTGGTGATAACGAGTGCAAGCGATTTGAGGTCACACAAAAGGGATCTAAGTTGGATGTGGACCTCATTAAACATACATGCACTTGTAACAGATGGCAATTAACTGGTCAGTGTGTAATTTTATTTTCCTAAATATTTCTTCTTGGTGCTGTTGCTGTTAATTTACTTATGACATTGTTTCTTGTTGGATTTGCTGGCCTACTGCTACTTTAATTATATTTCACTAATTGTTTCTTGTTGGATTTGCCTGTGTGCTGCTGCTGTTTCCTTACTTGCATATGTCCAATTGTTATCCTCAATTTGTATATGTCTAAGTTGAATATGTCTAATTCTTACCCTTAACTTGTTGGGTTTGCTGGTCAAGGGATGCCGTGCACTCATGCAGTTGCAGCAATCAGAAAAAGACATGACAACATGGAAGATTATGTGCATCCATGGTTATGCATGGAATCACTGAAGAAGACTTACGAGCACTTCATTCAACCAGTTACAAGTGAAGAGTTCTGGATACGGTTTGATCAGAGTAGGCCTACTGCACCTATCATTAAGCGTCTAATTGGTCGTCCAAAGGTATATAACAGGCAGAAGGACCCAGCAGAAACTGTTATCGAAGGTGAAAAACTGAGGAGAAGTTTCTATGTGACCTGTAGCAAGTGTGGTCAAACAGGGCACAACTATAAGACTTGCAAGGGTGTGCCATCCAATCCAAATTGGAAACCTAAGACCAGGAAACCAAAGAAGAAGACCCAAGACAACCTTTCTCTTGTGGTTATACCACTGTCACAATCAACACCTGAGGCAGAGGTACTTGGTTGGACTAAGGATCTTTATGTCCCCCCGATAACATGTTTAAGGATTTAATTGTCCATTTTAAAAGTGTTAGAGGACCTGTATGTATTTTTTAATTTTGCCTCATGGCTTTCTTGTCTTTCTTTATGTCAGGGTGAGGAGCATGACTCAGCTACTCCAACCAACCTGAACTATTCTACCACTTCCATAACTCCAGATGTGGCCCAGCAACAACTTGCTTCACAAGTTGCATTTGTGACCACCACTGCAGCCCCTGCAAGACAAGGTCAGGTTCCATTCAAACCTCCAACAAGAGTTCCAGCAAGGCCATCCAACAAAACATTCAGACCGAAACAACCAATTAGAAGGAAGGGTGATGGCAAACAACAGGTTCAGAAATCACAGCAGCCAAGTGTGGAAGCAGTTGAAGGACCATCTGATGAGACTCTGGTTGCAACAAGCAGTGGAACTAAAAGGATGTTTCAGTTCATCCCCACCCCAGGAGTCAACAATTCCAAAAAATGATGTTGATATTTTATGAGTCTGATATAAAACTTGGATGAAACTTATTTTCGTTTGTTATACATTGTGGTGTCTTTTTGGCAAAACTATGATGCTAAGGTTGTGAACTGTTATCAGACTGCATATCATGTTTTGTTAGGATTGTAATCCATCGAACTTAAACTTTGGTTCAATGTTAAATGATCCAAACTATTTTATGTCTTTTTTATTCTAATCCCATCAACATCATATTACATATACCCACCCAACTCCAACATGTTACAGCAACAGCATATCATCATTCATCAAAGGATAACTTAATACAACACTTGTGTTCTAAAGGCATAATTTAAACTGCTTTTCCACTTTTCAGCCAAGTTTGGCAACAACAGAACCCAAAATTACACTAACCACAATAACAATAACCAAATACAAATTAACATTCTCCTTCCTCTCTAGATGCAACATCTTCTTCTCCAAATCAGTGAGTCTCTGTTCCACCACCTTCTTTCCAAGATACAGCTTCAGATCATCAACCTCGTTCTCAGTCATAAACTTGTCCAGAACTCTTACTGTTGAAACATGGTCATCCAGCCATAAGAAGAACTTGCAGTGACTGGAATTTTTCAGCTGCATGTTCATCATGGCAAAACAAAAAATCACCAACTTATAATCAAAATAAATAACTTCTTCTTACGCCCGTATAATCAAAATCAATCAAATAAAACCACCAACTTACCTTAAAGAATGGACATCCAAAGAACAATCTGCAGCTTCCACACATTTTATGGTCGACGGTAGTGGAACGCGTCTTCCGCTGGATGAAGCTCCATCGCTGGCCATTTACCACTCCGCAATACCACCACCCCAACCTCTCACACAAATCACAACGGCTATAGCGACAGGGTTCCATTTGAACAAATAGGGCACAAACCAAAACGACATCGTCCTAAACCTTAAGGACTACAATATCCCTTTACTTTCTCCACTAGCACCACGTCAACCCCGTTACCACCCTCGTGAAGACATGTACGCATATACACGCCACATAGGCGCCAGCTAAACAGATTTCGTTACGTGTTGGACACCGAATTGAACGGGAGGACCGATTTGTACGGCGTTTTGATGGGTGAGGGATCGTTTTGTATTTTCCAATCCTGAGAGGGTTAAAATGCCACGATTTAAAAGGTCAGGGACGAATTTGTCCTTTACCCTTCTTAAATTAATGCATGCGAACCTTTTGCATCTTGACACAATCACATGAGACCTTGTTTTTGTCTTACAAGTGAAGGAGCACCCACGATTCAAACGAGAGCATGATGACCTCTATATTGAGCGCAATCTCAACTTGACCGAGGTTTTTTGTGGCTTTTAGTTTACTGTCACCATCTTGACGGGAGACAACTATTGATCAAGTCAAATTCTGGAGAAGTCATCAAACCAAGTACTATCTATAGATAATTTTGGGATTGTGCTTCACTGGAATTTCATTTTATAAACGTAGTTTTGATTCACAAATAACTTATAAAATCTGTAATGTAGGCCAACAAAAAGCCATAAATGATTAGGGAATGCCACAACACAATAAGCCGTTCATGAAGGGTTGTCTTTACATCAAGTTTAATGTGGATTTCCCAGACTCAGGGTTCCTTTCCCCCGACCAATGCCGATTATTAGAGACCTCAAAAATACAGCAAGCAGTTGACAGATATGGAGATAGATGAGTGGGAGGAGACCACATTACATGATATCAACATGAAGAATGAGATGAAAAAAAAAGCAACAACAACACTACCACGAGGCATATGATAATGATGATGATGAGCAATCCATGCCTCAAGTGTGATTTGGGATTAGGGTTCATGGACTTAGGGACTGATTTGAATTGATCGAATAAACTTATCAGCAACAAAAGGGTACACTAAGCGAGTGCCATGCTGGCAGTTAATAGGGCATGTTAGTCAGCGTTAGCCACCTTAGCGCAGGAGATGACGGAAGGACTAAAGCGACCAGGTTGGTTATCTTTCGAGGACGAATTTGATTAATTTTATCTTTTGGAGACGAAAATGGATATCGATGTATCTTTCAAGAACGATTTTGTCTATTATCTCTCTAATTATGGTTCTGAAAACTGATATGTCGAATCAAAAGCCGGCAATGTGAATGGTCCGATCCTATATCTAAAACCACTACTCAGGATAGAATCGGACAAAAACTGCTAAATCGATCAGGAACTGGCTGGTTGGACCAAACCAAAAACTGGTCGGTTCTTCCTAAACGAACGGTTTGGTAAATTCAAAAAAAAAAAAAATGAAGTATGCGTGTTCCCCACTTCCCCCCAACGCACAACCCCCTCGTAGGTGATTTCGTCCATTTTAGAAAGAAAAGGAAAAGCAAAAGTGCTTAAAACCCTAGCCTCTTCCACAGTTCCACCAGTGTCGTCCGTGGTTGTCCACGGCTTCCCTCTTCGCCCTGTCCCAAACCCTCTGTTCTGTCTCGGCTCGGTGTCTATCCTCCAGCGGCTTTTCTATTCGAGCTGCTCGCTGTCATCCTGCTCTCCGTCTCGCTCCACGGCTATTGAAAGTTAGTGGCCAGAACTATGAAAATGGGGATGATATTGTGTAATTTTTCGTAGGTTTCTCAATGACATCATTAATATGCATTGTCGTACATACTTGGAAGAACCTATCATTAGTCTTCTTATTGCAAGCTTCGAGCATAAAAAATTGGGGTCAATCATTTTACCTTTGAACTTCCATTATGTCATGTCACTAACTGTTATACTGGATAAAAAAAGCATGTCTAATAAAACTCAAATGTCACTGAGGCCACTATTTCGGATAAGGTTAACTTATTTCTAATTGTGCTCACCTGCTGTACCTTTATCTAAAAACGAAGCACTTGAAAATCTGCAAATGCACCTCTCAAATGGAAGAAGCAATGCCTTGTTTCGGATGAAGCATTGGGAGGTAGTGGCCTTCTTTTAGTTCAATAAAGAAATATGTGAATTGGATTAACTCAATTAAATTAATCAGTCTTTTAATTTAATGAGCTTCTATTTAAATTGATAAGTTTAAAGATTGTTAATACATTTTATAATTTACAATTTCAGTTATAGATGATAGTATTAATAAAAAAGTATTTGGTGATAATAATATATCTGTGGATAATAAGTAGAATTTTTTTGTTGTAATTATATTAATGAGTTCAATAGTGATACAATGACTAATGAATCTTAAATTGTTAATAATTGATGAGATCAAAGCTTATGTTATATTTTGGTTGATGTAGTACTCTAAATTTAGAAGACATTTTAAAGTTTATATTAGATTATAATTATATTTTAGGATATTTATTTATAATTTTTTTTATTATTTTATTATAAAACAGTTTTTTGATTAGACTAAGATTGAACCAGTAAATTAATAAACTAGTAGTTAGAGTGATTCGATGATCGGTCCGGTTTTTAAAACTTTGCATCTAATAGTAATTTAACCACCTTTCTAGGAAGGGTGTCCCAAAAGTAAAATCCTAAATCTAGATTCAGACTTTTACACTGTGACAATCAGCACAATTGTTACCTTTCCTATAAGTATTCACAAAAGGAATAGTCCAATTTTTCTTTCTTCATCTAAAGATGTCTTTGATCATATGTATGAATTTTTTTTCCAAAGTCATATAATTCCATTCATGAAATGAAAGAAACATATAGGTGTCCATATATGGGACAAATAAAAGAAATGGGAGACTCTCAATGCTCTACTATAGAGGTAACATCATATAATAATCTAATAAGAGAGATAAAAAGTAAAGTGCTCATCAATTAGGAAGTGGAAATTTGTTGAAACTCTTTCTACAGCTTCAAAGCCAACGCCATTATCTCTTCCACGCTAGTTGATACATTATCAAAAATGAACCTGTTCCTAGTCTTCCATAAGGACCAGCTCAAAATCATCATCATCATTCTCCGAGAGGAGCTATTGGATTGGGTACACAAGGCTCCCATTCTCAAGTTCCACTCAACATAGAAATCAGAGTCTTCGATGCTCTTTCTAGTAGCTGATAAGCCCATTTTTGACCAAATTTCCTTTGATTTTACACAAAGGAAGATGCAATGATTGATTATTTCTGGAAATGGTAGGCATCTTTGACAGATAGGTTGAATCGATGGGATGCGATGATGAAGCTTTTGCAGCACTGGAAGCTTTTCATGGAAGCCCCTCCAGAGAAAAATCTTAATCTTCCCTGATATTTTCAGCTTTCACGGTTCTCGCCACAAATTTTGTTGTCTCACTGGGTAAAGTTCAATGGGAGGATGCGAGAACCCATAAGTCATACGGTACCTAGTACTCACTTCATACAAATCACTCTTATTAAGGACCGATAAATTTTATCTTCTCCACCCCCAATTGTTGTTGCTAGCACACGTTAACTAGTGTCCTCAGAAAAAAATACTTCTAATTAGAGTTTGATTTCACTGACCATTAGAAAGTATTAAGTCTTTGACCATCAATAGTGGCTGATTTGTAGATTAGAAGTTTCAGATGAAGAAACAACATAAGGATGTGGAAGAGCAAGCCAAGGATCATTGAAGATTCGGATACTGGATCCATCACCAACTCACCAAACCAACCCCTTTTCAACAACCTTACGCCCTTCCAATATGCTACGCCATCCCCACGAAGGTATTGTTCCGATCTCTGCATTCATTATAGAACTGTATCGAAAATATTTACCTTTGAGGAGTCTAGATAGGAGTGATTGTGGCTGAGAGATAACTTTCCAACATTGTTTTGCTAATAGCGCCAAATTTTGAGCCCCTAAGTCCTTAAAACCTAGTCCACCTTTCAATTTTGGTCTTGTCATAGTATCCCAACTATCCCATGCCATTTTTCGCTCTATACCTTTTTGACCCCACAAAAATTGGGAGAGTATGTTGTGAATCTCCCTAGTTAAAGTGTCAGGAAAACGGAAGCATGATAATGAATAAATTGGGATAGCCTCCCCAATAACTTTGATTAGAACATGCCTGCCTGTAGAGGAGAGAAGTTTTCTTTTCCACCCTTGAACTCGCTTCCTCACCTTGTCCTTGATTTCTCCAAAGGTGGACTTTTTTTATTTTTGGACTGTAGATGGAAGACCCAAATATTTATCCTGTGCACCAATATGATCAATTTTCAATTTTTGAGCTAATAGTAATCGAGCAACGAGAGGAGTATTATTACTTAAGAATAGAGCTTATTTATGCAAATTAATTTTTTGGCCACTGAACCCCTCGTATGACTGAAGAAGATTGAGAATATTTTTACAACTGTTTCTGATGCTTTGCAAAAAAAGATTGAGTCATCCGCAAACAATAAATGATTAACAGTAAGATATTTTCGGTTGATCTGAATACCTTCAATGAGACCATTTTGCTCTGCCTTGTTTAGCAAAAAGGATAATCCTTCTGCACAGAAAAGAAAAATGTGTGGAGATAGAGGGTCTCCTTGACGGATACCTCTATTTGGTTTAAAAAAAAAAACCAAAAGGTTGACCTTCAACAACGACAGAGTAAGAAACTGTAGTCACCACCTCCTGTATCCAACCAATCCACCTAGATTCAAATCTCAGCTTCTCCAAAATGAACCAAAGAAAATGCCACTCAACACTATCATAGGCTTTACTCATATCCAATTTAACAGCCATTTTACTAGATAGACTCCTCTTCTTTGTCTTTAGATAGTGCATACATTCATGAGCGACTAGGACATTGTCTGAAATCAATCTACCCTTAATGAAGGCACTTTGATTAGGGCTTAGGGAAGTCATAAATTTCTTTAGCCGATGGACTGGTACTTTAGAAATAATCTTATACACAATTGAGGAAAGACTGATAAGTCTAACTTGTGTCATATTCTTTGCATCAAGAATCTTAAGAATGAGACATATTTGTGTATGATTGAAGCTCTTTAGTAGTCTACCACTGACAATGAAACTGCAGACAACCTTAAAAACATCTTCCCCTTCTAAACTTCAGTAGAATTGAAAGAATTTAGCCGTAAATCCATCATCATCAGGAGCGCTCTGGAGTGAACACTAAAGACCACACGTTTTATCTCATCAAAACTGACCGGTCTAGTTAATTTTCTGTTCATGGTTGCTGAAACTTTGGTTTCAAAATCTTCGAATGCATGTGCCGAATTAGCTTGGTTAATCGATGTGAAGATATCCTTGAAGTATGTTTCAACTACTTGTGCAATTTTCTCACGGGTGGTAGCATACGTACCATCATTCTTTTCTAGTTTCCAAATTTTATTTCTCCAGATTTTTTATTGGAATGATTGGTGAAAGAAACTTGTATTTTTGTCCGCTTCTTTTAGCCACTTTACACGAGATTTCTCCCTCCAATAGCTTTTCTTCCAAAAGTAAGCATCCTCAAGTTTATTTTCTAAGGCTTCAACCTATTCCCCCCTGTAATATCTTCCTCTCTGAGAATTTCAAGCTGAGATGTGAGTTCACCAATGTCCTTCTTCGAATTAGATTTGTTCTGCTGCTGCCATTGAACAATACGGTGCCTACAATGCTTCAATTTTTTAGCCAAAACAAACATTACTGAGCCATTCACCCATTCTTTCCAAGCTTCCGTGATAATTAACCGAATTTCTTCTAAACCACACCATCTCTCCTGAAACTTAAACCTCTAAATAGATTTTTCTATGATCGGATTTGTATCAACGAGGATAGGCGCATGATCTGAACCATTTTCTGCGAGTCGAGACAGCGAGGCTGATGGAAAACAATCTATCCACTCACCGTTTGCAAGTGCACGGTCAAGCCGCTCCCTAATTTGGTCCTGCTCTCGTCGCCTATTAGTCCAAGTGAATCTTCTCCCAATCATACCCAAGTCCTTCAGTCCACCATCATTAATAAAATTCACAAATTCAGAAATAGATGAAGCTGGTTTTAACCTTCCTCCTTCCTTCTCATCGAGGCTCACTATAGCATTAAAATCACCCATAATTATAACTTTTTCAAAGAAACCTTGTACAAAAGAGAAAAGTTCTATGTATTGGGTAGATCGAATCTCATTCAAGCTATTTAAATGTACCCCAATTAGCCCCCAAGAACAGTTCAAAGCATGATCTTTGGCAACTGTAAAAAACTCTTTTTCAGGAAGAATCTCAACTGTTGTGCCCTCTTTACATGCTAAAGTCAATCCACCAGCAGTTGTACCTGTCGAACTAACAATCCTCCAATCCGTAAAATAACAAGATCTCAACTTACTTTCTACCAGACGAGATTAATTTTTTTGTTTCACATAAAAATACGATCTCGGAAGAGTGGGATTGACACATCCCTTTAAAGTTATGAACTGTCAGGAGTCATTCCAAACCGCGATAATTTTATGAAAGAACTCTCATAACGAATTAAAGGGAAGGAATAAAGAAGGGAATAAGGAAAAGATTAAAGAAAAGAATTGATAAAATCAAACATTGACCTAGACAGTACAAGAATTCTATTTTGGAAAAACTTCTAGCAGAACAAGTTAAAAATATATACTCCTCACGTGAAAAAATATAAACGGCGCTCGATCATATTTATGAATTAGTTGCTTTCTTCTTAGATGATTCATCAATATATAAAGCTTCATATCTCTTCTTGAATGTTAGTTGGAGTAATTTTCTTTTTCATCAAGCACATATCAATGCTTTTAGCCGTTGACTTTGAATGGAAATCCTTTCCTTATTTAGCTTAATTGTAATGGGCAACAACTATCCAATCACTCATGAATTTGATCTTTAACGGTATCAATTGTTGTATTGATAGTACAACATTTTTTAAAAATAAGCTTGATATTATCTTAAGTTCTTAACGATATTCTCATTAATATTGCTAGTTTGCATAATTCTAGCTTGTTTGATTAGTTATTTTTGATTGATTTCTACATTACTCATCATAATGATTAATAATTGAAAATAATCAATTATGTTTATTATCACAAAATATCAAATCAAATCTTGACTCAACATTTATAGGCCATTGAATTTAAAATTTAGTTTCGTAGATTAGTTTATGGTTGAATTATGAATGAATATCAGAATGTAAGATGTATTTTTATTCTTTAAAGAATTTTTTCTTCTAAAAACTAAATGTTAAATGGTTGAATAAATAAATTAAGAATTTTAAGTTTTTTAACTATTTTTTTATGAAAAATATTATAGGACTTTTAAAATTTATTATTTTTTGCCTTAATTAATTATTAATGTTTAAAAATATAGGTTAAAATATATTATTAGATTACTAAATTAAAAAAAATTAAATTAATGACTAAAAATAATAATAATAATAATAAAATTTAATAATTTTTAAATATTTCTCTTTTTTTATTATTACTAAAAACAAGTCCAAAAATTGTTTATTTAGTAAGCAAGTCTAATTCAAAATAAATAAATAAATGGAGAATTCAACGGCTCAAATTGTGTTGAATGGTTCATCCAAAAGCCTAAAATATTAAAATCTAGTCTAAGTTCTAACAAGGATTTTATTAACTTCTAGCAACTCTTATTTGTAGTTATGTTTAATGAAAGTATCTTTGTAAATATATTTAATAAAAATATCTTTTTTATAGTTGTATCTAATAGAAGTGCCTTTTATAAATGTATTTTTTGGATGTGTTTTTTTATACATATATTTAAAATATAATAATTAATTATTATTGACAATAAATTAACAGATAATATATTGGTACCCTATACTTTTTTTTTATATTATATTGGTAATCCTTTTATAAAATACGTATTCTAATCATATTGATCAAAAACAGGAAAACACATGTATTTATTTGAATTTTATCAATAAGTTAAAGACGAAGGTGAGCCACTTTAGACCAAATTTTATTTGTAACTCAAACTCAGCTTTTAACTAGAACTATTGCCTCGAGCCCTCAACTCATTCAATGCATGAGGCAAGTCCTCAAAGGGTAGGAAAGAGGAAGGCAGTGTTTGGCTGTTTGCCTTATCAAAATATTAGATATTATTTTTGTCATCATTTTTTTTCTTTTATTTTTTTTGGTGAGCATTCTTTTTTGGTATCGATTCTTAATGCAAATTATTCTTTAAAATAAGCTCATTCTTATAGGTAGAAAAATCTTTTAATATTTATTTAGTAATTAGCCGCCTCATGGGTGAAATCATCCCTTATTCAACCCTTAACTACTTGCCTGTTTTCTTGTTAATTCTAAGTTTCTAACTAACTAACCTACCACTTTTAGTTGCAGTTAGATGTTGTGTTTGTTGCAACTATTTTTGTTTAATGTTATCAAATATTCAAGTAGCTCTTGATTTACAATCCAATTAAATAAAAAAGTACATATTAAAATAAGTTTTTAAAAAATTTTGCATCTAATATTTTTGTCTTTAAAATTTTTATTACAATAAAATTCATAAGATATATAAATATTTCTATCATATTTTTTAGAACTTATTTTTTTAATTTAAAACAATGGGTGTGACTAAGATAAGAATTTATATATTTTATTTTTACAAAGTTTAAAAACCTTAATATAATAACAAATTTTAGAGGCTTACATGTTTAACGCAGAATTTTGTAAGAAGCTATCTGACTATATATGTATGTATAAACATCTTGCTTTGGGATACCTTTTCTTTTCACCAAAAAGCATGCTATTTGTTTTGGCCAAAATCAATGTTTTAAAATTTTTAAAAATTTTATTAAATATTAATTACCAAAAACTTCTACTCCAGTATCTTTTCATGAAATAATCTCATTACGTATAGCTCTTTTTATAATAAATATTGTTTTGATATTAGTATTTTTTTAACAACTATACATGAATCCTTTTGTTTTGTTAGTTAAAAAATAATTTAAATATGTAATTCATTAGTAACAATTGTATTTTTATATTGGGTGTTAAAAATATTAAATAAATAGTCAAATTAATTTTTAAAAGATCATTTATTTTTTAAATTAATTTTAAAAGATTTTTTTAATTAAATTTATCTTAGTTCCTCCATTACTTCTTTTACTAATAATATCAAAATTTATTGATATGACACGTTAAGTAATACTATAACACATACCTAGTAGTCCTAATTAGCAGCTAACATAATAAGTTTATGAAATTAGATCAAATCAATCTCAAATAGGGATTCTAATGCCTGAAATTGTCCCCTCAATTAAGTTTTGATTTAATCTAATTTTAGAAACTTATCAGCTAATGTCAATTAAGACACCTATGTATGTTATAGTATCACTTAACATACTATATTAAATACATGCTACATTAAATTAACAAATTTTGGCACTACCAATAAAGAAAATGATAGAAGAACTAATGCGATTAATTTAAAAAATTTTAAAAAATAAAATTGATTAAAAAATTTTTTAAAAACTAATTTAAATAACGAATAATCTTTTAAAGATAAATTTGACTATTTACACAAAAATATTCAGCATATAGTGTTTTTCTTCGTAAAATAACCTTATTTTAACATTGACTTTTGTGTTAATAATTTTTTTAATTTGTATACACAATTGTTTTAGGGATAGGCTATGCGCTCTAACTCTTTTGGATATCCAAACTGAGTATTAGTTAATCCAAAATAGAAAATACACATCCACAGAAGATAATAACAAATTATTTCCCTAAAGTTAAGAACGACGTACTCTCTTATATAGTTTACATAGAAAGAGCAATAATTTGAAAATCTAATTTATCTTTCTTACTATTCCGCTAATACTTAAATGAACAAAAATTTAAATACATAATTTTTTAAAACATTAAAAAATAAAAAATTAAAAAATTATTTATTTAGAGATAAAAGAAAATAAGTTAGAATTTCTAATAATTTTTTCAGAGTTTTAAATTTATGCTTTACACAAAAATTAAACAATTCTAATCTTAATTTCTTCTTTAAAATTAATATTTTCAAAACCTAAATAAATTTGTGTATACTAAAAGGTGTTTAGTTTTTTGTTTCTTGTTTTTTTTTGTTATGACGATGAGAAATTTAGGATTTCAAATATACTATATATTCAACCCTTCACTCCTTCACTGCTAGATCAATCTTAATTGAAGAGGCATTTAGATAAAGACGTCTAAAACGTCCTTTTTTTTTAAAGATGTTTTTTAGTAACTAAAAAATAATATTAATTTAGACCGATTCAAGATTTGATTCACTATTTTTTCGTTTAAATTAATTTGTTTAACTTTAACTTTGACAAAAAATAACATAACTTAATGAATTATATGTGTTAACTTTTGATTAATAAAAAATATCTTTAAAAAAAAATATTTTTAACGTCTTTATCTGAGTGCATTCCTCTTAATTATTAATAGTTTAGTGTGTTATTGACTTATTTTTTTTTTAATTATTCATATATTACGTAACCGTTGTACGTACCCATCTTTTTCATGGTACAAAACATTAACAGCATGTTAGCGAGTGCCGGTCGAAGCAAGACTCGTTATTTATCATAAATTTAAGACGACGGGTTTGAACAGCATGGTTAGCTGATTTGATCCCATAGTAATAATGTGATATGATGGATACCTATATGAAAAGATATTATACTTTTGTATTTAAAGAATACAAAGATACTTAGATACCTCAAGTCCTGAACAAATAATATAAATTAAAACAACTCCAACCCCACCTTACTAGCTAGTAAACCATTGAACATGACCCCAAATTTGCCATGCAATTTGATGTCCATATATATACCTCAACCTTCTTTCTACTCAATTTTCGTTATAAGTAACGTTGGCGAGGGAAAAAAAACCACGAGCAAAAAATATATTGAAGAAATCTATCACTTAAAAATAAACAAAAAAAAAAAAATAAATAATAAGAAATGAAATTTAACAATTAAAGTTTTATAGTTATCCAAACACATTTTTAGATTTTTACTATGCCACCTAGCCACCCACCCACTCATATACCCACGGCCGGACCTACATGCAATACAAAGAGGACATTTGCCTCGTCAAAATTTTTTAAAAAATAATATATATATATATATTTACTTTTTTATATTATATTTATCTCAAAATAAAATATAAATAATTTTCTTCTGTTTTATGTTAATTTTTTTTAAAATTTAACATATAATAATAAAAAATAAATAAATAAATTTAAAAATAATAATTAATTTTATTATATTAGTTAATTAGTTAATAATTAAATTAAAATTTAATTTTTTAATTAAATACAACTTAAATTATTAATAATTTTTTAAAATTATTTAAGATAAAAAATATATTATCTATCTATTAATATATTATATTAATATTTATTATTAAAATAATCTTGATTATAGTAATTATTTTGGTTAAAAAATTTATTATACTATAAATACTATATTAAATAGACCTAACAGTTAAATATTTAAATATGAGATAATAAAAAATAAATTAATTTTTTAAAAATATATATAAAAATTAATATTATCATATTAAAAATAAAAAGAAAGGCATTATAAATTATTGTTTTTATTATTCTGAATATTATATTATGGGTGTAAAATTATTTTTTTTATTATTTTAAATACTATAATAAGTAATTATGTGTATATTTTTAGTTTTTATCAATATGTATAGATAGTTATAATTTAAAATTTTAAATATATTTAAACAAATTTAAATTGGTCGAGTGATCAGCTTAGTTGTTATCCACCTAAGTAAGTATTGAGAGTTTGAATTCTATCTTGTATATGTAGTGACTTTTTAACCAATTACAAACTCTTAATAAAATTCAAATTCATAATAGAATAATCCTAAACATATTGAGTATTATAAAAAGTCTAAAAAAAATATTTATACCTAAATTTTATTATATTTTTACTTCCGTTACAAAATTTTTTTAAATCTGTCACTGCCCATATACTACAAGACTACAAAACCAAATTGCCCTGCTCTCATCTTCATATAACTAACCTTCTCTCTACTAGTCTCTAGCTAGTAGCTACAAAATAAATGAGTTCACGGAAAAAGACCACGAAAAAAAATCTTCCTTCCTTTGAGTTAGTTAAACTTGAAATATTTCTAATTCCACTTTCAGAATCTCTTTCTCATTCCATTATGAAATTTCTATTAAACTATATTAGATCTACATTAAAATTAATTATTAAAATAAGTTATTACTTATGAATCCGAATTTCGAACCCAAGAGGCCAAGAGAACTTGACCCCAAAGTCCAGCTGGTTCCTCAGGCCCAACCGTTCTGGTACTTGACAAGTCGGCATGTCATCAACCGATATTTAAATTTAAATATTAATATTAATTACTTCCGAACCAACTAGAAGATAAAATACCTTGATTGAACCTATATAAAGGAGAGTCACATGCTTCTTCAGGTAACACATCCTTAAAATTCTAACTCAGATCAATTTTAACTCAGATCAGAATTGTGAAGCCAACCACCATGAAGAACCAATAGAGAAACTGTGGATCCTGTGATTTATTTTCAGGTAATTCATAACATAAGTCATTAGTATAGAATATATATCAAAATACAAAATATATACTCATTAAAATTAAATTAAACAATATAATAATCTTTTTAACTTAATGTGACAATCATAGGATTTCAATTAAATATTTTACAAACATAATTAAAAAATAAAATATTTTATTTTTAAAATTTGGTGATCTTATACTGATTGAAATTTTTTATCAATAGAAAAACTTTTCAATTTTTTTGTCACTTCTAACAAAATTATTTTTTGTTATAATTTAAAATATTTTAAATATATTTTGTTATTAATAAATATAAAAGATAATTTTATTTAAAGTTTAATTAGATACTTTTGTTAATGATTGGGTAATTTCATCTAACCAAATTTTACTTCTAATTTGGTTAGAGTTAGTTCAATTTACAAAAAAAAAATTTGTACATGTAATATTTTTCATAATTAAATATGTGACATGATCTGTTATGAAAATAGTTAAATATATGGAGGATAAAATTGGAAATAAGAGAATAACTGAAAAATAACTTATTTTTGAAGTTTAAAATATGTTCTTATCCCCAGTATGTACTCTGTACTGTTGTGCATCTCTAACTGCAACAAAATCATGCAGTTACTACATCCTTAGAAACACATCAATCCCCTTAGTCATAACCATATATTCCTACACTTTAATAACCGATGACCGTTCCCACCCTCATGTTCCACTTTGACCTACCCATCAGTTAGTTAGCCTCCTTCCTTTCACACACATCAAGAATAAATACAACAATTAAATCCCATTTATGCACCAAACAAAATAGGAATTACATAGTCAAAGTAAATTAATATAATGTATATAGAAAGTGAAGAATAGTCCATCCTAACTGCCACAGTCTTGAAAAATGTTATTCATCCCAACTAATTAAAATTAATTAACATGACGTATGTAATATGTATATCTCCAAAGCTTGTTAGAGTTTCTAGTTTATAGGAAATGGCGTTATTTGAGTCAGTTAGAAAAGAGTGCGGCAGTTATAACGTCCTCTCCCATTATTATGAATCTCCCTAACCATCTAAAACCCATTCCTCTTCCAAAAATAACTAACATGTTTTAAAACTCCCATGCCCCAAACTAAATCATCCAAAAGAAAAGCGCTGTTCAAGGTTCAATGCCAACTCCAACTCTACCAATTATCTTTGGTATTAACAGATATATACCATACTAATCTCATTCTGGAATTTCATCGAACAGGTTGCGATGATGATCCAAGACAACACCAAATTTGACGAAGAAGCAGATCGAATCAAGGGGTCATGGACTCCTCAAGAGGATGCAACGCTTCTGAAGCTGGTGGCGCAGCACGGAGCACGGAACTGGTCCGTCATAAGCAACGGGATACCGGGCCGATCGGGAAAGTCATGCCGACTGCGGTGGTGCAACCAGCTCAGCCCCGACGTTCAGCACCGACCGTTCACCCCTGCGGAGGACGAAATCATCCTTAAGGCTCACGCCGTACACGGCAACAAGTGGGCCACCATCTCCAGACTCCTTCCTGGCCGCACCGACAACGCTATCAAGAACCACTGGAACTCCACCCTCCGACGCCGTAAAGGTGTAACCGTCGCCTTTTCCGGCGCCGGATTCCCCTCCGCGGCAGCCACCGACGCCTCCACCAGCGGAGGATTATCCGGATTCTCTTCTGCCGCCACGTCGTCGTCATCAGATTTCAGTCCAACATTTGTTTGCCAAAAGCGCAAGGGCGAGCAGTTAGAGTTGCCACAGAATTTCATCAAGAAGCCGTGTTTGGCGGCAGTTGCCGTCGACAGTCACGCGGAGGAGGAGGTTCGCCAAAAGCGGAAGGCCGAAGAAGAAGAAGAAGGCGGCGTGACGACACTGAGTTTGCTCCCGCCCGGAGAGAAGCCTTTGGGCGCAGAGGGAGTGTGGCGGAAGGAGGAGGAAGTCAATCCGTACGGCGAGCATGCATGGTTGATGAAGATGATGCGGCCCATGATAGCAGAAGAGGTTAGGAGATACATTCAAAGCTTACAAAAGGCTCAACCACTCTTTGACCCTGATCCACCTAGTAAAAAATTTTAATTAATAGACAAACATATTAATAATGTATATCTTTTCTTCTTTTCCTTCTTTTCATGTATACATTTGTATTTTACTTTCTTGCTCATTCCTTTCAATAACCGTTGCCTAGATGCCTAGTTTTTTATTTGTTTAGTTAGGATGATGATATTAGTCAATGTAATGGTAGATTTTGAATCACTCCATTACGGATACTACCTCATTGTTATGACTTTGATACTCAGACTTTTAATTTTTTTACAAGTATCTATCGTATTAAGATAGTTTTTTTTTTTAAGTAAAGTATTGTGATCACTAACGAAGATGCACATGTGGGGATTAATTTATTCACCCCAACATTAACATTATTACGTCGGTTATCATTTTTGTTTTCTTCGGGCTTCATCTTAGTGAATGCATTGGAGGTAGTTTGTGGATCAATTTTGCCTATGAAGGAAAAGATTGCTGTGTTATGGTCTTCACGGATGTTGATTTGGTACATGTAAATATTTTGTAACAAAAAAACATTAATCAAAAATTTATTTTTTTAAATTTTATTTAATGTATCTTGTAATTAAATAAGGTAAATTTAAATTGTGTGGCCTAATTGTTTTTCGTTTCTATATTATTTTTGTGAAAAACAAATGGTACACAAACCTATGTTTTTGTTTTTCTGATCAATAGTGCATGCAACCAAGGTGGATAGACATGGGAACGTGCAGATACAGGGTTGTTGCCATGGTAAGATTTATGGGGTTCGTAGAAAATATTTTCTGTGGTCTTCAATTAGGGCATCAATTTTTTTGTGGGGTTAACTCTTCTCTAATGTACTTTAGAAAAGACAACTAGTTAGGTACAAATATCTTAAATGAAGCTTCAATTTAGTGTGTGTAAATGTGTATGTCCAAAAAAAAAAATAAAGCTTCAATCTATGTTGAAGGACTGAAACATATCATGGAAAACAAACAAAAATACCCTAAAACTAACACTGCACAACAAACACAACATTTTTTACTTATCCCATACTTAACACGATCTCAAAACCTGCGTTCAAAATTCTTTGTAGTTGTGAAAGTCACAAGCACCCACCTTTCTCCACAATAACAGGTTGTTCAACCAAATGGAATAGAGGAAGATATCATTTTAGTTAATTTTTAAAAAACTAAAATATCCTTTTAGGATTATGGTTGTTTATTGTATTAGAAATTTAAAACTTTGAATTTGGTTTTAGAAATATGGAGCATTGCAAGTGCACAAAAATCATTTATCAAATTAGTCACTATGTTTTTATGTATAAATACATATACGAGAAATGTTCAAAGTTTGTTTTTTTTTGTCAATATTTTTAGTCATTAATCCAATTTTTTTAGTCTAGTAATTCATCAATATACTTTTAATTTATATTTTTAAATATTAATGACTAATTGCTAGTAAAAAATAATAACTTATATTCGCCATCTAGCATTTCTCTACATATACTGTTCTATTTATTTTTATTGTGCATTCTACTTTCAATATGTATTCTTCAATAATTAATTTTTTGTGTACACCTTGATTGTTTTGTTATTAAATATTTGTTGAGTCCTCTTAATGGCACTTAACAATGCCTAAATAAAATTTCAGCTATATATAATAGTCTTTTTTTAATATATAGTGGTATGTTTGATATTTGGTTTTATATCTATTGGTGCCTTTGGTGGTATGGTTAATACGTCTATTAACCGATGTGAAGAAAATCCCATTCAAACATACATTTCATGGAAAATTTAGAAGGTATGTTATTTGGTGATAGAGTATTATGGCCAGGTGATTTAAGAAGTTCAAACTTACTTCAGTAATTGGTCATTTGAATTTTTTGACATTGTTATTTTAAAGGAAATACTTGACGTAAAATAACTCAAAAATTAATTTGGATTGTTCAAGTGATTAGCTAATTCATCTATTTAAGTAAGTATTGAAAATTTAAATTCCACCTTATGTATACAATAATTTATTAACCAAGAACAAACCCTTAAATACAATCCTAATCCATAACCGGTCAGAATATATGATATCGTGAACACCAAAAAAATTAAAAAAGTAACTCATAAAACATCGGTGGAAACTCATATACTACCTTTGTATAAACGTTAATTTGTCATATTTTAACTAAGACGCTTCTACTATTTGTAAATTGGGTGAGTTCGCAATCTTATCATTATTAATGCAATATACTTTCTACCATGTATTACAGTTGTATGAAACGAAATAAAATTATTTCTATGGCTACCCAATGATAAATTTCCAAAAGCCATCGGTTCATTTACTAATACAATTCAAAATATTAGATATGAATTTTATGAAGCACTCTGAGTAGTTAATACTAATTTCCATACAACTATGTAAGTATACAATAAAATCAGAATACAGATTTCAGTGTACACATGCATTTTGTTTTCCATACGTGCAGTTCCGTTACATATCCGTAACCCTTCTAGTAGGGTTATAAATTGGATCGTTAAGGAAATTTTAAGACAATAATAAAAGTCTTAATTTTAAAAAATAAATTATATCAAGTTAATTATTTAAAATCCTTATGCAGTTAACAATCATAATCCAATAGGAAAAATTTGGAGAAAACGGCATAAAAAACCAAAATATAAAATCAGGGTCACAAAGAAGCAAAAGCAGAGATTATTATGGGTCAAAGTGGCAGTTCTAAATTACAGGCTTCAATGTAACTCTGTAACTCAGTAACCTCATTCCCAACCTTCCTTTATCCGTTACTTTTTATTTTCATTTAGAGGGTTTGGTTACCGATTAAAAATGAATATAGCAGAGAAAACAAAAATAGCGGGTTCGGAGTACTCGTTCATTCGTTTATCTGATTTCATATACAATCAATTGAGAGTACTACAGGTCTAAGTCGTTACAGAAATAAACAAAACATTACCTTAGATGTGAATATTTTTTCAAGTAATAGGTTTAACTGTTTAAGTAGTTATCGTGATCCTATATATCAGTCAATGTGTTATTCAGTAAAAATCCTAAAAATCAACATTCGCATCAAACTTCAAAGTACACAATCGCACCGCAAATTCATCAAATAAACAAAAAGCAATCCTTAGCGGAAATTCTAATAATCGCAATAGATATAGGCAAATTCCAGAATAATTCAAATGTAAAAAAATAAATAGAAAAAAAATTCTTAACTCAGAATAGTAGCAAGAATTTTTCAAGCTAATGTAAATTTTGAGACACAGAAATTAAGCATCAAAATATCAAACGTGAGAGACTAATACGGTAAACTACTAGCTCTTACATTTGACAGTTACAAAATAGAGACTACGATAGAATGCCGAGAGAAGAACGCACTACTTGGATCTCTGTCTCATCTTTCGGCGCTTCCTCTTCAACCTCCTCATACGCTTCTTCTTCCACTGCACAAACCAAAGTCCAAATCAAGCGTCAATTTTACTATCAAAGCGTAATTGGAAAATTAAATAAAATAATAAGCGAAGAAACATAGAAGAATGAAGCTCACCTTAGCTCTCATGGTGAACAAAGGGTTGAAGCTGCTTCTTTCCCTCAAGAGAAAAACCCTAATTGACGCAGCTGAGTTATTAACAAGAGGAATAGAAAGTGCGTGATGCGAGGTTGCGAACTATTTATAGCTAAGAACCCTAAAACGTAAAAGCAACGGTTGTTTTGGGCTTATATGGGCCTTCCTAACCCAATTGGGCCCTAATTACACGGTTATGCGAAAAACCGTTTCCCATAATATTTACAATTATTTACTTTTTGAGAAACATTACATTTCAAGTCCAAAATCAAATAGAAGGCGAGTTCTACGTGTAGAAAGAAAAAATTTTCTACACCTATAGAATACTTTGTGGCAAAGTATAGGAAGGACATGTGGACATTTGTAACTAATTGATAGTTCAGCAATAACAGGAATGATAGACAGATTATAATTTGTTGCAGTAATTTGCAGTATATTACTAAAAAATTAGAATTTTGATTCTTTAAAATTTGAACTTTATTTTAAAAAATTAAGTGTAATCTCTCATCATTTATTTTATAAATAAGATCAAAAATAAATATAAAAAAATTATTTAAAGATAAAAAGTCATATTTTATCTTCTAAAGTATAAATTTAAAATTTAGAAGATCTAAATTTAAAAAATTAATAGTTTGATAAAATATAATTTCAGTTTTTAATTTAGTTTTGATGGGCCAAGTAAAACTAAATATAGTGAAATGCAATGTTTGGGTGGAATGCAATGTTTTTCATAAATTTAGTGAAAAAAAAGGATCAAATTTTTAAACTGCTGCCTCCCCCTCCCCCCCTCAGAAAAAGCTGAACTACATTTTTAATATTTATCTATTTGGTAGATTTTGATAAATATGCCAATTTTAAAATTGGGGGACCATAATTTGGTGTTTGGATAAGTTATATAATTAAAGTATTTTTTTCACAAGATATTATATTATAAAGTAATTTTATTATAAAAGTTAACATCCAATATTTTAAAAAAAGTTGTCAAAAAATCAGTTATAGACCTAATATCATAAATTTAAAATGAAATAAATGATAGTAAACAATAAAAAAGCATCGTGATTATGCTAAGAGGCAATAACATCACCCTTGAAAAATAAATACAAATGAGTATGCAGAATAGCAAAATTAAGTGAATAATTTTTTTTCATATTTTAATATTTAGCCTGAAATTACTAAAGACTACAATTTATAAAAAGTTGTATATTTTTTGCTTTTTAGATATAATGCTGATTTAGTAAAATTTTTAACTTTTGAAAGTAATTTATTAAAATCAATTTTTAACAAAAATAACTTTTTAAAACTTGAGGCATATAAGTTGGATAAATCAAATTAAAAATTTTTTTTTAATAAATATAAACACAATAATTATATTTAGTAAAATAATTTTAAAATTTAAAATATCATAATAAATATAAATATAAGGATAAATGTTTATATTTTTTAATATACAAAGTTATTTTAGATTTTTTTTTAATTTTAATAAATAGAAGTTAACTTTAAAAAATTACAAATATAAATATATTATCTTTTTGGTTTAGTTTACTAAATATAAAACTAGGTTTTTAAATTTTTGAAAAATATAAACACCGCTATTAAACCAAACTATAATTCCTGGAAAACAAGTTATACCAATTGTATTTTAGAAAACAAAATAGAAGTAATTTGTGGGCTTTTTTATTATAATAAGCAAAAAAAAAATGATTATTTCCTCAAATACATGGAGGATAATAATGCCAAGAATACGTAGGTCCATTTCAAGCCAAGCACTCGCGAAATGGATTTGGCCTCCAATTCACTCCAGCCACCCACGAAATGGGCCAGAATTTCAATTCAAGGTCAGCGCCCATGAAATGGGCATCTCTAACTCAGCAACTGCGAATTGGGCCAATTTGCTGGTGGTACATGCGAATTGGATAACTCTGCATGGCCAGACGCAAAAAGGAACCATAGCAGTTGTACTCCACACAAAATGGAGCCAGGAATTCGCTGTATAAAGGGGCGTGGAAGACAGTTTGAAAGCATGGTTGGAATTTTTTGGTGTCTCACCGAAATATTCATCTCAAGCAACTCTCTCCTATCTCTATGTGTTTCCTTTCTTTTTAACATTTTGTAGATGCTATTTTGTTGTGTCTATGGCCACCGAAAATGTGTACGTTGTCGTATATCCTAATGGAGAAATTTCTGTTACATCTGAAGGTGTTACATTTGTTTGTGATGATCTACTGTGGATAATGATCCCGCCGCAGACGTCTTTGGAGGAGCTGAAGAACGTGATCCTGATGAATACCGGTCTAATAGGAAAGAAGAAAATCACGAAGTTGACTTACAGAATGTCCGTTGCAGTTGCCAACTCGTTTGCATATCAGAAAATGCACATTAAATCTGACCAACAAGTTTCGATGATGTTTTCTTATCATCGGAGCATTGAAAGTATCTACTCCTAACATTCTCTATCACTAATTTTCACTGCATGAAGAACACTTGGTCCCCTACCCAACTGTCCTTTATATAAACACAGCAATGCATAATTTCCAAGCTTGCCACCCCATGCATCCAATGCATGCGTGTATGGGAACTGTTGCACTGGAAAATTGCAGTCTTGCCATTTCGTTGCTGCCGCCACTGAAGTGACCATCTCGTGGGCGCCGCATAGGAGATGGTCCATTTCGCGTTCGCAGGTCACGAGTTTGTCCAACTCGTGGTCACCCAGCTTGAGATGCTCATTTCGCTGCCGCCACCACAGATTTTTGCCATTTCGTTTAGGCTAGGCTTGAGTTGGAGCTGTGTTAGATTCTCTGGCCCATTTTGTGGGCGGTTGGAGTGAATTTGAGGTCAAACCCATTTTGTGGGTGTTTGGCTTGAAATGAACCTGCGTATTCTTGGCATTATTATCATCCATGCGTATTTGAGGAAATAATGATTTTTTTTGCTTATTATAATAAAAAAGCCTAATTTGTGATAACCATAATTTACAAAAAATTTTTTGGTGAAATTAATTTGTGATAACCATAATACACCATCATCACAAATTCTTTTTTTATTTTCGTGACCTGCATTTTGGTTTTTTTTATATTTTTTTTTACTCTAATATACTGCTAGGATAATAATATTGTGGGCCTATTAAGATTATTAGTCATTTTTGCTACCTTGATATATATTTTTGGCCTTGTGCTCTCTTGATTTTATATACAGAACAATTTATCCGTCCTAAATATTCTTTAACTCTTATGTAGTTCATGAGGTTTTGGCCAAACAAGAAACTCTTTCAATAAACAAATTTGGCCTATCAAATGATAAAAAAACCGTAATTACATTTCAAATCAAACTGTTAAGTTTTATGGTAATATGCTACTAATCACTGCGATAAGCTATAATGTCAGCCTTTTCTGTTATTGATCAATCAGTTACAAATGTCCACATGTCTTTTCTATGTTATTCTACAAATATTTTATAGGTATGAAAATCTTTTTTTTTTACACCATAGAATTCACCCAAATTAAAAACATTATATTCAATTTGAGTATTTGACTGAAATTGCAGCTGAGGCCTTAATTCAGGTGTCAATTTATATGCTTCTTAATATGTTGCACCCAAGTTTAAATTTTAGCAAATGTGTCAAGTATTGAAAAAGAATCATTTAATATTACATAAGTGTGGTGTGATATCTAGGTGAAACCATCTCTTATTCTTTCTTTTTCCTTTCCTCTTCTATTTTATAAATGTTAATCCTTATTTTCATACATTCATTACATTATTGAATAATCTAATATTTATATTGTTTCTAATAATTATAATGCAACATCAAATAACATTATTGCGTTAAGAGGTGTTTGCGGTACGGTTTAGTTTGATTTTTAAGTAAAAAGTCATTCGATCCGATCGTCTAATTAAACTGCAGTTCGGTTGGTTCGATTTTCTTATCGAAGTCATTCAAATCAAACCAAACCAATTAAAATCGGTTTGGTTTGGTTCGGTTTATTCATTTTTTCAATCAATTAAAAAAAATACTACTATACTACTTCACAAAATCATAACATGATATATTTAGAATCATTTATTTTTTCGAAGAAAGAAATCACTTTTAGACAAATTACCAAACATAATCAGTATACATCAAAATCAATTCTACAAATGTTAGAATACAAATAAAGCTTACCTCTGTAATAGGGCCTATTCTAAAGTTTCCATGACCTCTTCTTTAGACACCAATATAAGAAGTGGAATAAGTACAAAAGGAATCTGAATTAACCATATTGAGCCATTCATTCATAGTATCCAATGAACTCTCTGATGTATTAAAAATTATAGTAGCTATCATTGTTGGAACAATAGCACAACTTCTAGTAATCAATGACCTTAACCATTTCTTTATATTTAGTTTAAAAAACCCTTTAGTTATAAATTATCCTGCATATGTTTCTGTAATTGTGCTACTTTGTCCTGCTGCTAACAAACCAATTTCCTATATATATATATATAGATTTGAAAACAAAAGTAATAAATCATACTAAACCAGTTCAAAATTTATTTTTTATTTTTCAAAAATAACTAATAATAATAATAAACCAGAAGCAATTTCAGATCAAGTTTTTAGATATTATAGATAACAACAAACAGAACAACAATTTTAGTATGAACAACAAACAGAACAGCAATTCAGTAATTCAGTATGAACAACTCAGAAGCAGTTTCAGTAATTCAGTATGAACAACACAGTAATTTCAGTATGAACAGCAAATTCAGTATGAACAACCCAAAAGCAGTTTTAGCAATTCTAAGTCAGTAATAACCAGCAACATTACCAAGTCAGTAAACCAAATAATAACCAACAACAATAAACCGAACAATGAATAAAAAACCAGCAACAATACCAAGTCAGTAATAAATCAATAAACAGCAATAATTACTTAATTAGTCAACTAAATAGCAACAATGAATCCAATACCCAGCAACAATACCAAGTCAGTAATACATCAATAAACAGTAATAATGAATCAACAACCAGCAGCAAGTCAGCAACAATGAATAAATAAACAACAGTACCAACAACCGTGGTCAAATTACATACCTGTGTTGGCCTGCCCGGGTCAGTGGGTGGTTGGGTGCTCTACGACTGCTACTACTGGGTGCGAGGGTGGTTCTGGGGTTGGGTCTTCGTGGGTCGGCGGCGTTGGGAGGAAGGCTACGCTGCAAGGTGGTGGAAGGAACGATCTCGAGAATTCGCTGCCGGCCTCGAGACTCAACCACGTGGGTGGCTCCGCGGTTGGGTGCACCGGTGCAGACTGTGAGAGGACATAGGCACTCTAATAGAAAAGTCCATAGAGGTGGTGGACACCATGACAAGGAGGAAGATTAACACACTACAAGAAAATGGAACATTTGTAACAAAAATTTTGTATCAAATTTAAAATTGTTGCAAAAAACCATTTTTTTGTAATAATAGTTGCTGATTGTTACAAAAAAAATATGTTTTGTAACAATATCACAAATTGTTACAAAACATCCAGATATTTTGTAACAATCTATTTTATTTTGTTACAAATTATGGTAGTTTTCGTAACGCCGTATTGTGTTGTTACAAAATATTATAATATTTTGTAACAGAAAGTTAAATAGTTGCAAAAACTCGTAGTATTTTGTAACAAAATAGTTTTTTGTTTCAAAAAATCAAATATTTTGTAACAAAATATTTTTTTGTCTGAAAAACTCAAATTATTTTGTAACAAAAAATTCATTTGTCACCAAATTCAACATTGTTTGTAACAAGTTTTTTTTTTGTGTCACAAAATATATGTATAATTTATAATTTTCTTTTCAAAATGTTAAAAACTTTAAGAATTAAAAAAATTGTCTGTATATTTTTTTTAAAATAATTGTATTTTGTTTCAGAAATTAAATAAATTGTTTATATAAATCATTTAAAATATATTTTTTATATTATTTTTTACATATTCATTAATTTTTAAATGATGTAAATATTAATTTATATGTCTTTATAAAATTAGTATATAATTTTTAATAATCAGAATTATAAGATAACTTAAAACTAATTTGTGAAATTTAAAATTTTTTTATTAATTTATAACTATAAATAACAGTAATTAAAAATATTCCAAAAAAAATTAAAAAAACAAAATGCAGTGTAAAAACCTAAGAGTTAATATCTATAGTGAATGTAAAAAGTAAAAAAACCCTAAGTTCCCCCATTCCCCCACCTCACTCGAAGCCTCACACCCAGCCACTCTCAAACCATCGCGCCGTCGAAACCCTATCTACGAGGGAGAATGGAGCTGCTGCCAGAGGAAGAGTCGCCGGCCTAGCCCCTGGGAGACGTCTCGGCGGTGTCGTGGTCCTCCACTCGCTCCTCAAATCTGCTTCGTCTGCGCCGCTGCTCACCTCTGTCCGTGTCGTCCTGGCCGTCTAGGCTCCCCTGCGTTCTGCCTTCTTCGCCTCCGCGTCGTACCTCTTCTGTATCTACTACCTCCGTTTCTGTGGTCGTCTTGTTGGGTGAGTCCTCTGCTGGCTGTGCTCTGTCCGTGCCGAAGCTCTGCTCGTGCCAAAGCTCTGATCGTGCTGTCAACTGTCCTCGCCTGTGGCCTGCATCTTCGACGGTGGAACGGCCCCAACCTTTCACTCAGTGTGGTTCTGCTGCTGACATTCTTCACTGTAGAGGTGATTTTTTTCTTATATGTAGTTATTGTACAGTAATTTTGTGGACTTCATTGTTGCTGTTTTATTGTAGGTTTAGAAGAGAAAAATTGATACTAATTCCTAACTGTATCTGTATGTAAAAGTAGATGATTTAATATGTTGTTCTGTTTGTTCTTTTTTCTTTGTTGAGGCTTGTATATTTATGTTGGAAAACCTGAGTTACATAATAAAGCAGAAGAAGCTTTTATTAGTACTAATTTCTTTGTCTCCTAGCTTGATAGTGAAATAATGAAGATTTAATAAAAGGGTCTTCTTCTGGTGTTGTGTTGCAGTCTTTAATTTCATCTGGTTCTGCCGTGCTTCGTTGGTCTGCTGCCGGTCTGCTCCGATCGTCTCCTCTGCTGAAGGTAAGTCCAGTTTAATGTAGATGAACCTTGATTCTGCTGATGTTGTGACTGAAGATATTAGTTTTATATCTGTTGGACTATATTAGTGTTATTAGCTTTTGCTTTCTTTTAACTCTGTTCGATTTTGTTTTTTTTTTACTTTTGTGTTTGTGAATTGAGTAAAGTAGGTAACTATTTGATCCTTAGTAACATAGAGATATGGATTAAATTTTGTTAATAATGTTGTGTATTTTACATTGCATTGAATTAGGATAGTTTATGCTGCTCTGCTCATCCGGCGTTGTCCTTTGCCTCTGCTGGTCTGATTCGGGTGTCCTTCTTCTCCTGCTGGTCTGGTCTGGTCCGATTACATTTCTGCTTAAGGTAACTTCAGTTTATTTGAGTATTGTTAAATATGCTGCTATCTGATAATCTTAGCTGAAATATTGAACATTGAGTCTGCTGAAGGTAACTTCAGTTTATTTGAGTATTGTTGGTTGATTATGCTGATGTTGTTGTGGTTGAAAGTATTGGTGTGTAACATGGTTGATTATCTAATTTTTAGGTTATTGGGAGAGTTGATATTTTTGTTCTATTTTTTATTTCTGGGCTTTATTATTTTGGTTCTATTTTTTGCACTTTTTTGGTGATTTTGAAAGTGATAGTCCCGGTGATGCTATGTTATGTCATGCTTCTCTCTTTCTTTTCACTCTTTACATCCTTCTATCCATTCTCATCTCCTGCAGAAATTAGTCCAATGGTCAATTACCAGAAATATTGGGTTAATTTTGATAGGCGTACTCCTGAGTTTAGAAAGTGCCTCGATGAATTGTGGCAAATTACTCATCAAAAGAGTAATGGAGAATGGGTCAATGAAAAAGCTAAACAAATTGATGTAATATTACTAACCTTTTCCTCTTTCAACTGCATGGAAGTTAAATTTTATCTCCATTTTCAAATCACAAATTGGATTGTGTAGGATGATATTAGCTCTATGCTCGATGAATCCTATGATTTGGAAAATCCTCTCACTCCAAATGAAGCTTTTCTACTTGTGAGAGGTGACAAAAGTGGTGCAAGTTATGGCATAAAGGCTACAAAGTCTAAGTTAAGGATTCAAGCACAACTTCAAGAGGCAATGCAAGACCGTGAGGAGCTAACAAAGGAAATAGATGTGCTCAAAGAAAAACTTGAAGAGCAACGAACACGGCAAGAGGAAGAATTAGCTCAAATGAAAGCTCAATTGGAAGCTCAACAAGCTGTTGTGAACTCTCTCATGGCGCGCTTTGACAATGAAACAAACTAGACCCTAAAGGTACTCCTAAAATTGCTTATGGCTTTAATACATTTTCGTAGATGATTCCCATTTTATATTAGTATACTTTAATTTGTTTATGGATCTATCTATCACATTTTGCTTGTGTCATGGTTGAAATATGACAAATGTCCTATTATTTGGTTTGATAAATTTGGTTGGGTATGGCTGAGACATAAGTTGCGCTTTAGTTGTGTTTGTTGGAACCGTGGACGGTGGAAATATCCAAATTTTAGGGGAGGTTCTGCCGAAATTTTTCTAAACATTTTGGATAAAACTTAGTGGAAAAAATAAAATCAGTGTTATATCTTGTTTCTAACTTCTTTGTTTCGGTTTTTCTTATTTACAGGAGTGCTGAAATGGTGATCATATGCTACCAAGAATTAGCTCAACAATATTTTGATGCATAGAGACATTAACCTATGTTAGAACTTTTATGTTTTGGTTGAACTTTGTATGTTAGAACTTTTATGTTTTGGTTGAACTAATCAATGTACTCACTAACTAATGTTATTTTGTTTCAAGACAATTTTAGCTAAAAAGATCTTGTTTGACTTATGTATGTTTTTGCATGTTATATACATGTAAACTTGCTTATTATCATTGTTAATATATTAGTTAATTTAAAAAATAATTTAGTAAATTATGCATGTAATTTGTAATAAAAAAAAGTAGTTACAAAATAATTAATTTGCTTTCGTAACTAAAGAAAAATATGTTACAAAATCATGTTACATTTTGTAACAAAATTTTTTGATAGGAAAAAAATTGACTGTCACGAAAAATACCTTCAATATCAAAAATTGTTACCACTTTTGTAACAGCTTATGTTTTTTTGTATAAAAAAAAGTGTTACAAAATATGCTTTTGAATTGTAACAGTTCCATTTTTCGTTACAAAAACTTTTTGTAACGGGACTTACTGCAATGGACCCTTTTTTTGTTACAAAAAACTTTTGTTTCAAAATTTTGACGTTTTGTAACAATATTTTTTGTTACAAATGCGCCTTTTTCTTGTAGTGACATTATGTGCCTACAAGAAACGAAATGGGTTGGTGCAAAAGCTAGGGAGTTGGATACTTCTGGTTTCAAACTTTGGTATACAGGAAAGGTGAAGAATAGGAATGGGGTTGAAATAATTGTGGATAAGCAGTGGAAGAAGGACGTAGTGGATGTCAAGAGGGTGGGAGATCGGATCATCTCTATCAAACTTGTGGTGGAGGGAGGTGCTTTCCATGTGATTAGTGCCTATGCACCGCAAGTGGGTTCGGACGAACAACACAAGATAAAGTTTTGGAAGGATCTAGAGAGTTTGGTTCAAGGCATACCTTTGGGAGATAAGATTTTCTTAGGAAGAGACTTAAATGGCCATGTTGGGAGAGAAGTGATTGGATATGGGAGTATTCACGGAGGCCATGGTTTCGGGGTGATCAATGCCGAGGGTAAAACTATTTTGGACTTTTCCTTAACCTTTGATCTTCTCATCGTAAATACATGTTTTAAACAGAGAGACGAACATCTTATAACCTATAAGAGTGGCATGACAAGCTCTCAAATCGACTTCTTCTTGTTGAGGAGAGTTGACCGGAAATTTTGCATTAACTATAAAATTATCCCGAGAGAGAGTTTGACAACACAACATAGGGTGCTCGTCATAGATTTTCACGTTGAGCAAAAGTTGAGGAAAAGACATCATACGAAGAACCCAAGGACGAGGTGGTGGCGGATAAAAGGTGAGGAACAAAGAAGCTTCCTAAGACGGATAGGAGAAGAGGCAAAGTGTGATGGGAATGGAAGCATGGAAGAGATGTGGAGGGAGATGGCAGAAGTTATTAGAAGAACAGCAAAAGAAAGTTTTGGTGAAATAGGACTAAGAGACAAGGAGTCCTGGTGGTGGAATGCGAGTATACAAGAAAAGATAAAGATAAAAAGGGAATGCTTTAAAGAGTGGTCTTTATGCCGCAATGCAGATAACTGGAAAAAATATAAGGCGGCTAAGAAAGAGACAAAAGTGGCTGTAAGTGAAGCAAGAACAAGAGCATATGAGGGTCTCTACCAGTCTTTGGGCACGAAAGAAGGAGAAAAATGTATATATAGAATCGCAAAGAGTCGAGAAAGAAGAACGAGAGATTTGGATCAAGTTAAGTGCATAAAGGATAAGGATGGAGAGGTGTTGGCTCAAGAGGAGAAGATTAATGAAAGGTGGAAGAGATACTTCTATGAATTATTTAATGAGGGACAGAAGACTGTTCCGAGCCTTGGTTGATTGTGCACAAGGGAAGAAGATCAAAACTTTGACTACTATCGAAGGATTCGAGACTTCGAGGTAAAAGAGGCTCTAAAGCAGATGAAAAATGGTAGGCAGTAGGACCTGATAATATCCCGATTGAGGTTTAGAAGGGTTGGAGAAAAAGGCATCAACTGGTTAACCAAGCTTTTTAATGAGATTTTAAGGTCAAAGAAGATGCCTGATGAGTGGAGAAAGAGCACATTGGTACATATCTACAAGAATAAGGGGGATATACAAAGTTGTGGAAATTATAGAGGGATTAAGCTTATGAGTCATACTATGAAGTTATGGGAAAGGGTGATAGAACGGAGGTTGAGAAAAGAGACACAAGTAACAGAGAACCAATTTGGATTTATGCCAGGCAGATCTACTACTGAAGCGATATACCTATTAAGAAGGATGATGGAGATGTATCGTAGTAATAAAAGGGATCTACATATGGTGTTTATTGATTTGGAAAAAGCGTATGATAGGGTACCAAGGGAGGTCTTATGGAAGGTTTTAGAAAAGAGGAGAGTAAGGATTGCATATATTCGGGCAATTAAAGACATATATGATAGGGCCACAACTAGTGTGAAGACTCAAGGTGGTGTGACAGAGGAATTCCCTTTTGGTATAGGATTGCACCAGGGATCATCCTTAAGTCCATACATTTTCACATTAGTCTTGGAAGTACTCACAGAGCACATCCAAGAGCCTGTGCCATGGTGCATACTTTTTGCCGATGATATCGTCATTATGAGGGAGTCAAGGGAAGACCTAAATAAGAAGTTGGAGTTATGGAGAGAAGCTTTAGAAGTGTATGGTCTGCGCATAAGCCGTAGCAAGACGGAATATATGGAATGTAAGTTCAGTCTGAGAAGGGAAAACCCCAATATAGAGGTGAAGATTGGAGAAAATATCCTACGAAAAGTTAAAAGTTTTAAGTATCTTGGGTGCATTATACAGGATAATGGAGAGATTGAACATGATGTAAATCATAGGATCCAAGCAGGTTGGTCAAAATGGCGAAGTGCATCTAGTTTTATATGTGACAAAAAAAGTGCCTCTAAAACTTAAAGGTAAATTCTATCGCACCGCTATAAGACCGGCTATGCTGTATGGTACGGAGTGTTGGGCGGCTAAAGGGGAGCACGGACATAAGCTGAGTGTGGCAGAGATAAAGATGTTGAGATGGATGAGTGGTCATACGCGATTGGATAAAATAAGGAATGAAGATATAAGGGAGAGAGTTGGAGTAGCACCCATTGTGGAAAAGATGGTTGAATCGCGTCTCATGTGGTTTGGACATGTGAGAAGAAGACCGATAGAACATCCAGTCAGGAGGGTGGATGAGATGGAAGATGGACAAAGGGCGAAAGGCAGAGGAAGACTTAAGAAGACCATCCATGAGGTGGTCAAATGAGATCTACATGTAAATGGTCTCTCTGTAGACATGATACATGACATAACACAATAACGTCATTTGATTCATGTAGCCGACCTTACTTAGTGGGACAAGGCTTTGTTGTTGTTATTGTTATTGTTGGTTGGTCAGTTTAGTTCGATCTAGATCAATTTTGAACACCCTAGTATTACACTATTCAGACACTTACATTCCAGTCTTAATTGAAATTTAAACTTACTACAACTTATTTAAGAGACAATCTCATTTACTACTTAGTCTACTCTTCTGCTGCAAAAACACTTAGTCTTTGATTTACAATTTTTCTAAATGCAAATGGATAGGTGCAGTTTATATAAATTATTAGATGTGTCACATTTATATAAATTATTAAATAAAAATTAAAAACTAATATATAAAAAGAATATTAATAATTTTAATAATATAAAATATCCTAATATATAAATGAATATTATTTAATATATAATATTTTAAATGACAACATAATTTTTTATTTTAAATAAATAAATATAAAATATATTAATACAAAATATAAATATTTTTATTTATTAAGATTAATTATTATGCACTAAAATCTTTATAATATTAAAAAAATTATATTAAAATAATATTTTGAACTGACCATAAAAATATAAAATAATTAAATTTTATTTTTTATTCCTCGACAAATAATTTGATTATTATATTCAAAACTTATTAATCAACTACTTTTGTTAAAAAAATATTATATAATCTAATTTTCTATTAAAATATTTATTTGTGAAAATTAAAATATTTACAATTTTTCTAAAAACTATTCTTTTATCCTTTTGTACTTCTTTTTCTTTATTTTAACATTATCATTTCGACCTATCATCAATTAGTATTAGCTGTCCATACTGACCATCCATTGTTTTCACCAATCCTAAGTTATAAATTTAAAATTTAAAATTCTGAATTCAAAATTTTAACCATAAAATTTTTATTCTAAATTTTGAATTTCATAACTTAAATTTATTTTATTTTATTTTCAAATTTTTTGTTTGAATTTTGAATATTTTAATTATTTTTAATTTAAAATATTTTTTAGTATTTAATTATTGTTAGTTAATTTATTGACCAAAATAAAATCGTGAAACCTTTTTCAATACAAATATCAGTTTCTATAATTGTATTAGCCGCCACACCATAGCATTATTCATGCATAGAGGTGGTAAATAGGCCGAATCCACCATATCGCCTGCATAACTCATCAAAAAGGGCGGGTCGACTATAAATTTGAAATTGTCATAATAAAAAAATCCGCTTAATTTGCATCATCTAGTCCACGGGTTTTAGTGGGGCAAGGGCTTATCCTGCGGGCCACCATTTTATTTTTAAAAATCTGGAAAAAAAAATCCAAGCCCATATTAATTGAATTTAAAATATTATTTTTGTGCTTGTATGTAGAATGTTTACCCATTTTATTTGAAGTTATAATTTAAAATATGTTTGATTGATTAGAGATTTAGATAATATTTAATTATATATTTTGGATAATTGGACAATGTCAGTTTTATTATTTTGTTTCAAAAAGTTTGGTTAATGATTATATTTATTAAATATTTAGAATTATAAAGACTTTAATTCTTATAAATTTTAAAATTATAACTTTTTTATGTCTTTAAAAATTATAAGTTTATTAAAATATTTATAAATTATATATTTTTTAATATTTAGTGGTTTAATAATTTTTCAAAAAAAAAATTGGCAGGCTGAGCCCGCCAATCCGCCATTAGACGGGGCGGACTAAAAAATTAGAACTGTCTCACTAGGCAGGGTATGGTAGGCTAACCCATCAAGTGAGGGGATTTTGGCGGGGTAAAACGGGCTAGTCCGTTTGCCCATCCTATTCATGCATAAAGGTTATTTTTGTCTGACAGTAAACTAAAGAAAAAAGTCAACAAATAAGACAAATTTATAAAAATGAATTTATTATGTGAAACCTATGTTATATATATTAAATAAAGTCGAAATATTAAATTTCATAAATATTTTGAAAAAAAATTATATTAAATAATAATATTTAAAAAAAATAGTTAGTTAATAAATTTTAAAGATAATAATCTAATTATTTGTCAATTAATATAAAATAAAATTTAATTATGTTATATTTTTATGTTGGAGTTTAAAATATTATTTTAATATAATTTTTTAATATAATAAAATTTTTATTATATAATAATTAATCTTAATAAATAAAAATATTTATATTTTGTATTAATATATTTTATATTTATTTATTCAAAAATAAAAAATTAAGTTAAAATTTTGTTGAAATTATGTTGAAGTTATGCTCATTGTTATTGCTCAAGTGCTTATTGTTAATCTTTGAAAAAGTTTATTAATCTTTGTTAAAATTTTGCTAAAAATTATGCTAAAATTATTCTTATTGCTGTTGCCCAAGTGTTCATTGTTAATCTTTAAAAATAAATATTATTTTTTGTTGAAATTATACTGAAAATTATGTTGAAATTATGCTCATTGTTACTGCTCAAGTGCTTATTGTTAATCTTTAAAAAGTTTATTAATTTTTGTTAAAATTATGTTGAAATTATGCTCATACAAGTGCTTGTTGTTAATCCTTGAAAAAGTTTATTAATTTTTATTAAAATTATGCTAAAATTATGTTCATTGCTACTGCTAATTATTAATTTTTGGAGAAATTTATTAATCTTTGTTGAAATTATGCTGAAATGATGCTCATTGCTGTAGTTGATTGTTAATCTTTGAAAAAGTTTATTAATCTTTGTTATGATTATGCTAAAACCTTGTTAATTTTTGGTTTTTTTTCTTGTTATTTGACTTTTAAATTTGTATTTTGATAAGATTATAAGCCTTTAGTTGAAAATATTCTAAATTTGGATGATATTTTAAGATTTATATTAGGCTATAATTATATTTTAGTATATTTATGTATATTTTATTTATTATTTTATTATAAAACGGTTTTTTCAGTTGAAATATGGTTAAATTAATTGGACCAGTAAATCAGTGAACCAATGATTAGAACGGTTTGATAATCGGTCCGATTTTCAAAACCTTAATCACAGAAAAAAAATATTGATAGGAGCTAATCAATCTCATAGAAATAAAAATCAGGAATGGAAAAGATTTTTTTTTCGTATTGAGGCATCATTGTCTTTCGACATAATTATCAAGGACCGATTAGTATTTTTTTTTTCAATTTAAACTATGTCGCTCTTTGCCTCTCTCTCTATGCTTTCTCTAACACGTCCACTTCTCCTTCTTGCAGCACTGCCGATGCTCCTTGCCTCCATCACAACCGCCGCTTGAGGCTCTTCACTTCTTCGCCACCTGAGCTTATTTGATTCATCACCTTTGTTGTCCAGTTCTGCGCCACTCTGCTTCTTTGTCAGTTTTGCTTCCATTCTCGCCAAATCGTTGCTGCAGCGTTCATCGTTCTACTTCTGTCGTTGCTTCTGGAGTTTTAGGTATACTACTATAGGTAGGTTTTCTTTGGTGTTGTGCTAATAATTAGTACTCTTTTTTTTTTCATTTTGATTTGAAATAATTTGACACTGCTAATGTTGGTTGTGTTTTTCATTGATTCTTCATCTGAGAGCTCATGTTGTCTTGCTAATGACTATCATAGAGTGACATAGGATTTGAGGTTTTTCTTGTAGTGATTCCAAATATGATATTAAATAAAGGGGTGCACTACACATCCATGTAACCATGTAATCAAGTTGGCTCAATCTCAAATAGAGTCACGCACATTAATGAGAGTAAAAATATGCGCTTCCTCAGTTCTTCTTCTTCTTCTTCTTCTCTACTCGCGTTATAGGCTTCACTGTTCTCCTCTGCTCACATTTTCTTTCTTCTTCTTCTTCTTCTTTACTCGTGTTCTTCGTTATGGATCTGGATTGACTTCAACATAATTAGCTTTGTGGTTCTTCTTCTTCTTCATTTTCTTCTTTGATCTAGACTTTTGAATTGAAACAATGAATGAATCAACTTCAAAATCAGTTGAATGAGTGCAATTTAGATTATTTTTCTGAAACGCATCACAATAATCTTAAACATTGAACAAAGTAAAAAGAGGCCACCGAATCGAACAACATTCATTTGGTGAACCGAAATCACAAAGGCCACCGAGCGAACAATGTATATGTGGTGAATAAATGGTGATCAATTTTCAATCAACAAGAATAGTATTTCTCCATGCAAAAGAAGTACTGAACAAAGTAACAACCAATTTCAAAGCCCTAGTTACACTATCCACTGAACTGAAGAAGAAGAAGAACCTACGAGTGTAAATTTGAAAGAAGAACGAGGAGGAGGAGGAGGAGGAAGAGGAGGAGAAATACTATTCTTGTTGATTGAAAGTTGATCACCATTTATTCACCACATGTACATTATTCGGTTTGGTGGCCTTTGTGATTTTGATTCACCAAATAAATGTTGTTCGGTTCGGTGGCCTCCTTTTACTTTGTTCAATGTTTAAGATTATTGTGATAGCATGCAGCAATCATTCCCTAGCTATCTCAATGTAATAACCTCATTCAACTGATTTGAAGTTGAATCATTCATTGTTTCCATTCAGAAATGTAGATCAAAGAAGAAAACGAAGAAGAAGAAGAACGACGGAGCTTATTACATTGAATTCAATGCAGATCAATAATGAAGAATGCGAGCAGAGAAGAAAAACGCGAACACAGGAAAACGACGAATTTTATTAGGTAGAAGGAGGAGGAGGAGGAGGAGGAGGAGGAGGAGGAGGAGGGGAAATACTATTATTGTTGATTGAAAGTTGATCACCATTTATTCACCACATATACATTATTCAGTTCAATGGCCTTTGTGATTTGAGTTAAACCCTAAAATGGTCCCTGAGATTGGTGTTTTGCACTGAAATCGTCTCTGAGATTCCAATTGCACCAATTACGTCCCTGAGATTGAAAAAAATGCACCATAGTAGTCCCTGACCCATTTTCCATTAACGACGTGATGACATGGCATGATGACGTGGACTGTAAGTGACACATGTCACTTTATGATTTGGCCACGTGTAATGGTAGGATGATGTGGTGACCAGTGACACGTGGCATGCTGACATGGATAGTTGTGCCACGTGTCACAATGTTATTTGGCTACGTGTCTAGTAGTGCCACGTGTCGCAACAGTATTCGTCCACGTGTCATCCATTATGCCATCGTTGTATATGCACCAAATTAGTCCCTCACTTTGCATTAAGTGACTTATTTTAGTCCTTGAAATTGAATGTCGTGCACCAAACTAGTCCCTTCACCAATTTTTTCTCATTTTTTTAAATTTAAAATTTTAATATCTTGGATACACTAATTTCAATTCTATTTTTTCATATATCGTTTAAATACAAGTGCTTTTATAAAAAAATTTAAGATTTTAGTTTTAATTATATAATTTTTTTAATAATTTAATATTGATAAATTTTGTAATATATAAGTATGTTATTATAAAAAAAATAATTATATGATTGATTAGACACATTTTTTTCATAAAAAACATGTGTTTTTACTTTTTAACAAGAAATTAATAATTAAAATAAATATTTTTTTCTTATGAAATACACATTTTCGTTATGTATAAATGAGCTAGATTGAAGGCACTTCAACCACCCTCACTACCACTTTTGATCTCTGCAATCTAGACGAAAGAGGTCGGAGATGATAATGAGGGAAGCTTGAAATGCCTTCACGTCAACTCCAAGACGGCGGCTATTAGAGGTATCCGCAAGAAAAAAAATATTTTATAAAAGTACTGAAAGAGGTTGGAGATGGTAGTGAAGATGCTTGAAAAGCCTTCACGTTAACTCCAAGTCGGCAATTAGGGTATTCGCAAGAGAAAAAACATTTTATAAAAGCACTTTTATTTGAAGAACGTGTGAAAAAATAGAATTGAAATTAATGCATTCAAAAATATTGAGAATTTTGAATTTATAGAAAAAAATGAGAAAAAATTGGTGAAGGGACTAGTTTGGTGCATGACATTCAATTTCAGGGACTAAAATGAGTCACTTAATGCAAAGTGAGGGACTAATTTGGTGCATATACAACGATGGTATAATGGATGACACGTGGACGAATACTGTTGCGACACGTGGCACTACTGGACACGTGGCCAAATAACATTGTGACACGTGGCACAACTATCCACGTCAGCATGCCACGTGTCACTTGTCACCACATCATCCTACCATTACACGTGGCCAAATCATGAAGTGACACGTGTCACTTACAGTCCACGTCATCATGCCATGTCATCATGTCGTTAATGGAAAATGGGTCAGGGACTACTATGGTGCATTTTTTTCAATCTTAGGGACGTAATTGATGCAATTGGAATCTCAGGGACGATTTCAGTGCAAAACGCCAATCTCAGGGACCATTTTGGGGTTTAACTCTTGTGATTTTGGTTCACCAAATGAATGTTGTTCGATTCAGTGACCTCCTTTTACTTTGTTCAATGTTTAAGATTATTGTGACAGCATGTAACAATCATTCCCTAGCTGTCTCAACGTAATAACCTCATTCAACTGATTTGAAATTGAATCATTCATTATTTTCATTCAGAAGTGTAGATCGAAGAAGAAAACGAAGAAAAAGAAGAACGACGGAGCTTATTACATTGAATTCAATGCGGATCCATAATGAAGAATGCGAGCAGAGAAGAAAAATGCGAACTCAGGAAAACGACAAATTTTATTAGGTAGAAGAAGAAGAAGAAGAAGAAGAAGAAGAAGAAGAAGAAGAAGAAGAAGAAGAAGAAGAAGAAGAAGAAGAAGAAGAAGACTTTGAAAGAAGAAGGAGAAGGAGGAGGAGGAAGAGAAGGAGAAATACTATTCTTGTTGATTGAAAGTTGATCACCATTTATTCACCACATGTATATTGTTTGGTTCGGTGGCCTTTGTGATTTCGGTTCACCAAATGAATGTTGCTCGATTCGGTGGTCTCCTTTTACTTTGTTCAATGTTTAAGATTATTGTGATAGCATGCAGCAATCATTCCCTAGCTGTTTCAACATAATAACCTCATTCAACTAATTTTAAGTTGAATCATTCATTGTTTTCATTCAGAAGTGTAGATCGAAGAAGAAAATAAAGAAGAAGAAGAACAACGGAGCTTATCACGTTGAATTCAATGCAGATCAATAATGAAGAATGCGAGCAGAGAAGAAAAACGCGAACAGAGGAGAATGACAAATTTTATTAGGTTGAAGAATAAGAAGAAGAAGAAGAAGAAGAAGAAGAAGAAGAAGAAGAAGAACAAAAACGCGATACGTTATATGAGGCGCGTGTATAACAAACGACTATGGGGTGGGAAAACGCGTGTGTGGATGAAGTTACTTGGATAACATCTATGTAAAAATACATGGATGTAGAGCTTTTCCCTTAAATAAATGGTGAACATATCACTATTAGACAATAAATTAAAGAAAAGAACAAAATTATATTTTTTTAATAAATCAAAAAATTATCCACGACCATATAATTAATGATGAGCATATAACTATTAGATAATAAATTGTAAAAAATATTAAATTTGATATTAAAATAATGAATAAAAAATAAAATTAAAATTAAAACATTTAAGATCATGAAAGGAAATAAAAAAGAACTTTCGGTAAACAACAATTCAAATATTATCGTGACAATAAATTAAATCAACCAATATATATATATATATATATATATATATATATTATATTTAAATTAATTAAATTAAATAATTGATAAATAAAATAATTATAATTTTTTGGCTCAATAAAATAAATTAAATAAATAAAAAATATATTATAAATATGTCATTTAAAAATTATAATATTTTTAAAATTAAAATCATTAATCAAATTCAAATACATAAGACCAAAGATTAATTCAAAGTAAAAAAAAAATCAATTCATTTATTTCAGTCAAACAAATAATTAATATAATGGATTAGTCATAGCTAATACCTAATATAGTAAAACAAAATATTAGATAATTTGATATTTATTTCAATTAAGTCAAATAAACAATTAATTATAATATTTTTAAATATCTATTTAATATACTAAAATTGGGTTTTTCCCCAACTAATAAAGGTGAGGTGTCGATCCCACGTGATTCCATTTTCCTTCCACAATGAATGCAGTTTTCTCTATTTTAAATTATTTTATAAAAAAATATCTTTATTGTAATTATATTATAATCAATATTTAATAAATAATACATAATTATACTAATTTAGGAACATATCTTCATTATTGATGGTTTCAGTAGCTAAGAGAAGGGGGTTGAATCTTTGCCCCCTTTTTTCACTTCTGAACACTTGCTGGTCTTTGTAATATTTTCTGGAGACTTTTTTATTTTTGTCTCGTCCCTAACCACGAGACTTTTCTTTTTGTCTTGTCACTTGGCACGAGATATTTTTCGGTTTTATCCAAGGTTCTGAAAACCGAACCGGTCATCGAACCGCTCTAGCTACTGGTTCACTGGTTCATAGGTTCAACCGGTTCGACCGTGGTGGAACCGAAAAAACCGTTTTATAATAAAATAATAAATAAAATATAAATAAACACATGAAAATATAATTATATTCTAATGTAAACTTTAAAATATCATTCAAATTAAAAATACTACATAAACCAGAATATTATAATCTCATTCAAATACAAATTCAGAAGTCAAAAAATAAAACAACCAATCAAACATAACATAGCAACATCAATATGCACAAAATTTCAGAATAGAAGAAAATTTTATGGAGTAAAACAGCTACCTATTTGCTCATTCAATCAAAGAGGAAGGAGGAAGAAAAAAAGGTTAAAGTCCATATCATCCATAGTTAACATAGAACTCTACCTCATGCTAGGGGAATGAAGAGCAGAGTACTTTGCTAACTTACATATCTGAGTTGAGATATTCAATAAAGGTTCACAAAACTTACAGTGCAAGATGCCTGTGATGGAGGCTTATTTATTTCTGATTGAATATAATCATCAAGAAGCTCGAATAACTGTAAAGATGTCTGCAGCTTGTAAGGGAATGCTCGAAAGGTGCATATATCTTCCCATCTAGGTTTTAGCCTAAATAAACCAAATGCCTTAAGAAATGAGAAAACAGCACAAAGAACAATATACTAATCATAGCTAGTGACAGCCACCAAAATCAAATGTTATTATATCAAGGTACATGAAAAAATCCAGTTTTAGGATGCATAACAAAACCAATGAGGACTAATTGAAGATCAGATCAGATCCAATATATATATACATAACAAAACCTATAAGGACTAATTGACATGATGAAGATTTTGCATTTTCAAAACCTATAAGAGCATTTTTGGACCTTATGGTACATATTCCTCAAACAATCTAGATACAGCCATTTGTGATTCCCGCTGATCCGAACCTTGTGGTACATATTCCTCCCAATTAACTATCTTAGGAATCTGTAAGCAAGCTAAGTAAAACCAGAAACACTAAAGTACATTTTTATCACAATATGTCTCTAGAATATGTTCTTGTTCTCTTGTTTCGAAATCATTAAAAAGAGTCAGAACTCAGAAGAATTAACAGGGTTTAACCAAAATTTCCTCCAAACACAAAAGAAAAGGATATCTTTAATGTCAAAATCAAGTGCAAGGACTTGCTCCATGTCCATCTGCACACATGGCGGTGAGTTCACAGAGTTCAGTTCATCAGAGTTCATCACAAAATTGGAAATTAGGGAATCAGAGTTCATCAGAGTTCAATTCATCAGAGTTCATCAGAGAATCAGTATCAGATTTCAATCTTTCATCACAAAATCATGTTCATAACTAAATGAAAAATTACCTGGAAATGAGGAAATCTATTGCTTTCTCTCAGAGCTCGAAGGACTTCAGGCTTTAATTTTTTCAACGCTTCAACGCTTCTCTATTGCTTTCTCAGAGGCAGAGCTCGACGGAGGTGACATGCGAAGTGGCTGAGGGCGCGACGGAGCTGAGTGCGGGACGGAGCTGATGGCGGGACGGTGCTGACTGCACGAGGTATCTGAAGGCGCGACGGACCCAACGGCGCCACGGAGCTGACGGCGCGACGCTACTGACGGCGTGAGATGCTGAAGGCGCGACAGAGGTGAGTGCGTTGAGGGCTTCAGGCGTTCTCTCTCTGAAGTCTGACCCTTGCTGAACTGTGGTGGATTGGTGGGTCGTGGCCTCGTGGAGTCGTGGCGTGGGTGTTGTTCAGCAGTTCTGTCTTCTGTGGGAGGCTGGAGATGAAAGTGGAGGATGCGAAGGGGAAAAGGGACGAATTAGGGTTCCCACAACACAAAACGGCAGCGTTTTGCTGCAAGGTTAAAAAACCGGCCGGGTTCCAGTTCGGTTCGACCGACCGGTAACCGGCCGGTTTGCCGGTTCAATGCCGGTTTTCAAATTCTGCGGTTTTTCTTGTTATCCGAACCGCTTCAGCGTCCGGTTCACGGTTCGACCGGTTCGACCGGCCGGTTCGAACCGGTTTTCAGAACATTGGTTTTATCTCTTGTGCAGCAGAAACAGAAATGGAGTAGAAGAGAGAGGAAAATACACCCAGATATATCCTGATTCAGCTGCTAAGTGCAGTGCAGCCTACATCCAGTCTCCATCACAAAGATGATGGAATTTTACTATAATCATTCTTGATTACAAGCACCAATTCTCCCTAGGACTACCCTTCCTATCTGGGTCAAGTCCAGAATTCTAAACGCAATCCTGAACTTGACTTGGTCACTTCCAAGCTTTCAACTGTAAAGTGCTAACCCAACTTACAAGGGGATTCCCACAGAATCATGAAACACAACATAGATAAACAAAAGAACTCTAAGGACATCTATGCCTTTTTGTTTTAATTTTGCACTTTCTGTCTTTTTTCGCTCTATGGCTTTTTCATACAAACCTCAATGTTTGCCTTTTTCCATGAGACTCAAGACATGACAAAATTAAACAGAAAAATACAAAACAGAATACATTGAAGGAGAAAAAAATCTGTTAACTCAGGTAACTCTAAGAACTCTATGCCTTACACTCTAACTCCTTGTTTCAAACCCTGGCTGTTCACCCTTACTTATAGGGAGAAGCCTCCACGGTTGAAACCAAACAAACCAAGCTAAACTTCTTCTTCTTCAAAATAGAACTGGTTCGACCAGAGAGAAAGAACAGATAACCCATGCAAAACCCAACATGCAATTACCTCTAGTCCTTCCTTGGTCACCAATCTTCATCAATCCGGGCCCTTCATCTTTTTTTGCTCTCCAAGATGAACTCCTGATCCTTGATGCTTCATGATGATAATAGCTTCATCTGCTCCTATCTCTGCCTCTTCCATCACGTAGCCACTGTAGCTACCTCCTGTGGTGGTTGAGCAAGATCAGAGACAAGCCATCCCTTCAAGGATCTTCTTCTTCTGACCAAAATCTTCTTCATCCATTTTTGGGTATGGATAAGCCAAGATCTCTTCACCAAATCTTACTATAAGTGATGAGAATCTCAGCCACAGCATACTTTTTGTTTTCTTTTTCTTGATGCCATCATCACAATGGCTTCTTGCTTGCAACTAGCTTCTCTGTGATTTTTACTGATAGCTTGCTTCATCCCTCCTTTCCTGCTAGACAAGACCGAAAGAAAGAGGAGAGAGAACAAAGAAAAACTTGCAATGTAATTAAAGAAGAAAATGAAAATGAGTTAGGTTTACATTACCCATGTCTAGCCTCTGCTTCCTTCTTCAGATTACTTGCGTCTACCATCTTCTTCTCTCACAGTGAGGTGACCAAATACAAAGAGAGAGAAGAGATAGTAGAAAGAAAAGCAAAGCTATGGAAGCAATGAATGTTGTCAATTAAAATCAAATTCCCATGCTTTTGCCTTGTAACGTGCCTAACTCAATAAATGCTATCAAATCAGATTTTTTCTTTCCATGTACCATGGTATTCATTAAATCCATTTAATTCAAAATTTGAATTCCAACCATGGAATGAGTTGGTGTCCATGGAAAGCATTCATCCTTTGCTTTCTCTTTATTTTCAATTTTGGACCTAACCCTTGTTGGTCTTGCAAGGACTTTAATTGGGCTTGCTTCTTAAATTTTTGGCCCAATTATCATTTTAATAAATCAGCCACATATATTAATATTTTTGCACAAAGGCTGATTATTTTTGTCAATCAAATTGGGTTTCATGCATTCTTTTGTGCCCATTGATGAAATATGCATATAACAAAATTATTAATTAATAAGTGTGGATTAAAAATCAAATTAATAATTTTGTAGTTAATTGTTTTAATAATGTCTGATCATCATCAAATTAATTTGGAGTTTTCCAAACTCATCAATCTCCCCCTTGATGACAAACATTATTAAAGCTGAATTGAAAAGGATTTGGATTAGAAAACTCCCTTGATGATTTGGCCAAATCCTCCCCTTTTCAATTGTTCAAAATGCTCCCCATTAATGTGTGTCTGATTAACACAATATTCAAGAAAGCAAAAACTGTGTACAAGCTCCAAAGGATTCCTAAAAGATAAAAATTTCAAGAATTTGGATCCTTTAAGACCGAGCCATATTTTCACAAGAAAATGTTTTTCAAACACCTTAATAAAATTCCATATTCTAGTCAGCACACATACATTTGAGCAAATGATTTTATCAATGACAATCAAAGCTCAAGTCGATTAATCCACTAACACAAAGTGCTCAAAACAGAGCCAGATCAGAGCATAAAACAGAGCAAAACAGGGCAACAAATTATACAAAGCAAAACAAGTTAATGAAACATAATAGTTTCAATTCATCCCTTTTTCTCTTCTCCCCCTTTTGTCATCAAGGAGGGACCCTAAAAAAATAGAGAAAAAGCAATGCAATCCATAATAATTCAAGCATAAAACAAAATAGCATCAAGTTAAGTTTGGTACAGTCATCCAAGACAAATGAAAATAGTTCTCCTGAGTCAAATACACATAGGACAAAATAACAGAGCATTCAGCAGCAGCAACAAGTAACCAAAACTCAACATGTTCAAAAATATTTCCTGCCAAACAATTCAATCAAGCAATAATATCCAGCAACATAAAGTTCCACCAACATATCAGATCAAATAAAATTGGCAGGCAATAAACATCAGAAAATTCAGAGTAACAATAGATCAGTCACCCCCTTTTTCTACTATCCTCCCCTATTAAGATATGATGTGATAATCTCCAAAAATTATTATTATTATTATTTATTTTTTAATAAAAATATGATGAAGAACTCAAACGGGCCAGAGTCATGGAGTGGGTAAAAGAAATTAGTTGGGCCCATGATCATTAATATCAGAATCAGTCTCCTCCTGTATCAGTGCCAGTTCATCACGTCCTCAATTTTGTCTCCTGATTTCCTACGAGACAAAAACAAATAGAATCAAAAAATTCACAAATTCTCAACAGAACTTAATTCTATCATTCCCAAACTATTTCTCAAGGTGCAGAATCTGTCTTCACAGAGGGGCTTAGTGAAAATATCCGCAAGTTGATCTTCGGATTTTACAAATTGAATATCAATAGTTCCCTTTTGCACATGTTCTCTAATGAAATGATATTTAATTTCAATGTGCTTTGTTCTTGAGTGCAAAACAGGATTTTTTGAAATATTTATGGCACTCGTATTGTCACAAAACAATGGTATACTATTGATCTTTAATTTGTAATCTTCCAACTGCGTTTTTTGCCAAATTAATTGTGAGCAACATGCAGATGCAGAAATATATTCAGCTTCAGCTGTAGATAGAGCCACTGTGGCTTATTTTTTGCTTGACCACATGTTGAATGAGCTTCCAAGAAAGCAACACATGCCGGATGTGCTCCTTCTATCCACCCTATCTCCCGCATAATCTGCATCACAAAACTCTACTGCACAAAAGTCATCAGATTTAGGATACCACAAGCCATACTCACTAGTTCCCTTAATGTATCTAATGATGCGCTTAACGGCTGAAAGATGAGATTCCTTTGGGTGAGATTGAAACCTTGAGCATACACCCACACTTTGAACAATGTCCGGTCTAGAGGATGTAAGATACATGAGTGATTCTATCATACCTCTATACCTTGTTTTATCCACATCTTTCCCGTTATCATCCTTTTCAAGTTTAGTGTTTGGATGCATTGGAGTTCCCATTGGTTTGGAATTTTCTAGGCCAAATTTTTTGATTAATTCTTTAGCATACTTTCCTTGGTGAATAAAAGTACCACTAGGAGTTTGTTTAATTTGGAGGCTAAGAAAGAAAGTTAGCTCTCCCATTAAACTCATCTCAAACTCACTAGTCATGAGTTTTCCAAACTCTTCACACAAGGACTCATTGGCCGACCCAAACATAATATCATCCACATAAACTTGAACTAGAAGAATATCATCATTAGATGCTTTAATGAATAAAGTTGTGTCCGTGATACCCTTTTGAAATTGATTTTCCAATAAGAAGGCACTAAGCCTTTCATACCAAGCTCTTGGAGCTTGTCTAAGGCCATAAAGGGCCTTTGAAAGTTGGAAAACATGATTTGAAAAATCTTTATGTTCAAAACCGGAGGGTTGTGCCACATACACTTCTCTATCAATAAAGCCATTAAGAAAAGCACATTTAACATCCATTTGAAATATTTTGAAACCCTTATGGGCAGCATAGGCAAGAAGCAATCTAATTGCTTCCATTCTAGCTACCAGAGCAAAAGACTCATCAAAATCTATACACTCTTCTTGATCGTAACCTTGGGCCACTAATCTAGCCTTGTTACGAACAACTTGTCCATCCTCACCAAGTTTATTTTTAAAAACCCACTTAGTACCCGTAACTTTCTTACCATCTGGATGAGGTACTAGTGTCCAAACCTCATTCTTGTCGAATTGAGCAAGCTCTTCTTGCATGGCTTTGACCCATGATGGATCTTCAAGAGCTTGTTTTACATTATTAGGCTCCATTTGTGACAAGAGTGCAAAATTGCTTGGTTCGGATTGCCTTTTGGTTGAGGATCTTATTGTTACACCTTGAGAGGGATCACCGTTGATAAAGTCATGAGGATAACCCCTCATGGACTACCATTCTCTAGGCTTCCTTTGTGGTGTTAAGCTTTGATGAGTTTCTGTGAATCTCACTGTTTCAGTTTCTCGTGCTGGCTCAGGAGACAAAATGGAAATGTCTCATCTAATCTGACGAGACAAAACTAGACTGGCAGATTCTTCAATTTGGGCAGACTTGAGATTTTCTTTACTTGTTCCAGCTTCTTCATAATCTAAATCATTATCTATCACAGTATTGGGAATTAAATTAGAATCACAAAAAGTAACATGTATGGATTCCTCTATAGTCCTATGTTCTTTGAGATAAATCCTATATGCCTTGCTAGTGGTAGAGTATCCAACAAACATACCCTCATATGATTTTGGATCAAATTTGCCAAGATTTTCTTTGTTATTAAGCACAAAATATTTGTATCCAAAAACATGGAAATACTTAAGATTTGGAGGGGTTCCTTTCCATAGCTCATAAGGAGTTTTCTTTAACCATTTTCTAATAATGGTCCTATTCAAAATATAACATGCTATATTTACAACTTCAGCCCATAGAAATTTTGGAACCTCATTCTCACATAACATAGCCCTAGTAATCTCTTGAAGGCTTCTATTCCTTCTTTCAACAACCTCATTTTGTTGAGGTGTTCTAGGGCATGAAAAATTGTGAGCAATTCCAAAGTCATTACAAAATTTTTCAAAATCTTGATTTTCAAATTCCTTTTCGTGATCACTTCTCAAATGGGCCACTTTTAAATCTTTTTCATTTTGAATTTTCTTGTAAAGGGTTGAAAAATCATGAAAAGTATCATTTTTATGAGTAAGAAAAAGTACCCAACCAAATCTAGAGTAATCATCTACCACTACCAAACCATAGTGTTTACCTCTTAGACTTTGAGTTCTTGTTGGATCAAAAAGATCAATATGTAACATCTCTAATGGCCTTTTGGTTGAAATTTCATCTTTTGGTTGAAATTTCATCTTTTGGTTTAAAAGAGGATTTTACTTGTTTGCCTAATTATCAAGCATCACAAGTAAGATCCTTATCAAATTTGATATTGGAAATTTTTCTAACCAAATTTTTCTTTACTAGCTTAGAAATTTGGTACATGCTAGCATGACCCAATTTCTTATGCCAAAGCCATTTTTCAGATTCAAGAGAGGTAAAACATGTTACATTTTGTTCTTTCAAGTCCTCAAGAGTCAATCCATACACATTATTGCATCTTTTAGCCTCAAATAAAATATCTCTAGTTTTTTCACAAACAACCAAACATACAAACTTTCTAAAAACAACTTCAAATCCTAAATCACACAATTGGCTTACACTAAGTAAATTATGTTTCAAACCATTTACAAGAAGAACATCATTTATACAAGATGAAAAGTTTTTACCAACTTTTCCAACGGCCACTATTTTTCCTTTACCATCGTCACCGAAAGTGACAAGTCCTCCATCATACTCATCAAGCTTTATGAAGAAGGTTGTCTTTCCGGTCATGTGCCTAGAGCATCCGCTGTCCATGTACCACATATTCTCCTTCCGTTTGGATGCTAGGCACACCTAAAAAACAAGTTCAAGTGACCTTAGGTATCCAAATCTTCTTGGATCCTTTCACGTTAAACCATCTCTTATGTCCTAGTCCATTATAATCAAAAACAACTTTGTAAACTTTATCACTAATCATTCTTTCACCAAAAAAGCATTGAATGGGAAAGTGTCCATTTCGGTTGCATAGTCTACAAAATCTTGGAGTTGCTGATTTGTTAAAGTAGGTGGGGTCTTGAAACCTTGTATCATTAGAAGATGAAGCTTTATTTTCAAAAGAAGTTTTCTCATCAGATTTGAAGTTTTCGTGAAACTCCAAGCCAGCTTTATCAAAGAGAGGTTTTTGACTAGCCAGAATTTGATTTAAATTTTCAGAACTTTGAGTGAACTTGGCTAAGTCATTTTCAAGGCTTCTAATATTTTTCAGCAACTCTTCATTTTTCTTAAAACAGTTTACATATGTAACTACAGAATGATCACTTTCACAAATTCTAAGTTGAGCTTTCAACAACTTATTTTCTTCCACAAGATCACAAGCAGTTTCGGCCTTCCTTAGCTTTTCTTTAAGAAAACTATTTTCAGCTTTAAGAATGATAATTTGTTGTTCAAGATATTGATTATCCAGTAGAAAACATCTTATTTTTTTAGAAAGGTGATCTATCATAAGATGAAGATCTTCAGTATCGGGGTTGTGAAAGACTACCTGATCTATGTGATCTGCCATGAGACAAGGTTGTAACTTGGTCTCGGATTCTTCATCACTGTCTGAGTCATTTTCCAAGTCCTCTCATGATGCCATCAGTCCCTTCTTCTTTCCTCCTTTTGGCTTCTCCTCCTTCTTTAACTTAGGACAATCAGATTTGAAATGCCCCGTTTCTTTGCAGTTGTAACAAGTTACTTTGCTGAGGTCTTTCTTCAGTTTTCTTGAGCTGCTGCCTTTGCCTTTCCTTTTGAACTTCACCATTTTTCTGAATTTTTTGGCAAACAACACAAACTTATTTTCATAGGAGTTATCATTGGATTCATTATCCGGAGGGTTAGTCACAGAAAAAAAAATAATTCCTTTTTTTTAATCTTTTTTCAAATAAGTGTTTTCAAAAGCAAGTAAGTTTCCTCTCAAATCATCACATGTCATGGAATCTATGCTACTGCTCTCAGAAATAATTAAAGTTTTTGTTTCCCACTCTTTTGTGAGACATCTCAACACTCTCCTCACAAACACAGAATCAGGATACGTAATTTCCAGAGCATCTAAGCCAACAATGATGATGTTGAATCTTTCAAATAGTTCATCAATGGACTCTCCTTCCTTCATTGCAAACATTTTATACTCTTTGTTCAACATATCTGTCTGAGTCTTTTTCATGATGATGGTTCCTTCATGAGTAATTTGAAGTTTGTCCCAGATTTTCTTTGCCGTTGTGCATCGTGATACCCGTCGGTATTCCTCAAAGTTGATAGCGCAGTTGAGCAAGTTGACAGCCTTGGCATTTAGCTCCACCTTCTTTCTATCTTCCTCGGTCCAGCTTGCTGGTTTAAGAGTGACCACTCCTTCAGCACTTGTGGTGGATGGAAATTGATGACCTTCCAGGATAATCTTCCATAGTCTGTAGTCTACTGCTTGCACAAAGATCTTCATTCTCTCCTTCCAATAGGTGTAGTTTTTCCCATTGAAGAGAGGCGATCAGTTGCTTGACTGTCTTTCTGTAAGGTTGTAAGACACCAGATTTGAGCCACTACTTTCTGCCATCTAGATCTTTTCTCCAAGCTGCAAAGCTTGATCTCTTTGAGACCAAGATCTGATACCAATTGATGGTTTCAGTGGCTAAGAGAAAGGGGGTTGAATCTTAGCCCATTTTTTCACTTCTGAACACTTGCTGGTCTTTGTAATACTTTCTGGAGACTTTTTGATTTTTGTCTCTTCCCTAACCACGAGACTTTTCTTTTTGTCTCATCACTTGGCACGAGATATTTTTCGGTTTTATCTCCTGCGCAGCAGAAACAGAAATGGAGTAGAAGAGAAAGAAAATTACACCCAGATATATCCTGGTTCAACTGCTAAGTGCAGTGTAGCCTACATCCAGTCTCCATCACAAAGTTGATGGAATTTCACTATAATCATTCTTGATTACAAGCACCAATTCTCCCTAGGAACTACCCTTCCTATCTAGAACAAGTCCAGAATTCTAAACCCAATCCTGAACTTGACTTGGTCACTGCCAAGCTTTCAACTATAAAGTGCTAACCCAACTTACAAGGAGATTCTCACAGAATCATGAAACACAACATAGATGAACAAAGGAACTCTAAGGACATCTATGGCTTTTTCTTTTAATTTTGCACAATCTACCTTTTTCTGCTCTATGGCTTTTTTATACAAATCTCATTGTTTGTCTTTTTCCATGAGACTCAAGATATGACAAAATTAAATAGAAAAATACAAAATAGAATACATTTAAGGAGAAAAAAATCTGTTAGCTCAGGTAGCTCTGAGAACTTTGTGCCTTGCACTCTAACTCCTTATTTCAAGCCCTGGTTGTTCACCCTTACTTATAGGGAGAAGCCTCCACGGTTGAAACCAAACAAACTAAACTAAACTTCTTCTTCTTCAAAACAGAACCGGTTCGGCCAGAGAGAGAAGAGATAATCCATGCAAAACCCAACATGCAATTACCTCTAGTCCTTCCATGGTTACCAATCTTCATCAATCCGGACCCTTCATCTTTTTTGCTCTCCAAGATGAACTCCTGGCCCTTGATGCTTCATGATGATAATAGCTTCATCTGCTCCTATCTCTGTCTCTTCCATCACATAGCCACTATAGCTACCTCCTGTGATGGTTGAGAAAGATCAGAGACAAGCCATCCCTCCAAGGATCTTCTTCTTCTGACTGAAATCTTCTTCATCCATTTTTGGGTATGCATAAGCCAAGATCTCTTCACCAAATCTTACTATAAGTGATGAGAATCTCAGCCACAGCATACTTTTTGTTTTCTTTTTTTTTATGCCATCATCACAATGGCTTCTTGCTTGCAACTAGCTTCTTTATGATTTTTACTGATAGCTTGCTTCATTCCTCCTTTCCTACTAGACAAGACCGAAAGAAAGAGGAGAGAGAACAGAGAAAAACTTACAATGTACTTAAAGAAGAAAATAAAAATGAGTTAGGTTTATATTACCCATGTCTAGCCTCTGCTTCCTTCTTCAGATTACTTGCTTCTACCATCTTCTTCTCTGACTGTGAGGTGACCGAATGCAAAGAGAGAAAAGAGAGTAGAAAGAAAAGCAAAGCTATGGAAGCAATGAATGTTGTCAATTAAAATCAATTAAAATCAAATTCCCATGCTTTTGCCTTGTAACATGCCCAACTCAATAAATGCCATCAAATCAGATATTTTCTTTTCATATACCAAGGCATTCATTAAATCTATTTAATTCAAAATTTAAATTCCAACCACGAAATGAGTTGGTGTCTGTGGGAAGCATTTATCCTTTGCTTTCTCTTTATTTTCAATCTAACCCTTGTTGGTCTTGCAAGGATTTTAATTGGGCTTGCTTCTTAAATTTTTGGCTCAGTTATCATTTTAATAAATCAGCCACATATATTAATATTTTTGCACAAAGACTGATTATTTTTGTCAATCAAATTGGGCTTCATGCATTCTTTTGTGCCCTTTGATAAAATTTGCATATAACAAATTATTAATTAATAAGTGTGGATTAAAAATCAAATTAATAATTTTGTTATTAATTGTTTTAATAATATTTGATCATCATCAAATTAATTTAGAGTTTTCCAAACTCATCAATTATAATTATATCAAATCAATATTTAATACATTATTAAACTACTTATCAATTATCAATTAAAAATACTTTTAATAATAATAATAATAATAATAATAATAATAATGATAATAATAATAATATATGATAATAATATGATAATGGCACCGGTTTAATCATAATAAGAATATTTGATTCTAATAATAAAATGATCAAATCTTATGATATTAATAACGCACATTGATTTTAAATATTTTTAGTTATTTTAATTATATTAATTTTAAAAATATTGATATAATTCTAATTCTTATTCATTATCCAATAATAATAATAATAATAATAATAATAATAATAATAATAATAATAACTTGAAAAATTTGTATATAAACTATTTCAATTACCAGTGTATTATTATTAAAATTCTATATGTTTCTAAATATAAGTCTTGAAAAATACGACATGGTATGGACTATTAGTGTAAAGTTGTTTAGGAAGATATAATAGAATTTATATTTCGAAATTTTAATACATATATTTCTATTTTAATCTGTGTATATCAGGTATAATATTCTTATTCATTGTTTAAAATTTCTCTGATCATAATAGAAGATAATAATTCTAATCATGATATGACAAAATTATATAATTTTAATAAAATTAATATATGATTTGTAATTACTGTATATAATAAAAAATTACCTTAATAATAAGTAATTTACATATTTATTTTTGTTTTACTAAATTCTATATAATAAAAAATTACCTTAATAATAAGTAATTACCTTAATAACAAAATTATATAGTAATCACCTCAGTATTATTTAATAAATAATAAAGGTGAGCTGTCGATCCCACGTGATTCCGTTTTCCTTCCACAATGAATGCAATTTTCTCTATTTTAAATTATTTTATAAAAATATCTTTATTATAATTATATTATAATTAATATTTAATAAATAATACATAATTATACTAATTTAGGAACATATCTTCATTATAATTATATTAAATCAATATTTAATACCTTATTAAACTACTTATCAATTATCAATTAAAAATACTTTTAATAATAATAATAATAATAATAATAATAATAATAATAATAATAATAATAATAATATATGATAATAATATGATAATGACACCAGTTTAATCATGATTAGAATATTTGATTCTAATCATAAAATGATCAAATCTTATGATATTAATAACGCACATTGATTTTAAATATTTTTAGTTATTTTAATTATATTAATTTTAAAAATATTGATATAATTCTAATTCTTATTCATTATCCAATAATAATAATAATAATAATAATAATAATAATAATAATAATAATAATAATAATAATAATAACTTGAAAAAAAAACCCGTATATAAACTATTTCAATTACCAGTGTATTATTATTAAAATTCTATATGTTCCTAAATATAAGTCTTGAAAAATACGACATGGCACGGACTATTAGTGTAAAGTTGTTTAGGTTTGTTTAGGAAGATATAATAGAATTTATATTTCTAAATTTCAATACATATATTTTTATTTTAATCTGTGTATATCAGGTATAATATTCTTATTTATTGTTTGGAATTTCTTTGATCATAATATAAGATAATAATTCTAATCATGATATGACAAAATTATATAATTTTAATAAAATTAATATATGATTTGTAATTACTATATATATTAAAAAATTACTTTAATAATAAATAATTTACATATTTATTTTTATTTTACTAAAATCTATATAATAAAAAATTACCTTAATAATAAGTAATTCCCTTAATAACAAAATTATATAGTAATCACCTCAGTATTTACTTTTTAGATCGCTCAATTTTCATTAAGCGTAATAGAAACCATAAAAACTAATAAATCCTTACTTGAGTTTTTTGTTATTCTTATATATAGGTTTTATATTTTTAATAATACAGTCTATATATATTTATATTTATTTTTTAAGTAATAATGTAGATAACATATATACTGAATAAATATCTCTATTGAATTAATTATAACGATTCATACAAGATAATAATATAAGAATAACCTAATTATAGCAAGAATTTGCATTAAAATTATTGACTAATAATTTAAATATAATTGATAGAGTTAAATTGATATAATCGATAACATTGAGAGTATATATAGCAATTATATCAATTATAATAATAATTCACGTGACTTCATATGCAATAATTTGAATTATAATTGTCACCTAATTATACTTGAATATTATTTAATTTAATATATTTTATAGGCAAAAGTTATTATCACGTGAATTATCATCATTATTCAATAATAATAATAATAATAATAATAATAATAATAATAATAATAATAATAATAATAATAATAATCTATTTATCTACTTAATATACTAAAATTAGATTTTTTCCCAACTAATAAAAGTAATGTGTCGATTTCTCATGAATCTATTTTTCTGCTAAAATGAATGCACTATTTTCGCTTCTAAGTTTATTTTATAAAAATATCTTTATTATAATTATACTATAATTAGCATTTAAGTAATAATACATAATTATACTAATTTAAAAAATATCTTTATTATAGTTATATAAAATTAATATTTAATGCCTTTTTAAACTACTTATCAATTATCAATCAAAAATATTTTTAATCATTTTAATTATTATATTGATAATAATAATAATATAATATAATAATTATATGATAATAGTACCGGTTATTAATAACCAATTTATATTTCTCTAAATAATTTTATTTTAGAAAAATATCTTTATTACAATTATATACAATATTACAATTAATATTTAATGAATAATGCACAATTCTACTAATTTAAGAAAATATCTTTATTATCTATCTATTCTATTATATAAAAATAAGATTTTTACACTTAATAACTGAACTGATGCGGCATGCTCTTAAAGTGTTTTCTAATTTATTTCATTTAATTCGTTAAAGTAAATCAATTATAATTAATTATATCAATTAATTAATTTGATTAGACATTTAAATCTTATCATTTATTATAATATATATAAATTGATTAATTATAATTAATTATATCAATTAATTAATTTAGTTAATTATATTATTTATTTAATTTGATTGGAGTAAATATCAAATTATTTAATAAATAATAAATATGATAACAAAATATATAAATTAATTTAATTAGTTTATTTTTTTCAATACTATCTATTTTTTTCTCAATACCATCTATTTATATTAGATCAAATATTTTTTATTCATTCGCTTTTTTCTCTCTCTCTCCCTCCCTCCCTCTCCCCTCCTCTCTCTGGTGTTTAGGTACAATTTTTGTAATTTATTGAATTTTTTTTATCTTTATTTGTACATTTCATTTTTAATATTTTTTTAAAATTTTTATTTATTTTAATTGCTTATTATTAGGCGCACACTTTTTTCTTTTAACTTCTGATTAATAACTTCTTCTAGTTATATATATTCATTGATTTCTCTGTATTGATGCTATTTTTATTTAAAATATCGTGACAATTTAGAGTGTATGTTATGACCTATATGATATTCGTTAATTTGGTGTATCTTTTTAGATGGTTTATGTTATAATATGTTTAAGTAGTTGACTTAAAATTATAATATAATATATAAATTTATAATATGATTTATAATATGCTGAAATATTAGGACATTATCGTATAGATATTTTTTTATTTGTCTGTTAAATTCAACTATATAAGATCTTGAAAATTATATAATTATGTAATTGATTGTTTTTTTATATAATTATTGTATTGATCATTTACATTAGTGAGACTATTTTTAATATTAATATTTATAAATATGCTAGTATTTATATAATTGATTGAATCATCTTATTTGTTTAAATTTAATTCTATTGAATTAATTATTTAAGGTGCCATCGATATTTCTATTTTTAAAGAATTTATTTAATATTATTTAACAATTCTAATAACATAATAACAATTAAAAAAAGTAAGACGTACAAAATTACAATGACGATAAGATTGAAATACCCGTGATAAAATTATGTTGATAATATACACTTGGGTATTACTAACAACTATATTAGTAATTACTTAAAATAAATAACAAAATAAGTTATAAGGTATTATTTTATTTAAATTATTAATAATTAAAAGAATAAAAGGTCAGTAATTATTTTTAAAATAGACATTAAATTTAATTTTATGATACTAATTTATTTGAGTTGTTAATAAATTTTATAATTTTCAGATTTATATCTATTCAATTTATATAATTTATTTTATTTTACTTTAACAAAAATTGAGACATGTATTTTTAATTATTTATTTAAAAAGTATAGCGAAATGAGTTATATCAATTATAATTAATTATGAATAATTAATATCAATAAATTGATTGTATTAATTTATAAGATGAATAATGTGTAATAAATGTTGTGACATTAATTATAATAAATTAATAATTAATAAATAAAAAACTAGAATGAACTTTTTTATTGCTTTTTAATGGATGTATATTTTTATAATTTTACTTTCTCTTTATCTTTTCCTTTTATATTTATTTTTTTTAATTTATTGAACTAAATCAATTATATTAATTATTTATATTAACTAATTAAGTACTTTTTAATGGGTTATTATAACCGTACTTTTAGACTATAGGTTAAAATATTATAAATTTTTTATAAAAATTATAGAAAAATAAATATTTTTAAAATGTATCCTTAAGACATAAATTAACTAAATTATTTTTCAATTTAATGTGTTTAATTCATTCAATTGTATTATTTATAACTAATTAATTATGTAATTTTATTTGATTAGGATAAATATTTCATCATTTAATATTTTATTTGATTCATTAGATTACATTAATCATAACTTCAAATATTTAATTTAATTAGAGTAAATATCAAATTATTTTAAATTTTGTTTGATTCATGAAACCAAATTAATTATAACTAATTTATTATTTAATATGATTGAGATAAATATTAAATTATTTAATAAATAATATATAAAGTAATAAAATAAATGAATTCAATTAATTCAAATTATTATCTTATTATTTTATATATCTCTTTTCTTCCTCTCTATTTTGTACTTCAGGTAAAATATTTATAATTTTTTATGTTTGTTTTTTTATCTTAATTTTGGTAATATTTTTCTATGATTTTGTTTTATATTAATTCTTTTTTATTTATTTTGATTAATAATTCTTAAGGGTATTATTATTTTATTTAAAGATAATTTAATTTTTTTGTAATATTTTTATAAAAGTTGATTAATAGGTTCTTTTTTAAAATATTTTTTTTGAAATTTTTTTAATAAGATCGTACTTTGATTTTTCTCTTTCATCCTTTATATTAATTAATTATATTAATCTTTTATTGCAATACATTTTTTATCTACTCTACACATTATCTTTCAAGTGATACTAGGTCTAATTTATAAATATTTTTTGTTCATATTTTAAGTTTATTTAACAAGTAAACCCTTGCACGCGAATCAAAGACATTGCGATTTTATAGATTTATAAGTGCTAATAGCCTTTATATTTAATTTGCTTTATAGTGTGATAGTAACCAGTATATTTATTGGTGGATTTAACTATTACTATATTATTTATGATCATATTCAGTATATATGTCTGATTTATTGAAGAAAGTAGATTATTAAAACCGATTAATAATATTTTAGAGTTAATCCAATTAACACTAAATTAAAAAAAACAATACATAACATGTTATTTTTTTATTAATCAAATTATTATAATTCAAATTAATTTTAAAAAAATAATTTAAAATTATAATTTCAATCTTATCACGTGCATGTCACGGGTAATTATACTTGTTATTAATTAAAAGAGTAAAGTATTATTTTTGTCTCCAATATTTGGGATAAGTTTTAAAGTTGTCCCTAACGTTTGAATTGTCTTATTTAAGTTCCTAACGTTTCAAAATTGACTCAATATTGTCCTGCCGTTAGGAATATGTTAACAGAATTGACGACGGGACAAAATTGAGACGATTTTGAAATGTTAGAAATTTAAATAGGACGAACACGTTAGGACAAAAACGATACATAGAAATAAATTTTAATTTTATCATTCAATAATCAATTTTTATGGTACATAGTTATTCAATTATGTTTTAATCACATCTAAGTAAATTACATTTAATCACATTAATTTTATTCTAAATAAATTAATTTTTTTATAATTTTATTCTTAAAAAATTTTACTCATCATAAAATGTTTGTAGAATGACTAGTACATAAACTTATGGAAAAAAATGATACATATATAATAAAATAATATGCTAATAAATACTAATTAATTTTAATATATTCTAATAAATAAAAATTAGTTTTCCGTAACACTATAAATAATCTAAAAGTTAGATGAGATTGTATTGTATTCTTTTATTCGAAAAATACAAAAGAATATAAGGTGATCGTCGTAGAATGGCTCCAAAAATCTTCTTGTGCATTTTTTTCGTAGCTGTGCTATTGGCTTCAGGTAATAAAGCTCATTTCAAAGCTTAAGCAAATAAATATCCTTTCAACATGAGAAAATAAATTTTTTTTATTTTTTTATTTTTTTGTTAAAAGGACCCTTAATTTTCATGTACACGAAAATTCTAATGACATTGGGTTTAATTAATTTTTACCAATTATTGCAGAAGCAACAAGTGGCACAATGGTTGAAGGCTCAAGGAAGGAGTGCTTCGCGCTTAAAGGAAGAAAATGTTATGATAAAGATTGCGATGAAACCTGTATAGCAAGGCACTCCGACTATGGCCATAATGGGGGCGACGTAGTCGGCCATTGTGTGGGCGACCTTTGTTGCTGTTTCTACTGATAAGTGGAAAAATGATGAAATAAAACATTGATGTTCTAAATTAATAATATATGGTTATTACAAATTTTAATTTTTAAATGTGATGAGATGCAATCACTTAGTAAAATCCAATAATTATTATTTTAATATTTAAAATATGGATCAGATTCTCTTCGTCGTGATTTAAAATGAATATAAAAAGATTATATTAATATTTTTAAAAAATTTAAAATTTTAATTTTCTATTAATTCTTATAATTTTATTAAATTTATAATTATGTTTTTATATTTTTTTTTCTAATGAATTCTTACGTGCTTTCAATTTCGTAATTAGGTCCGTTTTATATTAAAAAATATTAAAATTAATACAATATTTTTTTAAAAAAGATATGATAAAAAATTTAATTAAATTCTTAATTATAAATATTTTTAATTTACAAAAAAATATTTAGTTAAAAAACATTTTTTATATTAGAAGATCTAATTACAAAATTAAAAGCAGTATAAAAATTTAATATATATATATATATATATATATATATATATATATATATAAACTTAATTGAAATTTTCAAAAAAATATTGGACTAACAGAATAATTAATTAAATCAAATTTAAAATGATAGAGGATCCTAATTCTCACCATTTAATACCTTCATTTACTTATGAGGTATTTGAGAATTAAAGTGTATTAATCTGTGCCATACACGTGATAAGATTGAAATTATAATTTTAAATTATTTTGTTAAGATTAATTTAAATTCAAATAATTTCATTAATAAAAATATAATATATTATGTATTATTTATTTTTTCTTAATCTATTGTTAAATATATTAACTCTAAAATAGTTATTAATTGGTTTTAGTAATCCACTTTCTTCAATAAATCAAACATATATACTCAATGTGACCATAAATAACTTAATAATACTTAGACCCACCAACAAATTTTTATATATTGTTTTTATATATTGTTTTACTGTCAAGTAAGAACATATCAAAATTAGTTCAAAATAAATAATAAATTATTAGAGAATTCTAATGCACAAAATTCTCTAATAAACAATAAATAATTTAAATATACTAAAAAACAGCTCAACACTTTTTTTATGCCTACAAAACATATATCTGAAATAATATTATATAAATGTTACTATGTTAGAGATTTGTTTTTTCTTAATCTAGTGTTAAATATATTAACTCTAAAATAGTTATTAATTGGTTTTAACAATCTACTTTCTTCAATAAATCAAACATATATACTCAATATGACCATAAATAACTTAATAATACTTAGACCCACCAACAAATTTTTATATATTGTTTTACTGTCAAGTAAGAACATATTAAAATTAGTTTAAAATAAATAATAAATTATTAGAAAATTCTATTGCACAAAATTTTCTAATAAACAATAAATAATTTAAATATATTAAAAAACAACTCAACACTTTTTTTATGCCTACTAAACATATATCTGAAATAATATTATATCAATGTTACTATGTTAGTATACATTTTTACAATCATCAACCGTATTTACTATACATGAATCCTTCTTAAAAGTTATTCTACACACGTGTGCAGTCGAAAGATAAATTACTGGACTTTATTTTATTTTTCTAAATTATTATAATTATGCATTATTCATTAAATGCTAATTGTAATATTATAATATAATTATAATAAACATATTTTTCTAAAATAAATTTAGAAGAGAAAATAGTGCTTTCACTTTGGAGGGAAAATAAATTCATAAGGAATTAACACCTCACTTTTATTAGTTGATAATGTATTAAATATTTATTTTATATAATTATAATAAAAATATATCTCTAAATTAGTATAATCATGCATTATTCGTTAAATGTTAATTGTAATATAATTATAATAAATATATTTTTCTAAAATAAATTTAGAAAAAAATAGTGATTTCATTTTAGAGAAAAAATAAATTCATGAAAAATTAACACCTCACTTCTATTAATTGGAGAAAAAAATCAGTTTTAGTATATTTTGTCATTATTATACATTTTCTTTAATCATATATCCACTATTTTCTTTTCTTTGTTTCAACATTTTGAACCTTGAGTTTAACTTTTCGTAGTTCTCACTTCTCAGTCATTCTATTAGATGTAGTTGATAACTATTGAAATTCTTCGATTAATATAGGAGAAAAATATATTATTATATGATAGAATTAATATGAGTATATTTTATTATTAAATAAACAAAGTTAATATAAAATAAAATTATACATAAAAAAGCAAAGAAAATAAAATTAAAATAGTAAAAGTGATAAAAAAAATATTTTTATAATTTTGTTTTGTCATTTCTATGTATAGAAGATTAGAAAATAGTAAATTTTTAACTAAATTAATTTATATTTGTTGTATTCAATTTAATAGGTAATAAATTATCTTATTTTAATTTATTCCTTAAATTTATATATCATAAAAATTAAATCAAATAATTAATATACATAATTTTAAATTATGTGATACTTAAATATCTATTCAAATTAATTAGTTGATATAATTAATTTATCATAATGAATTATCTTTAATGAGTTAAACAAAATAAATCAAAAGCATGCTACGTTGATTCTATCATTAAAGGTAAAAATTCGATTTTTACATAATAGAATAGATGAGTGTTTTATATTAATTCAATTAGATGAGTGTTTTAATAAAAGAAAAGATGATTATTATTATTATTATTGAATAATAATGATAATTATTGTTATTAATATTGAATTGGTTATTAATATATATATTGAATTATCATTAATATTAAATTAGTTATTTATATATATATATATATATATATATATATATTTATTGTTGCTTCTACAATCCTGCAATAATATTTTCTTTCATTTGTTAACTAATTAAACTTGATTATTTATATTAAATATATTTAATGATTACTAAAAATTAATCATATAATTATCATTATTAATAACCAATTATTAATAAATAATTTATATTTTTCTAAAATATAATTTTCTATATTATTATTATTATTATTATTATTATTATTATTATTATTATTATTATTATTATTATTATTATTATTATTATTATTATTATTATATAGGTCATCATTAAGATATAACTTGTCACTAATAAAATTTTAGGATAATAAATAAAAAATAGAATTATATCAATATAATTAAAATTAATATAATTAAAATAGTTAAAAATATTTCTGATTGATAATTAGATTAATAATGCATTAATTATTAATTTTATATAATTATAATAGAGATATTTTTAAATTAATATAATTTTGAATTATTCATTAAATGCTAAGTATAATATTGTTATATAATTATAATTAAGATAATTTTCTGAAATAAATTTAAAAGAGATTAGTATAATTATAATAAAGAAATTATCTTAAATTAGTATAATTATGTATCATTTATTAATTACTAATTATAATATAATTATATCAATTAAAGATAATTTTTAAAAATAAATTTAAAAGAGAGAAATAGTGCAATCATTTTGGAGGGAAAATAGATTCATGAGAAAATGACGTAAGGCCCACATGGTTGGAGAGGGAAACAAAGCATGCCTTATAAAGGTGTGGATACATCTCCCTAGCATGACGTGTTTTGACGAGTGAGTGTGGGGGGTTTCGGCTAGCATCCCTATCGTCAAAGACAAAAATGTGAGGCTTTGTGTGCCAAAGCGGACAATATCGTGATAGCGGGTGGTCTGGACTGTTACTATGGTATGAGAGCCATAACCCAGATCGATGTGCCAGCGAGGGCGTTGGGCTCCCTTAGGGGGTGGATTGCAAGGCCCACATCGGTTGGGGAGGGGAATGAAGCATACCTTATAAAGGTGTGGATACCTCTCCCTAGCATGACGTGTTTTGACGAGTGAGTGTAGGGGCTTCGGCTAGCATCCCTATCGTCAAAGGCAAAATCATGAGGTCTTGTGTGCCAAAGCGGACAATATCATGCTTGGGGGAAAACCCAATTTTAGTATATCAGTATAAGTAACAAATTATTGTATTTAATCAGTATAAGTAACAAATTATCTATGTTATTATGTACCTTATAAATCAATGAATTAGAATAATTGATATAATAAATTACAATTATTTGATAGATATAAATTATAATAAATCGTGTGATATTTAAATACTTAATCAAATCAATTAGTTGATATAATTAATTTACTGGAATAAATTGTACTCAATGAGTTATAAAAAATAAATTAAGAAACACGCTAACGCTAAGAAGTATGCCACGTCCATGAAGTGTAGAAATTTAATTTTTATATAATAAAAATATACATTCTTATATATGTTATAGAAATATGATTTGATTCCATTAATTTACTTTTTTTTTAACTTTCCACCTATATTCAGCATGGAATTTTAATTTTTCTAAAATAAATTTAGAAGAAAAAACAGTACTTTTAGTTTAGAGAGAAAATAAATTCATGAAAAATTGACACTTCGCTTTCATTAGTTGATAATGTATTAAATATTAATTTTATATAATTATAATAAATATACTTTCCTAAATTAGTATAATCATACATTATTCCTTAAATGTTAATTGTAATATAAATATAATAAAGATATTTTTCTAAAATAAATTTAGAAGAGAGAATAGTGCTTTCATTTTAGAAGAAAAATGAATTTATAAAAAATTGATACTTCACTTCAATTAATTAGAGAAAAATACAATTTTAGTATATTAAGTAGAAGTATATTATTATTATTATTATTATTATTATTATTATTATTATTATTATTATTATTATTAAAAATATTTCTGATTGATAATTGATAAGTAGTTTATAATATATTAAATATAGATTTTATATAATTATAATAAAGATATTTTTCTAAATTAGTATAATTATGCATTATTCATTAAATGCATTCATTTTGGAGGGAAAATGAATTCATGAAAAATTCACACCTCACTCTCATTAGTTAAGAAAAAACCCAATTTTAATATATTAAGTAGATTATATAAATAGAAATACTTGCTAAGTATATATAAAAGAGGAGATATATAATTATATATAATATAATTGCTATATATGTAACAGATAAATTGTTATAATTATAGAGACTTACTATATAATTATATTAAATTTAACTATGAATGTAAATAAATAAAAGTGATAATAATTAATATTATTTTTTTTACATTTAATATTTACCGTAAATATAAAAAATATTGAGAAAAAAGTAGATACTGACTTTATTTTATTTTATTTTACGTCATGGACTTCTTTACTAAAATTAATGGAGGAAAAAAATCTTTATGATTATATATAAATCTCAATCACAATAAATAAGATGAATCGGTTGAGCAACTAACAAATTTAGGAATATGGATTGTGAATAATAGATACGTATTCTTTTTTATCGGATGTTGATACATATTAATTTATCCATCTAGGTGTCTGGAGATGTTTACTAGATGAGTAAAGAATAGGGATATGATTCCGAAGGATGAACTGGACAGTTCCAATAAGATTTTATTCTTGAACAAAAATCCGAAAAAAGGTAAGGACCCTTACCTCTGGGGGTAAGAAAATCATGATCGGGCTAGCGGACCCAAAGCTATGGAACTTGGCGCGGTTAATATATTCAAGATAATTATGCATTTACAAAATACTGTCTCAATTCATCCTATTCTCGTGGTGTTTGTTTTTTGAAAAAAAGAAAGAGACGGTCTCAATAAGCCTACGGGTAAATGTTATTTTTCATTTATGGAAAAAATGAGGTAACATGCATGCATATATTAATATAGGAAGAATATATACTCAGAGTTTTAAAATTTTCAAGAATATTCGATTGTATTATCCTTCAAGCCAAAAAATATATCCTTTATTTTCATTAAATATTTATATTAATTCAATTAGATGAGTGTTTTAATAAAAGAAAAGATGATTATTATTATTATTATTGAATAATAACGATAATTATCGTTATTAATATTAAATTGGTTATTAATATATATATATATATATATATATATTGAATTATCATTAATATTAAATTAGTTATTTATGTATATATTTATTGTTGCTTCTACAATCATGCAATAATATTTTCTTTCATTTGTTAACTAATTAAACTTGGTTATTTATATTAAATATATTTAATTATTACTAAAAATTAATCATATAATTATCATTATTAATAACCAATTTATATTTCTCTAAAATATAATTTTCTATCTTTTTATCATGGTTCTGAAAATCGAATCGGACCGGTCGGTTCAACCAGAAAAATTAGGAACCGATCACCTAACCGATCCGGATAACGTTAAAAACTGTCTGATAAAAAACTGGTGAAAAAATCGGTCGAACCGGCGATTAACCGGTAAACCGGGAGAACCGTCCGGTTTTTGGACGGTTTTTTGGTTTGAAATCAGAAAGGCTAAACGACGTCGTTTTGGCCTATTTAAAAAAAAAAGAGAAAACAGCAAAAGCAAAACGCGTAACCCTAAATCCCTAATAATCACAATCAGTTTCTAGTAGCAATTTCCCCTTTCCAGTTTCTAGAAATCATTCTTCACCCACAGCAGTTCACCACCGAGCCACCATAGCGACCCACAGCTCTAGATTCCAGAAATCACCCAAGCAAGCAGTTCACCACCGAGCCACCCATAGCCACCCACAGCAACGACGACGTTGAGGGCCGCAACCACCACCCCGTCCTGCTTCTGGCCGAGCCCGCCTCCTCATTAGCCATCGCCGAATGTCCCCGACACCGCGTCCTGACTCGCCGCCGGTAAGACCCTGTTCTAGATTTATTTGCTGCCTTTTGAGTTCTGAACTTCTGATTATGATTTATGAGCTGGGTTTCTGGCTTATGGGTTTCTGGCTTCTGGGTTTCTAGGTTTCTGGGTTTAGGGCTTCTGGGTTTCTGGCTTCTTCGTGCTATTTTCTGACTTCTGTTCGTTCTTCCCTTGAGTTAAGTTTTGGGTTTTTGGCTTCTGTTAGCTGTTTTCATTTTTTGTTTTGGGTTTCTGTTCTTCTGGGTTTTAATTTTTTAATTTTGTTTTTTATATGATTAATCAAATGTTGAATAAATTTGTTGTACGGTTGAATTTGAGAATAAATTTGATGTATATTGAATTTGAGAATTCTGCTCTGTTCTGTTCTTCAATTTTTTTTATCTTTTGGTGGTACTTATTAATTTTGTTGATTGTTGATTTAATTATTTAATTGTAGGGATTTTGATTTTTTGAGTTTGTTTTCTGAACTTTTGATGCCTAATGTAATTCAAAATTTTCTGTTTTGAACTTTTTGATGTATGTATTGTTGGCTTCTTGATGTGATTAGAAATTTTCTGTAAATCTGTTCAACAATCAATATTTAATTATTGGTTGTATTTAATTTGTGTAAATTTGTGTTTTTAAAATTATTAAATGTAGTTGTTACTAACTAGAAATTTTTATTTTTGAAGATTGTTGAGAGTAGTTTGTTGGATGGCTTTTAATTGGTTCTAACTGGTGGATAATAATTTCAAATACCTGTAACACCAGATTTTTTTCATAATTCAAAGTAAGGTTCTTCTCATAATTAAAAGTAAGAGTACCAAAAGAGTATTAATTAGAAGCCATTCAACTAACTACTTTTAACAAAGATAGAACAACTAGATAGTGATCAAGCATTACATATATTAATTTTTATTTTTTAATAATTTTATTTAATATTTAATTAAACCAGTTGAACCCCGGTTGAACTCCGGTCGGACTATTAAACCAGTGAACCAGTTGTTTTACCGGTTCATTGACCGGTCCGATTCTCGCAACCTTGCTTTTTATTATTATTATTATATGTCACCATTAAGATAATAACTTGTCACTAATAAAATTTTAGGATAATGAATAAAAAATAAGATTATATCAATATAATTAAAATAAATATAATTAAAATAGTTAAAAATATTTCTAATTGATAATTCGGTTAATAATGCATTAATTATTGATTTTAGATAATTATAATAGAGATATTTTTCTAAATTAGTATAATTATAAATTATTCATTAAATGCTAAGTATAATATTGTTATATAATTATAATTAAGATAATTTTCTAAAATAAATTTAAAAGAGATTAGTATAATTATAATAAAGAGATTATCTTAAATTAGTATAATTATGTATCATTCATTAAATACTAATTATAATATAATTATATCAATTAAAGATAATTTTTAAAAATAAATTTAAAAAAGAAAAATAGTGCAATCATTTTGGAGGAAAAATGGATTCACGAGAAAATGGCACTTCACCATCATAAGTTGGGAGAAAATCCAATTTTAGTATTATAAGTGGATTGGTATAAATTATAATAAATTATATAACTTTTAAAAAGAAAATAAAATGAATAAGAAGAAAATAAAAATAAATAGAATAGATAGAAGACTACAATAAAATAAATTGAATGTGAGAGTTTTTTTGGTACATTTCATATCACATCTGTTTCAATAATAATAATAAATAAAAATACGTCAACTTGGTATCTAAGAAAAAATGATGAGATAAAATCATAATATAGTTCTAAAGTAAAAGCTTAAATTAGAACATAATATCATTATACAACACATATTGAAAGTAATTTCACAATGCAATATACCACAAACAGGTAAATGACTTAAATTTAAATACGAAATATTTTTTATTTATGCATACATGATAACACCATGGTCTATAAATACTTCATAGATAACATATCTTATATAGCTCCGAATGATGAGCACGAAAGTTGGAGAGAATGGTAGTTTGTGTATACGATAGTTGCCTTCTTGCAACGATGCCTCATAGGAAGAAAAAAATTGTTGTAAAAGCTATCAAATGAAAGAGTAATTGGTAAAGGATGATATTTTCTTCTAGCATACATGATATTTTATAGTGATAAAATAAAAATGGAAGGAATTAAATTTTATATTTTTATATTAGGAATAGAATTTGATATTTATCCTAATAAAATTTTTATTATTATCAATATAAATGGATTAACAATTTGCCACTAATAAAATTATTGGATAATGAACAAGAATTAGAAGGATATTAATATAATTAAAATGAATATAATTAAAATGTTTAAAAATATTTTCGATTGATAATTAGTTTAATAATGCATTAAATATTGATTTTATATAATTATAATAAAAATATTTTCTTAAATTAGGATAATTATGCATTATTCATTAAAATAATTAAAAATATTTTTGATTAATAATTGATAAGTAGTTTAATAATGCATTAAATATTAATTTTATATAATTATAATAAAGATGTTTTCCTAAATCTATTCTATTATATAAAAATCGGATTTTTGCATTTAATGATGGAGCTGACGTGGTATGCTTCTTAGAGTGTTTTCCGATTTATTTCTTTTAACTCATTAAATACAAGTTATTACGATAAACTAACTATATCAACTAATTAATTTGATTAGATATTTAAATATCATATAATTTATATCAATTTGATTTGGTAGTATTTCCTAATTTATTTATTTTAATATTCTGTTAGTATTTTTATTTTTTTAATTTATTAAACCAAATTTATTGTGTATAATAATTAATTAATTTGATTAATTTATTAGTCATTAGAATAATAAATCTACGAATAAAATAGGAAACTAAAATATTTTCAACGAATTATCAAATCAAATCAAATCATATATATTAAACTAAATTCAAATCATGTGAATCAAAGACTAAATTAAAATAAGATAATTTCTTACTTATTCAAGTTGAGTGCAATAAATACAAATTAATTTTGTTAGATAATCATAGTTGTCTGGTCTACTATATATAGATGGCCACACAAAATTATAAGAATCGTGATTTTTATTGCTCTTGATATTTCAACTCTTCTTTTCTTCTTTTTTTATGTATAATTTTTTTATGTATAAATGTACCCAAAATGAGAAAGTACGGATGAGTGTTTTATTGATTGTTTGCTTGGTGAATATATCTCAAATTTTCAAAGTGGCCGATGTATTTTTTTTATAGTATTAAATAGAAGAATATTTGTTAAAATGAATATACCCATTGTAATGAATTTTTTTCAATTGTTATATTTTTATGTCTGTCATGTAAATTCGTTGAAGGCACAAGATAATAAAATAGGTTGACTTTAATATCATTAGAAGCTAAATTTAATGGTTCAAATAAGCACTACTAATTATGTTAAAAAAAGTAATTTTGTAATAATAATGTGATTTACATATTAATTTTTTCGAGTAAATTCATTTCAAAATGTAAAAATTAGACTCAATTATGCTAAAATTTTAAAGATAATATAGAATTTGGCAACAAAATTAATATTCATTAAGGAAATAAATTTATTTATGATTATTTTCTAATTATAAATAAAATAATAAAATTAGACTCATTTAATTATGTTTATTTTTTTTAAAACCATTGTCATTATTGAAAAGTAACTAATATTTGTGATAGTCTAAAATTAAGAAATAAAAATACAAAATATTAATATACTAAGTTTTTGAAGTATAAATCTTGAAATAAATATATGTAATTATAATTAATGATTATAATTAAAAGTCGTTATTTTATTTTAATTTGTTTAGGACATGTTTATCTTAAATTTTATTTTTTTATTAATTAGTATTTTTTTGTACATTTAATTGTCATGAATTTATATAAATTAAAATGTATAACTTAAAAAAATAGATACGTGTCTAAAATATAAAAAAAATTAGTAAAAAATTTATGTCTCTTTAGCCTTTTTTTTTTGGTGTCATATCTTACATTTTACTATAATTAAAAGTTAGAGGTAAATTTTTAAATATAAATTAATAAAAAAAATATAATACTTAATGAACTATCATAATCATATTTAAATGTATTTAAGTTATTTTCATATAATAAAAATGATATGTTTCAAAAAATATTTATATATAATTTACTAACAAATATATGAGATATTTATCATAGTTTTTATTTTTAATAAAAATATCATTGTATTAAAATGATGCATTTTAAAGATGTCTAAATGAGATTTTTATTAAAAAAAATTTACAAGATAACAAATACATTTTTACTTTAATTTTATTCTTAATATTTAGTTTTAATTTTACTTTTAGAGTTTCAATATGTTTCAATTATACCATTAGAGTGAACAATATTAATTATAACTAATCAATTATATTATCTGATTCGATCAAAATTAAATAAATATTAAATTATTTAATAAATAATAAATAAAAATAAAATAAATAAATTTAACATGAATTATTCTCTTATTGTTTTCTATATCTAGGAATCAGAATGTGCTTTTATATATTTTGTTAATAGTTCTAAAAAAAGTTACTATTTTATTTACTAACATTTTAAATTTTTTATAATATTTTCATAAAACTTGATTAATAAGTTCTTTTTTACAATGTTTTTCTTGAATTTTTTAACAAAAATATATCTTAATTTTTGTCTTTCATCTTTTATATTCATTAATTATTCTAACTTTTTTACAGTATATTTTTATCAACTATATACATTATTATTCTATCTTTTTTACTTTTTTTAATTATTTTATTACCTTATTTTTAATTATTTATTTTACTTTCACTCCTCATATATTTATTTTATTTCACTTCATCTTAGTTTTAATTTCATAGTTAACTTTCAATCATATAAAATTCAATAGTTTCTTTCAAAATATGCTCGAATATATTATCTATCATATACAATCATTAGGATAAACAAACAAATATAAATTGAATATATAATTTAATTTTAATTTAAACCTAAAACTAAATGAATTGTCAAAAAAATAGCAACTAAAATATTATGATTTCACAAGTTATAATACGTGGGATAAATTACCTTTATAAACTATTTGCAAACCAATTTTATGTATATCTCCAAAGTAAAAAAGGTTACGTGCATATCTCAATTTACATATCTATATAAATCAAATTTATGAAGTTCGAATCATGTGTTTCCGTAGTAAATCGAATCTATAAGATTTGAATTACTTGGATGCTATCTATGTACTAAATCGAAGGAAGGAGATTTGATTTACAATGAGCTGGATTGCTACTGAGTGAGTATAAATCGAATCTTATTTCTTCGATTTAGCATGGACCATATAAATCAAAATTTATAGATTCGATTTAGTAGGGAATGACATAATTTGAATTCTTTGAATTCAATTTACTTTTGAATCACAATGTCAAGTAATTCAAATCCTATAAATTCAATTTACTACTTATTATCCTAATTCGAATTCACTAAATTCGATTTATATAGAAATGTAAATGGAGACAACTAGATAACGTTTTTGAATTTGGGTGATTCAGGTAATTTTGGGGTGGCTATAGTTTATCAACATAAATTAACCTAACATGTGATATTAGTTATTGTTATATATATCTGAAAAATGTGACTTATTTATGCATTATTTGGATTAGAAGAATTTGTAGAAAAATAAAATGCTGAAAAAGAAAATAGATGAAAAAATTAATTTTTATTGTTTGGATTGACAAAGAAATTGAATAAAAAATATAAAAGTGTGTACGTAGAGCTTATGTAAATTTTTTCTCTTCAAAGTTGTGAAAAAAACTGATGTAAAAATGTAAACATGGGTAAACATACATAGTTACCATTTGAATTATAATTTATATATAATATATAAAAACATTAATATAATTTTACTCTTATAATTTTTTCTCTTCTTACTTTTCCTTCTATCCAAGCAAAAGAATTTTTTTTCTATTTTCTTTCCATTCATTTTTTCTTCATCTAAACAACACACAAAAAATATAATTTTCTTTTCATTTTTTTCCTCTCATTTTCTTTCTTTCCATTTCTTTCCTCTTATTTTCCATCTTATATCCAAACAATAGTTTAGTGTTTATCCATTTATCTTCTATTAATATTGTTATAGCAAGGATACATGTGACTTTATAAAAATGATATAACCTAAACTTTAATTATCTGAGAATTTATTGAGTAGCTAGATAGCTACACGTCACGAACCAATAAATACTAGCAATAGGGATTATCACAAAAACAACCAAAACGAGTATTTATAGGGATTACTCGCATTTTGGGGCTAGATGGGGACTCGTGAAATCCTCACGACCTGCCATGCGAAAATAGATGGGACTAGGGGTGGCAAACGTGGTGAAATCCGTCGGGCTGACCCGCATAACCCGCCAAAAAAGGCGGGGTGGGCTAAAAATTTGAGACCGCCAAATTTAAAAAGCCCACCTACCCCCGCACCGCCTAATCCATAGGCTTTGGCGGGGCGGGGAGGGGGTGAGGGTGGACTTCCTGCTGGGCCAAGCTTTTATTTTGTCAGGGCCATTTTTTTACAAATTTCTATGATGTTATTGATCTTCAAGAGGATGAAGATGATAATTGAAGATGTTCTAAGTTATATTTTGGATTATGTTTAATGTTTGATTTAATATCCAACTTGAAGATGTTTAATTATATATTTTGGATAATATTTATTTTACTTTAGACAATGTTAGTTTTATTATTTTGTTTCGAAAAATTTGGTTTATTATTATGTTTATTACATATTTATAATTATAAAGACTTTAATGTGTGTGAATTTAAAAATTATAATTTTTTTAAAAATTATAAATTTATTGAAATTATTGTGAAATTATATATATTGTTTAATATTTAATGGTTTACAAAAAAAGGAGCGCCCGCCAGCCTACCATTAGGTAGGGCAGAAGAAAAATTCAGGACCGCCTTATTAGGCGGGGCGGGGCGGGCCAGCTGACCAGACGACGGACTTTTGGCGAGATAAGGCGGACTTTCCTGTTTGCCACCCCTAATGGGGACACGGATATAAGTACCCGTCCCATGGAACCTATTAAATATACGCGAATATAAAATTATTAATTTATCCTAATTTGTATGTACATAAATTTATTTCTTGAATTTAGTAATCCTACTTTCTGTCTCCAATTCGATATTTTTCTTTTTCTTCCAGACTCATTCTTAGCCCCGATCTTCTCTCTATAACTCACTTTCTCTGCCTCTCAAATTTGTCACTGCATTGCTCAATATCGTTCCAAAAAATTATGTTATGTTATTATGTTGGAATATGTTTTTATGTTTCTTCCTTTTTTGAAATGTTATTTTTCATAACGAATATATTATAAATTATGTTGAATTATATTGAATTGATTATTTAATGATTATTATATTATATTTTTTTGTGTTGTTTTTTTCAAAAATTTTTAAAGAATATTCGTAGATAACCGAGAAGATCTGCGTTCTCTAAAGGGTAATTAAATAGAAACTTGTAAGACGGAGAAAAAATGGGGTATTTTTTTTAAATAGGAGCAAGGGATGGAAATGGGCTTCTCATGCTCCCCTGAGTACTCATTACCATATCTAACTAGCAATAGAGATCCAATCTGAGCCGATTTAAGAGGGGACACGTGGACTTCATCTGCATTGGACCTTTAAGGTAATGAACCTAAATTGGATTTGGGACCCTAACAATGAAATTTAGTTGATCTTGTTTGCATTGAGGTCTTACTAGATCCAAATATATCTTGAATTAATATTTTGAGTCATTGTTATAGCAAATACTATACTATTTAATATTATAATACTTAGTATATATAAAAGTTGGATATATTTACAAGACATTTTTTAATTCAAATTAAAAAATTAATTATCTCTTTTTTTAGTTTTAAATATTATTTTCTAATGTAACGAAAAAAGTGAAAATAACAATAATTATTCATATAATTAAAATATCTAATCTTAATATATACATGACACTATATATATATATATATATATATATATATATATATATATATATATATATATATATATATATATCAATGATTATTATATATGATATATAATTTTTTTTTCTTTTCTGTAATGACTATTTGTATAATTTATTAAACAATTTTTCATCTTAATATTTAATAAATTTAATATACAAAATATTGTTTAATATATAAAATAAATAACTTATGTCATCATCTAAGATAATAAGTATAATAATAGTGTAAATACGTATTTATTTATTAGTAATAAAAAAATACATAAATAGTATAAATTGATATTTTTTTAGTATAAAAATAATAATAAAGGTTATTAATTAAGTTAATTATATAATTAAAAAATTATGAATAATTTCTTAAATAATAATTAAAAATAAGATTACTATTATCACATATTGCAAAGTTTATGAAAAAATTTTGGATAATAAATCAATTCTCAATAGATTATACATTAATTCTGTCAAAAAAATAAATAATTAATACATTAGATATTATTATTTACGTACTAATATAATATATATTATCGATTATTGAGTTTATAATTAAATTTTAACCTATTTTTGGGTAATTAAAATTTAAATGATTGAAATTATTAAATGTTGAATATTTTGCATCTAACCAATTTATTTTTTTATTGAAATTAAAAAAGCATAAGTTGTTAATCAATTCTAAATTTAAATTTAAATTTAAATTTGAGTAAGAAAATAAAAAATATTTTAAATTTGATCTCACTAACCAGAATTTATTTTAAGATAAAAAATTACTTTGTACATCATAATCATATATATTGTAGGATAGGATGGTCATTTGCTATTTTTAAATTGTAAATATTGTCAAATAAAATGATGTAAGAAATTAGAAGAAAATGTATTTACAAGTTTAGGAAATATTAATTTATTTTTCAATAGAATAAATTATATATTGAATAACAGAAGTCGTTATTGATTTCTTTTTACATTAACTAATATTTAACGATGGTGTTTCGTTACACCAATATTATCAAAAAATATTAATCAATCTAATAACTTTTGTAATGACATATGTTTTATGAATTTGAAATTTTAAAAATTATTTTATAAAATATGAAGTTTTAACAAGTAACAATGTTGATTATATTGTTTTGACTTCAAGAATGAATATGATACCAACAAATAAAATTGTCCCAAGTAAGTTTCAACAAAGACAAAAGTCCATAAGTATTGCTATTAATAAAAAATTATTTTATTTTAAAGACAAATACAATTTTTTTCTACGAATTTCCTAACTCGGTAAGTCGAGAACTAATCCACCACATATTAATGCTCTATTTATTAAGGGTCTGTCGTTAACTAATAGATTGTTATACACACAAAAGGAGATTCAAACTTCAAATACTTGCTTAAGCGGACAAATGAGATAACCATTCAACCAATCCAAATTAATTAAAATAAATATTAATTATTTTTAATATTTTTAAGTTGTAAAATATTTACAATAATAATTGCAATAGATATTTTTTATTTAAATTTTAATAAAAAAATTTTATATAATTTTATATATGATCCCGTGCAGGGCACGGGAACATACACTAGTTAGTATAATTATGCATTATTCATTAAATGCATTCATTTTGGAGGGAAAATGGGTTCACGAGAAAGTGACACATCACTTTCATTAGTTGGGAGAAAATCCAATTTTAGTATATTAAGTAGATATTTAACTGAATAAGAGGAAAAAAACATCTACGGTGTATCAAAAAATTATTTGGCAATGTTATTAAAATGAGCACAATAATTATGTGTGTATTAAATATGTCATATTTATATACATTATTAGATTTTATTAAATAAAAGTCAAAAGCTAATATAAAAAAAGAATATTGATGAACTCTAATAAAGAATATGTTTAAAATCAGCACAACAATTATGTGTTTATTGGATGTGCCACATTTATATAGACCATTAAATTTTATTAGATGAAAATTATAGGCTAAAATGAAAGAAGAGTATTAATGAACTCTAATAAATACAGAATATCCTAATACATAAATAAATACTTTAATACACAATACTTTAAATGGCAACAGAATCTTTTATTCTTAAATAATTAAATAAAAAATATATAAATATAAAAATATAAATATTTTTTATTCAATATGATAATTTATTATGCAAGAAATTTTATAATATTAAAAAATCATATTAAACGATAACTTACAAAGATAAGATAAATAAAATTTTATTTTATATTACTTGACAAAAAATTAAATTATTATATTTAAAATTTATTAATTAATTAATTTTGTTAAAGATATTATTATATAATATGTTAATGAGTTATATAACTCAAATGGCATAGTCTCTCCATATTCATATAAGAGGTTATGGGTTCGAGTATCTCTATCTTTGATAAAAAAAATTATAATATAATATAAATTTTCATCAAAATATTTCAAAAAGATAATTTATTTTAAATATTATTTATAATACTTGAAAATATCAACCTTTTTATTTTTTTAATTTAAAAAATAGAATAAATAATATAATTTTAAATACATGCCTATTACATTATATATTTACTTATATTAGTAAGACCTAAACTAATCAAGCTTATGTAATTAAAAATATAAAACATATAAATACAAAAAATAAATATTTTTTATTTATTAAAATTAATTATTATGCAAATTATTTTATAATATTAAAAAATTATTTTCTATTTATATATATTTTGATAATTTTTTATTTTAATTTTAAATTAAAAATTATTATTTCAATTTTAGAACCACTTTTTAAACGTTGATAAAATTATATATATGTCTCCAATTTTTTTATTATATAAAAAATACTTATATCAAATAATCCATCAAATTAATTTTTATGTCAATAACGAAATTCAAACTGGAGGTCGAATTTTATATATATGTCTCCAATTTTTTTATTATATAAAAATATTTATATCAAATATTCCATCAAATTAATTTTTATGTCGATAACGAAATTCAAACTCTAGGACTAATAAAATTCGAGAGTATGTTCCTTATATAACTTTTTGGAGATTATTGGCTACAAGTAGGGGTAGCAATGGGTAGGATAGAGTAGGGTTTGGAGTCAACCCTAACCCTACTTGCGGGTTGAGAGTTTTATATAAACTCAACCCTACCTTACCTGCGAGTTGAGAATATTTCAATCCTAATTTTACCCACTCTTAACTTGCGGGTATCCGATCCTATTCGCGGGTTACAAAAAAAGATGCAACATTATTAGATAACTTGATGATAATTTAAAATAAAACTGACTTTTATATAAAAAAAATTTATTAAATTAGCAATTAATGATCTTCTTTTAATGACTAAGGATCTTTTGCATTTAATAAGAGGTCTTTGGTTTAACATCTACTTAGAATATATTTTTATATAAGTATATAACATATACATATATATGGTGCGGGTTGATCGGATAGGGTTGAAGCTCAACCCACACCCTATCCGACCCGCACGAAAACCCTACCCGCTGCGGATCGGGTTGGCAAACCTACCTGACCGGGTGAGATCGAGTTGGATACTCACGAGTAAGATGCATATTGCCACCCCTAGCTACAAGTCTACAATAATATTAACGTTTTCTTTATTCTATATCTTGCCTTTAGTCTTTCTCAAAATATATATATATATGTGGTCGAGTTAAAGAATAAAAAATTTAACTAAAATAATAAAAAATACTTAAAAATAATAAAAATAAAAAATATCTTATTATAAATATATAATTTTAAATATTCTATATATGAAATTATAAATATTAAATTTAAAAATAATTTTAAATTATTATTTACATAATATTACCATAAAATAAATATGAATGAAAAAGACTAAAAGAGAGTCATGAGATGCATATATATTAAAAAGGTTAAAGAATAAAAGAATATATAGCAATTCTATATCAGTCACTATTATATACACACATAAGATATATATATATATATATATATATATATATATATATATATATATATAGTTGATATATATTATTTATTCAATTTTTTTAATAAAAATTAATAAAATAATATTTTTATATATTATATATAATATTTTAAATCAACTATATTTTGACAAATATTTGATAAAAAAATTTATATTATATAATAATATTAATAACAAAAATAGTTAACTAATAAGTATTGAATATAATAATCTAATTATTTATCAAGTAGTATAAAATAAAATATAATTATTTTATATTTTTATGTTGTAGTTTAAAATATTATTTTAATATAATTTTTTAATATTGTAAAAAAATTTGCATAATAATTAATTTTAATATAAAATATTTATTTTTTGTATTTATATGTTTTATATTTTTAATTATCTAAGTTTGATTAGTTTAGGTCTTACTAATATAAGAAAATATATAATGTGATAGACATGTATTTAAAATTATATTATTTATTCTATTTTTCTAAAAAAATTTAAAAAAATAAAAAGGTTAATATTTTCGTATATTATATATAATATTTTAAATAAATTATATTATATAATAATATCTTTAAAAACATTAGTTAATTAATAAATTTTAAATATAATAATTTAATTCTTTGTCAAATAATATAAAATAAAATTTTATTTATCTTATCTTTTTATGTTACCATTTAAAATTTTATTTTAATATAATTTTTTAATATTATAAAAATTTTTTGCATAATAAATAATCATATTGAATAAAAAATACTCATAATTTTGTATTTATATATTTTTTATTTAATTATTTAAGAATAAAAAATTCTGTTGTCATTTAAAATATTGTGTATTAAAGTATTGCTATTTAAAGTATTTATTTATGTACTAGAATATTCTGTATTTATTAGAGTCTATTAATACTCTTGTTTTATATTAGCCTTTGATTTTCATTTAATAAAATCTAATGGTCTATATAAATGTGACGCATCCAATAAGTTTTTTAAAAAACTAGTTAGTTAATAAATTTTGAAGATAATAATCTAATTATTTATCAAGTAATATAAAATAAAATTTATTTATTTATATTTTTTGTTGGAATTTAAAATATTATAAATTTTTATTACATAATAATTAATCTTAATGAATAAAATTATTTATATTTTTTATTAATATATTTTATATTTATTAATTTAAAAATAAAATATTATATTGTGATTTAAATTATTATATATTAAATTATATTTATTTATGTACTAGGATATTCTGCATTTATTAGAGTCTATCAATACTCTTCTTTTAATTAACCTTTGATTTTTATTTAATAAAATCTGATGATTTATATAAATGTGACAAATCTAATACGCATAAAATTATTGTGATCGTTTTAGACATATGCAGAATTGGATTTTATTAAATTTTTTAACCAATAATAATTAGTCAATAAAATAATAGATAGGAAAAAGTTAAGAGTAAAAAGAAATATGAATTGATTATTTCCTAAAAGGTGTTAGCTTTCAATTTATTGGATTCTTTTTTAATATAAAATAAAAAATTTAATTAATTCTTGAAACATAATTTTTAAACTTTAATTTTTGAAATACGATTTTTTTATAATTAAGGCAAATTTGCCGCAGTCTCAGCGAACTCAATATAAATTATGGAGTTTGCCGCATCTTCGACGAACTCTATAATTTATATAGAGTTCACTGCATCCCAGCGTGAACTCTATGCTACGCTTCCAAAATAAAAGCATGCCTGTTGGAAAGCAGGTTAGAGAACCACAATTTTATTGTTCACTTTCATTTTCATTGTTGACATTTTTTTGTCTACAATGTCCATGAATCCGATATTATCCATTCATTACGATGGTGAAATAGTGTATAATGAAGAAGGTTCTATCGTTTTTAGATCGATACAACCGATAATTACGTATATGACACCGGAAGTCGACACTTTAACATCATTGAAAAATTTGATATTGCATTTGTAACACCCTACCATATAGAGTCTTATGCTTAAGTCATAATTCAGAGATGACAAGGTATTACGACCTCTAAAATAAAAATTAAGTATGTATAGTAGTATGAATGATTGATTATAACTAATAGCCTTTGTAGAAAAAGGGGTAAACAAAAATCGCAACTCGAAAGCGCAACACTCCGATCGATAACGTAACGAACAAAGGATAAGCCAACGCGAGATTATATATATACAAAGGAGTGTCAAAAACAGGAACATCAAGACTCATAATCCGGTTACGAAGATAACCGGTTCGAGCATAGCAATATATACATATGATAAAATAAGAAAAACCCCAAAGGAAACCCCAAGGGACACAAATACAGAAAACCTATTCTCCAAAATCTCCTATAAGAGGAGTCATCACAGTTTGTATTATTTAATGGAGATAAAAGTATCTAAGCAAAACATATAAACCAAAACAGAGTCCTGAGAACAAAGGATCTTCACTAATCCAAAAGTCTCCAGCATGCCTTAGCGAGAAACCTCACGTCCTGCATCTAAAAACCACAAAATCCGCATGGGTGAGAACCAGAGGTCCCCAGCATGGTAACAGTTCCCCATATATAACATGTAATAATAGAGAAAAGCCGAAGGCAATCCTAGAACTTCTTCCAGGTAAAATCAAAGCTTATAAACAAGCTAAACCATAAGTGGCAACTGACTAAAGATCCTTTAGTCTAACTAATACTTCCCTCTCCAATTCCTTCAGACCTCCCAACCACCAGCAGGAGTATAATGTAGCAAACACAGTTATATCAAACAAGAGATATACAAATAGGAAAAGATAAGGTATTTAGACAATTAGCAAGTAATATGCAGTCAAATAGGCAATCTCAAACAATTCATATAGTATGCATATGATGAATGCCTGTCCCTAGTGGCTGATGATATCATCTGTCGGTTATAGAGCCAACTCGACAAGTCCTGGTAGCTAACCATTGGACTGTCCCTCTGTCGTGTCTCCCCAACTCGATTTATACTCAATATAAACTTGATCATAATCATGATCCATATCCATCACCCTCACTGGTGAATATTTATGAGGATGAGCTCATCCGGTGCTTTCATAGTGCCCGACCACCCTGACGACATAGGGTCAAAAGAGTTTCGAGTCTCAACCTGGAGCACGTGGTGGCTAGCCACTGCTTTCTCCCAAGGAAACTCTTATCTCCGACAGTGGAAGTGCAACATTCACAATTTATTCAACAGCATATATGCATTTATACTTAGCCATAATCATGGCTCCGCCGTAACACGGCAAAAATCTAGCCATCTGGCTCACGGTTAAATCCATAACCAGCCAATTCATTAACAATTACGGCCCTTCGGCCCATGGCATAACAAGCATTTCCACCGCCATCCTTCGCATCTCACATAATCATCTTTGATCCTCATTGATCATTCATTTTTCCCTTGCTTCACTCGCAAGTTACCACATTCACTAGCCCCTTTTCTCATTGCTAGGCATATTATAATGATTTAAGACATAAGTGGTGAGATCGGAGGCTTAGAAGTATGAAATTTGGCTTTTAAAACTCAAAAAGATCAACTTTGGGATGAAAACAAGGCCACGCGCATGCGTACTCTACGCGCACGCGTGGATGGCCACAAAACTCATCGATGCGTATGCGTCATGCACGCGGATGCGCGGATTGAAAAATAGCCAACGATGCGTACGCGTCAGCCACGCGTACACATGGGTGCATTTGCGCCACAGGCACAAAATTGGCACAACTCTCGAAAAAATAGCTAGGTATTGGGTACAGCACATCGACGCGCCCGCGCACACCATGCGCACGCGTGGATGGTGCTTCCTGGAAGAACGACGCATACGCGCCAAGTGCGCCTACGCGCGGAGGGTCATTCTACTAAAATTTTTCTAAGTTAAAAGCTGCAGAATTCACAGATTCAACCCCCAATCTTCCGACGGACATAACTTTCTCAATTTAAATCGTTTTTTGCCCGTTCTTCGAACGGCATGGACATCCCGGATCCAATTTTATTTCTAAACAGATTTGGCACAAAACGAAGATCCGTAGTCCAAGTTATGTCCCGTCAAAGTATGCCAAAAAACCATGTTTTCATACAAAACCATAAAGTGCCATTTTCAAAACAAGCCACTTTCAACTCTTTTTCAAAATCAATCAAAACATGCCAATTTCATCCTTTTTTTTAAATCAGTCAAAATCTATCAAAGTCAACATCAAGCCTCCTCAACTCACGCATTGACACTTTACCACAATTCACAAAATATCATCCCACCATTTTAACCCACTTCACCCAAGTGGCTCAAACTCAAACACATTCACATATCATATACTCTTCCTCATGCCAATTTTTAACAACACCATTTCCAATTAACTATCATTGTACATAATCAATATCATACTCACCATCAACATGGTTTCACCCACAATTCAACCTTAATCAATCATCAAGTATATATCACAACATGCATATTTCTCATACATTATACCATCAAGGCATCAATAATCATCATCACATATATGACCACATCATATATTTCAACCATTCAACAACATCAACAATTTAATGCCTATCTTAGGGCCTCTAGTCTACGTATTTCCTACCACATTACATATTAGATACGAGAAACCGAGACCATACCTTAGCCGATTTTCCAAGCTCAATCAGAGCACTTTTAAACCACTTTTCCACAAGCTCTCAAGGTCTCAACACCTCCAACAACAAATTTTATCACACAAAACCCTCTCCCAAGCTTTCCAAAATCACCAATCAAGCTCCAATATTCACATATACACAACCTAAACCACAACCATCATACCCATACACAACATCTCAATACCCAAACATCATAGAACAACAAATTACACTAGAGTTGAGAATCTTACCACACCCAAGGTCCAAGAGAGTTGGATCCTATAACATCAAAGAGCCCAAAATCTCAATATTTTTGCTCATGAAACTCGAAATCAAAGCTGGAAATTCGTAGAGAAAAACGTAGCTTACCTCAAGATTGATTGTATGAGTTTTGTAGATGTCTTCGCGGTGAATGCGTGGCCACAAACGGTGCGGCAATCGGAGCTCAAGATCAAAAGTTATGATAGTTTGAAGATCAAATGAGAGATAGAAGTTTGAGAGAGTGTTCTTCCCCCATTCTTCCTCACTTTGGGTCCGGTTGGCCCAGTTTGGCCCGTTTGGTTCAATCTTGGTCCGATTTCTATAAAATTGGTACCGAAATTCTCGTCTCAATCTCCTCTATTACATTTAGCCATAAAAATCACATTTTTTGCTTTCTAGAATAAATTCTCATTTATGGGTTAATTAGCCATTAATTAACCGGATTTTACAACATTCCATCGGACATCAAGTTTAAGCCCCCATATTTTTAGAAAATAAATAATGAATTATTTATAATTATATATATAATTTTCTTTTTAGAAAGGTTCATGTTTTAAATTAATTTGATTTTATATAAATTTCAATTATAATTAGATATTTTTATTTACTAAAATTAATAGTTTTTGCTTAATTAAAATTCAGAGTTTTAGTAATTGGAGATGAAAGAGAGTTTTGTATATAATTTAAATTGAAATAATTTAAAGTTTTGATTAGTATTATGAACTAAAAAAATTATTTGTTTATCTATAAATTTAAATTAAAGTGTTTAATTACAAATAATTTATAATTTGAAAAAAATAAAATAATATTCTTAAAATTAATTATATTGATTAAATTTAGTTTTAAATTAAAACTCTACTCAAACCCTAAATTCTCAATTCTAAACTCTAATTTCTAATTCACTAATCCAAACCCCAATTCTTAGAATACACACACGTATACATAACCTCCACACTTGTTCATGCCTTAGTGAGCCACGCTCACCTCTTCTTCACCATTCACTAACCCACCGCCACCTCTCATTCCATATACTCATGACACTGCTTCAGCAAACAAAAAAAAAGAAAAGAAAAGAAATCAGAGAAAAAGAAATGTAGAGAGACAAGAGAGAAGGAAGCTGAGTACCATGGAGAAGAGAAGAAGGGGACGTTGACGTGCCTCCACTGCGACCGATCCGCCGCCGCCACCGCTAGGGTTCGTCACCGCCACTTTTGCCACTTTTGCCGAATACGAAGAGAGAGATAGAAGTTCATGGAGTAGAGAGAACGTGACAGTAGAGCTCCATCGAAGTTGGTCACTATCGTTGGAGCCTCCATGGTTGCCGCGCCAGCACCTCGCCGCCGTGCCGCATCGCCGTCCAAGGGAGGAGGAAGGTCACCGTTGTTGTCCATGAAGCCATCGCTGTCGCCATTGCATGTGAAAGGAGGAGATGATATCGCCGATTTTGATTCTGAAGAAGCCCGCGTCGTCACTGGAATCATGAACTGCGGAGGAGAGGGAGGGCGCTTGCATCGTCATTCCAGGTACCAGAGAAAACCGTCAGCGTTGAATGATACACCGCCGCCGAACCCTAGCTATCATTGTCGTCGGATTTACTGTGGTTGTCGCCGGAGAAGTGTTATGCAACGCCGCCATAAGGTTTATCGGGTTATTCGAGTTGATTTCCGGTTCCTGTGTACTAGTACGATCTCTCTCACGTCCCCGACCGGGTCCACGAGGCGCCATCTGGTTCCTATACACACCAAACAATCGATATCAAGTTGATCAGTCTCAATATCAGAAGTATAGTGCTTCAAAGTACTAAAGGTACACTCATGGACTTCATGCTAGATGTATCAGTTAGATACCCTAACTAGCACAGGCACAAACTCAGAGTATGCATTGAAGCATAAGCAGTTCCATCCCTCAGGCTCACGAGGACGAACTGCTCTGATACCATAATGTAACACCCTACCATACAGAGTCTTATGCTTAAGTCATAATTCAGAAATGGCAAGGTATTACGACCTCTAAAATAAAAATTTAGTACGTATAGTAGTATGAATGATTGATTATAACTAGGAGCCTTTGTAGAAAAAGGGGTAAACAAAAACCGCAACTCAAAAGCGCAACACTCCGATTGATAACGTAACGAACAAGGATAAACCAACGTGAGATTATATATATACAAAGGAGTGTCAAAAACAGGAATATCAAGACTCAAGATCCGGCTGCGAAGATAACCGATCCGAGCATAACAATATATACATATGATATAATAAGGAAAACCCCAAAGGAAACCCAAAGGGACACAAATACATAAAACCTATTCTCCAAAATTCTCCCATAAGAGGAGTCATCACAGTTGGTATTATTTAATGGAGATAAAAGTATCTAAGCAAAACATATAAACCAAAACATAGCCCCGAGAACAAAGGATCTTCGCAATTATAGAAGTCTCCAGCATGCCTCAACGGGAAACCTCACGTCCTGCATCTGAAAACCACAAAATCCGCATGGGTGAGAACCAGAGGTCCCCAGCATGGTAACAGCTTCCACATATATAATACATAATAATAGCGGAAAGCCGAAGGCAATCCTAGAACTTCCTCCAGATAATATCAAAGCTTATAAACAAGCTAAACCATACAAGGCAACTGACTAAAGATTCTTCAATCTAACTAATACTTCCCTTGCCAATTCTTTCAGACCTCCCAACCACCAGCAGGAGTATAAAATAGCAAACACAGTTATATCAAGTAAGGAATATACAAATAGGAGCAGTTAAGGCATTTAGACAATTAGCAAGTAATATGCAGTCAAATAGGCAATCTCAAACAATTCACATAGTATGCATATGATGAATGCCTGTCCCTAGTGGCTGATGATATCATCTTGTCGGTTATAGAGCCAACCCGACAAGTCCTGGTCGCTAACCATTGGACTGTCCCTCTGTCACGCATCCCCAACTCGAGTTATACTCGTCATAAACTTGATCATAATCATGATCTATATCCATCACCCTCACTGGTGAATATTTACGGGGGCGAGCTCATCCGGGTCTTTCACAGTGCCCGGCCACACTTATGACATAGGGTCAACAGAGTATCAAGTCTCAACCTGGAGCACGTGGTGGCTAGCCACTGCTACTACCCAGGGAAACTCGTATCTCAGATAGTGGAAGTGCAAATCACAATTATCAATAATTCAGCATAAACATGCATGAATTCTCATCCATGGATCAACATCCATATCAGCCATTCCGGCTCACGGTTAAATCCATAACCAGCCAATATTCATAGCATACACAGCTATTCCGGCTCACGGTTCAATCCAGAACCAGCCAATATATAAACAATTACGGCCCTTTGGCCAACGGCATAACCAGCACTTCCACCACCATCCTCCGCATCTCACGTAATCATGCTTGATCCTCAATGATCATTCATTTTTCCCTTGCTTCAATCGCAAGTTACCTCATTCCTTAGCCCCTTTTTAATAGCTAGGCATATCATAATGATTTAAGATATAAGTGGTGAGATCGGAGGCTTAGAAGTATGAAATTTGGCTTTTAAAACTCAAAAATCAACTTTGGGATGAAAACAGGTCCACGCGTACGCGCACTCCACGCGCACGCATGAATGGCCTCAAAACTTCATCGACGCGCAAGCGTTATGCACGCAAACGCGTGAATTAAACATTTTGCCAATCGACGCATACGCGTCAACCACGCGTACGCGTGGGCGTTCTCGTGCCCCAGGCACAACACTGGCACAGTTCTGGCATAACTCTCTGGAAAATGGCTGGGCATTGGGTGCAGCACAATCGGCGCGCCCGCGCACATCACGCTCACGCGTGGATGGCATTTTCGGGAAGAACGGCGCGCACGCGCCAAGTGCGCCCACGCGCAAGGGGTCATTCTGCTAAAAATTTTCTAAGTTAAAAACTGCAGAATTTACCAATTTGAACCCCAATCTTCCAACGGACATAACTTTCTCATTTTAAATCGTTTTTCACCCGTTCTTCGAACGGCATGGACATCCCGGATCCAATTTCATTTCTAAATAGATTTGGCACAAAACAGAGTCCGTAGTCCAAGTTATGTTCCACCAAAGTATGCCCAAAAACCATATTTTTCATAAAAACCACAAAGTGCCATTTTCAAAACAAGCCATTTCCAACTCTTTTCAAAATCAATCAAAACATGCCATTTTCATCCCTTTCCTTTGAAATCAATCAAAATACATCAATTTCAACATCAAGCCTCCTCAACTCACACATTGACACTTTACCACAATATACAAAATCACTATCTCATCATTCTAACCCACTTCACCCAAGTGGCTCAAACTCAAATATATTGACATATCATATACTCTTACTCATGCCAATTCTCAACAACACCAATTCCAATAAATCATCATTGTACACAATCAATATCATACTCACCATCAACATGGTCCAACCCACAATTCAACCATAACCAATCATCAGGCATATATCACAACATGCATATTTCTCATACATCATACCATCAAGGCATCATTAATCATCATCACATATATGACCACATCATATATCTCAATCATTCAACAACATCAACATTTCAATGCCTATCTTAGGGCCTCTAGCCTAAGTATTTCCTACCACATTACATATTAGATACGGGAAACCGAAACCATACCTTAGCCGATTTTCCCAAGCTCCACCGGAGCACTTCTAAACCACTTATCCACAAGCTCTCAAGGCCTCAAAACCTCCAAGAACAGATTTTTCACCACCAAGCCCTTTCCAAGCTTTTCAAAATCACCAATCAAGCTCCAATATCCACACATACACAACCTAAGCCACAACCATCATACCCATATACAACATCTCAAAACCCAAACATCATAAAACAACAAAATCACACTAGGGTTAAGAATCTTACCACACCCAAGGTCCAAGGAGACAAGATTAACCTTCTCCTTCAAGAGAGTTGGGTCCTATAACATCAAAGAACCCAAAATCTCAACATTTCACCCATGAAACTCGAAAATAAGGGCTGAGATTTCGAACAGCAACACGTGGCTTACCTCAAGATTGGTTGTATGGGTTTTGTAGAGCTCTTCGCGGTGAACGCGTGGCCGCAAATGGGGCGGCAATCGGAGCTCTAGATCAAAAGTTATGGTGGTTTGAAGATCAACCAAGGGAGAGAACTTGAGAGAGTGTTCTTCCTCCCTTTCTCTCTAATTTCAGCTTGTGTGTGTAACAAATGAGGAGAGAGAGTGCTGAAAACTAGGGTTTTGGTTAAGTTATGTTGGGCCAAGGGCCCATTTTGGGTCCAATTGGCCCGGTTTGGCCCGTTTGGTCCAATCTTGGTCCGAATTCTATAAAATTGGTACCAAAATTCTCGTCTCAATCTCCTCTATCACATTTAGCCATAAAAATCACATTTTAGGCTTTCCAGAATAAATTCTCATTTATGGGTTAATTAGCCGTTAATTAACCGGGTTTTACATTCTACCCACCTAATTGGGAATTTTGCCCACAAAATTCAAATGCAATTACCTGAGAATAAATGCGGATAATCCGTTCGCATCTCCGACTCAAGTTCCCAAGTGTGTTCCTCAACACCGCCTCGACTCCAAGCCACTTTGACTAATGAAACCTCTTTTCCACGCAACCGTTTGATACTAGTATCATCAATTCTGACTGGAGCCACTGGAAGCGTCAAATCTTCCCTCAACTGAACCGACTCAGGTTCTAACACATGGCTAGCATCAGGTGTGTACTTCCGAAGCTGCGACACGTGAAACACGTCGTGCAGGTTCGAAAGATGAGGTGGTAGAGCCATCCGATACGCCACCGGTCCAATCCTCTCCAGGATCTGAAATGGACCAATGTATCGAGGATTCAACTTCCTTGCCTTAATCGCCCTACCTACTCCCGTAGTCGGAGTAACCTTAAGGAAAACATGATCTCCTTCCTCAAATTCTAAGGGCTTTCGCCTCTGATCGGCGTAACTCTTTTGACGACTCTGCGCCGTAAGCATCCTATCACGGATTTTCTTGACTTGTTCAGTAGTCTCAGCTATCATTTCCAGCCCCAACAAGCTTTTCTCTCCAGCTTCATACCAACATAGCGGAGATTGACATTTCCTCCCATACAAGGCCTCATACGGAGCCATTCCAATGCTCGCATGAAAACTATTATTGTATGCAAACTCCATCAATGGCATATACCGATCCCAACTTGCCGGTTGGTCCAAAACACAAGCTCTCAACATATCCTCTAGTGTTTGGATTGTCCTCTCAGATTGACCATCTGTTTGAGGATGGTAAGCCGTGCTCAAGCTTAATCGGGTCCCAAAAGCTTTCTGAAATGCACCCCAAAACCTTGAAGTGAAACGAGGATCTCTATCAGAGATTATAGTAGTAGGTACACCATGAAGTCTCACAATCTCCTTTATGTATAACCGTGCTAGCTCCTCAAGGGTGTAAGTCATACGAATGGGTAAAAAGTGAGCTGACTTCGTCAGTCGGTCCACAATCACCCAAATAGCATCAAAACCAGCCCTAGTCCTTGGCAATCCAGACACAAAGTCCATTGCAATACTTTCCCACTTCCATTGCGGAATCTCTAAAGGTTGCAACATCCCGGAAGGTCTTTGATGTTCAATCTTTACCTTTTGACAAGTTAAGCACTTTGAAACATATTCCGCCACATCATTCTTCATACCCGGCCACCAAAACATCGCCTTTAAATCATGGTACATCTTAGTACTTCCCGGGTGAATGGAGAATCCACTTTTGTGTGCCTCCTTTAAAATATCTTGTTTCAAAGTGCCAACATCCGGCACAATGATCCTACCCTTGAATCTCCATAACCCATCTTTTTCTTCCGACACTCTCCATTGTTTTCCTTGCTCAATAGCTGGTAACACCTTCCATAACGCTTCATCATTTTGATGAGCCTTTAGGAGTTCGAACTTAAAATCACTTGAGATCTCTAATCGGCTCAAACACAAAGTTCCGGATACTTCTCGAGCACCAATTTTCAGACTCTCAAATCCCTTGAGCAACTTCTCCTCTTGAAGCATCATCCAAGCCGCATATAACGACTTCCGACTTAACGCATCCGCCACTACGTTCGCCTTTCCCGGATGGTAATGCAACTCAAAGTCGTAGTCCTTCAACAATTCCATCCACCTTCTCTGCCTCATATTAAGCTCTTTCTGATCAAAGAGGTACTTCAAGCTCTTATGATCAGAGAAAACTTGGAACTTAACCCCATAGAGGTAATGCCTCCACACCTTCAAGGCAAACACAACCGCAGCGAGTTCCAAATCGTGCGTAGGGTAACTAACTTCATGAGGTCTCAACTGTCGTGAGGCATACGCCACCACATTACGATGCTGCATCAGCACGCACCCTAGACCCTTCAACGAGGCATCGCAATACACCTCAAATGGCTCATTCGGCTCGGGTAACACTAACACAGGCGCAGTAGTCAACTTTTTCTTCAATGTCTGAAAGCTCTCCTCGCATTCAGGAGTCCAAACAAACGGAGTGTCTTTGCGGGTTAACTTTGTCATTGGCAAAGCTATCTGTGAAAAGCCCTTGATAAACCTTCGGTAATAGCCAGCTAAATCCAGAAAACTCCTTATCTCTGTTACGGTGGTTGGTTGTTTCCAATCCATCACAGCCTCCACCTTAGTTGGATCTAGGCTATTCCCTTCTTACTCACCACGTGACCCAAAAACTTCACCTCACTCTTCCAAAACTCACACTTAGACAGTTTTGCATAGAGTTTCTTCTCCTTTAGAATCTGCAACACGGTCCTCAAGTGTTCCGCATGCTCTTCTTCAGTCTTGGAATAAATCAGTATGTCATCAATGAAGATAACAACAAATTTATCCAGAAACGGACGGAAAACTCTATTCATGTAATCCATGAACACTGCTGGAGCGTTCGTCAACCCGAAAGACATTACAGTGTACTCGTAATGACCATAACGAGTCCTGAAAGCGGTCTTAGGGATATCCTCACCCCTCACCCTTATCTGGTGATAACCGGATCGCAAATCGATCTTGGAGAAAACTCCAGCTCCTTGTAACTGATCCATGAGATCATCAATTCTCGGCAATGGGTACTTATTCTTTATTGTAACCTTGTTCAGCTGCCTGTAATCCACACAAAGCCGCATACTCCCATCCTTCTTCTTCACCAGTAACACTATCCCTAAGCTTCACTTTCTCACTTGAATATGGGTTGATTGAAAATGATGGTCAACTTAGAGCTCTTTGTGGAATTAAAAGCAAGAATGAGTTGTGTAGTGGTTGGAAGTTTGGAATTAAGCTCATTGAGGTCAAAGCTTCAAAATGTGGGAACTATGATTGGATGCATGCTACCTTGTGTTGGTCTAGGAGGAAGACTTGGTATACTCAAGAGAATTCTATGTCTCAACCACCCGGATGGAAGAATCATGATAATCAACTAGAAGATGGGTGTGAGAATAAGATATGGGATCCCGGATCGAAGCATGTCAACCAACTATGGGAGCTCATTTCTTGGGTAGAACTTTGCCCAAGGATGGTGAATTTGGTTGGAATTTCTGTCAACCATTTGAAGAACAATGATCCTTGGAGATTCAAGGATGAGTACAAACATAAGCCACCATGACAATGAGCTCCTCAAAATGTCCAACTTAAGGACAATAAATAAAAGTGCTAGGTGGGAGACACCCCACCATGGTAAACTCTTTCCATCTTCTTTTAGTTTTGTTTAATAAGTGATTTGAGTTGCCATTGTAGGTAGATTTTCATTTCATATTGATTTGATTGTAAAGATTGGTTGTTAATATGTTGTATTCATTAGTAGTAGATGAATAAATCCTAAAATCAAATTGCATTTTTGTGAATTGTTTGATATTTGATTGAATAAAGAAGAGTTTTGGACATTATAGGGAGCTCTTGGGCATTTTTTCTGCTTTTTGGGCAAAAAAAAAATAAAAATAAATTAAAAAAAAAAGACGGCCATCGGCGCGCTAGCACGCTGTGCGCGCGCGCACACATTGCACTTCCGCAACTTCTGGTACAAAAACCAGAGAGTTGTGCGCGCATTATGCCAGCATTGTGCTGGGAGCACAAGCTCATCCACGCGTAAGCGCGCTGTGCGCGCGCGCGCGGATCGTCCCTGCTGCATCCACGCGTGAGCGCGCTGTGCGCGCACGCGCGGATTGTCCCAACCTCATCCACGTGTAAGCGCGCTGTGCGCGCGCGCGCGGATTTGCTCCCTGCTTTTCCTCTTACTCCTTTCTCCTTCTTTCCTCTTCTCTTCTTCTTTCTTTCTCATTTTTTTTTCTTCTTCCTCTCTTGAAAGATTTTTTTTCTCTTTTCTCTTTTAATAAAAAAAAAAAAAGAAAAAATTTTTTTTTAATAATAAAAAAAATATAATAATAAATAAATAAATAAAATACTAAAAAAAAATTAAAAATATAAAAAAAAATTTCTCTTCTTCCATTTTCTTTTGTCTATTACATTTGCATACTTTTATTCTTTGCATTCTAATTTTGATTCTATAATTTGTTCTCATTTTATTTTCTAAATTTCTCATTTTAATAATGGTGTTGAATTCTCTCACTCAATTGTTGAGAATTTCTTGCATTTGTTTTGGTGCTTCATGACTTGTTACATTAATTGTAATATTTGTCAACACACAAGATTAGTGCTTTAGTCCTTCCTAATTCATTACCCTTTGTTTTTTTTCTTGTACCGCTTCATCATTGAATTAGGATAGAATCAAATGCTTTCATGCGTATCACTAATCTTGTTTGTGTCAATCCTTATTTGGTCTTGATGCTCCATATACTCTCCATGCTTTAACTCTACTCTTGCATCAAGTATTAGTTGATATGCCCTTTGCTTAAATTGTTTTTTTACTCACATGTTGTAGCTACCATGTAGTAGAGAACCATACTCTTATTTGGCATTAGCCCCCGCCTATGTTCTAATTGCTTTGATGTCTTTGTTATAGGCTTAATTTTCTTTCTTTTTCTCTCCTTCTAGGTTGGCCACCAAGAAGGAAAGGAATGAGAAAGCTTCTAAATGGGGCAACAAACAAGTTCATCCGCACAACCCTTTGAATAAACTCATCAATTGTAGCAACCCGTCCACCTTGCTCTTCTTTGCATGCACCGAGGACGGTGCAATATTCAAGTGTGGGGAGGTCGTCCGACCGATCTCCATGGGTAACAATTTCCTTTTTCAACATCAATGTTAGCTAGCTATTGCATTGCATGATAGGTTGCATGTTAGTTAGAATTTATACATATTTTTACCACTTCTTTCTCATTAGGACTACTTGGTTAGGGTGATGATTTTCTTTCCAAGGAACTGTTTTAGGGCACCCTACTAATTTGAAAAAGAAAATTTGTGGAACTTGCTTGAAAGAATTTATTTCGGAACATGGTTTTGAGCTAAGAACACAAGCAAGTGAGTTTTGAGCCTAATGGTGTGGTTACATCTTATAACCACTTATTTTTCCTTCTTGTGTGCATTATTCTCTTTCTATGATTGTAATCTTTGCTTTGTTTGATTCTTTATGTCCATTATTTTGTGTATACATGCATTTATATGATTGAGGCCATCATTTCATTAGCTCACTTACCCAAAAAGCTTTACCTTTTATCTTCCATTGTTAGCCAATTTGAGCCTACGCTTGACCCACTTGTTCTTATTTTAGCACATTACAAGCCTTAAAGCGGAAAACAATAAATGTCCTTAATTTGGATCTTTGATTGGCTTAGGCTAGTGAGTGTGAGTGTCATTCAAGAGTGGGAAAACTTTGGGACATTGGTTGGGATAAAAAGGTGTTTGTGTTTTTGTATTTTTATATTGGGAAATTGGGTACATACTCATGTATTGATTAAATGGATAGACCTTATGCATTGATGTTCCTGTGTATAATTTGAAAGAAAAAAAGAAAAATGAAAAGAAAAAAAAGAAATAAAAGTGAAAAAAAAGAAAAAGAAAAGAAGAAAAAGAAAAAAACGTATATAGAAAAAGAAAAAAAAAGAAAAAAAAGCAATAAAGGGGACAAAATGCCCCAAAGTGAAGCTCAATAAGAATCAATGCATAAGTGTTGTGAAATGAAAAGAAAATGCATGAGTATGTGAAAAAGTGAGGAATGGGTAGTTAGATTAGTACTTAATTGTAAAGGTCATTATATAGGTTAGGTGGGAAAGTTTAAGTTAATCAAAGATTCAAATCCTAAGTCCACTAGCCATATATGATCCTACCTTGACCCTAGCCCCATTACAACCTAAAGAAAAGACCTCATGATACATGTATGCATGCATGGAATAATTGTTGATTGTTAGAAGAAAAACAAATCTTGGAAAGCATGATTAGGGGAGAATTGAGTGAATCAACCCCAAACACCGAGCGACTAGAGTGCAAACACTTTCGGTGAGGGTTCGATGCTCAATTCCTTGATTCCCGGCTTTCACGAGCGTTTTTCTTGCAAGTCTATGTGAACTTCATGTTTATACTTCAATTGGTAGGACTCATGAATCGTTATATGATCTTGGCCCTATTTGTGCATATATGTCTTGGAGATTGATTTATTTTTAACCAAGTAGGTAAAATCATTTTGCATTTAGTTGCATATAGTTTAGGTTGCATATAGTTTATTTACATTGAATAAATGTTGATCCCTTTGCTTTCTCTTGGCTTAAGCATGAGGACATGCTTGGTTTAAGTGTGGGGAGGTTGACAAACTCCATTTTTAGGGTTTATCTTGTATTGATTTTAGGGGATTTTATCACCTTTCACCCACATTTATTCAATAAAATAGCATGGTTTTGTATATTCTCCGTTAATTGTGCTTAAGAGTGAAAACATGCTTTTTAGGACTTAAAATAGCTAAATCTAATTCTCCTTGATTCCATTAGATGCCTTGATATGTTTGTTAAGTGATTTCAGATTTAGGAGACAAAGATTGGATCAAGGGAATGAAGAAAGAAGCATGAAAAGTTGGAGAACTCATGAAGAAATGAAAGAACCGGAAAGCTGTCAAGCCGACCTCTTCACACTTAAACGATCATAACTTGAGCTACAGAGGTCTAAATGATGCGGTTCCAGTTGGGTTAGAAAGCTAACATCCGGGGCTTCAAAACGATATAAGATTTGTCATAGTTGCTACAAGTATGGTGGCGCGCACGCGCATAGTACGCGCACGCGCCGTTGCTGCCACCTAGTCCACTTGAAGCAAAACGTGGCCAGCGATTTTAGAAGCCTTGTGGACCCAATCCAACTCATTTCTGATGCTATTTAACCCAAGGAGTGAAGAGGGAAACACATGTTAGTTACCATTAGCATAGTTTAGTAGTTAGAATTAGTTTCTAGAGAGAGAAGCTCTCACTTCTCTCTAGGATTAGGATTAGGATTAGGATTAGTTCTTAGATCTAGGTTTTAATCTTTGCTTTCTTCTACTTCTACATCTCAATTCCTTGTTGTTAGATTCATTCTCCTTCCATTCTTTTATTGTAATTTCCTTTATGTTGTTCTTATATTTTGTTGTAGATCTAGTATTGTTCCTTCCAATTTCTCTCAATTCAATAAGAGGTAATTCATAATATTTGTTCTTCTTTACTTTTCTATTGTTGATCTCTTGCCTTTGTAGTTAGATCTCTTTTTAATTCTTGCAATTTAATAATGATTACTTCTATTGCACTCTATGTGTTTGATAAAATGTCTCTTCTAGATATAGTATAGATTTTGTTCCTCTTGGCCTAGGTAGAGTAATTAGTGACACTTGAGTTATCTAATTCCTTTGTTGATTGGTAATTGGATAGATTGCTAATTGGTTTGGAGTGCACTAAAGCTAGTCTTTCCTTGGGAGTTGGCTAGGACTTGTGGCTCAAGTCAATTCATCCACTTGACTTTCCTTTATTTAGTAAGGGTTAACTAAGTGGTAGCAATGAACAATTCTCATCACAATTGAGAAAGATAACTAGGATAGGACTTCTAGTTCTCACACCTTGCCAAGAGCCTTTTATAGTTGTTAGTTTATTTTCATTGCCACTTACTTTTCATGCTTCTTATCCAAAAACCCCAAAATAACTCACAACCAATAACAAGACACTTCATTACAATTCCTAGGGAGAACGACCCGAGGTTTAAATACTTCGGTTTATAGATTTTAGGGGTTTGTACTTGTCTATAAACAAATTTTTGTATGAGAAGATTATTGTTGGTTTAGAGACTATACTTCAACGAGATTTCATTTGTGAAATTCTAAACCGTCAAAAATCCAATCGTCACGCTACTACTGAACTAACTTAGTCACTGCTTCGGTCCCATTTACCCACCATAATTTCATCTGTTCTTGTCTTGGAATCAGCACTGTCCTTGTTCTAGTTTCAATTCCAATTCTGCCATTTCTGAATATGTAATTCCTCCATCTTTACTCTGCTGCCATTTTATTTTCTGCTATGAACTTCTTTTAATTATGATAGCGTATGTCTCTGTCTTAGTTCTGCCAAGGTATGTTTGAAAATTAAAGTTGATGCTGCCATCGCCGTCCTGGTTGTGTTGAAATCACTGTTGCTGCTATGAGTTTAGACTAAGCAGGGATTGTTGCGTAAGTTTAGTCATTGCGACATCGAGGTATGGAATTTATTTTTAAAATTAAATATTTTAATTTAAGAATGCCTAAAAAGCTTATTGAATAACTGCAAGTAATTACGAGAGTTTAGTGTTATTAACTGATGGGAATTTGTTGAATTGTGGTTGTGAATGGCGTTCGGTTAGTGTTGTTTGTTAAAACTAAAACATGAATTGAGTTTGGATTGAGGCTGTGAAGGATGTTGGAGGTTCTAGTCATGTTGCTTTCTTAGTTTGGTTGTTAATTTGAGATTTATTTGATGATAGTGAGTACTATTGCAACGACTTGGAAATTGATGTGATTAGTGAAATGTTGAGAGAAAGAAGGAGCCCGTAAGGGTGGTGAAATCTAAATTTTAAGGGGGAGATACTGTCCAAATTTTTGTTAAAAGAATACGAAAAAGTGTTTTGTTTTGAAAACCTGATTTAAATATGTATTTACATTAAGAAGAAACTTTATATTAAAAATTTGATTTACAAGCTTATTTTGAGAAATGATTTTGAAATTGAACCTGGTTAGCTTTCAAATTTATAAAATGATTTGGCATTGGATTTGGATTGTCGGATTTATCAGGAATGATCTTTGAGGATCAAAAATGATTTGGTTGAGACCCTTGAAGGGTGGCAAAGTCCGAATTTTAGAGAAAATGCTGCAAAATTTTTTATAAAACTTCGAGGCTTTGCTTAAGGCGTTATTCAAAAGAAACTTTGATTTAAGACTCATTCTACTTAGCTTTTGGTTTATCAAAGAAGTGTTATGTTTTAAGTCGACCCTATTTAGAAAAGATTCTTGTTTTAAGAAATGATTTAAGTTTGGTTTATTAAGAAGAAAGAACTTTTATTAAATGTTTTGAGGTTATTATAGGTGAACGAATGTATGGTGATGCGGAGGTGTGAATAATAATAAGGTGATGTGGAGGTATGTACAGTTAAGCGGTGATGTAGAGGTATGAGTATGTAATTGGTGATGTGGATGTATAATGACAAAAAAAAAAGAAAATGAAAAGTCATGAGTGAAGTAAGTAATTGAAATAGATTATGATTCATGAAAATAAAATATGAATTGGTCTTGTGCCAAATTGCTAATGCGAAAGGGTCCGCCTAATTGATAGCCTGAGATTGCTAAGTAGGAATATTCGCCTAATTGATAACAATGTTTCTTACTGTGATACACATTATTATGATGATGCCTAATTGACACGGGTAACCGTGATGCCAAGATGTCTAATTGACACAGTAAAAAAACCATATTCGGGGTTCGTTCCGAGTAACGTCGGGTTGCGGATAGACAACCGACACATGAGCTCATGGCCTGCTTAGGAGAGACATGCATCATACTGATTGCGCATTTGCATTTGATCTTGATTTGCTTGTTATATTTTCTCTGTGATTGTGCTGCTTGACTTGTTTGTCTTATTGCAATTTGTTTGTTTGTTGATCTGTTTCTTGTGCTATTGTTTCTCTGCGATTGGGAATTGAGCTTGTGATTGAGATTAGTTTAAGTTTGGAAATTTAAAGAAGGTAATAAGTTAATAAAGTAAAAATAAAAAGTATTTCTAAAGGTTTAACAAAATATTTTTATTGAGTAAAGTTAGTTATTTACATTTTATTTCATTACTTTTACAGCATTCCTATTACCTACTGAGAACTAGTGGTTTGTTCTCACTCTAAAATCTTCCACTATTTCAGTGACACAGGTTTAGAGACTCAGTTTAAAGCTACGGGCAATTATGAGTTTTATTTAAGTTAAGTTTATGTTTGAGTTGTTTTTTATAGAATTCTCTCGCATTTGTTATTTAAGATTTTATTTTGTATAGAGGGATAGGAATTGTATCTGAGTTTCTTTTGGATTCTTTTGTATAATATTTATTATTACTAATAATTATGTCATTATTATTACTTGGTATCCTTTAATGAATGAGTTTGATTAATAAAAAAAAACAAAAGTTTTCGGCATGTTCTGAAAATTGAAACGCAAATCGAACTAAAGGCCCAATGTTAAATAGTAAATAAGAAAAACAGGTTAGTAATGCCTCACTTTGGTATGATCATGACGTGTTAAAAGTTAGGATGTTACATCAAGAGGCAAAAAGGGTGAAGAAAATTTACTACGAATATCCGATCGAAGTAGATGGTAGTTTGTTTTATAAAAGGTATATTACAATTGGCTTGTCTCTGTTGCTAGTATATTTATTAGACTACGGCTGTGAAAAATATTTCTATTGTTTTGAATTAGGTATCGTTTACGTGACAATGAGGACGTACAGCTTATAAGGTCGTGGCACAACCGATGGACAAATGTTCATCTATTGGAATTTTTCATGTTTTTTGTTGAGTTGGGTGGCCAAGGCTCATCTATAGATACTGTCGATGATAGTCCGTTGAGTGGAGCTGTTAGACGAACTATCAGAATGACGATGGTGGATCTAAATATGCCAACTGAAGGTAGTCAAGAGGGGTCTAATGTTAAAGTTCGTAATGTTGACTTGATGGATAATAGTGTTGAAAGTCATGAGGGTTTTGCTATCAAGGATCCGATGATGGATCAATATGAAGTTAACCCCGATGACACTACAAGAAAATGGAACATTTGTAACAAAAATTTTGTATCAAATTTAAAATTGTTACAAAAAATCATTTTTTTGTAATAATAGTTGCTGATTGTTACAAAAAAAAACTATGTTTTGTAACAACATTACAAGTTGTTACAAAACATCCAAATATTTTGTAACAATGCATTTTATTTTGTTACAAATGATGGTAAATTTTGTAACGCGGTGGTGTGTTGTTACAAAATATTGTAATAATTTGTAACAAAAAGTAAAGTAGTTGCAAAAATTTGTAGTATTTTGTAACAAAATAGTTTTTTGTTTCAAAAAATCCAAATGTTTTGTAACAAAATATCTTTTTGTCTGAAAAACTCAAATTATTTTGTAACAAAAAATTAATTTGTCACCAAATTTAACATTGTTTGTAACAAGTTTTTTTTATGTGTCACAAAATATATATATAATTTATAATTTTTTTTCAAAATGTTAAAAGCTTTAAGAATTAAAAAATTGTCTATATATTTTTTAAAAATATTTTTATTTTGTTTCAGAAATTAAAAAAATTGTTTATATAATTCTTTTAAAATATATTTTATATATTATTTTTTACATATTCATTAATTTTTAAATGATGTAAATATTAATTTATATGCCTTTAGAAAATTAGTATATAATTTTTAATAATTATAATTTTAAGATAACTTAAAACTAATTTGTGAAATTTAAAATTTTTTTATTAATTTATAAATATAAATAACAATAATTAAAAATATTCCAAAAAAATTTAAAAAACTAAATGCACTATAAAAATCCAAGGGCTAATAGCTAGTGAATGTAAAAAGGTAAAAAAACTCTAAGGTTCGCCCATTCCCCCACCTCACTCGAAGCCTCACACTCAGTCACTCTCAACCCATAGCGCCATCTACAAACCCTATCTGCGAGGAAAAATAGAGCTGTTGCCGGAGGAAGAGTCACCGGCGTAGCCCCTGGGAGACGTCTTCGGCGGCGTCGTGGTCCTCCAGTCACTCCTCTAATCTGGTTCGTCTGCGCCACTGCTCACCTTTGTCTGTGTCGTCCTGGCCGTCTTGGCTCCGCTGCCTTCCGCCTTCTTTGCATCCGCGTCGTGCATCTTCTGTATCTGCTACCTCCGTTTCTGTGGTCATCTTGTTGGGTGAGTCCTCTGCTGGCTGTGCTCTGTTCGTGCGGAAGCTCTGCTCATGCCAAAGCTCTGATCGTGCGGTTACCTCTCCTCGTCGGTGGCCTGCGTCTTCGACAGTGGAACGGCCCCAACCTGTCGCTGAGTGCTGAGTTTGGTTCTGCCTTTGACATTCTTCAGTGAGGTGTTTTTTTTTCTAATATGTAGTTATTGTATATTAATTTTGTGGACTTCATTCTTGCTGTTTTATTGTAGGTTTAGAAGAGAAAAATTGATGCTAATTCCTAACTGTATCTGTATGTAAAACTAAATGATTTAATATGTTGTTTTGTTTGTTCTTTTTTCTTTCTTGAGGCTTGTATACTAAAGTTGGAAAACCTGAGTTACATAATAAAGCAGAAGAAACTTTTATTAGCACTAAAAAGTTTGTCTCCTAGCTTGATAGTGAAATGATGAAGATTTAATAAAAGGATCTTCTTCTGGTGTTGTGTTGCAGTCTTTAATTTCTTCTGGTTCTGCCGTGCTTTGTTGGTCTGTTGCCGGTCTGCTCCGATCATCTCCTCTGCTGAAGGTAAGTCCAGTTTAATTTAGTATTGCAACCTTGATTCTGTTGATGTTGTGATTGAAAATATTAGTTTTATATCTGTTTGATTATATTAGTGTTATTAGCTTTTGCTTTCTTTTTACTCTATTCTATTCTTTTTTTATACTTTTGTATTTGTGAATTGAGTAAATTAGGTAACTATTTGATCCTTAGTAACATAGAGATATTGATTAAATTTTATTAATAATTTTGTGTATTTTATATTGCATTGATTTAGGATAGTTTATGCTGCTCTGCTCATCCAGCGTTGTCCTTTGCCTCTGCTAGTCTGATTAAGCTGTCCTTCTTCTCCTGCTGGTCTAGTCTGGTCCGATTACATTTTTGCTAAAGATAAATTCAGTTTATTTGAGTATTGTTAAATATGCTGTTAGTTGATAATCTTAGCTGAAATATTGAACCTTGATTCTGCTGATATTATGGTTGAAAATATTGTTAGTTGATTATGCTGATGTTGTTGTGGTTGAAAGTATTGGTGTGTAACATGGTTGATTATATGATTTTTAGGTTATTTGGAGAGTTGATATTTTTGTTCTATTTTTTGTTTCTGGGTTTTATTATTTTTATTCTATTTTTTGCATTTTTTTGGTGATTTTGAAAGTGATAGTCGCTGTGATGCTATGTTATGTCATGATGCTCTTTTTTTCACTCTTTACATCCTTCTATCCATTCTCGTCTCCTGCAGAAATTAGTCCAATGGTCAATTACCAGAAATATTGGGTTAATTTTGATAGGCGTTCTCCTGAGTTTAGGAAGTACCTCGATGAATTATTTTTGGATATTGCCTTCTCTCAACCCGGTGTGAAAAATCAAATACGTTGTCTTTGTCCCGAATGCAACAATTTTATGTTCAAAATTAGAAATAAAGTTCATCATCATGTGCGCCAATGGGGGATAGTGACCTCTTATAAAACATGGGTGTATCATGGTGAGATACTTCAAGATACATCCACTATAGATGTGTCTGATCTAAATGAAATTGATTGTGAAAGGGAGAATGATTCTGCCACTTATGAGATGTTGTATAACATCTTTAGAGGAGAAACACTAGGGGAGACGCCTAGAGATTTTGCTACCAACGTAGATGAAAATATAGAAGAAGAACCTCATCAGTGGGCAAAGAGGTTCCAAAGGCTAATGAGGGATTATGAGCAAAGCCTGTATCCGGATAGTGGGATATCAAGGTTATCTTTCATTGTCAAGTTGTTTCAAATGAAATATCGCTATGGATGGAGCAACAATTCAGTTGATGCTTTGTTGCTCTTTCTAAAAAGCATATTTCCAAAGGAAAATTCTTGTCCAACTTTATTTTATGATGCTCGAAAAGTGACATTTCATTTTTTGGTAATACATATTTATATTTTCTGCTATTATGTATATTATAGGGTTTATTTCTGCTAACTAACTTTGACAAATCATATGTAGAAAAAGTTTGATATAGCAGATACGCAAGTAATGCGTAAAATGATTTTAGCTAAGGCTAACATATGTTATTGAAGTTGGCGCTCAAGATTGCGTACACTATGAGTTGTATCTACTGATGAGGAGCGCCTTCAAAATCCACCAAACAATGTTCTACTGGAGACATGGGATAATTTGGTGTCCTACTTTAGAAGTCCTTCTTTTCAGGTTTGAATTTTTCATTGTGACAACCATTGATGTGTTCTTATGTTGTTTTGCTATTTTAGGTCAATGCAAATATTTATACCTTACCTCCTTTTGTCTTTTGTGAGTTTGGTCTTCTATAGGAAAAAAGTTTAAGAAACAAAGATAATAGAAAGCATCATGTTGTATCACATATTGTTGGTCGAAGGACATTTCAAGTTGTTAGATGTGATCGGGTAAATAGTCTTAAAGTTTTAATTTGGTCTTCTATTTTTTGCTATGTAACGTTTGCACTTAACTATATGCTATATGTTAAACTTCCAAAAAATTTGCAGCGCCATCCTAGAACCGGTGTCGAGCCTGACATTCAAGAATTGTGGCAAATTACTCATCAAAAGAATAATGGAGAATGGGTCAATGAAAAAGCTAAACAAATTGATGTAACATTACTAACCTTTTCCTCTTTCTGTTGTATGGAAGTTAAATTTTATCTCCATTTTTAAATCACAAATTGGATTGTATAGGATGATATTAGCTGTATGCTCGATGAATCCTATGATTTGGAAATTCCTCTCACTCCAAATGAAGCTTTTCTACTTGTGAGAGGTGAGAAAAGTGGTGCAAGTTATGGCATAAAGGCTCCAAAGTCTAAGTTAAGGATTCAAGCACAACTTCAAGAGGCAATGCAATACCGTGAGGAGCTAACAAAGGAAATAGATGTGCTAAAAAAAACTTGAAGAGCAACAAACACGGCAAGAGGAAGAATTAGCTCAAATGAAAGCTCAATTGGAAGCTCAACAAGCTGTTGTGAACTCTCTCATAGCGCGCTTTGACAATGAAACAAACTAGACCCTAAAGGTACTCCTAAAGTTGCTTATGCTTTTAATACATTTTCGTAGATGATTCCCATTTTATATTAGTATACTTTAATTTATATATGGATCTATTTATCACATTTTACTTGTGTCATGGTTGAAAAATGACAAATGTCCTATTATTTGGTTTGATAAATTTAGTTGGGTATGGCTGAGACATAAGTTGTGAATTGGTTGTGTTTGTTGGAACCGTGGATGGTGGAAATATCCAAGTTTTAGGGGAGGTTCTACCAAAATTTTTCTAAAAATTTTGGATAAAACTAGTAGAAAAATTATAATTAGTGTTATATCTTATTTCTAACTTTTTTGTTTCGATTTTTCTTATTTGCAGGAGTGCTAAAATGGTGACCATATGCTACCTTGAGGGCTTAAGAATGTTTTAATGCATAGAGACACTAATCTATGTTAGAACTTTTATGTTTTGGTTGAACTTTTATGTTAAAACTTTTATGTTTTGGTTGAACTAATCAATGTACTCACTAGCTAATGTTATTTTGTTTCAAGACAATTTTAGCTAAAAGGATCTTGTTTGACTTATGTCTGTTTTTGTATATTATATACATGAAAATTTGTTTATTAAAAGCGTTAATATATTAGTTAATTTAAAAAATAATTTAGTAAATTATGCATGTAATTTGTAATAAAAAAAGCTGTTACAAAATAATTAATTTTCTTTCGTAACTAAAGAAAAAAATGTTACAAAATCATGTTACATTTTGTAACAAAATTTTTTTATTAGAAAAAAATTGACTGTCACGAAAAATACATTCAAGATCAAAATTTGTTACCACTTTTGTAACGGCTTCTGGTTTTTTGTATCAGAAAAAATTGTTACAAAATATGGTATTGAATTGTAACAGTTCCATTTTTTGTTACAAAAACTTTTTGTAACGGGACTTACTGCAATGGACCCCTTTTTTGTTACAAAAAACTTTTGTTTCAAAATTTTGATGTTTTGTAACAATATTTTTTGTTACAAATACGCCTTTTTCTTGTAGTGTGACGAAGACGATGCTGATGAAGAACCACCTAAAATTCCTGATGATGTTGATGAGGAAGAAGAGATGAACTTCTACAGTGACACACAAATTGCTCTGACACAGCCTACTATTTCTCGACCATATAACCGGCTGGATCATTTTACAAGGTTGAATCTCGATGCAATGACTTCCGATTAGTTGTTTACCCAGGGAAACCCCGAAGAGGATCCAAACAACGAGTTCGAGGTTGGACCACAATTTAAGAACAAGGAAGAAGTCATGTTGACAGTTAAGCAGTACAGCATCAGGAGGGTTGCGGAGTACAAAATAGAAGAGAGTGACCAGTTGAGGTATAATGCACAGTATATCCAGTTTAGGCCCGGTTGTAATTGAAGCATACTTATATCATATTGCCGAAAGTAAGAAAAGTGGGAGGTTAGGAGAAACACTAGTCCTCATACTTGCATACAAACATCGATGGGGCAAGACCATCATAGCTTGGATTCGAAGATGATTGCTCAACACATTTTTACGATGGTCAAAGCCAATCCAACAATCAGCATCAGAGTTTTGCAATGAGGTGTGGAGAATCACTTTGGTTACAAGGCATCCTATAGAAAAGTTTGGCTTGCAAAATAGAGTCATTCTTAGAATATATGGCGATTGGGAGGAGTCATACAACGAGCTTCCTCATTGGTTTGTTCTCTATGTAGATGTACTTGCCTGGTAAGATATATTTCATTAGGGTTAGTCACCGTTAAACAATTCAGCCATGTACAATAAACTAACTGAAAATGTGTCTTTAGGTACTTGGTGCAACTAGTGACATAGCCTTGGCCTGATTTCGCTGACACAGTCATGTTTCATCGGATTTTTTGGACGTTTTCACCGTGTGTTGAGGCTTTCAAGCATTTCAAGGCACTTATTTCCATTGATGGCACTCACTTATATGGTAATTACGGTGGGACTTTGCTGATGGCCATAGCTCAAGATGATAATACAAAGATTTTACTTATTGCATTTGCCGTTGTTGAGGGTAAGACAAAGGAGGCGTGATCGTTCTTTCTTTCATATCTGCGGCAGCATGTGACACTACAACCAGAGACGGATCCAGAAAGTTTAGTATGGAGGGGCCGAATTTTAGATAAATTTTTTTATTCCATAAAAATAATTAATATATAGTTATTAGAATTAGTTTTTCAAAAAATTTATCAAAAATATATATATACATATATATACATAATTATAAATTTGTTTCACAATTTTATTTTTAATATGATAGTTACATAAAAAAAATATAACAATATCAATAGTACATTATAAAATTATAAAGTACCAATAATTTATAGCGTGTTTAGTTAAAAATGATCACATATTTTATTAATTAAAATTAATTCTTTCAAAAAATTTTAAAATTTTTTAAAATAAATGATAAATTATTAATTATTTGAAAGACACAATACTTTTATAAAATACAAGATATAAGATATTTGTATAAAAATTTTTCTTTCAACAATGTAAATTTAGAAGAAAAATAAATATTTTTTATAAGAAAAGAATATCTAAAGTACATAATGTGATTACCAAAATATAACTACATAAGTTATTATTAATATAATAATATAAATTTTAAATATGTTAATATAAAAAAACAAATGATTTTTTTTAAATAAATATAGAAATTATTATATAAAAACTAATTTGAAAGTTACAAAAACTTGAGGGTATGATATTAAATTAGTTAAGTGAAAAATATTAGTGAATTAAACAATTAAGACATAAATCTATCACATAACAAAAAATAATACATATAAAAATACTAAATTATATAATATTTTTTATTTTTTTAAATACATATCTCATATATAAATATAGTTTCTAAAAATTTGGGGGGGGGGGGAGGGGGGCGAGGCCACTACTCGCGCCCCCTCTAGGTCCGTCCCTGACCACAACCTGGGGTCTTGGTGATTTTAGACAGACACAAATTCATTGATGATGCATTGAACGCCGAGAAAAGTTTATGGAAACCACCTCACGCCCCAGGCTTTTTGTAGAAAACACATTGCAGCCAACTTCATGACTCACTTCAAGAACAAAGACTTGAAGAAGGTTCTGATTAACGCAGCATATTTGAAGTCACAGCGTAGTTTGCTCATTATTTTTGCCGTCTGAGGGATGAAAATGTTGTAATCACAAATTGGTTTGAAGAAATGCCATAGTCACAGTGGCACAGTATGCTGATGAGGGTTGTCGATTTAGTCACATGACGACGAATATATCCGAGTGCATTAACGCTGTGATGAAGGGTTCTCATAATTTTCCAATCATGGTTCTTGTTAAGTCAAGTTATTTTTGTTTGGGTGAATTTTTTGCAAGAAAGGGTTCCGAGGCCCTTGCCCAACTTCAAGTCGGTGCTGAATTCTCACAGACATTGATGAAGGCCATATAATTCAACTCGAAGCATGTGAACACCATGAATATTTACCAGTTTGATCGATCGAGTATCAAAGCCATCGGGCCAAAGCAGCGGAATATGGTGATAGGCCCAGGACAGCAACAAGCTTACGCACCCTCCCAAATTGCGTAGACCATGCTCCGTGGCACGGCACATTTGGTGGTACAACCATGCTAGCACAGCCGAGCCCCATGATAACCCGCCACACATCTCAAGGTCCTCTAGTAGGAAAAGCCACCTAATGTGTACCTGACAGTCAGATGCATCTGGGAATAGCATACCCTATCAACTACATGATGTACCCTCTCGTGTACCTCAAAAGGCGTTCCTCTATGATGTCCTGCTATAGCTCTCCAAAAACAGTACTGTGGAACCAAGTGAACTTCACAGTCCACTTGGTCTGTGATTGTCTGTCATCTGGGTTAGGAACAACATCCAAAATCTGCTGACATAACTCCTCAATGGTCCGTCCCTAGTGGTACTGCTCCCAACCACCTATGCATCCGCTCACAGGATCACCGTCGATCCTGAGTCCCTGCTGGTAGGCCATGTCCTATAGAGTGATAGTCATCTCCCCTCATGGTAGATGAATGATGATAAAGATTTATGCTGGTTTAGAATTTTACACTAGAAAAGAGTTTCTTCGTTGATAGCATAGTCCAAAGCGGTAATGGAATCCCAACATCAAAGTTTAAAATAAAGAATTGTCACAGTTCAAATTAAATAATCGGAAGTTTGAAATTTCACGTCGTTCTCCCTAAAAATTGTAATAAAGTGCTCAACTATTGGCTATGAAAGAAATGAGAGTTTGATCGCAATAAATGGAAATATAAATAGCAAGAAAGTCAATGAGCAAGCAATAACTAAATGTCAAAAGCAATTAAACTAAGACAATTAAGGAAATTAATTAAGAAAGCTCTTGGCAAGGATTGAGAGTTAAGGTTACCTATCCTAGCCATTGACCACAAACATATGATGATTACGAAGAGTTAATCCTACTTAGTCAATCCTAACATCGAGGATAAGTCAAATAGGCATAATTGATCTCAATCCACAAGTCCTAACCAACTCACTAATTAGCTTAGCGAAAGACTAGCGTTAGTAGAAACAAAATCAACTAACTACCCTAATATGTCAATAAAAAATGGACATCAATGACTCAAGGTCACCCAAGTCCTCAATTTCAAGCCAAGAGTATGAAAAACCAAACTAAAACTAAGCCAAGCATTTTATCAAACACTTGGTGTGCATGAAAATAAAAGCATATTCAATTGCAATAATAATAAAATCTAAAGCTACCAAATGCAAGAAAATAATAATAACAACTCAATTAAACATCAATAAACATAAAAACCTCAAATTGCATTAAAAGAATCAAAATTAACAAGTGTTCATAAATTAAAAATGGCAAAATTGAAAAAATAACAAAAGAAACTAGGAAGATCAAGATAAGAGAGCATAAAAATATAAATGAAACTATACTAAAACAAGAATCAAAGACTAAAATTAAAGAGAAATTAAACTAAGAAAACCTAAATTCTAGAGAGAAGGGGGAGCTTCTCTCTCTAGAAAAACTAAGCTAAAACATGTTAAAACCTAAATCTAATTGCTCCCCTTGTTTTCTTTTGAATTAGGCTTGAAATAGCTTCATAAATGAGTTGGAATGGGCTTTGGAAGCCCAAAATTTGCCCCAACGTATTGCATTAAATAAAGTCACGTGCTAAGTGTCATGCGTACGTGTCGCTTGACGACATTTCTGGTCACGCGTATGCGTCGCATGGCAGATTTTCAAAACTTCATTTCTTCATGAATTATCCACTTTTACATATTTTTTTCTTCATTCTTTCAATCCAATCTTTGCCTTCCAAACCTGAAATCACTCAACAAACACATCAAGGCATCAAATGGGATTAAAAGTGAATAAAATTTAGCAATTATAAGGCCTAAAAAGTATGTTTTCACTTTCAAGCACAATTTAGGAAGAAATCATGAAACTATGTTATTTCAATGAATAAATGTGAGAAAAGTCAATAAAATCCACTCAATTAAAGCAAATAAATACCATGAAATGTGGATTAATCAATGAAACGTGTAGGACTCAGGACTCCACCTCTTTATCAACGCTGAGGCAAGTGGCCAGTCGTACTCGAACTCAACCATATATGTCACACACTCAAACCCGGCTCGTGTGAGGTATGGCCTAATCTGCTCCGGCGGGCGTGTCATCAAATTTCGCCTGGAGCGCAAGATCCAAAGCGCCTACCAGACGGAAACAAAAAATAAAAAAAACGGCCGGTGAACACATAAAATAACAACAAGTTCATTGTTTATTAATTACAATAAAATAAACACCATAGTAAAAATTGTACCACTCGATCAAGTCTTCTAGCAATGTGCTCAGCCTAGTCCAATCTATACATTTGATCCTCATAGCCCAATAGCTGCTGCTCCATCTAACCGCACTCTAGTAAAATAAAATCATATATACTGAACTCACTTTCTTCTACGTTAACTAAATTATTAAAAAAACATATTTAAATATATAATTGTCTACCTTAGTTCTTAATCAGATTATAAACTCACTAATTTAAATTTAACCAAATTATATTATGTCGTCAACTAACACCCTAAACAACCGTAATTAATAACTAACTGAACCCTAAATTTTACTAATTATATTTTTTTCTAATCTAACTTAACCTAATTAATTATTTTACTAATTACCTTGTAATTCACAATTTAAACTAATTATTCTGACTAAACTAACTAACAATTGACTAACAACTTATACTAATTAACATGTTATAAACAATAAATAGCAACTGTATTTAAAAACAATAACATAAAAATACTAACTAACATGCAAACAGTTAACAGTAAGTTTAACTAACATATAAACAGTAAATCGGTAACTCTAACTAACATGCAACCTCTAACTAGTAACTTTATCTAACATGTAAACAATAACTCTAACTAAGCTAAAAAAATAACTCTAACTAATATATTATTTACTGATTTGAAACTGAGAATGTCATCGATAAAAACTTCAAGAACGTCGAAAAGACAGAAAGGAGAAACAAAGTAAATTTGGAAGAGAGATTCGAAAAGAAAGAGACAAATAAAAATGGCCCCACCTGCATTATATAGTGTGCCGAACTCATCATAGAGTTCGCCGCGGAGTGCGACAAACTCCATAATTTATATAGAATTCGCGGGGATTCGACGAACTTGCCTTAATTATAAAAAAAATCGTATTTCAGAATTTAAAGTTTAAAACTTTTGTTTTAGGAATTAATTAATTTTTTATTTTATATTAAAAAAAATCCTCAATTTATTTCTTTTATTATCGCCATAGAGCTATTTTAAATGTTATAGTATTTTTTCGTACATATATATTTAATCGAAATTAGAAAACAAACAAAGAAGGAAAGCAAGTCCTTCTATCTCAATAACAGCAAATCATCATTGAACATATGGAGATTGATCGAATGATTTGTTTATAATTTAGTTTTATTTATATTTCAAGTAAATGCCCAAAATGGTCCCTAAATTTCAAATTGCTATTTAATTTAGTCCTCGACTTTTTAAAATGATCAATTAAATCCATGAAATTCGAAAAACTGCATCTCCGTTAGTCCCTTGCAAAAATGCCATCTAAACGTTGATGATGTGGCATTCCAGCTGTATGTTGATGTGTACCAAATTTGAATTTGATTCAAATTGGTACCTAAAATTGCTTAATAATATCCAAATTAGTCCATTTTCAATTATAAAATCCTAATCCCCAAATTATTGTCTTCTCTTCTTCGATCTCTCTGCTGTCTTTTTCTCTTTTTCGTCCTCTCCGCTATCTTCTTCTCTTCTTTGACCTCTCCACTATCTTCCAGTTCATCTTGGTTTCTCGTCTACATGAGTGATGATAGGTTGTGGGGAGAGAAGGCAAAGTACTTCAAGTAGGAACAACATTGTAAGGAGACCTTATGACAGCAAAAGAATGTGCAACAAGGGAGGTAAGAACGCCGTTTTCTGTAATTATAGACTTCGAATGGTGATGAAGTATTCAATGATGACAGAGAATCTTAGTAGACTATTTTATGGTTGTCCAAACTATGAGGTAAGGTTATGACTCTAAAGAAAATGTTAAGATAGTTTGTAATTTTTTCTGTTGGGTTGATGGAAGTGAAGAACCAGTTTGTGCAACACCCATTTTACAAAAAATTTTGCATGAGTTCAATTGAAAAATGACAAATTTAGAAAGTGATGTTAAGACCTTGAAGATGATGATAATGGTTACATTCTTAAAAGTGGAAAATATATTTTAACTTAATGGACGAACCTGCAAAGATACATATAATTTAAATCTGTGTTGAACTTAAAATTAATCCAACCGCATTAACTTGTAATTAAAATAGTTTTTAGGTAAGTGTACTGATATTGTAGTTCAGGATGAATATGAATTGGAAGACAGCGGAGAGAACGAAGAAGAAAAGAAGACAGCAGAGAGATCAAAGAAGAGAAGACAATAATTTGAGGATTAGGGTTTTAGAATTGAAAATGGACTAATTTGGATATTATTAAACAATTTCAGGTACCAATTTGAATCAAATTCAACTTTGGTACATATAAGCATACAACTGGAATGCCACATCAGCAACGTTTAGACGGCACTTCTATAAAGGACTAACGGAGATACACTTTTTCGAATTTCAGTAATTTAATTGGTCATTTTAAAAAGTCGAGGGTTAAATTGAATAGCGATTTGAAATTCAAGGACCATTTTGGGCATTTATTCTCTATATTTCTATGCACTTTCGCTAGTAACTACAATTATATTTATATCAGTTTTTTTAAAAATAAATGAAGCAAAATAATACAAATAGGATTCATTTTAGTATTCATTTACAACATAAAAATGAACAAATACGTTAAAAATGGTATTTCTATAACTTTAAATATTAAATAAATAGTGAGAAAATAAAAAGAAAAAAGATAGGGGAAAAAAGCCTTAATTACATTGTTCACCAAATTAATTACTTTTTATCAAAAGAATTATCCATTTTGTGTAGGCTTGTTGATCCTAATCCTAACATTGGCTTTGGTGTTTGAAGAGAAAGATTATGATATATCTTAAAAACTTTCTTTTGGTGGGGTTCCAATTTGACAAATAGACAAATGAGCCCCTTTAGGGTTTTGGTTATCGTAAACTAATCCTTAGCCCAAATCAAGTAATGCTTTTACAAATTTTATATTTGTAGTAGTTGGGATAACGTGCTTGCTTTTACAAATTCCTTTTAAGTATTAGTATAAGCATTTTTATGGATGCTCATGGCTGCACAGATTTAATTAGATTTTGACTCGACTCAACAAAAATTATTGAATTTATTTTGATAAACTGAATTTACAAATTTTTTTTAATTCTATATATTAAAATAATAAAATTTTATTTTTAAAAATTGAATTTAACATATATTATATTATATTTATAGTTTTATACCAAAATAAATTATTTTAAAATAAAAATAAGATTATATAATATAAAGAATATTAATTAATATATAAAAATATAATATAACATTATTAATTTTATTCTAAAATATATATTTTTATTATAAAATTTTTTTTAAACCGGTTAACGACTTAAAATATAAACCAATTCCGACTAAAAATAATACATGGTAAAAATAAATGGTGATTCCAAATCCAGTAATATATCTTGAATTCAAACCGAATTTTATTGAGCAGATATCCACAGAGATGAGTTAGAGTTCAACGTTTTATTACCTAAACAAAACTTTTTTCGGTGTAAATTTAGAAACTCAACCAATTAAAATCTTATCTCCATTGGTAAATTAAAAATGAAAAAGTGAAAAAGAAAATTGTTCAACTACCACAATTCTCTAGTAAGTCCTCGCAATTGTTTACTTTCTAGTTTCTACCTGCAAAAGTCTGATGACTTGCTACTAAAAAAAGTATATGAGATCATGGATTGGTTAATATATGGCTTATCTTTTCTACAGCAGAATCATATTATTGGCTAAAGTTCAAATTGTTAATCTATCTCTGCTATTTATATAAACATTAGCATATTATACATTTAATTAATACAAACATTATAAAGAGAGGTACTTTGCGGACAGTGTATATCAGTTATGGTGGGTAGCTCGTGGATAGTAGAAACTAGAAAGTGGAAACACAAGATTTGAAAGAGAAAATATTTTATACACACAAGTAATAAAGTCTAATATTCAAACATTATATCTCAAATTGAAATCAAATTTAATCATAAAGTTGTACAATTAAACAGAGCCACAAGCCCACAAAAAAAAATGCAAAAGTAGAATAGCCGAAACCGAAACAGAACATAAATGTAACTTTATATTCTCTCTGAAGTCCCAATATATTTGAGCATCTCTGATTTATGATTTATCCATTAAAAACATAGCATTATCTGTCTCATAACACCCAGCCATAGCTGACTCATAAGTGCAATATCTTTTGGGACTTTTATCAAACAGAAAAATGGCAATTGAAGAAAATTATGTGAACTTTTTGAACTTAAGTCCCCCATCATCCAACGTGGGAATAAAATTTAATTTAGTATTTTTCATAAACTAAGTCCACTATGGCACTATCTTAGACCTGAGTCATGTGAAATGGAATTTCTTGGAGCCCACAATCTTTGTTTATAAACTTCTTTTATGATTTTAAAAGAGATTTATTTGATGAAATTATTAAGCACTTGTCTTCTCTTCCTTAATAAAAAAAAAATCAGATTTGTTTAAGACAACTAAAAATTGACAACACATGATTTGAACACTAATCAAGGTTCGCGAAGACGCGCATAATATCAATACTTAATCTTTCCTTTAATTTTTTTTTCTTTATTTACCATATCTAGCCATAAAAATGCATTTTTAAACATTGCTAATTCAAATAGTGCATGTTACAATTTAAAAGCCTGTACGAATAATAAGTAATACCGTGCAGCCGTGCACGAACAAGTAATACTCTTAAAAATTTACTAATTAAAAATGTTTTTATAAAAAACAAAATAAAATTAACTTTTTTTTAATAATGAGTGCCTTTAAGACACGTATACTCTTTAACATATTTCTTCTCGGACCATTTTTATCTGTCTCCTCTTAACACGCAGTCAAAACCCAAAATAAAGCAAACGCCGTAAAACATTTTTGCAGTAAATCTAATAAAATAAAGATAAACTCAGAATCCAAAGATCAAAAGTTCAGAGTCACACACTCACACCTCATAATTTAATTACCCTAAAAGAGTATCCAAAACAAGTACGGTAATAAATTATCATTAATAATATGTATACTAATTTATATTAAAAAAAAACTAAAAAGAAAAAAAATAGAGAACAGAGAGAAAGAAAGAGATCTGAATGAGAGCTCATTGTTCTTCATTGTTAATAGTGATTCTAATGGGAGGTTCTGGATACAAAATCCTCGGTAATGGAGGAGCGAGCTTGAGAGAAGCTCTGCACAACGGGCAACTCGAGTGATTCGTGAGCCACTTGTCTACGCACTCGCAGTGGAATCGGTGCTTGCAACCGGGAAGAGTCTTCAGCTTCTCTCCGTCGCGGAACGCGCTCAGGCATATGCAGCATTCCAACGCGCCGCCGCGGTTCAGATCTGTCGCAGACGCAGTTGGCGGCGCCTGGTAGAGCACGATCGGGAGTTTCTTGATGGTGGCGGCGTCCAGGCCGTTGGACTGAGGTTGAGTGTGCGGCGGCAACTGGTGGCGGAGGTGGATCGATGTGACCGGGATGAGACCGCGGGAGCGGCAGATCCAGCGGAGGTAGACGAAGAAGGCGGTGGTGATGAGGATAATGACGAAGAGGACGATAACAAAGATGAGCCTCCGGCCTCGGAGTTCGATGGTCTCGTCCTCGAGCTCCGTGTTGAAGTGCCAGTCGAATTTGTGATAGTCGTGGTTGGGCGCCGACATGGTGCTGGAGTAATGGCGGAGAGAGACGCCACGGTGGTGGTGGTGGTGGTGATGGTTACTCGTACGGTTGTTGTGCGCAGCGAATGAAGCCGGAGAGCAAAAGATGATTGAAGATTAAAAAGAAGAGAAAGTGGAAACGGCAGCGTTTATGAGAAACGAGTAAGAGATACTGAGATAGTGATTCTGTTGTGTGAGTGAGTGATGTGACTATGTGAGTAATTACCAATTAGTGTGGCTAAGTGAGTGCTTAAAATGTATGATCTCGCATTTATTTATAGTTACGTTTGAGGATTAGGTATTCTCGCAGTTTTGGTAAGTGCTAACTTTATGTTTTTTTTCTAGAATTTAGCTAATATATAGATCGTTACTATTAGTGATCATTTTTAAATATTTTTTTAAAAAATATAAAATAAGTATATTAAAAATTTAAATTTTTTATATTTTTAATAAAAAAACTTTTTAATTTAGAATCTTAATATATATATATATATATATATATATTTAGAATACAAATTAGTTAAATCTATTTTTTTTATTATTTATATCTATTATATTCTTTTTTAATCAGTAATTCATAAGAGATTTAATTTAGGGTTAAATTGAACTACAATTAATTAAATATATTTTCTTGTTATATTATAATTCTTATTAGTATTGCATAAGAGATTTTTTTTAATAGTTGTTATAATAAATTATTGATCAGTAGCAAAAATAAAAATAACAACAAAATATACATTAGATATATTTTTTATTAATTTTTTATTTTTACTTACCCCATTATATATATATTAAATATCAAACACTAACTACACAATAATTTTTTCACCATCAAAATTATTATAAATTAAAATTTTATTACTATTCACCATTTCAAAAAACATCCGCATTCATTTCTAACACTACTTCTAGAATTATTTTCTGATCTTACAATATCTTTTCACCTCTAATTTTGCATAAGAAATTTAATTTAGGATTCGAATTATGATCGTCTAAACATTTAAATTATTTTAACATAAATAAAAACTCTAAAAAAATAATTTATTCATCAAACTGTTTTTTTTTTCCTCTTCCTTTTACACGGCTTGAAGGTCACTCTCGTCTCCCTTGCTGTCATCTTTGGAGAAGAAAAGTAATCTCTTTTGCTTGTAGTCCAGCTTATCATCTAATAATATTACGGAAAAGATAAATGACAAAAATAACTGAATTTTTATAGTGGGTTGACTAAATATTTAATATTTTTATAGCCTAAAATTTTAATTTAAATTAGATACAGTTGATGATCAAATAAGGAACAGAAAAGGTTGTATCTGGTATCGAATAATTAGGACAGTAGTTGAATATTTTGTAAGGTTCTCCATATTATTATGTCTTGGGAGGAGGATAAGGAGAATAAAATTTTGTGTTAAATATTATTATTATTATTATTATTATTATTATTATTATTATTATTATTATTATTATTATTATTCCGAAAATTTGGCACAAAGTGGATATAGGAAAAAATTCATCAGTTAAAATTAAAAATTATATATGCATAAAGCACACTATAATTAAAAAAATAAGAATAAGTTAAGTATAGTAGTAAAATTATCTTATATTTAATGTCTAAATTTGTTAAAGATTCAAGACTATTTAAAATTTAAGTTTATTTAAAGTTAAGACTATTTATAGTATAAGTTTACTTGAAATTTAAGGTTATATCAATTAATTTAAAATTTTTTCGTTTGTTTCAATAATTTAGAAAAATTTTTATTTATTCACACACATTTACTCTATAAATTTCTATTCATGCTGACGCACAAAAATATGAGTCAATAAATTTATTTTTCTTTTGGTCATTTTCAGTTCTGCTATTTAAATTTTATTATTTTCATTCAAACACTTGTTAATTTTTGTATATTTTAATACAAATCTTATAATTTTTAATTCTTTATTTTTTAATTTTATTTTTTTCTATTTCTTGTTTTTTATAATTATTGAATTTTTTTAACAATTCTATTGGATATGATCTCTAAATCCTAAGAATAACTCAAAAAAAGGAATTGTATTTGCTTCACGAATTGAGATATTGATACAAATTTTATTGACACCTCCGATTGAAGTTGAAAAGGTAAAATCTAAAACAAAATTATTATTATTATTATTATTATTATTATTATTATTATTATTATTATTATTATTATTATTAGTAGTAGTAGTAGTAGTAGTAGTAGAATACATCTATAATTCTATACGATGGATAATTAGCTACGAAAGTGATAACTATAATACCTATCTATGAATTTGCGTAGTAGTAGTAGTAGACTACATCTATAATTCTATACGATAGCTAGTTGGCTACGAAAGTGGTAACTATAATATTTGGGGATGTTCAAAATCGATCAACCGAACCGAAAAAATCGATAACCGAACAAATTGAAAATCGAAAAAAATAAAATTTTACAATTTTTTGTTCAATTCGGTTTTCGATTTTGATACTGAAAACCCGAACCGAACCGATATATATATATATATATATATATATACATATATATATATATATATATATATATATATTAATTTTACAAAATATTCCTAACCTAAACCCTAATACACTCACGCCGATTCTCCTTGCTCTTTTCTTTCACACACACAAACTACTCTCTCTCACTCCCTATCTCTCACTCACGCACACTTCTCCCTCAGTCACAGTCCTCTACTCCTGTTTGTCGTCGCTGTCCAGCCGTCCAGCAACCCCCGTTTCCTTCTCATTGCCCATCGATGCCTCACGCTATCCAAAAGCCACGTCTTTCAGCGTCGTCGTTTTGAGCACCGTCGATTTCAGCAGCCGCATCATTCTTAATGCCGTGGTTCTCTATTATTCTTAGTTGTGCTCCATCATTCTCAGTTTCTCAGCCTCAGATATGATTTGTTCAATTTTTGTTTTGATTTTTGTCTAATTTGATTTTTCTGAACTTTTTTTTTCTGTTCTAACTTCTAATTTTTTTATGTTGTGACATGATAATTTTTCTATTCGTTATGATTATTGATTTTTGATTTTGATTTTTTTATTTTTGTTATGATAATTTTCAATTTTTTATGATTATTATTAGTAATAACATTTATTTGGGGGGTTTTTGTTTTATGTTTTATGGCTCTGTTCTTAGTTTATTTTGATTTTGTTCTGTTTTTATTAGATTTCAGGGTTTATTTTGATTTTATTCTTTTTTTTGTGTGTTTATTTTGATTTTTGAATTCATTATTTCCTTGGTTGTGATTCTTGGTTAAGGTTTTGTTTTGTTCTTATTTTTTGCTATAAATTGGATGTGTTTGTCTTTGGTGTGATTGTGTTTGAGGTCACTTGTAGAAGGAAGAATAGAGGTTTTTGCATCCCAAATCAGAGTCTCAATCTTCTTAGATATGTAAGTGATATTGGATAATAATTTAGTTGTTTGTGTTATAACTTAGTTTTTTATTTCAGGTTCTTTGTTTGCTCAACAATGTTTTGCTATCTTAGTAAAGAACATCAAAATATGGCTGCTTTGCTGGAAAAATTAATGGAAGCAACTCTTTTTCTTTTTGTTGTGATGAACTTTTCATGCTTTTCAATTGTTGTATTATCATTTTCTTTGTTGTTGAACTTCTTGTATCAAAGATTTTTGTTAGTTATTATGTTGTATGACTTTATTTATAACTTTGTGAAATTAAACTTGTTATTTTGTTGTATATCTTTTTGTTGAAAGTAACATAGGACATAGTTTTTAGGCTGCGTTTGTTTCCAAGAACAGGACAAGACACTGAGAACAGGACAGGACAAGATACTGATGGGCAGAGACACAAAATTTTGTGTTCTTGTATTCTATTTGGTGATAAACTAGAACAAATTATGAAAATCCAATTTATTCTCATTTTTTCATTCAAAAAATTTGAGATGAAAAATATAATAATAAAAAATATAATTATGAAAAATTAATAAAAATAATGAAAGAAAAAATAAAAAATAAGTTGTGTCCCTTGTTAGTGTCTCCGTGTCCTTCCTGTCAGGATGGACACAAAATACACTAATTCAGTATCTCTGGATACATTGTCTTTGTCCATGTCTCTTCTGCCAAACACAATTTTGCGTCTCTATGTCCCTATCTCAGTGTCCTGTCTCTGTAAATAAACGCAACCTTAGTAATGGAAAATAACAAGAACATAATACTTTTTTTTAATTGAAAAACCGAACCAACTAAATCGAACCAAATCGATTTTAATTGGTTTGGTTTGGTTTGGATGGTCTCAGTAAAAAGACCGAATCAAACTAAACCGAACTACTAATATAAAATTAGATCGGATGTCTTTTCCTTAAAAAACTGAACCAAACCAAACCGCAAACACCCCTAATAATACCTACGAATCTATGGAATAATAAACTACGTTTATAATTCTATACGATGGCTAATTGGATAGTAGTAGTAGTAGTAGTAGTAGTAGTAGTAGTAGTAGTAGTAGAAGACTAGGTGATGGCTAATTGGATAGTAGTAATAGTAGTAGTAGACTAGGTGTAACTATAATATCTATGAATCTGCATAGTAAACAGTCAATTTGAAAACTGTTCCAAAATCGTTGTAGTAGTAGTATTAGACTAGGTGTAACTAAAATATCTAGAATCTGTGTAGTAAACAGACAATTCAAAAACTGTTCCAGAATCGTTAAACCAATTGAACATCTACCAGTCAGACTGAACTGGAACCCGGCAAAAAAAAAAAAAGAAGAACTAGCCTCACTGCCTCACTCTCTCTGTCTCTCATGCATATGCTTCATTCTCTCAAAGAAAATCCTAGCCTCCATCACTGCTCTCTTCTTCAAGTTGTGTCATCACCATTGTTCCTTCATCGTGCAGCCACTTCTCTACCACATCGGCTCTGTTTCATCACCACGCTCTAGCCTTTTTTTGCTCCAGTTCCGCCACGCTCCACCCTCCTTTGCTCGAACAATCGCAGCTTATTCTTCGAGCTCGGTCTCAGTTTTAGTCTTTGTCTGCTTCGTTGCTCTCCTGCCGTCGTCGTTAATTGACGAGACAGAGAGAGTGAACGTGTTGCGAAGGAAAAAGAAGGAGTGGAGGTTGTGGGAGGAGGCGACGCAAAGGTGGAAGTCGTTGCTGCTTCCGCCGTGTTTGATCTCGAAGAAGGCCGCCAGAGCTGCTATCTCTGTTGCTGCCTTTGTCGTGCCTTGCCATCATACTGCCACTAATTTACTGATAGTATTAATTTTTGGCTTAGATTTATCTATTTATAAGATTATTGATTATGTATGGATCTATCATTTAGGACATGTGGATGAACTGTTGAAGCAGATGAACCAGTAAACTTTTGTTGGAAAAACATGAACATATCCAGTATGCACCCCCTCTACCATAGATATAATTTATGCTTGGTCCACAAGGCTGTCCTTCTGAACAACAACCAAGTCCATGAAAAACACAATGACCAACGTAATTTGTTTAAGAAAATCGTATCCATTTTGCTATTGGTGATCAAATCTCATCACAACCTATCAAAATCTAATTATTCATGTGAATAACTTGTCAAAGAGAATCATAATTCGCCATCATATTTCAATCACATAACTAATTACTTATTTTGTTGTTACTGCTACTTTTTGTTACATTCTTGGATCAATATATATGAATAGCAAATTACATTAATGAATGATGATCATGTTCCAATCCTAGCAGGAAGATGAATTTGAGCTTAGCTAATTCAACCAGAATATACACTACTAACCTATGCAAGAAGTTTAGACCCATCTGCAAATTTCAACAAGGTTTTCCTATCTGAATTTGCTTCAATCTTTGCCAGTTTTGAAGAATTTTGTTTTTGCAGCAAATTTTGCATATTTTTATAAATTGATAACCAATTTTCATATTACCATTTTATGTTTGAATTTTAAGACTTTGGTTGATGATATTTCATTTAGTGTTTTAAATTTAAAAAGTATTTTAAAGTTTAAATTAGATTATAATTATGTTTTAGAGTGTTTATTTATTATTTTCTTGTAAATGGTTTTTTCAGTTAAATTACGATTGAACTAATAAACTAGTAAATTAATGACTAGCACGGTTCAATAATTGATCTGATTTTCAGAAGCTTGATAGTAGTAGACTACATCTGTAATTCTATGAGATGGCCAGTTGACTATAACAGTGGTAACTAGTAGTAATAGTATTAATAGTAATAGTAGTAGACTACATCTATAATTCTATACGATAGTTAGTTGGCTACGAAAGTAGTAACTATAATATCTATAAATCTGCGTAGTAGTAGTAGTAGTAGTAGTAGTAGTCATGGTTCAAAAAATTAGACCGAACTAATCGGTCGAACTGGTCCAACTGAACACCGTCAACAATTTCGATTTAGTTTGATAGATAAAACTGCCAATTGAAAACTGTGTCCAGGACCGTTGAACCAATTGAAAATATACAAGTCGGACCGAACTGGAACCCAGGGAATTTTCACTTTTCAACCTTAAAATCATCGTTTAGGGTTTTAAATTAGAAAAAAAAAGAACTAACCTCAGTGCCTCACTCTCTCTGTCTCTCTCGCATATGCTTCCTTCACTTAAAGAAAACTTGGTGCGAAATTTAGAATCCACAAACTAATCGGCAAGTATATCGGGTCGTACCAAGTAATACCTTAGGTGAGTGAAGATCGATCCCATGAGGATTGATGGATCAAGCAACAATGGTTGAGTGATTTACTTAGTCAGACAAACAGAAAATGGTATTGAATGTTCAAATGCATAAAACAGTAAATTCAGAGAATTAGAAAGCAAATAGTAAATTGATATGAAAACTATGGAAGAAAACAGTTAAGGTTTTAGAGATGTTTATCTTCCGGATTAACTTTTCTTACCAACTATTTTAATCATGCAAGATTCAATTCATGGCAAACTGTAAATGACTAAATCCTAATTCCTTAGTAATTTAATCTCCTCTAATCTAGTTAACCGCCAATTCCTTAGTCACTTAAGTTCAATTAGAAGATGAGGTTCAGTTCTAGTTTATGAGCCACAAAAACCCTAATTATCCAAATATAAGAGGATTATATTATATGTCACGTATCCCGTTAAGTCTATATAATTAAAAATTTAGGAGAAATTATTTTCAAACTATTGTTCAAGTAAATTGCTTTTCCAAGGTTTACAAGAACTCAAATAGAATAAGGGTTATTCTTCCGATCTACCCAAATCCTTAAGATGAAGAACGAAAACAAATTTTTGAAATTGAAATAAAAAATTAATTAAAATAGAAGAGTAATAGTATCACTCCATACAATAAACAGAGCTCCTAACCTTAACAGTGGAGGTTTAGTTGCTCATGACTCAAAGAGAAAACTAGGATTCAATAAAACTGTAAACTATAGAATAAGGTGCGTAAAAAGAGAAGAGAGCCCGAAAGGCTTAATCTTTTCTTAACACTGTATAATAGTGGTAGTAGTAGTAGTAGTCATAGTAATAGTCATAGTAATACTAATAGTAGTAGACTACATCTATAATTTTATACAATGGCTAGTTGGCTATGAAAATGATAATGGTAATATCTATGAATCTGTGTATATTATAAGATAGAAATTTTACTTTTCAATGTTCAATCTATTTTTCAGACTTTTACATCCAATGACACAAATTTGACTAAAATATTTTCAATTTGTAAGAATTTTAAATATTTATGAATTGGACTAAAATAGATGAAAAATATTTGTATATTATTTTTTTTTAAATTTCGTTATGATTTATAATAAATATGTTATGAATTTTTAGTGTTGAATCATGTTAAATTGATTTATTTTATAATAATTATATTAGGTGTATATTTAAAATCAGTCACAAGTATAAAATAGATGTTGCTGAGATGGTGGCTCGAGTCGGACATTTCGTCGTAGAGATTTATGTCGGACGATTTGAAGTTTCTAGGAATTTTAGCCTTCATAAACTCTTCTGTGAACGGATCTTTTCCTTCTAAGGGACTTTCATCATGCTCCGCCCGATTACTCCTCCTTTGTATATCAGCTTTTAGTTTCCGTACCTTATCTTCTAGCTACTTTTGCCGTCTTACCTCCCTTCGCAACTCTCGTTCTGCTTCCCGTTGTCGCTCAGCTTCGTGTTCGAGCTGTTGTAGTCAATCCCCCTGGCCATGAACCAGGTCCAGAATTTCAGTTGTGTGAGGGCGGTCCTCGTCCTCAGGATGGTGGACCTCAGAATGAATCCTTCTTGGACGAGAATTTCTCGAGGTCCCTTTTCTGTGAGGCCCTTGGTGTGGTGGTGGAGGTAGAAGCACGAGGGCCTAGCCTTCTGGTTGAACTTCTTGTTCAGATTCGGATGCAGTGTGGTCGTCTTCACGCTCGTGGTCCGCCATTTGTCAGAGGGAGAATCCTAGGTCCCCGGCAATGACGCCAATGTTCCAAGAATTACATGAAGCGGTGATATGGGTCTGAACGTGAGGTCCAGATCTCTTTTTATGGCAGCATCCGACCTTTTTGGTGCCGAGGTGTCGCCTGTCAAGGTTCCTTGTGAGGAGGAGGGGGCGGTACTTACAAGAGACTCAGATGCTTAAGTTAGCAAGGGCATTCAGCAGAATTTTAGTAGATTAGAACGTGAATTATACCTAGAGGTTCTAGTGTATTTATAGTAAAGTTGATGACTACCTTTGTTGGAGTAGTTCCATCTTTTCTGATAGGTAAGCGTTCCCTTTATAGTAGAAAAGATTTAAGGAGGCAGTTACTCGTTTAAGTCAAGTAGGGCTGGACTTCTGTATTGGTGTCCAACCTCCTTAAAAAGATTGGGTTTATAGTGAAGTCCACCTTCATTGATGAACCTTTTTGTATTATTAGGCCGGACTCTTATTTATTAGGCCAGAATATAAACATACTCCTCCTACGTAATTTTATTGGCAGAAATATTTGATAACCAAAAAATTTAGTCAAACTCAGTTAAACCTTATTTTATTTAACATTTATTAATTATTACAATAATTAATAAATATTAAATAAAACAAATTTTCAAACCTTTTTTTTTATTTTTTTTCCTTTCTCTAGCATTCTGTCTCATTTAATTTGGATAGCATTTGCCTTTTGTACTCAAGGACGCATCGTAAACAACATCTCTTATTTATATTATTTCATAAAGAATTTCCAACCTCTTTTAAGAATTTTTAGAGAAATTACATATCGTTCTATGATCAAAGTCTTTATTAACCTAATAATGACCCATTTAGCGAATATGAACAAACTCTTTACCAATTGTGTTATCCATTATTAGATCGGATAACAACCTTACTTCAACAAATATCTGGACAATATAGGTGCTTTCAACAAGTAGATATAATAGAAAACATGTATCCTAGTTTTTTTCATGATAATATCCAAGATTTTATGCGAGACTAATAAGCATGTCTATATCATTGTTAGTTGTTGGATTATCGTTACTTGCTCGTACTTGTGTTTAATTATTGGTTGTCCATGAAGTTGCTTTCAATTCAATAATTCGCAATCTGCACGATATTTTTCCATCAAAGAGTTGTGTCATCCTATCTTCTCTTGTTCCATTAAACTGTCACCACTCAGTCACCACCCAATGAAATAAACAAACTATCACTACATACTACTGTTAATTAAGAATACTAATTTATTTATAAAAAAAAACTATACTACATGGAAAAAAATTATTACTTTTGATAAATATTTAGCTAATATTCTAATACAAAGTTTTAAATTACTATCCTAATAGTATACAAATAAAATGTTAGTAAAAAATATTGATTAATAATAATAATAAAAAAATATTGTCTTTTTAATATTTTTTATAATTATTCTCTTAATATTTAAATTACTAAAAATTTTAAAGATATATGTTATGCTTTGAAAATATGAAAAATAAAAATTTAAAACTTTTTTATTTAAAAATGAAATGGAATAGTAGTAAGATAAGTAAAAACTTTCAGTCATTTTTCATAACCAATTACCTTTCTTGCAACAAAATTACATTCGATCCCATCCAAGTTTGACCAGCTCTAACTTTCTTCCTTTAAAAGCTTTGTATCCGGATTTGATTATTGACTATTTCACATTAATATAAAAAGGATAAAATAATCGATATTACTTTCTCGTTTTTTAACTAAAAATATTAGTCATTTATAATTTTCCTTAAAAAAATTAAAATATGATATTTTTTTATGTGGATAAGAATTTAGAAAGGTAATTGGTCTCTATAAAAATTAAAAACGATAACTCCTCTTCAATTTCGGTCTCCATTTAATTAAATATCTCCTATTCTCTTTATTTTTGTTATGGATTTTCGTTTGTTTTTTCCTGCGCGGGTATTTATAAATATTAATTTTAAAAAAATCTAAAAATTTAAAATAATTATAATAAAATTTAATATAATTTAATCAAATATATCAAATTAAAATATAATTCTAACATAAATTTAATATAATCAACATACACATAAATTTTTTAACATACAAATAAAATGAAATAAAATAAAAAATTTCTCACAAATATTAAGAATAAATTAAAATTACACAGACACACACACACACATATATATATATATATATATATATATATATATATATATAAGGGCATTTAATTAAATTTTTCTCAGCAAAAAATGTACAGATTTCCATGGCTCCATAGGGCAAATATATCAATCCATTCCTCGTCCTCGTTTTTTTTATTCGTTGAAAATGGGTCTTCATTTTTTTGAGAATTTTGTCTATTAATCTTTCTGTTACGAGTAATCGCTGTAGATATCTGCGGATGCAGAATTTTTGTGCGATTCCTACATAAGATTATTAACAACTAATATAATAGCAATAATTTGTGAATAACTAATATGATATCGGTGACATTTTGTAATATTTACAATCGTGATAAAATAAAATGGGACAAAAGACGCATAAAACGTCATTTATAAAAATATTTATGTGTCGTATTATTATTGATCGTATTAATAAATTACTTATTTTTAAATTTTTTAATAAACTATAATAAAATCGATTTTTTATAATAATAATAATAAATCTAATTATTATTAGATCCGGTCGAACCGATTAATTTACATAACTAATTTAATTATATTTTTTAATTTTTTTAAACAAAAAGCAGGGATATATTTATTTTTTTATCAAAAAATTTAGAAAAGTATAGGGAGCCAATGGTCTAAGCGTACAATGTGTACAATGGAGGTTTAGGAAGTATTAGAGATATGGTCATTAGTGTTACATTGTCTTGTCAGGTTACGCTTTTAGGATGAGTGAGTTCATGACATGGTATTAGAGTTCTAGATCCGAAAAGTCAAGGGTTCGATTTGTGAGATGTTTATTATCCCTGGTATTCGGATGGTTATTCTGAATAGTGTTTAGATTGTGTAAATCAGTCGGATCAAATCGAATCTAATAATTATAATACAGACAATTAAGTTTATTATTATTGTTATAATAAATTGATTTTATTCTGATTTATTAAAAAATAAATTACTACCAATTTAATAAAAATACTAAATAATATCATGACACATATAAACATCTTACAAAAATATTTTTAATATTTTTATCGAAGTGATCTCCAAATAAAATTTATTCCCAAAATTACGTTCAAGCTAAGTTCATAGTTCCGGATAAGATCAAGAGTTCTACTTTTACTGCCTATTCACGTTAGTACAAATTAGTTATGGTGAAGTCTAGGGTGTAGAAGGAAAATTTTTTCTACACATGTATGTTGTTGCTGTCACTTTAAGATTTTGACAAATGTCTAAATAAAAGTTGGTTGAAGATAAATATTGCAGAAACAGCTGACATAAAGAACATTCTCTCTGCTACTGGCACGTGATCACCTATGCTAAATTATGTTAATTAGTTTAGTTTAGCGTGAGTAATTAATTTAGAAGATATTGGGCTAGGGGTGTTTGGGCTTTTTAATTGTCAGTGTGATTCATTTTTGCCATAGTGGGATTTGGTTTTCTATGGTCTGAGCTTGTTAGTTGTCCTGGATCCTAACCCAAAAAAAAAGTAAAACACGGTAACATTGGTTAAAAAAAATAACAGCTTGACATTATGGGATAAGGAAATGTTATGTGGGTTTGGTTTAGGGTTTTGTTGCAGGTTTTGAATGTTGGTGCAAGTGGTTTCACCATCTGCCTAGATCGGAGTGGAATTGGGGGATTTCGGCATTGTCGTTGCAGAGGGTTGGGAGAGGGAGACCGGTTTTTTCAGCTGCTGTCCATCTCGTATGCGGCGAAGGAATGGAGGTATGTGTTTCTTGTGAACTCTGTTTATTCTTTATGTGCATTGATTTCTATTATGTATCGGTGGAAGAAGAAATATTTTGAAGTTATAAAGTTTTGAAAAAGTTAAAAGGTTTAACTTAAAGGATGCATACTATTAATTTGAGTTGTGTCTTTGTTTTTTAATTTATTTTGAAAATGACGAAAGAGGGGGTTTGTCATTCCCCTCTTCCTCTAGTGTTAAAGCATGTGTTATTTGTAGGTGTATATTGCAAAATTTGTTTTATTTATATATTCCAAAATAATGGGTTGCCATGTCTGAAGATTTACACATAATAACACTATATTTGAATGTATCCACATATTATTTGGTTGTGTCATATATTTAAATAATTAAAGCACTTATGTTTCTAACCTGGACATAATAATTAGACTTTGGAAGGTTAATTGATTTTTTATTTGGAACGTGTAAAGTATGAATGATTAAATTAAATATTCATTAGGAAACTCCTTTATTGTTAATGTATGTGAGGTTTGTATGTGTATCTTGCATAATTGGTTGTGTCATAATATATATAATATTTAAATAATTAAACCATTTATATTTTTAATCTAGACAAAATAATTAGACTATCAAAACATGATTTCTTTTTTATCTGGAGCTTTTAAAATATGAATGATTAAATTAAAATGATGTGTGATTGAAGGGGATGGATAATGTTCTGTTGAGTAATGAATGGTTTGCTAATAAATGTTGTGGCATGGTTAGTTGAATTTTTCTATTTGTGAAGTAGCATGTTTGTGTGGTTTTCACTTAAGAATAATTTCAGCATGAGTGTATAGCAGATTTCCAAGACTTTGAAATTGGTTTTTATGTTCTTGCAATTGATTTTGATCAGATGGAATTCACAAAAGGAAATAAGGGTTGCGACATGATGGAAGGAAGCCAAAGGGATGAGGGGTGTAGGCCTGATGAGGAATTGGATGATGCATGCGGCGGTGACAGCATGAATGGAGTATCGGATGAGTATCCATCCGATTATGCTGATGTATTCGGGTTGTCAGAACAAGATATAATAAGAAAAGTCTTTCGAAGTGAGGAAAGAGCATATGATTTTTACAGTAAATTTGGCAGATGTCATGGATTTGGCGTGCGCAAGGGTGATTATGGAAAGGATGAAGAAGGAAATTTGATAAGGAGAAGGTTTTTTTGTAATAGGGCCGGACTGAGAGATGAGAAACACTTGAACAGGTTGGATAGAAAAAGGGGACACCGTCCTGAAACAAGGACTAATTGCTTGGCGAAGCTGTCGATTTATCTGGATAGGGAAAACTCAACATGGAAGGTTCGCAAAGTAATCTTGGATCACAATCATGAACTGACACCTCGAAGGATGGTGCACATGATTCCGAAATTCCGTCGTATATCGGATGCTGCAAAGGCAAACATAGATGGCATGCGTGGGTATAGTGTTTCGACATCAAAGATTTTGGGTTACATGGCTGGGGTTGCCGGAGGGTACTCTTTGTTGGGCTTTACAAAAAAGGATGCATACAACTACATTGATCACATGAGGCGGGCCAAGGTCGTTAATGGTGACTCGAATGCCGCTATTGTATATCTAGAGGGAAAGGCAGCGGCGGATCCAATGTCAATGGCTAGGTATAATGTTACAAAGGATGGAATGTTGGCGAACATGTTCTGGGCTGATGGACCTTGCAGAGTAGACTATCAGTATTTTGGGGATGTGGTCGCCTTTGACTCGACATACAAGAAGAATAAGTACCAGCGCCCGTTAGTGATATTCTCTGGGTCAAACAATCATAAGCAAACCACGATATTCGGATTTGGATTGGTGCTAGATGAAACAATAGAAAGTTATACGTGGATGTTGGAGAATTTGTTGGAGGTGATGTGTAATAAGCAGCCTTCTGTTGTGGTAACTGATGGCGATGATGCGATGATTGCGGCAGTCAAAAAAGTGTTTCCAGAAGCTACTCATCGGTTGTGTGCATGGCACTTACAGAAGAATGTAACCTCGAATGGAGGCGAGCAGATGTTTCGTGAGATATTCTGTAAATGGCTTTATGCTGACATGGAGGTAGATGACTTCGAGCTTGAATGGGAAGAAGCTTCTGAGAAATTTGGTCTACACAAAAAATGTTGGGCAAACCAGATGTACGAAAAAAGGCACATGTGGTGTAATGCGTACCTTCGTGGCAAGTTTTGTGCTGGATATCGCACAACGTCTAGGTGTGAGGGAATAAATTCTCACATAAAGGGATTTTTGAACTCAAGACATAGTATTTTGGAATTGGTGCAAAATTTGGAGTTAGTAGTCCGAGAATACCGCAACAACGAGCTAGTTGCGCAATTCAATTCAATATATAGCACCCCTGTTCTAACAACGTGCCTGGATCCTATTGAGAGGTGCGCTGCAGATGTTTACACGAGAGCTATTTTTGTACTAGTTAAGAAAGAGATTGACGGTGTTGGAGCGGTTAATTTTGTGAGTAAAAGGAGGGTCTCCACAACAATGGTATACACAATGGAAGAGTATGGTCATCCCGGCCACAACATTGTTACCTTATTTGATAGGACCATGACCAGAATGGAATGTCGGTGCCGATTCTGGGAGAAGGAGGGCTTTCCATGCAGACACATGTTCTTTGTCATGAAGCACGAGCATTTAAAGGATATTCCAAATCGTTTAATTTTGAAGCGGTGGAGGAGGGACGCCAAGGCAATTGAAGAGTACGGCGATAAGACCGGCGACATGTTGAGCGAGAGAGGTTTTCTATTGCGGCATGGGGCACTCCATGCGGCATCACAGTGGATGTTATACCTTGGTTCAAAGAATCGAACTGTATTTAAGACTGCAATGGAGGGAATTCGCGGAATTTGTACTGACATCCATGCAATACTTGGTCAACCGAATGAGGGAAGAAAAGCAAATGCGGACGAGGACATTCGGGATCCCGTTGTTGTTAGAACTAAAGGTGCTCCACGGTCCAAAGGCAAAAAGGGAAAGAAGAGGAGATGTACATTCTGCAAAAGGACCGGCCTCACAAAGCGGACATGTCTTGATAGGGTACCAAACCGATCCAAATGGGGTCTGCAAGAGGATGAAGAATCTGTCGAAATACCAGGGGCCAATGAGGTTCGTGCTTTATTAAGTACAATTTGGTTTTTTTTTGCAGAATTTCATGTAATTTTAGAAAAAATGCAGGTTTGAATATATTTTTCAATATGAAATTTCAATACTGCATCTTGGCCCTTCATTTTCTTAATTCCTTATTACAGCATAATTTTTTAATTAGGCCTTCTAGTGACATAATTTAATGTTTGGATGAACATGTCTCAGTTTCTGTATGGGGTTGTGGGGATTGTGGACATAATTTGATATACAATCTGGCATGTATTTTTTTTCTATAGAATCCCATGAATGCTAATTTAAAATTGTAGGTTTATGGTATATTTATTAATATGGAATCTCAATAGTGCACCTTAGCATTTCATTTGATTGATTTCTTGTTAAAGGAACCTTCGAGGGACATGATTTAATGTATGGATGAAACATATATTATACTTTTTTGTATGGGATTGTGGGGAATATCTCCCTCAACTACTTATGCTGGGAGAATTAGCATCACTTTTGCCTGCTAAGTGAATGAAATTATGAGATAATGTTTTGGGGTGTGAAGTTGTTTTATAGCCAGCATATCTGAATTAACTGTGGTGAATGATTATTTGGGTTGATGTTGCAGAACTTTATGGGGGTACATGAAACAAGTCTGCCTCCGAGGTCAGCATCGGTGTATTCACGAGATGGGAAAAATGTTTTGTCAGAATTAAAACCCGTGGGAACTCAGGAGAGGATCGTCGGAACTGCACAAAGTGAGATTCTAGCATCTGTTGCAGATGTAGGCAGTTGCGACTATCACCAACAGGTACTCCTCTCGATTGCATATAATATTTATCAATTAGATGGGACGTGTTCCATTTATTCATTGGTTGAAGGGATTCGCAGGTACTAGATCTCCTGAAATCGCTGAATGCAACAATAGGCTCAGATGGCATTGAGAAGTCCCAGTGATGCTTCAGTTAGTGATTTTGTTTGTTTTTCTCAGGAGTCAGTGGGTGTTTAAAATACTCTTTTTGGCTTTTTGTGCATCAATGTTGTTTAGGTGCAGCGCAGTTGAATATGCTAAGTACATGAGTTTTATTATTTGGCTTTTTTTGTAATTACGTCAGACTTTCAATGGCAAAATTTTGCTTGCTGCAAGCAGAGATCATTATAGCCTTTACTTTCATTCACCAGCCGATAGATATTGATTTTTTATTTTTTTTCCCCAAGGGTCAAGTTATGATCTAATGCTACTTTTAATAACAAAGACAAAAACCCAAATCCACCGACTGATTATGAAGGTGTTTTAGTTATGTTAACATCTAAAAGTGACAACTACAAATGTAATTAAATAACCTTTGTTAATACAATTTAGTCTTTACAGTACTGGATTAAGTTCTCTGAATTACAATATAATCCAATAATTTCAATTAATCAGTAGAAAAATTTTTTTGCCTTTTCATGCTAATGACTACTGCAAATAATTCTAAATCTCTAAATGTGCATTGCACGAATCTTTTTCCTTTTAAAATTAAGATTCATAATGAATCAAATAATGTTACTTATTCCAATAAAGGTATGCTAGTTATATTAAAACTGTTATACACATTATATTTTGGGTTTTGTCAACAACATGATAAAAACCATTTTTTAATTTTGGACATGTTATATGTGAAGTTTGAATATCTAAAAAAATTAAAAATCTAATGCTACTTTCAGATAACATAATCACTTCGTTGAAGTTACTTAATCCGCAGGACGTTGTGAAATCTTAACAATTTGAAACAGCAAAGTTACAAGGTTAAACCTTGTTGTTTGGTGCCAAAAATAGCTAGTAATTAAATACCCAAAAGAATCTCAGACCCATACACCCATGATCAGGAGAAGCGCACAAATTCCCAAAAGATACACAGCAGAATCCATGATCTTGTGCTGATCAAGACCGATTCCAATAGTAATATATACTAACACAAAGTGTAGCAATTTCTAGAATGATTATACACCCCCAATCTAACCAAAATGCATCATGTGACTTGTCCCAAAAAGAAGTACTCCTACGTAAGCATCATTCGGCGTGGAACATGACCGTGCAATCTCTACACATTAGATGGTCATGCTTTGGCTGCTGCTGGTGGCCAGTGAAACAACTTCGGCGACAGATTTCTTCGCCGACTTCGTTCTCGTTGTGCTGGATTTTTGATCATGCTTGTCCCAATAATCAATAGCAAGTTTCACCACTTCGTCCCTCTTTTTGTTGGCTTTTGAGAAGAAAATGTCTAGTGCTAGGCTCATCCGGGTAAGGTCAGTGACACCCTAGATTAGTGAGCAAACCATTGGTGACCATATCACACAACAAAGTATGAAAATTGACTTTCAAAGGTGTCATAGTTTCTATTTTCTCCCATGAATGTGTAATGCTCACCTGAATATCATACGTGCCCCACAGATGGGAAAGTTGCATCCATTGGGCTACAAAGACTCCGCAATCTTTTCTGCATTTTGGTTAAAAGAAGACCCAAAGTAATTTGAAATACAAATTAGTTTGTGTCCATGAAGTATTCTTCGAAGTTGATGAAATTAAATTACGTTTCAAATAGAACTTACGACTTGTCCTTTTGTTGTGTGACGAGAGGTTCTCTTAGATTGAACCGCGACACCAGCGGTGGGATACTTGCTTGGTTTTCATAAAACCTCTTGTCCGTCAACATTGTCTCCAAGAAGAAAGCCTACATCCACTTCCCAATGTGAGAATAAATGACATTGGACGTCACGCCAAGAATAGAATAGTCCATAAGGGATAAAAATTTTGCACCGTACAACGTATGTCATCATTTGAACTCTGTGCGCCCGATCATCTGGGTCCTTTGCAGAGTCCAAGTAGATAAGGTCTCCCAAATCGAGGTCAACGATCATGAGAAACCAATGCCTATCCTTATTGAGGGGGATGTAAATCTACATGGTAGGAGGAACATTGTAGACCCTTTGTTAGTGAATAATACATATACAAGAGTACATAACAATATGGAGTTCTCAGTTCAACTAGCCTTTTTTATTTTATCAGCTTTCTTAATCATGTAACGAGTCCGAATGAACTCCAATGTGTCCTTGCAGTATGTTGTTGGGTTAAGGGCCAGTTGCTGAAGCAATAATTAGACCAAAATGTTATACACCTGATACAATTAACTCCATAAAGAAAGTAATTACAGTGCATGGAAAAGGTTTGTCAGGAATAGCATGCCTTACCGCAAATGTTGTGGGTAGCCACCATGCTGACTCATCACCGCGCTCCACAGTCAGCATTTTCACCAATAGGTTAAGGATCTACGATTAAAGGGGATGAAAGGGTAAGCCCTAGTTTGAAGATAACAAAAAACAAGAAAAATAATGAAGAAGAGAGGACAATGGAAATGCGAATCAAAGGAACTGACGTCGTCCACTAACTCGTGTTGTGGTCTAAGAGTCCAAAGGGCACATCGGTCTCCTTGGCAATGCTCATCTGGGAACAAAATCTCTCTTTGGCGAGAATACGGCGCAGCAAACGTTACACACACCAAAAAAAGGAACATATTAATTCAAATTTGCACATAAGTTGCGCAATGAGAAGATATAACAAAGCATGTAGTTTATGCAAGTGCATGTCTAAAAAGATAAGAAAGATAATACGAAACAACACAATGCCAACATCATGCACAAGAAAGACATAAAACCCTCGGCCCGAGATAATGTTTTGTGGAGGCCCAAGATATTAATTTAAAAAAAATCAGCAGGCAATGTAAACAGTACCGTTAAACCTTGTTTATTTTTAAGTCTTGGACATGTACGTGGACACATTTGAAAGAACTCCATAATGGATCATGTAGACCCATGAAGAAAAAAAAAACTCCAGACCATGAAGTTCCCAAAAGGCCTAAATAATTTCGAGCCAAGACAACAAGCCCAAAAGATGGCAATTTTGTTGAACAACAAGGACATATGCAGCACGTAAGAGAAATGATAATTCCATTTGCGGGATATTTGGAACTCACCTCTGATCCAAGTCAACAGCAAATATATATGCAGCAACCGCCATTTCGGTAGCCCCAAATCGATTCCCTTGTGGTGGCCGAAACACGACTTGGAAGAACTGTTGCAGTAAAAAAATATCAATTACACAATAACCACATAACCCACTACGAGGATGTGACAACATGCATGTTAACATACTTTACAGGAAGTGTTAATACCTCAGGTAGCTCCCCAGAATCCATATACTTCCAATGAGCGAGTCTAGTTGAGAACGGGGATCCATCTTCAGTGAATAGAATTAATCCAAGAAACTTTATTTCTTGTTTTGCTATTCTTGCTTTCTTTTTGCTCAGGACTAATCCTTTTTCTTTACATCTTTCTAAAACTATTAATAATTTTTGAAGATGATCTTCTTTATCCTGTTTTGTAAAAATTAGTATATCATCAATGTATACCAAAACAAATTCATTTAACTCTTTTAGATTTTCTTCCATAAATCTTTGATAAATACCTGGGGCTTGTTTTAATCCGAATGGCAATACATTCCATTCATAGAGTAACACACTTGTTGATTCTTTTGTTGGGCAAGTAAAAGCAGTTAATTTCTTTGTTTTTTCGTCTAAACGAAGTTGCCAATATCCTGATTTTGCATCAAGAGATGAAAATCAAGTTGCTCCTTTGATTTTTTCTAGAATAGAATCTTTTCTTGGCAGTTTATGAGAATCACCAATAGTTGCTTCATTCATCTTCTTATAGTTAATAACCATTCTTCGTTTTCCCCTTTTAATTTCATTATTGTTTTCGACATAAAAGGCTGGAGCCGCATGAGGACTTTTACTTAATCTTATAATTCCTTTTTCCAAAAGATCTCTACATTCTAATGAGAACTCTTCTCTATCTCTTGCGGAATAAGGAATTTTATTTGGAACATTTATCTCTTTTGTAGGATCTTTTAATTTAATGCTTACTAATTCGTTATTTGTATTTTTAATATCTAGAGGATTTTCAGCACAGATTTCATCCAAAAGTTCTTCTATCTTTATTTCAAGATTATTTTTTGAAATGTTTATCTGAAAGTATAAATTTAAATAACATGTTTCTAATATAGAAAATATTTTAAATTTTAAGATCTTATCTATAGTAGTAGTTGGTATTTTATACGTTTTGATTTTTGATTTATTGAAGAATCGTGTGGAGCTTTTAAAACTATATATGTTAATTCTTGAATGAATGGATGGTATAGCTTTAAAAAGTTATTTCCTATGATAAAATCCATTCCAGAATCTAACATATATATAGATGGAACAATGAACCTATAATTTTGAATAAAAATTTTAGTCATCTCTGCTTTTTGGTCAATTTTATGTATTGATTTGTCAGCTATTCTAACTCTTAAAGGTTTCTTTAATTTTTTCCAATCAAGTTTTATATTTGAACTAGCAAAGCATTGTGTTGCTCCAGAATCTATAAAAGCATTTATAAACTTTTCTGTTATTTTTATAGTAATAAATGTGGCATTATTACTCAGTCTCTGAGTCTGTTTCTAAGACATATTCAAAAATATAGTCTAAGTTATCATCAGATTCTTCTAAATATTCCATGAAACAAGACTTAGCAATTTCTATTTGTTTAGTAAGATCCTTTTTATCCTTCTTTTTCGGACATTCATTTGCATAGTGTCCTTCTTCTTGACAATACCAACACTTACAATTTTCTTTTTTATTCGGGCAATAGTCACTTTTTTGTCTTTTCTTTTTATTGTTATCTCTTTTCCTAAAATACCTCTTTTTTCTCCAGTTTGGATAGTATTTTCTTTTTCTAAATTGGTATTTTCTTTTTCTTTGAAAATTTTTATTAAGCCCATATTTTTAGGGTATCTCTTCATTATCCTGACAGCAAATTTTAATTATATTTGTAAATCTTTTTTGAGTTGCTTCTTGCATACAACGTTCTTTTATTTCCTCTCTTATTGCAGAGGTTGCTCCACCAAAATTATTTTCAATTGTCCCTCTATTTATTTCTCTTATAAATCTTCCCATTATAAATTCATTAGCAGGATATGGAAGTTTTGTTATATACATACTAAGATAATGATTTTTATCTTCTTCTTTTAATTTGTAATAATGTATTCTATATTCACATATATAAGACTCCACATTACACATATCATATATCTGAATATTAGCTAAATGGTTTTTTTCTTCTTGATATTCTTTATTATAGACTTCTTGTCTATGATCTATAATATTTTTTCCAAAAAATTCTTTGTATAAAATCATCATTATATATAATATCTTATCATAACCTGTTGTTTTGTTGCTAATTCTTCTATTATTTGGTTTTCTATTGATGTCATATAATCTCTTATAGTTCCTTTAGTATGGAACCCTATATAATTCCAAATATCTCTTCCAGACAATTCACTAAGTTTTGGATTAGTAAAGGCTTCTAATAAAAAGGAATTCAACCAATTTTCGAAAATTTCTTTTTCATTCTTTTTACAGTCTAAGTCAAGCATTCTTTCTCCTTCCATTTCCTGGATTTTAGGAACGTATTTTGACGGTATTTTTGTATATTTTGAATCTTTATTTATAAATCCTTTTTTAAAAGCATAATTATCGAAACCTGTTTCCATTTAAATTGAGATTGATTATCCTTAGATGTTTCAACTTCATTTTTTACTTGTATTGGAATTGCTGGTTCTTCGTCACCTGAATAATCTAGGATGTGTTCTTCGTTTTCTATATTTTCAGAATTTACTAATTCTTCTTCTATTTTAAATCTATGTTCCATAATATTATTTTCTTGAGCCATTTTTAATTGTTTAAAAAGCATTGTAACTTCTTCTAATTTTTCTTCAATATTCATAATTTCAATGGTGGTTTTACTTTTAAATCTGTTATGTTAATTATATTTTGACATTTTTCTTCTTTGGGATTCTTTTTTTCCTTATTTCTTTGAAATTTTATGGATACTATATTTCTTCAAGCATATCTACTATAGAATTTAATTGCGGGTTAAAAGTATGATAAAGATGTGGAGAATCATTTCTATGGTAACATTTTTTAAAAATTCCATGTGAAAAATAAGTTTTTTCAAGTTTTTGAAGTCCTTCAATAAAACTTATAGTAAAATAAAGATTTTGAGAAAAATCATTTTGTATTAATTTTAGGAATTCAGTGTCATTAACATTAGTTAAAATCATTAATTTTACTGCCGCTTCGTCCCGCAATTTAAGTTTACTTGTACAACCAAAACAATATCATTGGTGAAATATTTTTACCCCCAACTATGCTAGAAGAATTATGTTGACTGCTTTTACCAGCTTTTGAACCATTTGCTTTAAAAATATGTAAGTTAATGATTAATATCACAGTAGGACAAAAGATTCACGACAAATTTGATAATAAAAATATATTCGAAAATGTCATAATATTTAACTTTAGTTTTACTACTATTGATGCAAAAGTCATTTCAATAGGTAGAATGTAAATATCTTTATTAAAAATTTGAAGAGTCTAAAGACATGAATACATGTTTTGACTAATCATATATCTAACCTTTTGATGATAAGAAATGAATAGTTTTATTTTACAGTGCATGTTTTCGGTCCATTAGGATTTGGTCAAATAAATAATAAACACGTTTAGCTCATCGATATCATAGATGACAACGGCAACAGGGTTAATTTTTTGAAAACAAAATTGCCAATATGTGTTGGACAAGAATACAAACATAAATTGATAAATAAATAAAAAAAATTATATTAGATAACTAATAATTTTTTTGAACAATATAAACAATTATTAATAAAAAAAATACATTATATTTTTAAATTATTTATCTAAATTTTAATATTAGAATAATCATTTGTACATCTAATAAAATGAGCATTCGATATATCTATTGTTCACATTATGTAATATTTTTATTGTTTACTTATAACTTTTCCTAATAAAAAAAGCTCATTCAAAAAATAAGGTTTAATGTTTTGAATAACTTCAAATATACAAGAAAATTAAAAAGTTTCTTATATTTAAAGTTTGATTAATAAATATCTTAAAAATATTTGTTAAGAAATCAAATTGAAATCTCATATTAAAAGATTCATATAATTATTGTAAAGAATCAATATAATATATATATTTTTTTATCATATATCATTTTTATGAGTATCTTGTACAAAAGTATTCTTTTTATATAATAGTGGTAAGCGTACAATTTTCTGTATTTAGACTTAGGTACATAAATTGCAATTGGCATTTTTTTTTTTTTGGTCAAACAGAGAACTCCAATCTTACTATTACAATACACTTTTGTCAAGATTTGAATTCAAATGCAGTGTATTAAAAAGCATATAATTTTACCAATTGAACTAGACCTCAACTATCAATTAACATCGTTTAAATCCACAAATTTTATATATGCATTTTTAGTAGGCTTTTTAGTTCTCATCATTTAACTCGCTTTTTTTCAAGATTTAACTCATGGGTTAAACCCATGGTTTTGCGAGCTATCTGTTAGCCCACTTTAATACATATATTTTTGACCAAATATATTTATATATCCTAACAAATAAGAATGCATTTAGAGATATACAAAATCAGAACTTGATTTATTTGGCAAATCAAACTTGAAAAATATTAAAGAATTTTGATGTGATTTGAGTTAGAATCTTAAAAGCAATATATTTTTTAAAAACAGATTTGAGAGGCAAAAATAATTAAAGGAACATTTTGGACTTAAAAAAGTTTAATTCAAAGAAAAAACTTCTTAAGAAGAAAGACGAGGTGGAGTATTGATGAAGGAACAAAAATAAGAGTATGAGAAGATAACTGGATGCTAGAATTGAACAGAATACAAATACAGAAAAGAATGGAGTTTAAAAAGAATATTAGATTGTGTGGCCTTTTAAAAAGAATGGAGTTATAGAAATTACACGGTTAAAACGAGATACAATACAAAAAAATAAATTAAAGAAGGAAAGGATAGAAGAACTCCATCGTCGAGTGAAAACATGAAAAAAATTTGGAAGGAAATATGAGAGTTGCATGTCACCCAAAAGAATAAATTGTTTATGTTGGAGAGCTGCACAAAATATCCTCTGGGTGAACAACAATCTTTTCAAAAGAAGATCGCAAACACACAGAATTACCATATATATAAGATGAGGGTAAAAATAACATGACATTTTATTGTTTTGCCCAAGGACAAGGCATGTTTGGTTTGGGGCTAATTCAATACAGTCCAACTAATAAAAATATAACATCATATGGAAGATAGGAAATTTTTTCCTCCATGCATAGGAGATTTAGCCTTACGCTTAAGTTGTAAAACAAAGATGGCAAGGTATTACGACCTCTAAAAGAAAAGGATATGTACATAAATATAGTTGGACGAAATTATATCTAGGAGCCTTGAAGGATAAGCTAAACAAAAACGATAAACAGAAAATCGTATCACACTCGCATGGGTATTCGTAAAACGAACAGGCAAACCAGAAGAAAGCTGAAAACATGTATACATATCAGAGTTCCAAAACTCAGATAGCAAACTCTAGACTCGTCCTGCGAAGCTAAGGCCGGCCAGAGTATATATATATATATATATATATATATATATATATATATATATATATATATATATATATATATATACAACCCAAAATAAAACTCAAACTACAAAATAAATACCTGTATCTCTAAGTCAACTTCTAGGAGGGATAAAACACAAAATGTACATGTGGAGATTCTACAAACATATATACATAGCCTAAAACAAAATATGATAGTCCAAAAGGTAGTTCTCCGCTTGTAAGGAGGGTCTCCAAATGCTCAATGAGGTGCCTCTCGACCTGCATTTGAAAACAACAACATAGTATGAGGTGAGAACCAGAGGTTCTCAGCATGGTAAAAGTGCTCGCATAGTTAATATAAAAGGTCCCAGGAGAGCCAGAGGTATTTCTAGATCTTCGACACTCAGATTTCACCTTAAGAATTCAACTAAACCAGAAATTAGGTAAGTTGTCTAAGGTATTTTAGTTCTGAATCTAACTTTAACCTAATACTTCACGTTCTGTCTCCTCAAATCCTCTGAATCACTGGTGGAACAACTCCCTCCACACCTCTGCCAAGAAGAGTTTCTCAGAAAACATACACATACAATTCAAGCAAGAAAAACACAGATAGAGAAGCATTTATAGCAAGTAGAACAAGTAGCAGTTAAGCAGAATTAAACAGCTAAGCAAACTAAAACAATGCACACTCAAACAAAGCAAACAAATGAGTATGATGTATGCCTATCTTATAGCTAATGAGTTTCATCTGTCAGTTATATAGCCAACCCGACATGTCCTGGTAGTTAACAATTGGACAGTCCCTCTGTGCGCGCATCCCCAATCTCAATAATATTCCATTGAGCCACACTCAAAGACTAAATCCCCATTTTGGTCCCTCAGATTCACGCAATTATTCATTTTAGTCCCCGAAATTCAAAATTACCTATACTGGTCCTCCAGATTCAAGTTTAGGCACCAATATGGTCCCTCAACTCTTTCCGGTGATGATTAAGCAAATGGAGTGCTGAGATGACACCCTTCCTGTCACGTTGGATGGTGTAACGACTAGTTAATGTGGCAAGGATTGTATTTGTATCCAATTTAGTCCCCTTTATTAAAACCATGTTATTATAACTCAGATAGATAATAAGATAATTAGGGTTTCAGGGACTAAAATGAGTAATCGCGTAAATCTGAGGGACCAAAATGAGTAATCGCGTAAATCTGAGGGACCGAAATGGGGATTTAGTCCACACTCAAAACTCAATAATATAGTATTCCATGGAGTCAAACTCCAAACTCAATAATATAGTATTCCATGGCGTTAAACTCCAAGCTCAATAATATAGTATTCCATGGAGTCAAACTCCAAATTCAAATATAATATTCAATATTCATATATATATGCATGTCCATAGGAGAATCCGGGGAGTTAAAGTGCCCGGGCACATCTTGCGATAGAAGGTCAACAAATAGTCTCAAATACACAAGCCACATAATAATTTTTTTCCTTTTTAAAAATAACACTTCAAATCAAAACTCCAATCCTTATAGAAATTTTAGCAGTATCTCCTCTAAAACTCGAATTTCTGCCACCCTTCAAGGATCCCAACTATCAAACCAAACACCTCTCAGTCATTCAAATAATTTTCACTAACAAGTTATTTCAAAATCAAACAAACACCAATATTAAATCTTTTTCCAAACCAACCAACTTCAACATCAAATTATTAACAACAGCTAAACCCCTCGTTTTATTCTATATACACAATCCATCAATTATACGTTTAGTTCATTCCTATCTTAAGGTCTTCTAGCCTAAGTTTTCACATGACATTAAACATTAACTATGAGAAACTAAAATTATACCTTCGTACAGAATCAAAATATTCAAAGTTCCGGATAAGCTTTCTGACCGAGCTATCGAAGAAGAAAATGTCCAGAATCGTTTATACCTCCTAAAACTTCAGTTGGCCGAACTTAAGAGGTAGAGAAACTACGTCATTGTCAACTTTCACCGATCAAAAATGGTGCCAACATGTAGAGGAGGAGGATACAAACACTTTTACTGGATTAGATTTTTTATTGGAGTTACAGATTATAAGAAATCGAAGCCAGAAATTTGGTGGGAGTTACATTCTCTCTCTTTCTCTCTCGGTTACACTCTTTTTTTCACCATTCTCATTCTTTCTGCTTTATATAATCCTTTGTTAGCGTACAAATATAATCATTACTAGAAGGATGATATTATTATTATAATTATATATATATATATATATATATATATATATATATATATATATATATATATATATATATATATATATATATATATATATATATATATATATATATATAAACAAAAACATAGACTAGGTAATTGAAAATAAGTAAATCAAATAGTTATAATATTAGTTCAATTATTGATAATAAAATAATTTTTAAAAATAAAAAATTTTAATTTATGAAATAAATTATAACTTATTTATATTTATAGTTTTAAAACTGAAGGTTGCTAGAGAGAATCCTAATAAGTGTAATAAAAAAAAATATTAGATTTTGTGACCTTTTAAAAAGAATGAAATTATAGAAATTACATGGTTAAAACGAGATTCAATACAAAAAAAAATTAAAGAAGGAATGGAATAGAAGAACACCATTGTCGAGTGAAAATATGAAAAAAATTTAGAAAGGAATTTGAGAGATGCATGTCACCCAAAAGAATAAATTGTTTGTGTTAGAGAGCTGCACAATATATCCTCTGGATGAACAACAATCTTTTCAAAAGAAGATAGTAAACACACTGAATTTTCATATTTGTAAGATGAGGATAAAAATAACATGACATTTTATTGTTTTTCCCATAGACGATGTTTGGTTTGGGGCTAATTCAATACAGTCCAACTAATGAAAATATGACATCATATGGAAATGATTGCTAAAATGCATAAAAAGATTCAACACGGAAAAAGAAACAGAGATATATTTATCAACAGGCTTGGATTTTTAAGTTGGAAAATTTGAAAAAACCAAAAATCATGTAATTTTTTAAAACAGCAATACAGATCCTAAAATAACTATCATCAAGGCAAAAATAATAGAAGTAGAATTCCCAAATGCACATCAAACAAAATAGCAAAACTAATTAAAGGTTTGTGAATGGTTTACAGAAGGAGATTGAATCTATGACCTCCTTTTTGAACCTTTTTTTGCCTTTTTGCTTCTGACTAGAATAAGAACTTAGTTGCTGATGCGTCTATTTAGTTAAAATTCAAGAAATAATTTTATTCTTTCTCTTCACGATACATTCAGGAAGGGTCTGTCTTTAGTAAGCTCAAACCTTTTGAGCTTTTCTAATAGGCACAAAATATAAATTAGAAATATACCCCACATGGGGTTTAATAATAATAATAATTTTTTTATTTTTTAACTAACAAAACCCTTAATCCAAATTCAGCCCCACCCCTAAACTCATCATACGTTACCCTAATTCCCAATTTCTTTCCCCCTGTTTACTTACCAGTTGCCGTCAGCTACTCTACTCTCTGCTGGTCTTAGCATTCACCGTCGCCGTCCAGCCAAGCCGTCGCCGTTGCCGTCCAATCCATCTAATAACGTCGTTCGTAGGCTCTCCCTCCCCGTCTCCTCTTCTCTCTTCTCTCTTCTCTTTTCTCTCGTCGAGTGGTTGTCAGCGCTGTGGTGTTCCATTCTCCCTGCATCCTCCACTTCCATAGTAACAATGGAGCCTCAGACTCAGGTATGAAGTTACTTCATTGATTTAATTTTCTTTTTGTTCCTTTTATCTTCTTGTTGTATTCTTCCACTCCTTGTATGAATCTGTTGTATTGCTTCCTTTCGTTGATTTCATTCAATTTTTTTGTTCTATTTATTTGTTCTGATTCACGGGTTGTAGGCTATATTTGTTCTGTTTTGTGCTACAAGTATGTTGGTGTAGCTAAGATTCATGCCAATTTGGTAATCATATGTAGCAATTGTAATTCTCCATTATTGTTATATTGGTATCTAACATAGTGAGGCATGAGGCTTCATGGATTTTACAAACAATGGTATGAGAATGGATGTGGTTGCGTAAGAAGTAAATTTCTCGATTCTTACTTTTTAGTGATGTAACAAACTCTGATGTTCTGGTTTTTAGTTAACCTGTTCTTATATTCTGTCTTTGAGTAACCAATGTTTAGTTAGTTATGCAATTTGCATTAAAAGAAGAATGCCAAACTATTTATAGATGATTCTTTTTTAATGAAATGAGTAAAAGAAAATAGTTCATCTAGATCATGATTTTTCTTATGCCAAACTATTTATAGAAGTATTGAACAAGTTATGAGTTCTAGCTATTTGATGTTGTGTTTTTTATTTCATTACTTCTGGAGGCTACAACAGCGGAGTTGTTGAGTTTAGTTTGAAAATTGCTCTACTGTTTGTTTACATTAATGGTTCTATTATGAGTTTAACACCTGACTCAAGGAAACCTTTGAATGCTTGTTGACTAGTGTTACATTATGTTTGAGAACATGATAGTGAAATGAAATGACCATGTCACTGTGAAATAAGGAAACTTACCTAAATTCTAATATATGATTATATATCATATTTATTAGGCACATGCATATATATGCCCTTGGCTTTTAATTTGGATTTCAGTAGTATCATTTTGCTTAAAGCTTATGATCAACTGTTGCATTTTATTGGTTGACTAAGCAAGTGCCTGTAAAGTGAGTGTTTTAGATTTGAGTAATGTTAGAAAATCAGCTAATTTTTTTAAAATTATTTTAAATTTTAAAGAAACAGCTTCTTTCACAGCAGTGCAAAATTAAGCAAATTACTTATTGCAAATTAATTTTCCTACACTTTTTAGCAGTTTCTGAAGAGTATCACATCCGTTAAGATTTAAAGTTTGCCAATTAAGCAAATTAGTTATTGCAGAAGGCAACTTCTTTAGCTCATGATTGAAAGACAGGTTAAGGTACCTTAGATGTAGCAATTCAGCTGCTTTCAATGGAAGCTCTTTTATTGCGCAAGAGCTTAAGTGTTGTTTGGATTGATACCCTTTCAAGAAGGCAACTTCTTTAGCTCTTTCAATTAAGCAAATTAGTTATTGCTATCAATGCACTTTTCGTGACAGGTTAAGGTACCTTAGCTGATAAGTGTTGTTTGGATTGCTACCCTTTCATGTTTGTTTTAAGATTAGCCATGAATATTTATGCTAAGGGAGGGAGATAGATAATGTACTTTAAATAGGTGGAGCTTCTAAGGTGTAATTTGAAAACTTGGTTGTGTCTATCTCTTATTTAACTTGAAATGATCATGTAAAAATGCTGTATCGTAATCCCTCTTGTTCACAGTATTGGTTTGGTTTCATGAACCATAAAACTGGTTCTAAAGTGGATCCAGTTTGGATTTATAAAAATCCAAACCATGCCCACCCCTATATGAATCTATATAATTGATCTTAATCACCAAAATATGAGACGAGATAGAGTTTAACCTGCCATAAGAAAATTCAGAAATTAGTATCGTGATTCTTTTTGAAAATTGAATGGTTTTTGGATAATTTTGCTTATTTGATTATAAATTGTACCTAATTTATGCTATTTTTAATGGGTAATTAACGTTAGTCACTATAAATTGCAGGAAGCATCAAATAGTCAAAGACACACAAGTGATCAAAATGTGCATAATGTTAGTGATCATATGGATGAAGATGTAACTTCTGATGCGGTGGATATGGATCAATATCTCATAAACTCTTGGGAAGATATTGGTAAGATTGATTTTTCAAGTCTATCTATGAAAAATATTTGTCAATTGCACTTTGCTGATCTTGGCTTGGCATTCGAATTTTATAATTCATATGCCAAGACGAGGGGCTTCAGTGTGCGAAAGAGTAGAAGTAGAATAGTTGATGGAAAAGTTAGAGAAAAAACATATGTTTGTTCTTGTGAAGGGTATAGATTAGAAAAATGGAACCATATGAAAAATCGAGTTAGGGAGCCAAAACCAGAGACAAGATGTGGTTGTATGAGTAAACTTCATGTTTTCTTCGATGCGGTAACTGAGAGTTGGGTAGTGAGAGATTTTTGTGATGAACACAACCATGAGCTTGTTGTTCCAAAGTTAGCAAGAATGTTAAGATCTCACAAGAAAATGACTGAGCCTAACATTAGTCAAATGAACCATATGAAAGAGGTGGGGATCAGCATGCCAAACATATTTGGATCATTAGCTAGCCAGTGTGGTGGGTACGAGAACGTTAATTTTTCAATTAAGGATATGCACAATCAAGTTGCGAAGCAAAGAAGACAATTACCTGATGATTTAACCTCTGCAATGGCTTACTTGGAAACGCTAGCAGCAAGGGATCAAAACTTGTTCTATAGTGTTGAAAAGGGCAGAGAAGGAGTGTTTCGACAAATTTTTTGGTGTGATGGCCGGTGTCAGTTGGATTACGATCTGTTCGGGGATGTGCTAGCATTTGACGCCACATATAAGAAGAATAGATACAGATTGCCGGTGGTAATATTCTCGGGAGTTAACCACCATAATCAAACAGTTGTATTTGGTGCTGCGATAGTTTCGAATGAGAGGAAAAGCACCTACGTGTGGTTACTAAAACAGCTTCTCATAGCAATGAAGGGAAAGACACCGACTTCAGTAATTACGGATGGTCATCACTCGATGGCTATCGCTATTCAGGAAGTGTTTCCGAATGCACATCATAGGTTATGTGCATGGCACTTGATGCGTAATGCAACAAGCAATATTCACAAACCTCAGTTTACGAAAATGTTTACAAAGTTAATGCTAGGTGATTACGAAGTTGGTGTGTTTTTAACAAAAGTGGGAGGAAATGGTTGGATTCTTTGGAGTGGAAGATCGGGAATGGATAGTAGATATGTATGAAAAAAGAAACATGTGGGCTACCGCTCATATCCGAGGAAAATTCTTTGCTGGGTTTAGAACGACTTCGAGGTGTGAAAGTCTACATGCTGTCCTCAAAAGATATATTAAATCACGCTATAATTTGACAGAATTTGTTCAACACTTCCAGCGTTGTTTGAGCTACATGCGGCACAGAGAGGATTTGGCAGACTTTAAATCATCAACTGGACAACCTGTGATGCAGACACACTTTCAACAATTAGAAAGGTCAGCAGCTACCATTTATACCCGGCAAATTTTTGTGTTGTTCCGTTCAATGCTCCACAAGGCCAGCACATTGAAGGTAATATATGAAGAGGAAACGAGTTCTTGCAATATTTATCAGGTGTCAAAATTTTACAAGCCTAACATGATATGGCATGTGTCTTTTCATGGAGAGCAAGATGAATTTAAATGCTCATGCATGAGAATGGACTCCATAGGTATTTCATGTAGTCATATACTTGCTGTTTTAGATTTTCTAGACATTGCAGAGCTGCCAAAATCATTAGTGCTGCGAAGATGGACTAGAAAAGCGAAGGAAGGCATTAGTGGGTATGATGACATGGGCGGCTTGATGGAGGATTCCTTGGCTATCAATCGGCGTGCATGTTTGGCACATTGGTGTAAACAAATTATGAACGAAGGGTGCCTAAAAGGGGATATTTTTAATGAATCACGAGATGCATTGGTAAATATACTTTCATGTATTAGGGCTCATAACGGGGACAATAACATGATGGAGGAGCATGCAGAATACATGTATGAAGACCTTGCAAAGAATGGAAGTACTGAGATAGAGACCACAAGGAAGCCTAAGCGTTGCAGCTACTGTCGCAAGGGGGGGCATAACATTGCTACGTGTTCCATGAAGAAAATGGATGAAAGGACTCCCAAATTTGATGATGACGCTGAGGAGAATATTGAGGGTGAGGACTACTCCTTCGTAGATGCTGAAAGTGATGAGTATATTCACACTGAATGGTTTGAGGAGGAAGATGTAAGTTCAATAAATTTAAGTTCAAGTATATTTTGTTACATATAATATTGTATGGCTAGTTCATAAGCCTTCCTATTTGCTATTTTGATCCAGGAATATTTAGATTCCTCAAGGTATTATGAACAGAGTGGTGGCGAGACTGCGTCCTCAATCGATTACGATTCTGGTGGTATAAAATGTTTTAAATTTTATTTTTATTTTTTGTTATACTTATTTTACTATTTTTAAACTTAAAAATATGTCGCTTAAATTTTAGGGGCAGATGATGATGATGAGGCAGAGTTGTGAACCATCCGTTGCAACAATCAAAGACGAGTTTAAGAGCACTTTTTCTGTTTCTATTAGTTATACTTTTGGAACTTGTTTACATCACTCTGAATCTTAAATACTTTAGAACAGGAGAATGAGTTATTCATTTCACTTTTGTGAATGTACTTATATTTGGATGATTGTTGCTGCTTGTGTTTGCAGCCAAGAATGCTTTTTAGTGATTTTTGGAATTTTGATTTATGTTATGGCTTAGTTTCAATATGAATCAACATTAGTTTGTTCAATTTGTAGAAAGGTCTCCGTGACATTTGATCCATTCATGTATTTATCATTCAGATAAGGGATTGTTGTTCCCTCATTAATCTGCAATATGATTGTGACCTGACTTCATTGCATTCTTATTTGAGCATAAGCTATATTGGTTTATCTTTATTTGACAATAGTTCTCTCTTCTACTGGCTCTTATTTTGATTTGTAGAAAAATTAATTTGTTTTTTTTTACCTTGGTTTCTTTAATTATTGTGTGCTGACTCCCTTCCGAGGTTAGAATTTGCACTTGAAGTCATATTTTAGTTCTTACTTCTGTTTGCCATTCATCAAAGCTTTCCTCATATTTCATCAAATGATTAGCCTCAACAGCGGAAAAAACAGGAATCAAGTATGTTGATCTCTGGGTGGCCTCTTTTATTCTTTTCATGAACATATTTGCTAACTCCAAACTAGTAAATTACTATGAGAGCTTAGTATGTGTGTATATATAGCTTGCTAGAAGAATTAATTTGTTTTTTTTAGAAACTTGCTACTTAGAAATATAGCTTGAAAGCCAATGTTGTAAGAGTAGTTTGGGAGAGCTTTTCGTATAAGGTCTACTGAACAAAAATTGGGTACATATGCTCAAAAGGATCACTTTTCAAATTCTGCTCAACACAGTTTTCATCCCTTACTATCATGGATTAAGAGGCTAAATGGCTAATACTTCATAATTTTGAAACTTCCAAGTATTCATAAACACTAATCCAACTCAATTTTTTATGCTAGAATTTTAAAGTACCTGCCATATCATATCTTTGATTTACATAATAAATTAATAATAAATGTTCTAAGAATTTTTACTGGTTTTAAAACTTAGAATTTGAGTGGCTGAGCTTAAAGACGGTTCCTTAGCATTTAGCAACACAATTATCATTATATACTAATTCAGCCAAATTATACCATGATAATGGAAGAAAAAAATGATAAGCAAAACAGGATGAAAGCTATATCTCTAACACATATCGACTTGAGTAATGTATCCAAAAATAATATTACAATCCAAGTAATTGCTGAAATAATTTTCACAAAATCGGATCCATGTAGGACACCATATAAATTAAAGAGTATAGCAAATCAAAGCCATAATAATATTAATAATGTTGTCAAATAAGACAGAGTTCAATCTAACTGCCTTCATATGATCAGATCACCCTTTTGGCATTTTCATGAGAAAGCTAAATTAAATTATATCACTTGTGCGGGAATATTTTTGGTGGGAAATTGAAAGCTAATATCAAATAACTTGAACTGCAATTAAATTGTCTTAAATAGTATCAAATAACATAAATTGCAAAATTAAATACCACAAACTAGTGTATACAAATAACAAATCATCTATGGTTGATTGAGTTCGTTGTGTTGAAACCAATGCTCACTAGCGTCGTCCATAATGGTCTTTCTCAGTTCATTGGAGGATCCCAAAACCAAGTCTATGGTAGTTGTGATTAGCACCTGATTTTCAGAAATCTAAAAGCACCAAAAAAAGAGAAAAAGCAAATCCGAAATTAAGAGGTCACTAGAGGGAATGCAGCAAAAACACATAGGAAATAAAATGGTTGAGGTACAACCTTTGGTGGTATCTTAGGATTAAACGAATATTCCATATGCAACCAGCTTAGTACCCATAAGGCAGAATCTTCCTGGCATGTTGGAGGAGGTTGCACATCGTGAACCACTTCAATTGTTTGGGAAGACCAGCCACCAGAAAAGTCACCATGTTCAAAAGGACAAGCCTCAAAATGTGCTGAAGAAATAATCTGGGACAAAACAACAGCCTACAAACAGCGAGTAGCGTTATAATTCGGAAGGAGATATCATAGGGACATAGCCACATCAATTGAAATAGTTTAGAATAATACCAGAGTGTTAGTAGATTCAGTTCTTGGTTCCTTGCGCTCACGGGGCAGGTTGGAGTCCAAATGAAACACAATTTTTGGTTCTAAACTCATGACCATTAGATACCAGTGATCATTATCTTGAATGGGTATATAAATCTGAATACAATGCATTGTTCAACAGAGGTGTCAAAAAATATACATAATTGTATGATAACTGAAGAGATAAGGACAGGAGCTTACATATTCAAGTGAAGGGTATTTTCCCATATAATCTTCATATTTATCAATTAACTCTTCTATTTGGAGATGTTGAAATACATCAACCTAATTTATATGTCATAAATTATGTAGATAAAGAAGTATAGAATAAAAAATAACAATCCAAGCTTTCTTATTTGATAACCATAACAAAACGTACTGAAAAAGAGGGAGGAAGGCACCAAGTTGTCTTCAGAGTAATGATTCTTTGCTCCCAAGTACATTTCCTAGCCCAAAGCTCCATAATCTAATTCAAGCATAGATATGGTTAGGTATTTATCCAGTTTTTGAGCATATAGATGACTAAGTTAGATTGATAGATAATCATTTTTACCTTGGCAGTAATTGTATGATCCTTGCTCAAGCAAAAAAGTTCTTGACGTGTTGCGGACGAACCTCCTATCTTTACAATGTGCTCACTGATAACAAGTGAACATAGACTCAATGCGAAAATCAGCCATGAATGAATATTGAGCTTATTTAAGAACATGAATAAATGTATACCTTGGTAATAAATCCGGATCAAAAACATATGCAAACATCTCTACTTGTCCCTTAGTCAAGTTAATCTCGCCACCCACTTTAAAATAAGTTGTTATTCCCTGTTCGAGTTCAAATAATTTCTGTTAAAGCATTATTTCTGCATCATTCAAAGTTAAAAATTCTAATTTATTAACCACAATAGTTAGGACAAAACAAAAAGTAGAAGAAAAAAAGAACTGGTGACCTTTGGTTTCTTCTGCACTACCAAATTTTGCTGTCCAAAAATAGATAGCGGTTTCGATTCTGCGCGTACACGTGCAGCAACTGGCGTGCTTGATGCTCGTACTGCTTCTCCACTGGATTCTTGTGCACCCATTTCAGAAGTTGACATACGGCGTGGTCGTTGTACACCTCTGAACGCCTACATATGAAAGTTGGGCATTATAAACCTATCCCTTTTATAATAATATGTAAATGCATATGGATGTGCAAAGATTTTACCTCAACCCTATTTTGGAACCTGGTTCTCCTTTCACCAGGTCCAGGGAACCATGACTTTGATAGTGGTTTCGCCTTCCCTTTTCCATTTGGCTGGGGTGACAGTTTCTGGCGTTTGATAGAGAGAATGCTCCGTTGGACAGAAACTTTGCGTGGATCTTGGCGGGTTATGGTTGTTCGATCTAGTTCCATGACATCATCCTCATCATCTGACACATCAAGACATATATTTGGGTCCACATCCATATTAAATATTGACTTGCTGTCACTCTTTTTGATAGTTTCCGTAATTTTGCATGTCTTATGAGGGGTGGTGATAGGATTGGTCTTGCTGTTTTTCAGAAGTCTTTCATTCTCCTTCAACTCAGGCTTGACATAAATGGAATTTATGCGTTCAATCATGGACTTCAATAGAATCTGTTCCTCTCGAATACTATTGTTAGCTCTTTTGATGTCCTGCAGAACAGATACAACATAGGTAATTTAAAATAAGCAGCATTGAAACTTAAAAATAGGATACAAATATTTGTTGGTCTTACATACCTCTAAATCAGCCATAACTCTTCTCTCAAAGGAGTTCATCAGAACACTTGGTGGTGCACATGAGTCGGATAAACTGAACCAATAATGATAATAATAAGATATAATTCAACTAATAGTAGTAGCAAAAATAACAATGAACGTAATGAATTGAGTGTAGCCTTTACCCATGCCTATTATTGGTTGCCATTGATTAGAGCAATTCTCCTTCTAGGTTTTTTCTCCTGAACAGACTCTTTTCTTGCAAGATCCCGTCACATACATTCCTTTAATCCATCGATATCATCTCTGCGATTTTTTTTAATATTAGTAGAGATATGACATAATCAGTCCATTAATAGAAATTGATTTGATTTCTTTAATGCAGATTCTCTTTCTTATTTATTTTTCAAAATCTTCTATAATTAAGGTAATCAATCAATAACAGAAGAATGTGAAGGCGTGATTAAAGGAGATGAGAAGTTGTCATTACCTAACAGGGCATGCACCACATCGATGATGAGTTGTTGCATCATCGTCGCCATCTCCCACACCGGTCTTCTCCATTGTTGCGGTGCTTCCCATTTCCCCTTCTGTTCTCACATCATCTATCTTGGGCATCTTCTTCCCCTTTTGCGAAGTTTCTTCCATGGGAGTGAGAAGCTCTATTTAACAACTAGGTTCTCTTCTTTGCGGGATCCCTGACCCCCAAAATAAAATGAAACAAGTAAATCCGTTACTTAAGAAGCCTAAAAATGGCTATGCGCGCTTTCACATGTGCAATTGAACTACTTAAGGAGTCAGGAATAGGTTCAAAGATGGGAAGGAAGCATAAGGCCTTCGACCCCCTAACTCATGCTTTGTTGTTCTTAGTCCACAGTCTTCCAATTAGAGCTAACTCTAAAAGTGGCAATTTTGCCCATATTGGGCTTTATCCGGATAAAGCAAACTATTTTTTAATTTTCAAAATTCAAAAATTGAATACCAGCTATTATTACTAACGTAATTTTATTTATTATCAATAAATTTGCATCATTTAATCCTTTAATTTTCCATATTTACAATTATTATTATAGATTCATAATAAATAAAATTATATCAATATTTTAAAGATTAAACGTTTAAAACAAACTATTAATAACTTTCTATTTTTAATTTTCTTTCCTAAATACAAGTACTTTTGTATTTATTTCAACAATACTTATACTTAAAACTTCTTAATAAAACGGAAAAATAAAATATTTATACTACTGACCTAATAGATAACTCGTGTACATTTTCATGGTGCACTGTTGAAGCACGCAATTTACATTGATACCTTCGAACTAACAGCTCTAAAAATTTGATATTTAAAGTTAGAAAGATCACAAGGTAAGTTGATTGTTTGGAAATGAAAGATTAATAATAAAAGTTATATTAGGCTAAGTAATTTTAGTTAAGCCAAATCAAACCAAGGTCAAGTTTGAGCTTATGAGCTCATGAGCTTAGCGGATCGAGTTGTTAACGACTTACTAGTTGTTTAAATAGTTAGATGAACTTCCAGTATTTTTTTAAAATACGAATTTTTTAAACCTTTTTTGAACTTCATGTTTTCTTCGATGCAGTAACTGAGAGTTGGGTAGTGAGAGATTTTTTTGATGAACACAAAAATAGCTTCTCATTTTGATCCAGGAATATTTAGATTCCCCAAGGTATTATAAGTGTAGTCTATGGTGGCCACAAGTTTTGGTGCCTATGGTGACTATGGACTTCATAAAATGATATTTTCAACCAAATAAAATAAAAAATTGAAGTTCTATTAATAAATAATGACATGTTTATGAGTGTAAATAAAAGAAAAAATTAGACCATTTATCATATTTCTTGACAAAAATTGGAGTTCCTATTGTGTCTAAGCATTGCAATGTTACAAAAGGATCTGATCTCCGTGATCTCTATCTAAAGCAATTGTTAGCAACCATAGTTTCTTTTTCTTTTCTATTTTTAATGTGTATTTTGCTGAGGAATTAGGGAGAATGAAGTGGAAAAAAAATAAATTCTACATAGTTTTCCATTCTTAAAGAAGAAGTGGATCTGAGTAGTACTGTAATGTACTGCATAGTTTGCTATTCTTATTATATCATTATATATTGTATGTATTTATTCAAAAAATAATATTAATAAATATCGTATAGTCATAAAATTAATTACTAGTGTAATTGATAAAAATATGTTATATAGTTTTACTATATAACTAATAATTAGCCCATAGAATAGTATGAATCGCTATATAATTTTACTGGTTTATTGGTTACCAATGACTTACTAGTTGAATTCGTAGAACCGTTCCCAGTTAAATAAAAAATATCAATCGGAACCCCAAAAAATAAGAATGAATTGTGTGTGATGGCATGCGCGTTAAGAAGACCTTCAACGAAAAATTGACCTAAAGCTCTTTATATAAGGAAGAGAGCTTTTGTTGATTTAGAGATATTACTGGTAGAATCTGCATGTGTTCAATTGTTTTCAAATAAAATATTGTAATAATCCTTATGGATATGCAGTTTAGAATTTATATAGAATGAGTCTTAAGTCTTGAGATCACTCAAGAACAATTTTCTTCACAACCATCATAAAATAGAAATGTAACTGAAAGTGTTTTCTGCATATTAAGTATGCTCATATTCTATTTCTTCTGTTTCTACTAAATAATCTGAAAATTAGTATCAAATAACATAAATCGCAACAAGCAATTAACTGAATCAAGAGTATGTTTATTCACTCATATTGTAGTGGTTGTTGTGATTAGTGGCATTTTTTTTGTAATTTTGGTCAAGTATTAAGTTTTGAAAATTTGAATGATTCATTGACACATGTATCAAGTAAAATATGTTAAAACCCCTTTTGCAAAAGCTTCTTTGCTTTAATTTTTTTTCTGGTATCTGTTGGCACTCATGCTAATAGTGCAAAGCTTATGCCTCATACACGTAAATTGACTTTGGTCAAATTAGACCAAACCATTTACAACACAAAACAGAGTTTCTATTACATAACTTGGTACATTAAATTATGAGTTTCTACTACAAGGTCTCAATTCAAAATTCTTCTGCAAAAGCCACCATTGGGATTCAACCTTCACCTAACTCAATTACTTTCATGTGACTAGCATAGTAGATCACGAAAATTCTCAGATAAGGTTCATTAGCTGGAATATCACCCATGGAATTTGCTAAAGTCAGTGTTTGATTGAAGCCTGACCACTTCAGTTGAGTGACCACCCAATGCAATAGTCTTAAGGAATATTTTGCAAGCCAGACCTGCTAACTGCACAAACAAAATATATACCCAACAGTTCATGAATCAACAAAAGTACCATCCTACAAGTTCAGCAAAAAGTAAAAAATGAATCTAATAAAAGCCAAGTCTGATTAATTTAAAAGTTAAAATCAAGATTTACACATAATGTTCTTACATCTTTCACTATAATCTTATCTAGAAATCCAATTCTTGGTAATAACCATTCCAACACATACAATGAGGAGTTTTCAAAATTGCTTGTAACAGGTTGATCATCTGAAAAGCAAGAATATGCTGAAGTCATGGTTGATGGATAAAAAAAATTGGTTATTAACAATGCGAATGGAGTCCAAACCTGAACCGCATAGAAGTATTCTATGTGTAACAAAGGACTGCAAGAAGGTAAGGGGCGCCATAAAATTAGACATATTAATAGTGACTGTAACAAAAAAGAGGTACAAGACATAAGCAACATGAGGAGCCAACATATTGCACAAAATATATACCCAATACATCTATTAGTTTCTGCACATTCAGTGTCACATCAATGTTATATATATTATCATCAACATACATTTTGAATCTATTCCACTCACTGTTGATAGCTCACGGGTATTCAATAATCAATTTGATCTAAATCCAACCAACAATTTTCACAACACCACAACAGAGTCAATAAAAGATTGATCAAAGTACTCACAAACTTAATTGCAACCTCTTCATTTGTCTGAATATTGTTACCTACACAAAATTTTTAAAATGAATTAATCTGAAAAACTTAATCGGAAATTTCAGAAATTCGAAGTTCAAACATGCACAAAAAAACAAATAAAAAGAGAGAGGAAAGAAAGCTCACCAAGATAAATATCTCCAAAGGATCCGCTACCAATTTTCCGACCGATACGGAACTTGTTCCCAACTCGAGGCTCCACTAAAGTTCAACCTATTTTGACCAAAACCCTAAAAAGGTTTGAGAAATTTGAGAAGAAAAACAAAATGGAGTCATTGTGGAAGAAGGTAGAGGACATTGAGTAGAGAAAGAAGCGGAGGGACATCGCTAAAAAGAAGAAGGTAGACCGAAAGGGTGTAGAAGAAGAAACGGAGGTTCATTGTTTGAGGAAGAAGACGGAGAAAGTGGGTGGAGGGAAGAGACAGGGGCGCATAGCTGCAGCAAAGAAGGGTTTGGTTCTAAACTTTTATATTGGACCATTTTAAAATATCAAAAAAGTTGTTGTCTTTAAGTGTAATTTTTATTAAATTAATAATAATTTAAATATAAACCATTAGATCGTTTGTCAATTTAATCTAACGCTTCAAATTTAATGGTGCATCAGATAAGCTCAAAAGAGTTGGGCTGATTTTAGACAGTCCCCATTCAGGAACAAAGCAACTCTTTATTTTTGGATAGCTGTGACTTTTGAGAAATACACAATGTAGGAGACACTTTTATTTTATCTCTTAACGAAGTGAAACAGAAGAAGAGTAGATAAGAGAAAATCACACAGCCATGTATCCTAATTCAGCCATCATCTGCAATGTGATCTACATCCAGTCTCCGTCACAACAATGGAGAAATTTCCACTATCTTTCACAAAGATTGTTGACGCGGGCCAAACGTCGGTCTAGAATTTTTTTCAATAAAAAATTTGCTTCGTTGCAAATATAGTTTCAAACTAACGAGTGACTCATATCAAAGTTTAATTTGTTTGTCACAATGCAAACCAATAAAAATTGAGAGTATTTAAATTTCGGATCGTCTCTCAAAAGAATTGCAGTGAGGTATGGGTATTATCGATTATGAGTATAAGAGAAAAGTTTGTGGATAAAGATGCGAGAAATTAAATAACAAAAAAATAAAATTAATAACTAAAAGGAATATAAATGCTAAAGGACACTCCTAGTAAGGATTGAGAATCACGTAGGTAGAGAAGAGAGAGAGGTCACTAGCTTTAGTTCAAAGGAGAATGAATTGCTTTTCTTCTCCTTAGATAGTGATATGCAACTCTTCCTTTAGGTTATCAGTGAGTGATTTGAGTGCTTATAGGTCTGAACCATTATTAGACTAAATTCTTCTAATTTTGGCCTGCACATTTAGCCAACAGCCCAACACTTATTCACACATTTTGGACTTATTAGCTTAATAATAATTTTAGTCATCATCAATTAATTGTTATTAATTTTTTAAACTCAACACTAACAAACAAATATTATGAGCAGAATTTTAGAAAAGCAAAAAGGCAGAGAAGGACATCAATGGTAAAAATGGCAAGCTTGAAAGGCTATGGAGTCCTTCACACCAAACATAGAAGGAACGAGGGAGAGGAGGGATTTTTAGTTTTGATGGGTTGGGTTTAGTTCTTGGATTAGGTGGTTTGAGTGGGTCAGTTTCTAAAGGGGTTTAAATTTTTGATCGGCTTAGCTTAAAAATGAAAAAATTGGTACAAATAAACTACATACTAATTCATTATTCGAATTACATTTTGTATATGTAAAAATTTTGATGTACAATAAATTAATTTTTGATTTGTGATACCGAAAAATACCATAAAAAAATATATTCAAATTAATTCCATCAAAATATTGGATCAATAGTTTACTATATTATTACTTGAACCACATTGTTTGCTTATAGTTAATAAGCAAAATAGAATTTAAGTAAAATAAATGTATAGAATACATTATTATAGTTTACAAACATTCTATATGCGGAATGTGTTGTGTTACTACTTACTACGCATCATTTCAAATAGAGGCAGCAAATAGATGGGAATGATCCTACCAAAAACTATCTCATTAAGTAGAGTGGGCTTTTCCAGCCTTAATAATATGGACTTAAAATATGAATTGTTTTTTCGCCATTTAAGCTTATTTTTTTATTTGGTCTCCGTTAAAACAAAATCAATTTGGACAGAAATAGAGAAATTTTCACTTAGAATCTATTAAGTGTGTGTTTAGATTAAATATTGGTAAACGAAATTTGTATAAAATTAATTTTATAATATTACAAAAAAAATAATTTTATAAAATTAATTTTGATCAAGAGTGAGTTGATAATAACTTGGTTTATGTTTAGTAACTTTTATTTAAAATGAATTATAGTAAACTAAATATTGTTTAAATTATTTCGTTCAAAATTATTTTTAGTTAAAAAATCATAAAAAAAATATTAATTTAAATAATAATTTTATGTTATCTTATAATTTTGTTTTAGATATTTAAATAAATTTTAATATATTTTTTTTCTACTCTCAGTACTCTTTAATATTCTAATAGAATTAATAAAATCATAACACAATAAAAAAAATATTATCTATTAACATGTCAAAACAAGAACGTATTTGACACAAAACAAAGTGTTTTGCATTTAAATATTTTGGAAACCTTGATTAAATAGTGGTAACGATAACACACAGGCCTGACATAGCGGTTCGATTTCCTCAAATTTTTCATTCCCTGCGAATTCTCTGCCAAATTCGGTCGTTATTTCAAAATTTTCTTGTTGGATTTTAAGTAAACCAAAGCTTGCATTTTTGTGTTCATCAAGTCTAATAATGGATGTTGGATTTGATACTGAAATGATTGCCGTAGAGCTTTTGAAAGCTTTAGCAATGCAAGAAGTGGATTGAGGTATCTCCACGGATCTTTATAGCTTTGGTACCAATGTATCATAACAGGTACCAGAGACTGTTTGTAATGATGAAATCGAAAATAGATAGAGAGAAACAAGTAGCTAGTAAGGAATGAAATGAATTGGTTGAATTGATTTTAAAATTTAAGGCATTGGTATATAAACCAACCAAATTTAGGAGGTACTAGATATTTGAGTTAATCTAAGGAATTTTTTTTTCAATAAAAATTATTTTTATCAAAAAAATTATTTATTCTAAATTCTATATTATAAATTTTAAAATTCTAAATTTTTAAAAAAATAAAAATTAAAAAAAATTATAAATTAACTAATATTAATCAATCAATTAAAAGTTAGTATCTTAAGCAGCGTTTATTTTTAAGAATAGAAACATAAAATTTTGTATTTTTGTATTTTATTTAATAATAAACTAAAATAAATTATGAAAATATAATTTATTTTTATTTTTCTTAATTCAAAAAATTTTAAAAAATATATAATAATAAAAAATAAAATTAAAAATTTATAAGAATAATAAAAAAATAAAAAATAAATTATATCCGTTGTTATTATTTTTAAGTTCTTTCTATCAGAATAAATACAAAATATACTAATTCAGTTATATTTTTGTATTCTTATATCTCTATTTCTATGTCTGGTCTTTGTAAATAAATGCAACTTTATATATTTATTTTAATTGTATACATGAACGATTAAGGATTAGGTACAAAGTTACTAACAAACTAAAAGGTCACCTGTCACTTAGGCTGTATTTGTTTCTAAGAATAGAATAAGATAAAATATTGAGAACAAAATATTGATGAACAGAGATACAAAATTTTTTATTCTTATATTTTATTTGATGATTAATTAGAACAAATTATAAAAATCTTCAATTTATTCTCCTTTTTTTTCATTCAAACAATTTGAGATAAAAAAATATAATAATAAAAAATATAATTATAAAAAATTAATAAAAATAATAAAAAAATAAAAAATAAATTATATCCCTTATTAGTGTCTCCAGATGGACACAAATTACACTAATTCAATATCTTTATCCATGTCTTTATAAACGCAGCCTTAAAGCTTACGTGTCGTAGTTTATAACAGGTTGAAATCCTTTTCTTATATATAATTTATATGCTTTTATCTAATAATATTTTAAATTTGCGAAAAAAAATTCTAACACAATGCTAAACTATTATTATTATTATTATTATTATTATTATTATTATTATTATTATTATTATTATTATTATTATTAGTTTTAAAAACCTTTAAAAAAATTAGCAAAATAAAAGTTCGGCTAATTCGTGGCATGATAGTTACCGATTTCATGAGACTAGAATAATACTCTCAAAAGCATTAGAATAATACTCTCAAATGCATTTCAATGATCAAATAGAAATAGTATGAATCTCAAATATCAATACTCGATATTACAAGACTAGAATAATACTCTCAAGGCATTAGAATAATACTCAAAGGCATTTCAATGATCAAATAGAGATAGTATGAATCTCAATTCTCAATACTCAATAAGACACTAAGCGATAGCCAAAAGATGAGTAACTAACCTATCAATAATATTTGAGACAACTCGTAGCCTAAAATTATTTTATATAATATTCATTAATTATTATTAAAATAATTATATAATTTTAAATATAATGAATATAAAATAATTTTAAATATTATGTACCAAACATTATCATTAACCTATATATCAAATTGAATTTTACCGCAACTAAAACTCGAGACTACAGTGTAAATTAAACAGTACCAAATGGATGGTCAACATGTATAAGCTACAACATTGTGATGTATAACTGATGGAAAAGTTTTCAAATGTAACCTGATACACTGGTATTCTAGTAATCTTACCTGTTTTAATTAATATATATTATATATAACTCTTATAATTAAGATCAACATTTGAAATTATTAGAACACGGATATATTTAGTACACTTGAAATTCTCCCCAACTTATGAACCAAATGATGAAATAGTAACTACACCAAAATCATGAAAGGCCCCCACGTAGAGGACTTCAAATGTCATGCAATTCTAATATTCTATTTAATCATCTCTTTAGAACTAACTAATGCTCAAAAAAGAAATGAATACCTAAACCTGTAGCTTGATGAAAAACCTTTATAAAACCATATCAACAGAATAAACTATACTACAAGACAATTAGCATGCAGACCAAAACAGCTCATTTAATTTTCCCTTCTACATTATTTATATGCCGTCTCCAACTAGTATTTCAATTTCAGTAGTAGCAGTCAAATAAATATTTTTTGTCGAACCAGGTAAAACCCAGAGGAATATGATCCTATGAGTATTGTAGGAAGCTTACTTTTTCCAACCAATTTAAGCCAATTTTCTAAAAAAAAAATATTTATCTTTAATTTATTTCTTAAATCCTACACTGTTAGCCATAAATTCTAAACTAAAAAATTTAAATCTTAAAATTCTAAAAACAATTTTGAATAAAAAATAGCTAACATGTAACCGAAAATTGCTTCTCTTAAATCTCTATAGCTAACAATCTAAATTTAAAACAACACAAATCAACAAGTTACCGCACTAAACACACATGTTCTACAAAGCAAATTAAATTAAAAAAATCCAGAAATAATCAAACAATAAATAAATAAACAAATAATAACTACTATTGTAAATCATCAAGAGCTTGAAGAAGAAAAAACTGACCTTCAATCAAATCACAATCCTAGGGTTTATCCAGATAAATTATTCCACCAGAAATTATTCACAACTACCTTGAACTTTGGGTTCCTTTCTACCCACACTTTATACTTTCTAATCCACTATATAAAACTCAGATCAATCGATTCGATCGACTATTAAGAGTACCTATGTTGTAATTTGACTTCAATTAACAAAATCAATAATGAAGCTGAATGAAGCTACTGCATGCACCATCAAATTTCTTCAAAATTCAAACTAAAGTATGGATCATTGTAATTGTAATCCCACAAGCTAACTGGATACTCCTCCTCCGTCAACGAAGACCACATAGATCCGATACCCGGTTCTGGATCCCGATCCTGATCCGGATCCGGATCCACCGCTGCATCTGCTCCAACCTCTGAGGAAGACAATGTTGAATCCACCACGAGATTGTTATTATTATTATTACTATGATTCACTATTTCTTCTTCCATAACCATGCAACTCTCTTGATGAGGATGATGAACATAACCCGAAGGATGATTATTATTATTATTATTATTATTATTCTGATGCGAGGTTAACCTAATTGAAGTTGTTCCACCTGATTCTTCGACTTTTTGGTGACGATGGTGACAGTGTTGTTGTTGCTGTTGAAGCTGTTGCTGCTGCTGAATTTGCAGCACTTGTGGTGAATACTGATGATGAAACTGCACCGGTGGTGGTGCAACAACACTGTTATTATTACCGTTACTAAAAGGGAAAACCCCAAATGGCACGAAACCCGAGGCTGTAGCAGCAGAGAAGTTATTATTATTATTGTTATTGTGGAGGCCGTTAAACACAACGGGAAACCGGGAACCGGATGAGAAGGTGAACCCGGAAGGGCGAGGAAGCAAAGGCCTAAGCGTTTGAGTGGAGGAGGAAGAAGAAGAAGAAGAACCGCCACGAGACGAAGAATTAGAAGAGTTAGAATTGACGGAAACCGAGGGTTGCAGATTCAACTGTGCCCTAGAACCGTAGAGGATCAAAGCAGCACGGTCGTAGGCCCTGGCGGCATCTTCGGCGGTGGCGAATGTTCCGAGCCACTTCCTGGTCCGCTTGCGCGGTTCTCTTATCTCCGCCACCCATTTCCCCCAGCTCCGCTGCCTGACGCCGCGGTAACGAAACTTGTTGTTGTCAGGTCCACCTTTTCCCTTGCACTTGCGGTTATTATTGTGAGGGGGGTTATTATTATCACTGCTGCTGCTGCTGGTGTTAGGTGTTTGAGAAAGAGTGGGGATAGAGGCGGTGGTGGCGGTGGGTTTGGTTTCTTGGGGATCGTTAGGGTTAGAAATTTCCATTGGTTGGTGACTGAAATTGAAGCTTTAAAAAGTGTGAGGGAAGGGTGAATAGTTCGAGGAGGGGAATGGTTTGTTGTTTGGGTGTGATGGGAAGAGGGAAAGAGAGATGGAGACTTGTTGTGGGTAAGTGTTAGGTGGTTGGGGCTTGAAGATGCCTCGTTCAGTGTTTTGATATTTGTTGATTAGTCCATAGAGGAGGCTACTTCTGAAGCTCTTTCCATGCCTTCTCTGTCAATGGTGGAATAGGGCGGTGCCATTCAAATCTATTTATATTATCAACTCAAACTCTATTTATTTTACCTCTTAATCAATTCAATCAACATTTCATTAACATGTACATTTCTATATTAATTACTTCTATGTTAGTTAGACTCTTTTTTTTTACATAGAAGGACTTATTTATTTTATTTTTATAAAATTTAAAAATCTCAATGTAAAAAAATTTTTTGTAGACAAAAATGTTTTAGAGATTTATTTGTGTACATATTCAATAATTTAAAAAAATTAATTATCTGATATTTCTTTTTAATATTAAGAAAATTAACATTGAGAATTGAGTATATTTAAAGTCATATTAACTAGTTAGTACTTATTTGTTCTTTGTCACAATTTTTTGTCCTATCACATGATTAAATGAAGTTAATGACTCAAATGAGTCAATATTCCGCCAAATTCTATGTAATAAAACCATAATAATATTTGATTTTTTTTAATTAAATATAATCTATTATGATTTTAATTATTTATTTTATTTTGTATATTAGAGGTCAAAGATTAATTTCATGCGAAATAGATGATAAATAAATAAATAAAAGCTAGTGTTTATATTTTGTTGTAACAGATAAATTCAAATATTATTGTTCTTAATGAAGAAAAATATGGATTTACTTCGTGTAAGAGAGAAAAATATATGGATACAAATACAGATATATATCGTCATATTAATATTATCTTTGAAACATAAATATAAAGATAAAAGAACTAAATCATTAAGATACACAATTTTTCTTGTTCAAAGATATATATTTTATTTTTATATATTTCTTAAAATTATGACTAAAATATTTTAAAAAAAAATATCCATTTCTTCTTTTTATTTTTATATATCGATCTCTATCTATATAAACATAATGGAAATGCAAACCTAAATTATTTAAGTGAGGAAATTAAAAGGAGAGAGCATTGTGAAAGCCTGAAAGGGATTGCTGCGCAGTGAAGAAAAGAAGACGACACTGAACACATATCAGGTTCACACATTGGTTTTGGAATTTGGAACCATTATTACTCGTCTTTGTTGATTATTTTCTTCTTTTGACCTCATTAATTTACAATTTTCTTTTCCTTTTTTCTGTGTTTTTGAGAGGATAAGTTAATTAATAAATACCTCGGCGCTTACCAAAAAATATCTATTGATTCCTAGGGAAGTAAACGGATTGAACTTCATGATCACTTAAAAGAGTAGCACGCAGTACAATGTACTCCACTATATACTACTAGTATTAATCTTGATGAATGATGATACTATGAATTTCTCATGCGTGTTACAATTAAGTTTGGACAAGTCTAAATTTCTGATTTTAATACCTATCCATTTATTCAATACAATTAAAAAAATCTGAAAGTGAAATGTACATTCAATATAAGTTTGGGTTTCGGGTTGATTGATATAATGTGCGATTTTATGAAGTGAAAAAGTGAGTCACTTCTTCTTGGTTGTGAAAATCATTAAAAACATATATGTATGTCATGAAATTAAATCACTTCACCTACAAATTTAAACGAATAAAAAAATAATATAAATAATTATATCTTTAAAAGATTATAAATTATCTGATCAAGTCTTTTAATTTACATTACATGCATACCGTATGAAATTAGATCAACCTTATGATATAACAAAAATAGGGCATTCGATTTATACACATGAGCTATAGCAAATTTAAGTGCCTGATATTTATAAATTATTATAAATATTTAAAAACAATTACAAAATATATACATTAAAAATCAACTACTACTAAATACTAATTAACTGTATATAAAAATATATATTTTGTATTTTATAAAAAATACTATGTTATTATATTATAAATTTAATTATTCCAATAATTAACTATTAATTAAAAAATATATAAATACATAATAATTAATTTATAAATTAAATTTTAATTATATAAACAATTTTTTATTTAAAAAGTGAGGAATTTATTATCAAACTTAATTTAAAACTGAAAAATGATAATTTGATGATACCATACCACATAATATATATTATTATGCAGTACGGAAAATAAAAAATAAAACAGGAATCATATGTGTGCCATGAATGGCTTTTGCATGCAAAGGGAGAGCCTGCCACGTGGCATTAATGAATGACATGATGCAGGTAGAAAGGCTTTCTGTTTAGGGTTCATTAGTGCGGTTACCGGGTGTCCTTCTTATTGAATTTATGCCAATATATAGTAAGATTTGCAAGTGTATCGTTGTACTAGTGATTTTTAATTATTAATTTTAATTATATATATTATATATATTTTATAACTAAAATTAATGATTAAAAAATTATTAAAATACTGATATAACGATATATTTAAAATTTTTTCTATATATTGTCATACTGATTATAACAAAAAGGACATTCAATTTTTTTATATATATATTATTGGGTTTAGTTTACTTGTAAGAATACAAATTAAAATTATTAATAATAAAATCTTTTAAATATTTTATTTTAATAAATATATTAAAATTTTAAATTTTGTAATATTTTTTATGAAGTTTTTTTAATTGGTAATTTTATTCTCTTTTAAGTAGTCTACAGATTATAGTATACTTTGCAAGTTCAATTTATAGACCAAGAAGCTAAGTCTCTACTTGTAACTTGTAAGCGAAGGTTTCTAGAAATTAAATTTGTATATATTATTCGTGTTTCCAACTCTTCCTTGTTTTTTCTTCGTTAACTTCAAACATTTTCCTTATCAAAATTGACATTTTTTGCTAACAACTGCTACAGTGCGACATTATATATCAGGGAATTTTTATTAAAAGAAAATTGTTAATAAGTAATCTAACTTATTATAATAAAATATTTTTTATTTTTAATTTCATTGTTTTATAAGATAAAAACCTCTAATCAGGGCCTTAGGTTTTAAACACCTTAAATATATTAAACACACCAAAAACCTAAAAATTTTCATGATTATACTTTTGGAATGATAATGCTTATTAATTTAAAAGAAGAGTTTTAAATTTTTAATTACATTAAAATATTAAATACATTAACTCTGAACGTTTCATTTTTTTTTTCTTAAAAGGAAAGATTTTGCTAAAAGTGTCCTAATATTGTCTAAGAGCATTAAAAAAAAAGTTTTTCAATATATTTAATATACAGAAAAATTAGAAAATTATATTTAATTTAAATTTTTGTTTAAACTTTTAATTTGTAATATTATTAAAGAAAACTTTTAGAATATTTATTATCAAGAATAAAAAATTATCCAACATATGTCTAAAAAAAACACTTTTTAAGGTGTTAATTATAGAAAATTTACATTAAAAAAGTTTTCAATAAAAAAATTTAAAACTCTTTCTAAACTGAGTAATTTTTACTAGTATTATATAACAACTCAATAAAAGAAAAATATCCTTTTCAGTAATTTAAAGGAGCGTTGACACTTTTACCGAAAACCCATGTTTTTAATTTTCACATCTCATATGCTGGTGCACGGGCAGAGCTTTTCATTGCTATGCTCTTCCAAATATCTATTATTTATTATCTATTATATATTTTTAATTTTATAATTAAAATATATCACATGTGACTTTTTTATTATAATTAAAATTATTTTTAAAATTAAATTTTTTTTTTATTTTTTACTAATTTTATAACCAAAATATCTCACAATATCACTTCTTCATTATAATTATTTTCTTTCAAAATTAAAGAGAATTCTTCTCTCTTCCACACTAATTTTACAACCAAAATATGTCATATGTCACTTCTTTATTGCAATTAAAATCAAATCTTTTTCTTCCTCTCCTCCTTCTTCCTTTCTTCTCTATCTCTCTCATTCATCAACCACTCTATCGATTTTAAATATCATTATCAATATAAATGACTAATTATTACTAATTTAAAAATTAAAATATACAGCATGATATTCTTTAATTGCATTAAAATTAAAATATTAAAATTAAAATTGAAATATACCTATATTATGTATCATATATTACTATCTAATTTAATAATCAAATGTGTCATATGACACTCTCTTATTAAAATTAAGAGAGCATATTTTTTTCCAAAATTAATAAATTCCATTCCTAAATTCTCTCATCTACCTCTCTCAATTTTTCTATTTTTCTCTACTATTTTCACTCTATATATAATTTATATTTTATATTAGTAATTTGACAAATCAAAATATATCATCCGATATATTTTTATTACAATTAAAATAAAATTATTTCTTCCAAAATTAACAAACACTCTCATTATTTATTTTTATTTTTCTCTCTTTTTTCTCATTCTCTATTTTTTCTAACTTTTTGTTCTACAGAAAATAAAATTAACAAAATAATATAATTCAAATAAAAAATTAAACTTTTCATATTAAAATAATAACTTAAAATTTTGTTATTTGATTTTTTATTTATAGAGAACTTGATCTTAAGGATGGCAACACCACCCGAACTCGCAGGTACCTATCCCACCCCTACCCGCCCGGGTGGGTTTTTAACGGGACGGGTTCTTGGGCGGGACGAGACGGAGCCGGGTTTAGGTACTATCCGCTCCGGTATATATATAATATAATATAATATAATTTTAATATATAATATATTTAATATATGTAAAATAATTAATAAAATGATTGATAATATTGCATCATATTTAAATTTTTACTTTAATTTATGTTATATATGTGATGATGGTTATATAAATTTTAAAATTTTATTTTATTTATTAAATTTTAATAATTATAGGGGCAGGTGGGTTAGGGTTCAACCATTTACTATCTGTGGATAGGAGTGGGACGGGTTTTATGCGGATTATTGTAAGGCGGGGCGGGGTCGGATAGAGTAAAAAACCGCCCCGTTGCCATCTTTGATCTTCTTAGCCAGAAAATTTTATCAACCTACGACTTTTTTTTGTAAAAGTTGTTTAATTTTATAAATCTTTTGCGATATACATAATCTATACTATCATCAGAATAAGGTGAACCATAATTTTAAAAAATTTATATTCCCATAATATTATTATGAGTAAAAATATTAGTTTTATATAAAAGTGAGTAATATTTATTTAAATATAATAATTAATTTGCTTGTTTGGTTACAAATCTTTTTAAGGCAAAATTATCTGTGTGTGTTTGAGACTCACATAATTCATTCACTTGGTATTCTTTTATGCTAAATTTAATATAATAGACTTAGTTTTGGTAGTTTTCAAATTGCATGTTTGGGACCCTCAAAATTTCTCTCTATAGTTCCGCCACGGTGCTTGTATCATTGTGATATCATTTAATCTTCCAAGAGCAAAATAAAGTTGACATTTGACAATGGAGACACACCACAATAATGTGACAGTTATTCTTCCATGCAGAGCAAATAGCCAAATATTTTGATCTTGTACCAGAATTAATGACTACTTTGTATATGTATGGAGATGGTCGAGTCTGTCAAAAAAAAAAAAAAAAAAAGAGATGGTCGAGAAATGATACATTTTTATTATTCTATGTACAACCAAAGTAGTATACTTTCCTTTTTTTATTTTTTTATTTTTTTTTTCATTAGCTATGGCAACGTTTGGTTCAAATACACAGACATACACGTAGACAACATGGACATTTTAGTACATATTTATTATTTGTTTATTAAGACATAAATTTTGAATAGATATCTTAGTATATAAATATACAATATATATATAGTGTTCTTTTAAAAATATTAAGACATAAAGACATAATTAATTGGACACAATTTTTTATATTTTTATATTTTATTAATTTTTACATAATTAATTTTTATATTTTTATTTTTTATTAATTTTTTATACTTTTATTTTTTATTAATTTTTATAAAATATAGACTTTTTTAAAATTTTGTTGTGTCTATTCAATATTTTTCTAAACACAATATATATACACTAATAATTTATATTTATATCTTCAATGTTTATGTTTCTATTATATCCCTGCCTCGAAAAAGACAAACCAAATACTATTTATTTGTTTGTTTAGTGCTCAAATTGTTTTAGATATTATCTTTTAGTTTTTAAAGAAAATATACAAAATTTATAAAAGTATTATATGTATATAAAAAAATAATTATCAAATTAATTATATATACTTATATATAAGTACATATATTTTTTATAATTTTTTAAATATATTTTATATACATATATTTTATATATATTACTTATTTTTTGTATACACTTATCATATTTAGTTTGTAGAGTGATACATAAGCACATAACATATGGATATCCTTTTCCAGTGTTCATATGCTTGTATAGCATTTGATACTAGAAAATTTTAATTTTTAATTGATCTTTTAAATTCAAATTATATATGTAATGTGAAAATATATCTAAATTTATGAATATAATTAAATTAAAGAGTTGGTAATCTTAGTATTAACTTGTAAATTATAATTTTTTTCGATCGTTTGTATTACGAACTCGATCCAAAAGAAAGAAGAGTTCATAAAGTAGCATATATTTAACTAATTGATTTCGTTCGACATTGTCATCAAAGACAATTAATTGTTTATATACCAACTTTTTCTATAAATACCTGTACTACAACAATATATCACCGTACATATCTAAAACTTAAAAAGATAATTCAATACAATTTAAGTTAAGCGATGCAATAATGTTAGATATCACTTCATGTTTTTCACGCTTCAATCTTGTCTGTCGCTATTTGTTCCCACTTGCTTCTTTTCTTAAAGCCACCCTCCACCTTGTATTCAAGATAAATAATATAAAACAAATGTTCCACATACTTTATTTTATTTCTCAAGAATCTTAGTTTTCAGTTTATTTTTTCCTTTCCTTTAATCCAATCAATAATAGCTTTGTAATCAATGATCATTTTCAACTCTTTTTTTCTCGCGCCAAACTCCTCAAGTAAAAACTGTGTTGCTCCTTGCATGCCTTTAAGTATCGCCTCACCTCTTGAATATTCAGATACAAGATTTTTCATATAACATTCCACTTGACCTATATAATTTGTTACATATCCTCCAATTGTATATATATATATTAGTATTGGACATATATTTGACATATTGCCACCATATTCATTTTCTCTCCTCCTCTTTCTCAAATCTTATCAATCTATCAATCTTAATCTTGTTTTCCTTCCTTCGTCACTGCACCACTAGTCCCTAAACATATTTTCATGTACTATTTTAAGATATTATTTTCTTTTCAAATATCACCTCATTTTTATACCTCCATACAACCCATATAATGCTGAAAAAATAAAGGGATAAGTATTGTTTAGTCCCTAACATTGAGGGTCAGAATCGAAATCGTTCCTAATATAATTTTCGATTTAGAATCAGTCCTTAATATTACATTTCATTTTAAAATCGTCATTTTTAATAATTTTTTTAAATGACAAAAATACTCTTTGTTCACTATTTCATTCTTTTTGTTCTTCTTCTTTCAAGAGAACAAATTCTCTTGTTCTTCTTCTTCTAAAAGAACAAATTCTTCTTCCATTAACAAAACTCAAAATTTCAAATTTTTAAATACAGTTAACAAAATCCAATTACAAGAATTAAAAATATCTAAATTCATCATCAATTACAAAAATAAAAAATCTATAAATTTAATTACTAAGAAATCAAATACAAGAACAAGACCAAAAATTAGGAAGAAACAAGAGATCCAGAAACAAAAAAAGCAACACCAATCCAGAAATCAGAACAAGAACAAAATCAACAATAAAAATTAGGGAATTAGGGATTATGATGAACAAATCCATTATTCAAATTCATATTCAACAAATCAACACTGAACAATGATAAAGTCAGAAAATAACAAATCAAAATCATATTAGAAGTAGAAGCAGACCCATAAGATACAGAAGCAGAAGCACTCAAGTAGACGCATAAAATAGAACACGAAGTAGAAAATGCAAAAGCAGGAGCACTCAAACAGACCTAGAAGAAGCAAAAACAGAAGTTGAAGCAAGAAGTAGAAGAGGCGAGGCGGCGAGGAGCAGTAACGAGGCGGTGAGGAGCAATGACGAGAACGCGGCGATGAGGAACAGCGGTGCAGAAGCAGAAGCTCTTTCCCTGGCTCGTGACGGCAACGGCGACGGGGATGGTAGCTCCAAGTTTTGCGGGCGCCATCCCCCTCCCCCTCACTTCCCGCTCTTCCTTTCCCCTTTTCCTTTCCCCCTGGTCCTTTCCCCTTTTCCTTTATCCCTTCCCCCTGGTGTCTTTTTTTTTATCTTATAATTTTTTTATTTAAAAGAACAATTTATAAAAAAAGGGTAGTTTCATCATTTATAAAAAAAATTATTAGAAAGGACGATTTTAAAATAAAATGCAACATTAAAGACGATTTTAAATAAAAAATTACATTAAGGATGGTTTCGATTCTGAGCCTCAATGTTAGGGACCAAAACAATACTTATCCCAAAAATAAATTATCCATTCTCTTTTTTTTCTTCTATCTACATTCTGAGACATCCAATATTCAAACCAAGGTTTTATTCCCTACTACCTACCCAACATATATTTTTGCAACACAAAATCTGCCACCATATGTTTAGAGTATACTTACAGTGCAAGAACAAATAATTCACCGTCTCTGGTTTATCACCGCACATCACATACATTTCATCACCTTGATTTATAATACATCTCATCAAGAGGACATCCTTTATATTTAAGACTCCTAAGATCACGAACCACGACAATATTTCTACTTTTGGTGGTACCACTCCTTGCCAAATGTTGTCAAACACATGCTTTATTGTTGGGTCGCCATATATTTTTTCTTGTTGCAATGTCAGTGAATGATTTTGTAGTGTACTTTTCATTTGATCCAAATATCCACGCCAAACTATCCCTATAACCTGCACAAAGAAATACACTATCCAATCTATTTTGTAATTCTATAATTTGTGTTTTCTCTCTCAAAATTTTTTTTTCGCTATTGGAAGTTTTACACCCAGGTTGACCCTATCCACACACCATAGCCACATATCTTGTTTCCCTTCATGTTTGATACATTGAACAGGCTAGGAAACCTTTCTTTTAAAATATTATTCCCAATCCACAAATCCTCCCAAAATCTTATCGTTCGACCATCTCCTACGCACATTTTCTATCCAACCTTACTTATTTCTCTCCATATGTCACTTTTATTTGTAATATTCACTATATCTTTCTAAGGTCCATTCGAGCTTTTGCCTTCATGTTCATCCATTTTTGTGCATGTATCAATATCATAGCATGAGCTAACTACCTTTTTTCACAAAGACTCATTCTCATAAAAAAATCTCCACTAGCATTTAAATAACATTGCTGCATTTCTCATTGCCATATCCTCTATACCCAATCCTCCATGCTCCTTTAATTTTTATATGACACTCCATTTGATTGTCGGCATTACTTTTCTTTTTCCTTTAACTCCCAAAAAAGTTAGATTGCATTGATATAATCTTCTTTTTCACTTTTTTCGACATCTTGAATAGTCCAAGAAAATACATGAGAAGGCTATTAATCACCGATTTGATGATAATTACCCTACTTGCCTTTGACAATAACCTTGCTTTCCAACTCCAAAATTTCTTCTCAATTTTGTCTAAAACTGGCTTCCACGTACTTACTCTTTTTGGGTTTGTTTCTAGTGGGATACTAAAGTAAGAAATTGGTAGCTCTCTCATTTTCAGCACCATTTCTTTCTCACAATTGACTGGAATGATGATTGATTTATCAAAGTTTATCTCCAACTCGAACATCTTGTCGAAACACTTCAATATTTTCCTATACCTTCTTAGAATTTTTGGGCTAGGTGGATAGAACAGGATCGTGTCATCCGCAAACTGAAAGTGTGTAAGCGACATTTTTCTTTTGCCCACCTCCAACCCTTCTATCATATGCGCTTCTCGTGCACAGTCAACAAACTTGTTTACCACCTCCGCCACAAAACACAAAGAGTAATGTTGACATTAGATTCTTTTGTCTAAGTCTCATTTTCATCCTAAATGGTTTAGTTAAAAAACCATTTATCATAACCGACATGGTTGTTATTTCAAGCAGTCCTTGTATCCACTTTTTTTACATCATCTTAAACCCCTTTCTTTTTAACACATGATCGACAAAATTCCATCTCATTTAGTCATAAGCTTTTCTGAAGTCTAATTTTACTATAACTCCAGCCGATTTCTTTTTTTTCAATCATACAATCGTCTCACAAGTTATCAGGACTCTATTAAATATATGGCGTTTCTGTATAAATGGAGTTTGCTCCTCTCTAACCAAATCACCCTAAATTATAATTACTTGGTTTTGGGTGATTGTGGTTCTTCAATTTTCAACAAAAAAATTTTGTATCTCTAATAAAATTGTACAACACTTTTTTTAATAAAAAAATTATAAAGATAATTTTGATACGCCAAAAAGCGAATTTAAAATTTTTTTTTTGATAATTTGAACCTAAAGGCTCAACTACTCAAATAATCCTCTCACAAATACATTAATCAAACAACATTAATAACAATACCCACAAAAAATAATTTTTCTATAGAAGAGCTTTTCACTTTTCATGTGAATAATGTCCTCAATTGATACCGCTTTCTTGGTTTTGGCTGGTCTTTTTTTTAAGAAACACTGTTTTTTCTTTATTATCGCTGCAAGCTTCAATTGATTTTCTTCAAGTTTTGATAGCTTCATCTTCAAACTCTACGTCCTCTCTTTTGTTATTATGTTCTCTTTCTAAGCTAGCCTCACTTTTCTTCTTAGTGAGCAATTATTTTACTTCTTTTTTTTGTTGGTTTTTCTTTTATAATTCTCTTCTTATTTTTAAAACTATTCACCTTCGATCTCTTATCTTTCAAGCATTTATTATTATCAATTTTTACTCTCAATCTTCTTATAAATCTCGTTGATTTATACCCTCTTCTTTCTCATATGGCATTAGGACATATGACAGGTATATTTTTTTTTTACTTTATTACCCTTACTTGATTCATTATGGAGACTCTTATTTTTAATATCCTTTTTTAAAGTCTGGCGGACATAGGAAAGCAAAATAAAATAGAATGTACTTTCTACAAAATCTTAAAACACAAATAAAATAAAATGTTTAGTTTTATTATTATTAATATTAATTAAAAAATAATAATAATTTATTCCATTTAATATTTAAAATAATGAAGGGTAAGTATATTTTTTGTTTTTGAAATTTGGCAAAAATTTTAAAAATATCTCTAAGATTTATTTTATTTTAATTTTATCTCAAAAATTTTCGATTTGCATCAAATATACCCTCGACGGCTAAATTTTCAAAAAATTTAAGATCAACTAAACAATAATACATGAAAATTATGCTTGATTTGCTTGTGTTAAGAGTTGTTCTTATGAAATTGTTGTTAAATTTGTCTTAAATTTTTTAAAAAATTAGCCATCAGGGGTATATTTGATGCAAATTAAAAATTTTTGGAACAAAATTAAAATAAAATAAAATTTAGGAATATTTTAAAAATTTTTGTCAAACTTTAAGGATAAAAAATATACTTTACTCAATAATAAATAAAATTATTATATATAAATCATATTATATAAAATAATTAATATAATTATTATTAATTATATATTGGCCACAAAATAAATTAAAAATTAATTTCCTATCGTTAATTAGGTATCATTTAATTTAACCTCAGTTGAAATTTGTAGTAAACACATACCCGGCCCCAGTATGTGATGAAAGTTATATTTTTTAATACAGAGCTTAATATTTATAAAACTTTTTAATTATAATTATTTATTTTTCCAAAAGTGCATGTAAGACCAATAAGTTAAAAGGTCCTATGTTAAGAAACTTGTTAAAAATATTTAAAAAATAATTGAAAAAATTTTTATGTTCTCAATATAATTTTTTTAATGAAAGAAATATATTTTACTTCCTTAACAAGTATTTTAAAAATACTTTTTACCTAAATCCCAATTTAAATTATAAAAATCTAATAATTAGGAGTAGTTATTAAAAATTAGAAGAGGAAAACTACTACATATTATAAATTCAAAGCTTATATATGGACAACTTAAATGATATTGAAAAGTTTAGAGTATGTTATCGGCTTTTGATTTTATTTTCAATTGTTTTTATATTTAAAATTTAAAAAAATAAAAAATAAAAAATAAAATGAAAATTAAAAATTCTATTATTTTTTAACCAAGCGAACACTTATATCACATAGGATGTCTTGAATATTTTTACGTACAAAGTTATATAACTTCGGTAAAAGAAGATTGTGAGGGAAAATTTTATCATGTGTCACACATTGATTGATAAAAACAAAATATTTTTGGTAAAATTAAAGATAAATATTTTTAATTTGGACAATTTCATTCGAACATTAAAAATTCTAACATAATTAAACAATTTTTATATCATAGGATGATAATGGGAATGGAATGAACTACTTATAATATTTGAATCCCCCTATTAATTAAACAAATCATAGCAAGAAAGACTAGGCCAAGGTTGTTGCACGCATGCACGAATCTAATACTTCTTTAGCACTTCATACTTAATAGTATAGTACATTATATTATATTATTATAATTATATTATATTATATTATAAAAAATTTATTATATTATATAATATTGAGAATAAAAATAATTTATTAATATTATATTATATTATATTTAAGAATAAGATTATTGAGAATACTAAAATAGTACGATGTAAAAAAATATTAAAATAACATTCTTACGTTTATACTTAAAAAATGTAACATATTTGATTAAATATTCTTTTATATATATATATATATATATATATATATATATATATATATATATATATGAAATATATATTTTTTATTTTTATTTAAAAATATATTTTGTCTATTTTTATATGTTATTTTTATTTTAGTAAGTAAATATTAATTTTATTATAAAATTAATTAATAAGATCTATTTAAATATCTAAATTAAAATCATAGGATAATATAAACAAATTATTTAAGTTAATATCTATTTTAATAATTTTTTATCTAAAAGTGATTTTAAATAGTACAAGCTAAACAATATTTATTTTACTATAATCTTTTTGATACAAAAATTATCAAACATAAATCACTTCAATACAAACTTACTTTTTATTAAAATTAAGTTTGTAAAGTCAATTTTATACAAATTTTTGTTTATAAACTGTAATTCAAACACACATTTCATAGTATAAGTATTTATTTATTTTTTTCATAACAAAAATATCCTAAACACAAGAAAATAAATAATTCTTATAGGCGTTGAATTGAAGGTTCGATTGCTATTCACTTTGCCTTATTTTGATTCTTTAATTTTGTTTTGACACTTTTACCCCCCATTCAACATATTTAGGAAAGAAAAATGTATTCCTTTCCTTTCAAAATTTCAATTTTTCTATTTCATATAAAAGTTATTACCAATATCACATTTCTCAAAAATATGATTTTTGGGGTGTTTATAAATGTAAAAATCTCTCACTTTTTTAAAGTTAAATTAAGCCCATTCATTTTTTAAATAATATCAGTTTTTTTTTTGTCAATAGATTAGACAACTCTCAATATTAGGTACACAACACACTCACATATTTCTCACATATTTTATTATATTTTTTCTTCAATTGTATTTGTTAGAGTTTGAATCCTAAACTTTTGAAGTGGTGAGGAAAAAATATGCCATGTGAGCTAAGAATCATTGACAAATAATATCAGAATTTAATTCAGCCTAATATAGTTTGCCCATCCATAATTTTTTTTTTAATTTTTTTATTTTTGATATCAGTCACCCAGTCACCCACTAAAATTCATTCCTCTAAATTCCACTCTAGGACCTTTTTTTTTTTTTTTGTCATGGACTCGAGGACTTTGTAACTAAATAAATGGTTGCCAACCTCGTTGGCCTCATATGTAGAAACCCTTTTTGGTCATATATATGTAGAAACCAGTTTTTGGTCTAAATTCTACAGGCTGTACAATATTGGTCTGTATATTTAATTCTCGGTTGAAACAAAATTGAAACATATCTAAAACTTTTGCTTGGTCTGAAACACTTCATTAAAGAAGGGCCAATACCCAAAACAAAAAAACAAAATTTTTTTCCAGAGAAGAGAAGGAAATTGGGCTTAGCAAAAGAGTCCAACTGAACTTTAGAAGGGAGGGTCTTCATGACAAAAACAAATAAATAAATAAGGGAGGGTGTTGGAGTAGAAGGAAGTGAAGGAATTGGAGATCATTATTAGGGTGAATTGATTAAGTTAGTATCTGTTGTGGAATATATGAATGTCTTGGGTAGTTGGTATATGGATGTACTTACCAAATCCATTTTAGTCAATATTGGCCATTCATGAATCATGATTACCTATAAATAAGCTATAATACAATTTTTTTATATACACATATATAGGCTTATGGCACATGCTAAATCTAAAATTAGAGGCACTTTCATCAGTTCACTAGTTTATTATTTTAATTTTTCTAAGGAAAAAAAAAAGTAACAATTAAAAAGCTTTAGTTTTTGACACTGTGTGGCCTATATTAAACAGCTTAACTGCATATAGAAATATGGAATAGCTAGTCTCAATTTGAACGTTGAGATAATATTACTTTTCTAGCTGTTTCATTTGTGATAAAATTATTTGTCTCAAAAATTTAAATTAATAAAAAAATAATATTAATAATTATATTTTTAATATTTTTTTGTCAAACAAAGATATTTTTTAAATTTGTTTGATTTTTATATAAACATTTTTTTCTTGTTTATTTATCTTATTCTATTTTTTACTTTTAGGATTTACGAAAAATTAAATTCTAAAATTTTTAAATATAAAACGTTGATACCATGTCACAAAATTACTCATTCTAAAAATTTAAACTAATAAAAAAACAACATTCATACTTATATATCTAATATTATCATCAATGATTGTAGTTGGACTTTCCTTGTGCAAATGATTAGCAATGTTCTTGCCCTTGCCTTCTTCATAATAATTAATGATGATCCTCTTTAACTAAGCTAAGTACTATATTGTATATAATCTTGACAACAAAACGTTCATATCATGAGCATTAGTCCCCACATACATAGAGAAAGGTTCCTTCATACAAATATATGGGGAGAAAGATGATTCGTGAATTTAATATTGGTTTTCTTTATTAGTAGATAATATATAATATAATCTTGAGAGCGTCCATGTACAATATCTATCTAGTCCCATATTTCTTTTGTGATGAAAAGACGTAATGGGCATGCTTCAAACACGAACCAAAAGAACAAGGAATCGAATAATCCAATTAAAATTTGAGTGCAAAGAAGCAATTTACCGAGCTTTATTTTACATGCAAAGATTCACGCATATCCACATATACTTAAAGCCAATAAAATTTAATTTTATTGCTTTTCTACTTTATCTCAGATAAAACCTTATCTTAGTTATAAAACTTCTAGGAGATGCATGTATCATGATCTCCTATCATGGATCCGTTATATGTGGGATAGAGTAGGTTATTGAAACAATATGGAATTGGAAATTGCTATAATTAGGAGAATTTAATTTTGGGAGAGGAGAGATTGATCATGTAGAAGAAAAGAATGTAATAAGAGGAGCAGAAAATGTTCTATATGAAATATCTTAGTAAAGGGCAAAAATTTATTTAAGGTAAATTATAACTTCAAGTATAATTATCCAGAATACAACGAATGGACTATAAATAAAAGACCAGCTAAATTGATATAACAATATTTTTTATATCTTTTCATTACAAAAAATTATTAAAATAACGATTCATATAGCGATTAATTTTTAAGTAAAACTGGTCGCTAAAAAATTTAACAACTGATTTAATTAAGTACTAAAACTTTAATTACTAATTTTTAGTGATCGATTTTCAATTAAAGACTACCTAATTAATGATAAATTAGAACTGTCACTAAATTGTTTGTTAATAAATTTATTATTAATCCTTAATGACTGATTTTCAAGCAAAGTCCACCTAACCAATGTAAATTTAGATCCTTCACCAAATTGATTGTTAAATTGGAAATTTTTTTTACCATAAAATTAGTCGCTAATTAGTAACCAACTATAATTTTAGTCTTTAGTATACTACCAATGTATTGGTCGCTAATTAATGGCGCCAATTTTTTTGAAATCTAAATAAGTTGCTAATACCAATTTTCAAAATCTCAAAATCGGTCGCTATTACTACTTTTTTAATAATAAATTTTAACTGAATTTCACATATATTTTTATTAAATCTTAATTTTTAAATATAATTATAATTGAAAGAAATATAAAAACAATCAAAAGATAAATTTATTTTTCATATAAACATAAAAAATATCCATAATGTCTTCATAACTAATAAAAAAAAGTTAATGTTTACGTAACTAATCATTTATTTATTCAAATGTCTTAATTATTAACTAGTCTATTATGCTACTATGAATACATAATCATCATTCTTTGAAAAATTATCCATCATCATCCTCCTCCTTTGCAGTTATTTTTTCATCCCTGCTCACTGAAGATTCAAAATCTCAAAATTTAGATTTTTCGTCATAGGTTGTAGCAACCAATGATTATTGTTTTTCTGTTCTTTTTTTTAATTTAGTTGTCAAGACATTATTCTTCTCTTGCAATTCTTTTAATTATATATATATATGTTCTCACATTGATTCACGACTGATGATTGAAAAATTGGAGTCAGGACAACTAAGTCTTTTATCAATCCCAATAGACTTTTTGTTTTTATGATACCAATTCAATAGAAGACTCTATTTTAGGTCCATATATTATCCTTTTTTTTTTAATTCTAGCTAGCTATATTACACCACATATCTATTTTATTTGGTGTAATCTTCTTTTCTTCAGACGCTGCTTTCTAGTAACCTTTTTCATAATATGTTTAAATTTAGTATGTCAATATCAAAATTACATTTGATTCGGTGGTTATAACCCGATCTAACTATATATAAATCGGAATCCAAACACAAATAATAAATGTGGCTTATCTTCAATTAGAGAGAATCTTGTTAATAACAACCCACTCAGAAACAACCCAAAGTGGTTACCGAAAGATCAGACAAATATTTCAACCTCTCTGAAGAGGTAACATTCTATAAATACCAAACTCCAACTATGTAAAATGTACGCTACTTACTCTGAGTAATATTATATTCATTTTCTACTCTTATTAACTTGAGCGTCGAAATGCCTTTGTAGGTGTCCGCCACTGCCGTTTTTCTTGAAGCCAACGTATACCTTATCTGTCTCGGTCAAAGGGAAGCTCAATCCTTGAACAGGACGAGGTATACATCAAGCTCGACTTACCATGCAAGAACATTTGACGCCCATCGTAGGGCCGAGTTTACTTAACCCCACTATCATCTTTTCTGTCCCATTACCTACTCTCTTCTACAGGTTTTAGTCAATGGCAGAAAAGCAAAACAATCCACCTCCTCAACTCCCAACTATAGCTGAACTATTAGTGATCAAGGAATCACTAAAAGCAGAAATTCAAAGGTTAACCCAACCTTTGTACCAAAACAAACAAGGTGATGAGGAAGACCAGAAAAGTTCTAGTAACGGTAGCGGTGACATCGGTGATGACCACACTTCGGAAATAATAACCGTGGTAATAGTCATTCAAAACCCAACAACAAAGGAAACAAACTCTACCAAATGCTCTGCTAATATTATCTAATGGTACACAATTTTAGCTATATATAAAGCATTTTCAGTTTCTATGTTCTAATTAGATATTCTAAATTAGCATAATTATGCAAGCATTTAATCAAATACATTGGTTTTATTATTTCTGATGTATAATAAAAAATCGAATCATATATGACCTAAACAATCTAAGCCAATTTATAATGAACTTCTTTTGTCGTCATTTATATTGTTATTACTATAATTACTATTCTACTTTGAGAAAGTATGAGGAGCCAATATATACATTGTACAATGTGTACAACGGGATTAAATTGAAATTAAAATTAATTTATGGACAATTAACTAATTTTAAATAGTTCCTAATTTAAAATTTTTTAAAAAATAAAGATTCTCGCCAGTTACCTAAACCCACCCATAAACTGCTTCACTCTTCTCATTTGTTGTTATCTAACCCTAATTTATTGGCACTGTTCACCCAAGAACCTTCTTTCCCCCAAAACCGCCACCGTCACCCTCAGCAATCATCCCACTCACCGGCGGTAGAAGCTCCGCCACCGTCAACCATCGTCGGCTTCCGTAGCCCCTCTTCCGCACGTCTATCTCTCCCTCGTCGACAGAAAAAGTAGCAGAGGGCCCCATTCATCCCCGTCGCGCGTCTCTCTCTTAGTCGCCGGTAGCCATCAACGCGGAAGACAGGTCATCCCTTCGCGCGGCCGTCTTGCAAGGGTCGTCTATCTCTACCGCGCCAAAAGCCATCCTCGGCTCATTTCAACCACCGCAGTATCTCTCTCCATCAGCCGTATTCTTTGTCGATTAATGTCTCGGACCAGTAGCTGCTACGGCACCCATTCCCGTCTGACGTCAACCTCTTGGGAACCGCGCGGCCAACCTTATTTGTGCATCCACAGATCGGCAAGAAGCCCCTGCACCCAATGGCGTCGCTGTCCTCCTCAACGCACATGTACGTCGTCGCACAGCTTCCTAGTGGCGTCGCCGTCACTCCCAAAATTCCCCTATCGACGGAGCTCTCCACCCTCATCGGTGCATCAAAATGTTAGGTGGTGACTACGGATTTAGTTGATAACTAGATGTTCACTGAATGCACACTAGAATAACAATAACCCAAAAAAAATTGTGCTTTTCATTTGGTGTGGTGATGGTGCTGGTTTTTCAGCTACAACAATATATGATCTATTTATAATTCTAGAAATGCAAAAATGGACAAAGCTCGAAACTTGAGGCGTGGAGCCATCAGATTCTTAAACCCAACAACAATAAGAGACCACACATGAATCATAAGAAATCTAAAGGACACAAACTCTTCGGTGAGTGTATTACAATTTTGCTTCCAAAAAGTCATTCTTTTCTTAATTTCTTCTTCACAAAGAAACAAAACCCATTTTTAAAAAATTGTCTTGTGTAGTTTTATTTTTATGAATTATCATAAAGCTGTGTCTTCTCATGTGTTGGTTCTTGTAGGGGAAGGAAAAAGGTGTCCTTTTTTTTCTTTTATTATCTTTTTTCTTTTTTCTCTTTGGTTAAAATAAAGTTTAAGTAACTTTATCTTTTTCTCTTTGTTAAATTGTAGCCACGAAGAAGCGCAACCGTGAATCCATGTTATTTGATTCAGAAAAGGTGAACGATAAAATCAATGGAATATTAGAATCTCCAAAAAGGGATGGAATAAAGAAATCCAAAGTGAGTGTGGTGAGTTATGAAAGTTTCAAAATTTTGATGCATTACTTGATTAAACAGTTAGCATAGACATAATTTAATTGTTGCTGACTTGACATAATTGGCTTAGCTTCAGTAGTATGCATCCGTTATAGTTTAATTGTTGCTGACTTGATATAATTGTCTTTTGCTTGATTTGCTGTATTCTGCATGTACATGCTCTTCATGTTTCGTTTGTTATGTGGTTTAGATTAGATTTAGTTTAATTTTGGTTGAATTGAAGTTGGATTTTTGTTAAGCCATGTAATGATGGTGTCTGAGTGGTATTTTTGTCAATTTTTTAGTTGTTTATTATCAATTAAAGTGGATGTTCATTTACGATGTATGCGGATGGTGCTTTCATTAGAAAATTGGATGTTTATTTGGGTTGTATCATTGGTCTTTTGCTTGATTAGCTGGATTCTACATGCACATGTTCTGCAGGTTTCTTTTGTTATATGGTTTGGATTAGATTTAATTTAATTTTTCTTGAATTGAAGTTGGATTTGAGTTAAATCATTTAAACATAGTGCGTGGGAGGTATTTTGGTCAATATGTTAGTTATCTCTTATTACCTAAAGAGAATGTTTATTTTACTATGTATGTGGATGGTTCATTCATATGAAAAATGGATGTATATTTGGGTTATACTATTGCTCTTTTGCTTGATTTGATGAAAAGACCATCTTCATTTCAGGAAAGTTTTTCATCCAATAATTAGCTCAAAAGTTGTTAATGCTTTTATCCAGGAAAGTTTTCATTAATAATTTTGTCTGTGTTTTAAAAAAAGGAGCATCTGATCTTGATGGTATTAAATTAATTGCATTGACTCGTTATTCACAAGAAGTAGTAGAAGTGAACAATTGTGGAGTGCCAACTCTTCAGCTCATAATCAGAAGCACAAGTTTTTAGAAATTCAATATGAACGATAGCTTGCAATATTTATATCCATGAATTAATTAAAATGTTGTATTGGCAAAAGTGAAAAGTGTTTATTAGTTTCGTTACCTATTGTCAATGAATAGTATTTTTTATCACAATATGTCTGTTACTTTTGTTTTTTATATTTATTCATTGGTCCCATACATAAAAAAAATCCTTGTACATAGACACAATAAACTGACTGCTCACTTTAATATGGATTCGGATGTTTACTTTCATAGACAAAATAGATGGTTATTTTTGCTGCCTGGTAAGTATGTCATGATTGAGAGATATTCTACCAATACATTCAGACAAATTCAGAAAATGAATGAGCAATCACATCTTAGTCCTCATCAAGACTTATGAACAAAACCTTAATACTCCAACTGGTGAATTAGCTCAACAAGCATTTTGTATTGGAAAAAAAATTTCTATATTGAACATCTAATGAATTGAACATCTGACGTATTTTAATTGTATTTACTTAAATCTAATCCAATCAAATAAACATCCACTTAAGAATAAAAATAACCATCTGCATACCTACTGAATTGAACATCCAGAATATTATAATTGTATTTACTTAAAATTCAATTCAATCAACTAAACATCTACTTAAAATTGAAAATAAGCATTTGTATATCTAATAAAATGAACATCTAGTATATTATGAATTGACCACAATTTCTAATATGTACATTAAATTTCTCATTCATAGATTTAGAATAATTGTGGTATATGTTTTCTCTCAACAGAAGCATTCCCATTTTAAGAACATTCATGAATACAAGAGTCACTGCAATAAGTAACAAATGTGTAGTTAATTTGTCATTAACCAAAATCATTCACTAGTTTCATTTCATATAGTCTTTTGAAATTGTGTTGCAATATCAATGGATATTGTTGCTTCATCTAGAACCAAAATCCTTCTATTCTTCAATAGCAGCCTAGCAAGACAAACAAGTTGCATTTATCCAATGCTCCAATTTTCTTATTTTCTCTATTCTCAACCACTGTAACATCGCACAAATTAACCAAATGTCAAATAGATACAATTAAACATAATAAGCACAAAGATACTTTTAAGGCTTGTCACAGTTATATTCCTAAATAGTGCGTGTAATATATTTCTTTTATTTTCTTTAAAAAAATGTCTAACCTAGTGCATCAAGAAGTCTTGGAACCTGAATTACAATTTCAGCAATATGGCACTTCTTGAGAACTTGAAGAGCAAATTTGAGGACCATATAGACATAGGCTGATTTAAGCAAAACTGTAAAAGGTTTCAGTAATTGATCTAAGGAATTTAAAAACAAAAAAATAGCACTATGTTGCTTGAGTAAATCTGTGTTGAAGTGTTCAACATACACAAAATCCATACAGTACCTAATTCAAACATACCAACAAGATAGCAGAGACAAATAGCATTCACTATAACAAAAATCAATCATCCGGATAAGTAGGAAAGTAACCATCCATTTTATTTCAAATACAGATCGACTATGATCAACTAATTTAAGTGATGTTGCATTCAAAAGACCAAACGGTAAGCCAAAATTGCTGTACTAATTAAACTGAAATTCTGCAAAATTTTGCGCACTAGAATAAAACCAATGCAACCATAATACAATTCGTTTCAACATATTATACACATCCCGTTACAATAAAGTTGCAACAATTGATTTCTTCACTATGAACAACCAGACACCTCAACAAGATTCATTGCATGTAAAACTAGTAGCATCATAAATAGTTATAATCACATAAAAAATTGGTCGCTAAAATAGGGAATTTTTTTTTGCCATAAAATTAGTCGCTAAACAACCAATGTGTTTGTCACTAATTTAATCACACGACAATTTTTTCGAAATTTAAATAAGTTGCTAATACCAAATTTCAAAATCTCAAAATCAGTCACTATTACTATTTTTCTAATAATAAATTTTAACTAAATTTTACATATATTTTTATTAAATCTTGATTTTTAATTATAATTATAATTAAAAAATATAAAAATAATCAAAAGATAAGTTTATTTTTTATATAAACATCAAATAAGTTCCATAATGTTTACATAACTAATAAAAAAAAGTTAATATTTACATAACTAATCATTAATTCATCCAAATGTCTTAATCATTAACTAGTCTATCATGCTACTATGAATACGTAATCATCACTCTTTGAAAAATTGTCCATCATCATCCTCCTTCTTTGCATTTGTTTTTTCACTCCCTGATTGAAAATTCAAAATCTCAAAATTTAGATCTTTCATCATATTGAATATTCAAAATTTTAAAATTTAGATTTTTCATCATATGTTGTAGCAACCCAAGAATGGAGTTAGAAATTTTTTTGGAAAGAGTCAACATAAAAAATATAAATTAAAAAGAGAGAATAATTAAAAATTAAAAGGAGTCTAAACTAAAAAATTAAAAACTTATACATACAAATTATTAATTTTGGGGGGTCATTGTCCCCCTTCCCTCTAACGTGGCTCCATCATTGTAGCAACCAATGATTATTATTTTTCTGTTTTTTTTTTTCAACTTAGTTGTCAAGACATTATTCTCCTCTTGTAATTCTTTTAATTATGTTTTCATGTTCTCACATTCACAACTAATGATTAAAAAATTGGAGTCAGAACAACTAAGTCTTTTATCAATTCCAATACACTTTTTTTTATTATATGATATCAATAGACTCTATTTTAAGTCTATATATTATTCTCTTTTTAATTGTAGCTAGCTATATCACACCACACATCCACCTCATTTGGTGTAATATTTTCTTCTTCTGACGCCACCTTCTAGTAACATTTTTCATAACATGTTTAAATTTAGGCTGTCAATATCAAAATTACATCTGATCCGGTGGTTATAACCCGATCCAACTATACATATAAATTGGAATCCAAACACAAATAACAAATGTAGCTTGTCTTCAGTTAGAGAGAATCTTGCTAATAACAACCCACTCAGAAACAACTCAAAGCGGTTACTGAAAGATCAGACAAATATTTTAACTTCTCTGAAGAGGTAACGTTCTATAAATACCAAACCACAACTATGTGAAAGATACGCTACTCACTCTGAGTAACATTATACTCATTTTCTGCTCTTACTAACTTGAGCGTCGGAGTGTCTTTGCAGGTGTCTGCCACCGCTGTTTCTCTTGAAGCCGACGTATACCTCATCCGTCTCAGGAAAAGGGAAGCTCGATCCTCGAACAGGATGAGTTATACATCAAGCCTAGCTTACCATGTAAGAACATTTGGTGCCCACCATAGGGCCGAGTTTACTTAACCCCACTATCATATTTTCTGTCCCATTACCTACCCTCTTTTGCATGTTTTAGTTAATTGCAAAAAAGCAAAACAATCTACCTCTTCAACTCCCAACTATAGTCGAACTATTAGTGATTAAGGAATCACTAAAAACAGAAATTCAAAGGTTAACCCAAATTTTGAACCAAAACAAACAAGGTGATGAGGAAGACCAGAGAAGTTCTGGTAACAGTGATATCAGTGATGACCACACCTCGGGAATAATGACTGTGGTAATAGTCACTCAAAACCCATCAACAAAGGAAACAAATTCTGCCAAATGCTCTGGTAACATTATCTAATGATACACAATTTTAGCTAAATATAAAGCTTTTTCATATTCCCATGTTCTAATTAAAATTTATGAATTAGCATAATTATGCAAACATTTAATCAAATAAATTGGTTTTATTATTTTTGATGTATAACCAAAAATCGAATCATATATGATCCAAACAATCTAAGCCAATTTACAATGAACTTCTTTTGTTTTCATTTATACTGTTATTATTATATAATTACTATTCTGCTTTTCAACCACCTTTTGATTGCTCGGTGTTAATCTATGTTATTTTATTCACAGTTCTTTGTCTCATTCTTTTCAATTATTTTGCTCCCAAAATAAGGGGATTCAATTTTAGTTTTAACCGACAAATTCAAAATATTTGTTTACGATACAAAAAGAAAAACCTCAAAATTAACTTGAAAGGCAATTAAGAGGCAAATAACATCAACATATCAAATTGACGAGTCCTTTACTACAGTGAAACAATCTTTAAGCATGACCTAACCTGCTTACATAATTCTTTTATTTTTCCCATACAACATGGCCTTTTATAAGGCATACATCAATCTATGCAATTAAACCGCTTTACTCTTATGCATCTTACTATTTCATATACCAACCAAAAGAAAGTCAGACAGTGTTATAGACCATCTCACCAAAATACCCTAGCAATAATACCGCCATGCAGACTATAACTCGGACAATTTGCATCTTCTAACCTAGCTCAACTCCAAAATCAATAATACTAACCTAAAGATGCATTACAAATAAGTTTATAAGTCGAAACACGGTGATGTTCTCATCTTTATTCTACTTTCAATATTTTCTATTATGTTTCATTTGTCATTACTCCTGATTGAACTATGAGTTATCTCATACGCGATCGAAATAAATCATTCTGTTATGAATCTTCAAAATCACATACATTCAGATCACCAAATCTCTGACCAAGATATATTTACTCATCAAAACGTTCATGTTACAAAGTTACCTGTAACCAATTTTTTTTTATACCGAAACAAACTTATAATTCGAATGGTCAGATCCTAAAAACAAATTATAAAGCAATCAATAGCAATTCAAAAGGATATCCTAATAAATTTTCATACACAGTTTTACTTAAAGAAATCTTTCAATCAAATCAGGACTCTTACTACTTTATTATCTAATAAACACTTTCAGATACTACCCACAAATAAATATTCTAACAATCTATTATCTAATAAACAATTTCAGATACTCCCCACAAACAAATATTCTAACAATCTAAACAAATATCTACAAACGACTATTGATCCAGTGATCAATTAGTAACAATATTCAAACCACAACAAGTGGCTTCATCGACTAATCAAAATCGAGTTATACTTCGATTTTTAAATGCATAAGCTACCACGCTATCTGTCATTTCAAACAAACCAACATATGTAAGTCGGATTCATTTCAAACAACCCGACACCTATGAGTCGGAATAATTTTAAACAAACCGATCTATAAGTTAGTACAACTCCCATGCATATCGGCATAATCTATGCTATGCCCAATTCCAAACTGACCTATTACGTTAACCTACCAATTTGCCAAACAACTCAGCAACAACCAACACTACCCATTTGACCTATCAACAATGGTCCCTATCAATTACTACTAGTCATACTTATTCAATCTTACAATTTCAACACGTATCAATTAACCTATCCTGCATCGTATCTATAATTATCTATAGATATTCACCAAACTAGATCAATGTTCCACTTCTTTATACTTACCATCAATATTTTTACTCTTTACAAGTCAAAAACAATTCCTCGATCAAACTATTCCAAAACATCAACAAACAAAACGGTCATCATACATATCATGTTACCTTCATCAATTTACACATCAAAATAACAATCTCACAAAACACAGATATCACCTGCAGTGAATCCATAAACACATCAAAGCAAAAGCACAACATATATAAGACAAACGAGTTCACCCAATCAAAATGGGTAGCCAGTTCATCAAAACAACCAAATCCACATTACAAAGTTCAACAAAACAAAGCATAACCCTACAAATATTGTTCAAACAAAGCATAAAATTTCAATCCTTTCAAACTACTAAAGGGTGGTCATATTATCATCCACACTCTCCTGCTCCACATCATCATCAACAAGTTTTCCATTGAAAACCACCTTACATGGGTCCATCATAGAAAAATCAATTGACGGTGCAATAGACCTGGCCTGTTCAGAGGCTCTGTCAAATCCTTCAACCAACATTTCTTAACCATAGCTTTCTTTACTCTCTTCGGCAATTTTCTTTTCTAATGTTAGTTCAGCAATCCTAACCTCTAACTCGATTTTCTTAGTTTCAAAGAGTTTTTCTCTTTCTTTCAAATCTCCGACTTTGTTCTTCATGTTCTTCAACTCCCCATCTTTCAAGATAAGCTCCTCGCGAGCATTTTACAATTTCTTTTCCTTTTCAATTTTATCCTGGACAAGTTTGTTCATCTCCTTTCTATCCACTACAACACTCTTATGTTTCAACTCGCGGGTCCGACCTATACACATAAGTCGATCCCCTATGACCTATATCACAACAAAAATCAAATTAGCAAGCAAACTTTTTCAATCACACAAATATAATCAAATCACCTATATACTTGCAAGTACTGATCCAGCACTACATCACCGATATCATTTAGAAACTTCACATTAGAAGGAGCTTGTGCATGCTCCTTAGACAACTTGGCAAATAGATAATGATCACTCCACAGAGAGCTCATATTCTCAACCCATTTGAAGGTATGCAACTCTTTCTGATTAGAAATAAAAGTCTCAACCTCCCCCAACGTGGGCTCTTTCACCAATTGCTCACCCCCTACAAGATCTATCATATATTATTTGCTACCTCCAACGCCACCTTTCTTTTTCTTGACACTAATCACCTTTTTTCGCAGTTGCTCCACCTCGGTACCACCTTCAATCCTAACAGTATTAACTGACCCTTCTCTCTCCACATTTCTTGCCTCGAAAAAGGTACGCAAACTGTCTAGAGTAACTTTTGGAAGTTTCTCACCTGCAAATACAACACAAATGTTTAATAAAAGTATTCATACCATATCAACACTATACAAACACAAATTTACCTATATAATCAGTTAAAGCCTCTCTATCATATTCATATTCCAATAATTCAGCCACCGATAACAATCTATGAGAAGATTCCCCCTCAACCAGAAAAACCACAATTATCTCTTCCTTACTACCCATATAATCCATTCCTAAGATCTACCTTAGTCACAAATCCCAGTATAACGAAAATCTTTCAATCAACATTTCATCTAAATAAAAGGGAAAGCCATCCTTCGCTAACCTAACTTTCAAAACATCTCCTTAAATCCTTTGAACAAGGATTTAAAGGCACAAAATATTGCTCAGTTAGAAATCCCACTAAGAGTTATCCAAACTCCCTTTTTCACTCCTTTTGATTGAAACAAAGCAAAAAACACCTCCAGTAAATGTTCTACTTTCAGGAACTCCATCAAAATCTCAAACACCCAAACAAACACCGTTGCATTTGGGTGTAATTGGGACGGGGTACATCCTAACTGCGTAAGCACACCATGCTCAAACTCAGTAAAGGAAACCTTCATATTCAATTCAACTATGACACATTAATACATGAAGGAAAACTTAAAACCCTCCCAGAACATACGATCCAAAGCTGTGCATGACAAAAATTCAACCTTTATATCTAAGCTTTCTCTAACCCAACAAGTTGTTCCCAGGTGAGCTACACTATCATCATCATCAAACACCGACACATGCTTCTTCACCAAATCAGACACCCAACCAAACGGGTCATTCAAATCCTATATGGACTCCTCTTCAACTATAATTTCTTCATCATCTTTTTTCTTCGCTTTCTCATTCTCATTTACCATCTCCATTTTTTCAATCCAGAGGCCACTATCAATGCCCACATGCTATAGAAGAAGACAAAGCAAGAACAATAAAATAGACTAACCTCCTCTATTCTCTATCCTCAAACCACAAAAGAACTTCACATACTGTATGTGTACTTCTTTCAAAGAAGCCCTAACCCATGTTCTACTCATCTTTTACCACAGTTAAGTGATCAATGATCACGATTACAAACCATTCACCTTTAGATTCCATCAGAACCATTCATTCAAATCCCACTTTCATCAAAACCAAAAACCAGTCATTATAGCCTTGGTAAACAGAAAAATAACTACATGTCATAATTACCTTTATCACCTCATTTACTACCTATATTAAATATTATTCTATCTTGTTTACTTCATACCAATTATTATTCATTCCATTTATTCAAATCAAACCGAAAGCTAAGTCGGATTCAATCGAAATAACGCGACAGTTATGCGTCGAAAACAATCCAATCACACTTTCATCTATAAGTCCAATTTAATCCAAACAACCCAACACTTATACATTGGAATAACTCCAACCAAATTTGCATCTATAAGTTGGCGTCATTCCAACAAATAATCAATTATCAGTTCATCCGAAAGCACGCTAATGCATGCAAAGCCAAATCTCATTCTCAAGATTATCTTGGGGGCTAATCTACATCTCATTATTTAACCATTATTCCTATTCATTCACAAATCTCTTTTACTCTACTATTCACCTAAAGTAATTTTCAAGCATGGCTATCATTTTTCAACATATAACAAGTTGAGTTTAGGGGCTACTACCATTACTATTCCGAATTACAGTTTCTATTCTGAACTATAATTATGATCACTATTCCGAACTATGATTACAACCACTATTTCGAGCTATATTTATTATCATCATTCCGCTTTATAGCACCACAAAAACTCATAAACTCAACCCATTGTATTGAAAAATACCACAAGTCTAGTTTAGAGGTTGTGATCCGGTGATTATAACCCGGTTCAACTATACATACAAATCAGAATCCAAACACAAATAACAAACGTGGCTTATCTTCAGTTAGAAAAAATCTTGCCGATAACAACCAACTCAAAAACAATCCAAAATGTGATTACCGAAAGATCAAACAAATATCTAAATCTATGCTATGTGAAAGGTACACTACTCACTATGAGTAACATTATACTCATTTTCTACTCTTACTAACTTGAGCCGTTATTTCTCTTGAAGTCGACGTTACCTCATCCGTCTCAGACGAAAGAAATCTCAATCCCTAAACAGAACAAGTTATACATCAATTCCAACTTACCACACAAAAATATTTAACATTCACTGTACAACCGAATTTACTTAATTCCACTATCATTTTTTCTATTTCTTCAAGTTAACTAAGATGTGATCATGTAAATATAACATTAGAGAATTCAATAACTCTAAAGGTGAAATCATTCGGACATTACACTAAGCACCTTAGTTTAATACGGCCACTATGTTTGGCAACATAAAAATTATTTATGCATGAGATGCTATATTTCCAAATTTTGCGGCAAGAATTTCAGCAAGTGTTGTGCATAAAATTATAAATAAAATATCAAAAGCAATAAGATGTAAGCTTTTCTATAACTTCACTAGATTAATTGTGTTGAGAAACGTTATTAAGTCACCAGTGTGAGGAGATACTTCAAACCTGCTACAATTACATGCTCAATTTAACTTGTCTTTTGCACTGTGTTTAGAAACATATCGATATCTTATAAATACAAAGAGGAATTAATAATAGTTAGAATCTCAATTTAATTCTTAAGATTTTTTGATACTATAATTTTTATTAATTTAATCAATTTTACAAAATTTACATTAAATCTTACTATTTAATTGTTGCTACAATTTATATATTTTATATATTAATTTTTTTTAAAACTTTACATAAAATCTCAATTTTCTTTACATAATTTAGGGTGTGTTTAGAAAATCCGTTGGAAGGGAAGAAGTACGTTTAAATTTTTTGAAAGTTTCAACTTTTGGTTTGATAAATTTTTTTTCATAAATGCAGAAGTAATTTTGGTATTTACAAGAAGCAACTATTTTTAACATATGCACTTTCTTAACGAGCTTTTAGCCATAGATACTAACCATTTATTTATCTTTTACCAACTTTATCCTTTATATATGTTATTGTATTATTTATAGAATTTTTGTTATTTCTATTTATATGAGCTCTATTTTTCTATTATTTATTATTTATTATTTTTTTCAACTGTTTGTTTGACATTATACACTTTTATAATTATTGTGATTTTTGTGTATTATGTTTATTATTATCTTTTTATAATATGATTTATTAATTCTATTAGGTAAAGTAAATTAAACAAAAAATTAACTATAAATAATAATAATAGTACAAAATTATAGCATATTAAAAATAAAAAAATACTAAAAATATACTATATAAAAAGAACATTAAGAACTTTTATATTTGTTTCGATCACTACAAAGTAAATATTTATTTTTTTATTATTTTTAGTATTCTCTTTTATAATTGTAATTCTCGTATACTATGTTTTAGTGTAATTTTTTATAATATAGATTATGATTCCATTAAAAAAGATAAATTAAATAAAAAATTAATCATAAATAATAATAAAATCATAAACGTTGGATTCCAAATTAATATTAAAAACAAGATTATTAACAATACTAGAATAAGAGTACGATGTAAAAAAATACTAAAATAACATTCTTACGTTAATACTTAAAAAATGTAACATATTTGATTAAATATTCTTTTATATATATATATATAATTTATATTTTTATTTTATTTAAAAATATATTTTATTTATTTTTATATGTTATTTTTATTTTAGTAAGTAAATATTAATTTTTATTTTTATTTTAGTAAGTAAATATTAATTTTTATATGTTATTTAAATATTTAATTAAAATAATAAGATAATATAAAAAAATTATTTAAGTTGATATTGATTTTAATAAATTTTTATCTAAAAGTAATTTTAAATGGTATAAGTGAGTTAAACACCAAAGTGGTCCCTGAGATTCACAAAATGCACCGATTTAGTCCCTGAGTTCCCAATTGCACAAATTTAGTCCTCCGGATTGAAAAAAATGCATCAAGTTGGTCCCCCGCATATTTTCCGCCGGGAGTGACGTGGCGAATGAGTGCCACGCTGGAGTGTCCAACGGTTGGATGATGTGGCAAATGAAACTTGATGCACCAATGTTGTCCCTGATTCCTTTTTTAAACCCTAACTCCGAATTGGCACAGCACATCTTCATCTTCTTCTCTTCTTCGTCTTCTTCTTCTTCCTCTTCTTATTCTTCTTCTTCTTCTTCTTCTTCCTTGTTCATTCTCGTACCCATTGCTTTGCTGGTTGGAGGATGGTTGGACGTGCAGATGAAGGAGAAGGAAGTTCTTTGCGATCATGCACAAGGAGGCCAAGTCAGAGTAGAGGCACGCGAGTACCAGAGCGGTGTTGGTGTGGGAAACGTCCTGTGCTCCGATGGTCTGGAACGGAAACCCACCCAAATAAGCCCTTCTTTGGATGTCCGAATTACAACGTGAGTGTTTCATGAAAATTTGTTGCTGACTAATTTGATGGTAACAGTTAGAGTAGTGGAAGAAAATGGTGTGGCTTCTTTCGATGGGCAGACATTGGAGAAGATGATAAAGGAAATTTGGAAGACACTGCTGCATACAACAATGAAGAAGTGAGCGTTAGTCTTGCTTTGAGGATTGGTAATTTGGAGGCTGAGTTAAGGACCCAGAAATATATGATACAAATGTTAGGATTGTTGTTTTTTTCTATGTTAGTTGTTGTTTTAGGTGTGATGTTAAAAATGTAAGAACTTGTTTCACCTGTGATGAGAAAAGTGTAAGAACTGTGTTTGGAAGCATCTGTTAATGAATGTATGGGAAATGTTTAATTTATTGGTGTGTTATTTGTAGATAGATTTTACAAAAATAGAAACCAAACTGAATGAACATAAGATGTAAATTGATAATAGTAGCTTTGTAGATTATAAACAAGATATTGTCAATGTAACATAGTTGCAGTTGTCCACGTAAGGATAAACAGACTGAAACAGCTACCTTCAAGCATAAACTCTGTTAAATTATCTACTACCAGAAAATCAAAATAAACTATACAGTCTACATAAGAGCCATTCCCTAAGAGAGGTAACAAAAAATCCAAAATATCAACCAATGCCCAAATCCCATATATGTTGTTAAAGCAGCTGCTACAACATCCCAATCAAGGGTTTTTCTTCCTTGGTGTCTTGAACTGAGGTGTTGGAACCATCTTCATGAACCTTTCCAACCTTGAAGCTGTGCGTGCAGTTGCTCCTTGCATGGGATCAACAAAAGAAGTTACTGGTTGTGGTGTGGTCTTCCGTTTAGTTGGTAACTTAGGTGGCCTTGTTGCTGGTGGTGGTGGTGCCTGCTTGAAGTGTAATAAGTTAAATGAGTTACTGTGAAAAGGGGAGTTAAATATAGGATTATGAACAACAAATCATTTGGGACATTTTATACCTCATCTTGTATTCCACCATAGCTTGGTTGGGATAATTCAACCTCTTCAACTTGCGGTCCAGACACTGGGGGTGGAATGTCAGCTGCCGATGTTGCCGGATTGGTACTGTTGGTTGCTTCAGGTGCAGGTGTACTCCCAGTGTACTCCCAGGCCACCAACACTCAATTACCTTGTCATATCCCAACTCCTTGAAATAGTTCCTGATGAAGAAGACATCAAGTCTATTCTCATCTAAATCACCTAAGCAAGCTTTGTCAGGTGAGTAAACCAACTTTCCATCAGCATTCTTCTTAAACGTTCCACCATTATGGAACATTATATCCAGCAACTTCTCCATCTATATTGGAAAAAAATATACAACATTTTTACTAAAATATAGAATCCACAATCAACAACAGATCATATGTCAAAATCCCTAACTAACAACTATTTCAGTCACCATGCCATTATAGAAATTTCATATTTTCGGTTTGAAAACAGAGCATTCTGATTACCCCTACCCGCACCACCCAATGCAAAAACCCTATCCACTAACATAGCATCCATGGTTTCCCATCAATCTACACCAAATTTCCAAGTAAAATCCATAATGTACGATACCTTACCACTACGTAGAACAGAAAAATACTATGTAATATTCTGCATGCCTACCTCTGTCACAGGAGATTCCAGACAGAATCTTTGCTCCTTCCTTCACCGATCTTCAGCCAACGATGAAGAGGTTCCACTGAACTCCAAGTCACGCTAGGAGTCTAGAATGCCAGGGTTTGATGGTTTCAGTTCGCAGGAGATGAAGAAGACGAAGTGATCTTTGAATATTGGGGGAGGGGGTTTGAAAGTTTTGTAGATGCTGAATTGAAACGGTGTCGTCTATTAGTGGGTTTAGCGCCAAAACCCAATACGACGTCGTTTTCGTTCATCCAGCGTGACACTCATTCGTCACGTCACTCCCGGCGGTAAGGAATCTGGCCGGAAAATATGCGGGAGACCAACTTGATGCATTTTTTTTCAATCTGAAGGACTAAATTTGTGCAATTGGGAACTCAGGGACTAAATCGGTGCATTTTGTGAATCTCGGACCACTTTGGTGTTTAACTCGGTATAAGTTAAACAACATTTATTTTACTATAATCCATCTTGATACAAAAATTACTAAATATAAATCACTTAATACAAACTTATTTTTTATCAAAGTTAAGTTTACAAAATCAATTTTATGCAAATTTCAATCTGTAAACTGTAATCCAAACACACACTTAATTATCCTATCTATGGTTGTCTTAGGTGGCTTGTAAAGAATTTTTTTCAATGCGTTCTTTAGTAAAGAAGTACCTCATTTTTTCAAAATGATTCCGAGCCAAAACAAGATCTGAGGAAACAAATCGATGTTTGTTTTGAATCGCCAATTCAAGTAAGAGGAATTTTTAGGTTGATATATAACAAAATTTTGAATGTTAATTATTGAACAATGACTTATTTGAATGTATGTTCAAATAACATTTCCATCAATTTTGAATGTTATCTGAATAATTTTTCATGTGTCGGTATTTAATTTTAGAGAAAATTTCACTCCCCTTCCCTTTCCTGTGAAATGCTAAAATGACACTCCCCTCCCCTCTATTTTATAAATGTACATTTCTCTCCCTTCTAACTTTTAAAAAACCTCATTTTTAATCCATTTTAAACTTTTTGTGTTAACTAATGTTAACTTTATCCATTTTTTAAGAAAAAAAATTATTTTTTAAAAAAATATTCATTAGCAAAAATTTTATTTTTTATTATTAAATTTTGCTTAATAAAATATTTTTTAATAAAATATTTTTTATTGATTAAATTGTATTTTTAAAAAATTTAATAATTATGTTATTTTTTTAAATACCCTTTAATAATTTTTTAATTATTAAATTATAATTTTACCAAAATTTTTGTTAACAATTTGTTTATATTTTACTATTAATTTTTCGATATCTATATATTATTTTAACATTAAATAAAAAATTTTAGTAAGATTATTTTTCAATATCCATAAATATTAATTGTTATACATATTACCAGTGGTAAGATTTTTTTATTTAATATTAAAATAATATATATTAATATAAAAAAATTAATAGTAAATATAAAAATAATTGTTAACAAAAATTTTAGTAAAATCACAATTTAATAATTAAAAAATTATTGAAAAATAGGTATCTTAGAAAAAAATAATTTAATTATTAATTTTTTTTGAAAATATTTCGTTAAAAATACAATTTAATTAATAAAAGAATAATTTATTAAAGGATATTTTAGTAAGCAAAATTTAATGATAAAAAATAAAATTTTTGTTAATGGATATTTTTTCAAAAATAATTTATTTTTTTCATAAAAAATGATAAAGTTAACATTATTAACACAAAAAATTTAAAATGGATTAAAGAGAAGGTTTTTTAAAAGTTAGAAGGGAGGAAAATGTACATTTATAAAATAGAGGGGAGAAGAGGGCGAAAGCTAGTGCACTCCAGGTAAAGTAGGGAGTGCAACACTCTTTAAAAATTAACCTATTATCAAAAGTGATCAGGTAAATTAAATTTATTTATTATTGTTATTATTTTTTTTATTATGGGGTGAACAAACAAACTGACACTGACAAAAAAAACTAATTCGCTCGTTTAACAGAGGATTATCTTTACACCAAAAAAATACTCAAAAAATTTAATAGAATTTCTCCGTTATTCTGTTACTGTTGATGTGATGTCTTCAAGTATTTTCACTGTTTTGTTTACTAGTAGGTGTTTTTACTATTGTTCTGTCTAGCCATAGATTTTGACGCTCTTGAACCCACTCCATTCCACCTCTACCATAAATGGATCTTCAAAGCCGAAAAAATTGCTGCCATAGAAAAGGAAGACGCTGTCTGTCACTGCTACTAGTTGGCTAACTCCAAACTGATTCTGTAGAAGAGCCGGTCTCCATGAAGGCGCCATGATTCTCAAATGATAACGCAGTTAAAGCACAAAATACATGACAGTTATAACAAGTCCGTTATCTTTTATTTCAAATTATCCTCAACTTGTACGTAACAGAATGAAAAATTAAAATATAATTTTATTTAAACAATTATTTGTATTATTTTTTATTAATTTATTCAAAAAATAATTAAATTTTAAAACCAATTAGTATAAAATATTACAGATATAAAACTAAGAAAATTTTTTATTTATATAAGAATGAGCCTAATAAATAATTATTTTATTTAAATATAATTAAGAGTATTTCTTTCTTTGTCAACGAGTTATAATTCAAATGACATATAGTAGAAGCACAATTTTACTATATTAGCACCTTAAGAGTGGTAAATCCATGAACTAGTAACAGTTAAAACTTTTACATCTTACTATATCTTATATCAACAACGAAAATGTATGTACTATAGTGATCAGAGATTATATGGCGTTTGTAACCTTTGTATTTTGAACCAAATAAAGGAAAGTATTATTTTAAGAAAAATTAACAATATATTTTTAATATTATTTTTAATACAAAATAATAAATTTTAAATATTTTTTTAAATAATATATATTAACTAAAATACTATAATTATCCTAAATAATATATTATAAATATAGTAAAATGATATATTTCAATAAAAAATTGTTAATAAAAAATTATATAAATTTTTGTTTCGCACAAAATAAAATTATTATATGCTTGTTTGCTTTTTATGTTATATATATGATTTTTTTAATTAAATTAATATAATACAAAATCTTTTATTATTTTATTCATATTTAATATTTTAATTTTGTTTCTCACAAAATAAAATTATATATATATATATAACACAAAAAATTTTATCATTGTGTTTATATTTAATATTATAATTTTATTTTACATAAAACAAAATTTATTTAAATTTTAATATTATATACATAAAATATATATAACACAATTTTTTATCATTGTGTTTATATTCAATATTATAATTTTATTTCACACAAAATAAAATTTATTTAAATTTTAATATTATTTAAATTTTTTTTAGATTTAGTACATGAATTTTTAATTTATTTTTTTATGTATTATTTATTTTAATTCTAAAGTCCAATAATTTTTTTTTACAAATATGTTATTTTTAATATTTATATACTATTTTTTTATTTTGAATTTCAGCCCAATATCTAAAATTTATAAAAAAATTCTAAAACTTGTAAAAAATAATTAACCTGATTAACATGTTACCTTTTTAAATCCAGACTATTCAAATAAAATATAACAAATGAAGAATTTAGATTTAACGAATTCACAAGGTGTGCAGCACTCTATACTTAGTAAGGAGCATTTCAGAATGAGCCGGGAGAAGAGTGATATTTTAGCATCACGCAAGAGAGGAAAATGGCATTTTCTCTTAATTTTATTACACTTTAGACAAATTTAAAGGACATTTTCTTCTTTTTCTCCAACCTCACTGTAGATACTACTAGATGTGTCATATATACTACTGGTGCAAGATAGCGGAGACTCATATCGATCCATCCCTATCTATGTTGTTTCACTATTCAATCTTTTGTCTTAGTGTGGAAGAAGGAGACCATGTTAATGGGAGAAAATGAGAGAGAATTTATTGGGCGGTGATGTGGCTAAGTTCAAGATTTCACAATCTTTAGAATCGATGGTTTCTGTCATTGTTGGTGTCACGCAGTACACTAAACAATTTAGATGCCCGCATATGAATCTTAATCACTTATATATTGTAAACAGAAATATTAGAAGATTATTAGAATTTATTATTTTTGTTTAATAATTAATTATTATTATTTAAAAATATAAATTAAAATATATTGTTAGATTATTAATTACTAAACAAATTAAGTTGATGATTAAAATTAATAAACAAAAATAATAAATTTTGATAATTTTTTAATATTTTTCTGTCATAAAAATATGATGTTAATTACTTTATTTAGCACATTATTGGAAGGCAACTTGGCATCATGCATCTTAGTCTTATTAACACATATATATGTAGACCCCCTATATATTACTCCTAAATATTCTTTAAAAAAAAAGAAAAAGAAATGATATGTTATATTTATATTATATTGTATTTCGTTTGAAATATATTAATCATTTTGTTTAATAATAGCTCAAATATCAAACCCAATTGAGTTAACAAAAAAAGTCAATTGCAGGGCTACACAACTAAATAGATCTACTTATTTATTATTTTTTAAAATAAGTTTTATTATTCGATTTCTTCCGATTTTTTTAAACATCACAATTTCATCTACCACCATTTTTGATTGGCCACCTTTTATCGTCACTATACATCTTAAATCTTAAATCTTAAATTTTAAATCTTGAATTAGTGTATTTCACTTTTAAATGTTTAATTTTTTTATTCGAGTTTTGGATATTTTTATTATTTTTAATTTTAGATCTTTTTTATATTTATATATTTTTAATTATTGGTTGATTTTCAAATTAATTAGCTGAATTAATATAATCTTTTTGGATATTTTCTTAAAGTAAACACTAAATAATAAAATTTGCAAATAATATTAACCGTTCACATTATTCGTAAACGGCATTTAGTAAGTTGCTCGTGGATGTATGTATGTAGTACTTTTGCATGCAAATTGTTAATTTTAGGAACAAAATCTTGGCAATATTCAGTTACCACACCGAAAAGTAGATTTACTAAATTTTTAATGATAGATTCAGTTTCACTTTATCTGGTGATAATCGGATAAGCCACTTTTATTATTTCAACAAGCTAAGGTGCTTCAAGTTAGAACTTGTTTCCTCAAAGTATAAGATGCCATTCAAAGAAATGAAGAATAACACTTTTATCGATAGCATTTATAGCGTAACACTGCACATACTATTAGCATGATTATTTCTATAAAAATCTCTTCATATAATAAAAGATTATACATATTTAATTTGATTGAACTATTAAAATTGTTCTCAGATATCTTTAGATAAAATTTCTTAATTCATGTTATTATTCCTAATAAATCTCTAAGGTAAGACCTTTTAGAGGAAGAGATAAAGATGAAAAATAATCTCCCAAAGGGAATTTGTTTTCTTACTTCATTATTATTTTTTATATTATATATGTATAAAAAGGATAAAAAATTCCGAGAGGGACAACCCCACTCCATAAGTTCTCAATTGTGTGGATCCATGCAACTATATTCTGTCGGACTCCTAGGATCGGATATCGATTGCAAAATGTAATAATTATATACTTTATCACAAATATAAATATAAACTAATTAAACATTGAACCTACCAAATTTATTTTGACACCAATGATTATTAGAGCACATTATTAAGGGTAAATAATGAATATGAATGATGAGTCCAATTATATATGAATACATCCTTTTTATCCATAAAGCCTAACCTTAAGTGAATTCTCTTCACCATGTATAAAATTCTACTAGGTTTTTGTAGGGACACCAAATGCGAAACTCGACAGAGTGACAGATATAAATATAAATTTGAAAATGAATCAACAAACCCGGCCCAGGACAAGTAGATTCTCGCAACCACCACTAAAAAACAGAAACTAAATTTTCAAGACTCAAATATGGCTACGTGGAGACTCAGATTGTGGAGGCTAGTGAAAGCTATAACCCTCCAACCCAACAGACAAAAACCAAAGCCAACATATATAGCTGTTCTACATTTGTTTTTAGATATTTATATTTATTTCGTCCATGAGGTTGTAATTTTAATTAAACATATAATTAAATCTTGAATTTTCAAGAATAAAAAAAAGTAAAATTTGAAATTCTAAGATATATATAATATCATCCAGACATTATAACTAGGTTGTAATTAAAGATCACATTCGATAAAAGCGACTATATAAAGTTATAATTAAATTACTTATGCATTGTTATTCTGTATTTTCATTGTGATAGTTTATTTCTCACTTCTTAACTGATAATAAAATATCTTACTGGATTATTAGACTAAAAAATTAATATAAAAAAATTGAGTTGATAATTAAATAATAATAAAAAATAATATTAAAGAAGTGTTAAGAGTTAGTAAATTTTATAATTTATAATAATCAATTAATTATTATTAATATTTTTAATGATATAAAATTAAATCTAGTAATATAAAATTACTCATTTTTTTTTGATAATTAAGTACTAACTAAATTTTAATAAGAGTGCTGCCTAAACTTTCTCTAAATTCTAATAGTACCTAACATTTTCCTAATCCAACAAAAGAGAATAACACACAATATCAGAATCATCATTAAAACTAAGAAACATTTAGTCCATTCTACTATATAGCGGTAGCCTAAGAAACTTGGTACAAATGTTTGAGAATTATAGACAAACATGAGAAGTAACCCCACAAGGTATTAGTAGTAAACTGAACTACACACATCACATGGGATCCCCTTACAAATAAAGCCTACTTTGTAGCTTCATTTCTCACAAACACCTTTAATTTCATATGTGTTGAGGGCTTTAATTTACCTTTCTCAACTCTATACAAGCACTTGTGCCCTACCATCGCCATCGTCTTGAAATCCTCTCAACATTGTTATGGCAACTTCCGTACAAGTAAAACAAGCCCTCGTTATTACTCCCTCCGAGCCCACGCCGGCCCGCGTCCTCGCTCTTTCAGCTATTGACTCCCAACTATTCCTTCGTTTCACCGTAGAGTACCTCTTGGTCTACCGGGCCTGGCACGGGCTTGATCAGGCTGCCACCACAGCCCGTCTAAAATCGGCATTAGCTGAAGCGCTTGTTCCCTACTATCCGTTTGCAGGCAGGATCAGGCCCCGCCCAGATGCCCCGGGCCTTGAGGTGCTCTGCCGGGCCCAGGGTGCAGTGTTCATTGAGGCCTTTTCTGACCGTTACAGTTCCAACGACTTAGAGAAACCGCCGAAAACTGTTGCTCAGTGGAGAAAACTGTTGTCCCTCCACGTGGCAGACGTTCTAAGAGGATCCCCGCCGCTGGTCGTTCAGCTCACGTGGCTCCGCGACGGTGCAGCAGCGATCGCCGTTGGAATCAGTCACTGTATCTCCGACGGAATCGGAAGTGCAGAGTTTCTCAACTACTTCGCGGAGTTAGCTTCTGGGAAACGCGTCGCCGGTTCAAGACCGAAACCTGTTTGGGAGCGTCACCTCCTGAATCCGCCACCACCGGCGGGAAAGAAATGCGTCCGGGTCAACCCGGCGAGTCACCCAGAGTTCAACCGAGTGCCTGACCTCTGTGACTTCATGAACCTGGTCTCTACCGGACTCAAGCCTACCTCCATCACCTTCGATAAAATGAGGCTCGGCGAGTTGAAGAGGCTCGCCCAGTGCACGAGTCAACCCGGCGATGAGTCATCGTCGTTCTACACGTCTTTCGAGGTCCTCGCAGCTCACGTGTGGAGGAGCTGGGCCAGAGCACTGGAATTTCCGCCAAATCAGGTAATAACAAAACGAAAATGCTCAAAATCCACGTGTAACTTATTAATGATGCTCTTATTTTAACAATAACTAACTCGTGTTAATCCTAACCGTCCTAAGTCGTAACAAACTTATTAACTAACTCGAGCAACGTTGCTTGACTTGCTTCCTACATTCTTGATTGAGATTATCTTGCACATTTTTCTGTCTATTTTCTCAAAAAACAAATGAAAATTTCGATCCTTACAAAAATTATTTTAGGATAATATCATCATTGTTAGAATAAAAAAAATAAACATTTTAATCTTTAAAAAATCACTTTATTATTCTTCGAAAAAATTGATCTGGATTGAGTTGGATGTTGTTCACTCAAAATTTTTTTTTTTCTAAATACATATAAGCCATGTTAGGTAGTCATTAGCTTTAATTCTAGCTGGGCAAATATAATAATTTGTGTCCTGTAAAATATATAATGTAAAAAAAAAAAAAAACCAAATTATACTACATGTACAAGTGTGATTATGAATTAATGATGATGATGATAACAGGTGTTGAAACTGCTTTTTAGCATCAACGTACGGAACCGGGTCAAACCGGGTTTACCAGAAGGTTACTACGGTAACGCATTCGTATTGGGATGCGCAGTGACGAGAGCTAGGGATCTGGAGGAGAAAGGAATCGGGTACGGGTCGGGATTGGTAAGAATGGCGAAGGAAAGAGTGGGGAAGCAGTACGTGAGGGAAGTGAGTGAGTTAGTGTCCGAGTCAATGGCGAATCCGGACTCAGTGGGAGTGCTTATAGTGTCGCAGTGGTCGAGGTTGGGAATGGAGAGGGTGGATTTCGGGATGGGGAAGCCGGAGCACGTGGGATCGGTGTGCTGCGACAGATACTGTTTATTTTTGCCGGCGAGTGATAATGAAGATGAGAGTAGGGAGGGCGTGAAGGTGATGGTGGCGGTGCCTACTTTCGCCGTTGACAGTTACCAGTTCTTGATGCGAGATTCCAATCTTTAAAGTAAGACATGAAAGTCGGTTACATCTAGGCACATAGTATGTTTTTTCCTACGTTGACTTGTGTAACTGGTTTTTGTCATTTTTCTTGGTACTTTTTCTAGCTAGCTAAGTTATGTATCTTGTATGTTCTCTCGGTAATTTCATTTTTTTAAACGAAATAATAATAATTAGAGTAGTAGACTATTTGTTGGACGGTTGGACCACACATTCAACCTTTTTTTGTCTGAAATTCCGTACAGAGAAATTACTATTTCATGTGAAAATATATTATTGGGCATGTTGGGCTTATATTGAAGGTCCAAATTCATCACCTTCCTTAGGAATGAATTGGTATTTGGTTTGATTTTGCAAAGAAGCAACAAAGGATAACTAAAAGTTAGCATTCACGTTAATATGGGAAAAGAGTCGCAACCTTAGAAGATCGCTAGTTTTAAGTTTTGAGATTGTGTTAAGCTTCTCCGAGAAAATTCGTACACATTCAAGTATAATAGTTGAAGCTATGAATATTAGACAAGCTTTTATTATTATTGATAATTTGAATTAAAAAAAACATTAATTGAATTAGATAGTTTAAAATTAATTCAAACCATAAAATCAATTAGTTTGATTGAAAAAATTGAAGTAATATTACAGAATATTAGAGAGCTAAAAAAAATTACTAAATTGTGGACTAACTTAGATATTATACGAGTATTTATAAGTCGGGTGAAATCGAGTTTAAGTAGACCCAGATTCAGCCCTAAAAGGACAGCAGATTTATTTTGATTAAATCCAAAAAAAATCGTTGGTCAGCGACAAACCCTTAATAGAGCTCAGTACTGCGGCAGATTAGTCCTTGACTTGTCGGGTAAGGGAATACCGTGGAAAACAAAAAAAAAATTCAAAAAAAATCGAATTAAAAATATATATATTTTTTATATAAAAATATTACTAATTAACTCAAATATATATATTTTTTATTGTAAAAAATAATTTCGAATCACGCCGGGTGGGCCAAAGCAAAACTCGAACTCGACCGGAAAATAACATCAGGTAAAAAATAAAAACACGAACCCGATAAAATATGTCTCAGATTCGGGCCGGAGCGTGTCTTAAACACCCCTATTAGACACCCAGGGAAGGAAACATGCTTGTTCACATAGTTGTTAAAATGGCAGCATCAGATTGCCTTCGTCAGAACTGGAGTATGTAACCACCTCTGAAGATGCGGCGTATTATTAACATGGAAGTTTAAAGCTGACAACAATTCTTGAAGAAGAAAAAATCAATAAAAAATATTAGAAACATAATAATTCAGAAAATTCAACAGCTGAAAACAAGAAGAATTACTTTATGTAGAACAAAATTAGGGACAAACATCAATCAAAATCAATGCCAAATTTAGGGGTTTAAGGAGGAAATATAATTTCTGTTGTGCATGTAATAGAAGCGCGAGAGAAAATAAAGCAGATCCCACAGAAACAAATTTGACCTAAGAAATTACATGACTTCTACGACCTTGTTTAAAACAATTGGAGATGAAGAAACAGTGGCAGTGAATTCCCAGCGATGGCAACAATTTAAACTGAGGCAAGAGATCCAATCAACAAATTGATGTAACAAGCCTTATTTTGAGGTGATATAAGATGCATGTCGACTTTGAGAAAAATGGGAGCAGGCTCGAAACAAGGAAGGGAGGTTGTCTTGTTTGGGCTGGGTTGGGACATAAGTTTGATTCTTGATTTGGGTCATGCGAGCATTGGGGGTCAGGAAGAATGAGTTTGAGGACAAATAGGCTGGAAATCGAGAAACAACATCATCGAAACTGCAAATTCGGAGGAGAGGAAGCTGAAACTTTCATGATTGTGCACCTTCAGCGTTGGAACTTCATTCGGAGCGTCGACAGTAGAGGAGACCTAACTAAAAGTATCATCCATAATTACACATCACTATGGATTTCAGATTTGTACAGTGCAGGGACAGTACCAGAAAGAGCATTAGTGTTGCAACGGCCATGAGCACACACCACATTGAAGATCATCTTCTTCAGGAGTGTAGTGACAAGGGAGTCTAGATTCCGGGACGGATGCGTTTCAGTTAGGGTTATTGGGTTTAGTTTAAGACAAAAAAAAGGTTTAACTTTATTTTCTGTATAAATTTTAAGTTTAATTTATATTATTGTTCGGTTGATTCTAAATTTTTAAAAAATTTAACTGTCAGAAATATATTTAAAGCAAATAAAAAATTTCTAAACAAAATTTATATATACTTTTAATTTTTGACAAACTTTAAGAATAAAAAATAAATTGAATTTTGATACTGTTCGTATCAGGAGTGGAGATCACGAAATGGGGAGTTGGAAAATTAGAGATCCTAACTTTGACGAGTGTAGAACCAGCCGAAGACAACCTGCAAGATACTCTAATACTTAAGTTAGCAATGTATTTTGATAGTATGATATTGTTCAAAATTTACCTGCTGAGTTTTCTTTCTTTTTATCCTTGTATTTTGAAATTACCGTTTTCTCAGCATTCACTGCTTTTATGTCATGTTCTTAATATCATGATTTGGCAGTTTCATGATTTAGTGGTGTGACCATTGCGCCGTATTCGACGTTATCTTGTAACATCGGATAACATCGGATTCTTATTTAATTGTTATCTTATTACGTCATTATTTGTCTACAATAGATGCACTATCAGTATAAAGCAGCTTTATACGTACATTCAATCACGTAACACTACATTATAAAAAATAATTATTATTTTTATTGACCACGTGAATAGTCGTCTAGAAATATGGATATTACAATTATATAAAATATTTTACACTATTAAAACATCAAAATTAAACTCATAAAAAATATATTTTATCTTTTAATATTTTTTCCCTTCAATAATTGTAGTTTGAACACTTAATTAGCTTGTGAAAAATCATGATGCCGGTCAAGTGGAATATATTGTTGGTAGATACATCTTATTTAAATTTCTGATATAGGACTTTGTATTAAACTTATAATTCCACGAGAATGTAATGTATGTTGTTTATAAATTAAATCTGTTTGCGAGCTTATATCTTGTTTTGTCCTTTGTGGGATGGTGGTCAGAGTTGAAATTCCAACTATCCATTATTGCATGCATATGTTTGACTAATTAAACGACATATTTTGAGCTAACGATTAATAAATAGATTTAATGAATAATTGAACAATGACTAATACAAAGTAATAATAAGTATTAAATTGTGCTTTGCATTTTGATGATTATTCGGATCACCTACCTTCCACTTCCCTTTATGTTATAGTGATGATAGTTGTTATAAATTCCAAATAGTATAATAACACTATAACATAACTTATATGCAAACTTCTCAACGGTGGTCCATTTTAATTAGTTTGAGATAAGTGCATACTCTACCCAATAAGTCTACAAATAATAAAATTAACATCAATGTGCATAATATGTATGTGCCATTTGCGTTCTATGGCTGGAATTTAGGAATTCTTTCTTTAATATTTTTAAAATTCCAATACATGCTTCAAATATTTACAATATACACTACAACGATATAAATTATTTTTTAGGGTTATAATGTGCAAAAGAAAATTAAAATTTGTCAAAAAAACAAATTTTGACACTATTTTAACTATGAAAATATGTTAATAAAAATTTTGTCAAAAATAATATTTTAACATATAAGCGATTGTGAAAAAAATTTAAATCTTATTTTGATAAATATTGGTTGTCAAAAATAATTTGTTAAAAAATTTTGAGAACATATTTTCTGTGATACTTATTAATTGTCAAAAATACTATTTATTTTGACACTTATTGACTATAAAATATTCTCAACAAAAAATTTTAACAAAGAATGAGATGTGATCTTGAAACTAAAGAATAAATTGAGATTTTGAAAATAAAGAATGAGTAGTATAATCCTAAACTGAGAGCAGTGTGATGTCAAAATTAACAGAGCCCAAAGAAGAAAAAAAATAGTAGAGTAAATTGAAAACAAATGAGTGTCAAAATTGAGGAGTAATTTTCTACGGTTAAATTTTTCGTCAAGAAAATATAGAAAATTTGACATTTGTGATATTTGTCAAAAATATATATTAATTTTGACATTTAATTATGGTGTTAAAAAATAAAGTGTCAAAATAACTCTATTTTCTTGTAGTGATAAAAAATTTAAATATTATTTAAAAATTATCAGTTTATATTTTTAAAATATTTAATTTAATTTGATATATTTTAATTTTATTTATTTAATTATTAAATTAGACTTTATATTTATAGACTTAGTATTTTTTATTTTAACTTAATAAAAAATTATAAATATATTCTTAACTAAGAAATTAAAAAAGTGCAAAAAACTTTTTTAGTTTCATCGTAACTATGATATGGATAAGTGGGATTGAATGGGATTAGAAGCGTGCAAAACACCTTGTCCATACCATAATTTTATCACAAAATTAAAAAGTACTTTGCATTTTTCTAATTTCTCTTTATATTATGACTACAATAGTTAAAGAAGTATTTATATATAACCTCTTATTAAATTAAAATAAAAAAATTTTAAATCCACAAATATAAAGTCTAATTTAATAAATAAATAAATAAATAAAAATATATTAAATTGAACCGTCTAACAATATAAATTAATAACTTTTAAATAATATTTAAATTTTTCATATTACGAATATTTAAAATATATATCAAGCTATCTTAAAAATTTTTTACATGAATTCATTTATGTGACAAGAGATTCAAGTCTATATATTAAACAAAGGAGTTTAACTAACATATATTTTTAAGATATAAATTAAAATTATTATTAATAAAATAGTTTAATTTTTTAATTTTAAAAAATACACAACATTTACATTAAAAACTAAACTTTACACATTTTTTATATTAATTTTTTATTAATAATTTTAACATGTGTCTTTTAAGTTTTAACATACATGTTAGTTAAAATCTCAATAGATACTTATTACTGCATAAAAGATGACCATTGCGTGCCCGTTAGCGCTATACTTGATGAATTCTTATACTCTCAATTAATACTAGTATATTTCAATTCTCAAGCTAATGACATTTTCTCTCGACCAAAAACTTAAAAAACTAAGGATAGTTTTACCCAACAAAAAAGTATGTTAATTTAACTATAGGGTGTTCATTATAACAAAAAAAAAAAGATTTTTGTCTGTTTTCTGGGCTTATGGCCCCTTTTGTCAACAAAAAACATTATGACAAAAATAACAATACAGGAAATTCCAAGTCCAAAAAAAAAAAAACAATACAGGAAATTAATAGTTAAAATAGATTTCAAAAAATTATGTGAGGATTATACGTTGGAATAAATTAATTTCAATAACTCAGATCATCCATATTGAATCATAAAAAATATAACATAATGCGGAAACGTACCTGAATTCATAAACATGAATTATGATTGGAAGATTTTGGATCTTGTGGTTCTTTCAATCTTCCTCAACCAAAGCCTTCTGTATTCCTAGGTGGCTGAACTGTAACTCTTTTGATGGGGAAAGAGCAACAAAGGCGGCTTTGGTATATTGGGGACCGAAATCCTGAAGGTCTATTTATATTTGAGCATGACACCCATTAAATCCTAAAACCCAAATAAAATAGTATCTAAAATCCAAAAGATAATATATCTAAAATCAAAAAAGATAATTATCTAAAGAACAAAAGATAATATCCGATTTTATTCTCATTTAATTCCAAATCAAAAGTAACAATGACTTATTCAATTAGAATTTATAACAATAAATGAGATCATCATTATATAAGTCATTTAATTTGAAATAGCATCATTTGTGATTATAATTGATATATGTATTGCCCACAAATAAGTTAGGAAATTAAATAATTTCCTAACAATCTCCCACTTGGGCTATACATATATTCTTTCTTGACATAATCACATCTTATAAACTTTTTGCGCGCATCTGAATGCTATTTCTCTCATTATTTTAACAATTTGGTCCGTCTCATACATTAGATATGGAACTACCGCAGTTTTTATCACGTTAAATGCCGTGACTAAACCACGCAAATCACCATCCTAATATACTTAACGATATAGATCAAATTTGGATGAGTAATATGAAAATTACATGCCAAGTGATCTCATGCATGTCTATTTCCAACTGGTCCAACTTTATTGAGATCAAACATAATACAAATATTGCAAAATGAACATTTCACATAACATGAAATAAACCATCAACTTAATTCTGCAGAAAATAACTCAATATCTGTCATAGGACATATAGCATAAAATAAACTCCCACTAAACTAAAGCATCACAAATATTGACACCCATCTGAGCAGTATGCTCATGAAAGACTTTAGGGGTCAATCCCTTGGTTATTGAGTCTGCTAGCATATACTCTGTTCCTATATGTCCTATGGAAATCTATTTTTCTTGAACTTTCTCCTTGACAACTAAGAACTTGATGTCTGTATGCTTCGATTTAGTCAAGCTCTTATTGTTATTAGAGTATAATACTGCTGACTTATTGTCACAAAATATCTTTAATGACCTTTCAATGTCATTTACTATATGAAGCTCAATGACTAAGTTTCCTAACCATATGCCATGAAATCAAAATCAGAGTACCTAATGATCTCCAAAATTTTTTGATCTCCGATAAATAAGCATGTAATCCTTTGTTCTCTTTAGATAACGCATTACGCGTTTAACAGCTGTCCAATGATCCATGTCCGGATTGCTCAAGTATCTATCCAACACTCCCACTATAAATGATATATCAGGACGTGTGCAAACTTGAGCATACATTAAGCTCTCAAGTGCTGATGCATAAGGTTTATCATGCATTGCTGTCCTCTCAAGATCATTTTTAGGACATTGTTTGAGACTGAACTTGTCTCCTTTAGCTATGGGTGTGTCCATTGGTCTACAATTTTTTATGCCATATCTACTTAAAATCTTTTCGATATAGTTCTTTTGTGATAATCCAAGAATACCTTGAGAATGATCTCTTAGTATCTCGATTCCTAATACAAAAGAAGCATTACCAAGATCTTTCATTTCAAATTTGTTCGATAGAAATTTCTTAGTTTCATGCAACAAGCCTATATCGCTACTAGCAAGTAGAATGTCGTCAATATGTAAGACCAAAAGGATGTATTTACTCCCACTGAACTTGCGGTATACACATTCATCTATGATATTTGCCTCAAAACCATGAGGTAATGATTTGATGAACTTGTGATACCATTGACGGAAAGCTTGTTTGAGACCATAGATGGATTTTTTTCTTTCTCTATTGGATCTCAATAATGACACTTCTTGAGGTTGTTGAGCTTGCTGTATGGATTGGGATTGAGGATGATTCTCATTATTTTCCTGTGATGTAGCAGTATCATGAGCAACAACGATATTCTCATTATTCTCTTGTACTGTAACTGGATCTACAGTAGGATTCTCATTGTGCTCTTATACTATAACTGTGTCTTGAACAATAATAGATACAAAGAACTGATCATTGTCAGTTATAGAATCCTCATCAAAAGTAACATTCCTAATATTTCATTCCCCTCAAACTCAACATCCTCAAGAAATCTTTCATTTTTCGTTTAAAAAATAGACCTTAATGCAGGATTGTAAAACTTGTACCCCGTGAACGCTCAGCGTAACCAACAAAGTAGCAACTAATTGTTCTTGAGTCTAATTTTCTTTCATACGGCCTATAAAGCTGCGCCTCAGTTGGACATCCCCAAATATGCAAATGCTTTATACTGGGTCTTTTCCCAGTCCAAATTTCATATAGGGTTTTGTTAACTGCTTTGCTTGGCACCCTAATAAGGATGTACACTGCGGTCTTTAAGACTTCTCCCCAGAGTGATTCAGGCAAGGAAGAATGACTTATCATACTTCTCACTATGTCCTTAAGATTTTGGTTCATTCGCTCTGCAACACCATTCATGCTAGGTTTGCCTGACATGGTGTATTGCGGAACAATACCACACTCCTCTAGGAAAAGAGCAAAAGGCCTAGGACGTTGCTCACCTGAACCGTCATATCTTTCGTAGTATTCACCAGCACGATGAGATTTGACAGCTTTAATTTTCTTTCCAAGTTGAAGTTCAACTTCAGCTTTGAAAGACTTGAAAACATCCAAGACTTGGGACTTTTCATGAATTAAATATAGATACCCATAACGAGAGTAATCATCTATGAACGTAATAAAGTACCGTTGTCCATTTCAAGAGACAGTAGGGAATGGGCCACATACATCGGTATGTATCAGTTCTAAGACATCTTTAGCTCTCTGGGCACCTACTTTCCTTTCGTTTGTCTTTTTTCCCTTTATGCACTCAATGCAGATTTTAAAGTCCGCCAAATTTAGGGGTCCGAGAATTCCATCCGACACGAGCCTATGAATTCTCTGTTTAGAGATGTGGCCTAGGCGTTTGTGCCATAATGATGCCAAATTCTCATTCAGTTTTTGTTTTGTACCCGTTTGCAGTATTTCATTATTATAGGAATTTAAGTTTAAGCCTATATAGATTATCCACCAAATGACCAGAGCAAATATTATTTGAATTATAAAAGAGACTGACTTTATTGTCTCCAAATGAACAAAAATAACTTGATTTGTCCAAACGAGAAACAGAAACCAAATTTTGTCTAAATGACAGTACATAAAATGTCTCTAATAAATCCAAGTAAAATCCACTCGTGGAACATAATCTAAAGGTTCCTATAGTTTCAATTGCAACTATATTGCCGTCTGCCACGTAGATGTATCTTTCAGCATCACTTGACGGTCGGCTCCATAGGCAACCCTGCATAGTGACACTTACATGAGTAGTAGCAGCAGAATCTACCCACCAAGTATCAACAGGTACATAACTTAAACTAGCCTCAGAACAAACGAAAGTAAGAATTATACCCTTCTTCGCACGCCAAGTGGCATATTTGGTACAATTCTTCTTCATGTGTCCCACCTTCTTACAGAAGAAACATGTTAAAACTTGATCCTGTTTCTTAGCCTTTTTTCTGCTGAGAAGGCGCATCCGTAATAGTATCACGCTTTTTTTTTTATACTGAGAAGATGAAGCCATGTGAGCACTTTCAGTCTTATCTTGCTGTAGCCTCTTTTCTTCTTGCACACAGTGAGATATAAGCTCATTTAAGGACCAAGTGTCCTTCAGAGTGTTATAACTCACTTTGAATTGCCCAAAGTGTGCAGGAAGAGAAATCAAAATGAAATGCACGAGTAAATCTTCAGACAACTCTAACTTTAGTGCTTTCAATTTTGAAGCAAGATGAGACATTTCCATAATGTACTCCGTTATGTTCCCTTTATCTTTATACCTCATGGAGACAAGTTTTGCTCAAAAGACTACTTGCCTCCGTCTTTTCATTCTTAGTAAAGAATTTTTCAACATCCTTTAGGAACTGTTTGGCATCTTTATCCTCAGTAATTGAGCCCCGAAACGCCTCAGAAATTGAGCGTTTCATGATCATAATGCTCATTCGATTCGATCTCTCCCACTTCTCTATTTGAACCTCAGTGAGATTTTCAAGAGTGGAAGTGGATTTCTCCTCTCGAAGAGCTATATCTATATCCATACAACCGAGGACAATCTCCATGGTATCCTTTCAAACTTTAAAGTTTGAACCATTCAGCATAGGAATACTGCTAATTTGTGCAGAAACATTGGTAGCTAAAGCCATAGTTTCTGGATTAGAACAAAAGAAACATGCAGTACACATTAGTTAAATAATGGAAAAAAGTCCATATTGAGATATCTAGAACAACATTAATTTTCAATCTTTGGATAGAAAAAGTAACTGTAAGTGATCTCATTGCAGTAATCAAATATTGTCAAAATTCCTGTCACATATTAAGCCTTTCTTTGGACCGACTGAATGCGCACATGGAAACTTAAACTTCGCAACCTATTTATTACCGCATATATTTTCTATTAATTGGCCAAACAATAACCTTCTTTTGGGCCGATTATTGACAGCATAATTAATAAAAAAATAAACAAAAGTGTGCAATGCTTATTATTTGGCCAAACAATAAACTTCCTTTGGGCTGATTATTGTTTGCATAAATAATAAACATTACTTTATTCTTAATTAGTTACCCAAATATGTATTTACTATCAATATGTGTATGTAATTCGGCTAAATACAGACATTCCTTTGGGCCAACCAATATTCGCATGAATTACATATCACCATATTTCTAATGTCTTAAATAAATTAATTTTTACAAAAGAGGCTACTTTAGCAGTATAATATTCAATCAATTTATTCTAAAACTAAATCTTTATAAAATAGATGGGTATACTAATCTAAATTATTACTAGTTTCTTTATGTAATAATTAAATAATATTTTTTATTATTATTCAAATATTATTAATATATACACGTAACTTGACCAAATATAGATCTTTTTTTGGATAGATCAATATATGCATAAATGGCATATACATAATAATCCTAATATTCCAAAAGAATTAACCAATTAACTTTACACCAAATTAATGGCATACCAAATTTAAATCCTTAGACAATCCAAAATTTTATATATTTAATATATTAATTATGATTCTCCACGCAACAAAATTAAATTTGAATACCGGTATTATTATTATTTATTTATTTCAAAATCACAACTGCGCATCAGTGATTTTAACAAAAATAATAATAATAATAATAATAATACATGGAAGAATTACTAATATTTTGCAATGGATTAAAAAAAAAGGCTATGCATACAAAAACCATACCGTCAAAATACAGTATGCACATTTACATAGTCAAAAGGAGGCTGATTAATTTTGATATGGAAAAGGTTTTGGTGATGTGCATTGAAATGGGTGTTTCACCAAATTTTGCACTGCTATGGATATATAACAAACGCAAGTTGCGTTTTTTATGCTTCACAATTAATTTTTTTTTGCTTTACAATTGAATGGAGACAAACGCATGTTGCGTTTGTGGAATTGGAATTAAAAAAAATTTTTTAATATAAAACGCATGATGCGTTTGTGAATTTGATGGGCTCAGAAATTTTTTTGGGCAGAGTAAATCGCATGTTGCGTTTTATTTGGTCCAAAAATTTTTTTGAAGTCCGTAAAACGCAGGTTGCGTTTTATATGTAATATAATATTATAATGAAGAACTTTGCCTATAAATTGCTAACTCAGCTATCTCAAACTCGTACCTCACTCCTAAATTTCTCACTTGTGCCCCCTTTCACCTTTCATTCGTTCATGCATCTCTTAATTGTGAGATTTTTTGGGTATTAGAAGGGTTAAAAAAGTGAGATTATGGAAGGTATTGCAAATATACGAGTGTATTATAACGGTGAGGTTATATCGAACACACACGAAGGAGTGACTTTTGTTTGTGAATGTCCGTTTTCATTTGCTATTCCATATACCACGAGTTTTGTGGAGTTGCAAAATGGTATTTGTGTCAACATACCAAGTCACATTTCGAAAAAGGTGAGTTATATTTTGTACAGGAGTCCTGTACAAGTATTTGGTGGGCTGATACAGTTTCAAATAATGGCTATCACTGACGATGCAAGCATGCAGAGGATGTTCTGTATTTATCAACAAACCCGATTTCAGGTGCCGCTAATAGAGCTGTACGTTGAGTTTGAACAGCATACGGGGGTGGACGAGTTTGACGAGGAGGTCAACATTAACGAGTTTGGGGATATAGGCTGGGAGGAAGATAACGACGACAGTGAAGAGGAGTTCGAAGCCAACTATGAAGTCGATGACGAAAACGATGACGGAGATCTGGCCGGCAATCCGGCGGTGCCAAATGAAGCGCATGCTGTTATAAGCCAGCAGTCGTTTGGTGTTCCGTCTTTTATGCGGACTCTTGATCTCGAAGCCATGCATGCCCCAGAATTTCCTGAGTATGCGAATATGGGTATGTTATATTATGGTTATTAATTCACGTTACCACTAGTGTCCATTTTATTTGCCTTGTCTGACTGATGGTGGTGCGCTTATCGTTGGTGAAGGCAACGCTGCGGCCGAAGATGGTGAATTCAGTGTCGGAATGGAATTTGGCTCTAGAGAGTCGGTGATATCTGCAATCAAAAGCTACACTATCTCTAGAGGAGTTGATTACACTGTGTATGAGTCTGAGCCGCAGACATTCTATGCGAAATGCAAGGGTTATGGTGCCGGGTGCGATTGGCTTATCCGAGCTAGTTTGATTCGAAAGAAAGCTTGTTGGGAGATCAGGAGATACAATGGCAAACACACGTGCACCATGGGAACTATCTCGCAAGATCATGCCAAGTTGGACTCAGACACAATTGCAGATGCCATTAGGCCGTTGGTCGAAGCAGATCCGTCCATAAAGGTGAAGTCTATTATTGCAGAAGTTCAGTCAAAGTTCAACTACACTATCAGTTACCGCAAGGCTTGGTTGGCAAAGCAGAAATCGGTCGCAAAAGTTTTTGGTGGTTGGGAGGTTTCTTACCAGACTCTGCCAGTTTGGTTGAAAGCAATGACTGCAAAGATGCCAAGGTCTCGTGTTCAAATAAAGACGCTCCCTGTTTACCGTGAGAGTGAGGAGGTACAAGGTGTAAGAGTTCTTCAACGCGTTTTTTGGAGCTTCTATCCGTGTATAGTAGCATTCCGACACTGCAAGCCACTGGTGCAGGTTGATGGGACACACCTGTACGGAAAATATAAAGGTGCGCTTCTAGTTGCCGTTGCACAGGATGGGAACCAGAACATTGTGCCTATTGCGTTTGCAATAGTCGAGGGTGAGACGGCAGACGCGTCGGAGTTTTTCCTAAGCAACCTGCGGAGATATGTTGTGACCATCGATGGCGTCGGCATTATTTCTGACCGCCATAACTCCATCGACGCAGCAATAGCTCGCAGCAACGGTGCATGGTCACCGCCAAGAGCGTGGCACATGTACTGCATCAGGCACATCGGTTCCAACTTCTTAAGGAGGTTCAAGGCTCCGTATTTGCATAAACTCGTGGTTAACACAGGTATTTGATTTCGTTGTTATGGTTCTGTTCCTATTAATTTCGTGCAACTTGCTTATGATTAAATGGTTTCTCCAACAGGATATTCTAGGACGGAGCAAGAGTACAACAAAAACTACCAAAGGCTGAGAGAGCGGGGTGAGGCGTATGCGCAATGGTGTGATGAGATCGGTGTTCAGAGATGGGTGTTGGCATTCGACGGGGGTCATCGTTGGGGACATATGACGACAAACTTGGTAGAGTGCATAAATTCTGTCCTGAAGGGTGCACGCAACCTTCTTGTGACTGCCATTGTTAGGTCTACTTTCTATCGGTTGAACGAATTGTTCACTCGGAAGAGCTCCGAGGCTCATGAGCGTGTCCGCAATGGATTCACATATTCAGAATTTGCCACCAAAAGAGTCGAAGAAAGTTTTCGACGTGCAGGCAACATTGTGGTCAATAGGTTCGACAGGCGCAACGAGATGTTTGAGGTTCGCGAAATGCAAGATGGTTCCATTCACACCGTTAATCTCGCGCACCGACACTGCGATTGTGGCCACTTCCAGGTCGAGCGACTCCCATGTCGCCACGTCCTTGCATGTTGCGCCAACCAGCGTCTTGATTGGCAAATATATGTGCATGACGTGTACAAAATGTCCGAAATTTGCAAGGTCTACAGAGGCGAGTTTGTCCCGATGGGTGACCCAACTACGGCCGCCATGTAAACTGCACACCAGTAAGCACGAGACCTATTAGTAACATTATTTTTCTTAACAAAGACCCTAACCTAAATGGTTAAAACTTACATCGTTGACTCCCATGTCATCGAGTCCTCGTCTGAACTGCGCCGTAGACCTCCGTGTATATCTTGTATGCCGGCGCCAATGACTCCACCTACGCACAAGTAGGATGACCTCAACAACAACAACAACAACAACAACAACAACAACAACAACAACAACAACAACAATAATAATAATAATAATAATAATAATAATAATAATAATAATAATAATAATTACATCAGTAAAGTACAATACCGTCGCGCAAGTGGAACACCAATATTGAGAAGCTGATTGCGCGGTATAGGGGCCATGAACGGCATACGCTCCCACGCCCAAACAAAAAGTAAAATCAGTGGCCCATCCATCTCTTTACAGTTATACCGCGATGCACGACACAACGATCTGTATAGATGTGCCAGACTAGCTGCCCCCCAACTGTATTGCGAGATCTGATGAAAATCCCGAAGTAGAGGCAAAAACTTCGAGTTCAAAGACGTGGTGGACTTATCTGGAAAAACCACTGTACCAAGCACGCAGAAAATGTGAGCCCTGACGTACCGCTCAATAGACTCCTGCGTGTCACACGCTTCACTGTCTCGACACCGCCGGACCCAATGGAGATTTACCTTGCCCAACACGTGATCGTCCGGACCCGGTTGCCTACCAAAACAAGCGAGGCAGTTATCCACCAAAAACTGGTAACTGCTATCCGATCTACCCGTGACGGGTTCTCCGTTAACCTGGAGGCCAAGTATATGTATCACGTCTTCCAGCGTCACCGTCACTTCACCCACTGGAAGGTGGAACGTATGGGTTTCAGGCCTCCATCGTTCCACCAAGGCACTTAAGAGTGCAGAATGACCTCTCATTTCACCAATTCGCGAAACGTGTTGAAACCCAGTTAATGCTAGTGCCTCTGCAGCTCTCTCATTAAAAGTATCCGGCGGATCAAGTTTTCTAGGCAACAAATTTCTGATCGCCTACAAAAAAAATAATATTCATTGAAATAATAATAATAATAATAATAATAATAATAATACTAATAATAATAATAATAATAATAATAATAATAATGCAACTACCAATAATAATAATAATAATAATAATAATAATAATAATAATAATAATAACAACTAGCAGTAAATAATAATAATAATAATAATCATAATAATAATAACAATGCAACTAACTAATAATAATAATAATAATAATAATAATAATAATAATAATAATAATAATCCGGTTATTACTACTACTACTATATTGATAACAATAATAATCATCATCATAATAATAATAACCACTACTATTATTATAATTATTACTACTACTACTGCTACTAATAATAATAATAATAATAATAATTCTACTTCAACACTACGGTTATAATAATAATAATAATAATAATGCAACTACCAGTAATAATAATAATAATAATAATAATAATAATAATAATAATAATAATAATAATAATAATAATAACTACCAGTAAATAATAATAATAATAATAATAATAATAATAATAATAATAATAATAATAATGCAACTAACTAACAATAATAATAATAATAATAATAACTACCAGTAAATAATAATAATAATAATAATAATCATAATAATAATAATAATGCAACTAATTAACAATAATAATAATAATAATAATAATAATAATAATAATAATAATAATAACTACCAGTAAATAATAATAATAATAATAATCATAATAATAATAATAATGCAACTAATTAACAGTAATAATAATAATAATACCAATAATAATAATAACAATAATAATAATAATAATAATAATAATAATGTTGTTACTAACTAACAGTAATAATAACAATAACACTGTTCAAATAAAAAAAATAAATTAAAAATAAATATATTTATTTATCATAAAATTAAAAAAAATTATATTACCCATTGTGGATGATCCAAATACTCAATAATGTGTTCTTCAGGTAACGTAAAATTACGAACCATTTTTTTTTTCATAAACTGAAACCCAGCCTACTATTTCTTCTTCTTCCTCCCACAGGCAACACTCTCATCTCATGCTCCTTCACCGCAGCTTCATCTCACTTTGTTAGACTCTCCCTCTCTCCATCTGCGTTTGTATTTTGTCTTTTTAAAGCCCTCTCCAAACCCATTCATCAGACACGCGTCAAACATGCAATAAGGGTCAGTGACAATCGCAACTTGCGATTGTGGAGTGCTGCTTGACCAAACCCTTTGCCATGCATTGGTTTAATTTCTACCCAAGAATAAAACGCAACTTGCGTTTTTCAGTTTGCATCAGACACATCCCATCCATGCATTGGTTTCATCTTTGTTTATCAATAAAACGCAACTTGCGTTTTTCAGAAACTGTTTTTGACAGATCCACATTCCAGGATAACACACCATGTTACAATAATCTTGCATAACACCATTTTTAGTTCCATTCATAAATTATTTTCTGTCAAAAGGATTTTGAACAATTTCCAATTTTATCACGTGATAATGATAATCCTTATTTTATCATAAAAAAAAACTTTTTGCAGGTTCATATGTATGTATACAAAGAATACGTGGATAATAATAATATAATTCAAGCTTTATGCAATTCGAGATTTGCAAGCCGAATACATATAATCAGTGGCGGATCCACGGGATCTAAGGTGGCCATGGTCCCCCAAATTTTTTTAAAAAAAATAGTAAATAGTAATAATTAATAATATTAAATTTTTTTATATATAATATTAAAAAAAATATAAATTACAAAATTTTATAAATTAAAAAAACTAAAAACTGCATTATGTATTAGATATTTGAATTATTGTTGCTCTTGTTAATAAATAGCCCATTCTAATAATTAATAAAAATGGTTCTATTATACTAGCCCAAGCCCATACTATTAATTAAAGTAACCCTAGTACATTTTTCAAATATTTGTTTCAAACTATCATAGGCATAGCGCCACTTTTCTCTCTCTTTTAGTGATTCCCAAACTTTTGGTCTTCTACTCTTCTCATTCTAATTTTCTTTCCATACCAAAACAAGACATATGAAGAAAAACCATTGAAGAGAAGTGAACAACAAAATATTAACCATTGAATGCACAACAAAGATTCAAAGAGGTATATTTCAATTTTTTTTAAGTTAATGACAATGTCAAGTATTATTTACATTATTTATTTAAAATAATTAATTTATTTTTTTTATAATGGACAGTGTTCAAAGATTGAAGTGAGGACAAAACTCAATAGAATTATTTTTTTGTGAGACTTGGAACAAAAAATAATCAGGTAAATCAATAACTTTATTTTTGGTTATTATATATTTGTGTTTCTAAAATTATTTGTTATTGCTCAATAGGTTTAATATTTTTTTTTTTTAAGAAAATAATATATATGCAATTATTTTTGTTTTTTTTGTTAGATAGTTCAAGTTAAGTTAAAAATGTCAAAGATGAAAACAATTCACTCATTTAGTGAGCAAGCAACCGAGCTCCTCATACTGAGTACATCTCTAGATCCTAAAGATGTTTTCAAGTTATTCAGTGTTTGCAACATATGCAATCTTGTAAAGAATTTCTATTCTTTAGATTTTTCTGAGCAAGAAAAGATTCAATTGGATTATGAGTTACAACATTATGAACTTGATGTGGTTAAAGCTCCAGATTTTCAGAATTTGTCTACTCTTGCTGAATTGTGTCAAAAATTGACAGAGACAGGAAAATCAAATATATATCCTTTAATTGATAGATTAATTCGTCTTGTTTTGGCTCTTCCTGTGACAACAGCAACAACTGAACGGGCCTTTTCAGCTATGAAGATTATTAAAACAAGGCTTCGAAACAAGATGGAAGATGAATTTTTAGCAGATTGTATGATTGTATATATTGAAAAGGAAATTGCTTCAAAATTCACTTCAGAGATGATAATTGATGATTTTAGTTCCATGAAGCATCGTCGAGCAAGTTTAAAAATATCAAAATCTTAAAGTATGTAGTTGAACATTGACTTTTATATAATATAATATAATTACTTTTTTGATATATATGCTACAAATCATATTTTGTTATTTTTTGTTATATTTTATATTTAATTGGCCCCCCTCTTATGAAATTTCTGGTTACGCCACTGCATATAATCAATATATATACATATATCGAACCAGTAAAATAAACACAAAAATAAATATTCTCAATTATTCAAATAAGGATGGTTCTGATATCACTTGTTAGAATAAATTAATTTCAATAATTCAGATCATTCATATTGAATCACCAAAAATATAATATAATGCGGAAGCTTACCTGAATTCATAAGCATGAATTATAATTGGAAGATTTTGGATCTTGTGGTTCTTTCGATTTTCCTCAACCAAAGTTCTTCTGTATTTCTAGGTGGCTGAACTGTAACTCTTTTGATGGGGAAATAGCAACAAAGACGGTTTTGGTATATTGGAGACCGAAACCCTGAAGATCTATTTATATTTGAACATGACACCCATTAAATCCTAAAGCCCAAATAAAATAGTATCTAAAGCCCAAAAAATAATATATCTAAAATAAAAAAAGATAATTATCTAAGGAACAAAAGATAATATCCGATTTTATTCTCATTTAATTCCAAATCAAAAATAACAATGACTTATTCAATTAACATTTATAACAATAAATGAGATCATCATTATATAAGTCATTTAATTTGAAATAACATCATTTGTGATTATAATTGATATATGTATTACCCACAAATAAGTTAGGAAATTAAACAATTTCCTAACATTATTGTGAATGAATATAAGAGATTAATTAGTTTATATTGGTACTTCACTATATATATATATATATATATATATATATATATATATATATATATATATATTGTATTACTTTATTATTGAGTACTGGAGTAGTACAATTTTCAATGAATGAGTTTCAGTTTTATCCTTTCACTTTCACTTCCATGTTTCACCCTTTCACTACTTCCACTTTCCACGTTTCAAAGTTTTCTTCTTCTTCAATTCTACTTCCTGCATCAATGTATGAGAACACACTCATGCTTTCAATTTCTTACTCTACCTCAATTGCTATTATGGTATTCAGAGCCTGAAATCCTGCTTTTCTTCAAATTCTGATTCATCCTTAATTTTTTTTCTCCAATTTTTTTGGTCCCAATTTTTGCTCCAATTTTATTTTGCCCCTTTCTTCATTTCTTCAATTCGGTGTTCTATAATGTCAATTACTCTATCAGAATCTTCAACCAAGAGATCGATCTCTCCAATTTCTGAGAAGTTGGATCACAACAATTATAATACATTGAGACACCAAGCTTTGCTTACAATTCAGAGTTTAAGTCTTGAAGATCACTTGTACCAAAGCAAGATTCCACAACAATATGAAGAAGATGCTGCCAAGAAGACTAAAACAGAAACTGAAACCTTCAAACAATGGAGATTAGATGATCTTACTCTATCAATGTGGGTTCTTGCATCAGTCACAAAGCCCTTCAAGAACAAGATCCTTCAGTGTCATCGATTTTATGAGATTTGGAATGCACTCAATGACTATTTTGCTGAGACCTCTGCCACAAGAATTCAAAGCTTAAAAGCTCAACTGAAATCAGTAAGAAAAACTGGATCGATACCAGATTATCTTTCACAAATCCAGGATCTTGTCGACTCTCTACAATCTATTGGATATCAAATTCAACAAGATGACCATATCTCAGCAATTCTTGATGGTTTACCTGAGGAGTATACCGTCTTTATCACTTCTGTAATGTCAAAATTATCAACCTACAACGTGCCTGAAATCGAGTCTTTCCTTAAAGCCTATAATGATATGTTGGAAAGATACAAGAAACCACAAGGTGGCATCCCCATGGCAAATCTGGCACAAGCACCATCACCCTATACCAATCAATCTCAGAGAGGTTCTTTTCTTCGAAGAGGAAGAGGGGGAAGATTTGGAAGAGGAGGTCATTTTTTTAATCAAAGTAATCGATCTCAGTGTCAACTTTGTGGTCGCCAAGGCCATGTGGTTCAAACTTGCTTCCATAGATTCGATCCTAACTTTCAAACATATGGAAATAGCTCACAATCACCACAATCTACATTTTCCTACTCTAACACACAACCACCACCACCATCATCACAGTTCCATCAACCAAGAGCTTATTTCTCAAATCCTCAGAATTATCAGAAATCTGTATGGTACCTAGATTCAGGAGCAAGCCACCATGTTACACCAGATTCACTCAACTTGCTGAATTCCAACTCTTCAATTTCAGATTCTGATCAATTATTTGTAGGTAATGGTCAAGGTACAAAAATTCTAGCTCAAGGAACCTCAATTCTTTGTGATAAAGACAGTAAAATCAAGTTTCTTTTAAATAAATTACTTCATGTCCCTGAAATCACACAGAATTTATTAAGTGTATCTCAATTTGCTTTAGATAATCATGTCTATTTTAAATTTTGGCCTTATGATTGTATTGTGCGTGATCAGGACTCTCAAGAAATTCTTTTCCAAGGCAAAGCTAAAAATGGCATATACTCCTTTCAAAATTTGTTTGTTCCCGTGCCTAATAAATCCTTAATGCATAGTTCTTTGAATAATTCTGTTTCTTGTAAGCATAGCATTACAGATTCTTCTATTAAGAAAGCATTTGTAGCTCAAAGCAACAAAAATGTAACCCTTGACCTTTGGCATAAACGCCTAGGTCACAGTTCAATAAAAACTGTACTTTCTGTCTTGAAAACATGTGGAGTTCCTGCCCAATTTGATTCTAATTCTGTTCAAATATGTGAATATTGTGCTATGGAAAAAATGCATCAGCTGCCTTTTACAAAATCTGAATCAGTTTATACAGCACCATTAGATCTTGTTTTTGTTGATATTTGGGGTCCCGCTTCTATGATGTCTAGAAATGGATATAGATACTACATCTCATTTGTAGATGCTCATACAAAATACATAACTATTTTTTTACTCACTCATAAATCTCAGTCACTACAATCATTGAAAAATTATAAAGTGTTTATGGAAACTCAAACAGGTTTGAAGATTAAGGCTTTGCAAACTGATAGAGGTATGGAATTCATGTCACACTCCTTCACTCAGTTTTTAACTGAACATGGTATTATGCATAGAATCTCATGTCCCTACACACATCAACAACAAGATAGTGTAGAGAGTCATAGGCATATAACTGAAGTAGGATTGTCACTTTTGGCTATTGCTGCATTACCAATGTTATTTTGGGAAGACTCCTTTCTATCAGTAGTATATATCATTAATAGATTACCAAGTTCTGCATTAGAGAATAAATCACCTTTTGAAACTTTATTTGGAAAATTACCAGATTATAAGAACTTTAAAATATTTGGATGTGCTTGCTTTCCTTATTTAAGATCTTCTAACAAAGTAAAATTTGCTTTCAAATCAGAAAAGTGCTTATTTCTTGGCTATGATAGTAACTACAGGGGTTATAAGTGCATGACTAAAGATGAAAAAATTCACTATTCAAGACATGTGATATTTGATAAAACTAAATTTCTTTACAATTCTCTATTTCACAATAAAAATTTAGTGGTGAACCATGATACAGTTCAAGATCTGCCAGCTTTTACATTCAACACTTTACCCAAGACTTCTAACCCTTTCCAAACTCTACCTCTTCTAAATATCTCAGATTCTACCTCATCGACTACCTGTCCTGACACTCAAATTACTAAGCATACCTCTTCTAGTACTAGCCTCGATCAGAATTCTTCCATCCCAATTTCAGGTCTTGAAATCTGTTTACCTTTTGAAAGTCCTACAAACACTAGTTCTACCACATCTTCTAATACTCATAATATGCTCACAAGATCAAAAACTAGAAACAATAGACCTCGAGCATTAGCTATAACTTCAATAGAACCTTATGATTTGATTAACAATATCCCAAAAAATGTTAAACAAACTCTTTAGTGTTTACATTGGAAAAATGCAATGGATGCTGAAATCCAAGCTTTAGTAAGATGTAACACCTAGAATTTAGTTGAACCACCAAAGCATAAAACTGTTATTGATTCTAAATGGGTATTTGCTATAAAAAGAGATCCATTAGGCAACATCATCAGGTACAAAGCCAGGTTAGTTGCGAAGAGTTTTTTACAGGTTGAAGGCATAGATTACAGCCAAATATATAGTCCAGTTGTGAGACCTACTACCGTGAGAATTGTAATTACTATAGCTCTATCACGTGGATGGACACTAAGGCAATTTGATTTTGATAATGCCTTTCTGAATGGTATTCTTGAAGAAGAGGTATACATGTATCCACCAGCTGGTTACCAATTTGGAAATACATCACAGGTTTGTAAGTTGAATAAGGCAATCTATGGATTGAAGCAAGCTCCAATAGCTTGGTTCAATACATTGACTGCTACGTTATTACAGTTTGGTTTTACTAGAACCAAAAGTGATATTTCATTGTTTGTTAAACACACTGATACATCTACCACTTTTCTCTTAGCCTATGTAGATGATATTGTTGTCATTGGAAGTGACCCTGGTGAAATAGACAAACTTATCTCTGATCTTAACAAAATCTTTCCGCTTAAAGATCTTGGAAAACTCAGTTATTTTCTTGGGTTAGAATTTTCCTATTTAGCAGATAGATCCATTATAGTTTCCCAACAAAAGTATGCTCGAGATCTATTACAAAAAGCCAAAATGGACACTGCAAAATCAATGCCTACCCCTATGATCTCAGCCTTAAAGCTTACATCAGATGGTGCTGAACACTTTCAGGATCCAAAACTGTATAGAGAGATTGTTGGATCACTTCAGTATTTGACTATTTCAAGACCAGATCTTGCTTTCTCTGTGAACAAGGTCTCTCAATACATGCACTCTCCAACAATTGAGCACTGGAAAGCTGTCAAACGCATCCTCAGATATATTGCATGTACAGTATCAGCAGGTATTAAATTTCAAAAATGTACTGACTTGAGACTACTTGCATTCGCAGATGCAGATTGGGCAGGGGATTTGGAGGACAGAAAATCAGTTACTGGCTATTGTGTATACTTAGGAAGCAATTTGGTATCTTAGAGGAGCAATAAGCAAGCCAAAGTTAGTCGTAGTAGCACTGAGGCAGAGTATAGGAGCATGGCAGCATCTCATTCAGAATTAGTATCTATACAGTATCTTCTAAAGGAGCTTCGAATTCCACAATCCATAGCACCTACTATTTACTGTGATAATCAAAGTGCTTGCTCATTAGTGGCTAACCCGGTCCTTCATACTAGGTGCAAACACATGAAAATTGACCTTCACTGCCTAAGAGAGATGGTAAATCAAAAACAACTTTATGTCCTCCATATACATTCTATAGATCAGATTAGGGATATTTTCACCAAACCTCTCTCATCATCTCTATTTCACAAATTTCGAAACAAACTTAGAGTGGTTCTTCAACCCACTACTAAATTTGAAGGGGGCTGTGAATGAATATAAGAGATTAATTAGTTTATATTGGTACTTCACTATATATATATATATTGTATTACTTTATTATTCAGTACTGGAGTAGTACAATTTTCAATGAATGAGTTTCAGTTTTATTCTTTCACTTTTACTTCTACGTCTCACCCTTTCACTACTTCCACCTTCCACGTTTCAAAGTCTCCTTCTTCTTCAATTCTACTTCCTGCATCAATGTATGAGAACACACTCATACTTTCAATTTCTTACTCTACCTCAATTGCTATTAATTATAATTTAATTCTTAAAAGATCGGCTCAAATATCTCAATTTAGAAATTTTTTATTAAATATTTTTATTAAATGATTATTAATTATATACCGAAAAGACATTTTTTATCCTGTGTAATAAATATAGTAGTTATTTTAAATTTTGTCATTTAAATATTTCTCTTTGAATTACAAAAGTTTTTTAAGTTTAAATTTAGATTAGTTAATAATAAAATAAAACTAAATTAATGTTAATTTGAACCTATTAAATATTAACACAAAATTTGCCATATTTTTTTAATAATTTAATCATTGATTATTAATTTGATGAATAATTATAATTTATATTCATAATTTTTGGAGACATAAAAATATATAAAATTAATAATATATTATCTTTTATTATTTTATGTGTGGAGAATTTTACTTGCTAATGTATAATAAATGTAATTAAAATTAATGAGATCAAGAAATATTAAAAATGCAAGATTATAAAGAAAAAAAAGATGTTTGTTTGAGGAAGACTTTATTCATTTTTTAAAATTTTATGGATAAAATTGATTCGTATATTTATTTTCAAGAACTAATATAATTATATATAAAATTTATAATATATCAAATAATACGTAATATATTATATATCATTGACATGATATATCAATTAATTATTTTGTGATATATAACATTTCTGGCACGTCATTATATTATGTGATATTTTACATAGTATAAAAGAACAATAATATAACTTACAATTATATCTTTCAATTATATCATCATTTGCATACTTCCATAGTTTTATTTGAATCACGGCGACTTCCATAGTTCTATTTGCCAAACTTTTTTTTCTTTCTAGAAATTAACAAATAAATTATTTTAATAATAGTAATATAATTAATAAATTAATTGTGTGTTTTTTTAATCTAAAATAAAAATAATATAATAATGATATTTATAATTATTATTTAAATTAAATAGTATTTATTAGTAGTTAGAAAAAAAATATAATTATAAATTATACTTTTATTATATGTTTAGATAAATAATGATGATGATTTTAATTAATAATTAATATTAAATATATTTTAAATTTAAATATATTTTTAATTTAAGTTATTTAAATCTAAAAATAAATATAATTGTGAATTTAAATTTGACTTTAAATATATTTTGGTTTTAATTAAATATTTAAACTTGAATTTAAATAAAATTTGAATTTAAATATATAAAAATACGTATTTATAATTTAAATGTAAATATATTTTAAATTTAAATATATATTTAAATTTGACTTTAAATATATTTCGGTTTTAATTATATATTTGTAAGGGTTAAGTACTGTTTTGATCCCAAAAATTTAGTGCCAGAATCGAAATCGTCCCTCATCTAATTTTCGATTTAAAATTGTCCATATTATTTTTTTCGTATTAAAATTGTCCTTTTATTTAAATTTTTAATTTAATTCCTAAACTACCCCTATTCCTATTTTAATAATAAAAGTTATAAAATAAAAAAAAACGCATGTTTGGGGGGCGGGGGAAGAAAACGCGTGGGTGGGGGGTATACGAAGGGGCAGGGGAGGGGAGGAAAAGGGAAGAGGGGGGAGGGGGATGGCGCCGGCGCCGGCGAAGTTTGGGGCTGCCGTCGCCGTCGCCGAAAGAAATGAGAGAAAGGGATACAGAGAAGTGGGGGTTGGGATGAGAAAGAAGGGGGGACAGGGAGGGGGGAGAGAAGGGGTCCTCGCCACCGCTGCCGACGCCGCTCCTCGCTCCTCGCCGACGCTGCTCCTCGCTCCTCGCTCCTCGCTGACGCCGCTCCTCGCCCTCGTCGACATTGCCTCGCCCTAGCACCGCTGCCGTGCCGTCACGCCTCGCCCTCCTCGTCGAGTCGTTTCTGCTCCTCTTCCTCTGCTTCTCCTCGCCCTCACCGTCGTAGCCTCCTCCTCGTCGTCGGCTTCTGTTCCGCTGCTCCTCGCTGCCTCTGTTTCTTGCTTCGATTTCTGTTTCTGCTTCGTCTTCTGCTTCTTCTGCTTCTTGATTTGTTAAATCTTTGATTTGTTGAATCATTGTTGGTTTTGAGTTGTTGGTTTTCTTGATTTCTGGATTTCTTGATTTCTAAATTGTTGTTTGCTGTTGATGGAAGAAGTTTGCTGATTGATCTGTGTTTGTTGTTTGCTGTTGTGTTGGTGGTTGTGGTGGTGGTGGTTGTGTTGGTGTTGGTGTTGGTGTTGGTGGTGGTGGTGGTGGTGGTGCTGTGGTGGTGTTGGTGCTAGTTGTGGCGGTGGTTTTGGTGTTGGTGGTGGTGGAGGAGGTAATTGTGTTGGTAGTGGTGAGGGTATTTTTGTCCAAAAAAATTATAAGAACGATTTTAATACGAAAAAAACGTTAAGGACGATTCTAAATCGAAAATTAGACGAGGGACGGTATCGATTTTTACGCTAAACTTTAGGGACCAAAACAGTACTTAACCCATTTATAATTTTGAATTTAGATATAAATTAAACATTTTTTTAATTTAAGTATATATCTAAGTTTAAATTTAAATATATTTTTAACTTAAATATATATTTAAAACTAAAAATATTTTTAATTGTTAATTTAATATATATTTAAATATATATTTAAGTTTGAATTCAAACATTTTTTAATTTAAATATATATTTAAATAGATTTTGAATTTAAATATATTTTAATCATATTAAATATATTTTATGCCTTTCATGATGAAAGATTATATCAATTTTGTTCGATATTGTAATCAATACTAAAGGCATGCACTAATTTATAGAGTTCTTGTCTCTAATTTATATGTTATAATTAGGTTTTGGCTATTTAGAGGTTTGACTCTTGACCTAATATGAATGATTCATCCTCCTTTGACTAAGGGGCATATGTTTATCTTGGTGGCAGTCGACTATTTTACAAAATGGTAGAAGTTATGCTCATGAAAAAAGTTATCCAAGCCAAGATAATCGCCTTTATTGAGGAATCGATTGTTCATAGATTTGGTATTTTTCAAACGCTGACTACAGATCAAGGGACCATGTTTACTGGTCGACAAATAAAGGAGTTTGCTGAGTCACAAGACATTAAAATAGTACGTTCGACTCCCTACTGTGCATAGGCTAATGGCTAAGTTGAAACCATTAATAAAATTCTGATAAGTTTGATGAAGCATATGGAGAGGCAACCTCGAAACTGGCATACTACACTAAATGAGGTGTTATGGGCTTACAGGTATTCTCCAAGAGAATCAATTAAATCGATTTCTTATGAGTTAGTGTATGGCCATAAATCTAAATTGTCACTTGAAATAAGTTTGTAAAACATAAGGGTGACAAGACAGAATGATTTGCTAGTCGAACAATATTGGTCAAGTATGATTGATGAGTTAGACCAAATTCGATTCATGGCGCTAGACAGAATGATAAAGCAAAAAGAAATGATATCTAAGTCATACAATCAAAAAGTGAAAAGCAAAAAATTTGCATTTGGTGACTTAGTATTAAAATTAATACTTCTGATCGAACAAGTCAAAGACAAATGGTCTCTTTTATGGAAAGGACGTTTTGAAATAGAAAAGTTTTCGATGGCTATGTGTATGGTATAAAATATACAAATAGTAGTCGAACCATGTATGTAATTAAAAAATACGATTGTCACTAAAACAAAGTAAATTGAGAGTATTAAATAAAATAAGTACAAAAGATAGCTAGAGCAAACTCCTAAACATGAGTTTCAGATTCTCTTGACATTGGTCCATGTTTGAGGACTCTTGCGCTGCATTTTGGACATTGGTGGCTCGAGTGACTGCTTCGACTAAAGCACCTCGACTTGAAAGTTTGGAAGCATGAGCCTTCTCAATTATTTGCAGTCGAAGAGAGAGAACATCATTTGGTGGATGCAACTTTATTTTTTCCTAATTTTAGACCAGCCATTTCTCTCTCTAAGACTGCAATCTTCGACACCATTTGTCGTTACTTTGCCCGACCCTCCAATAAAACTTCAGTGACCTAAAACTTAGCCGTGTCATATTTTTTCAACTGAGTATATCACAGTCGGCTAAAGTCGCAAGTGACTTGTTCAGTTCTTGGTTAGCATCATGAATTTTGGAAAGGTGGGAGAAAACGTTATTAATAAATGAGCTAAGAGCTAAATGTATGTCGGAAGAAATACGTTGATTGAAAAAAGCAAGCGCATTAGTAAGTCGAGTCTTTAGGACAGTATCGTCATTGATATCCTTAATAAAATGATTCAAGAAATCAAGCAATTAAAGGTTGATTCTGTCGATACTTGAGGATCTTGACCCATAGGCACAAGGGAAGTAACTTCTTTGATAATAATTTTTCTTTAGTCGACACTGCCTAAGTCGACTTCTCCGCTTGAGAGATAATAGTGCTCAATTCTGGACTAGAAGACAACACCATTATTCCTTCAGAGAAATAAACTTGTCGAGCTTCAGATATGATATTTTCCACGTTAAATTCGATGTCATCGAAATTCAAATATCCAGCTTCTGGAGAAGGAACATTAAAAGGTGGTTCCATATTTTGATCGACGAATTTTTGTGTCGATAATACGGGAGTAGTGTCTTCGTTGATGAATTTCTGTCTCGACAGTTCGACAAGTTTTTGTGTTGAATGTCCAGGAACAATAGTGACATTTGCAGCAATCAATCATGATCCATATGTAGGCCCAAATTCTTGGTGAGTTTTAGCATCATTAGGAAGAGGCATATATCGAATCTAAAAAAGAAAAAATATAAAGATCAAGTGGCAGTCGAAAGGTACTTAGCATTGAAATTTAAACAAAAGAAGTACCAATGGATAATTGAAATATGACATGCTGTTGTCGACGATTAATTTTGAGTTGGAGTCAGGACAGAATTAGACGGACTAACAATGTGAGTAGTCTAAGTAGGTTGAAGAATTCTGTTTCAGCATGAACTGGTTGATCCACTTTTCGATCAAAAGGATTGTCGATATCAACAACTTAAGAGGAAGTCCCTTTTTGAGATTGCTTTGACTATAATATATTAGAAAAATAAAAATTTGCAAGGTGAAAATTTTGAGTTGCAATAGATATTATTAAGTATATATCTTTGAGGTGGCATGTCGAACTTTTTGAAACTTTGGTGTTTCAGCTCTCGTCAGGATATCAATAGGATCACACTTCTTTGAGGTAAGAGTTGCACCACTCAACCTTCCTCTATTTTGACCTCTCCCTTGTTTGATCTTTTTTTAGGGATTGTGTCTTCATTAGTATCTTATTTTTCTTCAACTGGTTGTGGGTCAGCAGCAACTTGAGTGATAGGTGTCTGTCAAGTAACTGAAAAAATTAAAAGGTAAGGTGAGTCGAGCATCAAAATGATGCCTAAAGAAGTACGAAGTACTTGAAAAGAAATTAAATATTTCTTTTATATACTCACTTTTGGTTTTCTTTGATGTTGTCTGCACAGTAGAAAAAATCATATTAGAGAGGTCTTGATTGATAGATGTACATTAAGCAGAAAAATACTTTGACCACCATTCGTGAAAAATAGGAGTCAATAAAAAACAACGATTGATATTCAGATACTAGTATTGAATCGACATTTTTTGGTGGTTCATCTCTAACATCTTGTCGAATTCTTTTGTCTCCGACACCTCATAATGAATCATTTGAGCCTTAGAGTCGAGATACACAAAAAAAGTAAGGCTTGGACTAACCCAAACTGTGAGGCTACACACTAAAAAAAATGAACAACTAGTTTCTTCTTAAAAGTCCTGGTTGATTCATAAGATAATCCGACAGGGAGAATTTGAGGAAGTACTCTATTCAAGGAACGACTCATTAAATTTCAGAGAACATTATGTATTCCCAGAAAAGCGCGCGTCATTTTATATGATGCGTAACTGTCTTTTCAAATTTTGAGAATTTGAAAAGGTTGCACATGTCTGACATGAGGAATATTAAAACTTGTATTTTTTGAATAAAATATCAAGTTTTAAAGGGGCAATTTAATGGTACAAAAAATGGACTTTTTTCGACAATAAGAAGTTTCGATTGCTAATGGTTTTGACTACAGAAGCAGAAATGGGTAAGTTGAAGTCGAATAAAGATGGTGTAAAGAACGTCGAAGTCGAAGGTAGTTATTGCCTTTCCTTGAGTATTAAGGCTTACTACTTGACATTCAAGTTGAGTGGAGAACATGGGTGCAAAATTTGAGGAATAATCCTACCTCAAAATTCTTGGGAATCAAGATTCTTTATAGTCAAGGTAAGGTCATGACGGAGAAAAAGAAGGAAGTAAGATTGTGGGCCAAGATTCTCCGTGACAAGTCTATCTTGATGGTCTATAAATAGGACAAACTCAGAAGAGTTCTAGGACTTCTTCAAAAACACTAGACCATCACAGATAAACCTCCGCCAAAATTTTCAGTCCCAACGATGTAACGAAAGACCATAGAGCACAAGTGCATGTGAGTGTTGGAAGTCTATTTTTATTTGCTTTTCTTTTATCTTCTTTTTTTCGTTTCTTTTTTATTTATTTATTTATTTATTATTTGCTTTACGCATTTTAGTTTTACTTTCGTTCTTCAAGCATTTTTGCTTGCTTTCAATTTTAATTTTAAATAAAGTTTCATCTGTATATTTGTAATTCTTTATTACTTCTCACAATTCGAGCATCTCATACATTTCGACACAAACGTTAAATAAATTTCTGGTCGAACTCATTCTTTTTCAAAAAAATCATATTTACTCTCCGATATTTAAAATCTTGATACAAGTTTAATTTAACACTCTATTAAAAAATTTGTCAAAGTTACCAAAAATAAAGTGAAATAGAATTCATTTCAAGTTTTATGTTTGATTCTATTTTTATTTATGAGAAAAATTTGTTTGTAAAGTTCATTCAATCAATAATACAGTGTACATTCTTTTTTTTATTTGCAAAGTCTATTTTAATATTTATATATCATAAATCTTAGGGTTCTTGATACAATTTGATTGACACCTTCTATCAAAATCAAAAAATTAAAATCCAAACAAAACAATTTTATTTACACTTATATTCACTCGACGGCTTAGACGCCACTAACAAATCTTTATATAATTATGTTTGGAATGGACATAAAATGTAACTATCATTATCCATACCCCACCTCATATCCATGCAATTATTATCACTTGAAAAAAAAAAGAAAAGAAAACTACTCGGTTAAAAACTGGAGAGATCAAGTTCGGTTGAATCAAATGGTCATCCCTAATCAATTTTTACGTGAGTGTATCCAAGTGCACCGTTAAATGAATATTTCGATCGAGTCACGTGCAGTGCCAAGTGCAGCTGTGCATATGAAAACTCGCATAATTTATGGATTCAGAAGGTGATATCTCTGCCATACATACACGTGCAGCCCAGCATTATTTCTGCAACACATGGATCGCCAGAAAAATGTTGTACTTCTAATTTCTTCCTTCTACTTTTCCCTTCCAATAATTAATAACAAATTGTGTACGTATAATGTTGTTAATTCTATTATTTTTCCCTCTATTAGAAATTCTAATGTCTTTTTTTTTTTAATTTATAATCAAGCAAGATTAATTCTTATATGCTTTCATTATTGCTTGCTTGTGTTAATAATTTATAATTATTGATTTTTAACTATTTTTTATAGAAAAATAATTAGACGTAAGTTTTTACTATTATTATTCTAACACTGACAAAAGCCCATGATCTCTTCTTCAGTCATGTAATGAGACTCCATGTCGGTAGCATGTTGATGTATTAAAAGCGGTATTAGATAAGTACTGAGCATTTCCAAAATTGGTAAAATTAAACAACAATGGTATATGGTATTATTAACAAAGAATTCAAGGTATATATTGGGGTTATTATTACGTTACTATTAATAATGGTTCATGTACCTAGAATAGTAGTATATATAAGGGGTTTTCATTTTGATTGTTTGGGCCATAGCATGATGTTGCCATTAATATGTTCCATACACATACACCACAAATAACCTAATACGTGTAATCAAATAGAATTTTATATAAATATTGAATTAAAACTAATAAAGAAAGTACTGTTGAAAATTGTATAGATTGGTGTCTATAGTCATTAGTCTTTGGATTCCCATGACTATGATAAAAGCTTATAAGGACCATTGGTGGTGGGGTTTCTTTTTTCAGTGAGAATCATGATGGGGATGCTCCATGTTTCAATAGAACAGTACGGTGGTAAGACCCACTATGGGAGGAAAATCGTTCAAAAAGAAAGATAGGCAAAAGAATCAAACTTGCTAGTGTTGCTTTCTTTTTTTGTACTGAATATGGTGTCTCTCTCACTCATCTAGTTAATGGCAATGAATGCTCATTGTTCTCGTGTCCACATCACCCAAAAGCCATATATCTCATCTTAATTCACTACAAGAATATAATAATAACCCCTCTTATCACAATTCTCATCGAATCATCCAATATCATTGCAATTCGCATAAACAAACTGATTTATTATTAGTCAGACTCAGTTTAATTTCTTTCTCAGATTTTTTTTCTGATCCAAACAATTTCTTATTAATGACAGCATATTTTTCATGATGGAGAATTACACGGCGAAATTAATAGCTAAAAATTATTAGATGAAACCAATGCAGTCGATTTCACGTGAAGTTAATAGCTGAGAGCTATTTGATGAAAATTTAGTCAAATCAATCAAATCATCTAATGGTTTTCAATTATTAACTTCACGTGAAATCGACTGCATCTGAGTTTTCACCTAATTTAATATATGTAACTTAATTATTTTCTAATAGTTCTTAAGAAATTGTGGTCGAAATTGTGGAAAAAAGATGTGAAGATCAGGCAAATTCATTGACGGAGTTGTTAATTATTTATATGAATTATTAACATATACAACAAAAGGGGCTGGTTTTGATTGATTAGAAAATTGAGAAAACAAACAACAAGGAAAGGGACAATAATTGAAGATCGAAAACATCTAAAATATATATGGAATTTGAATGAAATCGTCGACTACAGTGGTGGGAAAGGATTGAGAGGAAGAAGAAGAGGCGTGGCAGAAAGCAGCAGTGTCATTGAAATCAGAGGAAGAAGGGAATTCAGGGAAAGGAGGCAAGGAAACTTGAGAATGATTGAAATGAAAGATGTTATCGGAGGAAGAAGAGGAAGAAGTAATAAGAGAAGTAGCATCAGCAGTAGCAGTAGCAGCAACAGCAGAATAGCGAGCAAGACGATCCTTGGCAATGGCGAGATCGTGCTGAAGCTCGAGCATTTTCCTCTGGAGGAGAGCAATGGCGCCAATGCAGCCGTAAACAGGGTCGCGGAGGCGGGCCTCGGCCTCGTAGGCGAGGGAGTTGACGGTGTCTTCCCGCTGGTCCTCGGGGACCTCGACGAGGATCTTGCTGACATTGCTGGCACCGAAGACCTTGTGAACTTTGGCGAATTTCTTGCACTCGTCGGAGCGAAAGTAAGGGGCGAATATGCAGTTAGGGATGCACCTTCTCTTCAAGAATTTGCAGGCGGCACAAGAAGAACTTGAACGTGGCTCGTAACCCTTCATGATGGCTCCTCCTCCTGATTTTTTCATAACAAGAAATGAATATGGATGTGTCATGTGTGTGTATGCATCGCTATTTAAGGGGAACCACATTTCATGCCACAGTTAGATCAGGTGAACGTCGCACTCACTCTCCAGAAGAACACTTGCATGGGCCACGCCTCTGCTGTCCTTTTACACCTTCTTCTTTCCTTTTTTCTTTTTTCTTTTTTCTTTTTGCATGAGTTGTATACACAAAATTACTTCTTTTCAATTAGTTTCCTTGTATAATAGCTCCATTCCATCCAATTTTCATCATATTTTAAATTGGTAAAAATTTATATACAATTATTTTTATGCAAAGTTAATAGTTGAAAGTCAATTAAATAATTTAATAAATTTAACTAAATAATCATTTAACAACTCTCAATTCTCAATTATCAACTTCACTTAAAATAACTTCATGTGAATTTTTATCTCTAGAAGTAGAGAGATAATTAAAATGGTAATATTTTATGTCAATATGTAAAACTCATAGTTTTAGTGACTTATTATTTTAAGTGGATCGATTAATGATTGGTTCGATTTACGAGTATTTTTAAATGTTCAATTTTAAATTTTTAATTTAATTTTATTTTAGATTTTACAAAATGGTAGATCAATATTTGTTCATCATATAATATAAATAGTATTTTAAAATTAAATATGAGATTTTTAATCAATATTTAATTTTAATTCAATTTAAATTTTATGACTTCGATTTTCCACTAAAATAAAATAATCTTTTCATACTACAATCAATATCATTTTATCAATAATTTCCAATGAAGAATGAAATTAAAACATGGTCTACTTTTATATATTAGCTTTAAAATCCTAAAAATCACTCTATTAAACTTGTTTTAATAATTCCATGTATATGTAGAGTGGATTTTATTTTCTTGAGGATGGAAACTCATGTGTAGTCGCATGAAATTGATACCTGAGAGTTGTTAGATGATTTGATTGACTTGACTAAATTTTTATCTAATTATTCTCAAATATTAACTTTACGTGAAGTCAAATTTCCCTGAGTTTTCACCTTTCTTGAATTGATCTATCATATTTAATTTAGTTTTTGGACAATTTAGTTTCTGTAATTTCTGTAATTATTCTCTTATACGGCTAGTCATGCACATATTATTATCATCGCTTACGTTATTGATTGAAAATTTGAAAATTGGGAGTGCAAAGGTAGGTCCAAATAATTGATTCATGTGGACAATGGGTGGTGTGTGTTGGTAGTTTTCAAGTTGGACATGATAGTTCATGAATAAAGATATGGGGATATTTTGATTGACTAAATTAAGAAAAGAAAATATTCGCAATAAATGTAAACTTATCCCGTTGGAGGTGATACATTGCATACATGCTCAGATGGAAACCAATGGGATCAAAATTGAGTACTTTGGAATTTATATTACATGTAGTTTTGGAATCTATAGTACACCATAGTGGAGCCAAAAATAAAGCTACCCATATATTGTTTTCTGCCTTTTCTATCATTAGATATTCCGTTACTTCGGTTGTTATTTTTCTCTTTCAATTCTAGTTGCTTTCTAACAACTCAAACTGTAAATAAATTACATATGCCTACAATATCACTGCATGCCAAATTTTATTACATCGAATTAAACCACTACACATTATTGGTAGTAACTAGTAACCTAATATGAGTTTCCCTTTTTTATTTCTAAACGAATAAATAAATTTTGGGGGGGGGGGGGGGTGTTCTTTTTATTTTATTTTATTTTTTGTTTTGAGAAGGCGTGGATATGACATGATATATGGTAAAGTAAATAACTACGCACGTGTATATATAATTTAATTTTGATTTGTTGTGTGTATGAAATAATTTATATGTATCTAATTACGATATAACAATAAAAATAATTATTTTTTATATATTGATCTGACTACATAAATAGTCATTCAAAAAAAATATTTGAATAAATATGATCGGATAACTATATAAAATATTTTATACTACCAGTATATCAAATATATATATATATATATATATATATATATATATATATATAGTGACGGATCCAGAAAATTTTGGTAGTGGGGCAAAATTTATATAACATCATAATTATTTTTATAATAAAAATAATATATGTATATAAAAAATTAAATATTAAATTATTTATTAATTATTATATATCTGTGTATAAATATGTATTGTTTAACTTATTTTTAATGTGTATTTTATATTTTAATATATATTTTATACAAATAATTATTTTTTATGTACATATAACATAATTATTGTTATGATTATATTTTATTATTGTAAAATATGATTAGCCTTCAAAATATCTAATATATAAATTACAATACTAAAATAGTAATTTAAATAATAATATATAATTTAAATTTCTATTATTTTAGGTTTTATATTTTAAAAAATTAAATAATTTTTCTGTTAACTACCATCAAAATTTCTCTCTTTTTATATATATTACTAAATAATTATTTAAAAATTCACTTCCTAACACAATTAGAAGTCGAATCTTATTTATATTTATAGTTAAAAAAGTTCTTTCAATTAATACAGTTGTTATAAAAAATTAAAGCTAATTTGAAAAGAAGATAAATAATATTCTTTTGAGTTGATTTTTAAAAAAGAATACTAATTTCATTTAAATTTGAGAATTGATCATTCTAAGTTTTAACGAATTTCTAATATAAAATTTTTAAATTGACGATTAAGTACCAAAAGTTGAGTAAAAATTTATTGTGGGGTCAAATTTAATAATTTAATGGGAGGTAAATAAATATTATTATCATATACTACTCAAAAATATTCTAAATTGTAGTGGGAGCGCTTGCCCCCACAACAATGTATGTAGAACCGTCCCTATATATATATATATATATGACATAATTCCGTTAAAAAGTAGTGTTAGCAAAAGTCTTAAAAACATTAATAAAGGGGTTTAATAGATAAAGTTTCTGTTGAAACACTAAATAATACAATTTTTAATGTATTTATTGAAAAAAAATCTGTTAATAGTAATCTTAATTAATGCCAAGAGCACTTTCTTACATAGACCTTTTTCTTGGATAATTTACATAAACTTTTATGTATAAGAAAAAACAACTTTTGTGTATATTTAATGATATTGTTTGAAATTTCAAAATCCTTCTTTTTAAAAATTTTTGTATTCTTAAGACGTTGTCTTATTAAAAAAGCTTTTCAAATGCACTTTAACAATGCTTAATTAAGATAGAAAACGATACTTTAAAAGTTTCCTCCATCATCACTTGAAGGTTTCATTGCTTAAGCAAAATAAGGCCAAGGGTTCATGATGATAAATTGATTAATATTCGTTATTTTGGACACGCGCTAGGCCATAGTAGCTGAATTTAATATTAGATTAATTAATTAACTAAGCAATACATAGATTCAGTAGTTCAAACTGTTGCAATAGATTCTAAGAATAATAACTTTTGCATCTCTAATCTTGTCCTCACACCAACATTTAAGTTGGAGAAATGAAAAATTGATTATATATATATATATATATATATATATATATATATATATATATATATATATATATATATATATTCACTTGATTAAGAAAGCACAACTTTTTACCAAAAAAAGAAGAGGTTCGACTTAATCATAAATGTCATCATTCTATACTTCTGTATGTAATGGAAATTGCGAAATGAGGCAGTGAGTTTTGTTTTTGTTTTTCATTTTATTTTGAGGTTATAGGTAATTATAATCTTATGTAACAGTAAAATGTATGTTTGAATTCTTTAAAGAACTAATAGTTCGAGTAGTTTATATTTTAATTTTTTATTTTAATTTTTATATTTTTATTTTAAAGTTTGTGAAAAAATTTAAAATAATAAAAATAACAAAATTAGGATATGGCTCTTTTCTGTTTTGATTTTCTATTTTTACTTTTAAAATTTTAAAAATAAAAGACAAAAAATATGAAATAAAAGCAAAAGTCAATTACATCCTTATGTTAATATTATTTTCAATTTTTTATAAAATTTAAAAACAAAAAATACTAAAAATAAAATAAAATATAGAAACAAAACCCAATCGACGTAAAAGAGTGTATAATTTTTGGGTGAAGTTATAAGTGAGAGTCGTTAGACGAAAATTTAATCAAATCAGTCAAATCATCTAACGGCTCTTAATTATCAACTTCACGTGAAGTTGACTATACTTGAGTTTTCACTATAACTTTTATCATCACTCAATTAATCTAGTTTTGGTAAAAATTGTATTGTTTCTACTAGTCCTTCATCAATCTATTATTCTATCACATTAAATGATTAAGTGATTCTAAAAATTTTCTTAAAAAGATCTTCAACGTAAACACACGTTTCCAGAAGACTTATGTTATATATATGTATTTGAAAAATGATAGATGAATAAATTATTTTTGTAATTAAGTTTAATTAATTTTTTTCCAATAATTTTTTTTATTATCAATCCTTAAACTATTGAAATAATTTGACTAAACTTAGTTACTAAAATGACTTGATCATATATAGTATTACTGAATTCTTTTTACATCAAATTTATGAGATCCACCCTAATTACAAATGAATTGTACCTAAAAAGAAGTGATAAAGAAAGGAAGGGATATATATAGGCAATGGAGAAAAATATAAAGGAAGGTAACTTAAGTTATGTAAACTCTAGATGTGTTTTTGATTTGGTAAGAGAGTGGGACATAAGATAACATGTAAAAGAAGAAGAGGGGAGGATAAATGTCATTTCAAAAAGACTTTGGTGGTAAGAGATAGAAAAAATGGAAAGCGATGGAAGATGATAATGCATGCACCCTCCAAAACCCAAACTTCATAATATAGAGCCCACTTTGTTTAATGCGCGTCGTTTTCCCTCAAAACAAACAAGGGACAACAGTGTGTGGGGTGAGAATCGGAGGCACACTACCAGCCGTTAGATCAACATCAACGGTCACGAGTGGATCACGGAATACTGATAAATGGCCTCCGTGAAATGGGCCGGCCCAAGAATGATTGGTGATAGACTATAAGTAAATAAGCCCCACCCTTTTTCTACTTTTTTTTTTTAATATTATATTTTGTTTTCTTCATCCGTATTTAATATTTAATAGTTTTTAAATCATAATAATGTGACTCAATGTGGACGTGAATCATGATTCAGACTTTCTGATACGATGTACTAAAATGGGCCTAGGCCTATTGCTTGACTTGGTCATAAGCTAGTGTGAGTAGTGAGGCACCCCCCGGTACTTTCTCCCTCTATTATTTGCTTTGGTTTTTTGGAATCAAATTCACTTTGAACTTTGGAGCAAATGAAATGGTTGGGAAAAGTAGAATCTGGTGGTTCAAATCCGTAAGGGAAAGTAAAACATAGGAGCTAAATAGAGTAGGGATAGTTCCAACCTTCTTAGATCATTTGGTCCATTTTTTTGTTCTATGCATTCTTCACAACTCAAGTTTATATGGAATAGTCTGGAATATGTGAAATTCATAATATCATCACTTTTTTAAGAATATTTTTTCCTTTTCGTATATGTGGTGAAAGATTGAAAAGTGAAATTCCGTTTGACCCTTTTTTTTTTCTTCGTTTGTGATGTGAGCACCATATTTGTCCAGTCATCCTCTCAGGTTATAATATCCTTTTCTCCTTTTTAATAATTTTTTTTATTTAAAAGAATAATAATGTTATATCTTGGCTATTTTAACAATTAACAATGAAATTTTTATAGTTATCATGTTAATTTTTTTAATATATACAGTTCACATGTAATAATATCAAAGGATAATTTATATTTAGTATTGTTCCGAGGTAATAATTTTGGATATGGTTGTGAGATTCAAACGTTTTTAAGAGTAGATGAAGATTTTAACGTTTAAGTTTGAACGGTAATAAGATATCTACAAATGATTTTGATACTTAAGTTAGTAAGAATTTTAGTAAATTTTATATAAAAAATAGATTCGTTAAAATATATGTGTTGGGGTATTTATAAAATAGCAATGTAAGATTTAGTCATTTTTTAGAGATATATTTTTTATATTAAAAGTAATTATCATCAAAGTAACGCAATTGAGCACTTATCTTACTCCCCAAGTCAGGTCGATTACGAATTTTAAAAGCTCGTATCTAAGTCAGTCTAATCAACAAAATTAAACTTTATAGATTGGATTTAATACTAATGAGCTAATTTTGTTAGATCCAACTTAAATATAATTTGTCTATTAAAAGAAAGATGAACTGAACTCATATTCTATAAACACAAGTCTAGATAAATATCATTCATAAATTAAAAAAACACTCATATTTCTTTTTTTATTCTTGCTCCTAATAATTAAGATGTTTGAGTAAAGCTACTCTCATATGTGGGAGGTTAAAACAAAGGCTAGGAAGTGATGATGGACTACTTTACCAAATTTATAATTTATTTATAATTTAAATCTTAAATTTGGTTTTCTAAATTTTCAATTACCTTTAATTTGAATTTAAATTTTTATTTTTATTAATAACATACTAACGTGACATTAATGTGTACAATTAGTATTACATATAAAATATAATTTGTCCATGTGTTAATTAATTACACGTAATATATCAAAATAAATGATAGTGTTATATGTTATAACATGATTTATTCACGCATTAAATTGATGTTATATGTCGTAATATTATTTGTCCAAATGTATGTTATTATTGCAAGTGACTTAAATTGACTTTTAAATTGTATTAAATAACTCAATTTAAGTTTTAAAATTAAAGATTGTATATCAAATTTGTTCATATTTCATAATGAACCAAACTTTTTCATATGCAAACCAATAAAAATTAAAATTAAAATTCGTAATAAATTAGTCATTGATTTTTTTGATTGAATAATAGTGTGAGAGACAACTAAAAAATATTAAAGGCTATCAAATTGTTTTGGGTCCAACTGGCAACTATCACCCTTTAGTCGATTCCCCCCACCCTACTCTTATTGGGCTAGGCCAACAAATTTTCACATGATTGAAGCCTTCCCTGACCAAGAAAAAAACAGGAGCACCTTCTCAACCTCCTCCTTTTCTGAGAGAATTGAATCAATTGATAAACGAAAAGCTGCGAATTCCGGATGGTGACATCACTGAGGAGGACCGACTACGACATCAGCTCCATGCATCAAGTCCCCGAGTTTCTGATGGAAGTTTCGATGACAACGGCGGAGCGTCGAGACATTGGCTTCGAGGAAGAAGAGAAGAGCTTCGATTAGGGTCGGGCATTAGGGGGTTGGGTCGCTGGGCGAATTCGGGTTTTGGGTGTTAGGCCGGGTCAGTTTTCTGGCCCAAGGCCAAGTAAAAAAAAAACGAAAGCACTCCCTGACAAAAAAAAAACTGTTAACAAAAATAAAACATCCAGACCAAAATAAATAAATAAATAAAAAACCCCTTAAACCCTCGACAGTGGCAGCAGGCTAAAAAATTAGCAGACTCCACCCTTGGTCGTGAGCGGCCACCGTCTGCTCGGTTCTCAGTCGCATTCGCCGTCGCCGTGGTTTCTGTCTCTGCTTCTTCAGCTCGCTGGGGAACATAGATAGAGTGAGTGCTGTTCATGTTATTGTTTTAGCTGCTGCTTTATTAGATTAGACAGATTGCAGAAGAATGAAGGTCAAAGTTATATCTCGTTCTGTTGATGAATTCACCCGGGAACGAAGCCAAGACCTTCAGGTATTCACTCCTTCAATAAACTGCTATTTGTTTTCCGTGTCTCTTTCTCATTCACTATTTAACCTAACATTCTTGTTATTATTGAAGAGGGTATTCCGCAACTACGATCCCAACCTTCGTACTCAAGAGAAAGCTGTTGAGTATGTCCGTGCTCTCAATGCTGTCAAGTTGGACAAGGTTCGCTTCTCTTTTTCTTTCTTTCAATTAATTCGAGAAAATATGATAGTTGAATGCGAATTTTTTTTTTCCATTTTTAATTTGAGTTGTTTGAGATGGCTTTGATGTGTGTAACTAACATAAAGAGTTATGGGCATATGGCTTTACTTTGTCTCTTATTTTTTTTTTCTTTTCCTTCTTATTATGTGGTTGAGTAGATTTTTGCAAGACCGTTTATAGGTGCAATGGATGGGCATATAGATGGGGTTTCCTGTATGGCTAAGAATCCTACCCAATTGAAATGGATATTTTCTGGTGCAATGGATGGAGGTACTTCAATTCTTCCTTGTTTCTTTCTCATGAGTATATGAATGTTCCATTGTATGGGAAAATTTGGCTGAAAATTTATGCTTTTAGCACTTGGGCTATTGAAAGAAACAGCAAGAGTGAATTCTGATTGTAAAGAATCATCTACACATTAGGGCTTTATATAATACAATTTTTTTCCCAATATAGTAATGCATCTGTTCTTTACAATTATGTCTGTCTCTGTCAGTTTTGCTGGTTTTAAGATTGATTTTCCTTTGATATAGTTGTTAAGTAATGCATCGTAACTTTTCCTTAGAGTACGCTTAATTGATTTTACGTCTTAAATTCGTATGCAAACTATGATAAATGAGAGGAGGGTTGCTTATATTTTGGGAACAAGTAACATTTATCTTTGCTGTATGCGCAGATATTCGTCTCTGGGATATAGCTTCCAGGTAATTGGGTTTCTTATATTTATTTTTCTGTTTCTGTCTGCATTTTCTAATCAATTAGCCTATGACTGTACCCATCGTATCTAAATATTTTTTGTTGATTCTATTTATCAATGAAAAAGGCGCACAGTTTGTCAGTTTCCTGGTCATCAAGGTGCTGTCCGAGGCTTGACTGTATCAACAGATGGGCGCATGCTTGTGTCATGTGGTACTGATTGCACGTAAGATCAACCGTTTTAATCTTTTATCAAATCCTATTAAGCTATCATGACTATAACATTTAACTTCGATGGTTAGCTCTTCTGATATAAACTGCATTTTTTGTTTTGGAGTACAGTGTTAGACTTTGGAATACTTCTGTTGATAATCTTATGGAGTTGGGTCACTCAACTAAGAATTCTGTAGAGGTAAGATGTTATGCTGCAGATTAAGTTTTCCTATTCCTTTTTCACCGGTTATTCTTCCTCACACAATTTTGCAAACACTCTTCTGCAGCCAGCAAGTGTTCATGTTGGGAAGAATGCATTTTTGTAAGTATTGGTGTGATTCACCAGGAAAACATTGAAACTTGGTTTAATATTATTTTTAAGTGTAGCTTGCTCTTGAATGTTTAGGGCTGTTGATCACCAGTGGGATGGTGAACTTTTTGCCACAGCTGGTGCCCAAGTAGATATATGGAATCACAACAGGTATCAGTTTATTTATTTCGGACAAAGAACTTACCCATTTTCTTAATCTTTTTTCCCTTTAGAATTTTTTTTATTAGTTTGTCTTTCATATTGCAGATCTGAGCCTATAAACAGTTTTCAGTGGGGAACAGATTCAGTAATTTCGGTTCGGTTTAATCCCGGAGAACCAAATCTCCTAGTAGCATCTGCTAGGTATGTGGGAATCGTAATAGATAACCATTCAGTAATTGTTTATATCAATAATTAAAATCCAAACCCCCCCTCCCCCTTTCCTTGTAAATGTCCTGATCTATTTTGCCCTTCTTTTTTCTTTTTGCTTCTGTTTACTGCTTTGCTTATTTTTTGCCATTCTTGTTGATTTTTTTCTCTCTCTCTCTCTCTCTCTCTAGTATTTATTAACTTGATAATCTGCTTGTTTGAATACAATATTCTTATTGAGATATTCCATCTCTGTTATCTAAACCCTGTTACTGAGAACTTGGGTATGTTCTGTTTTAATTTTGACAGAATCGAAGTGGAAAGAATTTATTGTTTGCGAATGAGTTTTTAAAGTGATTTTAGAACAGTGGACTTGTATGGATGATATAAAATAGTCACAATTTTAAAGTAAAATAATTAAAGTTATACTATCTACTTCATTTGCCTTGGATGTTGTGCAAGATTTCAAAGGACTTGTATGATTCATCCCATGCTAGAACATAAGTAGTTGGGTCATTTTACTTCTGTTTCCCCGACACGATGCATGAGTTCCTGCCCGTCTGCGTATGTAATGTTTGAGTTTGAATTTGTCATGAGTTATTTATTTGTCTAACCTGTTTTATTATTGTAGTGACCGAGGTATAATGTTATACGATCTACGTATGGCTACTCCAGTGACAAAAATGATAATGATGGTAATTATTCTGTATAATTAGTTTCAATTTCAACACAGGTGTAGATTTTCATTTTCCTAAGTCGAGCAATCAATTTTACTTTACTTTAGTAACTTATTCTCTTATTTACTTCTACTTCACAGTAGACTATATCATTGGTAATTCTCTATTGCATTCTTGCTATCATCATCATATTTGTTCTTTCTGTTTGCATTTTTATCCAAATTACTTAGTTCACGACTATACTGACCTTTTTTCACTATGTGGCAGACCAAAACAAATTCGATAGCATGGAACCCAATGGAACCAATAAATTTCACAGCTGTAAGTTCATGAGATGAATTTAACCAGTGTTTTTTTAAGCTATTATTGTATTAAGATTTTGGTTGTAGCTAACTTCTAAAATATTTATCTGTGTTTTTGAAATTCTATCTTTTCAATTATTATTTGTATTCTTATGGACAAATTGCGTTACCATGCAGGCAAATGAAGATGGAAATTGCTATAGCTATGATGCTAGAAAGTTAGATGAAGCCAAATGTGTTCATACAGATCATGTTTCTGCAGTGTGAGATCAATTTTCCCTAAATATTTGCTATCTTCTTCTCTTTCATAATTCTAGAACTTATCAACCATATTATTCATATTTTGTTCTACAGGATGGACATTGACTATTCACCGACTGGTCGAGAATTTGTGACTGGATCGTATGACAGAACAGTTAGTTCACTTGGACTTCATTTTAATCCTTTGTCCTTTGACTTATGTTGTTACGTAACTATATTTTTATGCTTCAACTATTGGTCTTTTCCAGGTGAGGCTTTTCCATTATAACAGTGGTCACAGCAGGGAGATTTATCATACTAAGAGAATGCAAAGGTTTGTGTAGTTTATAAATCTTGAATTGAGGGGTTTTTTGTTATTTTTTATTTTTATTTATTTATTTTTGTATAGAGGTCACTAAAAGTTGATATTTTCTTTGTTTATCAGGGTATTCTGTGTCAAGTTCAGCGGTGATGGAAGTTACGTGATATCTGGAAGTGATGATACTAATCTCAGGCTTTGGAAGGCTAAGGCATCAGAACAACTTGGAGTTGTAAGACTTCTTTACATCTACTATCAAATTCATAGATGCATCCAGCCGTAAACCACTGCTTCATATGGAAAATATATTGTTTTGTGTCTGCCTATATGATTCTTCGTTTACACTTGAGTATGGATCTCTTTTTATTTCTTTTCCCCCCTTACAAAAGGAAAATTTATTTGAGATACACACCACATTCCTGCTCAAGGATCCATTGTTGTGATAATTTCGCATCCAAAATCACAAGGTCTAGTTTAGTTGATCTACTTATGGCGTAGTTGATTTTCATTGATGAGTCGTTCTCTATTTTTATGGCAAAATCTGTCATCTCTAGTTGTGGAGCATCTTGGCCACTTATTCCTATTGTAAGACCCTTCCCTCCTGAGGATTATGATGTTGTGTTCATGATATAGGTTCTCCCAAGGGAACGGAAGAAGCATGAGTATCATGCAGCCATTAAGAAACGTTATATGCACCTGCCTGAAGTTAAGCGTATTGCTAGGTAAGATTTGATCAAACAATTTTGTGAACCTCAACTGCTGACAAGCAATACTTTCTACTTTGTACTTATTTTCTTTTCTTTTTCTTAACAGGCATAGGCACTTGCCCAAGCCAATATACAAAGCTGCGGCTTTGATGCGTGCCATGGCAGATGCCAGGAAAAGAAAACAAGAGAGGAGGAAAGCTCACAGTGCACCAGGGAGCATTACGACGCAACCACTACGGAGACGAAGAATTATCAAAGAAGTTGAGTAAGGTTTTCATTGGCGAGCGGTTCATATTAAAGATCAAGCAGATATCTTTAAAGAATGTTGTAATACTGATATGGGAGGTTCTATGTATGTCTCAGATGGTAAATCAATAGGTTATAGTTTTGTGATGTTGCCATTTGCAGTTCAGTCCCAAGGCAAAGAAATTTTGGTTTGTTATTGGACCTAGTAACACTTAACACTTATGAAAAGCATCATGCTCTCTTGGACATGTAAAACGCTTTAACATGAAAAAAGGAGAATAATTTTAGACAAAATGTTTTACTACACATTGGAGTTCTTAGGACTCAGTAAACTATATATGTGCCAAATATAAAATGATTATATTTATTTTGTTACAAATAGACTACTCTTGGCCTTGTGGGAAAAGTATGAATGCAATATGCATCAATATTATTATATTCTCTTATTTTCTTTTCCCTTTTCCGTATGCATAAGCTTTTCTATAATATAAAAAAAGATAAGAATTTAAAGGTAAATAAAATTTGTAATATTGCATTTAGGCATAATTATCTAATTTAATATTGACTTTTCCTTGATTGTTTTCTAATTTATTGTTGTGGGATTTGAACATTTGGTTGATGAAATTTATATATTTTGTTATTTTTTAATTTTTTGGGAATTACCGAATTACCTATCTTTGTTACAAGTGCACACGCACTTACTTTACTAAGCACACATTAGTTTCACTTTATTGTGACAAGTTATGATTATAAAAAAACTGTATAATAGAACCGGAGGCAATTTGGCCTATTCAAAGTCAGAGGAAGCAGCTTAAGGTGTCCTTTTGCTACAATGATGAGCAAAATCTAAAGCTGACCTCTTTTAATCAATTTTAAACTTGAAGAATTCATTATAATGCTTACTATAGCCACTTCATGTTTGCCGAAATGTGGAACGAATCTACTATTGTGGTTACTAGCTTACAAGGAATTGCACACCAATAGTATTTCTTATCCCTTAAAAAATGGAATGCTAATCTGTTATGACAGCCAGATATTTATTTTTGTTAGCAACCCTTTGTGTTGCTTATAGTATCTAATATGGGTGTAGATACTAGGTACATTCGGTTGAGGCATTATTCTTTATGGATGTCACAACTCACAAGTCACAATGGACTCTGCACAAAAGACAAAAGTGTCATAATATAAATTAGAAAAATAATGTTTGCATCATTCTTTTTTTCATACTTTTCTTTACACATTTTTTAATGATATAAAAGACAATTTTTATTTTTGTTCTCATTATCAATCATTTTTAATATTAAAATAAAAAACATACAAAAAATATGTATAAAAATAATACATATAATATCATTCTATAAATTATATTAGAAATGATAGTGGTGTGGTAGAATATTTAGAATCAGCCGTTTAGGCTTTCAGCAGTCACAATATGTTATATTTTATTTTTAATACAACCATGGAAAGTGTGATGTTTTTTAATATTATAAAGTAGAAATTTATTCTATACTAAATTATCAGAGTTTGTTTTTGTATGTCTTGTATTCTAATTTCTAAATAGAGGGGAAGAAGAAGAGTTTATCTGTTAGAGCAACGACTACACCAAAATATATTGAAGAGAATTAAATATAAATATAAATTTGATGTTATAAAATAATTTTCCAAAAGAATGTACACATATATATTGAAATTGAATAGTCAAGTTGCAGACGCTATAAAGAATATTCATTTGTGAGATAGGACAAAAATATCCCTAAGTAAAGAAAACAATTGAAAATTATGTTTGACATGGCTCATCAAATAAACTAAAATATCTAAGGCTTGAATAAGAAAATGTTGCAAGGCAGGAAAATCCTCCAAATGGCAGCAACTTATGAATCCTCAAGTCTCCTCCAATGTTTTTTCCTTCTTGTCCTTAGCAATAATTGGACAAACAGAAAGAGTCAAGGTCCCATGCATTTCATTCAGCAACACTTGACATTATTATATTTTATTTAAAATCCAATTAACAAGCTTATTACTTTGTCAACCATAACACTAAGAATGATCATAAACATTTATGCTTTATAATGTGAGGAACAACTATGGATTGTGATGCTCTTACTCTATCCACTATGACTATCTCTTCACCAGGATTGTTACCAACTGAGACATTGTTAGATTCTTTGGTTCACATATCCAATGAAGTTGTCTCAATAGAGAAGCTTCCATTTGTGCAAATGAGGAATGTCTCATCCATGATAAGGAGGATCAAGCTTCTCTCTTCATTGTTTGAAGAGATTCAAGAGGCAGAAACACCACTCCCTCCTTCTTCAACTCTTTGCTTCACTGAGCTTTTATCAGTGATCACAAGGGGTAAGGTTTTGATCCAAGAAATCAAAGATGCAAGCACCCTTTGGGGCCTGATTCAGTTAGAATTCATCTCAAACCAATTCTATGTTCTTGTTAAAGAGATGGGAAGAGCCCTTGATATCTTGCCTCTTAGATTGCTCAACATAACTGCAGATATAAGGGAGCAAGTGGATCTTCTTCACAAACAAGCGAAGCGAGCCGAGTTAACCATTGATCCTAGAGAGCTCCAAAGAAGAGAAATGCTTCTAGAAGTAATGGCCAACAACATGATGCAAAACAAGAAGAACAAGGGCTATATGGATTTTGGTAAAATGGAAGAACTGTTAAGTAGCATTGGTTTGAGAACTATATCAGATTATGATATAGAAATTTCAAAGTTGGAGATTGAAGCTCAGAATCAAGCAGGAACAGGAGGACTAGTGGTTGTGTCAAACATAAACAACCTCATATCTCTTGTTTCTTATTCCAAATCAATGATTTTCAGAGATGGAGAAAATGAAGAAAGTAAGAAAGAATCTTGTTCATATTTGTACAACAAAGTCAATGATAGTTCTTCATCTTCTCAATCCATGTCAATTCCTGACGAATTTCGCTGCCCAATTTCACTTGACTTAATGAGAGATCCTGTGATTGTTTCATCCGGCCACACATATGATCGAAATTCGATTGCGCAGTGGATAAACTCTGGCCACCATACTTGCCCCAAAAGTGGACAGAGGCTAATCCACACTGCTCTGATACCAAACTATGCACTGAAAAGTCTTGTTCAGCAATGGTGCTATGACAACAATGTTCCATTGAATGAGCCTAATTCTTCAGTTTCCGAGGAAAAGAGCAATAAGAAGAACTCAAATGACGGCGCTATTGATCACATCTCTGCCAACAAAGCGGGTGCAGATGCTGTGAAAATGACAGCAGAGTTTCTGGTTGGAAAATTGGCAACAGGCTCAGCTGACACACAAAGACAAGCTGCCTATGAGCTTCGTTTACTGGCGAAAACCGGCATGGACAACCGGCGAATCATAGCTGAGGTAGGTGCTATTCCTTTTCTGGTAACACTACTTGGATCACATGATCCAAGAATCCAGGAACATGCAGTGACTGCCATGTTCAACCTATCAATCTATGATAACAACAAGGTTCTGCTCATGTCGGCCGGCGCAGTGGACAAAATAGTCCAAGTTCTAGAACAAGGGAGAACAATGGAAGCCAGAGAGAATGCTGCAGCAACAATATTCAGCTTGAGTATGTTAGATGACTGCAAGGTTCAAATCGGAGCGCGGCCAAGGGCGGTTCCTGCATTAGTCCTCCTCTTGAAAGAAGGCACACCAATTGGGAAAAGAGATGCAGCAACTGCACTATTCAATCTTGCAGTTTACAATCCAAACAAATCAATAATTGTGAGTTCTGGTGCAGTTGATGTGCTTATTGAATTGCTAATGGATGATAAAGCTAGCATTACTGATGATGCATTATCAGTTCTTGCTTTGTTACTTGGATGCTCACAAGGACTAAAAGAAATAAGGAATAGTAGAGAGTTGGTGCCACTTCTCATTGATCTTCTAAGATTTGGATCAGTCAAAGGGAAGGAAAATTCTATAACACTTCTTCTAGGATTGTGCAAGGAAGAGACCGAGGTGGTTGCGCGGCGGTTGCTGGCGAATCCAAGGAGCGTGCCGTCGCTTCAAAGCTTGGCTGCTCATGGTTCATTGAGAGCTAGAAGGAAGGCTGATGCATTGTTAAGGTTGCTCAATAGATGTTGCTCTCAGCCTCATCATTCTCTTTGAGTCATACATGTATTATGTATATTCTTCTTGTCATTCTTATAAGTTTGTTACAATGATTTCTCATTAGAAAATAATCGTTAGATGATTTAATTACACAAGTTGTCAAAATATTTTAATTTTTTTTGGTTGGATTTAATCACATTTCTTTAGTAAACATTCTTGTTATTTACGCTTTTTTTTAGCATTGAAAATTGGAAAAAATTTAAAAATTTATTAAATATTATTTTATTTTAATTTTGTCTTAAAAATTTTCATTTTACATCAATTGTATTTCTGATTGCCAATGATAGAACTTTATATTCGACTTATTGTGTTAAAGGTTGTTCTTATAAAATTGTTGCTAAATTGATCTTTAAACTTTTTAAAAAATTAGCTAGCAAAAATATTTTCGATGTAAATAAAAAAATTTTATGATAAAAGTAAAACTTAAAATTATTGTTAATATTTTTGAAAAATTTCAAAGACAAATTTTTTTTTTTAATTTGTTTTTATCATTTGACACCTCTTACTAGATAGTGTGTATATATTATGGGTGCACATGGGTCGGGTGAAACCGGGTTTGATGGGACATAGATCCGATCCGAAATATAAACCGGGTCTATTTATTAGATCCGAACCCGACCTTAGACCCGATGAAACCAATACACTTTCGGGCCACAATTATACCGGGTGAAAACCGGGCCGTTAACATTACATTACGTTGATACCTTCTTGTAAGTTAGCATGTAAAAATATCCAAATTTTCAAGACTCCAACCATTATTTAACATGATAAAATTTACTTAGAAAAATATAACAAGAACCAACCCTTCTTTAAAATTAAAGCATAACCACAATCAATACTAAAGCAAAACCACAATCAATACTAATATTGTCTAATAGTACTAACTATTTAAATTAATACAAATAACACAATATTATGCATTAGTCTAAAGTCTTATGCATTCTAAACATAAAACATTAACTTATAGTCTTATAATGACTAATAACACAAAATATTAAGGTTTACAATACTTAAATTCCATATAAGAATAGTCATGATCAATCACTAATAACACAAAATATTAATTGTGTATGATGACCGGGCCACCGGGCCGACTTCGGGTGACCCGAGCTATGGCCCGGACCCGACCCGAAATAATGACCGGGTCTATTTTGGAGACCTTTATCCGGTTCTAAACCCGATGAAATCACACCAAATTAGTCCCTAAAATGTTCGGGACCGGGCCGGACCTTCAGGCCGGGCCGGGTCTGTGCACCCGTAGTATATATGATACAATTGATTTGAGTTTTTTACACCCATCTAAAAATTCAAAAAAAAAAATCTATTCAATATACAGAAAAACAGGTATATATAATACAACTTTTTTTTTTTATATGAAAAATTAAATTAACTTTTCACCATTGCATCCATATAGCTTGCCAGAGATTTTGATGTATGGGGTTTTACAATTACACCCAATTTACTTGTACTTATCTGCAAACTTGCCATTAGTCATAACCAATGTTTCAATAAAAGGTGTAAGGGAAAAACATGAAAGTGTGTAATTGTGAATGCTTTATATTGTAAAGAATATATACGTGTACTTATTTTAAATGTTTCCTATATATAATTAATCAACTATGGTGCGTGTAAAAAAAAAAATTAAATGTCATATATATTTATATATAAATATATGATAATTAATTTTTAGTGTGTATATAGTATTTTTGATAATTACAAGTTATATTTGAGTTTAAAATTTCACAAATTTCATAACTTGACATATATGAAATTCAAAAGTAACTAAAAAAGGAACATTTTTATAGTTAATACCCTAGCTTTATTATTATTTATTTTATTTTATTTTTTTATTCAGTCAAACCAGCATATCAGAGTTGAACAACAAGCATAAATATGACTATTATACCAAATTTCATAAGTTTCACAATATTTCGGAATAAGATGGGAGTCTTAGTAAACAAAATTGTAAATTGAAACAGACTATATTCCCATAGAAAAATATATATGACATATGATTCAATCCACAATTGTATAATTTTTAATACAAAAAATAAAAGGATTTTCAATAGTTTTTGTATCTCATGAATCAATTTTTTAATATAATTTTAATGATGGTGATGTTTGTATAATTCTCTGTGAGGAAAATGGAATTTCGGATCAGCAATTATCCTTGTGCCTAACTCGCCACTATAGAAAGATTGAAACAAGAAACTAAAATTGGCTGATTGATGGCAGATAACCTTTTTGTTTCCCAAGCTGTTTTGAATTAAATGATGCTATAATGACAGCGTTGTCTTAACAACTGAATAACTTGTATGTAACATAATTTTAAAGGGAGAAAAAAGATGCACTTCTAAAGTTTGTGAATTCTGAATGACAATCAAGTCCTAGAACAAAACATGCCAATCTTGGTACACATTTGCCGTGCAATGAGCTTGGCTTATATTATGAACCCTAAAAGGGATACTATAACTGCAAAACCAATCCAAAAATGTTCCGAAACCATCATAGAACAGTGCCCTCTCCTGACATTGTATGGATAAAGGGGAAAAAAAATGAAAATTCAAACTGTTCATGTGTGAAGTGAAGATTACATTGAAGGAACAGGAATCTCAGGCATTATGAAGGAGCTGAGAAGCTGAACCTAAAACCAGTCTTGCCTCGATCATGTTCATGCTTCCTGAGTATATAAAAGTAGTTACCCTGAAAAACAAGAATCGTGCAGGTGAGATTAATAAGTTTTGGTACAAAGCAACTAAAATAGTAGAATATCAACGATTATTAAGAACAATGCTAATCTCCCAGTTCTGATACATTAAATTACAATGATAAATTCAAATATGAAATAATGTCAAGTGACTTCACCCGGCAAGTTCAGATGACGGATCGGATTTTCAGGAAGATGATATTATAAGCAAGTATTAAGTGCTCAGCTCAGAGCGAAAAGTGAGGGAGAAAGGGGAGATTAAAGTATCTAGATTTCTTTAAAAAATATATTTCCCTTCCCACCATACATTTTGCAGTCTATCATTGGCATTTCACTTCAATATTTTCCCACATTTTTTAGTAGCGTGACCTACTTCTTAGTTAGATATAGAGGTTGAAAATGAAGCTGACCTCTAGGCGGAAGAGTCGTGTGGGAATAACAATTCCACACCCGACCGATGTTCGAAAGGATTCTACGAACTTTCGAGCAGAGAATTGCTTATATTCATTCTGAGTTAGTTTGGCAGCATTACCCGAACCAGCAAAAACATGTCCATGGATTCCATGTTCTCTCAACCACTTGATTGGAAGATCAAAAGATAGGTCTGCAAATGCAGTAACAGCAAGATCTCCTCCTATAAAATCCCATCCAGGGGAATCACTGTTGTTACCATCAGCTCTATCCCTACTTTGCCTCCGTGGTTCAGTAGGACCTAACCCCCTAGTTTTAAAGCCCCATAATGTTGTTGGTCCTCCTAAGGTACAAACTGGGGAGAAGTCACCACCCAAATAAAACCTTTCTGGCAGTGGAGATGTCTTGTTCATGAATCCTTGTCCCCATGGAAAAACAGCACCGGCAGAAATCCCAAGGTTCAATGCTGTATTATAAAACCCAAAGGGGACAGCAAAACGAACATCAAATTCCTGCATTGGAACTGGAAGTATTACAGAGCTACTTAAGAAAAAAGAATTTTAAAAGGGGCAACAAAAATAAAATAAATAACAGATATGAAGATCCAGAAGGTATGCCTTGCCTTGGTGGACAATTTCTGACTATTTTACCATTAAAACAAGGTTAAACTGTTTTGGTCATCAAGGTTTATCCTGGGGGATGAATGTCTTATGGCCTAATATCACATCCACCACTCAGCAGTGAAGTTATTATGTGGACAATTTCAGCAAAATGAAATCCTAAAATCTAGCTCACTATCAACAAGATACTGAATCCATTGAAAAAGCATAGCACCATAAGCAATCAATCATCTCAAGATAGAGTCACCATTTGAATTCACCATAAGCAATCAATCATCTCAAGATAGAATCACCATTTGAATTAACCAAATACATTGTTAAATATATTAGCATCTCTAGTTTTAGTTTTGACAGCCAACATCATCTGAACTGAATGATGTCATCAGAGATAGCAAGAGACAAATGCTAATGCAGATTATCTTATATGGGAAGTGGTTCTGATATTTTCCCAATCCAAGGAGATAGTTCCACATGCTCGAACTATGTCAATTAAGAATATTACCAAGATTATTCCAATAATTTCTAGTTCTTCTATCACTATCACTCAATAGAAAGATTATCATGTGTAATTAATAACAGACAAATTAAAACTTTTGCAGTGCAGCATATAAGTCAACAGACAATAAAAGGATTTAATCAAACCTGACGGAGAAACCGCAAACTCCGGTTATCTGGTGCAAGACCACCAAGATGGGTGGTAGAGAGAAAAGCATAGCCTCTTGTAGGCCTAATAGGTGAATTTCTCCTGTCCATTTTAAAGGTATACTTCAAAGATGAAAGTAAACCGTGCCCAAGCTGCCTCCTTATAGACCTGGATGATGTTTGTGATGGATCTGTCAATGTGCGCCACCCAAGACTGTAAACCAAGTCATGGTGCTTTGTGGAGATCAATCCAAGAGAAGCACCCAGTAACTGTTCTTTATACGAAGAAAACTCCTGCCAATCTTGGGAAATCAACGATATCCGTGCCACAATAGGGCTCAACAGTTTTTTAATTCGAGGCGCATAGACCCCTAAGCTCAACTCTGTTGCTTGGCTGCCACCGTATGCCAAAGAAGTATCCCATATATCACCATAACCCAACAAGTTCTTGTACTTCAGAGCACACTCAAGAGTCCAAGAACTAGTCTACAAAAATCATTGCACGATTCCCACAAGAGAAAGAAAAGAATGATGCATTAGAATCTTTTCCTTATTAGAATTAGCATATCCAACAATACATTATGTATATCATTTTGTTCACTAAATTACAATTCAAGTCAGTCTAATGAGTGTTTAAATGACTTCAAAACAACTTCTAACAAAATGTTCTAAACATAGTAATCATAGAATTTTGTGATTTTGAAAATCAAATCTTCATGGTTATTCAACAGCACACAAAGGCATGCCAAATTTTCGAAATGACCTATATTTCAAGTCAAGGGGAGTCTTAGAGCAACAGTTGAACAGTCCCGGTGAGATCTTAAGGCTACGGATTCAAGTCATGGAATTGGCCACTAATGCATCAAATTAGGCTGCCTACATTACATCTATTGGGAGTGGCACTAGGATGCTTTGCACCAGGCTACCCTTTTCTTTACACCATTTTCAAGTATTTATAAATGTTTTACAAATTTCTACTGCTTACTTTTCTAGACACTACCAAAAAAGTATGAGAACAAATATGTCAAAAGTTGACATTAATAAGCTTTAAACATCAACCAATATGACCAATCCTACATATATGATCATCTCTGCAGTAAATTCTCTAAAATCCAAAATTCATGCCATCAATTTTCTCAAATGCAAACACGGCACTAACATCCAAAAATCCACGGGCAAGTAAAATAACCCTAGAAACTTGAATCCAAAACAAGAAATGAGAACAAGTAGATACCGAGGGTTTGGTATAAACGCCGCATTCGCCGGAAACGGTGTTGTTGGACTCAACTACATCAACGACAACGTTTGCAGTATTGGGAAGCTCTTTGGGACCAGGCTCGAGCCTGACCTTGCAAGAATCGAAGATTTCAAGAGCCTGGAGCCTGGCAATGGCGGCTTCGCAAGCACGCATGAGGTCCTGCATGGTGGTGGCAGTCTCGATTCCCTTGAGCTCCGCTTCGATGACCCAATCCTTGGTCTTCGTGTTGCCTTTTACAAGAACATCGTGGACTCTGATTGGGACCATCTCCGACGAGAGTCTCCGCGCCAGCGTTTCGACCTTGAAACGCTGCTCACGGAGCTTCGAGGCTGCGGACTGAGGGGTTCGAAGATTTGGCAATACGTCTTCTTCTTCTTCTTCTTCGTTTTCTTCTTGTTCTTTTTCATCTTCTGGTTCGTCGTCTTCTTCATGTTCTTGTTCGGCATTGTCAGTGAGAGGGTGTGGTTCTGTGTTTGTCATTTATGGAGGGAGCTTAGTTAAGTGTGTTGGAGATTCTGTTTTGAATGTTGGAAGAAAGAAGAAGAAAAATGAATTTGCAGTTTTTGTGAATAAAACGCTGCCCAAGAAGACGGCGATGTAGATGCTAATTCAATTCACCTTCTTCCTCCATTTCCTGCTCTTTTTCAACTTGCCCAAAAAAAAAAAAAAATTTAAGGTCTTACTCAAGTTGAAAATTCAATCCAGTCGATTTTACGTAAAATTGATATTTGATATTTGAGAGTTGTTAGATGATTTAACTAATTTGACTAAATTTTCATCTAATAATTTTCAGATATCGACTTTACTTTACGTGAATTTTTATAAGCCAAGAATCAGCCAACTGATAAACCAGTGTTTCTTTTTCTTGTAAATTGGATAGTTTTGAATATGATTTCTATGTTTCATGTATTACCATTAATAATATGGAATCAACTAATGAATGATCAAACATCTGTTCTGTGATTATCTCTTAATACTAGTATATCTTCCCTCATGTTTTGAACGTGGTCAACAATAATTTAACAAATAAATTAAATTATAAATTAATAAAACTAATTATAATTAATTATGTTGTTCCATTTTTGGCTGATTATTAGTTTGTTCCATATACTTTTTCTTTTTTATTTTATAAGGGTGTGTTTTTCTTTAAAATGGAAGAAAACGGGATTTAACATTTTAATTATAGTTGTTAAAATTAAAGTGTTGATTGAATATTTGAATCGATTAAATTAGTAGTTTATTGATTTACTGATTCAACTGATAAATTATTGGTTAAATAAGTAGAATCAATCTTGCCTAAATAAAAAATATAAAATAATAAAAAATTGAATAAATTAAAGTTTTCGGTTTCAAATTAATTATTCTTTAAAAAAAATAAAGTACTAATTTAATCTTCCACAATAACAAACGGTAATATTTATATGTAGTGTTAACTACTGTGACGTATCTTTTAATTTTTGTAGCAAAATTTTACCTGTTTTAATATAATTTATAATAAATAAAGAGCAATTAATAAATATTATATGAAAACTCAAAAAATAATGAATGCTTCATTATCCAAAACTACATCATTTTCATACTTATGTGACAGTAACAAGACATGCATCATTGTAGATAACAAAATACATGGGTAATTTTATTTTGTTTCGCAATTTGCACTATTCATTAATGAAAGGATATACATGTCCACTGTTTATTATCGTGGAGGATCGAATTAATACTTTCTTTTCTAGGACTAATTAGTCCTAAATCGAATTTCTTGAAAATCTAATTGTCACTTTACTCTAAAAAATTTAAAATAAATATTTTTACTAATATTTTAATATGTATATGTAAATGTTAAAAATATTTAATACTTATTTTAATAATTATATAAATCCTAAAGAATTATAAATTAAAAAAATAGTATAAAACTAAAAATAAATTATATATATATATATATATATATATATATATATATATATATAGCACACATTATAATAAAGGAACAAATAGTCAAGTAGTATGGCATGGTATGTTGGAAGGCAGCTAGAGTATATGAGTTCAAACCGGTTCTCGGATTTGTATCGAACCGGTTAGTTTTGGCCAATTTGTGACGAATTGTTCGGTTTTTGGTAGTTTATTTGTATTTTCGGTCTATATTTCTAATCGAACTGATAAAACTATTAGTTTAATAATTTTTCCATCGAATCGATTGGTTCTTACAACTACGGATTTAACAAGACACTAAGGAATTATTTGTGCATTCGGTCCATACTTCCAACCGAACCAGTAAAACTACCAATTTATTGATTTTTCGGTCAAATCGGATGGTTTTTACAACTACAGATTTAACAGGACACTAAAGAACCGTCTTGACAGATTTGCATTCTGTCCATATACGCCTCCTTGTACGTCTTTCTTCAAAATAGCCAACCCTCTTCTAGAACTCAAAATAGCCACTTTCTCGTATCAGTACCTCATATTTAAACTCATCATTTTTAACTATACTAGTGTATGTTTCCGTACTCTGTGCAGGATAATACATAAAATTATATGAAAAAATTTATTAAAAAATTAAATAAATTATATATAGTAATTATTATTATAAATATTTTATGAAGTTATAATTAAAATCAAACACTCGGAATTTTTAATATTAAAAATAATTAGTATTTGTCTTAATTAATTTGTGTTTGTTGACTGATCATCTCACTCGTCCGCTTAAAAAATTATTAGGAGTTAAAATCTCACTTTGTGTGTGTAGCAATCCATTGGCTAACGGTAAACCCTTAATAAATGGAATATCAATACGTGGTTAGACTTGACAGAAGCACTCGAATACGCAGGTACTTGACCCATCCATGCCCGATTGGAGAGGGTAATAACTTGACTCGAGTCGGGACAGATTTTGCTCAGGATAGAACATGGTCGTGTTTAGGGTGTACCTGCCCCGGATATATACATATAAACACTTTTTAGGAATTAGAATTTACCTCACATCATAGATTTAGTGATTCACAGTTTCAGTACATACTCTATAGCCATGCAAGAGAAATCCAGTCATCTTCGCCCAGAGTCTTTTTCTTCTCGGCTTCTTCACAAAAAACCTCATAGCTCCCGTCATCGTCGTTGCTGAGCCCATCGCCGCCTACCCCTTCACAGTTCCCATCTTCCTTCACAGCTCATGTCGCCATCGCTGTTTATTCCGTTATCGTCGCTTCAAGTTGGACAAGTTGAAAATAGGCATGCATGAGATCATTTTTGCATGTAATTATTTCTGAATTTTTTCATCCAAATTTGATCTATGTGGTTCAGTATTTAGTATGGCGATCATTGTGGTTTTGTTGCGACACTAATATGATAAAAGTTACGGTAATTTCATAACTAATATATGATACATACCAGATTATTAAAGTAATTAGGGAAATAACATTAAGATGTGTGCATAAAATTTATAAGATGTGATTATCTTAGAAAAATATATATGTATAGCCCAAGTGGAAGATTATTAGAAAATTATTATTTCTTAATATATTTATAGACAATACATATATTAATTATAATACCAAATTAAGTAATTTCACATTAAATGACTTATATAACGATGATCTTATTTATTGTCATAAATTTTGAATTAAATAAGTCATTATTATTTTTTATTTGAATAAATGAGATTAAAACCATAGATACTATTTTATTTGAGTTTTAGAATTTAACGAGTGTCACACTCAAATATAAATAATGACTTTAGGATTTTGGTTTCTAACACATCAAACTCGCCGTCGTAGCTCTTTTCCTACAGTAGAATTGTGATTCAGCCCTATTAGAGATACAGAAAAGTTTTGGTTGACGAAAATCAAAGAACCACAAGAGTCAAGCTCTCTTATCTCAATCATGCTCTCGAATGAAAAGACACTTCCGCGCTCTCAGTTATATTTCTTAATGATTTAACATAGATGATCTTGAGGTTGAGAAATCCTAAAAATTTCAGATAAAATAAAATTTTTATTCAATCAAATGATGATAAATAATTTTATTAAATTAAATTATATTGATGTGATCATTGGATGACAAAAAATGCTAGAAAAATAAATAAATAATATTTTAAGAGTATAAAAATATTAAATTGTCATTTTAATTTACTTTTTTTAATCAATGACAATAAATATCCTGAATTAATTAAATTTTTGCAAAAAATTATATACCTAAAATTATTTTATTTCTTTAAAAATCTTTTGAACATACAATGGTTCAATGAGAGGTTGACTATTGAGAATTGAATATAATATTTTTAAATTCGTATTTTCAATAAAAAGATGTACTTAATTCTATCCATTATAAATAATTATATATTCACTATTACTTATCCATCTAAATAATTCTAACATTGATAGAATATTATTTTTAAATGCAAAAAAATTTAAAATATATTTATTCTATTTCAAAAATCAATATTCATATATTTTTTTAAAAAAAATGACAAAAATATTACATTTCTTAGTTAAAAAATGTAATAGACAATTAAATATCACTAATGAATAAAAATGAATGGGATATAATAAATAATAATTTTAGTAATATAATTAATTAAATTAAATTATTATATACAATTTTTATTTTTTATCTTATTATAATTTAAGTTAATATTAATGGTAAAAAACTAATTTTAAATAATCTCAATTTGTATTTTATAGCATAATTAAAGCACAATTCATAATTTTTTATTTTGTGACTAATTAATATTTTTTAAATTTTTTGGTTAAATCTTCTGTATTTTATAATTGATAAATTTTCTCTACAAATACAAATTTGTGATGAATACAACTATAATTAATTAAGAAAATAAAAAAATCAAATAAAAGATAAAAAATAGAGTAAAAAATTATTTTGAAACTAAAAATTTGTATCTTATTATATAATCAATTTTGTTACTCACTTCTTTTATATCCAAAAAAGTATATAATATCACACTTATTTTAAAAATGACGAAATTCTTCAAATACACGGTATAATGTATAATTTAAGAATCATAAGATAAAAAATATCTAAAATTTTATAATAGTATTTAAAATTTTCAATAACGATAATACAAAGAGTTTAAATCTACCAAATGAATTCTAAACCTCAATTCAATAGTTACCCTTTGCGCATCTTATTTAAATTTGAATTTTAAAATTTTATTTGTATCTTCTTTTTTTCTCCTAATATAAATTATTTTTGACAAAAAATAGAAAAAAATCTATTAGGCCAAAAAAATATTCTATCAAAAATTATTATAAGAAAATTTATAATTAGAGAGGAAAATAATAAAAGCATTAATAATAATAAAAAAAATAAACTCATATTAAAGAATGTTAGAAAAGAAATAATAAAGTTCATATTAATAATAATAATGTTGAAGAATGATGTTAATGCTTTAGGTTTTTACTCTCTGCCTTTGGCCATCGTTTTTTTTTTCTTTCTTTGCTTTTTTATTTAAATTATTAAGTCATAAAAAATAAAGAACAATTCAAAAAAACAAAAACAACAAGATCAATAGTAATTATATAAATTAAAATACATATGAAAAAAATAAACTATTATATGATAAAATTAACATGAGTTATATTTTATCATTAAATAAACAAATTTAACTCAAAACAAAATTACATGTACAAAAAAAAAAGAGTTAAAATATCCAAAATGATAAAAATGTTATTTTTATAAAACAGTGAACTTCTAACTAAATTAGATTGTATTAATTATTATTAGAAAGGGTAAGAGAGAATAGTAGTAAAAAGATTTGTGTGTATTTAAGTTATGTAAAATGATACACTATAAAAGGATATTTATAAGTGTTAAGAGAATCGAAATAATAAAGTCGTAATATCTTATAATAAATATTTAAATATGTTAAATAATGTTAATTGATCTAATTGATCTTAATTATATTCTAATATCTCTCCTCAAACTCAAGTGACAACTTGAGTTTGAAACTTATTTGAAACAACTAAATAAAAAAACATAAATTGATTGATAAAAGAAATAAAAGGATAAATAAGACAAGAATTGAAATTGAATAGAAAAGATAAATTGTAATTGAAATAAAAATAAAAATGATAGGTTGAAATTAAATACAAAGAGAATCACTCTACTTTCTACCCAATTTTTTGACGCAACAAAAAGAGACTCCTCGACCTAACTTGTCAATGCCATAGTTTGGAAATTGAATCGAATGACTCTTCAACCTTCTATCCAATTCCCCGATGCAAAAAGAGAGACTCCTCAACCTCAATTGTCCACACCATAGTTTTATCACGAAATCAAAAAAGAGGTTTTCAAAACCTCTAAATCATTCTATATTTCTACTACCCTAGTTGATGAGGTATTTATAATCTCTTAAGTTAAAATATAGAGAATTCTGAGTTCATAAATATAAGAACCAATCTATTAATTAAATAAATAAAATAAAAACACTTTAAATTAAATTAAAATATTCTAAAAATACAAACTAATATCTTCTAAATAACACTTAACTTTATATAACGAACATTTAAAACTCGCATCGCTATTAGTTAAAACACTAATATCAGTAATAACTACAATTTTAGATAATAATATGCAATCATCTTATAATTACAATATTACCTTGTATGGAAAACATGTAACAGAAATTCAAGAAACGGTTATTAAATGGACATAGAAAAAGGGCAATTCACATAAATAAATTGTTTCACCTTTAAAATTACGCAAATGTATTGTTTCACATATTTATAGAAATCGCTATTGATAGTAGCGGTTTACACAAACACAGAATTCGCTGCTGCCAGCTGCGGATTACGTTGAGTTGTGGTAGCATGAAAACCGCTATTGCCTGCCGCTGCATGATTATGATTGGTCATAAACCGCTACTATCAGTAGCGGTTTATATACATTGGTTTATGTATGTAAAACCGCTAGAGGCAGCAGCGGTTTACGTTGAGCATGAAAACAAATAGTAAAACTAATCTTTATCTAAAAAATAATTACAAAACAAATAATTAATGATATATACTATTTAAATAATATCATAAATAAAAAATTTAATTTATCATTTTACAATATAATTTAAAAAATATAAATATGCATGTGATAAATTTTTTATTTGTATTTATTATTAAAAGTGAGACTAAATTACAAATAAAAAAAATACAATACTCAAAGTATTAAATTATATAAATCAAGACTAATTTTTTTTATTCTCATCTCTTTTAAAATTTATAAATAATAAAATAATTTATTTTTAGCCAGAAGTTCACTAAATCATATATTTTCTTTTTAAAAATCACTTCATTCTCTCTTATTTATATCAACCATACAAAAGAGATTCGGAGAGTTTGAAACCTATGTTGTATTCTTTGCTGCTGATTTGTATTTAAGGTTCTAGCTAAATGAATTTTTTTTATTTGTGCAACTTTATTATTTTATGCCAAAAAATAAAAATTATTTGTATTTTATAGTTGATTGATTGGATAAATAATAGTGATAGCATCATAATTTTGATGAATAAAATAAAAAATATAAATATCCATGTAATAATTTTTTATTTGTATTTATTATTAAAATAAGACTAAATAACAAATCAAAGAGTGAGTATTGACAGAGTACTAAAATATATAAACTAAGACTAATTTTTTTATATTCATCCCTTCTACAACTCACGAATGATAAAATAATTTATTTTTAGTAAAGAATAGTGAATCATTTTGATCATTCATGAGTTTTAAAAGGGACGAAGATAAAAAAAAATTAGTCTTAGTTTATATATTCTAGTACTCTGTGAATACTCCCTCTTTGATTTGCTATTTAGTCTCATTTTAATAATAAATACAAATAAAAAATTATTACATGCATATTTATATTTTTTTATTTTATTCATCAAAATTATGATGCTATCACTATTATTTATCCAATCAATCAACTGTAAAATACAAATAATTTTTATTTTTTGGCATAAAATAACAAAGTTGCACAAATAAAAAAAATTCATTTAGCTAGAACCTCGCAGCAAGGAACACAATCCAGGTTTCAAACTCTCCAAATCTCTTTTGTATGGTTGATATAAATAAAAGAGAATGAAGTGATTTTTAAAAAGAAAATATATGATTTAGTGAACTTTTGGCTAAAAATAAATTATTTTATTATTTATAAATTTTAAAAGAGATGAGAATAAAAAAATTAGTCTTGATTTATATAATTTAATACTTTGAGTATTGTATTTTTTTTATTTGTAATTTAGTCTCACTTTTAATAATAAATACAAATAAAAAAATTATTACATGCATATTTATATTTTTTAAATTATATTGTGAAATGATAAATTAAATTTTTTTATTTATGATATTATTTAAATACTATATATCATTAATTATTTGTTTTGTAATTATTTTTTAGATAAAGATTAGTTTTACTATTTGTTTTCATACTCAATGTAAATCGCTGTTGCCTCTAGCAGTTTACATTCGTAAACCAATGCACATAAACCGCTACATCTAGTAGCGATTTATGACCAATCATAATGATGCAGAAACCGCGACAGGCAACAGCGGTTAACATACTACCACAACTCAACGTAATTCGCGACTAACAGTAGTGGATTATGTGTTTGTGTAAATCGCTACTGTTAGTAATGATTTTCATAGATATATGAAATAATGTATTTGCATTATCGTTTTGAAAATAATGTATTTATATAATTTTAAAGGTAAAATAATTTATTTAGGTAAATTGCCCATAGAAAAATCAACACAAAATTATTTAAAGCAGGAAACGAAGAGAAAGCTCAAGATCAACTGAATCTAAATGCTTGAGAAGCATCAACCGAGACGACTAGTAGCATTCAAGCAAAAGAAATTCTAGGTAAGAACAATTTTTTTTCCTTCTCTTTATATTTGACCAAACACTAATTTAAAATGAAGAATCATGTTATTATTTTCATGTAAAATTAATAGTTAAAAATTATTAAATAATTTAATTTATTTAATTCAATTATTATCTAATAATTTTCAATTATCAACTTTACATAAAAATAAATATATTAGTTTAATTCTTTTTTCTTAGTGTTGGCTTGTATCGTTCCCCTACTAGCAATGAGAGGGACGATAGTTCAAGAGCTTGTTCTCGTTTAGCGAAGCGGGGCGCCACTGAGGCCATAGCTCACATTGGAGAGTAGGCCACAGGTCTTAAGAAGAGACCACACAAGCTTAATAGAAGGGCAATTTACTTATTTAAATAAAATGGCAGAATCCTTTACTTAAATATGCAAAACGGATTGTTGTTACGTGCATGTGTAAAAATCCTATTCAATGTAATCCGTGGCAACCCACCATGATTTTCGAAACGTGCATAAACCGTGGCAGGTCCCAGCGGTTTAGGGAGAAACATTATTGAGTGTAAACCGTGGGAGGTCCCAGCGGTTTACGAAGGAGGCGTGGCAGGAATAAACCGTGGTAAGTCACCACGGTTTATGAGGAGAATGTACTGGTCATAAACCCTTGCAGGTTACAACAGTTTATGTAGGGTAAATAATGGCCAGAAAACCTTGTAGGTTTCCACGGTTTACAATGACGGGAACTCTATATATATGTGGGTGATTCAAGCTCCATAAGAGATCATTCTCACAATGGCTAGTGAGGAAGAGAGTTTTCTTGCCTTAGTGCATTGCTCTGGGAAAATAAAAAAAAGCAAAAGCTATGGTGTGAAGTTTACCGACAGAGAACCACTGAGTATTTTTATCTGTTCGTCGATGAGTTTGTCAGATTTGAAGAACAGCATCTTGGAGAAGTTTGGCGTGTTGGGTAGCAAGTGGGTGAAGAAACTATTCTACAAGATTCCCATGGCGGTTGTCTCGACCGGTGTTCAGTATGAAACCTTTGCGGTTAAGGCTGATGAAGATATTAGGATTTTGTTCTACTGTGTAAGGAGTTTTCCGGAGATCAGAATCCATGAGTTGTTCGCGAAGTTGGAGGTTGGTGTCGATAGTTCTGGGGCATCCGCTCCAGTTCCTAGCCCAGCTGCCACGGGTGGTGCATCTAGTTCGATGCCTGCGGTCAGACCGTATCTTCCGCCGGTTCAATCACCTTCGTTTGCAGCTGATTTAGACCGAACGGAGGTTGTTGGTTCTGTACCTTTGGAGAATGCAGCAGTCATTGAGCCTCCCTACGTTGTGGGCACCGGTGGTGGCCTGTTACCTTATATCGAAGACATTGGTGGACCTGATCAAGTAGAAAATGCAATGCGTGACGATAAGTCTGACCAGGAGCCTGTTGATATCGTAGGTGACAACGACGATGACACAGATGGCGATCCACATGCGCAGCATCGGCCTTCAAGTTCTGCTTCTCATCAGTACCCTCCACACTTCTCCACACTAAACTTGGATGCTCTTGGTCAACAGGAAGACGGTGGTAACACAGTGGGGGGATCTTCTACAGAATTTCAGATTGGGCAATCATTCTAGAGTAAAGATGAAGCTATGCTGAGTGTCAAGGACTATAGCATCCGGCGAGGTGTTGAGTACAGAGTCATCGAATCAGATCATTTGAAGTATCATAGAAAATGTAAGGAATTCGGCAAGGGTTGTAGTTGGTTGATTCGTGTAGCGCTTCGTGCACGAAAGGGCACTTGGGAGGTTAGGAGGTACAACGGGCCACACACATGCCTCGCAACTTCTATTTCAAGTGATCACCGTCAGTTGGATTACCACGTTATCTGTGCGAGGATTCTTGCTATGGTTAGGGCAGATGCTGCGGTTACGGTAAAGGTACTTCAACAAGCGACAGAAGCCGATTACGGTTTCAGGCCTAGTTACAGGAAAGTTTGGATGGCTAAGCAGAAGGCAGTGGCACAAATATATGGAGATTGGGAAGAGTCTTACGCGGAGTTGCCACGTTGGATGCTAGGGGTCCAGGTGACAATGTCGGGAACAATCACGGTGCTGAAGACGTCTTCTGTTCGGATTGGTAGTGGGGTTGATGAGTCGACGGTGTACTTTCACCGGCTTTTCTGGACATTTCCACCCTGTATCGAGGCATTCCGGCATTGCAAGCCCCTCGTCAGTATTGATGGTACCCACTTGTATGGGAAGTATGGAGGGACGCTGCTGTTGGCGATAGCTCAGGACGGGAACTCGAACATCCTCCCGATAGCATTTGCCCTTGTGGAGGGCGAAAATGCAGAGTCGTGGTCATTCTTCTTGTCCAATCTCTGAGAGCATGTGACTCCTCAGGAGGGTATCCTTGTTATCTCTGACAGGCATAATGGGATCAAGGCAGCGCTTGAGGCACCTGAGACTGGGTGGCTGCCTCCTCGGGCTTTTCGGGCCTACTGTATTAGGCATGTGGCTGCGAATTTCGCCCTAACGTTCAAAGGTAAGGACTCAAGGAAGATGTTGGTGAATGCTGCCTACGCAAAGACTGAGGCTGAGTTTTACTACTGGTTTGACATCATGCGGACTGAGAATCCAGCAATGTGTGACTGGGCCAACCGGATGGAGTATGACAAGTGGACCCAACATGAGAATGCTGGTCGACGGTTCGGGCACATGACCACAAACATCAGTGAATGTGTGAACTCCGTGCTAAAGGGAACTCGCAACCTGCCGGTCACATCGTTGGTTAAGTCAACTTACGGGAGGCTTGCTCAGCTATTTGTGGTACGGGGACAGACAGCAGAGGCACAACTCGGATCTGGGCATGAATTCTGTCAGGCATTGGTCAAGGCTATTGATCGGAACCTAAGAGACTCTAGGTGCTTCACTGTGACATTATACGACAGGCATTAGTCCGAGTACACCGTCGCGGAGACAACACCAACCGGGAGCTTCTCGCTGGGTAGCTATAGAGTTTCCCTTAAAGATCACCGATGCGACTGTGGCCACTTTCAGGCACTGCATTATCCTTGTTGCCACGCCATTGCGTGTTGCGCCTACTCCCGGCTTAACTGGGCGTCATATGTTCACGAGGTGTATCGTATGAGTGAGGTGTTCAACGTTTACAAGCAGGGGTTTCTCCCACCTATCCCTGAAGAACTATGGCCTCCATATGCTGGGCCTACCATCATTCCTGACCCTAATATGCGGCGTGCAAAGTAAGGTCGTCCAAAGGCAACCAGGATCCGTGGAAGTATGGATCAGTCTCAGGAGAACCAGCCGAAGCGTTGTGGGCTACGCCGTCAGCCTGGGCATACGCGGAGGAACTGTCACCAGCGAAGACAGAGTGGTGGAGGGGATGCGTAGATCTCATGTCGTCTAAAATGCCGTCTATGCTGTTTCAGTTGTTTCAGGGTCTAGATAATCTTAGTAATGTATGGTTGGTTAAGTCTGTGACTGTCAACATGTTTCTTTAATGCAAAAATTTCAGATGAATAAATTCCTGTTATTTTACGTGTTTGATTAAACCACTTTGGTATCGTTCATATTGTGCATTATAATATAAACCATAGAGCTACATATCAAAGAAGCTGAAACCGGTTAAACTGCTTGGTCAAAAGAAAAATAACATTTAACATAAGTCTGAAAGCCATAAGTACTCACTAGCATGCTAAATACATAAACTAACAAAGTCCCTACCGGACGGGAACATATAACATAGCTAATCAGAATCCTCAATGGTGTCACTGTCATCATCGTCGAACTGGCCAAGCATGTGACCTCCGGTGCCACACAAAGGAGGACGCCTCACCCGCCTCGGTCTGTGATCTGCCGCTGGGACTGAGGGCTGTGTGGGAACCACGCTGAAAGCAGAGGCAGGTGTCCCTCCTAACGCAAACCATGGGTCAGACGGAGATACTGCAGGCTCGTTGAGGTCAACTGCCAACTGAGCCTGAACGTCGTCACTCCGTGGCTGCTGATCAGCAAACTGGGCTTGCTCCTCAGGCATCTGTGTTCTATAATGGGTATCATCATCATCCCTAAGCATGTCTGCTATGTCCCTGTAGAACTCGGACTCAGTAACAGGATCATCAATGTCCATCCCGACAGCCGTGGTAGTAAACTCAGCAAAAGCATGTGGGGTCACGTTCCCAAACAGTTGAGAGCTAGTACCCACGTTGAACGTCGGCTGATCCACAGCTGATGCTGATCCAACTACCTCCTCACCGGGCACGTGATGAGTGCCGTCACCCTGCTCGGATGGTCCTCTGTCACGCGCACCTCGACGGTTAGGCCGCGCAGGTGGCCGTCTGCCTCTACGTCGAGGAACACGGTAGTCCACTGCATCCCCAGGCTCAGCTCCAGGAAGGTCCTCCTCCAAACGGTCGGCAAACTCCCTCCACTCGCGATTGGTGGTCCGGGTCCCTATACAGCGACGCCGATCGACTCGTCTGTTATCTGGTCTGTCATAAACGTGCACTCTAGGAGGTGTCTGGGACGACCCTTTGTGACGCGCCTCCTCAGTCAACACAATCGGCCTCGGATCCTGAAATGCTACATTTGGGGATAGGAACCTGTGCGCCACATGGCACCACCACTCCAGGTACTCTGCTGATGGACCGGGGTCGAGGACTCGATTGACCCATATGACTGACTGAAGCCTGTTCTCCCAAAACTGGTGCCACTCCTGATAATACGTGGGAAACCACCGGTCCCCACCCCTATCATCCTTCGCATGTAGCCAATCTATGTTCAGAGCTGGCTGTGGGAGATGCTGAACACCGCCGAACTGGGGTAGAACCCTATCGACCTGGTGCCACTCGATCGCAGCAAAATATATCAGGCTAGTGACGGCCGTCCATAGCCTTCGGTGCTCGTCAGCTAGTATCTCCGGATGAATAACAGCAGCAACATCAACAGAAGAATAAGGCTCCCACACAAACTGTATCGAAACAGTAAGAGTTTCATTAGACAATGACATTTAAGAAAAACTAGTTCAAGTATCAGCAATAAATAAATGACTCACATCGTGGACACGCAGTCGATCCAGTGCAAGGCGTGCGGAAACTAATCTCTGTGCCCCTGCATCGTTCCTCGGCACAAACTCAGCCCACCTATAATTTTAATTGAAATGATGTCAAGACAAACCATAACACATGCTGTGTCTACAATTTATGAACGGAAAATACTAAACCCTACCTGGAAGTAAGAGGAAACCCGAACCGGTCAAAACCAGTGGGCCTCAGAGTGGGAAACCTCCAGAAAATCCAAGACTGTAGTAGCTGTAGCGGCCCAGCCAAGTTAACGACGTTCCTGTTTGTACCACGACAAAGACACCTATACAACCAGGCCAGCGTAGCCGAGCCCCAGCTATATCTGCCCAAGTCGTCCAATGATGCCAAATAAGGCAACCGGCGAAAGTGGACTCGGTTTGCGTTCTTGTCCGCAAACAGCTGAGACGACAACAGCATCAGGATATAAGCACGTGCGTATACACGCACGGTCTCATCAGTAGCATCTGCAGGGAGAACCTGGAACCTCTCGTGGAACCATGTGTAGCACACTGTCATCTGCTTGACTTTACTCTGTGGAGGTAACTCCCCGAACAACACCCGGAACCACACCCATGCTGGTCTACCGTGTTCCATCAGATTCTCAAACTCAGTCAGGCACCCACTAACGGGCGCACCATCAATCGGCAAACCCAGCTGATACGCGACATCCTGCAAAGTAATGGTGCACTCACCAAACGGCATGTGGAACGTGTGGGTCTCCGGACGCCACCGCTCGATAAATGTGCTAAGGAGAGACTCACCAGAACCACTGACTGTTTAGCCTAGCCAGATGATACAAGCCTGCAGTCTCCAGATACGGTATAATCCGGTCATGTAAGGGTATATTCTGCTGCCTCCTAACGGCGCTAATAACCCTACTAGGCTGCAAAACGTGGGTAACAAAATCCCTTAACATACAACCATTACAAACAACATCAAACATAATTTTCGTAAAAATTATTAGAATCGTCACATTAAATTCATTGATTCTCTTATTGTGTATTAAACAATGAAGCTACGAATACTATGCACTCATGATAACAATATAAATAAAGATAAAAAATATTTTTCAATAAAATATTAACATTTATAATAAAATATTTTACAAAAATACTATTAACCAGACTAACAAAATAAATAAGCATAATAAAATATTTTTACTAACAGTACCGATAATAATATTAACATTCACGTAGACAATATTAATAAACGCCTCACATTTTGATTTACAGTAACCATAATAATATCAATATTTATGTAAATAACATTAATAGAATAACAATACAAATAAACATCATAAAATATTTTTACTAACAATATTCCTAATAATATCAATTGTTATATTAGTATGAATTTTAATAACAATAATAATAACAATAATAGTAACTAACCTCTTCGTCGATATATCCTGCCACGTGAGCAACGCCATTTAGTCGGTACAAGCGATCCTCACCCTCCATTGGCTCCACCACCCACTCCTCCTTCGAACCTCCAAAGTTTTCCCAAATCCTCTCAACACAAGAAGACCTTCCTTTTTTTTGTGCTGATGCAAATGATCCGTCCCAACCTTCAGCGGATTACTTATATAGCTCCACATACATAAATCGTGCGAGGTTACAGGGTTTTATTTTTATTGCGCTGTCCACATAAACCGCGGTGGGTTACCGGGTTTTATGTGTAATCCATGTTCTTCATAAACCGTGGTGACTTACCACGGTTTATTCCTGCCACGCCTCCTTCGTAAAACGCTAGGACCTCCCACGGTTTACACTCAATAATGTTTCCTCCTAAACCGCTGGGACCTGCCACGGTTTATGCACGTTTCGGAAACCGTGGTGGGTTGCCACGGATTACATAGAATAGGGTTTTTGCACATGCACGTAACAACAATCTGTTTTGCACATTTAGGTAAAAGATTCTGCCATTTTATTTAAATAAGTAAATTGCTCTTAATAGAACTATGAAAAAATCAAAATAAAACAAAAAATAATTGAAAAAAATCAAAATAAAACAAAATTTATCTGTTCAACTTAAAATAAAATATATTCGATATTAATATTTTTAATACATAAATAAATACATTAATATTAAGTCGATATTTTAAATACAATATTTATAGTCTAAAAAAGTTAAAATAAAAATCTAAATAAAGAATTCAGTAGGAATAATTCTCTTAACGAGATATTTAATTTCCACAAATTGAAAATAAAAATGAGTGGATAATCATACAGAAATAAATTAACATTGAGACTGATAATGTGATATTTGAATGAATGTAATTCGAGAAAAAATAAATAAATAATACTGTTAAACTATGATATAAAGAGAAGAAAAAGAATTAATAATATGATAACATTTGTGATTATACGAGAGGATGCAAGTAATTATATAGATTTCTAAGGATAAAATAATATAACTAAGTTTGTTTTAAAATTCAAATGAAACAACGTATTATGTATTCCAACTATACTATCATTTATCACTGAATTTTGAGTAAGAGTCTTGAAAGTAAATAAAATATTTATATAATGTATATAATAAATTATATCTTGTCATAAAATTACTTATCCCAAAAGTTTAAGTTAATTTTAAAGTTTATCGAGAGTTGAATTTCGGACTTTTCGAATTTAGAGTTCGGATATCATGTCATGATACCACTCATTCCAAAAACTTCAATTGATAAATAAATGTAGCATTAATAATTATATCTCTAATAATGAATTAAACATCTCTAAACTTCTATTATATACATTGTCCAAATATTCCATTAATTCCTTATATTTTTTCTTTGAATAAATATAATCTTATTTTTTAAACAGAAGATAATTAATAATTTAGAAATAATTTCTGAAAAGGATTAAATAATTGATGAGAAACGGGCTGTTCAAATCACTTTATTAGCAAATTACCTAATCAGCGAATAATTTGATAAAGACCTGAGACGAATGTAAAATCTATTAGTTTCACCCTACTCCTTCACCTAATCAGCGCCTCCAAAACCCTAAGCCAACAAACCTTGCTAAACCTAGCACAAGAGCTCCAACCGTCTTCATTTCCAGAGCGTCGCCACTATTGCCGCCTGACCGCCAGCATTTGCCGTCGTTGCCCGTCGAAGGTGTCGTCGGCCGTTGTTTCGTGGATCCTCTCCCCCTCTTCGTCGCTTGGTCTTCCTGGATTCGTTGGCGTCGCAGCTTCCGTCATCATCGGCAACGCAGTCTTCGTGGTCATCACTCCGAGCTCACTCCTCCATCACCAAAAGTAAGTCTTGATTAGCTTTCCTTCACCTTGTTACTGCATTTCTTTCCTTAGCTTTCTCTTTCACTGTTGCTGCTTCTGCTTAAGTTATGATTATTTATCTGACAAAACAAAAAGTTTATGTTGACCAAGTTTTCTTTTTTGTTCTTTTCTTTAAATGTTGAACACTTTTTTCTTTCCATCTAATAACATGATTCCTCAAAATTGCTTATTGCTTTATGTTTCTGCTTCTGCATCTCCTCACTGTTTGGAATTTGGAATATTGGATCTGGGGTACTACTTGTTGGTGAAAATTAATTTTTTTTTGTTTGGGTTCTGTTTTTCCTATCTTCTAATGAATTCCTCATCCTTTTGTAATTAGAAAGTTTGTGTACAGTGTGAATTCATCATCTCCCTCACTGGTTAACATCCCAAATAATTACTTTTTGAGAAAATTTTGTGTTTCTTTTCCTTCTTATTTCCCTCAAACATAATGTTCTTCGTTCCAGATATTTTTCTTATTAGCTTAACACTAAAAACATTGTTGTTTATTAGCATGCATTTATTCACTTATGTTTGGTGTGCTTATTCATCATTGTGATTAACTCCCAATTTTTTTTCCAATAGAGGGAAAAAAAGGTAATAACTTTGAATTTACCTTCTCGGAAGCTATATTTTTGTTTTACTGGGTATAATATATAATACAAAATCTGAAGATATACATAAAAGGTGTATGATAAGATGATAACCCACCAAATTGTTTCATTTAATTCCTAATGGATCTATCTACACGTTCTATCAAATACCCTTAATTATGAGTGAACTGTTTTCTCTACAGATTACTGATATTTATATATATGGACATAGTCCTCCAAAAAAGTGTTCTGCTGAATCATTCATTGGTCCCTGTCCTTCCCTAGCCACGAGTCTTTCTTCATATTTGTTTATCCACCTTAGCTTCGTGTTGGAATTGAGACCCATATTGTCTTTGATGCTAATCTGCTCCATCAATTCCAAATTTTAATGATACCAATGCATGGCATGTGTTTGATTAATTAATAGTCACTAAACTTAACACTCATCACTAAACCAAAGTTATTGTAACTATCAGTAAAAATGTAGCTTCACTTTCTTATAATTTTTCAAAATTGCATATAGCATAGAGAACAACATATTTATTAAGTTGATCAAATTTAAGAGTCTCAAATAAAATTACTAATTTTCAATCCTTCTAGCTACTAGTTCCCAAGGTAACTAACCCCATATGCTTAGTTTTTGTTCCACTCCACATGTTCTCTTCTAGGTAGATTTTTTTTAATAAAATAGAATAATTAATATAGTAAATCTTATGATAAGTGTCATGCAAGAATTGTGTTGTCCACCTTGTGCCACTTCTTTGGAGGAACACAGTAGACCCACCTATGTGTATATATTTCATCAAACCCTATGCTCTCAGGAGGGAAGAGGGCACAGCCCCTGATGGGGACCTTGTGTTTAGAGTTGTACTATTGGCCAATCACCCTTTGAAAGCAAAAGCTCACTAACAAAACAAATAAATAATAATATAAATAGTATAATAATTTTGTTCTTTTTCTTTGTTAGTTTTGAATTCAGATCATCAACAAAGGATAAGGTATTAGTAGAGAACATGCTTCAGCACTTAGGCTTCTGACAATGATTCTTCTTTTTGTGTTTATACTAATGATGCCACTAAGGGGCTTATGCAATGAGACCATGTGGGGAAATTAATATTTTAATTTCACTTTAATTAAAGTTACAAGTTAATAATGTTTCTTTTGGGGGTTATCATTAATGTCACAACCCATTGGGAAATTGGATTAAGCGTAGCAATAATACGCAATATATAATTGTGATTTGGGAATAACTAAATTGCAATACCATGTGATCTCACTCCTGTATATAGTGGTTTCAGTGTTGTAGTGTATATGATAACAACAAAATTATTAAAAGTGATCTTAACATGTAATATACATAATTAAGCATTCTTTTATTTATTTAATTCTAAAAGGCAATTAGTATTTAATTATATTATGCTTTTTATTTGATCCATGTCTCGCCTGCATGGTTATATCTTGGTGAGCATATTTATTGTCATGTGTCATATATTGATGTCAAAAAGTCAAATATGTTTATTGTACAATGGCCATTAATATTCCTTTGTCTTCAAACTGTTTTTCTTTTTTTTTTCTTTCTTTCCATTTATTCAAAAAAACTTAATGTATCTTCTCTATTTTTTTATAACTCAATTAACATTAATATTTTTTTAATTTGATTACATTTTTATAGTATAGGCTGATAAATTAATTTGAGTTTATATTAAATTTGAAAAATTGAATGGGGTTTATATATTTAAAGCCTCCATCAAAAAGCTGAAAGTGATCAATTGAAGATCTTTCAGTTCGCACGGAAGCGGAAAGGGATAGGGTTTATCCCATCGAAACCTTTGAAGGATTAAGACAAATTTTGTTTATTGTTATTCTTTTCCCATCTTGTTTCGCCCAATTTTTTTGTTTAATCCATTATCAATGTTACGAAACAAATAAAAAGATGCTTCAAACACACCGCATCCCGACTTAGAACCAAACAATTCTCTGTGTTTGTCTGTCTTCTATCTTTTAGATGTTCAATTTTTTGTATTTGATTGTAAGAAAATATCTTAGAATAAATAAATATATTTTAAAAAAGATCTTCAATCAAATAATGGTACCCAATCATACGTTGCGGATTTAAAATAAAATATCTTATCCTCTGTATTTTTTGAATAATTATTTTTGTCATTGAATTCTGTTGCTGAAGGTTTGAGTTTTTGTGTACTATTGAGTTTTACATTGTTCCTTCTGTTAATTGTCTAATGACCTTATGTTGTGTAAAGGATTAATCAAATGCCTGGGAGACCTTGGTACACCATTAGTAGTGCAGCTAGAACTGATGCTGCCCCTGATTATCAAACTCAAGCTAGTTTGGTGAGTTAAGTAATGCTGGTTTGAGCTTGAAATGTTGATTTGCCTTTTAGTATAGATTTTTAGTCTTCATCATTTGTGGGAATACTGAATATGGTTGGTTGATTTCCTAACTAATTTGATTTTAACTCAAGGATGGAACGACGGATACGGGAGCTAATACTTCAAGTGCACAGCCACGTGCTAGAGCGCCCCCACTTCTGCATTCTTACAATAGTGCTCGACAATCTCGTGTTAATGCTGTACCATTTCAACCACCGCGCAATGAAAGACGGCTGGCTCCGTCAAGTGACATGGGTGACACTCGAACTCCAGCAACACGCACAGAGCATTGGGATCGTGATGAAGTTGTCGATGTCTATTCGGAAGATGAAGATTATGACCCAGAGACGGATGAGGTTGAGTCGTTCGATGACCATGTCGACGATTTGTTTGCCGCACAAGAAGCTGAACATCAGGGCAATGCTAACAGCCGCAAAGACATCGATTTTTGGGAAGTTGATGTCATCGGTATCATTTTTTGCCCGTATCTTAGAAACTATAATTAATCTTTTCCTTGAATCTATTTCTCTGGGTAACTCTAATGTTGTACGCTTTTTTCCTTCCTTAGAAAACAGCATGACACAACAGAAGGAGATTGCAGAGCTTGGGGCACAGTTAGCAGAACTAAAAGCAGAGGTAGCAGAGATGAAGGCAGAGAGACAGATAATGGAGAGTTTGTTAACAGAGATGAAGGCAAAGAGACAGATAATGGAGAGATTGTTAAGATACCTAATCCAGCAACAAGGAGATAATTTGCCACCTGATGTAGTTGCAGATCTAGATTCTTTGGGAAGTGGATGTAATTTCTTCCCCGTATCCTAGAAACTATAATATTTTCTTTGAATTCTAATTCTCTGGGTAACTCTAATGTTGTATGTTTTTTTCTTTCCTTAGAAAACGGCATGACACAACAGGAGTATAAGAAGAAGATTGCAGAACTTAAGGCAGAAGTTGCAGAACTAAAAACCAAGGTAGCAGAGGAGAAGGCAAAGAGACAGACAATAGAGAGTTTGTTAAGATACCTATTCCGGCAACAAGAAGATAGTTCCACCTGACGTAGCTGCGGATCTAGATTCTTTGGGAAGTATACCGACCTTATCCCGTGCAAGATCATCTTCTGGCACTAATGTTGAGTCAACAGAAATATATACACTTGAATCTGATCACTTTTTAATTGTTCACTGTTTAATTACTTTTCCATTATTTATTTCTAGTTTGTCATTGATGCACTTAGGACAAATTACTATTATATATATTGATTTTTGCGTATATATTTTCAGTTTATTGGTTTAGTTTGAATGGTTCTTTATTTTATTAAATTAAAGCAACACACTTAGTGGAACAACGTAAAAGGATTTAAAGAATTGATCATATATTAAAAAAATCAGTTTAAAAAAAACTGTAATGCGTCATTTGGCGGCGGTTACGAATCTGCCGCTATAATAGAAACAATGTGTTTTGGTAGTTGAGATTTTGCGTCGGTTATTAACTGCCGTAATATACAAGTAGGCTTGGTTACGTTTTTGGTAGCATTTAGAACCGCTGCCAAACCAATGTGCGGCAAAATATCAACTAGCAGCGATTATTCCAGCTGTTATTATAAACCATCGTTAAAGGTTTTGTCGCTCCCTATCTTGGAGTGGATTGGCAACCACTGCTATCCATTCTGCGACGGTTAAAAACCGTTGCTATCCGCTTCCATATTTAACCGCCGCTATTCGGTTCTATAATCGCTACTATCTACTGGATGTGGTGTAATGTGTGTTTTTGTATACTAAAAAAAAATCCGACTAAAGCAATCCGTCTCCTACGGATTGTTAGCCTCCAGAACTTTACGAAATACCACAACATCCAATAATGAAGCATTACACCAAAACTAACCTAATATCAAAAAATGAGCCAATTAGTTATTGTTGGGAGTGAAAATTTTTTTTCAACAGTATTTGTTTATTGTGTTTACTATTTTTAAATAAGTTATCATACTTTTTAACAAAAAAATAGAGAGAAAATTAAAGGAAATGATAAACATGTATTGAAGTCGTTTTTACCTAATACAAGAATTACAATATTTATAGGGATATTACCAATTAACCTCATAAATATTCATTTATTAACTACTAACTCTCAATTACTTATCATTACTTTAATACTTCTTAACAAATCTTTAACAGCTAACTTATAAGAAATTTTTTATATTTGTTATTGTATTATATAAAAAAAATGAGTTTTAGTAGCTATAATAATTATACAAATATTGTTAATATTAAAGTCACACTTTTTTTATATTTTAATAATATTTTTTAATACATTTTAAAAAAAATTACTAAATAATAAAAAACATTACTTTAATTTTTACAACCGTTTTTAAAACATCATAGTTATTAACATAATTACATAAACATAATACAAATGAACTTATAAAAATATAAAACTATTCGTTAAAACACTAATATCAGGAATAATTATAATTTTGGACAATAATATGCAATCTGTTAGGAAATTATTTAATTTCCTAACTTATTTGTGGGCAATACATATATCAATTATAATCACAAATGATGCTATTTCAAATTAAATGACTTATATAATGATGATCTCATTTATTGTTATAAATGCTAATTGAATAAGTCATTATTACTTTTGATTTGGAATTAAATGAGAATAAAACCGGATATTATCTTTTGTTCCTTAGATAATTATCCTTTTGGATTTTAGATATATTATCTTTTGAGCTTTAGATACTATTTTATTTGGGTTTAAGGGTTTAATGGGTGCCATGCTCAAATATAAATAGACCTTCAGGGTTTCGGTCCCCAATATACCAAAGCCGCCTTTGTTACTCTTTCCCCATCAAAAGAGTTGCAGTTCAGCCTCCTAGGAATACAGAAGGCTTTGGTTGAGGAAGATCGAAAGAACCACAAGATCCAAACTCTTCCAATCATAATTTATGTTTATGAATTCAGGTACACTTTCGTATTATGTTATATTTTTGGTGATTCAATATGGATGATCTGGGTTATTGAAATTAATTTATTCCAACAAGTGGTATCAGAGCCATCCATAATTTAGTCATCAAAATATCAATTTTTTTTTTTTTTTACTCTCTCGATTGATATATATGTATATGTGCGTGTCATATATAGTACGAGCACAAGAATTAATTTATGGGTGTGCTACTGTAGATATATATGTATGACTTTATTATGGCGTTAGTATGCCTTTAAATATTATTGGTTCGTATATACATACATATAAATTGGTTTGTATATGAAACGCTTCCATATATACAATATATTATTTGCGTTGAACCGATCGTGTTTTCGGCCATTCATATATATATGTATAATATATATATATATATATATATATATATATATATATATATATATATATATATTATTCTTTGATTGCATATATACATTCTTGCGTGCAGAGAGTGTAAAGCATGTTCTATTTTATTTTGTTTATAAAATTGATAATTTCCTTTGAAATATCGATGAAGTATTGTTAAATTATAATTTTTTAAAGGTCTGAAAAGACACCATTAAGATTTAAATCTTTTTGCGATTTAAATATTTTTTTTTAATTGTTACATGAGGAAACTAGTAACAATTTGGATTATTATACCATCTATCATAAAGATTTGGTTTTGAAATAAATTGATTGAACATTATGCTGCCAAAGTAGCCTCTTTTGTGAAAATTGATTTATTCAAAACATTAGGAATATGGTGATATGTAATTCATGCAAATATTGGTCGGCCCAAAGGAAGGTCTATATTTGGCCGAATTACATACACATATTGATGGTAAATACATGTTTGGGTAACTGATTAAGAATAATGTAATACTTATTATTTATGCGAACAATAATCGGCCCAAAGGAAGTTTATTGTTTGGCCAAATAATAAGCATTGCACACTTTTGTTTATTTTTTATTAATTATGCGGTCAATAATCGGCCCAAAGGAAGGTTATTGTTTGGCCAATTAATAGAAAATATATGCGGTAATAAATAGGTTGCGAAGTTTAAGTTTCCATGTGCGCATTAAGTCGGTCCAAAGAAAGGCTTAATGTGTGACAGGAATTTTGACAATATTTGATTACTGCAATGAGAGTATCACTTACAGTTAATTTTTCTATCCAAAGATTGAAAATTAATGTTGTGCTAGATATCTCAATATGGATTTTTTTTTACCCATTAATTAACTAATGTTTACTGCATGTTTATTTGTTCTAATCCAGAAACTATGGCTTCAGCTACCAATGTTTCTGCACAAATTAGCAGTATTCCTATGCTGAATGGTTCAAACTTTAAAGTTTGGAAGGATACCGTAGAGATTGTCCTCGGTTGTATGGATCTAGACACAGCTCTTCGAGAGGAGAAACCCACTTCCACTCCGGAAAATCTCAATGAGGTTAAAATAGAGAAGTGGGAGAGATCCAATCGAATGAGCATTATGATCATGAAACGGTCAATTCCTGAGGCGTTTCGGGGCTCAATTACTGAGGATAAAGATGCCAAAAAGTTCCTAAAAGATGTTGAAAAATTCTTTACTAAGAATGAAAAAGCGGAGGCAAGTAGTCTTTTGAGCAAACTTGTCTCCATGAGGTATAAAGGTACAGGGAACATAAGGGAGTACATTATGGAAATGTCTCATCTTGCTTCAAAGTTGAAAGCACTAAAGTTAGAGTTGTCTGAAGACTTACTCGTGCATTTCATTTTGATTTCCCTTCCTACACACTTTGGGCAATTCAAAGTGAGTTATAACACTCTGAAGGACACTTGGTCCTTAAATGAGCTTATATCTCACTGTGTGCAAGAAGAAGAGAGGCTACAGCAAGATAAGACTGAAAGTGCTCACATGGCTTCATCTTCTCAGTATAAAAGAAAGCGTTATACTACTGCGGATATACCTTCTCAGCAGAAAAAGGCTAAGAAACAGGATCAAGTTTCAACCTGTTTCTTCTGTAAGAAGGCGGGACACATGAAGAAGGATTGTACCAAATATGCCATTTGGCGTGTAAAGAAGGGGTTGCCTGTGGAGCCGACCGCCAAGTGATGTTGAAAGATACATCTACGTGGCAGACGGCAATATAGTTGCAGTCGAAGCTATAGGAACCTTTAGATTATGTTCCACGAGTGGATTTTATTTGGATTTATTAGAGACATTTTATGTACCGTCATTTAGACGAAATTTGGTTTCTGTTTCTCGTTTGGACAAATCAGGTTATTTTTGTTCATTCGGAGACAACAAAGTCAGTCTCTTTTATAATTCGAATAATATTTGCTCTGATTATTTGGTGGATAATCTATATAGGCTTAGCTTAAATTCCTATAATAATGAAATACTGCAAACGGGTACAAAACAAAGACTTAATGAGAATTCGGCATCATTATGGCACAAGCGCTTAGGCCACATCTCTAAACAGAGAATTCAGAGGCTTGTGTCGGATGGAATTCTCGGACCCCTAAATTTGGTGGACTTTGAAGTTTGCATTGAGTGCATAAAGGGAAAAAGGACAAACGAAAGAAAATTAGGTGCCGAGAGAGCTAAAGATGTATTAGAACTGATACATACCGATATATGTGGCCCATTCCCTACTGTATCTTGGAATGGACAACGGTACTTTATTACGTTCATAGATGATTACTCTCGTTATGGGTATCTATATTTAATTCATGAAAAGTCCCAAGCCTTGGATGTTTTCAAGTCTTTCAAAGCTGAAGTTGAACTTCAACTTGGAAAGAAAATCAAAGCTGTCAAATCTGATCGTGGTGGTGAATACTACGGAAGATATGATGGTTCAGGTGAGCAACGTCCCGGACCTTTTGCTTTTTTCCTAGAGGAGTGTGGTATTGTTCCGCAATACACCATGCCAGGCAAACCTAGCATGAATGGTGTTGCAGAGCGAAGGAACCGAACTCTTAAAGACATGGTGAGAAGTATGAATAGTCATTCTTCCTTGCCTGAATCACTCTGGGGAGAAGCCTTAAAGACCGCAGTGTACATCCTTAATAGGGTGCCAAGCAAAGCAGTTAACAAAATCCCATATGAAATTTGGACTGGGAAAAGGCCCAGTATAAAGCATTTGCATATTTGGGGATGTCCAGCTGAGGCGCGACCTTATAGGCCGCATGAAAGAAAATTGGACTACAGGACAATTAGTTGCTACTTTGTTGGTTACGCTGAGCGCTCACGGGGGTACAAGTTTTACAATCCTGCATCAAGGTCTATTTTGAAACAGGAAATACGGGATTTCTTGAGGATGTTAAGTTTGGAGGGAAGGAGATACTAGAAATGTTGCTTTTGATGAGGATTCTGTAACTGACAATGATCAGGTCTTTGTACCTATTATTGTTCAAGACACAGTTATAGTACAAGAACACAATGAGAATCCTACTGTAGATCCAGTTACAGTACAAGAGAACAATGAGAATATCGTTGTTGCTCAAGATACTGCTACAACACAGTAAAATAATGAGAATCCTCCTCAATCCCAATCCATACAGCAAGCTCAACAACCTCAAGAAGTGTCATTAAGGAGATCCAATAGAGAAAAGAGAAAATCCATCTATGATCTCAAACAAGCTTCCCGTTAATGGTATCACGAGTTTCATCAAGTTATTACCTCATATGGTTTTGAGGTAAATATTATAGATAAATGTGTATACCGCAAGTTCAGTGGGAGTAAATATATCCTTTTGGTCTTAGATGTTGATGACATTCTACTTACTAGTAACGATATAGGCTTGTTGCATGAAACTAAGAAATTTCTATCGAACAAATTCGAAATGAAAGATCTTGGTGATACCTCTTTTGTATTAGGAATCGAGATACTAAGAGATTACTCTTAAGGTATTCTTGGATTGTCACAAAAGAACTATATCGAAAAGATTTTAAGTAGATATGTCATAGAAAGTTATAGACCAATGGACACACCCGTAGTTAAAGGAGACAGGTTTAGTCTCAAGCAATGCCCCAAAACGATCTTAAGAAGACAACAATGCATGATAAACCTTATACATCAGCACTAGGGAATTTAATGTATGCTCAAGTCTACATACATCCTGATATATCATTTATAGTGGGAGTGTTAGGTAGATACTTGAGCAATCCGGATATGGATCATTGGATAGCTGTTAAACGCATAATGCGTTATCTAAAGAGAACAAATGATTACATGCTTATTTATCGGAGATCAGAAAATTTGGAGATCATTAGGTACTCTGATTCCGATTTCATGGCATATGGTTGCGAAACTTTGTCACTAAGCTTCATATAGTAGATGACATTGAAAGGGCCATTAAAGATATTTTGTGACAATAAGTCAGTAAGTACTATACTCCAATAACAATAAGAGCTTGACAAAATCGAAGCATATAGACATCAAGTTTCTTAGTTGTCAAGGAGAAAGTTTAAGAAAAACAGATTTCCATAGGACATATGGAAACAGAGTATATGCTAGCAGACCCATTACCAAGGGATTGAACCCTAAAGTTTTTCATGAGCACACTGCTCGGATGGGTGTCAACATTTGTGATGCCTTGGTTTAGTGGGAGTTTATTTTATGCTATATGTCCTATGACAGATATTGAGTTATTTTCTGCAGAATTAAGTTGATGGTTTATTTCATGTTACATGAAATGTTCATTTTGCAATATTTGTATTGTGTTTGATCTCAATAAAGTTGGACCAGCTGGAAATAGACATGCATGAGATCACTTGGCATGTAATTTCCATATTACTCATCCAAATTTGATCTATGTCGTTAAGTATATTAGGATGGTGATTGGCGTGGTTTAGTCACGACATTTAATGTGATAAAAGCTGCGGTAGTTCCATATCTAATGTATGAGACGGACCAGATTGTTAAAGTAATGAAAGAAATAGCATTCAGATGCGCGCATAAAGTTTATAAAATGTGATTATGTCAAGAAAGAATATATGTATAGCCCAAGTGGGAGATTGTTAGGAAATTATTTAATTTCCTAACTTATTTGTGGGCAATACATATATCAATTATAATCACAAATGATGCTATTTCAAATTAAATGACTTATATAATGATGATCTCATTTATTGTTATAAATGCTAATTGAATAAGTCATTATTACTTTTGATTTGGAATTAAATGAGAATAAAACCGAATATTATCTTTTGTTCCTTAGATAATTATCCTTTTGGATTTTAGATATATTATCTTTTGAGCTTTAGATACTATTTTATTTGGGCTTAAGGGTTTAATGGGTGCCATGCTCAAATATAAATAGACCTTCAGGGTTTCGGTCCCCAATATACCAAAGCCGCCTTTGTTACTCTTTCCCCATCAAAAGAGTTGCAGTTCAGCCTCCTAGGAATACAAAAGGCTTTGGTTGAGGAAGATCGAAAGAACCACAAGATCCAAACTCTTCCAATCATAATTTATGTTTATGAATTCAGGTACGCTTCCGTATTATGTTATATTTTTGGTGATTCAATATGGATGATCTGGGTTATTGAAATTAATTTATTCCAACACAATCATCTTACAATAATGAAAATCAACTAATAATTTGTGAATAATTCTAAGAACAAAAATAAATAAATATTACAATATTGCCTTGTATGGAAAAACATGTAACAGAAATTCAGGAAACGGTTATTAAATGGACATAGAAAAATCAACACAAGCTTATTAAAGCAAGAAATGAAGAGAAAGCTCAAGATCAACTGAATCTAAATGCTTGAGAAGCATCAACCGGGACGACTAGTAGCATTCAAGCAAGAGAAATTTTAGGTAGCAACAATTTTTTCTTATTTTTGCCTTATATTTCACCAAACACTAATTTAAAATGAAGATTCACGTATAGTTATTTTCATGTAAAGTTGATAATTAAAAATCATTAGATAATTTAATGTGTCTAACTGAATTATCATCTAATAATTTTTTACTATCAATTTCACGTGAAAGACAACTGCATTAGTTTAATTCGTTTTTTTTAGTGTTGGCTTGTAACATTTCCCTGCGAGCAATGAGAGGGACGAAAGGCCAAAGGACCAGCAGCATAGACAACAGCCTCATAGTTACTTCCGGCGCCGCCACGCAAGAGCTTGTTCTCGTAGCGAAGCGGGGCGCCAGTGAGGCCATAGTTCACATTGGAGAGTAGGCCACAGGTCTCAAGAGGAGACCACACAAGCTTAACATAACAAGAGTGAAGTGGATGATCTAGTATATAGTTTTTCATCTTGAACCCTTCAAGTTGTGCATACATGTAACCGTTCTTGTCTGTGTCAAAGACCTTGTAATAGAAAACTTGAGCCTTGTAGTTCTTGCATGTGATGCTTACTTTTGCCGAAGCTACTGGCTTGGCTTCACTTAGTGACCAGGTTCCAATGTGATCACAGCTTTGGCAATATACCATAGCTTCAACCACTACATCTTTGGCTTCTATGTTGGGAGTGATTGCAAGAATTAGAAACAGGGTAGAAAGTAGAAGGAAGCTTCTAATCATGTAAGCCATTGATTGGGATAAAGGGATTGGCAATTGAAGAAGCATTGGATAGATGGGTATATATAGAGTTGTTATAAGGATTAAGGAGACGGAGTTGATCAAACTCCTCATTCCTCAACGTGCTTTCCACCATGCTACCAACAATTTTGGCTCTTATGATCTCTCTACGTGAATCCCATCTTCTAATGTGAGTTGGCATCTTGAAATTTGAGGGGTGAATACCCACATCCTTCCACTAACAACTTTTTCGAATAAGTAGGACGTCCCAATTGAAGAGTGAGCAAGAAATTGAGGAGGATGGAGAGGTGATTTCACCGATTCACAGCACTAATAGCGAGAGTAAGGAACTGAGAATGAGAACGAAAACGCTTATTTAGATTTTGGAATCTAACTTGAGAATAGGCAACACTTTTTATAAGTTTTTTCAAAAAATTTAAACGTATTTAGTAACATTTGAGTATAAATATTACTTAACAATTAATTTTAAGATTATTATTAACATTTTAATAAATATTACAAGTTAAATGTTACTGAAAGTCTAAAATGTAGTAGTGCAACAAACAAACAAAAAACACTATTAGCGGCCTTTATTCTTTTAACTTCGTGAAATTGAGTGCTTATGTGATATGTTAATCACTTGATCTCTATTCATTAAGTATTGAATCTTGCTAGGAATTAATGGAATATTTGGATAATGTGTACAATGAATTATTTATTTGGTTTAATATGAGTTAAAAAATGAACAAGATAAAATACTACTAATTTCTCAAACACAATACACTCATACTATCCAAAATAACTATCCGAATAACATGGATAATAAACATCTGATATCCTATTGAATCGAATATCCCTAAACCCCAATTGTATACATTGTACAGATACTTCATTGACTCCCTATACTTCCTCTTAAGTATTTCCTAGAATTAACATATTCTTTTAGGAAAAGTATAAGTAGACAATGAAAATATTAAATAATGTGAATACGGATGTTCATTTCACTAGGTGTATAGATGGTTATTTTAATATTAAGATTTAAGTGAGTAATTTAGAGGTGTAGTGTGTTTTTATTTGATTGGTGGTTGTTCATATTGTTCAAAAAAAATCATTGTTTACCTAGTACTCGTAATTGTCTGAAACTTTTTAAGATATTTTTTCTATTTTTTGTCATTTTTTATATACATTGGCTAAATTTATTATATAAAATATTAATAATTTTTAAATTTTTCCCTTATAAAAGATATACATATTAATAATAATAAAAATGATATTACTAATGGTTGTTATCAATCTTATTTATTTATTATTAATTATTTTAAAATATAGATATTTAAATATTTGATATTATATCTACATAGTTAGTTGATATAAACATTCTATCTATTTTAGATAAAATATTATGTTAATTTTTTCATTATCTATTATAAAAAAATTTAATTTTAATACATGATCAGTATAAAGCAATTTTATGTGTGCATCTAATTTTGTAATGCCACATCATTAAAAATATCTATCTTTCACTTTTACACTGTCAGTGCATCAAAATTAAACTCATCATAAAATAGAATATACACTTCTCCTAATAATAATAATAATGATGAGTTTATGTGAATTATGATGATTAATTTAAATTGAGTATACCTAAAATTTAACATAATGCAAGTAATATAATAGCTTAACAATTTTTCTAAACAACAATAAAAAATTAAAAAATATATCATCAATTCAATTTTTATAAGTAAATTTTTTTTGTCAATTTTAGTTGGTCCTTAATCACAAATAAGTAGTTTAATATTAGTATTTTTTTTCATAATACTATTACGGGAATATAAATTTTTTGAAATTATATTGTCTTTATCTTCACATTATAAATTATGACAGAAAAGGTTTATAGGATCAAATTATTTTACAAAAAAGTTGTAGAGAAAAAAGAGTCTTCGTCGATTAAGAAGACCAACGTTTTCATAAATAAAAAATCAATTAATAAGTTTTTTAGTTATTATTTTTATGTGAAAAAATTTTATTTTTTCATTAATAATTAATTTTAACATTTATTATCTAAAAGTTGAAAGAATTTAATTTGTATACTTTTATATTTGATTAGGTATTAAATTTGTTGCACAAATAAAAATAGTTAAATTTCATGATTGTTATTTAAAAGGAATATTTTTTCTCTCTATATATATAAAATTATAATTAGATATTAGTATAAAAAATTTATATTGATAGTTATAAAATTAACTCAGAATAATTTTTTTTCTAAACAATTGAATCTTGATTCGAATTATTAATCATAAAATTAGTATTTTTTTCTAATTATATATAATAAATATTTGAAAGAAGAGAAGTGAAAAATATAAATTAAAAAGATAAGCAGTGAAAATTTAAAACTAAATAAAAAACTAAAAAAGTATGTATATAATAAAAATTTAATAATATTTTTTATGTAAATAATATTATAAAATTATTTTTTAATATATTTAATTATAAATTTAATATATTTTTTATAATTTTATAAATTTATTTGAATTATATTATATTATTTTATTTTATTTTATTAGAAAAAAAGTGGTGAGAGATAGAGAACGAGAGAGAAAAGAGAGAGAAAGATAAAAAAGAAAGAGAGAAAAATTTGTTAATTTTAGAAAAAAAAATTTATTTAATTGTAATGAAAAAATATTTTGTAAAATATTTTAATTTGTCAAATTAGTAATATAAAATATAACATTTATAAGTTATATATAGAGTGAAAAAGGCACAGAAAAATAGAGAAAGGAAGAGAGGTAGATAAGAAGATATAGGAAACAAGAGAGTTTATTCATTTTGAAAGAAAAGATTTCATCTCAATTTTAATGAGAGAATGTCATGTGACATATTTTAATTGTTAAATTAGTAATATAATAATATAATTATATTTTAATTTTAATTACAATTAGAAAATATTAGGTTGCATATTTTGATTTTTAATTTTATAATTAATCATTGATAATGATATATAAAAGAGATATAATTGGTGAAAGAATGAGAAAGATAGAAAAAGAAAAAGAAGAGAAGAGATAACTCTTCAATTGAAATAATTTTGGAGGAAATGATTTTATCATGTAGACATGTTTCATTACTTCACAGAAAAAACATTGTGAGGAGTTAACCAATTTTACAGAAGTAAGATTAAGGATCGAACAAAAATTTCTTTTTTGTTGAAAGCTTTGTTATTTTTTAGATCCACATCTAAGGGTGTACATGAGTTGGGTGAAGTCGAGTTCGTTTTGATTTGAACTTCAATCTTAAATAATGACGGAGTTTATTTTTGAGATATTTACTCGACCCTAAACCATGTGAAATCACACTATTTTTGGTTCATACTAAAATCGGGTCTAGACCAGTGAAATTTGAGTCTTGATAAGCTTTCTGTCAAAAAAATTATGTTGTATTTATTTATAAAGAAAAAAAAAACATACTTGTTACCGAAAAGTTGATATCTATATTTGAACTTGAATTTGTTCATAAATTTTAATTTCATGCTTCTTTGATCTATTTTCTAATTCAACAAGTATGATTAAAAACAACACAATAAACTTATAATTAATTTAAAATATTTTTTAATTCTCTTAGAATACACATAAAGTCGGGTGAAGTTGGATTCATCTTAATATGATTTCGACCCTTAATAATGACCGAATTTATTTTTAAAATCCTTATTCGATCCGGTAAAATCATACCAAATTAACCTTTAAAATATTTGAATCCTAACGAAATCTTTGGATCAAGCCAAGTCATGTACACCCCTATCCACAACAAATATCTAACCAGCTAATTGGGGGATACTATAAAAAATAAAAAAATACTATAAATTTTTAATAGCATATCAAAATAACTCTATAATAATGTCAGTCCAATAATTCATCATTCTTCTTTCTAAAATGAGCAGTGGTAAATGTGGTATATAGTTTCAATTATCTTTAAAAAATATGGCATAATTTTATTTTATTTTTTTACAAAATTAGTCGACAACTGTGATAGATAGGTTTCTAGTAATTTTAACATAAATCATGAGTAGTAATTTACCCCATATTCGTAGAAAAAATTCTTGACATCAAGTATATCTTCTTTTAAAGATACCTAACAATGTCTGCTTAGTCCTAAATTTTGTTCCTACTGGTCCAATGGGTAAATTTAAAGCAAATGATGTCTACCAAGAACGTGTCCAATTTCTATGCATACAGCAGGTCGATTGAATGTAATAACATTGGGTACTTTTAGCATTGTTTTTAACAAATAGAAATTCAGAATGTGTTACACACATCACTTCTTTAGATCAACGAACGTGAGAAGAACTACGATAAATTGATCATGGTCTTATGAAGAAAAATATCTTGAATGGACTTGAAAAGAGCTGAAAATATCTTGGTTCATAATTCAACTGACTTGAAATAAACTCATATACAGTAACGGCCTATAAGACACCAACACACAGATACAGAACATAATACGATATGAAATATGTAAATATATAAATTTTAAAATTTTATAAAATACAAAGATATAACACATATATATATAATATAAAATATTTTTTAAATAAATTATAATAATATTTTAATATTAATATTTTTGTTTTAATAAATATTAATATATATTATTTCTAAACTCATCTAAAAATATATATTAAGAATAAAATTGGACACACTGACATGTAATGGTACTTAGATATATCTAAATATGTCTGAAAATTATTTTTTAATTAAAACACAGTTGAATACAACAAACATGCCTGTCGGACGAGCGTCGATAAATATCGTGACGGCTACAGCAAGTGTCCATGTTTCGTAGGTAATAGCTAATTTCTTACACTTTAACAAAATTTACCACCTTTTGATCTCCATTATATACATGTGATTTGCAACATTCCTAATAGATACTTTGAAGTATCAATTTACAAGTGATAGCTATGATTACTCTTGTGAGTTAACTGATTTCATATTGCATCTGCATTAGAAATCTCAAGTTCAGCCCACCAAAGTGGTGAAAGCCTTGGAACTGCAGCTTCAGGAGCTAGTTTTGTTATCTCTCTCAACCTCACACTCACTTGTTTCATTGTTGGCCTCTTCTCTGATTCAGAGTTGCAACAACATTTTATCAATGCAGCAACTTGTTCTAGCTGATCATCTTGGTAACATGCTAGTGTTGGATCCACCACTTCTTTGAGTGCTTCATCACCTTCAAGATACTGTGTTGCCCAATTCTCAATCAACCCATTAATACTATCCACTGAATAACAAGCCTTTCCTGTTACCATTTCTAATAGCATGGTACCAAAGCTATGAACATTGCTCTCAAGTGTTGCTGGTGCCATGTCAATGTGTCTTTTCCCCCAAGACTTTGTCTCAGCTGAAGCTGTTTCGTATGAGAAACTAAAGTCTGAGATTTTCGCAGCATTGTCCTCCGTTAGATGGATAACTGAAGAATTCAGGTTGGTAAGAGTCATAGAAGGTTCCAACTGGTGCAAATGTTGTAGGCAGTAAGCTGTCCCGGCCGCGATTCGAAGTCTTGTTTCCCAGTCCAAGTGCTCAGCTTCTCTTACTGGAGTTTCAAAGAACATATTGTATTAGAACTTGTATGACTTAAAGTTCTAGAATTTGATGCTTTTTCTTTAACAGAATAACTTCACAATGATAGGTACTCACTGTGTAAATGCTCAAATAGTGTTCCATTCGGGGCGTATTCGAAAACCATCATTCTGGTGAAAGGCTCCTCTTCATCACAATAGCCAATCAGATTGACAAAATTCCTGTGGTTCACTTTGGATAACATGTCTATCTGTAACCAAAATTGCTTAAACAGTTAATAAAACAATTAAGATGTATTGCTTAAATTGTAAATCAAAGATGGAGTTTGGTAGTGGTACCTTGTTTCTAAACTGTGCTTCTAAATTCCTTGACCAATCCTTTGATGATGTTACCGAAACAGAAGCTACTGCTATTTCAACACCACTAGACAAAGTCCCTTTATACATTGTGCCAATGGGTGAAGTACCAATTACATTACTAAAATCTTCACATGCTGCTTCAATCTCTGTTCTCTTTAGCTTTGGCACACCTGAAAATGAAAAAACACTAAGCATGTCATGAATTAAGATATTAAGCTTAAGCTGATAGGAGGAGGCAACATGAATGGTTATATCTTTAACAATAGTTAGTTATTTACCGGTTACGAATGCCTTCTGAAGCTGTCCACTTAGTCCTGTGGCCCAAGGTCTAACATTAGTCACCTTGTTGATCTTGCAGAGAAATATTCCAATGCATGTAATAAGAAGCAATGCAGCACCACCTATGACTCCAATCTCAACTGGAACTCGATGATTTTTCGAAGTGGAACTTCTAGATGTTACTTCAGACTTGGAAGGAGGAGGATTAGAAGCATTTTGTCTAGGGGAAGCTGGTGATGAAGCAGGGCTACTAAGTGGTTGATTATATACACGATTATAGCTATCTTTGCCGGCATGAAAGTGTTTCGATATAGGACTTTGCAGTAGACTCCTGATCCCAGTGTTTTGATCAACATTTACATCCCTTGAAACAAACCAAAACAAAGTGTTAAGACATTTACTAAGATAGAATGATCACTTTTCAATTGATCAAATAACATACCATGAGAAGGATCTTGTTGTACAAGCAGGCCTTTTAGCTGCATCAACTAGCTGCTTTTTATCTACTTGACTTTCCGAAAGCATCTTCAGTTCATCGATTTCGGGGGTGAAACTCACAAGAAACTCATTGTTGTCCAACAAACTGCAATACGAAGAAGTTAACAACATAGTGGTACAAGTTCAATATTGAAGATAGAGTACTTGTTCTAAGAGCATTATTATGATCCCTACAGGATTGACAGTGAGATATTACTCCCAAGACCAATAGGTATATGTCCACTCAAGTTGTTGTATCCCAAATCCAAAACCTCCAACTCTTTCAACTCTTCAATTTCTTTGGGGATGATGCCGGAGAGCGAGTTGTTCCTCAAAATACTGCATCATACTCAACAATTAGCAAGGAACTGCATAGATGATGCAAGAGAGTGAGTAACAAACAGTTTTCTTACATGGACTTTAGGTGAACAAGGTTGACTAACTCAGGTGCAAGAGTTCCTCCAAGGCAAAGATCTTTCAGATTCCTATGAAGAACATGATGAATTCAACATAGACATTAAGAATAGAGTAGAAAACAGAACTTGGATGTTTCATTTCATGAACCAAATGAAAAATGAAAAACATACACACTCACTAAAAGAGAATATTACATTCTCTTAATTCCTTATTTCTGTTTCAGGAAATAAATTATGAAGAACACAAAATAACAGAGAATACAGAATCAGCACTTACAAGGCCACTACTCTTCCATCTGAACACTCAACACCAAACCAATTACAAGGGTCAAAAACTGCTTCATCATCATACCAATTTGACAAAGCACCAAAAGGGTCACTCACTATTCTCTCCCTCAACTTCAAAAGAGCTTTACCTGCACATATTAAAAAAAAAAAGGAAAAAGTTTCACTTCTCAGCATTTTGTCAAAGGTACCTAAAGAAGAATTGAATATTTCAAAGGTTTCATCACAAGCTCAAAATATTTCACTACCTTCTTCATTCAAAGTGTAGCAGAAGCCCAAGTTTTGAAGTAACAAACACACCACCACCGCAAACCTCAAAACTCCATTAAAATCCATGAACCATCTTAGTTTCAAGCTCTTGCTCATAGTTCTTGTTTATCAATGTACAGAAGAGAACAGATTAAAAAAAATGAACGACCCAGATTGAGTTTTTCCTTAAAGAAACGAACTTTGATAAGAGCTTAATCTCAAGCTCTCAAGAACACAACCTTGGAACTTGTCGTGGTACTAAAGAAGTGAAACAAGCAACGTGGGGTGTTATGCTTAAACCACGTTCTGGCACTTGCAAAAGGAGCTTGGTGTTTGAGAGTATGGACCCCAAAAAATAGATGAGAACGCGTTTGTTTGTTCACAATAATTCAAGTTTGGTTTATACTTGCTTCACTCATTGATTCTGAGCTCATGAAATTGGATTTATGATCCAAGTCATTTCGTACAAATGGTGGTTGGTATTGTTTCTCAATTCTCACCATGTTTTAGTTATCTGCAAATCATAGAAAGAAAATGAAGAATATAAATATATTGTCACGTCAAACTACAAAAGTAAAATAAAAAAAAGAAAAAGTACAGGGAGCCAATGGCTTAAGCGTACAATATGTACAATGAAGGTTTTGGAAGTATTAGAGATATGACCATTAGTGTTACATTGTCCTGTCAGGTTACGCTTTTGGGATAAATAGGTTCATGATATGGTATTAGAGTTCTAGATCCGAAAGGTCAAGAGTTTGTCATGTGAAGTTGATAGCTGAAAGCCGTTAGATGAAAATTTAGTCAAATCAGTCAAATTATCTAACGTGAAGTTGATAGTTTAGAATCGTTAGATGAAAATTTAGTCAAATCAGTTAAATCATCTAACGACTTTTAGTTATCAACTTCACATAAAATCGACTGCACCTAAATTTTTACCAAATTAAAATCTAACCATTCTTAAATATCAACTTCACACACGTAAAGGTAACGAAGAATTTTCACCATATTGAAACATAGCTTACTTTTATCTAATTTAATTCTAAGCGTAAAATTTGATAACCAAGTGGATTTAGTTTTTTTTAAGGAGTTTAAAAGTATAAAACATGTGGAAATAGAAATTGAAAGAGCAAGACAAGTTCTCAAATTGATTAAAGTAGAGAGTGGAATAGTTACAAGCTTTAATAAAGTTCCTCAACTAGGCTGTATGAAAGGGAGATATATGATAGTTATCTCTTCAAAGACATTGATAAATTTAACCCACAATTTTAATTATAATTTCAAAGATTAAACTTATAACCAAGTTCATTTATAAGGAAAATTGTTGATAAAAATAAGTTTTTAAACATCATTTATATGTTTCTAATTGTTTGACAATGAACTTTTTCACTAATTCACTTCAAGAGAAAGAGACTATTTCTTTTAGTCTCAAGTTTTCATTAAATTATTGAAGAAAAGACAAATTTATCTATTACTTGATCATTTTAGTACTAATCTATGGACAACGAGTCAATAAATACTTTTTCTATTTTACATTAAATGTGTTTTTTTTTTATTTTTATTGTAAATTAAGTATCATTTTTTTAATTTCAAGTGATTAATTAATTTTTATCTATTATGTCCTTTCTTCTGTTATATAAACAGAAGTTTAAAAGACTAAAAAATTAATAAAAAATAATATTAGAGATATTTTATTTTTCTTTTTTTATTGTTTATATTTTTAATAAAATTCTTTTAATACATGTATAAAATCAAAAAGAAATATTTAATATAAAATAGAGAGAATGCTAAATAGGTTGGATAAAGAATTGTTGTAAATTATTCTCTAATATACCAATAATTGATTGATTAGTGAAAGAAAAAGTATACGTTACCAAGAGAGAGTCTGCCAACTATTACCAACACGTGATAAATTAGGATTAAACCATGATTAACTTAGACGTGACTTTATTTAATAGATGGGCTTCATGTCTAGCCCAACTCAAGTTGGCAGATTTTGGCAGATAAAAAATTAGTAACGTAGCACTACTGTCAGTGAAAATCAATTAACCAAATAAAAAAAAGTTGTAGAAAGTGTAGAAACTTATGTTTGCAAGCAATAGTATTAAATAAAAGAGAAGGTTATTAATTTATTATTACAGCAGAGGTGCAGGGGTGACTGCTGACCAAGGGAAGAAGAAAGAAGATAGCAGCATATAATAAATGTTAGTAGTCCTTAGAGTTAAGGACATGATAAATTTTATATAAAGAATGGTTGGAATACACATGAGGCGATATGATATTCCATGAGATGATGGAAGTTTTGGATGCAATTGCAATAATGCCCCCGTGACTTGACTTTATTTGCTAAATTATAATCATTTCATGAATTCACAAATCATAACATAATATTGTGTCTCTGTCTGTCTCCCTCATGGACTTGGTAAAAGAAAGGACCCCATTTATCAATCAATTTCATGGCTTTGGCTTTGTGTTGAGACTTAAGACTTTTCCAGAAAAAAATTACACTCCAATAGTTTATACTAAAAAACTAAATAATTAAATTTGCATTAGATTTAATTTGATTTATGGTAATTATTAGGATATTCTATTTTTCTTATTTCACACTTTATCTTTTAGTCTACGAGACCAATCAATTATTACATATATAACTATTTGAATTTTTTACGCTTATTTAAATGAATATAAAATTTAAGTATTACTTTAAAAATTATTATAGAATATCTTAAATTTATTAGTACTAATTTGGATTGACTTTTTTAGTAAAAAAAATATTTTTTTAAATAAAATACTTTTATTTAATTTAAAATCAATTTAGATACGTCTTTAAAAAAATATTTTTATTTAAAAAATAAATTATTTATTTTTTCTAAAATTACCGATACCTTGTTTTTAGAAAAGCAAAAATAAAAGAAATTTTTAATACTTAAAATTCTTTTTTAAAAAGTTCTTATCAAATATAAAATAATTTTTATCTGTTAAAAAAAGATATTTTAAAAAAATAATAATCTAGTATTTGTGAGGTAAAGGAGTCGGCCGATGAGCTATCTGTAAACAGTGTTGTCTGTTAAAATGGTACTTAATTCCTTTGAAAGTTTCTGACTATAATCAAATAGAGTAGAGAGAGGCTTGCAATCTAGATAACCAAAATCTCTGAGAAGATCCATGGTGTACTCCGATATTTAAAAGGCCGACCTGCAACTGGTCTCTTCTTCTCCTCTACTTCTAATCTGCATCTCACTGGATTTGCCGATGCTGACTGGGCTACCTGTGCCGATACTCGTCGCTCCGTTTCCGATTATTGCTTCATGCTTGGGAACTCACTCATTAGCTGGAAGAGTAAAAAGCAAACCACAGTTTGCCAAGTCCTCTGCAGAAGCTGAATATAGGTCTCTTGTTGTTGCTGCTTGTGAAGCTAGTTGGTTATCTTTCTTAATGGATTTCATTGGCTTGCCGCTTCAAAAGTCTATCACTCTATTCTGTGACAACCAGTCAGCCATTCACATTGCCAATAATCCCATTTTTCATGAAAGAACTAAACACATTGAAGTGGACTGCCACATTGTTCGTAAAAAGCATTTGTCTGATCTCATTCATCTTATGCCAGTTCGTTCCAAGGATCAACTTGCTGATTTTCTTGCCAAAGTTCTGCCACCGGGTCCTTTTCTTACCAATGTTTCCAAGCTAGGATTGTTAGATTTACACAATTCTACCTTGCGGGAGGGTGTTACCTAGATTATTTCTTTATCAATAATAGGTTTACTATTGTAATTATTTTTTAGTGAGAGTACATAATAAGGTGTAATAACTCAACAAATATTTTTTAAGGGGGATTTTTCATTCTCTCCAACAATGAAAAGAACCTATCTCTCTCCCTCTCTTAATCCCTTCTGATTCATCAAACCATCAACATCACAGCTTGAACAGTTTAGGGCATGAGATTTTCTTCAAATACTTTTTTTTTTTTTAAATCAATCTAAAGTGACCCTTAATCGGATCAAAATTAATATAACAAATCCTTTTAATTTAGTAACATATAAATTATGAGAGGTAAGTAGGAAACTGTGTCTCTATCTGCTCATGAAATATATAATATACCTACTTATTCTGAAATTCGTTTATATCATACTTGAATCTTCTTAGATTTCAAAGTGATATTTATTTACTCTCTATTAAAATGATATAAAAATAATAAAATAAAAGTTTGTTACTATTCAAAGTATTTTTTAGAAAAAGAGTTAAACCGAATCTCTATCTAATATTCTAATATGACCGTAGGGCAGATATAAGAAAAAAAAAATCTACTATCTCTAAATAATGTATGGCCATATAAAAGATGCTTGAATATCAAAAGAAATTTTATATTATCACTCAACGAGATGATGTGATGATGATTATATTTAATAATTTTGTTTTGATAATACATGACAAATCAGCTTTGTTATACCTCAAGTTCACACATTCGACAAATAAATATATCATGCATATTTTTCTCACAAAGAAACATATTCTAAGAACAAAATATTTAGTAATTTATCTTACAAATGTTTTTATACCGTGGAATTTCATATTTTATTACTAATATAACTATGCATACAGTTTATTCATTTACAAACCTAAAGAAGGAGCAAACTAAAATTAATTAGATAGTTTATTTTTAAAATGAAGTTGTGGGACCAAGGCTAATTTTTTTATATATAAATAATTTTAATGTGAAATATGAAAATATTTGATGATTTTAATGTTTTACACTGTTATAGTAATAATTTGTAAAAAAATAATATATATTTTTCTTATAAAAAGATAAAATATCGGTGATGTTTTACAAAAAAAAATATTTATTAAAATATGAAAGGAGAGGTTTTATAAAAATACAACAACCTATAACACATAATTTAGGCTATTTTTAAAAAATTCATTCTTAATAATCTAATATTAGAAAAAAAAAATCGTGAGACCAACCCACTTGTGGAGCACGTAGAAAACAATTACACTCCATTAAGATAAATCCAAAACAAAGAGACTCATCAAATGTCATATTCTTTTTTGCTGGCGAGCTTTGATGGAATTTTGGTTCAATCAATCTTTTCTGTTTACTTCTTATATAAAGACAATTACGTGCTACTTTTCTTTTGTGTTCATTCTAGGAAGTTTTCGCGTGGCAAAATCTTCCACTTTATAACTGGATGAAATTACTTGAAAACAAGCTATGTTAGTAAGATAATCAATTAAACTTTTATAGAATAATCGTTATTTTATATTGGAATCAGTCAGATAAAGATATGTCAAACATATTTTTTAAAAATATTTCTTAAAAAATATTTTTAAATAATTAAAATTTAACACATATAATCAATTAAATTATATTATTTTTATTAAAATTAGACAGAACAAATTAATTTAGCCAAAAAATTAATAAATTAATTTTGAATCAGTCTAAATTAATATTTTTTTATAAAAATAACTACAATATTTTTATTATAAAAAATAACTAAAATATCTATATTATATATATATATATATATATATATATATATATATATGTTTTAAAAATTCTAAATCCTAACTGTATGACAACAGAGAAAAAAGGGATAGAATTTAGAATTTTTTAAATTAATATATATAATAAAAATATTTTAGTCATTTTTTATAATAAAAGTATTGTAGTTATTTTTTATAAAAAAATAATATTAATTTAGACCAATTCAAAATTTGGTTTATCATTTTTTGATTAAATTAATTTATCAGATCTAATTTTAACAAAAATTAATACGATTTAATTGATTATGTGTGTTAAATTTTAATTATTAAAAAATATTTAAAAAAAACGTTTTATATATATTTATGTAAGTGACTCCTATTTTATACAATTGAAAGATACAAAGTTACTTTCATTACCTCTTTTTTTTCCCTTTAATTGAAAAGACCGGTAAAAATGAAAATGAAAAGACAAATTTACCTTCCATTTAACCAATGTTGTAAATACTCTAATTCGAGTTAAATTAAGACAAATAAGTAGACTTTTCAGTGCTTACCGTTTAAAATTCAGAAAGAAATTATAGCTACAAGTACAACATAGTTTTCTATCTACTAACGTGTCACAGGATTCGGTGGTCCAAGAACTTTTGGATTATTTAGTGTTCCAAGTAGAAAACATGTTTTTAGAATTTTTTTTATCAATTGCTACGTAGTCTTTGAACTAATTTTAATTACAAATCAACTCCATATATTTTATTTAATTATAAAAATAATTTTTTATTTTATAAATTATTATTTTATCAATTATCTATTATATTTATTAACAATCAAATACAAAAATAACAACCAATTATATCCTCCATTCATCCTAATAATTCCAATTGATTAAAAAATTAACTTTGATCTCGTTACGTTCGTCCATGGCTTTCAAATTGTGTTTCCTTGAAATTCAATTGATTGGTTTTTCAAAACAATCGATTGAATGATAACTCAATCGATTGGTTTACACTATATCACAAAACAATCGATTGAAAGTTGTAAGATAGAATGGTAAAAAGCTTATACCAATTGATTGTTTATACTTTTCAATCAAATGAATGCCTCAAAACAATCGATTGAATTCACGAAAACAACATGGATTTGCCAAATACAATCGATTGGAAAGTGATGACATTGAAGTTTTAGCCAAATTCAATCGATTGGTAATATAATCCTATCGATTGGAATGTGATGAAGTTGAATGTTTTGCCAATTTCAATCAATTGGTAATGGTACATAAAATTAATTTATAGATTGGTAATTTATAAAATTAATTTTGCCGATCAATAGTACCTTTTGCTTTTATTCAAGTAAGGCAGAGTAAAAAATACAAAAAGTATATGATATTGGTAAGGTAGCAGCGTATCAAGTAGTAAGTATGCTTAATTTATTTATTTGTGTTATGCACAAATTTAGTTTCGTTAAAATATTAGTAACCAGTGCTCTAATTTTTGTAAATATGTTTTGGGATGAGTGTTTGCAATTAGTTAAATGTTAGAATATATTGAGTAAATTCTTTTAATATATTTAGAGTTAATATAAAACTGAGGGTAAAAAACGTATTTAAGCTAAGGAGAGAAGTTTATTACGCATATAAGCCAAACAAGAATCTGATACAAGAATTCACCAAAGCACACTTTAATGTAATTCGAAATAACTTTATTCGAATTACATTCCTTAATAATTCGAATCAATACAGCTCCAATTATTTCCAACCATTGCATACAAGTAATTCGAATCAACTTAGAACGAATTATAAAAGCATAATTCGAATTGTATCAATTCGAATTAATAGGAACACGTGAGTAGGAGGAAGTTCGAATCAAATTGATTCGAATTACTCACATTTCGAATCAAATGGTAATTCGAATTACACATTGTACAATAAGATACTAGAAAAAATACTATATAATATAAAAAAAATATACTAAAAGAAGTATAAAATAAAATTATAGTAAATTAATTTTAGTATAAAATTATTAAATATAAATTAATTTTAACTCCTATTAGTACATTGAATTAAAAATAACATATAAAAATGTACTTGTATTTATTAAATTTTAATAACATATAAAAATTTAATGACTTTTTAAATATTTTTTATTAATAGGAGTACATTTTTATATACTTTAAATACTTTATATAAAAATGTACTTATATTTATCATACAAAAATAAAGTGTTGTGCCAATATAATAACATTATAATATTTTAAATCAGTTTTTTTCTAGGATTTTAGATTAAAAGCAGCACATGAAAAAGCATTATTGGTATTTTAAAGCTAACTTAATTAAAAAAGATAGAACTGTATTTTTTAGGATTTTATGTACATAATTAGGCTATTTTTTTTTAATATTGATCAAAGATGTGTGTTATACTATGTTATTTGGTTTCAGCTAAGTTTTACTCTACTATAATTTTTTTTTTTTACTTTTCATAAGATACAAATCTAAAAAATTTTATAAATTAATTTAAAAGAAAATATCATTAACGTTTTATAAATTTTATGTACCATTACCAATCGATGAAATTGGCAAAACATTCAACTTCATCACCTTCCAATCGATTGAATTTAGCTAAAACTTCAATGTCATCACTTTCCAATCGATTGTATTTGGCAAATCCATGTTGTTTTCGTGAATTCAATCGATTGAGTAACAACAACAATCGATTGTTTTGAGGCATTCATTCGATTGGAAAATATAAACAATCGATTGGTATAAGCTTTTTACCATTCTACCTTACAACTTTCAATCGATTGTTTTGTGATATAGTGTAAACCAATCGATTGAGTTATCATTCAATCGATTGTTTTGAAAAACCAATCGATTGAATTTCAAGGAAACATGATTTGGAAGCCATGGACGAACGTAACAAGATCAAAGTTAATTTTATAATCAATTGGAATTATTATGATGAATGGAGGATATAATTGGTTGTTATTTTTGTATTTGATTGTTAATAAATATAATTGATAATTGATAAAATAATAATTTATAAAATAAAAAACTATTTTTATAATTAAATAAAATATATGAAATTAATTTGTAATTAAAATTAGTTCAAGAACTACGTAACAATTGATAAAAAACTCTAAAAATATATTTTCTACTTAGACCACTAAATAGTCTAAAGATTCTGGACCACCAAATCCTGTGCTTACTAACGTGTTGATCCCTTAAAATTTTGAGTTTGAATTTTAAAATTCAAATCTTTATATACGCACATGTATAGTCGTATCCTTGGTACTTTGTCAAAGTATTATTTTCGCCGTCAAAATTTAAACTAAAAGTGTAACATACTCAAGTATATTATAACTTACAAGTAAGACCGAAATGAAAGCAATGAAGATTGTTACTCTAACGACATTTCCCACTAATTAGTAATTACCAGCATCATGTTTATGATCAACTACTTCATAAGCGGCTAAGCGCAGACGCGTATCAAGTCATAAAAGGCTGCGTTTATTTTTAAAAACAGGATATGACAAAACATTAAAAATATGATAAGATAAGATATTAATGGACAGAAATATAAAATTTTATGTTCATATATTTTATTTGGTGATAAATTAGAATAAATTATAAAAATTTAATTTATTCTCATTTTTTTCATTTAAAAAATTTGAGATGAAAAATATAATAATAAAAAATATAATTGTGAAAAATTAACAAAAATAATAAAAAAAGAATGAAAAATAAGTTGTATCCCTTGTTAGTATTCTTGTATCTTTTCTGTTAGGATGTACACAAAATATATTAATTTAGTGTTTCTAGACACACTATTTCTGTTCATATTTTTTCTGCCAAACATAATTTTATGTCTCTGTATTCATGTCTTAGTATTCTGTCTTTGTAAACAAACACAACAATGATAAAAGCCACCGATTCAATACACTAATGTAACTAATGTATATACCAGGTAACATTAGTCTTTTATTTTGAACTAAGAAGATGGCGAAGATTCTCATATTATTTTCGTACGAAATTAATAGTTAAAAATTATTTAATAATAATTTAGTCAAATATATCAAATTATTTTATAATTTTTAATTAACAGCATAAAGTTAATTACAAATCACGCTATTCTTGCTTGCGGTTTAAATTTTGGTGGAGGCCGAAGGGTTATGTAATGTCAGAAACAATACCTACCTGAGGCCTAAGCCAGCATTTATTTACCTTTATGGCTATATCTCCAGACAATGGTCAAGAAGGATATTATGAGCAATACTTTAAAGTTAAATTAGTCAATTTTTTTTGTTTGGACAAATTAGTTTTTAAGAAAACGATAATTTGGACTCAGATTCTTTTTAAGATATTAGACAAATTGGCTTTAAATAAAATAAAATAACAAAATAATTCTTAGTATTTCTTAACATGTGATAAATTAGTCATTCGTTTTTTTCTAAAAGAGTAATGTAATAGAGAAATTAAATTATTTAAAACTTTTTAAGAAGTAAAAGACTAATTTGTCCCTTTTTATTAGAAGACTAGTTTGTTTAATATTCTAGAAATCGGGATTAATTTGTCATAAACTAATTTATCCAGCCAAAAAATTATTAGACATTAATTTAAAATTTTACTAGATATTATTTGTCTAAATTTCATTCAATTGAGAAACTAGAAGGGGACGGACAGTGGGTCACCTACAAGCTTCAAAGCGCAGGCAAAATAAGAAATGATCTTAAATAGTTAAAATTTGTGCTGCAAATAAGAGAAGTATTATTAATCATATCTTTCTTCATACCCATTAGCTACTTAACTCTCTTCTTTTTTTTTTTTGTTCAGAGTGAGAGATTATGGATTTTGTAACATCATAGGTAGATAATACTTTTAGTAACACTTTTGAACCCTAACTCTAGCTACTTTTTTTTTTTGTATACCTAACTTTAGCTACTTAACTCTTAGTTATCATAATCAATGATTTGTTAACAACAAAAGAGAAATGAGTTGGCTCAATATGCAAAAGTGAACTACTTATAAATGCTCCAAAAACAAGGAAACATAGAATTGGGCCAGAGCCTAAACAGAGTCCAACGTGCCTTTGCTTCCCAGTTCCCACCACCTAGAATTGGTCTTGCCCCAAAAATTAAACCCTAAAAAGTTACTTACGAGCACTCTTTTGAATTAGTGCGTGACACAGGGTTCAAAATTTGGCATTCACCAACCAGACATAACTTTGAAGTCATGTTCCCCGCTCATGAGTCTGCCACAAAAAGTTCAGTCTGCTAATGGTGCATATAGTCATGTACTGTTACTCCATGTGATCATTAATGTCCATGCAACATAAATTATAACAAATCAAAGCTGGCTCCTAAATAATTTATGCCTTAGAAATTGAAATCACACGCTAACGCTAAATTCGTACACTAGTTTATTTATCAACAAATTAAAACAGTTAACTATTCCCCTTTTTTTGTTGGGGATTTTCTCTGAGTAGTTGTGAGCTGAGCTGTAAGTAACTAAGCATAATTATTTGGTGTGGCGCGGGTGCACGAAGAAGCATGTGGGGCACCTAATCAAGCCGTTGGCGTTGCAAGATAAACAGTTCCTGAACCGGCCGCTCTTCTCTGCAAAGATCTTGTGGCTACCGCTACACTCCTCGCACACCACGAATCTGAAACCGCCGCACCGATCGCAGCAACTGTTGATCTGATTTGACTTCGGCAACCGTTCAATCAGCCGCTGCAGATCGCCACTCTCATGGAGCTGCCGGACGTCGTCAGCTCCGCCGACGTACTCGCCGCCGATGAAAACCCTAGGCAGCGTTGCGGTCTTGCGGCCGAGGATGGAGTTGAGCTCGTCGCGGAACCTGTCGTCGATAGAGACGTCGCGCTCGTCGACTGCGACGCGGAAGTTCCGGAGGATCGATCTGACGGCGCGGCAGTCGTCGAAGGTGCGGCGAACGACGCGGAGGCTGGTGAAGTAGATGACGACGCCACGGTCAAGGCCAGGAGGCAATGTAGCCTGTGGTGGCGGCGGCGGAAGGGAAGCGCGTGAGCCAAACGCTCGGAGGACGGAGGTGGAGATGCGGATTCTGCGGAAGAGTGAAGAGGATCTAGGTGAAGGAGCGAGCGTGCTTCCGCGTTCGAGTTGTTCTTCTTCTTGGAGGAGTTTCTGGATGTCTTTGAATGAGGAGCAGGAAAAGCTGAGGGAGCGAGCTCCGGAATGCGACGGCGACGGAGATGGTGGCGGCGTAGTGCGGACGCGGCTCGGCGAGTTCAGCCACGGTGGCCACATGGAGCGGTGAAGTGTGAGATAACAGAAAGTGGTTTCGGGGAAAAGGATAGCGCGTGTGTGTAGAGAGAAAAGGTTTTGTGTTTCTGAAAGGGATGAACTGATGAAGAGAAAAAGAAGGAGATTGGATTGGCATTCATTTAAGGGTATAAATGGAAAATGGGTTATTATGGTGCGGGTCACTCATTCATAACCCTACCTAGTGCAGAGCATGTGCGATTTTGAATGTTTAATACTTATTTAGTGAGCTATTTGTACAGTTTTTTTTTTTCATTTTTTTAGTGCTTTTTGGGGAAATTTATTATTTATTAACAAATTAACATTGATTTAGTCACCAAAAAAAATTAACATTGATTTACAGTGGGAAGAGGTAATAAATAAATTACAAATAAACAATCACAAGTGATCATTTTAGTCAAATGTAATGCGAACGGGTGAGACCGTGAGAGAGAGGTTAAGTTCAAATTTTGAAAAGATTGGAGAGGGAAAAAAAGGAGGAAAGGAAAGTAATATGCAACCATTTCTCTTTTTTGAAAGATATTGTTTTACTCAGAAAATTAAATATTAAATGGAAAAAAATATTAAATTATTATTAAAATATATTATTTTTTATCATTAATTAACTATTAATAGTTAAAAATATGAATTAAAGTACGTTATTAAATTATTAAATTAAAAAAATTGAATTAATAATTAAAAATAATACTTAAAAATAATAAATTTTGATGGTTTTCTGTCAATTTTTTAAAATGAGATATGTATACAAAATGATTTAATTTCGATATATTTATAAGACAATTTTTTGGAAAATTTTCGAATATATCTATAAAATTTAAGAACATTGATAATCGTTAGTTGTTCAAAGCTAAGATAAACTGTGTATCTCTCTAATTAAAATCGTCATGTATTTTATATTTTTTAAAGTAAACTAAACTTTCATTAAAATTATGATCAAATCGTAAATGTCGAGGGCACAAATAGTACTAATTCTCTTGTAAATACATATATTGAAGAAATTTTCTAAAAGGGTCGTACAAATTGCATAGTATCATAAATTGCTATTCCGGGTATTACCCAGATCTCATCAACTATGTCTTCTAGTTCCGAAAATGTGAAAAAAAAGTTTTTCGAGAAAAGGTCCCATCCTTCAATATCATGATTGGGTCGACCAGGCCAGATCATGAGTGAATAGAAAATCGAAAACGTACATAGCTGTTCCAGCTGAAATACTAGGAATAATTCTACCACTTCTACTAGGAGTAGCCTTTTTAGTGCTAGCGGAACGTGATGGATTTTGCCCAGCCGTTGTAAGATCAATTCCCATTCATTCTTCTTTAATGGAATAGGGAACGGGCAGAGCTGCGGCTATCAGGAATGGGCGATAGCCTATGACTAAAAGTGCCGACTATCTATGAATGACCAGGATCGGAATGCCAATCGACGAGATGAGCCTACGAAAGATTTCAAGTGAAGACTGGCCTCCTCACTTACGCAACGAAATTGAGTTGATGGAGTAGCCAGTGCCCTTGAGTTATTCTATTCGGTATCGCCTTCTCTCATCGTTCAAGGCGCCGCAAGGCACTCGACTAGAAAGAGTGGTATATTCAATAGTTTACTATTTTAAATATCTTATGAATAAAGTAACAAGATTAAATACCATTAATAGTATAAAATTATTTGTATATTATCAATATATTGAAATATGTTTATCGTTACTTTTTATACATTTATCAATATAAAATTATTTTTATAACTTTAAAAATTATTTTAAAGGTATTCAAGTTAATTTTATATATTAAAAATGATAAAAAAAATTATAATTTTCTAAGAAGAATATATAGTATTTATTATTTTTTTTTGTTTTTAACAAAAAATATTATTGTATTAAAATAAATCTCGATAAAAGTAGTATGTTTAATTTTAAGGATATTATTAATATAATTTTTATTTAGAAAATAATTATCGAATAATATATCTTAATTTTATCCTCAATGTTTATATTTTATTTTAATTTTATCCTTAATATTTGATTTTATTTATTGTTTCAGTTATATACTTAAGTTGGACAATATATAACAATTCTACATTAATATATTACTGATATATTAGCTTAGGATTGTCAAGTGTTAGTGACATGTCAGCACACAGTTATTATCTCTGTTAACGATGTTAACCCTCAAAGTTATAATTAAAATATCTTTAAAGCATTAGGGACACGATTAAAATAAATTAAATATTAAGAATATTTAAAAATATTTAAAAAATCCTAAAAAAATTAAAAAGGTTTTCATGTTTTTTATTTTTACATAGAATTATATGGAAGTTTTTTTTTTTCATCTTGATCGTGTAAAAACAAAATATAGGGTTTGTTTATACGTGCAATTGACAGAAGTGTTTTTTTTTCAAAAGTATAAAATTAATAAATATATTTATAGAAGTAATTTCTAGTGTAAAATTACAATCATGATCAAATATAACATGATATATTTAAATTAAAAGGTATAATTTAAAATAGATATACACATACTTGTGTTTGTAATATATTAATTCAATTTTTTATGTGGTAGTTAAAAATTTATATTTTTAAAATAAATAATTTTTTTTGTTAACATATGTTTTCAGAACACATTTTAAAAGTACTATAAAAAAATATTTTACTAAGATAATTAAAAAAATTTAATACACTAAATACATCAAAATATAAAAACTTATTATTATATTATTATAATATACATTTAATACACAAGATAATTAAATTATTTTAAAAATCAGAAAATTAAATTTTTAATTATAATTTTTTGGATTTAAATTCTCATAATTTTAAAATTTTTTTTAGAGAATAAAATATAATTTATCATTATTTATTTTATAAATAAGACTAAAACAATATGAAAAAAAATTTAACGATAAAAAATCTTATTTTATTCTTTAAAATAAAAATTTAAAATTTAGAAAATCTAAATTCTAACCTTTTTTTTTTTCAAGTTTTCTTTCTCTTCAATCGTTTTTATTTATGACAAAAGTAGGTGTAAAAAGCACAAAAAAATCTGTTTACTTTTTAGTTTCACTTTTTTTCAAAAGTACAAATAAACAATTCATTAAATAGAATAAATATTTATTTAAAAAATATATTGTTACGGCCCGGCCCAAAATCTGCACGGGTCGACCCGACCCAAGCAATACCCGATCCGGACACGCGTCCTCCAACCGACCCGGACACGCGTCCTGTACGGTTCACACACGGCTGCAGGATAGCGTCCTTGGGAATATGGGCCTGTCCCATGAGGGGCCCACTACTGACATGTATATAAAGGAAAGATTGGCTCTTCCCACGAGGTACGTCACATCCTTTCGACCCTTTACTCTGCTCGCCTGCACATTGCTGACTTGAGCGTCGGAGTGTCTTTGCAGGTGGCACCCCCCTCATCATTTCTCCAAGACAAGTGCTCAGGTACTCGACTACTCGTAAGCAGTGCGACCCAAGCCAAGGCGTCCTCACCCCTGCATCTGTCCACCCGATCTGTTCGGAACCCGATCAACGAACATTGGCGCCGTCTGTGGGGATCCTTGCCTAAATGGAAGTCGTGCTGGGTCCCGGTGACCAAGCTCGAGCAGCCGGAGCGGAGGGGGCAGCCTCTGTCGCCTCACTGAGGGGGCGGCGGAGGTCCCCTCAGCAACACACGAGAACACGACCTTTCGGGGGAACGGGTGGCGATAGCGCCATAATAATGCAGGAGCTACGCCACAGAGTCCAGAACTTAGAGCGACAGCTAGCCGACCGGGAGCGGGATGGACGGTCTACTGATCCCAGCTTTACCCCGTCTCCCGGGAGCGAGGAAGAAGACTCTCACCGAAGCCACCAACGGCGTACATCCGCTTTCCGGACGGAAGCGGAGAGCACGCGGGAGGAGTCACCTATAGTAAGAAGGCGAAACGACAGGATCATCTACTCCCGAGGCGGACCAACCCGCCGAGCAGCAAGAGGTCACGAAGACGGGGAAGGGAGATCCGAGAGAACACGGCAACCCATCATAATGGGTGTCACCCCGTTCCACCGGTCTATCCTCGAAGTCCGGTTGCCGAAACACTTCGACAAACCAACGGACATGAGGTATGACGGAACTCAAGACCCTCTAGAACACCTCACGGCCTTCGAGGCCAGGATGAATCTAGAGGGAGTAGGGGACGAAGTAAGATGCCGCGCCTTCCCGGTAACACTAGCAGGACCAGCGATCAGATGGTTTAACGGCCTCCCTCAAGGTTCCATCTACAATTTCTCAGACATCAGCCGTGCATTCCTGGCCCAATTTACAACGCGAATAGCAAAGGCCAAGCACCCCATCAACCTTCTAGGGGTAACCCAGAGACAGGGAGAGCCGACCAGGAGGTACCTAGATCGGTTCAACGACGAATGCTTGGAGATTGACGGCTTGACCGACTCGGTGGCCAGTCTCTGCCTGACAAACGGCCTCCTCAACGAGAATTTCCGAAAACACCTTACCACGAAGCCGGTCTGGACAATGCATGAAATCCAGACGGTGGCCAAGGAGTACATAAACGACGAGGAAGTCAGCCGAGTTGTGGCTGCCAATAAGCGGCAGTCCGGCTACGGCCAGGCTCGGCAGTCCGGTGGCGACGGTGAGAGAGCAAAAGAAAAGGCCAGAGAGGAGGCATCAAACAAAGGACCTAGGCCGTTCCCTCGAGTCGGAAAATTTACTAACTACACTCCGCTCACCCTCCCCATCGTGGAAGTTTATCAACAAATAGCGGAGAAGGGAATTCTTCCGAAGCCCCGACCACTTAAGGACCGTACGGGAGGAAACAAGAACCTTTATTGTGATTACCATAAGGGGTATGGCCATCAAACACAGGACTGTTTCGACCTGAAGGATGCACTAGAACAGGCGATAAGGGAAGGAAAGCTAGCAGCGTTCTCCCATCTCATCAGGGAGCCTAGAAGGCGTTATCGTGATCAAGACGAGGAAGGCAAGACACGCTTGGCCAAGCGGCGACAAGAGCCCGAAGACAGAGACCATGGCCTCACTGTGATAAACGTGGTAACGGCAAAAAACGCTGCACCAAAATCCCGGTCGGCTCACAAGAAAGACGCCAAGGTTCTGGCGATCTCATCCCCACCGATGCAAAGTACCAAAAAACCTCCGTCCATCTCCTTCGGCCCAGAAGACCAATGGTTCAGCGACGTGCCGGAAAGCCCCCCCATGGTCATAACGGCCAGAGTGGGAACCGGCCTCGTCAAACGAATCCTTGTCGACACAGGAGCTGATTCAAACATCATGTTCCGCAACGTGTTCGACGCACTAGGGCTAAAGGATGCCGACCTGACGACTCACCAGCACGGGGTTATCGGGTTAGGCGACCACTTCATCAAACCAGACGGAGTCATTTCCCTACCAATCTCGGTGGGACAGATGCAAGGCCGAAGATCGGCGATGGTCGAGTTCGTAATTCTCCGAGATTCCACAGCCTACAACATCATCTTGGGAAGAAAAACAATCAATGACTTTGAAGCCATAATTAACACCAAGCTACTAGTTATGAAGTTTGTTACCGATGATGGATCCATAGGGACCATAAGAGGAGACCTCGAGACGGCGGTCGCTTGTGACAACGCCAGCCTTTCCCTTAGAAAGAAGTCCAAGGAAGCATCCGGCGTGTTCCTAGCCGACCTCGATGCCAGGGTAGAGGACAAGCCGAGGCCGAAACCAGAAGGGGACCTGGAGAAGCTTAGAATCGACGACGAAGGGGAAAAGTTCATATTCGTTAACAAGAACCTCCCACATGAGCTGAAGGAGCCTTTGATTGAAATGATAAGGGCCAACAGAGACTTGTTCGCCTGGACACCAGCCGACATGCCGGGCATAGATCCAAAAATCATCTCACATCATCTAGCCGTCAAGCCGGAAGCACGCCCAGTGGCTCAACGGAGGAGAAAGATGTCGGCGGAAAGGGCAGAGGAGGTAGCCAAGCAAACGGCCGGCCTCCTAGAAGCAGGCTTCATACGGGAAGTGGACTACTCGACGTGGCTGTCAAACGTGGTATTGGTGAAAAAACACAATGGCAGGTGGAGAATGTGCGTGGACTACTCTGACCTTAACAAAGCATGCCCCAAAGATTGCTTCCCCCTCCCCAACATAGATGCACTCGTCGACGCCGCGGTGGGATACCGGTATCTGAGTTTCATGGACGCCTACTCCGGTTACAATCAGATACCGATGCACCGTCCAGACGAAGACAAAACGGCGTTCATAACGCCAGGAGGAACTTTCTGCTATAAGGTAATGCCATTCGGCTTGAAAAATGCGGGGGCAACATATCAAAGGCTGATGAACAGGATATTCCACGACCTCATAGGGAAAACGGTTGAAGTTTACGTGGACGACATCCTGGCAAAGACAACACGACCTGACGACCTCTTGAACGACCTAGCAAGTGTATTTGCATCCCTCCGTCAACACGGTATGAGGCTGAACCCCCTCAAGTGCGCCTTCGCCATGGAAGCTGGCAAGTTCCTGGGATTTATGATAACTCAGAGAGGGGTAGAAGCTAACCCGGAGAAATGCCAGGCAATACTCCAGATGAAGAGCCCGGGCTGTATCAAGGACGTCCAGAGGTTGGCAGGACGGTTGACCTCACTTTCCCGGTTTCTCGGAGCTTCGGCGACAAAGGCCCTACCATTTTTTAACCTCATGAAGAAAGGGATGGCATTTGAGTGGACACCCGCATGCGAAGAAGCCTTTCGACACTTCAAGGAAATCCTGGCGGCACCCCCCGTTCTCGGGAAGCCAAGGGACGGGGAACCACTATACCTATACCTCGCTATAACAAGCGAAGCCCTGGCCGCAGTACTGGTACGGGAGGACGGGAAAGCCCAACAGCCAGTCTACTTCATAAGCAGGGCCCTGCAAGGAGCGGAATTAAGATATAGCAAGTTGGAAAAGCTAGCCTTAGCACTCCTAACTTCCTCGAGAAGGCTAAAACAGTACTTCCAAAGTCACCAAGTTGTTGTCAGAACGGACCAAGGGATCCGGCAAGTCCTCCAAAAACCCGATCTAGCGGGAAGAATGATGACTTGGTCCATCGAACTCTCCCAATACGACATCCGATACGAGCACCGGCAAGCCATCAAGGCGCAAGCCATGGCGGATTTTTTAGTTGAAGTAACGGGAGACCCAAGCGAAGACATGGGTACACGGTGGAAGCTCCATGTGGACGGAGCCTCCAACCAGACCTTTGGAGGTGCCGGGATCATCCTGGAAAGCCCGGTTGGGGTGGTATACGAACAGTCGATTAGATTCGAGTTTCCCATCTCGAACAACCAAGCAGAATATGAAGCCCTCATAGGAGGCTTAACCCTTGCGGCAGAAGTCGGCGCAAGAAGGCTGGAAATATGTAGCGATTCCCAAGTCGTCACTTCCCAAGTAAACGGCAGCTACCAAGCCAAAGACCCCCTGCTACTGAAGTACTTGGAAAAGGTTAAAAGCTTGAGCCAAAAGTTCGAAGAGGTCACGGTCCATCACGTACCCAGAGAAAGGAACACACGGGCAGACCTTCTATCGAAGTTGGCCAGCACAAAGCCAGGGGAGGGGAACCGGTCTCTCATCCAAGGCATGACAAGAGAACCAGCAATTGTACTGCACATGACAACCCTAAGTTCTTCATGGCTAGACCCCATCACCAACTTCCTGGAACACGGCCAAGTTCCTGGTGATGAAAAGGATGCGGCGAAATTAAGAAGAGAAGCGGCCAAATACGCCGTCATCCAAGGACAGCTGTTCAGGAAAGGGCTCAGCCAACCCCTACTGAAGTGCCTACGCCCCGACCAAACGGACTACGTCCTCAAGGAAGTCCACGAGGGCTGCTGTGGACACCACATCGGGGGCAAAGCCCTAGCAAGGAAACTAATCCGAGCTGGGTACTACTGGCCGTCAATGATGACAGATTCCAAAGAGTTTGTCAAAAAATGCGTAAAGTGCCAACAGAACGCCAACTTTGCCAGGGCACCGGCCTCCGAGTTAAGTCTGCTAACGACCTCACGGCCATTCGCTCAGTGGGGAGTCGACCTCTTAGGGCCCTTCCCGGTCGGCCCTGGGCAGGTCAAGTATCTCATAGTAGCAATTGATTACTATACCAAGTGGATAGAAGCTGAGCCACTAGCTAGCATATCCTCGTCCAATTGTAGAAAATTCATGTGGAGGCAGGTGATAACACGGTTCGGGATACCAGAAGTCGTCATCTCGGACAACGGCACACAATTTACTGACAAGAAGTTCACGGAATTTCTCGGCGGCCTGGGTGTAAGGCAAAGGTTCTCTTCGGTAGAACACCCTCAGACGAACGGACAAGTAGAGTCCGCCAACAAGGTTATCCTTTCAGGGCTGAAAAAGAGGTTGGACAATAAAAAGGGTGCTTGGGCCGATGAACTAGCAGCGGTTCTCTGGTCCTACCGAACGACCGAGCAGTCGTCTACTAAAGAAACTCCTTTCCGACTAACGTACGGTGTGGACGCGGTAATACCCGTGGAGATCGGGGAACCAAGCCCGCGGTTGCTCCTAAAGGGAGTGGAGGAAACCGTAGAAAAGGACCTAATAGATGAAGCCAGGGAAATGGCCCATTTGACAGAAACGGCGCTTAAACAAAGAGTGGCTCTGCGCTACAACACCAAAGTACTCAAGAGGGAATTCGAGCCAAACGATCTCGTCCTGAGACGAAATGATATCGGCCTACCGACCCCTGGAGAAGGCAAGTTAGCGGCCAACTGGGAAGGCCCATATAGAATCAAGAAAGTGATGGGAAAAGGAGCATTCAAGCTAGAAAGACTTGACGGCAAGGAAGTCCCGAGAACATGGAATGCGGACAACCTAAGAAGATTCTACTCCTAGATGAAGGCCCGACAAACCGACCAGGCTAGCTAAGTAGTCAATTCGCAAATTTACCTTTTGAACTTCTCATAGCGACTTACAAGTCCTTTATACAATTACCGAATAAGATATACTTGTGCAAATTTTCTCTCCTATTTTGTCACTTAATTTTCCAGATAAATCACCGCGTCCAACGACGACGCGCGTCCCCGGGACTGATCACCCCGGGAACCCGTCAAACGACTACGCAAAAGGCCATGGGCCATTGACATAAGTGACGACAATAAACCAAAAAACGGTTAAAAGAAACGGAAATACAACCAAACGAATGAGGAGAAAATCATCACGACAACATGAGTAAACGATTAAAAACGGTCGTTAGTCACAAACCAAGATAAAACGGCTAAACGTCAAATTGTTCGCAAGCCAAATACGGCCGAAACTAAAATAGTTTACAAGTCAAAACAAAACGGCTAAAACTATAAAAAGAGGACTTATTTCTTGGGGACATCGACAACCTTGCCATCCTGAATAACCTTGCGGACACCAATCGCCGACGTGTCGAATTCCGGGGCAACAATCTTAATTTGAGCTTTGAGGGCGTCCTCGGTAGCCAGGATCGCACCCTTGCCCTGTTTGACGACGTCCTTATACTTCGCCTTCCATGTCGACAATTCGGCCTCCGCGGCCCGCCTCTCTTCCTCAACTTCGGCCACACGCTTTTGCGCCGCACCGACTTGACCTTCCAGAGCCATTTCACGCTCGACCAAGCGTTCAATCGTCGCGTCCGACTCTTTCTGTTTCTTCTCGGCAGCTGTTACCTTTTGTTCGGCGGCGGTAGCTTTCTGCTCGGCAGTGGTGGCTTTCTTCTCGGCAGCATCCAACTTTTCCGAAGATTGAGTCAACTGCTCCCGGAGAGTCTCAACTTCACTTTTTAGCTTGTTATTGGCCTTCCCGGCAGAATCCAACCTCCGGCGGAGAGACTCCATACCAGACAGTTCGAACTCGGCCTTCCGAGCTATGACTGCGCCACGCAGGAGAGTGCGATACATCCACCTCGCCTGCCCGGCAAGAGACGACTCGTGGAAGTACTCTTCGGTACCGGGGATCAGCTGGGAGTCTATGAATTGCCCGGCATCGAAATTCCTCTCCATGAGAGTAAGGACTCCCTCAGGGCTAGACGACGCCGTGGAGGCCTTCTTTCTCTTCTTCGGATTGGGAACCTCTTCCACCTCAACATCCGGGTTAGACTCGGAAACCCCAGTTCCGATCACCTCGCGGAGAGGGGAGACATGGACCGCTTTGCCACCTTCAACCGCGGCGCCCTGAGCCGAGCTGCCGATCCCGTCGGTTGCGGCCTTCTGCTCGGGAACATCCTGGTCCTCCGGAGGAGCATCAGGCCCCTTGGGGGCAGGTTGCTCGTCACCCTCCTCGTCATCACCACCACCAAGAAAGGTTTGAAACAAGTCGGGAAGACCTGTCACCGACGCAGACATATCCACTGCAGGAAAACAAAAAAGGTCGGTTAATCGTCACACAATATCAATAAAAGGAAAAAAGGTAAAGGGAAAAGTAAAAAGCTTCTCACAAATATAATTACGGCCGGACTCCCGGTCACCCATCAGGAGGTGGGGATTTACTGGGTTCTTCCCAAAAACTGCCATCAGCACCTCGGCAATTTGCTTATCCACTGCCGACATGCCATTATAAGTTACCTTAATAAAACTATTGGCCCCTGCCCCGAAACTCCAATAAGTCGGGATGAGCCGTACCCCCTCCAAAGACAACCAAAAGGGGTGACGACCTTTGGCAGGGCGGACCTTAAAATATTTGTCCTTAAACCCATGATAAGAATCTTCAAACAAACTAAAAATCTTCCGACCCTGGGCGGCCCGGAAGGACATGAACCCTTTTTTGTGTTTCCCCTCCTTGGAAGGGTTTGTGAGAGTGAAGAAGAAGAGGAAAACATCCACAGACACCGGCAGTTCGAGATATTCACAGACCATCTCGAAACAGCGGATTGAGGCCCAACTGTTCGGATGCAACTGCGACGGTGACACGGAAATTCGATTTAAGAGCCCCATTTGAAAGGCTGAAAACGGAATACGAACCCCGACTTGAGTGAACATGGCTTTGTAGAACCAAATCCAGTCGGCGACCTGGCGGGGTTGGAAGTTGATTTCGTACAATCGCTCGTGAGGAGCCGGGACGAAAACATCGTAATTGGCCTCCTCGTCAGTCCCACCACACAAGTACCCGGCTTGTCGGAACTCGGTGAGCTCCTCCTCGCCCATTTGATTGGGTGATTCCCTTATATCGGAAACGACCCAAGCATATTGATCGTACGCCGCAGGGTTAACGGAAGCCCGGGAAACCGTGCGAGCCATACCTACATGGGGGGACCATCCAGTCAGTCTAAGAGATCGGTTGCTCAGACCGAATACAAATACTAACCCCACGACTCCCCGACCAAGGCTAATCACGACTAAGATGGCAAAAAGATCAAGAAAAAACCTACCCTGGAATGGTACTCCCCCCCTAACGCGTCTACTCGCAACTAAAAGGCTACACAGTAACATCAAAAAACCAAATAACAAGCATACAAGGATAATGCATAAAAGGGGAATGATTCAAAAATTACCTAAGTTGATGAAAAGAGGATGAAGTTGCGAGTCTGGGAAAATGCAAGAAGGACGAACAGAAGCACCACAGCAACGCCTTGAAATCTTGTAGCAGAGAGGAAGAAAGGGGAGTGTGAAAAAGTATAGAAGCATCGAAACCGGTCGTTTAAAAACTGCTTCCCCAAAGCGCGAAAACACTTGGGGGCAGAATAGTCTTTTCAAACGGGGTTTTTTCACCCCATTATGAGCATTCAATGCTCGGCGCAAGAAACGAAGCGATGAAACGGTTGCTTGGGCAACCAAGGGACACGCGCGTTGGGGGCATACCCTTCCCGCGAGCGGCCGGCCAAACGAGATGTGAGACGACACGCCATTGGTAACTCCCACGACTACCATTGGCGCGTGGGGGCACTGTTACGGCCCGGCCCAAAATCTGCACGGGTCGACCCGACCCAAGCAATACCCGACCCGGACACGCGTCCTCCAACAGACCCGGACACGCGTCCTGTACGGTTCACACACGGCTGCAGGATAGCGTCCTTGGGAATATGGGCCTGTCCCATGAGGGGCCCACTACTGACATGTATATAAAGGGAAGATTGGCTCTTCCCACGAGGTACGTCACATCCTTTCGACCCTTTACTCTGCTCGCCTGCACATTACTGACTTGAGCGTCGGAGTGTCTTTGCAGGTGGCACCCCCCCTCATCATTTCTCCAAGACAAGTGCTCAGGTACTCGACTACTCGTAAGCAGTGCGACCCAAGCCAAGGCGTCCTCACCCCCTGCATCTGTCCACCCGATCTGTTCGGAACCCGATCAACGAACATATATATTTTTATCTGAAAAACGCAAACAACTAAGCGATAGAACTATTTCCTCAATATGCGGTGCGACTTTATTTTTCTATTTCTATTCGCCGTGCAAACCTAAATACCAATAGCCACTGTATTTTTTATTATTACGTCTTGATTGATTATTCATTATTGAATTGAAATGCCACTGCATTTGTCATTTGTATGCAACCAACGTATACTATAGGAAACATTTCAAGTGCTCCGGAGAACACTGGTGTTAACCATTAATTTAAATTAATATATATTATATATATTTTTTATAATTCAAATTAACGATTAAAATAACTGGTACACCGGACTTCCAGTGAACTTAAAATGTTTCCCTATACTATAAATATAATAAGGTGTGACCAGCACTGCTCTTCATTGATTTTTCAAGAAACAGTTATTGACTACACTTCTTTCTTTAAGTTGCAATAACAAAATTTAAAATTCTTTATAATTCAGAGTTTGACACTCGTATCTCGTGCATGCCACTAGACACGTGCTATTAACTTGTATTGATAGCATACATGTATCTGAGTTGTGCATGTCTGGAAATTATGGTGTCGGCATGGCCAGACCCAGAAGCAAGTGCAATCAACTGTATTAACTATTAAGCTTCAAGTTACATTACATTATATTATAAAGCAAACTTCTTTTTTGATAGAAATTATAAGGCAAACTATATGTCGAATCGAATAAAGAAAGAATGAAGCACCAATCTCTCTCTCTCTCTCTCTCTCTCTCTCTCTCTCTCTGCCGGATCTCATACGTTTTCATTTTATTCTCACTTATGGCACATTGTTGTAATTCTAATGATTAAAATGATTTAATTTTTTAAATTAATATAAATATAATAATAAATTAAATTAGGCTTTCTGTAGTTAGATAATAATGTACTACAAAATTATTTGTCACATGTTATTGTTTAACAGAGTAAATAATTAATTTTTTGAGACTATTTTTATTATTATCTGCATCTAGCTGAAAAGGCGTTCCACTTTTTGGATCCATACGTTCCGCAGTTTATTAGTGTTTGTTTCTCATTCCTCTATTTAACACCGTCCAAAAAGGCCATCTTCTATTTCAGCCCAAAAGAATTTGTTTCTCATAGTGCTGAGTGCTGAACGATTCACCAATGGTTCTCTCATCCTTCTAATCTAAAACATATGTAATATGACTTCCAATAAATACTAATAAAATTAACATAATTGCATTTGTTTTTCTCGCACTAATAACGTCTAAGATGAAGTATGGATGTGTTGTATGCTTATGCATGTGGAAATTTAAAGAAAAGAGGGAGAGGGATGGATTTCATAATAATCCCATGTAAATTTCATTACACCTTTCCAAACAGTCCGAAATACAAATGTGTGTTTTTCTTCCACAATTAGATTCCTAAGGCTGTGATCGTATACTAATAAAGAACGAAAAACAAAATGATCCCTCTAAATACATTCTTAATTATCTTTCTAACTTCCAATATATATTTATTCAAATGTATTGCTATGGCTTGAAAACATAAAAAGTTTTGGAAAATTAGAAAATGATTAGTTTAAGAGTATAAATCATATCTAATAAAAAGATTCTTAATGTAATTTTTAAAGCATAAAGCATGTGTGGTAACTAATAACGGCATATAAGAGCTGCTTATAGTTTCCTAATTTAAACACCTACACCACTTGTTTGCTCTTAAAGAAAACAAAAACATTCGTAATGCTGCTTAAGACTTTAAGGGAGGAATAAGTATGCATAATTGAGGAGGAAACAAAACCTTGATCACATTTTTGATCCTCTAGAGATGAGAATTTCTCCATAAGACACCTTTTGCTGAACTCTAATGGCATCACGGGAAGCAAGAACTATGCACAAAAGGTTAACAAACGCAGATATTAGAAGGACATTATGAAGTGTTGTTTTTATATATATTTGTGTGCGCGTGCGTGTATGTCGCGTGTATGTGAGACGCAAATGAATAAAATCAATAAATACCACAAGTCGAATAGAAGAGTAGCGCTGCTTTTTTCCTATCCATTCCAGCAGCCAGGATATTAAGGGATTCAGCATGAGGAGCTCCAGATGTGCTGAAATGTGCTCTCAAATGCCTGTTCACATTCAAAAGTAAAGGAATAGTGGTTATTGTAACTGAAAATTGCTTTTATTATGGAAATTAGCAAAATTCCATTGAGATTCGTACAATTGGATAGAATCTGTCATCTTGTCACTGGGATGATTCATTTTTACTGGTGTTTGCGTGGGTCCTGTCTCCACAATTAGTTCTGAAAAGAAACTTATAAGGCTGATCATTCTTAAGTTGATCAATAGCACAAGAGAATATTACCTTTTACCTATCACAACATTTAGAGAATCTATAACTACTAAATTAACTACCTTGATCAGGTGTGGAACTAATTCCAGAACGCCTAGATATGTGGAAAGCTACTTTCTCCTCTACTAGTGATTCAAGGCCTCCGCTGCGGTGGAAATATCCTTTCTTCTCTACTCCTTCAAGGCCTCTGCTGCTGTTTCCAGATGATGAATTTTTTTTCCTTTTGTCTCTGTTAATGGTTTCCAAATCATTAATCAAACAAGCATTTTCTGCTAGACCATAACTCTCATCCTATTTTCATCATATGTCAAGATGGAATGGCCAATCCTTGAAAGTTGAAGGCTTAATTAGCATTTCACGAAGGTTAGTTTCTGTCATACAACTACCTTCTTGAATCGTAGTCTGGTTCCGAATCTGATCTTACATTGGAATTATTGCCATCTCCTACAAATTCACATAAAGGAACAATTACCGCACATTTTCTCTTAATCACAGGTATACACCTGAAGAATTGACTTGGAGAAACAGAAGATCAAGTAGCCAAATTAAGATGAATTATACCAGATTTCCCTGATGGTAGCGTTGAAGTAACTTCAGGAGCGCTCACACCATTTCCAAGGTTAGCCCACTGTACATCTGGGGGAAGGTTAGCCCACTGTACATCTGGGGGGGTTTTCGGTTGTCGAGCACGCTGCTTCTCAACTGACTTCATTAGTGGTTGATTCTGTGGCACATTGTCTAAATCTTCATAAGCCTACATATATAAACATTTTATCCAAAATGAATTAGTGTTATCTGTATCCTTCAAACACAGGGAAAAGAAAACTAGAATAATTATACACGTGACTTACATTTCCCACAAAATCTTCATTAAGTACCCCTGGAGGCGATGAAGAAGATGGCACTGAAGGATTGGATGCTGAAGTCCTTTCTACATAGGATGTGATGTTTATTACCTTGTTTTTCATTTTCTGTTTTCTTTTCCTTTTTTATTATGTTTAAAATTGAGCATTGGGTAATTTCTAAATACCAATTAGTACCATTTTAAAGCCACGCTTCCCAAAGAGGAATAAAAAGACTCTATACCGACCTGATGGTGAATGTTTGGGTGGTTGAATGCTCTTATTCCATAAATCAAGTATAGGTGCTGGATAATATACATCTCTATTTTCACTTGTAAATAAACCACCAATAAGCACAAGAGGTGGTAGCTTCATGAGGCTAGATATCTTTGTTGAAGACATGATATCAGTACGCTGCAACAGAAGTAGCAGTATAAAACTAAGTTTATAATTGTGCTAAATAAGTAAATAACCAGCTGACACTAAACATATATATGCATATATCTTTTAAATGCAAGGATTGCAGCATTCTGGATATTGATTGAATACCTTTCTCTTTCTTCCTCTTTTTGAAACAAGATCAGAAGCATTTTGAAGCCAGTGCTGGTATATATGAACAGGAATTATGGTTTGCTCATAATCCATTGCAGTTCCCACTGGTTGTCTTCTTTTCCTTTTTGTTGGGCCTGGCCTTCCACGTTCCTGTTGCATTGCGCTTCAAAGATTGGTCATTTTCTATTCTATGAAGCATGATATATTGATATCCGTTGTATCAGAAAAGTTATGCTACCTGTCTGTCTCCCCTGCCTACGTCACATTGCTGGATGATCGGGTCTCCAGCGTGCTGTTGGTCATGAATTACATCATCTGCAGATTGTTATACATCAGCATGTACTTCTCTTTCTTGTTTTACTTTTTTACGTTAGCAGTATTTAGTTTTCATAAGCAGCAAATGTTAGCAGTACTTTAACAATGTAAGGTAAAACATATTGAAGGAAAGAGACAGCATCATATATAACAATGTCCCTGAAATTTGGCAGAAGAATTAATGTTTTTCTATCCAAACAATATTTTGAACTATAGCATGGTTCTGAAACAACTGCACTGTTTTAAGATCTTTGTGTTTACAGTGAAAGAAATTGTTCACACACACACCTCTTGTTGGCTCACATTGATGGGGTGGGGAGGGTACAAGCGTGGTTGGAATTTGAGTGAAACCTCCTGAAGTTCCATTTACCTGTGTTTCCTCGTCATCTTTGATGTCGAACCTGAGGCCGTGTTGACAAAATAAAACACATAAGATGACAATAAATCATATATTCAAGATTCAAGACATTGATATTGAGATATCATAATTCATAAATGAATTATGAGGGAAGTGAAATAATTTAAACAGCAAACCAATTTTGACTTAATATAGATTTTCAAGCTACAAATATCATATGACATGCTGTTAAAAAACAGAAAGCAAGTCTAAATAAACAAGATGATAGAAGCAAAACCAACCTTTCAAAGCGATTGAATGGATTCATATTATCATTGAATGAATCGTTACGTTCAAATAAGGTAATATTCTCTGCATCAGCTGAGAATGATAAGAGTCAGCAAAGGGACACATTCACAACACGTATATGGATAATAAAATCAAGAAAACCTTGATGGAGATGTTCGGATTGAGCTTCCTCCCCCCTAGCTCCATCATCAAAATATGCTGTTTCATCAACATTGTCAAGCCGCTGCAACGGACAAAATTTAATGCTTACACAAGCTGAAAATATCGTTCATCCTTAATATAATTTATTGACCCTTTTATGCAAAAACAATTAAAAAAAATCATTATAATTTGGTTGATAACACTAGTTGAACATGATTAATTAATGGCTATATCCATTTTGTTTATAACGAAGAGACTTGACACACACCATAGTAAAATAGGCAGCAGGCTGGAACCCCATTGTGGTGGCTGTGTTGGAAAACTGAAGGGACTCAACATCTGCTATATTCATATCTTCGATCTCAGGTAGAGTAACAGCCTCTTTCCTATCAAATAAAAAAAATGGTTAATATAGAACAGCGTGAAATTTCAGAAGCAATGCAATAGTATGATCCTACTCTGTAATTACATATTTTTTTAACCAAAAAGAAACACAAATTATTCATAAGCGATAAGAACTTAAAATATGTAAAGTAATAAGCAAGTGTTAATGTTAGGTAACTTGGCTTTAGATTTTCCTTTGGGAAGTACTGTAGGATGTGGTACACTCTTTACTTTCCATGCTTCATTGATCTCAGCCTGAAACAAACAGGAATTGAAACCAATTTATTAGAGGAAAAACTAGAAACTGAAGGAATATTAAACGTAGCAAAAAGTAGTAGTAGATCATCGTACCAGAAAACGGGTAACGTCATCTACATGAAATATTAGAGAGTGAGTTCAGAAATTTCTTGGAAAATTGTTATGCACTGATATGGAACTTCTGTAAAGGATTCAGAGCTTACCATAAAGGAGCTTCACTTTTCTCTCGTAGACAATCACTACTCCTCCTGGTGGAAAAACGCAATCAATAAATAGATATGCATAATCTATCTAATATATTTCGACTAGCTGAAATTGGAAACATGAATTCGAGAGAAATTGGAAGAGAACGAAACAATAAGAAAATAGAGCTGCATAATCTATCTAATATACACTACTACTAACTGAAATTGGAAAAAGAAATTGAAGAGAATGAAGGATCGGAGAGAGCCGTTACCCATGAGAATACCAGAGAGTCTCAGAGCCATGGGAACCGATGGGTTCAAAATCTCTTCGCTGTGAACAAGCAACAGGAAACGGTGTCAAGTTGCTGAGAAATTTGATTCGGAAAAAAAGAAGAAGAAGCTCCACGGAACGAAGAAGAACTATATATAAGAAAATCGTTACCAGATCTTAATGATGTTGAGCTTATCTAGTTTCCTTCTGTTGATTTTCGCGTGCATTGTGGCGGCCATCCTTCATCAAGCAGCGAGAGGAACACAAAGATTACAATTCTTATGATTTCAAAGAGGAAAACAATATACTATCACTGTTTAAAATGATTTTATATAAACTTTTGAATCCTGACATTCAGAGTTTGAAATTCAAACTTCCTCAACAGAGATATGGAAATGTTGACCAAAATTTGAAATCAAAATGAAACTCAGCTAAAATTAGGAAGAAGAGCACATTGATGAAAACAAAAAATGTTACGAGTACCATATTTGGCCGAGTGGAGCTTTTCGTGCAAGAAGCTGATGAGAGTAAAACATATTGAAGAAGTCACCAAGAGATAGATCAACTCTATCTGTGGCTGTGACTGTAAAATAGCAACAAGAACTCTGTGCAGTGTTTTGTGAGTTATTTCAAGAAATGCAAATCAAGAAGAATGAAAACGAAGCTCTCTCTCTCTCTACTCTCTTGTTCTGTCTATAAACCCGCCAATTGCAATTGCAATGCAGGCAACAAGCGCGGGTATGGAGAAGAAGAACGTAGCAAACAGTGATGCACATAATAGTCACGCGAGAACAGTGTACTGATTATCCACGCGTTATACAGCAATTGCTTTGCTGATCCACGTGGAGCCTCATCATGGCGAGTGTTTTACACTCGCTTGGTCGTTGATGTAATGAACCAATTTCGCACCACAACCAAATGTTGAATCCGTTAGGACTCAAAACCGTTAATAAATTTTAAAAAATAAATAAAATTTTGTCGTAGTCACGTGACTGCCATGTTCTCCCCCTCAACCCCCTCTCTCTCACTCGCTATAACAATGTACCTGAGAATTGGTTATAGTTAAGTGTGTGAGGAAAAGTTTGTTGGGTTTGATGAGATGGAGAGGTTGGTGGAAGTGTCCGAGCCAGAGGTTCGGATTGAATTCGCTTTGAACTGCAAATGCCGAACCACGGTGACACTGAGGTCCGTTTGCTCGAACTTACCCGTGGCATTCAAGGTTCAAACGTCTTCACCCAACAAGTTTCTGGTTAACCCTCCGAGTGGACTAATCGCACCACTCTCCTCCGCAACCTTCCAAGTCATCCTCAAACCCCAGTCTCAAATCCCACGCGCCTATCCACGCTCCCCCTCAGACCGATTCCTCATAAAAACAGCTGAGTTCGTTTCCAACTCGTCCGGTTCCACTCGCCCCGACTCGATCAACTCATGGTTCGCCTCTCGCCCAAAAGGGTTCTCCACTCTGGACATCAAGCTCAAGGTAGCGTTCGTTGGGCCAGTGCTCCTCCGCGAGGCGGTTTCGCGCGGGGACTTGGATACTGTTAGGAACTTGTTGAAACGGCAGCGTTCGGTACTCGCGGATTTGACGCCAAGTGAAGCTGAGTCGCTGCTCCGAGTTGCCACCGAGTTGGCCGACCCGGAGGACATGGTTCATTTGCTGCTTGAGGCTGGGCTGAGGATCCAGGAAGCTGTTGGATCAGATAACGTCAACGGCTCTGATGATGTACACGTGGTGGACGGGAACATTGGTCCTGACGAAACGCATGTGAGTTCTCGCATCTCTTTGCTTTCTTTCCATTTTTGTCTTATGTTTTTGACGTGAATTTTTGTCCTGTTGTGAGCCCATAACTATCTACTTAAAATTCGTTTGGCGTAAGGTTAAATTTTTAAAAAGATGTGTAATACTTATATTCGATGATTTGTCTAACAGTCCACAGTGAAGCCCAAAACTATAGATTGGAAACACACACGTTTTTTTTTTTTAGCCGAGTGTGATGATTCCAGAAGGGTTACCATATTATATCGTTTCTTAGTCTTGGGCTTTAGCCCCGTTGTTAAAAAATAAAAAAAGAAACAATTAGCCAAGTGTGACAAAATATCAACAACAATATTTTACCAAAAAAAAAATAAACAATAATAATTGATCATGCATTGCATTTTTTCTTAATTGCTGGTTAAGCTGTTATTAGATATATGGACTTGATAGAGATCGCATTTCAAGTGTTCGTGTCATATAAATTAGGAATTTACACATAGAATATGGCATCACCTGCAATTCTACTAAAACCAACTCCTTTATCTTTACCTATTGGTAAATTTTCATTGTAGAGATGAATTGAATTTGTGGTTTACTATTGTCATCATAGATGTCTAGTTAAGAATTTCCCATGATAATAATCATACAAGAGACTATGAGTAGCTAAGACTTTATAATTTTTCTTCGTGATGAAACCTTTTGTGCTTAGAAAGATGTGGTGAATGATGAGGAACAAGGAGAAGCAGTATTTGAGGCTGCGAGGCGTGGAGATGTGAGGCAACTTGAGACTCTAATGAAGAGAGGTGGCGGGGTTGTGAGCTACCGTGACCAGTATGGTTTGACTGCGCTTCATGCCGCGGCTTTCAAGGGGCACAAGGATGTGGTGCTGATGCTAAGCGAAGCAGGGACGGAGTTGGAGTGTCAGGACGAGGAAGGTCACGTGCCGCTGCACATGGCAGTCGAGGGTGGTAATATAGAGACAGTTCGGGTTTTGGTGGACAAGGGTGCAAACATTAATGCTATGAACAAGAGGGGTGCCACCCCTTTGTACATGGCGAGAGTATGGGGTTATGACGATATATGTGAGTTGCTTAGTAGTATGGGAGCATTACCTTCTTCTCTTCCTATTGTTTCATCTTAAAGTGTGTTTGTCAGCACTCATCAATACTGAAATCAATGTGAGCAACTATGAGATACAGATGACCATATAAATGTAAATTATCAATATCTCCTTGTTTCTTAATATTTATGGTGGATTTTCTTTTAGTCTAGAATAAACATGTTTTCTGTTACTTCATTGACATGCTGATGAATCTAAAATCGTGTAAATTGCATCTTAATGGACGGAGAAAAAGCGTGTGGGACCTTAAAGGAATTGCAGTAGCATTTAATGCCTTAATCTGTAGAATGTTTCCTCATAAGAAGTTTCCCAAACGGAAATATGCTCCTCAGGGGCAAATTGCTGCTTCGTTTATTAGAGATTCCTCTACCTGCTTGTGGGAAGGGAAATTCCATGGACCTTATGCTACATTTCATGTGAAAACTACACGAATTTATAGTAATAATTTACTTTGATTGATTACGGTGCACTATTCATTAAGCTGCTGATAGAAGATACTGATAACAAGAAAAATCCAAGAGGTATACCTGTACAACAAAATTATACGACTTCTGTGAGCAACATATCAATTAAGAAATTTCCCGTCTCAGCTTTATTCAATTATATACACGAAGCCATCTCTTTACTTGTAAATTAATCAATACATAACTCATCCAAATAATTAGGTGATGCTGATGATACTATCCTGAACCATTTCTTGTCTCTAATTTTCCACGTATCCGCATTGATAATCTAAATTAACAGCCTCCGTTAAAAAGAAAGTGAAAAATACCATGAACCAATCATTCATATAATTGTTTGGTTTTCCTAATGAAGTACGAATTTGAGAGCTCTTGAACAACAATAACATAGTTTTATTTTGTATTGATGATCATTTATACTCTCTCTTTAAAAAAAAAAAATTAAACGACTTTTTTATTAATTTGTAATGAAGAGTGTAATCTATAGTAATTAATTAATAATTAACCACTCCATTGATTTATAAAAACAATGTGTAATTCAAGTAAATTCAACTCATTTTTCTCCTTATTCTGAAGAAGAGGATTTTGGTTTTATTAAAAGAATTAAAAAAATTTCTATGAACACAATAAATTAATTATTAAATATGTCACCTTATATTTTTGTATTTTATTTATATTATTTTAAATATTTTTCACATAATAATTAACTACAAAAATAATCAACTCTACTATTTTTGAAAAATACTAGAACACCAGCATAATTTATTGTTTTTTATCAGTAATTAGTTAGCAATGTTTAAAAGTGTGACAAAAAATATATTAATGAATTATTAGACTAAAAAAAGTGGACGGTTGACTAAAAATGTTGGTTAAAACTTAAAAATAATAAATTTTGCTAGCCTATGAATTTTTCTCATAAAATAATAATTTTTTTAAAAAAAGTATAATTAAATGTTTTTATGAAAGGTGGATACTCCCATGAAGATATTATAATTGTCTTCATGTGATGATTTTTCTTTTTGACCTTTAGATGATGGAGTGTAGGGTTAGATTTTGATATGTTATAAAAGTGTTGTTTTTATTTGAAGTGTGGCCAAATTAATAAATTACACTTTTATACAAAGCATCTTCATAAAAAGATGTTTTTTGCATCTTCATTTGAGTAGCTCCCTTTATGAAATACATATGCATAGTATGGTGTGGCTGCTTCATATAACATGGTTGAAAAGAGTTACTTCTATCATAATGTGGAGTTAAACTTTGTCCCAATATGTGTATAATCAAATTTAATTTGAAAGTTCAGTCTAACAAAAATGGGATTAAAGAACAAGAACTTGCTCCAATAGTACCCAGGTAGCATTTATTACCCTTTTAGTTTCTAGTTTGCTGCGAGTGTTGAGCACTAAAAACAGTCCCTTCCAACGGCCAATCAAACCTAGTGAGTAACGAGTAACGAACATGGGCACCTTCCTTTGTTTCCTCTTCCTCCTTCTACTACTCACGTACCCACCCTCAACTTCAGCCACAGTCTCACGCATCACCCACGAAGACCGTTTTACCCTCTCCGCCTCCCTCCACCGCGGCCTCGGCAGCAGAGAGTACGTCGAAGTCAACTACCCTCCGCCGTCTTTGGACCCAACCCCATCATGCTCCCACAGGGTCCTCCACCACTCCTTCGGCGACACCATCAACTCTCCACCGTACTCCACTCCTTACTCCCCTCCACCACGCTGTCCTCCCCCTTGGTCCCGCGTCCTCCTTCACTTCCACGCCTCCTCTCGCGGCGACCAGTACGACCGCATCGCTGCCATCTGGCTCGGCGGCGCCGAGCTCTTCCGCACAAGCACCGCCGAGCCAACCGCCTCCGGAATCTTCTGGAACGTCCGCAAGGACATCACCAGGTACTCTTCACTCCTTGCCAGGTCCGATCTCGAACTCACCATGATGCTCGAGAACATAATTAACAACGAATTCACCGGCGTTTACCACGTCACGGTTACGTTTCTCTACTACAATGCAAACTCCGTTAAGGTTCCGTTTAGGCCATGCGGCAGTGAAGGACTCACTTCCAATCGAAGGTCCAGATCTCTCATGAATCGCGATCCGGTGATTTCTTTGGACGTAGACGAATCGCCGGCAGATTTGATTATTCCGATCGCCGACGACGGTGAGCGGGGGTTTTGGTTCAAGGTGGAGAACGAAAGGGACTTGCATTCCAGAAAGATTCGAATTCCACGGAACACGCACCGTGTGGTTCTTGAACTATACGTGTCGTTTCACGGAAACGATGAATTCTGGTACACGAATCCGCCGAATTCGTACATCATTTCTAACGGTTTAGCGACGGAGCGCGGTAACGGTCCTTACAGGGAAGTTTTCGTGACGATTGACGGCGATATTGTCGCGTGGGAGGTTCCTTTTCCGGTAATCTTCACCGGCGGCATCAACCCACTGTCGTGGGCGCCGGTGGTGGCCATCGGCGCCTTCAATCTCCCTTCGTACGACATCGACATTACCCCGTATTTGGGGAAGCTTCTCGACGGGAAGGAACACAAGTTCGCATTAGGAGTGTCTCAGGGCATTTCATATTGGCTATTGAACGCGAATCTCCATGTTTGGTTGGATCATGCATCTAGAGTGGTTCAGGCTAGCTACCCGGCTCGACGGAGCCCTGAAACGAACATCGAACGGCAAGAAGAGTTTCTAGGGCTCAATGGCGAGTTTGAGGTTGAAGCAGAGAAGGAAACTATGGTAGTTACAGTTAGTTATACAGCTAGCATGTTAGTTAGTTAACTCTGGTAGTTGAGTTAGTTATACAGCTGGCATGTTAGTTAGAATTTTAGTGAGTTTGTTACTTGTGTTGCAGGTGACAGGGTGGGTTACTTCAAGTGCAGGGAATGTGACTACTAGTATCTCACAAATGTTCTCGCTAAGGAACTTCATGAAGTTCCAAGAGGACGGAACATACAAGATGGTGAAGCACAAGTTCAAGGCAAAGACGAAGGTGAAGGTAAAGAACAGCCATGGCGAGATGATCGCGAAGCTCAAGGTTAAGCGGAAGTACCCTCTGAGGGTCATCACATGGACCGAGCCGATTTTGTTTGGGGATGATGATACTGATGACGACGATGACGACGCTGAAGATGAGAAAAGTTACAGGCTTGTCACCAATGTTTCTCATACTCTTGAGCAAAGCTATGTTAGTTCGTGCATTTCAAGGTCGATTGAAAATAAGCAAGATTCAAAAGGGTGGATGGATGTTAAGGGTCACAATGTTCTGTCAGGTCAAGCAAACACCAAACAGAATTATAGCTATATTGATAGGTTTAATTGTTACTCTCGCGATGTTGCTGCGGCTAATGGAAGGCTTATTAGAGACGAGTCAAGTGTTAAATGTGAAAATTTTGTTATTTAATTTTTGCTGCCGTGCTACCTCTTTGTGTAGCTTCTATTGTATTGTTTTTGGTCACAATATTGATTATTGAGCATCTTATGAATTATGATTATGAATCTTAACTTGTATATTGTTCTCATGCCCCTGTTCCAGGATGTTACAAAGAGCAAAACACAAGTTCCCTCTATGAACTTAATTTTACTGAACCTGGAAAACCTGTGATGTATATGTAAACAAAGTACTCAAGTTTACATCAAAAGGTAATCATACTGCAAATAAATTTGGGGTATCCTTCTCTATATTGACTAAAAATAAATTCAATTGTCAGCGAATTTCTTACACTCATAATTGGTTGTGAGGTTGAAAAACAAGCCTGAGCAGCAGCAACCAAACCCTATTCAAAAGCCGTGGGGCGCCAGAAACTCTTCTTACCAACAAGAAACTGATTTTGATGCAATGATACAGACCAGTGAAGCAAATGCAATACTGGGGTCAGTTTGTTTAGAATCTCCAGAGAGTCACGAACCACCAAATATCCATCCGGTCTCAATATGCGATCAATCTCCGCAACCACATCTACAATATCGCATCTGACAAGATTGACAATTGTCAGGATCAAAGACATTAACACAGCTATGCTATAGGATATAGAACTAAACTCACTGAGTTCTAGAAAGATGACAATAGCAGAAAGAACATTTGTCTCAAAGGTTTTGGTTTCTCCAACAAGCATACCTTTTCTCAACATATTGGAAGAGAAAACTAGAATGGAGGAGATCATACGTGCGAGGATAAGTGTTGAAGGATTCGCACCAATCATGATACATTCCTATTAACCCTCTGTCGTATATAACTGAAAGAGTATCCGACACGTCAATCGGTACCACATTCATCACCCACACTGGTAGATCAATGAGTGCAGAGGCAAATCTGAAATAAAATGCTTATGAGCTTCAAAGAAACTTGGATTAGTCACTGACAAAATTGTATTGATGCAAATAGCAGTCAAAGGAATCAACAATATGGATCTGTCTAGGCCTGAAAATTGCATATATTGTACCAAGTCACTAATAAATGAAAAGGGACCGAAGCAAGAAAAAAACAATTAATCTTTAATTAAATATGCTTTACCCTGCATAACCAGCATTCATGTCCATCACATTTCGTATACTTGACCATTTTATTGAAAGACCTTCTGCATAAACATCTGAAACTAATTGAGACCAGTGTTTGCTGTCCTTGTAAAACTCGTCAGTAGCATTCGAGTCAAGTAAGCTCGGAGGCTTACTGTTAAGTCTCTGGGGCCAAGGCATGGGCCAGCTTTGCAGTTCGCCCATACCATCGACTGGGAGAGGAGTCAGGCAACTATCAAGTTTGGCATACCTAAATATGCTCATGCAAAGAGAGTCAGCAAGGACAGAAAATTAAGTGCCATAGGAATATGACATAAACTAAATGGAAACAAAAAAATTACCATGAACTATTTTTCGAGTCCTTATTTTCGCATAAAGGAGGAATTTTCTCTTTGCGATTCTCATAGCAGGAAGAAGAGGTGGGCTTCTGGTAGATAACAAGCCCGATTCCAGCTGAATCTCGAGCATTACCCACAACCGACCAGCACATAGCTTTGGTTATTTCCACCATCACTGCACAAAGCAAGGACAACAAATACATTAGAAAAAATTCTAACTGCTTTTAGGACTAAAGCTTTATTCTTCACCGGTAAAAACAACCTTGACTAGAGAGAAAAAAAGAGATACTGACATAGATGTATTCGAATAAATAAAGAGGGAGAGCGAGAGAAAAAGACTAACCACTCCATATTTGCTGATCCTTTTCATTGTCGCGATAAACTGGAGTTGCAGACCATGCAAAGAAGCCTCCTGGTCTGAGAATCCTATTGAGTTCGTACAGTGGTTTCCCACCTAAACATGCGAAGCATATTAGTTAACAGTTCTAACAGATATTATAGAAGGCTAGGCAAGAAGGAATTACCATCTGCTTCCCAATGAACCCTGCAGCGTGCACAATGGATCATGTCAAAAGCATTATCAGAAAAAGTCAACTTTTGTGTTCCAATGACAGAAAGAGTTGCAGGAATTCCTCGCTCCAAAGCAAACTGTATCTGAGCTTCATGTTCATCCTTTGGAGCAAATGACATGGTAATGACATTTTTGTCCAGCAGATAGCCACCAAAGCTAGCAACACCACAGCCAACGTCTAGAACAACCCTGATATGCTTTCCCCATTGAATTTTGGGTAATGTCTGGTGAAAAATCACAAAATGTAGTAAGCCTTCAAGAAACTAAATCAAAATCTAGTTATATTAAGGTAACATTTAATTAACAAATGTAACATATGTAAGCTACTGAATCATTGCATTGAAATCATTAAGAAAGAAGATATTTGATAAAATGTTATCAACTCTTAAAAGATGTTTTTGGAATTTCGAAGTCGTCGGCTCAAAATTAGTAATAAGAGATAAAATCAGATCATAGATGAGTTCTATTAATCTTTAAAGAGAATCAACAAAACACAATATCTATCTATACTATAGCCAAAAACAAAGGTTATAAGCCTAACTATTCTCTTATTCTATACACATTTAGCTCCTACCCGAATTAATATGCTCAAATCTAAGGTAAATAATTTGAGAGCACATGAGAGTGTACCTCCTCCATGAACTGAATGTAATGATCAACTCCATCTTTAAATTGAGTACCACCACCTGGAAAGACAAGATATTCGCCGGACTTCACCACCCAGTGCTGGTCCTTCTTGTACTCAACTAGCTTTGGATGAGGGACATTATCATACCAAATCTGAAAACAACAGTAACATGAAACTCCTATAACCATGACTAGATAAAACTTAAAAGTAAGAATCAGATGTTTAACTAACAGTATCACCACTTTCAAAAGAGATCAAACATGTGAGTAATCACAGCAACAACACCATTCTGCTATATCCGTTTCAACATAATTTCCGTTTTAACTACTTCTGTAATGTATGAACTATGAACAAAACATATGTCTAGATATATTGATTTTTCAATGTAACAAATTAGTGAAAGAAACATTTGTTTGAGGCAACTCATGTATACCAGATAAGTACTAATTTTATCAACATGAGATTGATACATCCTTCAACAGAAATCAAATTACAAATCACAAAAAAAATTCCCTCTTACCGAACTATCAATCTCACCATGTCCCTGCTCTTAGGCCACGGAACCGGAAATCTATACCCTTTGGGAAGTGGCAGCAAACACTTGAGAGTGTTCTGAGGGCAATGCCTCTCCCTGTGTTCCATGTGCTTCCTTGACTTGAGGGCCTTAATGGCTTCCCAATTATCCAAACAGGGTATATAATCCACCGCCAAAGGTCCCTTACAAAGCTTCCAATCGATAAGAACAGCCTCTTTCTCTTGCTCTTGTTGGCTTTGATTAGTAATTGCAGGAGGAGGTGCATGATGATCATGTTGGGGTGCAGGGAGAGGGTTAAGTAGAGATGGTGGTTGGTTTTGGACATTATTGGAGGAGAGAACAAAAGGGTTGAAGGTGGAGATGGTGGTGTTGGTTGTGTTAGTGAAAATGAGGATACCGACGAAAAAGAACAAACCCAAGAGAGTTAAGATGAAGGGGTATTTTCTCTCTTTGAAGAACTCTTCACCTATAATTCCCATTTATGTTTGATTTGGTAACACAATTGTGATGTGAATCTGGAAATGAGTGTCAATGAAGGAAGGAAGGGAGGCACCAAAGAGGGTAAATATGGATGGTGATTGGGACAAGAACAAAAGTAACCACTGACACACACATTTAATTCTAGTATCTTGTTACGTATTTATGTATGTACAATTGTACACTGTACTTCTTCAACCCTCCCACCCAACCTCTGATAATGACAACCTACTGAGTCAAACATACTCAGCTTTTTTTGTGTTTTTGTGTTTTTTTTTTGTACTATGTTAAAAAATATATATTACAATTTTTCTGAAATTAAATTTTAAATGTTTTTTAACTGGTATAATTCATTAAAATGGGTGATCAATGATGTACAAATATACGAGTTAGTCTAACTTTTCACGATCTGCAAAAAGTCAAAAGAAAATCATGAAAAAATGCAAAAAAAATAAAAAAATTACAAAAAAAAACTTAGAAAGCTAACACGTGTAACTAACTACTTTTTATAATCTACAAAATGTTTCAAATGAGATTGTTTTCCACACATACAAAAAATATAGTCCATATCCATGTAATACATATTATATCACCGTTTAGTTAGGGGCACTCTATTATATATATTAAAATAGTATAAAGAGAAAAAATAATTTTTTATAGTTATTTTTTATTATTTTATTATTATTTAAAATATAAATTCTAATTTTTTAATTTTTTTTCATCCCATAAAAAAAAAGATAGGTAAACTTATATCTTTACCATATAATTCACCTTTAGTTAACAGAAATGAGCATTTATCATTTTAGCATAGGTTAAAATATTTTATATAAAAATTAGTTTATGTATTCTTGACTACATAACTATCCTAAATAATTGAAACAAGATGCAGAGAATAAAAATGTGTAAAATTGAAGACATGTATAACATGTTTAAAATAATACTGTTTTGTTTGTATTATTGTTAATAATTTGTTATAGGTTAAAATTAAACATAACATTTAGTTTTCGTACTTCAAACTTGGTTTATCAAACAGTTGCCAAACTTGGGTTACTTTACGAGTCTTACAAACTTATTGATGTACTTGTATCGGATACAAATTATGATTCTAAACTCATAGGAAATAATATATATAGTTAGATAGATCTAATTAAATGTGTTGAGTAGAGGTTACATAATGTGCCTCTGAGTTACTATAAGTTCTACAGTTACAAATGTGACAGGTGCATACATATTTTGCTAATGAACTCTTCCTGATCGATACACAGCTGTGAATTACTATGTAATAAAATAGGCATTATTCAATGTTCATCATGAATGCATGCCATGCCAGTAGTGATCATTAATGGCCGATCACAGGGTAGTGTTTTGGTTATCTGGGTTTGAATTTATAGAAAGAGAAAATTATATTTCTTCTCAGCTGAGCACTAGAGTCGATGACATGATTAGAACTTGGAAGGAAGGATAATCGATAAGGTTTTGAGGAGATCCTCAAAATAGAGATTTGCTTCTTATGGAGATTGCCAATTTATGTAAAAGGTGGCTCCCCAAAGGTTATGTTCTTCACATGCTATTTAGTCTGTATTTTAGACTTCTGTAATTTATTATCTGCCATGTATTTGATAGTTAAAAAGGTTTGAGAATTGTCTAATATGTTATCTGCTATGTATTTGATAGTTTAAGCGGTTTGAACTTCTATTATATACATGTATTCTGTCACAATTATCATGCGCAGTCTAAATGATACCACATTGATGCAATCAAACATCTAAAAATAAATGATTTATGATCAAAATTCCTCCTTTATAAACCGTGAGAGTTTGCCATGGTTTATGCTTAGCTTTCTCTCTTTGTAAACCGTTGGAGCTTGCCACGGTTTACACACAAACCACAAACTCCATAATCCGTTGCTAGCTGCCACGGTTTATGTTAAAATCAGAAACCGTGTAGCTTTCCACGGTTTACATAGAAGTGTGAAAATGTACAATCACATAAGGAATATCTGTTTTATGTATTTGAGTTAAACTTTCACCCAATTTATTTATTTGGGTAAATTGCTCAAAGATATTTATAATATTTTTATGATTTTTTATTGTATTCTATAATTCGACAGGTCAAGTAATGATCTGTTTTCTTTATTTAAGAATTTGTTATTAGCCAATAAATTGTTTCATACATAAAATAAAATTTAAACCCAAAATTTAACTAATAAATTAATTATTAGATCAATTTAAGTTAGTAAAAATATTTATGTTATGTTTTATGGTTATATAGATCATATCTAATTTTTTATATTTTTTGTCAGAATTTGGATTGGGTTAAATTTAATTTATTAAGTGTTATTATTTTTTTGTTGCTTATATGAATTGTTAGATGTTACATAGCTTTAAATTGAGCTAGTCTTTTTTATGCGTTATTGAGAGGTTTTTTTACACAAATAAATATATAAAAATATCATTTTTTTTAAATACGCAGAAAATGGTCACTAAGACACTAAGATGCATAGAGCCATTTTAATAGAAATGCACACCAATTTTTTTATGGCTGATAACGAACAGACACTTTGATCCATGAGTAGGAATAGAAATAGGTCAGATTAGGTCAAGTTTTATTTTTAATAGATGTGTCTATTATGTAGTCAATTGGTTTGAGTCTGATTTATAGTCTGTTATCAATTTTTTTTAAAGTATTAAATTTGGCCTGTTATTCAGTCTAGCATGATTTAAAGTCTGTTAAAAGGTTTAGTATTTTTTTTTAAAATTAAAAATATTATTTAAAAAAAACTATTTTTTAACAAACATATTTATATGTAATATGTGGTATTTAATATTTATAAAAAAATTTAAATTTTAAAGTATTTAAAATATACAAAATTATTTATAATTAAATATAATAAATTTAAAATATTTTATAATTTTTTAATAATAAAAAAATTATTTATATATATAATTATGTATTAATAGGTTTAGTCTAGACCTGATAGACCCATAAAATTAATTAATAAACTTAGAACTGATCTATTAATATAATAAAACTTTTATAAAAAATTGAATTTGTGCCTATTAATTAATAAACTTAGAACTGATCTATTAATATAATAAAACTTTTATAAAAAATTGAATTTGTGCCTATTTTATAATATGTTAGACTAAACCAAGACAACAAATTAGATTATAACCCGTAAGAGATCATTTGACCTTTTTTCACTCCTACCCATGAGAAATGAAGCACACATGAAATGAAGCAGTTCGCTATTTCTCACCTAATACACGCGAAATGAACAGTAATGAATAATAATAATATTAATAAAGGCAAATAATAGTTATAATAACACTAATAATAAATAATTATAACTACAATAGTAATAATAACAGTAATGAGTAATAATAATATTTAAATTAACAATAATAATTATGTTTAAATTAACAATAACAATAATTAAATTTCAATAAAATAAAAATATTACTACAAAATAGATTGACCTTTTTAATTAAATGTACAATAATTAAATGTACAATAATAGATTGACCTTTTTAACAATAGATTGACCTTTTTAATTTACCATATATATATATTGAAGGGGATCAAGAGGCTTGCATGCAAAAGCAAGTCTCACAATATTTCTAAAAAATTTCAGAGTTATAATAATTTGATAAAGATAAAAGGGTATTAAAAAATGAGTGGAACAAATATAGAGAAAAATAAAAAATCTTAATCAAATAGATGATTGTCATAATTTTTTCACATTTAATTTATAATAATAATATATTTTATAGTGATATTTTATTTTATTGTAATTTAAATATTATTATTATTATTATTATTATTATTATTATTATTATTATTATTATTATTATTATAAAAAAGCCTTATTGAGGATTTCAGATAGTCTTTTTGTTTTTTGGGTTGTCAGACAGGCTCAGCATAACTAATAAGTCTTAGGCCCAGTTAGCTAATACGGCCCACCAAATTAGGGTTTATCATGAAGACCCCCTTTTCTCTTCTCTCCACTTTCGAGCTTGCCATTGAGACCCTAGCTTAGAGCTTAGTTTCTCTTCAGATCTCAGAGCTCGCAAACTCAACATGGTTAGTTCTCTTGTTCCTGCCTCCTACATATCGCCCATTATTCTTTTTCATATTTTCAATCTCATCTTCTTAATTCTGTTTAATTCGTTTTTCGTATTATATTTTACTTTTGTCGAATGAGTTATTCAATTTGCATCGAAATGTGTGTATCAATCTGTATTCTATTACATTAGAACTCAGTATTGTGCTTTGCACTATGATGATAGCATGTGTTTTGATCCCCTATATTATGTTCATAAGTTTGTTGTAGGGTTTTGCTGTTTTTCTTTGGAAGTTGGAACACTGTTACTGACAGAAATGGGGTTTGTTAGATTATAATCCTGTGATTCTTGACATAATTTGTTATGGGTTGTTATTATAATTTCGTGGTAGCTTAGTAATATGAAGGCCCTGATATTCACTTATCCTTTTGAATCTGTGTTTATACTTTGATCTTCTAATTTTATCATTGTAACAGGCAAGGGGATTGAAGAAGCATTTGAAGAGGCTTAATGCCCCCAAGCATTGGATGCTTGACAAATTGGGTGGTGCTTTTGTAAGTTCAAATTTCAGATTTCATTTGACCAGCTTACAAATTATTACAATGATGGATTTTGAAGACTTAATTGGAAATTTGATCATTTTTTTGGGGCTCTCGGTATAGGCACCTAAGCCGTCATCTGGACCACACAAGTCTAGGGAGTGCCTTCCACTGATACTCATCCTGCGAAACAGGTTGAAGTATGCCCTCACATACCGGGAAGTTATTGCTATTCTGATGCAGCGTCATGTGCTTGTTGATAACAAGGTCAGGACTGACAAGACATATCCAGCTGGTTTTATGGGTAAGAATGTTTCATTTCATGTTTTCAAAATTTTTCCGAAGTAATTTAATGCTGTGTGTTCATGTTGTAAAGTTGTCATGCAGTAGTAATGGTTTTTTCCTCACTTGATGTTTTATGTGTTAATTAAATGTTCAGTGAATTGATTTAAAAATGGGGAATTGTGAAGTGGAATTCATGGAGTAATTGTTATTGATTTCTGAGGGCTTTAAAGAGTTTTTCCATCTCAGTAGTGGACTTAGGTGTGAGTTAAGGTAATCATTTACTATAAATAGAAGGATAGAATGGATTGGTTAAAGGTATCTGATAATTTGGTGAAATTTTGGAGCTCTAAATCTAACTCAAATTTGTGTTCATGGCATATTGTTCTGGATTCCAAAGTAAAATCTAACTCAATTTTTAGGGTACGTAGTTTCCTTTCAATTATTCCTATTTTTGGTAGTGGTTCTAAGTTTAACACTGTTATATCTGTATTTTTACAGACGTTGTATCAATTCCCAAGACAAATGAGAACTTTCGCCTTCTCTATGACACCAAGGGCCGATTCCGTCTCCACTCAATCCGCGATGAGGAGGCCAAGGTACTTCTTCTTGGTTATCCTAAAATAACTTATCCAGCCCATGTCTTCGTCTTCCAAAATTATATATATAGTGATATTACATGCTAACATGTATTACAGAGCAGAATATCTGTGACATTTTATAGTGACAGGTTCTTCACATAGGGTTTAGGGTTATTTTATTTGAAAAAATTTGCATGCCATTATCTTATCGGTAATTCCCACATAGCTTTCACTGATTTTTCTTGCAATGGTTTATATTGCAGTTTAAGCTCTGTAAGGTTCGCTCAGTTCAATTTGGGCAAAAGGGTATCCCATACCTCAACACCTATGATGGTCGCACCATCCGCTATCCTGATCCTCTCATCAGGGCTAATGACACCATTAAGTTGGATCTTGAGGAAAACAAGATTGTTGATTTCATCAAATTCGATGTTGGGAATGTTGTTATGGTCACTGGTGGAAGGAACAGAGGGCGTGTTGGAGTGATCAAGAACAGGGAGAAGCATAAGGGAAGTTTTGAGACAATCCATGTTCAGGATGCCATGGGACATGAATTCGCAACCCGTATGGGCAATGTGTTCACCATTGGCAAGGGATCAAAGCCGTGGGTGTCACTTCCAAAGGGCAAGGGTATCAAGCTTACAATCATTGAGGAAGCTAGGAAAAGGACTGCCGCACAACAGGCCGTCACTGCTTAAAATCTCAGAAGGAATAGACATGAGTGCTTGGTAGTTTCGTGATTCACTGTGTTTGTTTTCTCTTAGCTCAAGATCTTTTATCTATTGAATTTTGAATGTTTTGAATTTTGCTCTACACTAATGACTTCATTCCGCCTGCTATATTTATGAACAAATATTATCCTTCTAAAATCTCTATCTTTGATATCCTTTTGGCTTTCGTTGTCAACATAATTGAGGAAACGGAGTAGGTTAACTTCATGTTTGTTTTAAACATGATAATTTCTCGTAGAGGAAAACATTCACTTACAATTCGAGTCTCAATTTGGATAGGTATTCTTATCCGGGAGACCATCAAGATATAGATTATATTCTCTACTGCGGCTTTGCACCTTTATTTCTACGTGTTTGTAGGCTATCCATCAAATTTGTGGATCAATTATATTTCACTTGTTATAAGGGAAAAGCATGAGAAGAAGCTAATAGGACACTCAAATATTTGACGATTGCAATTTTCGTTTCATATATGGCTCCATCATTCATAACTTGGACATTTGGATTACGCAATGTTGATATACGTATTTACAACAAAATAAGATAAACAAACTCTTCCTTGTCATAGACTAAGGAGCATGTTTATGTGTACAAGATTCATGCAATGGCTGCATCTGGCACTTGTTTTTTCTGAGATATGCTACGGTGCTGAAGAAGTGCTGAAGAAGAAAATTTTCAGATTGACGCCTGTGCAGATTGTTTGGATGATTAATTTGTTAGACAATAATATAGATGTAGTAATGTTTTGTTAATTATGATTAATTTGTTGTTGGGCTTTTTTGGGGGTCCAAAAAAAATGTGGTACGACATTTTTGGCAGTCCAACAAATATTGGGTGTTGACATAAAAAAAGATAAAACCTGAAAAAATAAATAATGATAATAATAATAATAATAGTAAGAATAGTTATTTACCAAAAAAAAAGTAAGAACAGTTATAATTTTTTTTTTAAAAAGAAGTAAAGTCTGAAATCAAATTGTTAAGACAATCTTAAAAGAAAGTAAAATTCAAAAGTTTTATCCTATATTTATTTATAATTTAATAAATAAAGAAAAATTCATATGAGTTTTATTTTAATTTTTTTGTTTAATATTAAATTTGATTAGATTATTTTAATAATTTGTATGTGAAATTTTATATTTAAATAAAAATAATTATATTCAATCTATATTCAAGTATTTCGTTAAAATTAATTTATATTTTAAATTTGTATTTATAAATAAATATTAAAATATATCACAAATATATCATTTTTTATTTGGTATATTAAAATGAAAATATGAGATAAAGTAAAAACATAAAAATAAGATCAGTAAAAGAAAAAAATAAAATAAAAGCTGGTATTTATAACTTAACGTAGAATTGTATTTTTTTTTTTAACATAACCATAAACATAAGCATTATCAATTTTATAAGTTTATTTTTATTAGTTTATTTAACAATAACTCAATAAAACATTACATATTTGTCTAAAATCATAATGAGATGAGATTTAATAAAATAATATTTAACTAAAAGTTCAAAAATTCAATTATTTACATAAGCATGCATTTAGATCATGGAAATACATATCATATTTTCTTTTTGTATAATGACACAATATATATATAAAGAGGAGTTCTAATTTTAAAATTAACTAAATATGTTTTTCGAATATAAAGTCAAGTGAATCAAATTCTAAACTTGCACTTTGATTTGTCAAATCCAACGAATTTTATAGCAATTGATATGTTTTTTAACTATATATTATTTGTATATTAGTTTTCAATTTTATTTATTTCATAACCTTCAGTTAGTTATATAGAATCAATAACATCATTTAATAAATATTGATTATTATAATATTCATAATTGAACATTTATGAATATTAATAATAATCACTTAGATAAAAAAAAGTTCAAAGTAAACATAGAGTAAAAAAAAGCAATAAAAAATAAAAAGAAAAAAGAAAAATAATTTTAAATATAAAAATGAGTTTACATTTATTTGTAGGTTTGTTTCTCTCTTTTGAGTCATTTCTTATCGCTTTTACTTATTTAAAGTAAAGTTAAAAAAAAAGACATTTTTTATGGTTGATTATGAAAATATGCCTAAAGTTTTAAATATTATATTGAAACAAAAAATTTTCACTATATATAATTAAAGTAAGAAAATAGATAGAAAAAAATTATTTTTATATTCTATTTGCTAAGACATGATATCATGCATTTTCAGCTTAAAAAATTAGTTACAAGATTATTAATTACCATTATTAAAATCATATTATATATATATACACACAAAAAAAATGAAATATAATTATCCTTACATAAAAAATAACTCATATGAATTTTTCTATATTTATTAAACTATAGGATAAAACTTTTGGATTTTATTCTCTTTTAGGATTGTCGTAACCATTTGATTTCAAACTTCACTTCTTTTTTTTGTAAAAAAATAATTATAACTATTCTTATCATTATTATTATTTTTTTTGGTAAAGATCATTATTATTATTATTATCATCATTATTTATTTTTTGGGTTTTATCTTTTTTTATGTCAACACCCAATATTTTTTTTTTTTGGACAAAACACCCAGTATTTTTTGGATTCTAAAAATGTCATACCACATTTTTTTGGACCCCTAAAAAAAAGTCCAACAGCAAATTAATTATTATTAACAAAATATTACTGCACCTATATTATTATCTACTTCTATCACTCACTCACTGGACACGCGCTACAAGAGTTGTCGGGGATCATCCAAGCAACCTGGACACCCATCAACTCCTGAAATGCGCCACATACTTTCAGCACTTGCTGAAAATTTTTTTCTTCAGCACCATAGCATATCCCTTTTTCTATACACTTGACATGGGAATATGGCTGCCTTTTCAATCAACGTTTTCAATACCTCAATACATTACGGCTTACGCTGCTTGAAATGTCTTTACAAAACATAAACTACTAACGTACACTTCATTTATTACCTTCTGAGTTCTTAGCCATGCAAAGCTAAGCCACGGAGTGGAATATAATAGGTGTTTGGATTTCCATTGACACATCCACTTGAAAGAAGTTGCATAAGGAGGATGGTCTTCCACTAAGTAATTATGTTCTTCGACGTGAACAACGTGAACGGCTTTTCAATATTATCAAGGCTGGTTTGCCTTAAAGAAGCTTCAGATAAATATTTGAATAATGCTTTTTGCCCAAAGCATCGTTTTTAAGTAAATTATGCAAGAGACCTTTAAACTCTTTAAGAGTAATAATAGATACAAAATAACGATTAACAAGCACACTGGTTCACATTTATTTTATAAACTCAGTCATAGTTCAGTTCCACATTCTAGTAAGACACATTGAAGATCCCTAATGAACTAGATAGGTACATAGGATAAGAAAAGCAGGGAATTATAAAACTTCAAGATGTAAACTACAAAGTACTGACTCCATCGTGTTCATACAGCTCCTCCCTCATGGAGAAGCATCTGATCCATCGTGTTCATGCAGCTCCTCCCTCGTTGAGAAGCATCTGATCAAAGTGCCATACACCTGAAAAGACCACCAACCAAAAAATATAGCTTAAGTAACAAGATTTGTTTTTCTTTTAAAACGCATAGGGGAAATAAATACTAGACTCAGTATTATTCAACAATGAGAAGTCAGAAAAGCAACGTTAAGGAAGAAGCAGAGTCTGAACTCTGAAATTCTTACCATGTCCTTTCCCAACTCTTCTGAGCTGAGCGACATATTCAGCAATCCTTTTGATGGCTTCCAACTATTGATGTAACAATTTAAGAGTAGAGTATAGATCTTGACAAAGCAATTTATAAAAAAACAATTCTGCATAATCTCACACTACAAACTTAAATAATCATAATAATTATGATAATAATATCCCAATTGCAACACCCAATTTATACTAACCTGTTCACCCAAATACTCGGTTTCCACGAAATCTGCCAACTGAACATCATTGTTCTTGGAGGCAACCTGTCAAACGTTTTAAATATTCAATACCAACATGAAGGAGACAAATGAAAGGAAGAATGTGCAATCAAAACCAAAAACAAAAGACCGATTGAAAAACTTGTCATACACTGTGCAAGTGAAGGAGCTTCTCATTCACAAGCTTCTCCAACGATAGAGCGAGTTCCATTGCTGCCCACAAAAGAAAGTAATCCCTTTACTTCTATTCAATTTGCACTAGAAATTGGCAAATAATGCACTTCCAAACAAAAATGTTCATATTTACACAAACAACATATATGCAATATGATTAGGGTGTATAAAATCAAGCAGAGAATTTGACGCCAAGTCAAAATATTACAATACAAATATCAGAACGTTGGATCCATTTTTTAAAAGGAGAAATGCTATGTGTACTCATTCCCCATCTAATAATGGAAGAGTATGTCCGAGCTTGGGTAACTGAAATCCTTCAAAAATCACATAGTGCAATGACCACTTCAGACAACTACAGGACAATTCAGCAAAAGAATAAGCAAAATTTTGTCAACAACTATAATATATATATCACATGACTTAGACAAAAAAAAAAAAAATCAAGGAAAAAGAGGCAATAGACACTAACCATGGAGTGCATCTCCCTTCTCTTCATGATCAAACTCAGAAAGCGGCATCACTATAGGCTGCAACTTCACCCTTCCACCCCTTTTGTTCTGAAGAAAAGTTTCAACAAAACACACAACAACCAGAATCTATAATTAGTAACCAAACACGTTCAGAAAAAAAAAAAAAGGTGAAAATTCAAAGCCGAACAAACACCTGATATTTCATCAATTTCTCAGCATGCTCTCTTTCCTCGTCACTCGATTCCTTGAAAAACCTTCAAAAGAAGATACAAAATCACAAACCACAACCATTAACAAGCAAATCAAAACAGGAACAAAAAACACAGATCCATCAGAGAATTAACAAAATTAAAAACTCAGAATCGTTTAGCTACTTACTTAGCAAGACCCCTGAGCGCGACATTATCCCTGTCGAAGTACGCAAACATTGCATGATAAACGTATGATACGTTGTACTCCACACTGATGAACACGAAAACAAAACCAAAAAATTATTAGAAAATTTCAGATTCAAGCAAAAACAAAGCATACAAAATGAAAGTGTGAAAGAAAGAGGAACCTACTTGATTTGCTCGTTAACCACAGCTTCAGATTCATCAACGTACTTGTGGCGAGCTAAAGAGACTTGAGAACCATTTGGAACTAGCTCGAGCTCCTTCTTCACCTCTTCGAACGGTTCGAAAACCACTCCAGTTATGGTTCTGTTGCCGCTGCTGGATGCGCCCTTCGTGGCGCAAACCACAACGGCACCGGTGTTTCCGGTGAATCGGCGGCGGAAGGAAACCAAGTGACTCGACGGCGGACCGAAATGCGAGCCTTCGCCGGCACCAACGGCGAAGAGAACGAGCTTAGAAGAAGTAACTGCTTTGAGAATCATTGTTTTTTCTTTTCTTCTCTCTTTTTTCCTTCTTGCAAACAGAGGAATTTATTTTCGAAAGAAAATGAAGATGAATAAAAAGGGAGGAAAATGGGTGTTCCTTTTTGAAAAGCGGTGGCAGGGAGTGTTGGGATAGGGACGTGTATTATAAATAATTAGCTGCTCATGACGCATGTTCAGCCCTTTTTTTTATTGAATTTAAAAAATTAATTTTATATTTTTATTTTAAAATTATAAATTTAATATTAATAATTAATAAATTATAAAAAATAAAATATCTTAAATTATTTAATATATAAAATGTACAACATAAATAAATTAAAAAGGAATTTGAAAAGCGGTGGTAGAAAGTGTTGGGATAAGGATGTGTATTATAAATAATTAGCGGCTCAGCAGGCATGTTTATTCATTTTTTCTATTGAGTTTAAGAAATTAATTTTATATTTTTATTTAAAATTATAAATTTAATATTAATAATTAAAAATAAATAATAAAAAATAAAATATTTTAAATTATAAAATATATAAAATAAATAAATTTAAATTAAAAAATATAAAATTATTATTATGTGTAATAAAATTAATATAAAAATTTACTAATATTATTTAAAAATTAATTATTTATAAATATTATTAGATTTATTTTTTAAAATTTTATTTAATTAAAAATAAATTTAAAAATTTATATTTAAAATTTTTTTATCTTCATCTATAATATTTTTATACATTATTTTTTTTCTGATCACTCTTTATACATGTAGAATTATTATTATTGTCTCACAGTTATTATTATGTTATTTTATTTTGTTCTTTTTTTTTATTTTCTTCTTCTATTTATTCCAATCACAGTTAATTATCACTATATTATTATTCTAATTCTCATTTTTGTTTATCACTTTAATCCATAACTATCTAATGTATTAATTTTTGAATTATAAAAAATTTGCTAAAAGAATTCTTTTTTTTTCTTAGATTTAGATATCTAGATGTATAATTATTATATAAATTATATTTTTTATATTTGCTTGTTAAATCATATTTTGTTGTTTTAAGAAAAAATTTAAGATATCAAGCATTCAAATTTTTTGTTAATTAAATTATCAAAATTTGTCAACAATTATAAGAAAAATAATATCAAATATATTATATCTTCTTAGAAGAGCAATATTATATGGACACTATTATTTTAACTACTATTAACATATAGAATTGAATATAAAAAATTTATATTATTGAATATCTCCCATACTCTTAATACTATTTGTAATAATTCTTAATCTTTCTCTAAATCTAATATATCAACTTCTATATTTCTAAATAATAAAATTTTTAAGATTTTCTTAAAGTTATATTTAATTTCAAAACAAGATAGGAATATCTATATTGTTTTTTTCTAATATTTTTAGAAAATTAATTTTTATATTTTTTAAATTATAAATTTGAGATAGAAAGTAAAAATTTTAATAAATAATAAATTATTAATAAATAAAAATAAAAAAATTTATAAATTATTTAATTTTTTAATGTATAGAATAATAAAATTTGAATTAATTTATGTATAATACTAAAATTATTACGTTGTTATTATATGTAACAATCAAGATAAAAATTTATAAAAATTTATAAATTCATTTATTTTTTAATCTTATTTAATTTGAATCAGATATAAAAATTTAAATTTAAAAAATTTTTTTTCTCACATAATTTTAGTTGCTAAAATTTTTTCTTTTAATTTTATATTCAATATTTTATTTCATTTTTAGTTTTATTATTCTTTTAAAATTTTAATTTTAATTTTTATTATTTATTTTTTATCATTTTTTCCGTACACGTATTTATCATTTTTTTTATTGAGTGAAAAAAAAAATAGAAAGAGAATACTACATATATTCCGTAGAATAAAAAAAAGACAACATAAATAAAAATTATGTGTAAAATAAAAAAAAAGAAATTGCACAAAGAATGAAAAAGAATCAACTGATAATATTTAGTTGACTAATTTTTAAAATGACAGTCACTAATTATTAATAGAGTTAAAATAAAAAACAGAAATTAAACACCAAACTCTCCTCTTCTTTTTATATATTATTATAGATATTATTCTTTCAAAATTTTTATTTTTATTTTTTTTCATGATATATATATTTATTATTTTTTTATTAAAAGAGAGAGAGAGTACTACACGTACTCCATAGAATAAAAAAGATAAAAGTTATATATAAAATAAAAATATAACTATAAAAAGTATGAAGAAAAATTAATTAATAATTATATTTTTGATAATTTTTAAGATAATAATTATATTAATTATTATTTATTAATAGAATTAACATAAAAAAAGCATAAATTAAACACTAACTTTTTTATTTTCTTTGTATATTATTATAGATAGGGAAAATAAAAAAGTTTAAATCGTTACATTTATAATACAGCAGAGAATTAGAGATTGGTAGATAAAAATGGCGCGGATATATTATTATAGATAGGAAGGATGAGGAAGTTTAAACCGTTACATTTATGATACAGCAGAGAAACAGAGTCAGAGATTGGTGAGATGGAAAGGGCGTGTGGCCAGCTCGTGATCTGACTGTTTTGTCTAGTAAAACTGCCAAAATGCTCGGAATCTTTTCGTTTTTTATTTTTTTTGATTTGGTCCACTCAGCGTTATTTACTTTATTTTATTTGGCATATTTAAGTGGAGAATACTGTTTTCTGACTTTATAATAGCTCATGTTATTTACAGATGGAGGTGATTCATACGACAAAGAAAAAAAAAAAGAAAAAAAGAAAGAGACAGAATCTCTGCCGTCTTTTGATATACCACAATTATACTATTAAATTATTGTCAATTTGATTATTTGATTTTGATGTATGATTAATCTAAAAATAAATTATACTATCTTAGTGTTCAGGTGATTATTACTCTGTTTAAAAAATAATGTTTAATTTATTAAAAATCTGAAAATAAATAATTTTAAAATATTTAATATTTATTATAAAAATTAAATTAAATAAAAATTAAATACTACATAATAAATAATATAGAATTGGTCTACTATGATTTAGCATATTTTTTTTATGCATAAAGAATACTCAAGGAGATGTATATTGACACGAATATAGAACACGATGCAATAATTTAAAATTTTTATAAGATATAGAGATAAATTATATATATATATAATATAAAATATTTTTTAGATAAAATTACAATGATATTTTAATATTTTATTAATATTAAAATATATTTTTGTCCGTGAGTTGGCTTTGAGGTACAAGTCGGTGACAGCTGGAAAAGTGCTGATGACGTTTTTTTCGATATACTGTACCGCAAGTTCTTTTCTCGTCCGAGCAACCTGGAGTACCTACAAACAGGGTGGCAAAGCGGGTTGGTCCATTTCAATCCGTCCTGCCCCACCTAGGTCCGCCCTATAAACGGAGTGGACCGGCTCGCCCTGCCAACTAAAATGGGTTCAAAATGCTAGCCCGCCTCGCTATGACGGGTCGGCGGACTAGCTTGCTTGATTTTTTTGAATAAAATTCATTAAAATTAATTAAAAATAATAATTAAAAAATCAAATATAAATAAAAAATAGTCAAATTATAATATAATTTTTATTATTTTTTTAATTTTTAACTTTAATAAAATTATTTAAAATAATATTTGTCAATAGAATCATCTTTATTTTAAAAAATAAGTCACATAATTTGAACATATATACAAAATTGTAAAATAAAATAAATAAAGTTAATAACTAAAAGAATAATAAAAACAAAAAATAAAAAAAAGTGTTTAAAAATTCTATAATTATTAATTTTATAATAGTGATCACTCTTTTATTTAATAAAAAAAAGAAAAATAAAACCTTCGGCCCGGCGGACCGGCCCGTCCTGTCCCGCCAAAACCTGTCAATTTTGGCGGTGCGGGTTTGGCAGATTTTTTAAATTTGGCGGGCTCTAAATCCTAGCTCAACCCGCCTTTTTAGCGGGTTTAGCAGTTCGACCGTTTTGCCACTCCTACATGCAAATGCAAAAGACTTTGATGATGCTTAAGTCAATTCGTGACTAGGAATTAATAATATGGATGACTTTACTAGTCTTGTATTTTTTTTATCTGTTGTTGGTAATGTTTCACTTTTCAGATAAAGGGGCTCTCCAATCTTCTACTTGTGACAAACTCAAAACAAAACTAATGCGGATATCAGGTTGTTCCAGTGTTATTTATAACAAACTAGCCGGTGTTCCTATTTTTCTTGATGTAGCCAATTTAGATAACATGTCGGCCCTAGTATTCTCATTTTCATTGACATGTATAATTTAAAAATTCTGAAATTGCTCAATTAAATGTTTTGCTTGTATATATTATCGTTCTAATAAAGGTTTGCATACCTGAAATACGTCGTTTACCTATTGTACTATGAGTAGAAAGTCACAATAAACTTTGATGTGTTGTACTCTGCGTAGACCGGTTAGGAGCGCTTCATATTCGGATTGGTTGTTGCTGACTGGGAACATATATTTTATTGATTGTTCGGTTGAGACTCCTTCTTTATCTTTTAGAATGATCCCAGCTTCCTCGCCGTCTTCGTTGTAGGCTCCATCAACGTATAATTCCCATTCTGGATAATTCTCCGAGGTAAATTTCGCAACAAAGTCGGCTAAAACTTGAGACTTTAGTGAGCCTCGAGATTGGTAGTCTATATCATGTTCGGATAGATCAATAGTCCATTTCGTTAATCTTCCTGCAAGATCGGGCTTTGATAGAACTTGTCGTAGTGGTTGATTGGTCCGAACTATGATTTTGTAGCTTTGAAAGTAATGTCTGAGTCGTCGTGCTGTGACTACTAGAGCATAAGCTAGTTTTTCAATAAGGGCAGATGAAATAGAGTTAGTAGAAACTGAAAGATATAGGTAGAGTGGATTACTATGTATTGGTTTTGTTAATATCGGGGGTGATGACAGACTTTGCTTGAATTTGGTGAAGACCACTTCGCATTTGTCCAACCACTCAAATTTGTTTAATTTTTGTAACGTGTTGAAGAAGTGGGTTGATCTTGCCGCCATTACTGGCAGGAACCTTGACAAGGCTGCCAGTCTTCTAGTAAGCTGTTGTACTTCTTTGATTGTTCTCCATGACTTCATCTCAATGATTGCTTTGCATTTATCGGGGTTCGTCTCGATGCCCCTGTGGCTTAGCATGAACCTTAAGAACTTTCCTTCTTGCACTCCGAAGGTGCATTTTTCTGGGTTTAGGCGCATGTTGTACTTTTTTAATTGCTGAAAGACTTTTTTAAGGTCGGACAAGTGTTTTTCTTCTGTATCTGACTTGGCCACCATATTATCTACATATACTTTCATGTTTTTTTCGATCTGGTTTTGGAAGACCTTGTCCATTAGGCGTTGATAGGTATCCCCTGCATTCTTGAGGACGAAGGGCATGACTTTGTAACAGAAATTTCCATAGTCGGTTATGAAGGTCGTCTTGTCCTCGTCTGATGGGTGCATGAGTATTTGGTTGTAACCTGAGTATGCGTCCATGTAGTTTAGTATCTGGTAACCGGACGTGTTGTTGACGAGCTTATCAATGCATGGTAAGGGATAGGAGTCCTTCAGGCAGGCCTTGTTTAGATTGGTGAAATCTACGCACATGTGCTATTTTCCTGAGCTTTTCTTTACCATTACCATATTCGCTAACCAAGATGTGAAGCGGATTTCTCGGATGAAACCTGCACTTAATAGTTTCTGTGTCTCCTTGGTGGCTGTGTCTATTTTTTCTTGTCCCATGTGCCTCTTCTTTTATTTGACTGGCCAAGCCTTGGGATCTAGGTCAAGCTTGTGGCTAATGACTTCTGGGTCTACCCCGGCATGTCAGCTGGAGTCTATGCAAATAGGTCGGCATTCGCTTGAAGTAATTTGGTGATTTACTCTTCGTATCCTGCAGATAAGATAGAGCTGATGTTAGTGGTTTGAATTTCATTATCGGATACTCTTACCTTATGCAGATTGTTGATTGGAATGGGACGTGTTTCCTGATAAGTCCGAGGATCAAGCTCGGGTAACCCTGGTATATCATCGGTATTATATACCGAATTCACTCTAGGCTTTGGTTGTTGTCTCATTTTGAGTCCAGCATTGTAATATTGCCTTGCTTCTTTTCTGTCCAAATGTATTGTCGTTATTGTTCAATCCTGCGAATAAACTTGACACACAGGTGAATTGTGGAGACTATGGCTCCAAAGGTATTTAAAGATGGTCTTCTTAATATAATATTGTAAGGATTAAAGCAATCAACAATTAAGTACTGGATGTCTAAAGTCTTTGAGTGAGGATACTCCCCTAAGGTTGTCCTCACCCAAACATAACCTGTCACTGGGACTCTTTTTCCATAAAATCTGACCAACTCACCATAGGATGGTTATAGCACTTTGTCATTCAGTTGCATCTTTTTTTAAGGTAGATAGGAACATAACATTGGCACTGCGTTCGGGGTCTAGGAGGACCTTTCGAATCAAAAGGTCTCCTGTTGTTATAGAGATTACCACCGGGTCATCTAGGTTAGGAGTTTTGGATTCGAAATCTCTCTTTGTGAATTTGATCTTCGGAATTTGGAAGGCAGACAAGTGTGTTATCCTGTAACGTCAACATAGTTCGTTAGCTCCTTTTTCTGACCGAGCTCGTCTCTCCGCCACACGCAAATCCTCCTGAGATATAATTGATGATTTTCTTGGGTGGTTGATTATTCTGCTATTAGTACTTTTCAGTGTTTACTTTCTTATATTCTGCCTCTTCTGAGGTTGATAGGTCTTTTTGTATCTGGTTGCTGACATACTTATCCAGCAGTCCTTGCCATGCTAGTCTTTCTAGCAAGTCCTTGGCCACCATGCGCTGGTTCGGAGTATGGCCGAATTTCTGATGAAACGCGCAGTGCTTGGTTTTGTCCACATACCTTTGGTCTTGGTATGTACCTGCCTTGCTTGGCGGCTTTATTTGTTTGTTGTGAAGGATCTCCTTAATTATGTCTTCTCTTTTTGTGTTGAATTTGGTGTAGGAGTTGAACTTTGGAGTGAGCTTGAAGGGTTTCTTAGGCTCTTTGTTAATGTGAGACCTTGTTTGTCTTTCTTCATCTCAGCGGGACTGTGGTTTCTCCATCCGTCGAGCTTCACAGAGTTCTTCGATATCAATTAGACCTGCAACCTTTTTTCGAAATTCTTCTAATATTCTCTGCTTGGTAACAACAATAGCCTCTTGGAATTTTCCTAGGCGAAGACCGCTCTTCAATGCGTGTAGATGTACCTCGGGATTGAGGTATAGGATTTTCATGGTTGCTTTAGTGAACCTTGTCATATAGTCCTTCAGGCTCTCCTGCAGACCTTGTTTGATAGTGCTGAGGTAATCAGACGATCCATGCACGTATATTCTTGAGGCTGTGAAATAGTCTATGGAGGACCTCGCTGAGATTGAACCTGCAGAAATTTTAGAAAACTAAAGTAAAGCAGCACCATCTAAATAAGTTGAAAAAGAACGATAGAGTATATGGTCAAAGGCACCGTTAAAGATCATCATGGATTGAAATTTCTTAATGTGTACATGGAGATCTCCAAACCCTTCATACGCCTTAAGTGCTGTGAGGAGAACGAAATTCTTTGGCATTTGAAAGTTGACAATCTTCTTTGAGAAGAGATTGTCTATCATCAGTTTCTCTTTAGGCAGAGTCACCTCTTGGGAGCCCGAATTCAGAGGTCTCGCTCCGTTCGAGGTCGCGCTCTTAGGGTCCTCTGTGTTGGACTTTCTGTTATGAGATGCTTCTAGTAGGTCAGCCATTCTCTTGACCTCTACCAAGAGAGTAGCATCATTCATAGCCACTAGCTCTTCGTTAGTGGGAGGAGGGGTTGCAGATATGACTTCTTCGACCATAATCCTACAAAGAAAAGGTAAAGTAAGAGGTATGTGGGGTTAAGTCTAAATAATTTCGGTGCCACGGTGGGTGCCAAATCTTCTTGTGTGGGTAACCAACTCCAAGGTATAGTTTGTCCTGCTCAATGCTTGAACTCGCTTCTCCTTGGATTGGGTGAGACATACGTCGGCTCTTCCAAGAACAGTAGCAGTGGACACCTGCAAAGGCACTCGAATGCTCAAGTTAGTAAAAGTAAAATATCAGAATGAATAATGTACCTGTGACCTAGAGAGAGTCACTTGTATTTACAAAGTTGTTGTGTTTAGGACGGTTATAAGTATTTCCAAAACTGCTTTGCAGAGTTTTAGTTAATTATCTCGTAACTGTGTGTTTTAGTGACCTTATTTAGAGAGATTTGCAGAGAGATGTGATGATTTGGGTTGGCACGTAGTTGTTTGATTTTATAGGATAAATCTGTTAGGAGAGCAAAATACGTACTCCACGTACTCTTAATATAGCACATGTTTATTTAGTTTTAACTAGATTCCGATTTATAATTTTACCTGAGCCGAATTATAGTCAATAGATCAAAATATAAATTATTTTTTAAAATTATTTTAAAGTCTTTTTTAATTATATAAAGTACTTAAAATATTTTTATTTTAATAATTAATAATATATACTATTTCTAGACTCATTTTAAGAATATATATTAAAAATAAGGTTAAACACGTTCACACGTGATGCTATTTAATTGTGTCTATACGATTCGGTAAAATTTTTTTTATTAAAACATGCCAACACGGTTAGATACAAAACCGTGTATATTAGACGAATGTCGATGAATGTTATGTTTGATCTACGAACAAAACAAATAAAAAAGTGATTGTATTTCGTAGAAAATTACAAACCAATAAAAAAGACAATGATAATATTATTTAGTTAACATAATAAAAAAAAATCTAAATTAGGATAGTTAGCTATTTACTAATAATAAGTATTAAGACATAATATTACAGCCTTGTTTTTTTTTCTAAAAAAAACTCTTAATCCACAACTATTATTTAAGTATTTATTTATACATGCATGATTTTATAAACACATTTTTTTTACCCTCTAACTTCCCCTTCTATCTCTTCCTCTCTCTTGGAGGATGGTTGGGAATTTGTTTTGTGTTTCTAATTTTTGAATTGGATAATACTCTTATTTTCAATTTGATATATTAGACAAATTCACTACATATGCCGAAAGTTGGGAAAAAATTTTCTCTCTAGTTATGCCGAATTATTTATATATCGTTAATTTTTTTAAAGTATAAATATATTATACTTTTTTTATAAAAGTTAAATAAAATGAGGGTATCAAATCAATGTCATTATCGAATTTTGGCCAAAAGGAATTCACAATTTACAATTGAAGTTCTTTCCTATGAAGGAGGTTCAGTATACTAATTAATTAAGTTATAATATTGTTGTTTCATCTATCAATGAAGCAATGATACACCATCACTCAAATCAAATCAAATAACCATTCGCCTTTGTCTCCAAATTATTATTCCCCTGATATTTTGTTTTGAAAAGGCACCAAGGCATGGAAAAAAGGTTCATGTTAGGTGGCAAAAGAAGAGTAGTCCAGGGACAGTGCCAACAAAGTGCTCACCGAATTCTTGTGTGAATTTGATCTTTGGTGAACTTCAAGAGTTCATGCATTTATGCATTTATGGACAGGGGCGGAGTTTTTTATGGGAATGATCATGTCCCTCCAAATATTTTATATAAAAATGAGTAATATTTTTTTAAATATATTATTTAACTAATTTGATTGTCTATTCTTTCAATAAAATTATTTATGTGTATTTAAAATTCACATAATTCATTCACTTGGTAACGTTTTATGCCAAATTTAGTATAATAAACTTTGGGCTTTAGTTTTTTACTTAAATAAAGTTTTACAAATGGAAGAAAAAAACTAATATATTAGACTATAATAAACTTTGATAATTAACTTTTTGGCAACAATTTAATTTAATGTTATTTTAAGTTTTATTAATTTTTTAAATTAATTTTTTAGATACAAAATTAAGATATTCAATAAATATTAGCGTTATAATATTCAAAGTTTTAATCTTTTAAGTTTTAAGCTAAATTCTAAATAATTATAATTTTACTATTATCTTTGAAAAATTAAATAATTTTTTTATCAATTTATTTTAATATTATTTTTTATTTTCTTAATTAAATTTTTTATCAATAAAAATTTCAAATTATCAATTAGCGTGTATTATAATTTTTAATATTTATTATTGTAATTAATGATATTTTTTTTACATATTTAATATTTTATATATTCTAATTTTTCTACAAATATAATGATAAAAATTAAAGAATTATATTTTTTTAAAAGAAAGGCTAATGTTCAAAAAAAAAAAAACATATAATCTACCATATTACTATCTATTGATAGTTCCACTATTCTAATAAATCATGAAAAAAGTGATTCAATGTAAGTATATAATCTTTAAAGGTTCAAATAATAAAAACTAATTAATAAATTTGATATCATTTATTTGATCTTATTTCTTGAAATCTTAGAAATAGTTAGTTTTAATTTTGGTAATATCACTAAAAAAAATAAAATTAAAAGATGTTATGATAAATAATACCAATATAAAAAATATTTATATAATTATTATTTATCTAGTACAAATTATCCAAAATGATTTCACTATGTTTAGTTTAATATTTTTTTTGTAACTAAAATAAAAATATAATATATTATTTTTATTTTTTAAATTGTATATTGGCCCTCAAAATTTCTGTTCAAACTCCGCCACTATTTATGGAGTTTCTTTCTAAATTTTGGGTTGGCAGAAAAAAAAAATATTTGAGATGTAAATAAATTAGTGTATATTTTAATTTACTTTGAAGTTATATTTTACTTTCTCTTCTATTTTTTAGAAATATCTTCGTAAGTTAATACTCATAACATGCATCACAAAGTAAAATCTAAAGATGCAATTTAATAATAAATATACAGAGATTAAAATTTGTAAAAATAAATAATATCCACGGAAATTTAACTAAATTATATAGATAAATTTTGATATTATATTAAAATTGAGATGTTTTAATTTAAATAAAAATTAATTTAAAAGGATAAAAACTTCTAAGGATAAAATTAAGAAGAATTTGACGGATGAGAAATATATTTTCTCAAATTTTAATTTTAATCGATATTAAAAAATGTGATTTTATATTATATAAAGATAAATTTATTGTAGACGATCTAAAATAAATTTTTGTAAATATTACAAAAATTATTTTTTTCGATATATTTTAGTTTGATAAATTAAAGATTAATTTATTATAAATTTATGTTCTATTTAAAAATTTATTGTTGATTAATACCCAAAATAAAAGAAATAAATCTATGCAATTAATTCTGATGCATAACATTTCAAAATAGCTTACGGTTGATGATCTTATCTTGTTTGAATATGACATAATAAAGAAGTGGGTTTATAATAAGGGAAAAAAAAACAAAGGAAGAAAGAGGTGCGTAAATGATTTGACAGGTAGTCGATGCTTATCAAGAACAGGGTGAAGACACAGTAGAAGCTAAAGAGTAAAGAGCAAACTCGATGGGTGCAAAGAATAAAAGAGCAATTGATTCATCAAAATATTTAATAATCTTCCACAGAGAAATTATCATATTCATAATAATCACTAGTGCTTAGTGCCACGAGAGATCATGAGATCTCAGACATTGGAGTGATCCGATCCGTTCGTTAAATCCGACAGAAAACGATGGGTGAATTATTTTCTGTAAAATATTTTTTTGGTTGATAGGTTAGATAACTTTAACTTTAGACATTACAATATTATAAATATATCTATATTAGTCTAAAAATTATTATTCGTTATTTGATCTCATTTAAGTTTTGAACAAAAATAGTTATTTACGAAACAAACGAATTGTTTCTGTTGTGCCAAAATTTTGGCACAAATAATTGATGTCAAAAAAATTCTACAGTTAAAGTTAAATATTAGAAATGCATAAAATATATTATAGTTGAAGAAAACACGAATGGGTTAAATTTAATAATCAAGTTATTTTATATTTTGTGTTTAAATTTATTTGAGGTTTAAGATTATATAAGATCTAAGATTATTTGAAATTCAAAACTATTTGGAATTTAAATTTACTTAAGATTCAAAACTACTTAAAGTTTAAGATTACTTGAAATATAAGGTTATATCAATTAGTTTAAAATTTTTTTTATAAATAAGATTAGTTTCAATAAATTAGGAGAGTTTCCATTCATTTACACACTAAAAATTCTTAATCACAAACACGAAAACATGAGTCACGAGTCTATGTAAGTATCTAGAGATTCTATTTTCTTTTTCGATCATTTCAATTATGTTATTTTCTTTCTATTATTTAAATTCTTCTTTTATTTTCATTCAAACTCTTATCAATTTTTGTATATTTTAATACAAGCTTTGCAATTTTTAATTTTTTATTATTTGCACTTGTTCTTTCTTACTTTTGTTTTATATAATTTATTTATTTGTTTGTTTTTACATTTCTATTTGATACGATCTCTAAATTCTAAGAACAACCCACAAGAGAAATTGTATCTACTCTCCAAATTGAGATTTTGATATAAGCTTAATCGACACCTCATGTCGAGGTCAAAAAAGCAAAATTCAGCCGAAACAATTCCTATCCACTACTTGTTTTCATTCAAATTTCGAATACAAATATAATTCCTCATAAAACAAATGAATTATCATTATGTCAAGATTTCAATCACTCTCTAAAATATTTTTATCATGCATTGCATTATAAACCCTTATTTTTTTCTGGTATGAGATTTTCTTTTTGGTCGGGAATATATAATTTGTTTCGTCACGATAAAAAATATATCATTTTTTTATACTGCATATGAGTGTATATTGTTCGATTTAAGTTTCTGAAAATTAAAAAAAATTTAACCTTGAAATCGGCCACTCTAATTTTTGTTTTAAAAAAAAGCATTTAAAAATTAAAATCAAGTCCTCTAATTAAATAAGCATTTTATCAAACATATGGTAGTCATAAAAGAAAGCATCATAAATTGCAAGAAATAATAACAATTACAACTACTCGATCAACGCAAGAAAGTAATAATATCAACTCAATTAAGTATAAATAAAACATCAAATATCAAATTGCATTAAAAAAAATAAGAAATTCAACAATTGTTCATAAACTAAAATAGACAAAATGAAAAAACTAACAAGAAAAACCAGGCAAAATTGAGAATGTTAGAGAATCATTTTAGATAAATTAGTATAATTTATATTTATATAGCATATCTGTATATTAATTGTATGATTCTATACTTTTATTACTTTGATTCTTCTAGCGGCTATATATACCCTTTGTACATTGTACTTTCACACAACTCAATAATACACAAATCCCTTCTCCAATTTAGTCTATTGTTTCTAACATGGTATCAGAGTATAGGTTCTTTTTTTTCTAATGAAAACTCATTCATGTCTCCTTTGCATTATCTTTTCTCGTCTTTGTCTACCACTACAAATGCACCTTCTATCAATACTGCTAATGGTTCTCTCTTGCACACGATACACAAGGGTTCTATTTCCCAGTTAACTCTTAATCTCCCTGATACTTATTATGTTGCTAAATTGAACTTTAATCTTATTTCTGTTGGACAACTTGTTGACCTCGATTTTGATGTGAATTTTTCTATTTTTTGTTGTTGTGTACAAGATCATCGGACGGGACAAATCATCAGAACTAGACATAAGGTTGGAAGGTTGTTTGAACTCAAGAATCTTTATATTCCTTCTGTGCCAAATCTTTGTGCTGCTTCTTTACCATCTACCTTTCACTTATGGCATCAACGTCTTGCCTACAGCTCCTTGGGTAAATTGCATCCTCTTGTGTCTCAGGGTATGTTGGATCAGGTTCGTAATGAGTCTTTTGATTGTATTTTTTGTCAAACCACCAAACAACTTACTTTATCATTTCACAATAATTCCTTGCTTGGTCTGCTTTTGATCTTATCCACTCTGATGTTTGGGGCCCCGCTCCTACCGCTTCTATGGGAAGAGCTCGATACTTTGCATTTTTATTGATGATTATTCACGCTTTATTTGGGTTTATTTGATGACTAATTGCCATGAGTTACCTCAGATTTATATTAACTTTGCCATTATGATTAAAACTCAGTTTTCCAAGGTCATTAAGGTTTTTCGATACGATAATGCTATTGAATACCGTGATTTCAAACTTTTAGTCTTTGTTGCAGAATAAGGTACTTTGTTTGAGTTTTCTTACCCTAGTACCTCTCAACAAATGGCCGAGTTGAACGCAAACACCGCCACATTATTGACTCTGTTCATGCAATGCTTCTTTCTTCTTCGTGTCCTGAGCGTACTTGGAGTGAAGCTGTTCTTACTGTTGTTCATGTTATCAATAGACTTCCTTCTTCTATTCTTGGTAATGTTACTCCCTTTGAGCGTCTTTATCATACTTCTCCAGATTACAGGTTTCTTCGAGTTTTTGGTTGTGTCTGTTTCGTTCTTCTTCAGCCTCATGAACATAGTAAACTTGAACCTCGAACTCGCATGTGTTGTTTCCTTGGTTATTGCACTGAACACAAAGATTATCATTGTTGGGATCCTCTCTCTAAACGTATTCGTATATCTCGTCATGTTATCTTCTGGTAGCATCACATGTTTTCTCGATTTTTCTCCTTTGAGTCTATTCCTCATACTCAGTCACCTTTCTTCACTAACCCCAATGTTGACCTTTTTCCTAGTGATGATTCTACAGGTTCTATCTCGGGTCACTCTCTATGGCCTCCTGCTCTTCCGCCTTCTCCATCTCTCGATGATTCCAGACCGGACGACAATCCTGCTCCTACCGTCATACCTCCTCCTTCCACTCGTTCTTATAAGGTAAGAAATCCACCTCCTCATCTTCTTGATTATCATTGTTTTTCTACTATTCTTCATCAACATGAACCTAAGTCATTCAGAGAAGCCTACACAAATCCAAATTGGTAACAAGCAACGCAGGAAGAAATACAAGTACTTGAAAAAGTACACAATTGGAAATTTGATTGATCATCCTTCTATTCAAGAAGTTGTGGGCAGTAGATGGGTATACAAGATCAAGACTTGCTCTGATGGCTCTATTGACCGTTATAAGGCACGCTTAGTTGCTCAAGGTTGTATGCAAGAGTATGGTATTGACTATGAAGAGACTTTTGCTCCTGTTGCTCGTCTTACATCTGTTCGAGCTCTTCTTGCCATTGCTGCGGTTAAAAAATAGTCTCTCAGTCAGATAAACGTGAAGAATGCATTTTTTTAATGGAGATTTAAAAAAGAAGGTTTACATGAAACCACCTCCAGGTTATCCTTGTCCTTCTAGTAAAGTCTGTCTCCTTCACAGGGCACTTTATGGTCTTAAGCAAGCTCCTCGTGAATGGTTTGACAAGTTCAACACCACTATCTGCAATCTCGGTTTCACTTGTAGCCCTCATGAGAATGCACTTTTTATTCGTCGAAGTGAACGTGGAGTTGTTCTTCTACTTGTGTATGTTGATGACATGATCATTACTAGAGATGATATTGATGGTATCTATGATCTTAAAGCTTCCCTTCACCGTACCTTTGTGATGAAAGATCTTGGTTCTCTCGGTTATTTTCTTGGTCTCGAGATCATATCCACAGATGATGGCATCTATCTCTATCAGGCTAAGTATGCTTCAATCTTCTTGCTCACGCCAGAATTACAAATAATTGCACTGAGTCTACTCCCCTTGAGCCCAATGTTCGATTTATCCCTATGGATGTCACTGTTTTGGATAATCCTACTCTCTATCGACAGTTAGTTGGAGGTCTTATCTACTTGACTTTCACCCGACCAGACATCGCCTATCCTGTTTATGTACTTAGCCAGTTCTTGTCAACTCCTCGTACTACTCACTATGTGACAGTTCTTCGCTACATTAAAGACACCCTATTTTATGGCCTTTATTTTTCTGCCCATTCATCTTTGTCCCTTCAGGCATACTCCGATATTGATTGGACTAGTGATCCCACTTATCATCGTTCTACTACTGGTTACTGTTTGTTTCTTGGCGACGCTCTCATTTCTTGGCATGCTAAGAAGCAAACGTTCACTGCTCGATCAAGCACAAAAGCTGAATATCGTGCTCTCGCTGATACCACTACTGAGGTTGTCTCAATTTGTTGGCTTCTCAAAAATTTGGGTGCTCCTCAATTGTTTCCTACTGATATTTTTTGTGACAACCGCAGTTCTATTTAGATTGCCCATAATGATGTATTTCATGAACGCACAAAACACATTGAGATTGATTGTCACTTTGTTCGGCAACGTATCCTTATTGATGCTGTTCGTCTCATCACTGTTGGAACACTGGATCAGACTGCTGATATCTTCACGAAAGTTCATCATCCGACTTGTTTCCGGACTCTGTTATCCAAACTCAAGATGGTATCCTTAGCTCCCACTTGAGTCTGAGAGGGGATGTTAGAAAATCATTAGAATCATTTTAGATCAATTAGTATCATTTATATTTATGTAGCATCTCTATATATTAATTGTAGGATTCTATTCTTTTATTACTTTGATTCTTCTGGTGGCTATATATATTCCTTGTACATTGTACTTTCACACAACTCAATAATACACAAATTTCTTCTCCAATTTAGTCTCTTGTTTCTAACAGAGATAATAGAACAAGAAAATGTAAAAAAAACTATTGAAGAATAAGAATTAAAATATACATCTAAGAGAATTTAACCTAAAATTACCCTAAATTCTAGAGAAATTTTTTCTCTTCAAACAAATTAGACCGCCCAATTTGATTAATACCAATTTAAAAACTAAATAACTACATGTCTAAAAAAAATATCAAGACTTCTAATAACAACATATTACACGGATTTTTATTTAAATAAATATTTTATTTTCTAAAATAAATAATTATAAAAACTAACAGCAAAGTCGGCTGTCCCCGCATAGTGTCATATCGTGTCAGTCCGTTGATGTCCCGATCACGTGCATCTACGCGTCATCTTCGTTTTACTTGGTAATATGGTCAGAAAGGGGTAGAAGAGTGGAGAAAATGGTGAAAATGTTCAAAATGGGACTTAAAACCTTGCTGTAAACAACATTTACATATAGGCGTTCTCCGATCTTATCTCGTTTACACTGTAAACGTGATATACATGTGTCACGTGCATTGATCTTATCTTATTTATAGTGCAAACGAGATATGTGCAAGCTTATCTCGTTTACACTGTAAACGAGATAAGACTAAAGGACGTGTTTTCGTAATAAATTTTATAGTTATTTATTTTAATAAATAAAATATTTATTTAAATAAAAAATCTCATATTACACATTTTTTTGTACTAGGAAGGTTCTAAGGCAAAAAAAACCCGAAAGAAAAGGATTACAAAGGACGGAAATATGAGATCGCACAACTATCAGTAAAGAGATACATTTAGATTTTTCTAGGGGGTTCTTCAAAGAACATACTTTCTTTTTCACCATCCAATATCAAGTTAGCTAATCTATTTGCTATCTGATTAGACTCTCTGAACACATGTTAAAACTTCACTCTCCAACTATTACTCATCATATCCCGTATTCTTCGTAGAGAATGAGAAAGAGTTGGATGACACATGGAAGAATTTTTGATAAGCTCGACCGCTCCTTGATGAGAATCCGATTCCACTATTAAAAATTTGATTTCTTTACTCCAAGCAATTTTCAGCCCCACTTTTATAGCATTAATTTAAGCTTCTATGACCTTTGCATTATCCAATCTTCTAGCAAATTTTCACACCCAACCACTATTTTCATTCCTTAGAATATTTTTTTTTATCTTGAACCGTATCTGATCATTAGACGCATCTTGTGTTGGGCAGACTATACCACGTGTAACATTTTTACCATATTTTCTTTTTCACCATCCAATATCAGGTTAGCTAACCTATTCGCTACCTGATTAGCCTCTCTTAGCACATGTTAGAACTTCACTCTCCAACTATTACTCATCATATCCCGTATTCTTCGCAGAGGATGAGAAAGAGTTGGATGACGCATGGAAGAGTTTTTTATAAGCTCGACTGCTCCATGAGAATCCGATTCTACTATTAAAAATTTAATTTCTTTACTCCAAGCAATTTTCAACCCCACTTTTATAGCATTAATTTCAGCTTTTATGGCCTTTGCATTATCCAATCTTCTAGCAAATCTCCACACCCAACCACCATTTTCATTCCTTAGAATCTTTTTTTTGGGTCTTAAACCGTATTTGATCATTAGATGCATCTTGTGTTGGGCAGACTATATCACATGTAACGTTTTTACCATACTTTCTTTTTCACCATCTAATATCAGGTTAACTAACCTATTTGCTACCTGATTAGCTTCTCTGAGCACATGTTAGAATTTCACTCTCCAACTATTACTTATCATATCCCGTATTCTTCGTAGAGGATGAGAAAGAGTTGGATGATGCATGGGAGAATTTTTGATAAACTCGACCGCTTTTTGAGAATCCGATTCCACTATTAAAATTTTAATTTCTTTACTCTAAGTAATTTTCAGTCCCACTTTTATAGCATTAATTTCAGTTTTTATGACCTTTGCATTATCCAATTTTTTAGTAAATTTTTACATCCAACCACTATTTTTATTTTTTAGAATTGTTTTAATTTTTAATTTTTTATTTTTTGGATCTTAAACCGTATTTAATCATTAGACGTATCTTATGTTAGACAGACTATATCACATGTAACGTTTTTAGTAGGACTTGTGTTTTGAGTCTGATTCCTTTTTTTTTTCCTCTTGTTTGTATTTGTTACGCTCATTGCTCGGCCTATTTGTTGAAAATGCACTTCACATCATTAATACAGAAAAGAAAACATTTACTTCAAAAGCTGAAAGAATGGGCCTATTGTGATAAATATCCATAGCATAAAATTAAAAAGAGAGTAACTCCCAAAACTTATGGTCCAAAAAGCTAATAAGTTTTTTTCTTACATACATCTCGATTAATGATAAAATATTAAAAATGAATAAAATTATTAAATTAATAATAAATAAAATTTATTACATAATAATCATAAAATATATAAAAAATTTAAATTAAATACTTTTGTGACAAATTAAAATATTTTATATTATGTGATTGAATATTAAAAATAAATAAAATTTATATTATTATTTAAAATAGTCAAATAATTTATTAAAAATATAATTATTCATGTGACTCTTCTTATTAATTTTAACTTTTAAAAGAAATAATATCATGATGTAGTATTAAAGTATCTATAACTTAAAAGATGTAGAACTTAATTCTTGTTGAATGTAAAAAAAATGCTAACCTAAACTTTTATGATTATTTTAGCTAAATAGACTAAACTATATGTTACTTTTTTTTGTCTTTAACTATATGTTACTTTAATCTTACATGCAAAGAAAGTGTGCATCTAGCAGGAAAAAAAAAGTGTCATTTTTTTTTAAAAATTAAGAGTGTAAAATGTGATCTTTAATTTTTTATTTTTTTATATTTATTTTTAGTTCTACTTATAAAATTAATGATAAAAGATTACATTTTACTTTTTCAATTGTTAAAAAAAATTGAGAGAATCCATTCCATATATTTTACTATCTAAAACAATATTGTCCCCTTATTTATACATAACAAAACATATCATTAAAAATAATAAAATAAATAGATAACTTCATTTTATTTTTGCATTATCTATTAATTAAAAAAATAAAACATATTCATTATCTATTATAATAAAAGACTAACTGATATATTTTTTTTAAAGACTAATTAATCTGAAGTAGAAATTCACATAACTTAATTGTCACTTCATTAAAAAAATTTAAAAATAATGAACATTTCCTTTATATTTTCAATTAAATATTGTTTATGATAAGTTTGACTAGTGTCATATATATCTAAGACATTAGAAAAATAAATTGGAAAAAAGATGCATCTCGAAAATGAATCTGTCCATGATAACGATCGAGAAGGAGAAGGATGCTCATTTAATGCCTGCATTGGAGGCCTCATATGTTTCCTCTTAACGTGGTGAGATGTCTGTTTTTCTTCAACAATATTTTATTGTCTTCAAAACTATCGTCATTTCACACAAACCAAACGACAACCTTCTAAGTCTCACCTTAGCTTCATTCCGAGGTCTTCAACTTTTAGGTCATACATACATCTCTTAGTTACAGCTTATCTAATCTATGTTTTGCACGTTCCCATATTAATTAAGAGTTTTGCTTAGTATATTTATTAAAGCGTTGGATATTAAAAAATAAAGATAATTCGTAATATATTTATTGAATAAGTTTTCTCTTTTATTTTTTTTACTTTTAATATCTTTGTGAACATGTTTTGTTTTTGTATAGTTGACCAGAGATTTTAAGATAATTCTACCACTACTTCCTCTAGGGATTCTTTTAATGTCTTATTATCTATGTAGTTGTAAAATTTTGAGAGACATTAAAAACAATTTAAAGATAGGAGACCGTCATACCAGCATTATTACCATGAAATTAGAGCTGTTTTATTTTGGAATCCATGAAATGAAAAAAGAACTCTTTGAAGTTTGAATCATGTGATGCAATTAATGCAGGGAAACCTTAGGGTTTGTACCACACTATAAATACAACTCTCAACAACAATCATATCTCTACTGAAAGGAGCCTAATTTATAATAATCCCTACAAATTAATTACATGTCAGGAATCTCATTAATATCTTGGTTTGAGTATCTATACATTATAGAAAAATTTTATGATGTCTATTATTTAATGTGAAATTTTTATTAAATTTATTTTTTTGGGTTTAGTTAACATGCCTCTTTAAAATATATGATAAAATTATAAATTAATTTTTTTCATAAAAAAGATATAAAATTTAAATTTTCGATGTATTTATTGTACATTTATTAAAATAAAATATTTAAAATTTTTTATTACTAAAAATTTTAACTTGTGCTCAGGGTTTGATTTATGTTTTTTCTTTGAGACAGAGATACAAGAATATAAATTTTAAAAATATAAACACAAATTATTAATGTATATATATTATATTTGGTAAAATATTGAATAAGACATAATAAAATTAAAAAAAGTTTATATTTTGTAAATATTAATAAGAAATAAAAATATAAAAAAATGATAAGAAATAAAGTGTACAAAATTATTAATAAGAAATAAATTGTGAAAATTAATAAAAGATAAAAATATAAAAAATTGTGTCTAATTAATTGTGTCTTTGTGTTTCAATATTTTAGAAAAATATTAAATACATGTATTCTGTATGTATTTGTGTACTAGTGTGTTTATTAAAAATTTGTGTCTTAACAAATAAATAATAAATATATACTAACATATTCATGTTACAGTCTCTATATCTTTAAAATCAAATATTATCTTAAGACACATGTTAATTAAATTTTATCTTTTTATAATAAAGTTTTAATTTTTATACTTTTAAATTAAATATTAATTATTTAATCTTTTTAAACAATTATACATCAAAGATTTAGGCACCATAATAAACACTATGGAATATATTTGCATAACTGCTTTTCAAATGAGTACCTATTACTACTAGGCAGCATATATCATAAACTTCTGCAGCCATTGGGACCAAAATAAGAAGGGAAATCTGTATGATCTCATATGATCTTAATGACAATGGACTAAATGAAATATAACATATTACTGCGTGCAGCAGCGGGTACACAGCAAACAATGAGCTGGGCGAGGGATCTTTGTTTCTATCTGTTTTATTTTAATGTACGTATATGAAAGCAGAAAGTTAGACGATATAGCTAATGATAGAGTTTATGATGTGAGATTAGGATGACAAGAAAAAAAATTCTAGTTATTAGCTTCCGTAAAAACTAATATGTTAAAAAGAAAAGATATTAAAAATAGATATCAAAATTTTGATATATTAAATATATGGATAAAAATATTAGATATTTTTATAATTTAATTTTAATTTAAAAAAAGAGTAATCAAATTGATACATTTGTGATAAATAGATAATTGATGAAGAATTAAGGCATAATTAAAATTGTTATAATAGACTTTTATAAAAATTTATATCATCAAAAAACGTCATCTTTAATAAATTTTTAGGATGAACTAATTAATAAGATACAGAAAAAGGAGGTTGCAAAATTAAAAAAGATGCCTTCGACTAAAGAAATAAATGATGCAGTTTAATTTGGGATTGCAAGTTGTCTAAAATTTCTGCCTGTGATGGTTATAATATGATCTTTATCAAGAAGTGTTTGGGGGAGGAGGGACATTGGTTTTGAGTTCACTAAAGTCGTCATAGATTTTTTTTCGTCGGCAGAGTTATCAAGAGATTCTAATGTTACATGGGTGGTATTGCCTCCAAAGTTTGTGGGAGCAAGGAGATTAGAGATTTTCGGTCGATTAGTATAGTAGGATGTGTATACAAGGTCACATCGAAAATGTTGGTATAGAGAATAAGGAGGGTAATAATGCCAAACTTAGGAGAGACTCAGAGTGCGTTTGTGAAGGAAAGGAAGATACATGATTTAATTTTGATTGCATGTGAAACGATAAGAAGAGATCAACGATAATTAAGCTAGACTTCAAAAAAGCTTACTATAGAATAAAGTGAAAGTTTGTAAATACTGTACTTCAAAAGATGAATTTTGGACAAAGATGGAGAAGGTGGATCAAGGAATGTGTATACACGTTGTCTATGTCGGTTCTAATAAATAGGTCGCCATCTAAATCTTTTAAGATGGAACGAGACTTAAGACAAAGTGATTCTCTTTCTCCATTCTTATTTGTTCTAAGCTTGTTGTTAATGTTCTTCATAGAATGGTAGAAAAGGCAATAAAACATGGAAGGATATCTCATTTGTTGGTTGGAAAGGACAATATTGAGATAATATTTGGTTTGAGTATTAACTTCGATAAATTTAGTTTGATTTCGGTTAATTGCGAGCAAGAGTGGTCATAAAGGATGTGTAGATTGCTAGGGTGTAAAGAAACTTCGTTACCAGTCAAATATCTTGGTATTTTTTTGGGAGCGAATCCGATATTGGTCAATATATGAAAATCAATTATAGACAAAGTGGAAGAGAAACTCAACTTGTGGAAAGCCAAAACGCTTAATAAAACTGGTTTTGCAGGCTAAAATACTCTCAGAAAATATTACAAGTTATAGTTTCACTAGTTCTATTTGGAAGAGATTGATACTACCAAAACTTGAGTTATTCACCTGATTTGTATTAGTTGACAGGTCAATACTAAGGAGGGATTAAGTAGATTTGGCATTATTGATCAAGATGATACTATTTGTGTTTTATGTAATTATCACTTGTTTATTGGGTGTGAATTTACTTGGTAGGTATGGTGTGCATAGTTGATTGCTTATAATAAATTATGGTCTATACCAAAAATATTCAAACAATATTTTGTAAGATGGATAAGGACACCTATAAAGAAAGAAGAAGGTACTAATAGTTGATTGATTTCTTTTGCTATTATTTAAAATATATAGTTAAAAAAGAAACGATAAAATATTTAAAAATTAAGTAGGTGTATCGAAAGTTATCAACAAGTCGATTAAGAGTTATAAAAAATAGACCAATTTTAATTTTTTTAGTTGTCGATAACAATACTGAAGGTAATTATAAATTAATCTATAATTGTTTGACTAACAACTCTGTATTTTTTAGTTATTCTACTTTATTATGTTAAATTTTTGTTTAAAAAAAACATACATATATGATTGATGCATTATCTTTTGTCTATTATATGTCTTTTATAGAAAAGAAAATTAAGATTATTCACCAAAAATAAATGATTATATATCTATCATATTTTTTTGTACAATAGATTTTGTCTGTCTTAATCTTAATAGGTTTGTTTTGGTAAAGAGATAATTTAGAGTTTAGAACTTTTAATTACCTTTTTATACCCCAAATAAGGAATTAATTCATAAAATTTGGGACACAAACATTCAATTATTATGAACTTGTTTAGTATTGAATTGGATTCTAGATAAAAAAAAAGTTTTTCAATAGAATAATACCTTGCTTCTGATTTTGTCACAGCTTGTTGGGAAGTTTGTGTGTTAGTAGGGGAGAAAGGAATTCTATATATATGGTGCTCCTTAATTAAGCCCTTTCTGAGTAAGATCCGATAAATGGAAAATATTTTCTTTATATAATGCCATGAGGAGAGTATCATCCCAGTTAGAAAAGCCTATTTTCGCGGATACAAAACAAGAAAATAAAAAGCCGTGTGGCAATAAATTTTAAAGTTTAGTTTGGTAAATTTTTTAATTTTTGAAAATAATTTATAAAAATTAATTTTTAAAAGATAATTTTTAAAAAGAATAGTATTTATGTTTGATAAATTAAATTAAAAATAATTTTTAATAAATATAAATAATAATATTTGTGTTTAATAAAATAGTTTTTAAAATTTAGAAATATTATAAGAGATATAAATTTAAATATTAAATTTGAAAAATAGTTAATATATAAGATTATATTAGACTTTTAAATTTTAAAAAATATAAATTAACTTTAAAAAGTTCTACCTTATATAAAGAATAAAGGATAAAAATATAATAATTTTTATATAAATTAAATTATTATATCATTTTATAAATTAAATCAATTTTTAACATTATATTTTATATTTTAGTTTTTAAGAAAAATTAATAAACAAAAACATTTTCAAGATTTTGACAAACAAATCAGTTTTTAGTTCATTTTTTGTTAGGATGATTACCCAAAGTAGTTCTAAAAAATTTTAAAAGTGGAAATTTTAGTCTCTAATAAAATTAATACACAGATTAATTCTCAATATTTTTTTGAAACTAAAATGTACGCTTTTAAAATCTTTGGAGACTGATTTGGATAATTACTCTGCTGGAAAATAAATGAGGACCTGGCAGAGTAAAAATTGGAGAATATTTTTGTGTATTAATTTTTTTTAGAGACTAAAATATCCATCTTTAAAATTTTTCGGATTGATTTAAATAATTACTCTTAAATCAAATACAAAAATAATTTATTTCAAGTGCACCTTAAACAATTCTGAAAATGAGAATTCGGTTACTAAACTATTTTGAAAATTAAAATTTAAAAGAATGGAATAATAGGGATCTAACTCTATATATTTTAATGATAAAATTTTTAATATAATATCATAAAATTATTTTTTTTTCCAAAAATTAATTATTTGCTAAACTAAAAATACCTAATATATATATAGGTACTTTTTATTATGGTGTCTAAATTATTTAATTTATTTTTATACATAAAAAATAAAATATATAAAATAAAAATAAAATATTTAAAATTTATTAAATATTATTTATTTATATTTTTTAATAAGTTAGATATAATATGATAAGTACCATAACATTCACCTTATATATATATATATATATATATATATATATATATATATATATATATTGATTTCAACAATAAAATGTGACTATTAAAAGCTAGAAGTTACACTTATAATTACGTATACTACTGCATGCGTGGTTAAAATGATGAATAAAATTAAACAATGAAATTAAATTGAGGGTGTGAACTGTGAACTGTGAACAGTGAAGTGTACGGTACTGTCAGTGATAATATACAGGGTTCTAAATTTGTTATTAATATGAAAAAAATATATGGTTATTATATCAAGGTTCACGAGACTAATAATAATCTTCAATTCCTAACACAACTTGTCAGAAAGAAATTCTATTTCTTGGAAACTAGCTTGAATTTGATTGATGCGGAAGATCTAATAACAACCTATTCAAAGTTTTGGCTATGACCGAATTGAAGAAGAAGAAGAAGTAGGAAAAGAATATATATGATCGTTCCACGGGGAAACTATCTACAAAAGATTATTGTTTTGTTTTTATTCATTCAAAATTAAGATTAATCATGTCAAAATCTAATATTGAAATTTAATATTTCATTGCTTGCTATTTAATTTGCTACTAGTTACGTTCGACTATAATAATTGCCATTGGCCTTTAAACTAAAATTAAATATTGATGTTGATATGATCTCACTTCATGAAAATTTTCCCTCTCTCATATTGATCAGGTACTTGTTCTTTTTATAGGATCAAACTTCAGTAATTAATATAGCCTTTTAATTTTTCCTACAGTTCTTATATTATGAAAAATATTAAATTTATGTACATATATACTTGTAGTCATTGAATTTATATTAAGGCTACTTTAATTTGAATATAATTTTGATGAGTTTGACCTTAATGAATAAATTTTCTCCTTCTCTTTTTGATTGAGGAAGATCATATATGTTAAGCTAGTAATGAATTGAGTCAAACTAGTTAATTAGCTATGTATATAACACACAAATAATAGGGGTCTATATAATATAAATACTATTATTATGGTAGTAGTGATAAGGTTGGTTGATTAGAGAGTTGAAAGAAATTTTGATGAGTGCAGTCACGTGAATGTTTTTATGTTAGTGTGTAACGCACATTCATGTATGTTGAGTCTCCTGTATCCTTTAATGGTAGTAGCAACACCATACTTAGTCAAACAACGTGTAAGCCATACTTGCCAACTTGCCCATAACACTCACTGTCTTCATTTGGTGGTGGGTACGTTAGTTAGTTAATTAATTCATTAATTAATTATTACAATTTATAACCATTATTTTTAGTTTTGTTTCCTATTCAATTCGAATGTCCACCACTAAGACATTAGTAATTTATTTTCTTTTTTAATATTTGAAAGAGAACAAAAATCAATTAAAATTACTTTAGTTTGTATTTATCAATTAGTATGGTAATAAATACGTAATAGATGTTATATGCATAAAATTATAGATATTAAATTAAATAAGATAACTTTAAATTATTGTCTTCTTAATATTATCGTTTATTTTTCTCTTCTAATTTAGAATGAATAATCTTCAAAGGATAGATATTAGAGGAAGCTTAATTTAACTGAATAATAATTGAACCATATAGTGTCTTGTTGTTGCAAGTGAATGGTAATAAACTAATTTTACATTATGAAAACAACGTAAAAACACATGACCTAAGAATTTCTTTAAATAAGTAACAAGAAAGATTTTAAATTTGATGAAATTGCACAAAATTTACAGTGCAATGAAAAATGCAACAATAATCACAATTCAAAAGACCAACACTTTTAGTATAAAAAATTAGTTAATGTTGATTTAAATATAAAGCAAAATCAAAGAAAACATGTTTTGTCATCTAGAATTTCTCTAAAACTATTCTCTAAAACATAAAGATGAGTCATGTAATTTGGTATAGTAGTATGGCAAAGTAATATTAAAAGTAATTTTTATCTAAATATTAAGGTGGTTTATACTTTTAGTGAAAAAAAAATAATTGCTATTGACTTAAATACAACAAAATATAAAAAAATACTAATCATCTAACAATTAAAAGAAAAACCTATTTAGTAGTTGAAAATGTTTCAGAACACATAAAAATATTTAAAATTGATCCAATTCAAACAAAATCGACTAACCAAATAAAAAAAATTGATAATCGCAAAAATAAAAAATATATTTTACAATTATTTCTGCGGTTCGATTTTTAATTCTAATAAAAAAATTTTAATCGAATCGAACCAAACCGAACTGCGAACACTCTTACGCCCAGAGGTGGCAAAAACTAATTCAAAAAACAGGTAGCAGCTATAAATACCACACACAAACACTTACACAGTCCCATCAAAGCCTTCCATAAACATGTCCTTCATCAGTTTCTTAATGAGCTTTGTTTAGCACTTGAGGCATTAGAGCTACCAAAAAAGATTCCTTTTATTTTGACCTTCAAAATAGAAAAATGGGTGGGAATTCACCGTGTGCCTCATGCAAGCTTCTGAGACGCAGGTGCACCAAAGATTGTGCATTTGCTCCTTATTTCCCTGCTGATGAACCCCACAAGTTTGCCATAGTCCACAAAGTTTTTGGCGCTAGCAACGTTAGCAAAATGTTGCAGGTACTTACCTTATATTGTTATATATATATATATATATATATATATATATATATATATATATATATATATATATATATATATATATATATATATATATATATATAATACATGCTCTTTAATTTCCTTTCCTTTTTGTCTTTGATGATTATTTGAAAGGGTATAAAGAGAAACAACCTTGTATGCTTAAATTCTTAACATTCAGGTACTATGTTTTATGGTTATATATGATCATAAAAGCATTTTAAAAATTTCAAGAATATACAATTGAGATCAATACCTTATTCCAGAAAGAGGAATGCTAAACAGTAATCAAAATTTATTGCTTTTGGTCGTAAATTAATCATTAATGTTTAATTGATGACAAAAAAACAATAAATTCTGATTATTTTTTTACATTTTTCTTTCTAAAATACTTAAAAAAACAAATTGACGGTGACAAATATAACAGAAGAAAGAAAATAGGTGGAAATTTAAGTGCAACCAACTTCACATAAAGTTAATAACTGAAAACTGTAAGATGAAAATTTAGTCAAATTATTTAACAGCTCTCAACTATTATCTTCACGTGGAGTTGACTGCAACTGAATTTTCACCAAGAAAATAAGAACAAGTTTTTGGAATGTTTTTAACTTTTGCACAATGATGGTGACAGGAACTTCCGGTGGAGCAAAGAGCAGATGCAGTGAGCAGCCTAGTGTACGAGGCGAATGCGAGGGTCCGGGATCCGGTGTACGGGTGTGTCGGAGCCATATCATACCTTCAAAACCAAGTCTCAGAGCTTCAAATGCAGCTAGCAGTTGCTCAAGCAGAGATACTCTGCATCCAGATGCAGCAGCAAGTAGAAGAAGATCCACCAGTGATGATGATGATGATGCCACCACCTCAACTCTCAAATGAAAATGAACTCTCTCATCATCACTACTTCACTACTTTTGGATCTTCTTCTACCAATAATGTAATTCATGATTCCTTCAAGAGACAAAGTGTTTTTGGACATGACATGGTTTCTTGAATAATATTATTACACACCAATTAGTATGTGTTTTAATTTGTCACATATTTTTGAAAGGTTTAAATAATAAAACATTCTTTTTGTTAATTTTTATACATTTTTCTTTTGATTCATATAACATTATTGGTTTGAGTTTGTTTAGCCACTTCAGTGATTAACAAAAAGCAAACTGCCGTTAATTAGTATAATGTAATTAAGTTTTTCTTTTAATTTTATTGGGAAAAAGAAAATTATTTGTGAAGGTGGGATATGTGAAGGAATTCATAGGGTCAACTCTAGCATGTGATTATTCAGTGGTACTGAATTAATACAGTGTGATGTTAATCAGAAGCACGTTAAACAAATAATTACAAGGTACTTCTTGCAAGTTGATGCAGCCAGCCACCCACTTTGGCAAGGGTTGCCTGTTCTTAATTATTTGAGATGGGTGTCCAATTTTCTCATCTTAAATTTTAACATAATATTCTTATAGAGGTAATATCAAAATAGTTCTCAAATTTTTAAGGGTAAACTAAAATAATCTCTTATTTTTATGTGTATGACCAAATAAATTTTAAGGTAAAGTGAGAAATAAATTTCTGAAGATTTATTCTTTAAATATATTAGTCTTTAAAAAAAAAATATCAATAAAATCTTTTACGATATTAGCCGTGGATAAATAGCATTCAAATTAAATCCTTAAACTCTGATCATATCATATCATAGCGAGACTAATGTAGAGGTAATGTATCCATATCTACTATGATGAATGATTTTATTGGTACTTTTTTTTAAGGGATTAATCGGTTTGAAATATAAATTTTTAAAAACTTATTTGTCATTTTACTCTAAATTTTTTAAATAACCAAATGTTAAGGGTTCGAATTATATGTTGTACATGTTGCAATCTATTGATCAATAATAATAAACTCTTATATGAAATTTCGATCAACGATAGATTAGTCTTTTAACTTGTGGAATTAGACTAGAATTGAATTATTTAAATTGTTAGTTGTCAAATTATTAGTTGTTAAAATGATATTTATTTTAAAAATTCAATAGTCATTAAAAATAAGGTCCGAATAATTGTTATTCAAACCAATCTGAAAAACTTGTGCTTTTCCAATACATGAAGAAGTATATGCTACACGCTAGTCCATGCATGACGATAATGAAACTTCTATTGCTTACAATTTACAAAGCAATAAGTTTCTTATTGGTACAATATTATACAAATTATAAACACTAAATATCTATTTTATTATTGTTTTTCTTGAAGGAAATTAGTATATATTGATTAGGCCTGATGATATATATCTATAGTAGATGAACGTGCAGAAGACTATATAGTATATACAAAATTCAATTAATTGAACATTTATGTGAAGGAAAGAAATTATTCATAGCAAAGAGAGGCATGTGTGTGGATATGAATGTCTCTCTCTTACTCTGGATTTTCTCATAAGGATACTCAAAGTTTGGATTCCTTTTGGACCTTGTTTTTTATCTTTCACATTCTCCTACACTTTTTGGAAGATATTAGACATACCCTTCTGACTTTATTTATTTATTGAAGTTCAAACCCTAATAACATTCTTACTTTTGTATGTCAATTATACTTTTGCATTTCCGAAGCTTGAAACTTAGATGCGTAATTTCAAGCTTGACTTCAATATATATATTATTTAAGTCAGTTTTTAAAATGGTTATTTAGACACTTAATTAATATCTATATATTTTGAATGTAGAAATTAAATATTACACACAAAAAATTTTGCCGTTTTGTGGAGACAAAGAAAGTGATGGGGGGAGCCTCATTTCTATTTTGAGGGCTCGAGAAAGATGCTTCCAAAACAAGAGTTTCGGTTTTGTCTTTTTTGGAATTCAGATGCTACTAACCCCCCTTCACCTTTTCTTTATTGACTTTCTTCTTTCTTTCACTTAAGGTAAAGTAAGATTTTCTCACACTTTGGCACTTTGCTTCAACACCAATCACATTAGATTTTCCTGTTAAATCAATAATCTATTAACATAGTGCAAGTGTGCAACTCATAATTTATTCATCATTGTCAAACGAGATTTATACTGTAGAAAAATGATAGAATCGCGTTTCAAGTTATCTAGACATGTGAAAAAAATATCAACAGAGCACCCAATTAGAAAGGTGAATGACATGAAAGATGGACAAGAAGTGAAAGACAGAAAAAATCTAAAAGGACCATCCATAAAGTGGTCAAATAAAATCTATATGTAAACGGTCTCCCGCAGTCATAATACATGATAGAACTCAATAATGTCGTTTGATCTATGTAGCCGACTCCATCTTAATGAGACAAGATTTTGTTATTGTTGTTGTCAAACGAAATTTATATGAATATCCTTTGGTAATTAAAATTACCTACATTTAATAGTTCATATATATAACATACATAATAGGTAATTTGGTTCTTATTATGAAATTTTTTTAACATTTTGTATTAATTGAGCAGTATAAAATCTTAGCTTTCTGTCTTAAGCTAATTAAGAACACCCAAAATATTGTTTGAGACACATTTTATATTCCGCTAAATGGTAATGCTAAGGAGACAGTATCTAAAAAAATTATCTTATGTAATATAATATCTGTAATTATATATTTATTACATCTAAAATTATATAATTATTTAGTGATAATTAATGCATATTAAACAAGACAAATTTAACTGTTTAAACTGATTTTTTATTCTCAACCAAATATTATCGTTATATTCTTAATTCCTCATATATAGTAGAAATGTAAGATGTGTTCTTAGAAGCTTTAAGTATACATGCATTTAACATTAATTTCTTTGCTTAACCAATAAAACTATGAGCAAAATTGTACTTAAAACCATTAAAGATGAAGACCTAAATTTAAATTACTTGTGTTAAACATAATCTATACATAATGATATTTTTTTTATAATAAATTATTTATTACTTCCTTATTCGTAGATATCATTATATCGAATAGATTTATTATCATTATAAAACTTACATTAAATAAATTTCACACCCCATTCAATAGTAAACTAGAATGAACTAATTTAATATTCAATATGAAATGGATAAGAAGAAATTTCAAATAACGAGTAAATATTTTGTTTCCTTAAATATGGTTGTTGGGCTAACCAACCTTATTTACTGAACCTTGTAGAGAATAAAACATGGTTTTTGGATGCCAAATCCAAATATAAATAACATGGATACATCATTATTAATTTGTTGCAATGAAAATTAAAGAGGACACTCTACACCTCCAATTGATAATATGGAGACTCATCCAACTTCTGATTTGTGCCATCAACATTGCAAACTTGTATAATAAACTTGAAGCTAGAAGTGGCAGAAGGAACTTCTAGCTCAGAAACATAAAAAGAATTCACATGTGCTACTCCAATGTACTCTTTCACTTTTGATTCATTTTCCATATACACATTGTAGTGTGAAAATACAGAATAATCCTTTTCTTCCTTCAGCTTCCATGAAATTTTAACACTAAGGAGTTTTGAGTCACCCTTAGGACTTGATTTCAAATCTATGTATTCACCATTCACTAGCCATGAATTGGATATGGGAAAACTTGGCTTGTACTCTGAAGGTGTGATTGTGACATGACCAAGAATAGCAGAGTAATCCGTGACGAGATCATGGCCTAGCCGTCGCGAATTCAGTGTCAGTTCATGATCCTGCCTGTAACACATGGCGCGAATTTCTGTCAATGTGTATCCATTCATGTCGATCGTGAATTCGTGCATAATCCATTCAGTGGAAGATCCATCTTGCTCAGTTGTTGGGACTATTTTGTCAAATTTTTGTGAGAGATGATTCACCATTCCTTGTGGTGCAGATAGAATAGACACATTTTCATTGATGGTGGAAGTAACATTGAGTACTAATCCCAACAAAGAATTGCTATCAGATTTCACCTGCATTAGTTTAGTACCAAAATCACTTCCTTAAGAAAGAAGACTAGTCGATACGGATTTTGACCGAATGGTTCGTGTTTGATTCAACAATAACCATGAATCCAGGATGAACATTGAATCTAAATTCTAATCATTATGATTAAAACTTGCAGACATATTTGATGTTCATAAGTTTTGTTTTGTCAGTAGTTTAAGAAGATTGCTTACAGAGTAAGTAACTCGGAGAGGCAATTTGGTTAGAAGGAGCTCTGCTTGAAATATTGTCTTCTGGAAATAAGATTTCGCTTTCAAAGTTCCTTGGAATGTAATGTTTGCACCTCCACTGTATGATTTTTCTGTCAAGCTACAACAATTTATAAGTAAGACAAAAAAATTATCATTCTAAAAATGTAATAAGACAGTGTTTTATGACTTACTCTACAAGAACTTGAATGGAATTCACAGTAGAATCATCAAACATGAGTTGTGGCTGCACATGGATATGTGAGTTAGGATAATGAAGACATGGCTATGATATACTGATATACATGTATAATCTGTATAGATATGATGGATACCTGAAGCCCCTGTGAAGAAAGGTTACACCAGGTAGCATTTGAGATGTTTATTCCATCAACTGTAATATGATTACCACGTCCCTGAAAAGTAACAAAGAAATGCCAACATTTTAATCATAATGAATGTATTATTGCTTCTTTCTCCATGTGATTTTGAAGTCACGAGTTCAAGCTGTGGAATCAGCCATAGATACAATTATAAAGTTAAGTTGTTTATGTCACATTCTTTGGATATAACCGTTTTTCGGATCCTGTGTTAATGCGAGATATTTATGCACTGAGTTGTTGATTAACCTGATCAAAATTTGAGTAGAAGGGTAGTGCTACTGGATACTTTCTCACTAGTCCCCATGATTTTTCCACAAGACCCCACCATCTGCATACAGATTAAATTCTTGAAACTTTATTACAAACGGCCCAAAAATAGTAAGTTACTATGTATTAGCTTATGGTAGTATAAAAAAACAGTTAACAAAATGTTACCTATTTTGAGCTGTCTCAAAATTTGGTTCTTGCTTAGTCTCATAAACCCATCCAGGAGCAAATATTGCTGCAGAGACATCTGCTTTTTTTATCACATCAAGAGCAAAATTTGTCTGAAACGTACCATAGTATAAACACATTAAAACAGATATATAATAATAATAATTCATATACTGTAATGCTTGCACAATAAGCTCTGGCAGGTCCTAAAATGTCCCTCTTAAGGACATGCTGGCTTATAAAGAACGCAATTTAAATCATATTCACGCAGGATTCTGCATATATTTTGCACGAAATTTCTCAAGATTCACCGTTCAAGCACTATATATATATATACAAAGGACTTAACACATACTAAAGATATTTTGGTATTGGACTAAAGCGAGAGATAGTTGACACATACATTCCACTGTCCACCACCAAATGTGCCTCTTCCAAATACATCAATCCCCATGTAAACATCATACTTTCTATCACCAGCAACATCAGCAGAAAGTTTTGGATAGTTTTCCTGCATGGTATTATTTGGTTAAAAAAGAGCAAAAAAAAAAAAAACTTAAACATCATAATGTATTGTATGAGCATAAGCATTACCTCCCAGGAATAATTGGCAAATATTCCATCACATATATCAAAGAAAGGCTTATTATATTTATTTAGTTGATTCTGATAATTTAAGCTACCATCATCAGTAACGCTGTCGTACCTACATGAATATGAAAACTAAAGTATGAGCATCAATTTTAGGCAGCATCATTAATTAATGTGAAGACAATAAAAAGAAATGGTGATCTTTACACCTTGAAATTAATACTCACCAAATTACTAGTGATCCGGGCACCAAAGAATGCATGGTTAATGTTAAATGGTTGACAAACTCTTTCAGATTAGGAATCTGAACACTGTCCAAGCCTACCTCCATATTTAGCTGCAATAATTTGAGTACTACTATATAAATTATTGAATAGATTACCAAAAAAAAGTTATTACTCCAGTCAAAGATCTTCAGAAAGCAATTATGTTTCAGTTTCCTAGCAAAAATATGCATGATGAAGGAGAATTTTTTCTCTATTTATTTCTAAAAAAAATGTTGACACAACATCACAATATAGTGTTTTTTAAGCCCTAAACTCATTTTCCTAATAAAATAGGTATCATGAATGTGAAGAAAAATAACTTATCAAATTAGATAGGGATAAATTACTCCAAACTCCAAAGGTTAAATGCCAAGTATATCATGAAAAGGTTAAGTCATAGGTGTGTAATATGGCATAATTTGAGAGGACAAAAATGTAATTTTACCAGCCATCCATCGAAGCCTAAATGAGAAGCAAGCTCTGCCAAACGCTCTGCATAGATTTGAGCAGACTCCTTTGTTGAAAGCAGTTCATTACAAACATCCCTTCCTCCTTCCCCTTCGGTAAGGAAAGTTCCCAAAACCTACAGCACATTTTTAGTTATAATCAAAATCATCAAAGCCCAACTTATAAGTCTCTGAAGAATTCATATGTACAATACACCATTTAATCTCTGATCAATCAAGCTAAATTCTAAAACCAATTTACCTTATAAGCTAATTGTTATGTGGCCACTAATATTATGTCATAACTCATAAGTAAACAAATGAGTAGTACTAGTTAACTAAACAATGAAATTTGCTTAAGCAAATGATTAAATGAGTCAAATATGTAATAAAAATTAATGTACAGCCTGAAATCAGAATTGTTATTTTCTTTTTTTTTAAACTGTTAGTCACAGACATGTAAATAGTACTTGAAAACGATAAAAATCGAACTCTAAATCTTAGTCATAAAAGTTCTAATACAATATTATAAAATTATTTATCTCAAAAGTTTAAACTGTTAGATAGATGCACGTAAATAACCATATAAAAATGAAAATATGTATGCATACCTTAACAGCATGGCGATGAGCAGTGTTAGTCCAAGTAACAGGAGGAAGAGTGACAAGATTATGAGAAAAGTAGACAAAGGAATCAATTAGATACCAATGCCACAAGGAGTAGGCATCAGAATTGGTCCCTCCTTGGACATACTTATCATCCAAATACCCACCAGCCATGTCATGGCACACTAGAATTTTGCCACTGTTAGAAGAAGTTGGAGTTTGAATAAGGGGAACAGAGGCTTTGTTGAAAGGGTAGTGAAAGGAGTCTAAGTAGGAGCGAGACTCAAGCTCCTTCAATGTCTTGAGTGGGTATGATATGGGCACTGATGCTTGTTTTGGATCAAAACTAGTAATGTCTTTAGACATCATTGTAAATTGCAACGATGAATATTGATTATGATTTGTGCTAGGATGTTTGAGACTAGAGTAATATTATAGATAAGAGAACTAGAGAAGAGGACTACTTAAGACTAGGAATAACACCATTGACTTCACTGGTGGAACTTGTAGATAAGATTCTCTTCAATTTTTAATTTATTTTTTTCTCCCACTTCCCAGACAACATAACATGGCTCAGGATTTCTCACCAATCATGATAAAATTCCTACCACTTTTATGAATTTATTAGTTGCATAGACAAGTGACAGGGAATAATGTACGTTCATAATTGGGGATTTATTTATTTAAATTATTTAAATATAATATTTATAAAATTGTATCCATAGAGTATTGACCCATATTCACAATATGAACACAGCAAAGTGTGTGATGCTACAAGAAAAGTTACTAGTTACTACTGCTTTTTCTTGAGGACGAAGCTCTCCTCAGGTTGCTTCTCCCAAAAATAATTTGCAGCCACTATCCATTGGGAATGAACCAAAAATCTCTTCTCTTTCACTGCCCACCGGGCCTTCTCGGTTCCGGCATCAGTAGCCACCACATGTGTCACGGAGGAGTCAAGTTCCATTAAACAAGTGGCTCCCAACTGCTCAGCCATCTTCCGGAGTGATGGTAATGCTCCATGGCAAATACGGCTGAAAACAATCACATCCGCCCAAGACTTCTCTTGGAACTGATTTCAAAATCTGCCTTACATCTCGTTCAGCTATATCTTCTTTAAGTTCATCAAAGAATTTAGGAAAAACTACCAAAAGCACCCATGAAATTTACAAAAGTACTCATAAACTAAGAAAATTAATGATGTATCTATGGAAGATGGGTTTTGTATGACAAAAGTATCTAAATCCTAATTGTTTTGTTAATTTTATAATAAAATTTTCAAATTATCCTCACTCTCAACCTCAACTCACTTTTTTAACCTTCCATAACCCAACTTGTACATTTAAAACCTTTGTCATGGAGTCTAAAACTACTCCTATAATAGACCAGACCAAAATCAATGGTGGTAGTGGTGGTAGAGGACTTCGACCGATTCCTAGCAGATAAATTTAGTATGGTGAGCTCTTTTCTATTTTTTTCGCCAATCCCTTCACATAAAGAAAGCCCTCAAATTAAGAAAAAAAGGAAAAAAACAAATGAAACGATTAAAAATTGTTCCTTTATGATTCTTTCTCTAATTCTCCATCAGTATTGATTGATTCTTTTGTTAATCTCGACGCTGCAATCCTCTGTTGCGTTATTATCCAAAATTTCCACCATAAAATGTTCATTTCATCTGTTGTAGGAGTAGTTTTGAATTCTATGGCAAGTTTTAAAGGTGCATGTTGAGTTATGGAAGATTAAAAAAGTGAGTTGAGGTTGAGGCTGGAGATAGTTTGGGAATTTTATTAAAAAAATAAACAAAAAATTAGGATTTGGATACTTTTGTCATACGGAACTCATTTTCCATGAGTACATCATTAATTTCCTTAGTTTATGGATACTTTTGTCGGCGTTTGTAAACTTCATAGGTACTTTTGGTAGTTTTTGCAAGAATTTATAATGGACTTGCTTAAGAACTTTAAGGATTTTAGTGAGTGCTCCTTCAGCTTCGTCTTCGTCAGTCTTCAATTCAGCTAAAGATTTGCAATTTGAGACCAAATTGCCGGCAACTTGAACAAAAAAGTGGTATCTTTCCATCAGAATCAAATTATCTTTATGCTTCGCCCATGCTTGTTCTGTATCATCAAGAATTACAACAGCACTTTCTTGCCCCAACACTATATCAAGACCCTTCTGATGCTTTAGAGTGCCATCATCTCGAGAAATCACCTTTGCATTGAAGTATTTTCCTTGAGGATCAAGCAGCTTAGCCATCTCTAATGCATAGGGTCGATCACCCATGGTGTATATGTACATGTCAAACATTTGACTTGCTTCTCTTAGAAATGTGCGGACAAAAGGCCTCAACTTGGTCATCATATGGATTTTGTCCAATTTGAAAAGGCTACCTCCAAGAGAATCTGGCTGGGAAATTAAATGCAACTCTTGAGAGTTCAAATGAGCAAGATGAGTGGAATTTAATAGTGTGATCTAGATCGAGCATGAGGTTCAGCTTCTTATTCGAATCTGTATTGCGCAGTCTAGAGATCTCGTGATGATGGAGTCTGAGTCCCTTGTGTATGTAGGCAAATGTGACACCAGATTCACCATCCAACTTTTGGCCACAACGTATACACATGTCTCCAAATGAACCAGGATGTGTACACACTTCTGAAGTAGATTCACTATCCAACTTGCGTCTTTTTATTCTGACACTTTCCAGCTCAGGAGAATGAGTGAAATTTATCAACTCGGCCATGGGAAGTGGGCTTCGACTGATGCTAAAGGGTGAGGAGTTGGCTAGGTTCCACAGCTGCAGGAAGAGAGAGAGAGAGAGAGAGAGAGAGAGAGAGAGAGAGAGAGAGAGAGAGAGAGAGAGAGAGAGAGAGAGAGAGAGAGAGAGAGAGAGAGAGAGAGAGAGAGAGAGAGAGAGGTCAGAGAACAATTGAATTGAAAAATGGTTAACTAAATGTTAAATATATTTGAAAGTTATTTTTAACAAAGAATAGTGCTAGGGAGCCAATGGCTTAACTGTACAATGTGTACAATGGGCTAAACCTTTGGTCCATGAATAAAATGAACATCACCTACACTATCCAGAATAACCAATCCAGAATAACCATCCGAATACCAGGAATAATAAACATCTCATGTCATCAAATCACTCATCCTAAAAACTTAAATTAATTTTAGAGTTCACCAAGGATCGAACCCTTGACCTTTCAGATCTAGAACTCTAATACCATGTCATGAAACCACTCATCCCAAAAGCGTAACCTGACAAGACAATGTAACACTAATGATCATATCTCTAATACTTTCTAAACTTCCATTGTACACATTGTACGCTTAGACCATTAGCTTCCTATACTTTTCCTTTAACAAATATCTTTTTTAATGGATGTTTTAAAAGATTTTTTATAAAAATAAAAATGATTTTATATTTAGATATTTTATGTAAAAAAGATTTTTTATTTATTAATTATATTTAAGTAAAATAAAATAAAAATATTATTTATTTATTTATTATGTAAAAAATATTTTTTTAAAAAATCTTTTAAAAAAAGATATAATTTATAATTTTTTAAAAATAAATATTTTTTATTTTTTTAATATTTTTATTTTTTGTTATTATAATTTTATTAAACATATTAAAAAATAAAAAATTATTTTTATTAAATTTTTTTTATTAAAAAATCTTTTTTTATCTATAATCTATAACAATATACAATGGCAAAACCCATTTTTTGTGTCCAATTTTTCTTTCCATTTTTATCCTTTTTAGTAACCTACCTCCAGTTACAGCATTCTGCTATTTCATTTCCATCCACGTTCACCTCAATATAACTTCTCCACGTTAATTTCTCTCACATCACGTTACTGCATCAGTTACAAAATTCTACTACTTAATTCTCCACTACTGCATCAGTTAATTCCTCTCACATTAATTACTCTGTCAATTGTATTATTCCCAATTTTTTCTCTTAATCTCTCTCACTTCATTGGTTACTCCATATCTCTCCGTAATAAAAAAAATTTCTTTCATTTTTCCTCTGTCTTCTCCTGCATTCTTCTCACCTCGCCTAAATATAATGTAAAATCTTCTGTAATTTATTTTTTGTCATTAAATAAAATTGTATAATTATTTTTATATGTTTCTTTGATTAATTATAGTTGACAACATACCAATGGAAGATTCACGTGGGAGTGGTCGACGAACTTGGCAAGACTATGCCAGACAACGAAGACAAAATATGAGTGAAGAACAGAGGCAGCAACACCTTGCCAGAAGGCGTGCCAGTTAGCGAGAGAGTATTAGACGAGAAAAACAAATCGATACATCAAGTGGACCAACTAACATGGCAACACCATTACAAGATATCACAAATATACCTCCTCAACAATACTCTATATCAGGTACTCTAAATTATACTTCTCAGTAATAAATTTATATTGTTAGTTTATTATTTAATATGAATTATTTTTTACGATATATCTATGTTACTGGACTCTTAGTACGTACCAATTATGTATAATCTATTTCTTGAGTGTACCCTTAAATTATCAAATTACATTATTTTCATCTTAATAATGAATTTTTTACATATAGAGATACTCACAATAACACCAGAACTAGTTCAAGTAATATACCAAACGATCCAAATATGGGTAGGAATCTTATATTTATATTTATTTAATTAATAATAATTTATTTTTCCTTAAATTTTGATTCAATAACTCTTTTATTATTGGCCTAAATAATATTATTATATTATCTTAAATGTAATTTACAACATTATAATCTCAATTATTAAATAGTTTAATAATTTTTTAATATAATATCATACAAATATAAAATTTTTATAACTGTATTATTATAAGAAAAACATATATATATATATATATTCACTGTTTAATAATATATTTGTTATTAAATTTTTTTATTCTGTAAAAAAACTTAATAGATAATTCTGGTATATTTTTTTAACTTTTTTTTCTACAATTTAGTTCGTCATTTAATTTGAATTATTTCTACAGTATCTCTATGTTACCGTACTCTACCGAATGTACTTTTAAATTCTCAGCCTACATTATTTTCATCTTAAGAATAAATTTTTTAAATATTTAGATACTCATAATAAAAGCGAAACTGATTCAAGTAATAAATCGAATGGTAATAAATATGGATAGGACTCCTGTATATTTATTTAATTAATAGTAATTTCTTTTTTCATAAATTTTGATTCAATAGATCTTCCATTATTGTCCTAAAATTTTCTCGCGCCGTATCATTATAAAAAAATTAAATTAGATATATGTTTAATATTATAATTGTAGCTTAAATTTTTTCACTGTATAACAAAAAAAAATTAGTTGATAATTTCAATATTTTTTTTGTACTTTTCCTTCTAAAAAATAAATATATCAGAAGTGATTATTTTTTCACTACATAAATTTAAATTGATAAATTTACTATTTCAATATTATAAGTTATAGATGCTACCAGTTTAATATAATTTTTATATTTACGAATTATTTATCTCTAAAAAAAATTATACACTGTAATATATAATCATTTAAAATATATTATTGTCGTTCCCAAACAGTCCAAATATGAGAAGGAATCCTATATATTTATACATATATCTATTTAATTAATAATTATTTATTTTTTCTTAAATTTTGATTCCATAAATCTTTTATTATTGGCCTAAATAATATTATTATAGATAATTCTGGTATTTTTTAAATTTTAATTCTACAATTTAATTTGCCATTTAATTTGAATTATTTCTACAATATCTCTATGTTAATGTACTCTTAGTATTATTTATTTGTAATTTATCTATCGAATGTACTCTTAAATTGTCAACATACATTATTTTCATGTTAATAATAAATTTTTTAAATATTTAGATACTCATAATAAAAACAAAACTGATTCAAGTAATAGACTAAATGGTAATAAATATGGATAGAACTCCTGTATATTTATTTAATTAATAGTAATTTCTTTTTTCATAAATTTTGATTCAATAAACCTTCCATTATTGACCTATATAATATTATTATAAGAATAAATAAAATGTTCTCGCACCGCATCATTATAAAAAAAATTATATTAGAAGATATATGTGTTTAATAATATAATTGTAACCTAAATTTTTTCACTATATAACAAAAATAATTAAATTTTCGATATTTTTTTTATACTTTTCCTTATCAAAAATAGATATATCAGAAGTATTAATTTTTTCACTACATAAATTTAAATTGATAAATTTACTATTTTAAATATAATTATTATGCTACCAGTTTAATAAAATTTTTATATTCACGAATTATTTATCTCTAAAGAAAAATTAAACACCATAAAATATAATCATTTAAAATACGTTATTGTCGTTCCAATAATATGATTGCTATTATTCAGATGCTCATAATAATAGTGGTCCAATTAATATCTAATAGAATTTTACGTTTCATATCTTTTTTAATATTCTACAATTCTTTTAAACGTTTTATTTAATACACAAAAAAGGTTAAAATATTTTTAATAAATATATATAACATTGAAAAAATAAATGATAATTTCTTCACTTAATAAATCTATTATACGGTTACACTTGAATTTTTTTTCAAATGGTGACTTTTTACAGGAACTCTAACTGCCTATCATGTATTTGTATTTTACTGTCACTATCTATTTTTTTAGTTATTCAGCGTTTGAATAATTATGATATTAATGGATATTCTACGTTTTCTATTACTTCCAATCAATTTAATTTGGTATGATTTGTTTCTTTAAAAGTAACCTCTCAATTATCACTGATAATGAAAAATTTTATAACTTTGTTGATGTGTTCTTTTTACATACTATCAAAAATTCATAGAAATAGATCTGATCAAAACAGTAGACGTGAAGAAAATGTAACTGGTTAGTATTGTACTTTTTTTTTCTTTATATATTTATTTACTATTGTGACATAATTTTAATAGGTAAATAAATTTATAAAAAAAAATTTATTTTATCCTTATCTGTTAGCATATTAATGTATTCATAGTAAACATTAAGTGTGAGCATAATTGGTGTCAAAAAAATTATTTATTTAAGATCATTACAAGAACCAATTATAAAAAAAGAGTGCCAGTGACTAACAAAAAATAATTTAAAATCTATACACAAAATTTTTTTATAAAAACCAATAAAATACTTAAAATATTTATTTGCCAATTAAAATAAAAAATATGTAAACTTTAGCAAAAATAATAAAATAGGTAATTTAAAAAATTTTATATTTTGTTGAATCATTCTGTTATAATTCACACAAACATGACAAAATAAAATAATTAAATAAAATGTAAAAAAATTTATTTATTTAAGATCATTACAAGAACTAATTATAAAAAAAGTGTTCGTGCCTAACAAAAAAAAATTAAAATCTATACACAAAAAAATTTATAAAAACCAATATAATACTTAAAATATTTACTTGCCAATCAAAATGAAAAATATGGAAATTTAAGCGAAAACGAAAAAAAATTAATTTAAAAAATTTTATATTTTGTTGAATTATTTTATTATTATAATTCACACAAATATGACAACATAAAATGATTAAATAAAATATATTTTAAGAAATAAAATAAATAGTAAAAATTAAAATGATAACTCTAGGCGAAAGCATACAAAATAAAAATTATTAGAAGTAATAGAATAAATAAAATATGAACCAATATTATCGTCATGTATTATATTATTTCGACCAGTAATATCTAAACATTTAAAAAACATGAAACAAAACATACAATCTAAAAAATTTGGCCAAAGGCAAAAATTGTCATATCCTATATAAGATAATTAACTAAAAAATGCTATAAGACAATTGATGAACAGAGAACTTTATACAAAAAAAAATTATGATATATAAAGAAAGTATTTTTTAAAAAAAATTATTTATTTCAGACTCAATCTATATTGTATTGACTATTTAATCTAAAAAAAATAATCCATGATAAACATAGTGTTACCATATAAACAAAAATATATAATGGAACAAGAAAATAATAAACATTTAGAATAATATAATGTTGTTATAGATCGTAAGTAATTTTAACTTTGTTATAACAGTTTCGAATAAAAGATTTTAAACAAAATGATTTTATTAAAAAAAGAATTAAACTATATTGCTACAGAATAAATAATATTTCTTTATAATTAAAAGAATAAAAACATTTATTTAACGAATAAAAAATATCTTTAGAAAGAATAAAATAAAATATTTTATAATTAAAGTTGTTAAATACATCTGAATGACAAAATTTAAAAAAGATAAAGTCAAACAACATCACAATATTATACAATGTAACAAAGTCAAGAAAAATAATTGAACATCACTTAAATATTTGATAGCTACTTATCTCTTTTTTATGATGATTACTATAATTGAAGTAATTTTTTGTATTTATAATCAACAAAGAATTATTTTTTTAGTTGTTACAAAATTCATCATTTTATAATTTTCATTATGAATGTAACCAAATATATGTTAATTTAATACGAGTACAGAAATTAGACAAAATGTTCGAGCATCCCATAATTGTGCTCGAAATTTTCAAGAGGATGGAACAATAATTCGAACTCCACTACCAGTCCCAAGGACATGTCATTACTGTAGCGCACGTCTATTTCACCATGAGACGTTCGAGATGTGCTGTAATGGGGGAAAAGTCTCTCTTCCCCGAGTAAATGCTCCTCAGGAATTGCTTGAAATCTTCTTGGACCCCTCTGCAGAAGGAAACCATTTTAGAAAACATATTCGTGGATACAATCGTGTATTTTCCTTCACTTCGTGTGGTGTGCACATAGACGAACAACTGGCTATAACAGGTCGTGGTATATATACATTTCGTGCTCAAGGCTCAATATATCACAGTATAGGAGGATTTCATCCGGATCAGGGCACGCGGCCACGGTTTTTGCAACTGTACATATATGATACTGATCACGAGTTGCAGAATAGGATGCTGGAGAACACACAACTACATGAAACATTAGTTTTCAAGTTACAACAATTGCTACACCGGTATAATCCTTTTCTCCATGTGTTTCGCCAGCTTGCACAACGGTCAGATGTACATGAGTGTAGTTTGGTCATTAGAGAGCGACCTGCTAATCAGCCACAATATAGTCTTCCAACTGCGTCGCAGGTAGCAGCCATAATTGTTGGTGATGATGTTGAAACAATGATTCGTGATAAACTACCATTCATATATTCAAATTACAATAGAACTACCATTCATGAGAAAATATTATTATTTAAAGTACTGTAAGAAAAATATATTTTAATTACGACTGTACATATATGAGCAATAGAAAAGTTATTTTAAAAAGGAGAACAATACAATATCTGACGTTGAGATTGTAAGGTCCTACATCGGTTGGGGAGGGGAACGAAGCATTCCTTATAAGGGTGTGGATACCTCTCCCTTGCATGACGCATTTTGACGAGTGAGTATGGGGACTTCGGCTATCATCCCTATCATCAAAGGCAAAACCGTGAGACCATGTGTGCCAAAGTGGACAATATCGTGCTAGCGGGTGGTCCTCTTCCTAGCATGGCGCATTTTGACGAGTACAGGGATTTTCTATTGTTGTACAAAGTTAGCTTGGATTCGCTTTTCTATTGTTTTGAAGAATTTGAAATATTAAAATAAATATATTTAAAGTACTGTAAGGAAAATATATTTAAGTACAGGGATTTTCTATAATTTTAATATTTTCCATAATGTCATTTCTATTGTTGTACAAAGTTAGCTTGGATTCGCTTTTCTATTGTTTTGAAGAATTTAAAATTATATTATTTACTTTTCAAATTTATTAGATAAATATTTTTTTATTTTAATATTGACGTGATCTTATTTATATCATATTTTGTTGAAATTAAAATTACTATAAAACACTTTAAAATATTAAATTATAAAACCACACAATAAAGAGGTAATATAAAATCATCATAGTTTAAAGTTCTAGGTAATATATGAGGTGAAATATTTGATAGAATAAATTTTTATTCTCAACTATTCTAAAATATACAAAAAGTATTTTCAGAATGATAATACTTCTATGGTATTTCTTTTTTTTGATGACTTTCTATTGTATTTTTTTAAAAGTTTTGAATGCCGTCTATTAATTTATAATATTTTTAATTTAATTTTTTAAATTTATTATGACAAAATAACGATATGATGAAGTTTTTGTCCGCTAAAATTGCGAAAATATTTTTAAAAATTAGTTTATTCATTGTACTTTATTTTGTTTTTTTTTGGGCGTTTATGTTATATTCCATACATTATTAAATTTTAATTTGATAATTTTTTTATCATCAAGGACTTATTATTTAGTTACTGTAATTTAATTAAGATTTATTTGTCATCACTAAATGATGTTATGTGTATTATGGTTATTGCCATTAAATAATATTAAATAATATTTGTAGTAGCATTTTTTTAGTTTGTACTTAAATTAGTTATTCAACAAAAATTTATCCGGTAACTCATAAAAATATATACAATGTTATCTATATTTTTAATTTGAGGATTTTTAGTTTAGTTACCTATTGACTTATAATATTTAATATAGTGTTTTGATATTTTTTAAAAAATTAGAACACATTTTGTCATGACCAAATTTTACTATCTATTAAATTTTTAATTGGGTAAAGATTCTATAATATAAAGGATCCATTTAATTTATACAATACATTAATAAATACATGAGATAAAATAAGACATATTTTTGTACTATTTTACAATAGTTGTTATTTTATGTTTAAGGTAGATCTTTTCTAATTTTACTATTTAATTTTAAAAGATATATGTTGTTACCAAAATTTTATTACAAAGTTATTGTTATTATTAGTCTTATGAATGTATTGCCTATTTAAAATTTATAATATTTGTTAATTATTTGTTTTATTTTTTTTATTATAGAATTCATAATTTTGTTTAACAGAAGGCATTTTATATAGTAGTGCACAATATCAAACCTCTTAATTGATTCAATACAAAAAATATTTTAAATGAATATTATGCGATGAAGATAAAATATTAAAAATATAAGTAGAGTAAGTGAGTACTAACTTCATATTTGCATGGCTTTTAGTATTGTTTGTAACTGATTCATTATAAGAGATTGATTGAGGCATTATTTAGTAGCAGTGGTGTATGTCTCGACCTACACTAATACAAAAAAAAAAAATACAAACTTAATATGTTTTAGATTATCTTAAAAGAATTAAAAATTAGTTCTCAAAAACCAAATCAAATCGCGTAAATTAAGTTAATTAATTTTGTTGATCTTCTATATTAAGATTTAATGTATAGGCAAAATGACTTAAAACGACGTTATTACATGTTTTGAATATATAGGGTACTAACCAGTTAGGACATCACCACATCTTTTACTTGAACAACTTTATTATAATGTGATTCCAGACCTATATTTTTAAAGAGCAATACAGATAATAAGCATAATTTGAATTCATAAGATTAAAATTAGTTATCATGATTAAAGTTAACTTTTATGTCGCGTATAAAGGTGATTTTAATTATTTTAAATTTGTTTAATTTTATTCAGAGAATATTTTAAAAATAATATTCTTCTATTATATTTTTTTCATTGATTTTTTTCAAATTTTGAATATCGTCCATTAATTTGTGACATTTTTAAATTTATTTTTTTAATTTATTATGATAAATTAACAATATGATGAGTATTTTGTTCGTTAAGATTGCAGAAATATTTTTTAAAAAATAGTTTATTTGTTATACTCTAATTTATCTTTATTTTTTGTATTTATATTTTAACATTTCACATTAGAAATTTATTACATATTTAATATTATTAAATTAATATATTTTTTAATAATAAATAATGTTACGTGTCTCATGATTATTATTATTATTGGCTGATATAGTAGTATTTTTTTATAATTGATATTTAAGATAGTTATTCAATAAAAATTGATTCAGTAACTCATATAAATATGTAAAGCGTTATCTATGTTTTTAATTTTAGAATTTAAAAATTATATATCCAATCACTGTTTGTAATATTTAATATAGTATTTAGATTTTTTATAAAATTATGACCCATTTTACCATGATCAAATTTTGGCATTTGTTAAATTTTTAAATGGAAAATAATTTTATAATAAGAAGGATTAATTTTTATTTATGCCATGTATTTAAATACATGAGATGAAATATCAATATTCTTGTATTCTTCTTCTATCATTATGTTTGTATTTAAGTCAGAATTCTCCTGGTTTTATTTTAAAATTATAAAAAATATATATTATTAACAAAATTTTAAAATATGAAAATATATAAATTAAAATAGAAACTAAAAAAATTAAATTAAAGTATATTAAAAATCATTATGTTACATTAATTTAACACAATATATAAATATTATTTTGATAATAAAATTATTATGTTTGACAACTTTTTATAATTATCTTATAACGTAATATTTTTTTGTTTAAAATGACTTCATTTATTTTTTTAATATGAGAATGCAAATGCATATTTTTTTATTTTTAATATTTTATCCCAAGCATCTACATTAATTTGAAATATAAATATTTTTTTTGTAATAAATTTATAATAAAAATTTTAGTTAAAGAGTACTCAATACTTCTTTTAATAATTTAGAGCAATAAATTTATTTTTATTTTATAGTTATTACTTTGTAAAATATATTTAATCACTCAAATTAAAAAATACACATGACAAAAAATAAGCGATATGATAATATTTTTTCTCTTTATTCTATTTGTTATTATTAGTTTTATGAATACATTGTTTATTTTAATTTTTTAATTATTTATATACTATATGATAAAGATGAAATATTAAAAAATTATTATTTTGTCTACTAAATTTATTTTATGAAATAAACTATGTAAGGATATACGAAGTCTAAAAAAAATTGGACACCAAATTCTAGTAACTTTTTGTATTTTTTATTAAAGAGTGCTCTGTTATATATGTAATTTTTTTTAAGTTAAATAATAAGCATCAAAAATATATAAATAGTGTATATTAATTTAATTAATTTTGTTATAGAATACCAACCAATTATGTTACTATAACGTCTGTTATTTGGACCAACTCTATTATCACGCGCTTTCAATTCTAGATTTTTTAAAGAGTAGAATACAGATATCAAGCAAAAATTGAATTTATAGCCGAAAAAATTAAATTATCATAATACATGTTAAGTTTTATGTTACCTGAAACAAAATGATGATGATAATGATGATGGGTGGCTCTTACCATTTGTCTAATTGTAGTTAATTCTGTACTTGACAATGGATTTGGAATAGAAATTATATTAGTTGATATAATATGATTGTTGATTTGTTGAATTTTCTAATAATATTTGTCAGAATATAAGGTAGCAAGACACAAAGAAGAAAAATGATTGCAAGAGCACGATTGAAAGTGAAATAGATATTTAACTCTCTTGAGTAAAGTACGATTGAAGACGCAGAAATTTTTGTTACTGAAAGTGAATCGGTATTTAAATTGAATACGTATTAATAGTTTTTTTTATTGAAAGTGAATCAACTTTAAATTCTGTGGGGTTGAAAGTGAATCAATTTCAAATTTGTCGTGGGTTAAAGCCAGTTTTCAAAAAAATAAAATAAAATAAAAAGAATTGAGTACCTAGTAGCAGTTTTTTTTTTATTGAAATCTATTTTTAAGTCCTGTCATAGGATAAAGCCAATTTTTAATAAAAAGAAAACAGGGTAAAATAAGAAGAAAAAATTGGATACCACAATTCCATATCCCATTATATATTGGTATAGATAATATTTTTTTAGTAATTATTCATTAATAAATGTTGCATTAATGATTCTGTTTTATTATATTTCAATGTGTTTATTTCAATTAGACTCAATAAATTACCAAAATTCAAGCTTATTATCTTAAACTTCTTCCTTGATCATATGGTTAGAATCGTTTAACAGAAGTTCTTCAGACCATAAAATTTTTAAAGTAAAAGAAAAATACAATAAAACATATTAGAAAACCTAAAAAAATAAAATAATTTTTAAAATAGAATATATATAAGAAAAATAATAAATTAAAACTTACTTGACCTATGACAGAAAAATAAAGAGAACGAAATAATCATGAAAGTTGAAATAACGAAAAATATATAACACAATTCTTATCTTAACACATTTAAATGTTATATGTCAATCTAATAATTAATAAAAAATAATATTATCCAATGTAAAATAGATTAAAAATAAGAAAGAGATTAACAAAATCAATTAACAAAGTTCTTATCTTAAGTTGCCAGATTATTTAAAAAATCAATTAACAAAGTTCGTATTTTACTATATTTATTATATTTATTGTGTTATATGTCAATCTAATAATTAATAAAAAATAACATTTTTTAATATAGAACATATTAAAAATAAAGAAAAAAATTAACAAAATATACTTAGAGATTTTTCATTCTACCATTAGTAAGTATAAATTTTTTTACATCTTTTATATGCCAATCGTATGACAGATGAATAATATTAAATTAATTAATCTTTTTGCAATAATTTAAAAAATTAGTAAATGTCAATTTTAGTACTCTTTATAAATAAATGTCAAATTCAATACTTTACATAATTAATAGTTTAGATAGTTTAGGAAATTATAAACATAGACTTTAATAATACGTATCAATTAATAAACATAGACTTTGATAATACGTATCAAACAATACAAAAAAAAATATTGATAAATTTTAATAAATATAGAATATATTTATAGATAAATTTTAGTACTATAGAATATATTTGAGTAGTAGTGCTCGATCTATAATTATACAAAAAAAAATACAAACTTTAAATGAAAAAATAGAATAAGATAAAGAGTACTTGTCCTTTGAATTTTTTTTTTAAAAATTAAAAATTAGTACTCAAAAATAAAATAAACCGTAAATATAAAATTCCAACCACTTGTATTATCATGACGTCTATTATTATTTTTTAAAAGGCACCTGTATTTGGTAATGGAATTGGCATAGAAATTGTATCAACTTCCTTGTCAAATCCTCTCACAATGATTTGCAGGTGTCCCTTTCTTAGTAAATGCATGTCAGAACCAAAAGATAGCAAGATGCAGAAAAAAGGATCGACAACAGTGAGGAATATTTATAAGTGGAGCAGTTATTTAATTTCCTCACGATTGCAGCAGTTATTTAATGGGTTAATGACTTTTTTTGTTAATTATAAACAAAAATGTATTATTACTATTTTGTCTATAAATTTGATTTGTAAAATAAATTATTTGAGGGTAAATGGTGTCTATAAAAATTGGATACCAAACTCTGGTATTGGCTTTATATATTGGTATAGATATATTGGTATAGATGACGTCTATTATTATTTTTCAAAAGGCACCTGTATTTGGTAATGGAATTGGCATAGAAATTGTATCAACTTCCTTGTCAAATCCTCTCACAATGATTTGCAGGTGTCCCTTTCTTAGTAAATGCATGTCAGAACCAAAAGATAGCAAGATGCAGAAAAAAGAATCGACAACAGTGAGGAATATTTATAAGTGGAGCAGTTATTTAATTTCCTCACGATTGCAGCAGTTATTTAATGGGTTAATTACTTTTTTTTGTTAATTATAAACAAAAATGTATTATTACTATTTTGTCCATAAATTTGATTTGTAAAATGAGCACCGCTAGGGAGACAATGAAATATGTATACAATGTATACAATGGGCTGTTTATTAGGCCCAATTAATATTAATGAAAAGAATTAATCAATTAATAACCCTAATCCTATTTTAGATGTTTAATTTAACATACCACCTAATTTCTTATATTCACAGTTTTTCCCCAAATCAATCAGCCCCTTTGTTTTGCCGTTTTCCCTCCCCCCACCCAAACCCTTGCTATTTCTGAACATTGCAATAACGTGACAAAACCCAAACCCTTACCCTCTAAATCCTTGCTCACACACAATCCCTGTTGCAACCAAGGAAGGTCACCCATCAACCCATCAACCCTCACAATTTGTATCAAGTAACGGTGCCGTATAAGTCTTGTTCATCCCGCCGTCTCTTCAACGGAGCAGCTGGGCGCGACGCCGGCCATCGCGAACGCCCTCAAGGAGCCGTCACCCACAAAACGTGCAGCAGCCGACTTCCTCTCGCGTGGGCGATTTCATCCCCTACCATTGGAAGAAACCCCCACCTGCTCGTCAACGTACAGATCACCGAAACCTCAAAGAACATCACCTCTATTAGAATCATAATCATCCAATGTAAGTGGCTTTTATTGTTCATTTTTCGGATTGTTATTAGCTGTTGCATGTTTGAAAGAAAATATATTTTGCTGGTTACATCACTGATGATACATGGTGAAAAAGCAGAGGTTACTGTAAAGGCTGTGGAGTATATAGCTAGTTTATGTTCGTGATATGCCTTTTTTTTTTTAATTTTGCCGCGGGAAAGGTCTGAAGTGTGTGGGATATTTTTTTTTTGTCCCTTTCCGTGTGGACCATGTGTATGAAACGTGACGTATCCTAGCTGACCATTGTTGAAAATGGGTTGATATTTGTTGGATGGTTACTTTAACAGTGTCTTGGATGGTCACTTTAATAGTATTTTGGATGTTCACTTTAAGTTTGCAAGTAGCAATTTATATATACTAAATGTTGCAAAAGAACTTTATGGATTAATAGACCATATAGCAGCAAATTTTTGATAAATGTGTATTTCGAACATTATTTCTAACAGTCTTATGCAATAGTTCATAGTTCCTGCAAATGCATTTACATAAAAGTGATATATTTTGAACTAATAAAGACATGATTTGAAATTTTGACTACTTCAAGTCCGTTGCACATTGAAGTAGGGGGAGGTAAGAATTCCAAGTTTTGGAAAGAATGTATCAATCAGTTTTGGATGAACATTTAAAGAAGACACAGGATTTTATCTATTTCTCTTTTGTGATAATCTGGCTAGAATCTAGAAACTCAAATCAGCATTTCTCTATGCATGTAGAATCATTAGCTCCCTTAAAATGGAAGGGAATGAGATAATTGACATGCTGAATCCATCCAGTGATGCAATCACAACTTCTTTAGGAAGTAGTTTGATAAATTTCTTCCCAGCCTTTGAATTTGATGCTTTAGTGGGAAACAATCCAAAGACTCTCACCACCGCATTGAGAAGCCCATTGGCTACTTTCTCTATCACTTTAGTCACTTTCTTAAGCCTATATACAACATTAAAAAATAAAAAATGATGCATCATATCTAAATCTTTAGTTTTAGACCTTCCATGGTATAGAAATATACTAAATATCTACCTAGTAGGATTTATCTTAAGATAACCCTATGAATCTTAATTATGACATATTTCAATATTTAATCCATCATTTGAATTAGATTATTGTTTATGAAATTTAGATCCATTATAATCAATTTATAAACAAGATTATTACTTGAAAAATCAGAAGTATTTTGTTGAGTATTGATATTATCCAGAACATCTAATTAATATTTATATATTTTTTGAAGCAATTAAATTAATTTTATAATGAATGGATAAAAAAACGAGTGCTTCTTTATGCTAGTACATGCACCTACATATTTTACCATATTGGATTATGCACAAGATTGTCCCAAACATCTAAGTCAGTAGGTTTTTGTATTCTACTATACTTCTGCCACCCAATATTTTTTTTATATGATAATTGCTATAATCTTTGTGTCTAAGATTTTCTTATTGATCTGGATACATAAGTATGATATTTTTGTGCCGTATAGCGTCCAACGATTAAGTTTACATCAATTGCAATGTAATATAATGCTATTATTTATCTTATTTTGCTGCCGTTTTCCAGCTTCTTTTGAAAGACTTTATGACTCAGGTTGCCAGCTGAATATTGTGTCGGTAAATTAGCACGGTGCTCGACCAAACTAATTCCTAAACCGGCCGACGAGACACTCAGATGGGTAAAAAGGTATCCCATTGGTTAGATGAATAATTGAACATACTTGGTTAATTTTTAGGAAAACATGCTGATCCTTTTTTGGTTTTGGTCAACAGAAACTAGTAGAGACGCGATGCTCACCCTGCTACATTAACAATTTATTTACCCATTTCGAACGACATAATGAGCAGGCTAAGTTAGCGGAGATTGAGGCCATTGGATTTGACTACCTGCGCCGGGTACCACAATGGCATGTGAAGCAGAGCATAATGCTCCAATTAGCCAGGGCCTTTGACGTGGAGACAAACACTCTGAGGGTCGACGCCGGGGATATTCGCATTACCGCCGAGCTTATCGGCAATGTATTCGGCATACCTTCGCAAGGTGAGTGGAAATTATGTAATGTCTAAATATCCCGGTTTGTGTTCATGCTTCTTCCCATGTTGACAAGTAGTGATCGTGGTAAACTGATTCGTTTCGCGCAGGTGACCCAATACCAGTATATCAAAAAGAAAATGAATCGCATTCGGCAATCAAGAGGGAATTCCAGAAGAAAACTACAACCCAGTTGCGAGACTTTCTCTTTGCCTGTCCGATGGAGACCGAGCAAGATAGGCTGAGCTTTAGAAGATACTTTATCATGATTGTATTGAAGATGTTTCTTAACCCTATAAGCCAGCAGACTATTTCTCCATGGCACCTCCCTCCGATATTGGACGTATCTAACCCAAGAAGATTTCACTGGCCATATCAGATACTAAAGTGGCTGCGAGATGCGATACGGAAATTCCAAGACGAGAACCGAGAAACATGCGGCGGGTGCATGTTTGTGCTGCTGGTATTGCAAATAAATTACGAAACTTTAATAACGATCTATGGTTTTATGTTTAAATCCTAATATTCAAGATAATTGTGTATAGGTTTTGTACTTTCACCGCTTAAAGCATGGCCCGTTGCATGCATGTCGTGTACCCGAGCCATGGATTGTGGAATGGACCACTAATGAACTAGATAAGAAGGCCGAACATGTTATATCACAGGTACAATCTCTACTAATCTATTTTTAAAAATACAGTGGAACACATATGCTAATGGATGTTCTCGTTGATGTTTTTCATATATTTGTTGTCCCATGCTGAACACACAGGGTTGCATAGTCAACAATGAAAGGAAACAGAAAAAAAGAGGAAAAAGACTCATAATGAAGCAGTTGTCGAGAAGGGAAGGAGTAAAAGGTCCCGTAGGGACGCTGACCAATCACCGACTACCAAAGGCAGTACTACATCTCAGCCAATCTGTAAGGAGTCGGATAAGGTGATCTGCTTTATTTATGATATATTGTGCGTTCATTTAATTGGATCCTTACTTATCCGATCGGATGGTTGGTTCTTACCATATAATTTTATAAAATTTTTTTGATGTTCCCAATTTTTTGAAAATTACTTCAGTATGTGGCTGCATGGTTGGTTTTGATGTATGGTGTTTATGAATGAAAACTTCGGAGTGCTGACTTTAGTGACCGTGAATCTATTTACATGGTTTTATTTTTAATGCTTGTTTGAATACATTATGTTAAGTTCTTATCTCGGTTGAGCTTGGAAATTAAGCGGATGCAGCTAACATGATCAACTTAGATTCTGATCTGAGCTAGTCTGGTAATCTGCATTGCTTTTGATGCTTGGAAAAATTTATTTATGCGGAAGCCAAGTTGATGTAGTGTGTGAAAATAATTTTCATTGATGATTGGTGTGGTTGTATGCTATGGTAAAATAGCAATTGCTTGTCTGAACACATTTGTTTTGTTTATACTTGATAACTTCTTAGTTCGGTTGAGTTTGGTAATTAAACAGATGCAGCTAACATGCTCGACTGAGGTTCTGGTCTGAACTAGATATATAACTTATGAGTTATTTTTTTTGTATGGCTGTTCGTGTATGAGATAGTTGACTTATGCGGTTGCCAAGTTGATGGATTGTATTAAAGTAGTGTTAGAGCATTGTTAGCCATAAGTGAATTGATTAAGTAATTACGGCTAATCAAACACAGGTGAATATACTTTTAGTTATTTGGCTCGGGAATTAGGAAAAAAGACAAAAAAAAGAAAAGGATAAAAAATTATGTTCTGATCTGAGCTACGAATATAAATTATGATTTATTTATTTCCATGGATGTTCACTTTTGTGGGTTTGTGGATGTTAGCTTTAGTAGCGCCTTTGGATGTTCACTTTAATATTTGACGATATGTTTGAATATACACCATAGGAATACAAGACTGGTACGAGGAGAAAGACGATTGCCCGCAGAAGCCGATCTAGAATCGGCACCAAAAAATCCATTCCAAGAGAAGAAAACATAGTAAGCAATGTTGCACCATTGGCAGTCCCGGACTCTGATGAGGATGACCACGTGCCGCTTGCTAGAAGGATACGATTATACCAACAGCAGCCTCGGCCACATGATGCAGAACAAGCAGAGCCCGTGTGCAAGGGCAAACATACAAGTCCTATAGAAGAAAACACTAAACACACGGATAAATCTCCACACACACCACAAGCAGCACATGTCTCCCTAAGTGACTATGACTTTGACCGGTTAGTACTTTTCAACTAACCATGTTGTATGTTTCTCTTATGTATTTGTCATACCCTTCCTTGTCATTAGCCGTCTAGCTAGTCATAAATTGTTGTTTTGGCTAACTTCATGTCGCATTCCTTTGCAGCGAGTTCGACATCTCGATCATTCAGTGTCCTGAATTTGAGGAAGTTTTGAATAATGTTGAACATGGGTGCGAATCAAAGGCCATAGTCATGCAGCCCCTACAAACTGTGTTGCCAAACAAATCAGGCTATCATACACCGAGTCCGGGGAGGCCTAGCTTTTCACTCGGTTTAACGCAGTTTGAGAAGACTCCGACCCCTTCCCCGATTCAATCAATTCATCCTATTTGTTGCGGGTAAGACATTTTTTATTGCACGAAAAATTGATTTGCATTGATTGGTGATGATCCGCTTTGGAGCAGTTCCCATGCACTTGACCCATTGGCGGAGAACCCACTCATAACTTGGGATTTCCTCATTTCCAAGAAGAGCACAACCAAGGATGGTCGACTTACCATGGTGGTTGACACCGACGAACGACGCAAACGGTAATCCATGCCTACATGAAAAAACAGCGACAAAAAAAAATATCAGTCACGACCAAACTAGGGGATAAATGAATAAAACTAACCCCACAGTAATTGCTCCTTACTTGTTTGTGCTGTATGTGCTATCAAGTGACACAACATCTCCGTAATATTCGTACGACGCCCTACATCTTGCATCCACCCATACTGCACTCCGAAATTTACACTCATCGTCCAAATTCACCGCGTAGAAGAAGTTTGGATTGATGTCCTTCATTCTCATGAAATAGTTCATCATCTCTCTGACATCGACGTTGACATTGCTGGTTCGAAGCCTAGCTGTAATATAGTTTCGTAAATCCTTTTCCGAATATCCCAGGTTAGATGGGCCCCCAGACTCATTTGCCAAAGCTAGGAAAGTCTTGTTTGGTCGAATCCCAGCCTCATCATTATCCTCGATCACGCACTTCGCATGCATGGTCATCTTCCTATACTCATGGTAGTGCACCGCCTTTCTCGCTGAACATGGGTGCGAGTGACTCAGCTCCACCTTGAAGAAAAACCAGTCTTGCGTCTCCTTGTCAAACTTCACGTAGATCCTTGCCTTGCACCCAGCGGCTGAGATCCTGTTCTTCCGCGTTGACGCTTTGACACGTGACACACGGAACCCATCCCTATTACAGTGAATAGCTTGGTTAATGGGTAGATTTGTGATCTTATCACAGGTTGTCGTCCGTATCTTAGTAGCAAATCCGACTTTCTTTGCGTATGTCACATAGAATGCATGAGCCATTTCCAATTGCTCAAACCGCATTCCAACACATGGTATTTCATCTTCCCGAAGGCCTTCGTGATCCGGTACCTAAGTATCAAATTTATTATAAAAAAACAAGAAAAAAAAACAAAACAAAACCGTTAAAGTTCAAAACAACCATACGGTTCAGGGCTACCAAAAATTAAACTTGAGACCAAACCTGGTGACCATGATCCATGACTTCACTTCCAACCTGTGAAAGATCCAAAAGCGGCATGTCCTATAATCACAAAATAAACTAACAAAATGTAAAATCACGATGGTTATTGTGCCAAATATTATAATGCAGAATGAAACTAGAATTTAAACCTCGTAACAAATATCCATCTCTTCACTTCCAACCTCAGTAACATCCAAACTTGGCATGACCTATAATCACGAAAACAAACACCGAAAATCAAATTCATGAAAACTATTTAGATAATCCACTAGTAAATGAGATGCACAAAAATCCTTTCCAAACTTCATATATAAGGATATAAAAATATAACTGAATTGCATTATCCTACCCATATTAATTTGGAAGGTAGCGCACATCAAACCGTGTACCACCGTTATCAAAAAGTAGCATATACACCCAACATACACTTATTTCATTACTGAGTTTGTGTATACAATGTCACTGAAGTGGTATTTTTTATGCATATGCCATCTATCATGTATACTCATATATATAATATGTGTCTAAACATGCATGGCTTTTATTATTCTATTTAGTTTATTATATTTAACAATGTAATAATCTCCTCATCGTTTTATTCTCTAGTCATCAATTACATCATGAGTGATTACTTCTAAACTAGCCACTTATCAAATGTACCAATTAAATTGTTTATACATGCTGGTTTAAATTTGTATATAAATATTTCATGACTCATTAACACACTCATATCCTGCATGCAAAAGATGAACATCTAAGTGTTATATAAATAAGCATCAATGGTGTGTTAATCTTTGTGTCCAAAATTTTTTTAAATGAACTCATTTTCTGTTCTTTGTTTTAATTAAGGCAATATATTAACCCATAATTCAACTGATTATCAAGATTATTTCTTGGAAGAGAACATGCTATTTAACCATTCGTATATACTTTTTTTGGCCATTTAATTTGTGGCCTTGAAATTCATTATAAAATATGATACACTATACATAAAAATAAACTTTTCTGCATAGATACCTAACTCACTCTTTATTAATAAAAAAATTCTAGTTTCATACAAAAGAACTAGTGTTTTTTTACGCTATTACATGCACCTACATGCATAGATACCTAACTTATTCTTTATTAAGACTAATAGGATTCTGCACTATTTTGTTAACTACTTTATTCTAATCTCTGAAGGTATTATACCTACATACAAATATAAACATCTAACTCTTATATAAATAAGCATCCATGGTGAACAATTCATCGAACCATTCTCACCTTATTAGGCTGCTGACCGTCGGCAACAAAATGTTCGGGAGCTTCTTCCGATGGTTTCAATGGAACCATTCTCACCTTATGATGCGATGCCGCTGGAAGGAGCCACACGCTGGGAGAAGGGCGTTCACCAATGAGGACCTCGACGTCTCTAGGAGCGACTTCCAGTGAACACGAGCCAGTGAGAAAAAGAGATAGTAACGTCGGTGAGAGGGATTGCGTTGTTGGTTGTGTCGGCGGCGCCGTTCATAGAGAATAGGTCATGGTTTGTGTTTTGGTTTTACTGAATCCTAATTTTTTGAACCATTCAAATTAACAAATCTTCATAATTAATGATTATAATTCAGTATTAATTTCAATTAAACCCCCGGTGGCCAAAATCTAATTTTAATTTCAATTAAACCCCATTGTATGCATTGTATAATAAGAGCATTGGTTACTCATACTTTTCCTTGTAAAATAAATTATTTGAGGGTAAATGGTGTCTATAAAAATTGGACACCAAACTCTGGTATTGGCTTTATATATTGGTTAATAAACGAAATACGTATTAATAAACGAAATATAATACGTATAATATAAAAAAAGAATAAATAATAATAATAGGGTTATTATTCATAATTAATAAACGAAATACGTATTATTCATAATTTATTTAGTCACATCAAAATTTGGTATATTAATTTTGTTTATTGACTAAATATAATACGTATTAAATATGGCCATAATATTGTTTATCGACCAAATACGACGTAAATCTTAAAGAGTTGAAAATAGGAGTTGTCCTTAAAATTATGGCTACTACGTTTAAAAATAATTAATAATTAATAATTTAGAAAATTAATAATTTGTACAATAATTAATAATTTAGAAAATTAATAAAAAATATTTTACCATAATAAAGAAAATTAATAAAATTATTGTATTTCGTTTATTAATTATAGAAATACGTATTTATTATTGTATTTTTAAATTTATTAATAATACAATAATTTTCGAAATACGTATTAATAAATTATGCGACACCACATAGCTCTTTCTTTATAATATTGTATAAAATTGGACACCAAACTCTGGTATTTGGCTTTATATAGTATTTTCTAACAGTAACAATACAATATCTTATGATATATAACTTTGTAATTATAAAGAAAGTATTTTATATTAAAACCACACCAAAATATGAAGGTTTGGTGTCCAATTTTCTATTTCCTATTTTAACCCTACTAAAAACTCAAAAATATTTTACAGTTACTTATTTCACTAACATATTTCGCTAACAGTTACAAAAACTCACGCGTAAGTTCTATTCAATTCTTTACTCCCACAATCTCTCTTTTTTTTATTTTGTTCTGATTCTCCTTTATTTTATGAACTCTTTTCTGTACCGCATGTAAAACCCCAGATTTTAAAAAGTTATTAATAAATTATTTATGATGTATTATAATTATTTAAGATTATATTTTTAGAGATTTTTATATAAAATTTGAGTAAATTCTTATTTATTTTTTAGAGTTCTTATAATTGAAAAATAGTGAATATTTTCTATGAACAATAAACTTACTGTACGGCTATTATTAAATAATAATAATAGGACAATAATATATTTAAAATAAATATATGTACAAAGTTAGCTTGGATATATGAATGGTACAGGGTTATTAAAGTTAGCTTGAAATATTAAAATAAATATATTTTCTTTACTGTAGTCATAATAATCTACTGTTGTACATTATTAAAATTATTAAAGTACTGTAAGGAAAATATATTTAAATTACAATAGAAATGACATTATAGAAAAGCGGCTGAACAGTAGTTCTTATGATGTACAACAATGATTATTTCTCTAGAACAATGATCACTGAGTTCTTTGCTCTAAATCGTGAGGAGGACCAACAATCTAGGCATCTTTTGTACAGGAAAATTCCAGAGTATTACACTTGGCACAACAAGGAAAAGGAATGGCGTCGGCGCAAGACACAGAGGAGATCCATCGGTAGAATTTATACTGTATCACCTTCAGAAGGAGAAAAATTCTCTTTGCGTATTCTGTTATCTAATGTCAGAGGACCAATCAGTTGGGATGACTTGCTAACAGTGAATGGGATTCAATATTCGTCCTTCAAGCAATCTGCTCAACATCGAGGATTGTTAGAGAGTGACAGTAGCATCCGTGAATGTTTGGTTGAGGGTTCTGTTTTACGATTGCCATGCGCTTTACGAAGGTTGTTTGCAACCATCTTAATATTTTGTGAGCCTACAGATGTAAGAAGCTTATGGGATGAATTTTTTTCATATATGGTGGATGATTATCCGTCAACCAGCACCACAACAGCCTTAGTGTTCACAAATCGGCTACTCAGGGATATAAATGATATACTCCTTCAGCACGGAAAACAGATTACACAATACGATTTGTCAGCTCTAACTCATGAAAATGACAATGACAACTCGATACCCAGAGTTATCCAAGAAGAACTGTCTGTCGAAGTACCCCGGGAAGACCTGTGTTCCGTAACAAGATTGAACAATGACCAGTCTAAAGCTTTCAAGTGCATTATGAATACAATTGATCGAAGAGAAAGTGGAGTGTTCTTTGTTGATGGGCCAGGAGGATCAGGCAAAACATTTCTTTACAGAGCTATAATTGCAGAATTGAGAAATAAGGGTCATATTGTCTTGGTAACTGCATCATCAGGAATAGCCGCAACATTATTGCCTGGGGGTCGAACAGCTCATTCTAGGTTTAAGATCCCAATTAATGCAGAACCATCATCCATTTGCAACATAAGCAAACAATCAGATCTTGCAAAGCTAATTAGACAAACAACGACAATCATCTGGGATGAAGCACCTATGGCAAATAAAGAATCGGTGCAATCATTAGACCGCACTCTGAGAGATATATTAGCAAACGATATGCCATTTGGAGGAAAAGTGATGGTGATGGGAGGAGATTTCCGCCAAGTACTGCCTGTGGTACCGAAAGGTAGTAAGTCACAAATGATTTCAGCTTCTATAGTTAAGTCTCAATTATGGGCTTCCACTAAAATTCTCCATTTGCGACAAAATATGCGATCTTCTAATGATCATGTTTTTGCTGAGTACCTTATGCGCATTGGTGATGGAATTGAACCCACCATACATGAAGACTTTGTACGGATACAAGCAAATATGACAATTCTATGGGAGGGTGAAACATCGTTACACAAGTTAATAGAAGAAATATTTCCAAACTTACAATCTCATGGGTGAGATGCTTCTTACATGGTAGAAAGGGCAATATTGACGCCAAAAAATCATGATGTGCAACAGCTTAATGATATAATTATCAACCAGTTTCCAGGAGAAGAACGAAATTTAGTCTCATTTGATGAAGTAGAAGGAGATGCTAATAATTTATATCAACAAGAATATCTTAACTCAGTTTCTACAGGCGGGTTGCCACCTCATGTGTTGAAGGTAAAAAGAGGTGCACCTTTGATGTTATTGAGAAACATAGACCCTAAGGCCGGCTTATGCAATGGTACAAGGTTACTATGTCGTGGAACTTTTCAAAACATGTTGGACGTAGAAATTTTAACCGGTCATCACTGTGGAAGAAGAGATTTCTTGCCTCGGATAAAACACAAAACAACAGAAAATTCAGGACTGCCATTTATCCTTATCCGGAAGCAATTTCCTGTAAGGTTGAGTTTTGCAATAACAATAAACAAATCACAAGGATAGACAATTCCTAAAGTAGGGATCTATCTCCCTAAACATGTATTTAGCCATGGCCAATTATATGTTGCTCTGTCTCGAAGTATTTCTCAGTCAACTACAAAAATTTTAGTCAAAGAAGGAAAAATAGATGGAACAAGTGGAGAATTTACCAGAAATGTAATTTTCAAAGAAATATTGTTACCTTCCCCACAGGTAATTTATGTTCTTAGTAAGTGTGTGTAGTTACTTCTTGGTACAATTCAGTCTACATATAATTTTAATCTTTAAATATTTTTCATTGATATATATATATCTATGTATACAAACTTTAATTTATTGAGGATTAACGACTAATAATTTTTTAATAGACAATTTGATTTCAAAGGAGCTCATCAATATATGCCAGGAGATAAAGACAACCACCTTGAACATTTGTTTTATGCAACAGGTACGTACTAATTATCATTAACTAAGATATACTATATATATACTAGAAATATATTAACAAATATCAATTACAGGAAGAAGGATTCCAAAATCTTTGGAGTGCATGGAAAGATGAGCAAGCAATTGCATCAATCCAACCAATAGACAATAAAGTAATTTTTTAAATTAATTACTGTCAAAATTGCATTCAATATACATACTTCTATTTCTATGTTAGTAATCATAATCATATGTTATCTAATAGGTTCATTCCCTTCAAATTTATTCTATTGGCTGGGGAGGAACGGTTAAAACAGACAAGACCCAATTCTGGAAGATGATAAAAAAGGAAATACTGCTCCAACAACATACAAGGTAACACAATCATCGTAATCAGAATGTTATTGATATGCCTATTATCTATCCCCTTCTATGTTCTTCTTTTACTAATAAAATATGAAGGAAAAAAGTATATGCCTAAAATATTAAAAGGTTACTCTGAGATTGTAACGGAGATTATGTTTCTCATGTTGAATAAAGTTACAAAAAATAATTTTAAACTACGGATAATAAATTAAACATTTTTCTTTTTCCAGCAACAAACTCATAGGAGCGGAATCAACTGATGTTAGTAAAGAACAACATTGCAGGTACCTATCATTAGATTAAGAAACCACCCAAAATAGAGGTAATATCGGATACTTATAGATTTGAATGCTCTACAGAGGGTTTAATGGCTTCTTTTGTTGTGCATGTGTAGGAAATCCAACCTCAAACAAGAAATTTCAATTTTGCAGGTTTTATATTTTTTATTGTTAACTTTTCGTTCAAATATAATGAAATTTGTATTGGCATATGGTATATTTTATTGATTTCTAAATTTTGTAGTTCTTCAAGGTTCAAGAATCTATTGATAAGGAGATGTATGAGAAATTGCTAAAGATTTTTTCTCGGTACAAATTCAGAAACTACTTTAGATTTATCTTAACGTTTTTACTTATAGTTTGATATATAATCACAAAAAAAAAGATATAATTATTTTTCTTCTTTACACTTTTTGTAGGCACAATAAAGATTCTTCAAATACAGATCCGTACTTTGGTTTACCACTTAAAAAAAAAGTCCCTAAACAAAGAAAAAAAGTGACTTTTAAATATGGCTCATTTTTTGTAAACAATCGTATTTTTCTATTTATTTTTATGACTTTGAGTTAGATAGAAGAAGATAAAATAATATTGTAATAATTATTTTATATGAATTATGTTATTTGTAGATTTGTAGATAGGTGATGTATGTGTTCATTATAATTAAATCATTTTCATATTGTTATTGTTTATAGATAGGTAATATATAATTATTTTAATTTGAACATTTTTATATTATTATAGATTATTCTATATTATTATTTTTATGTTATTCGAATTTAAAATTTTAAAATTCATTGAAATAATTAACTTTAAATCCCATAAAAAAAGTGGCTAAACAAGCACGGTAGTGCCTGTTGAGCCGCTAGTAAATTTAATGACTAACCGTGGCTATAATCTCTTCAATTTTTAATTTATTTTTTTCTCCCACTTCCGACAACATAACATTGCTCAGGATTTCTCATCAATCATGATGAAATTCTTACCATTTTTATGAATTTATTAGTTGCGCAGACAAGTGATAGGGAAAAATGTACATTCATAATTGGGAATTTTTTTATTTAAATTATTTAAATATAATATTTATAAAATTATGTAATTTATAGCGTATTGATTCATATGCACAATATATCATATTTCGAATATAATATCTAAAATTATATTAAAGGTACATCTCAATTACAATTGGGATAAATAAAAAATGTGCAAATCGGATACTATGTATCCAAGATATGCTCATAACAAAATATCAGACACAGTATTTGAAAGCTATGGTGCAACCGAAATTTTTGTGTTCATTTTAAATTTTTTCGAGTTTTAAATAGTTTAAAAAGTATATATGACTCAACGAAAAAGTTATGTCCGATGACTATATAGTTTTTTAAGCCCTAAACTCACTTTCTTAATAATATAGGTGTCATGAACAAGATTCTAAAAACCAGATAGATCATCAAATCGCTTGGTCATTGGTTCATTAATTTATTGATCTAATCGGTTTAACCAATAATTCAATAAAAAAATCGTTTTAAAATAGAATAATAAATAAATTATAAATATGCAAGTATTAAGTTGAGAGTATAAGGTAATATGAAGTTTTTCTAATAGAGTGATGAATTACTCTTTTAAGATTTTCCTTTTTTTATATTAAATACAAAATGAAGGTGCATTCAGCATCAAACATTACAAAATATTAACCAATAATCACACTAAACCTACAACCAGCAATTACAAAACAGCAACAAATATTAGTATATTATAAAACATTCCAAAACAATGATGACACTAAACCTGCATATAGTAAATAATCTCAAAGTCAATGATCACCAATATCCAGTAAATAAACAATAAATACACAACAACAATTTAGCAAATAAACAAGAACAAGACCTAAATAAAAAATCCAACAAATTAAGTGGAAACAACCTAACAATTTGGCAAATTAAAACAACAGCAGTCCAACAATTTAGCAAATTATCAACTTAACAAGTTCAAGAACAGAAATCACAAAAAAAAAATAAGAGTAACAGAAGAATACAAAATCAATTAGCAAATTAACAAGTTCACAATAATAGTTAAAATTCACCAGAAAAATACTAATGCAAGTGGAATCATCATGCTAATATATTTTCTGCAAAGATACAATTTGTGTAGCTAAAATTTCTTAATTACTATGATCCAATTATTCTAATTTCACATGCAATCAATTTACTAAGTTTCTAAAAGCTAGAAATTATAAAACCAACTAGAAATATGGTTAAAGCATTTTGTCAAACATGTTGAGTGCGGTAAAATTATAACGAAATAACAGAATTCAAAGCTTAATTTCAATGTGATAGAGAAGAGAACATAACTATGTAACTTTAATTCAGTCTATGAAAAAATTCAAAGCACTACCAAATCAAATAATTACTTATTGTAATAGAAATTAGAAGTTGCAGAGTTTGAAGCAGAGTATTGGTGTTGTGTGAGTGTATTGTATGGTGGCGAGTTTAGGGAACTCACAGCGGCGACAAAAGAGAGCAGTTCGACGGCTGGGTGGAGCGCGCGGGTTTGTCGCAGAGTTTGAAGCAGAGCAACGTGGCTTCCAGACGAACGCGAACTCGAACGGTGAACGCCGAGTGAACGTGAACGGCGAAGAACGCGAACGAAGACGCGAACGTGAACGGCAAACAAACCGCGACAGAAGCGCTGCTGAACAGACAAAGACGACGGACGCCGTCTAATATAACCTTATATTTTAACTAATTTTTAAATTTAATGCTTGCATTTATGTCTATTATAGTATTTTTAAATTTTAAAAACTATTTTACTAAACGTAATTATTGTTAGCTTTTGGAAGCTATTTTTAATTTAATTTACCAAACATAAATGTTACAACTTTTAAAAATCCATCTTTTAAAAGTTAGCTTTTATAAATTACTTTTAAAAAGTAAAAGTTTTATCAAACTAAGTTTAAACCGATCGAATTTCAATTTCATCTGACCAACCAATTCCCGTTTTTGATTCGACGGTTTTTTATCGATTTTCTGATGATTGGTTTTACATGTCTGACCGAACTATTAATATTACTAATTCATGGTTGAACCGGTCTGATCAACTAATTCGGTCTAATTTTTAAAATATTGGTCATGAATATGAAAAAAATTAATTTATCAAATTATATAGGGATAAATAAATTACTCCAAGGTCAGGATAAATGTGATGCGAACCCAAATCCAAACCAACAAGGCCCCGCTGAAGAGGAACCAATTGAAGATGAAAAAGAAGAGAGTAATGGGCCAGATATATTGGGTCCTAGAAGAAAGAAACGCCCAACTTGGCACCAAGATTATGTGATGTAACAAATTGCTTCTAGAATGCCTACCTGGCAAAGTTAGTTACATTTGAGTATGAGAATGATTGATACAGGGTAAAAGTAGCATCAAGAGAGAGTAGAGAATTATCATTTAGCCATTAGAGAGTTGGCTCTGGAGTATAACCCTCACTCGAAGCAGGGAAACATTTGTGTTCGTACTCCTTTCATTCATACTATTCACTAGTAATACACACCAATTCAGTATACTTTCTTTCCATTATACAAATTCATTACAAATCCTATTACACATCTATCATTGGTGCTCTTGTTGAGAGATGGTGGATACCGATGAACTCCGACGATCCCAAGCAGAAATTGCAGCCTTACAGCGGGGTCAGATTGAGATTAACAGCAAGGTCTCTGACACTAATGATCACTTGCATTCCATGGAGGAATTCCTGAAAGAAATCAAAGGAATGTTAGCGGATTCCAAGAAGAAAAAGAAAATAATTAAAGAAGAGGACTCTGATTCTGATGTTGAGAACAACAACAAGCAGCAGCATCATCATTCTAATCACTTCCACTCGGGAAATAGAGGTATGCATGTTGAACTACCTATTTTTGATGGTGAAAGGGTTGAGGAGTGGGTTTTCAAGGTACAAGAATATTTTGAATGATTTAGTGTGCCTGAGGAGATGAGAATCAGGATGCTTTCTTTCCATTTAACTGGTCCTGCCTATTCCTGGTATCGTTGGTTAGTAAAAAATGATATTCGACATACTTGTAACTCATTCTTGAATGCATTGTTAATTCGTTTTGGCTAGAATTATTTCTATGACCCAAAAGCAGCTCTTAAGGAGCTAAAACAAACTGATTCTGTGGCAGAATATCACACCCAGTTTGAGGAATTATCAACCCAAGTGACTGGGTTGAGTGAGGATTGGTTGGTATCCTTGTTTATTGTTGGCTTGCAGGAGTATCTCAAATACGAGTTGATGATAGCTAAACCTCAAGAGTATGATACTGCAGTAGCCTTAGCCAAATTGCATGAACAAAAGCATGCTGCGAACCTTACACACTCAATTAAAAGCCTGAAACCATACACAAACCCTAACAGTCGAAACACCATCACATACTTCAGTACCCCAACTCCACCACCTAACCGAATCCCAACAACAAAACACACACACAATCTTACAACAACCCTAGCAGCACCTAGCCCAACCACACCCCAAACACAACCTAAGCACATCCCAAACACCCCTTACAAACACTTATCAGCAGAGGAGGTTAAGTTAAAGAGGTCTAAAGGATTATGCTATTATTGTGAGGATAAATGGTCACCTTCCCATTGCTGCAAAACCACACTGCATCTGTTAATTGGAGAGGATGCAATGCAGGAACTGTTGAGGGAACCACCAGCAGAGGAGGTAATTACTGAAGGACCAGAACAACCGGTAATTATTGAACTGGTGCAACTTGAGATTAGCTTCAACGCTATGGTAGGGCAGTACCAGCCCACTACCTTCAGGTTGAAGGGAACATATAATGGCCAGCCCCTAATGATGTTAATTGATGGGGGCAATACCCATAATTTTGTTAAAACCAGTGTGGCTCAGAGACTTGCAATTCCTATGCGTGATGTGACTCCTTTACAACTACTAGTGAGAAATGGAGATAGTATTGGCTGTCAGGCACAGTGTGAGAAAATTGCCTTGATTCTCCAAGGCTACAAGTTTAACATCAGCACGTATGTGTTGGACTTGCAAGGTGCAGATTTGGTTCTAGGTGTCCAATGGCTTATGGGTCTTGGTTATGTCACTACTCATTATGGGTTGTTGACTATGGAGTTTGTAGTGCATGATTTGAAAGTGAAGTTACAAGGGGAAAGGCTATTGCAATCAGAAGGGCTCAGTAGTAGAATGCTGCAGAAATTGGTGACAAATGAGGTCATTACTACATTCTATCACCTGAGAATGATTGAGGGAGAGACCAACAGCAAACCAACAGCCTCGGTAGATATTCAGCAGCTTTTGGAAGAATTCCAACAGGTTTTTGAGGAACCTACACGGCTCCCTCCCACTAGGGAGATTGACCACAAAATTGAGCTCATACTGGGTGCCCAGCCGATTAAGGTACGACCTTACAAATATCTTCAATTTCAGAAAGAGGAGATGGAGCGTTTAATTGCGGAGATGCTTGAAACCGGTGTGATTAGAGAAAGCCATAGTGCATTCTCTAGCCCGGTGATTTTGGTAAGAAAGAAGGATGGTGGATGGCGCTTTTGCATTGATTATAAGGCTCTCAACGCAATTACGGTTAAGGACAAATTTTCTATACCAAATATAGAAGAGATACTTGATGAACTCTTTGGTGCCGAATATTTTTCTAAGATTGATCTGCGATCGGGCTACCACCAAATCATAATGAATGAAAATTCAGTGCACATGACAGCCTTTCGAACTCATTTGGGTCACTATGAGTTTGTGGTAATGCCATTCGTCCTTACTAATGCCCCTTCTACATTCCAAGCTACCATGAATCGGATTTTTCAACCTTATCTACGAAAATTCATCGCAGTTTTCTTTGATGACATTTTCATTTACAGCCGCACATGGGCGGATCATTTGGAGCATCTCAAAACTACTCTTGCTGTCCTACGTACTCATGATCTATATGCTAAAGCTTCTAAATGTTCTTTTGGTTAAAATCAGGTTGATTATTTGGGACATGTTGTATGCTCTATGGGAATCAAAGTTGACCATTCTAAAATTGAGGCAATACAAGCTTGGCCGAAAGCCAACTTCCCTTAAGCAATTGAGGGGTTTCCTTGGGTTAACAGGCTATTATCGGAAATTTGTTTTGGGCTATGCCCAGCTAGCTCATCCACTCACTGAATTGCTGAAGAAAAACAATTTTCATTGGGGTGCTGAAGCGGATATGGCATTTGACAAATTGAAGACAACCATGACTCACACACCTGTGCTATCCCTTCTGGATTTTTCTCAGAGGTTTACTGTTGAGACCGATGCATCTAACACCGGGATAGGTGCTGTCCTATCCCATAATGGGCACCCTTTAGCCTACTTTAGCAAGAAACTAAATCCGAAGTTGGCTATGTCTTCTGCCTATATTTGAGAATTGTATGCCATTACTCAGGCGGTTGCCAAATGGCGTCATTATCTACTTGGCAGAAAATTCACCGTAAAAACTTATCATCAGGGTTTAAAAGAGCTGCTGATACAGGTGATGTTGACCCCTGAACAACAATTTTATTCGTACAAATTACTGGGATATGATTTTGACATAGAATACCGACCGGGAAAACAAAACCAGGTGGCAGACGCACTATCCAGGCATCCAGAGACAACTATGACTCATGAATTCAGGGCTTTCACTTCAATCCATCTCACACTGATGGAGGATTTATTGGAAGGAAATCAAACTGATTCAGCCATGCTGCGCCTCCATGATAAGTTGAAAACAGGGAAATTGGGGCCAGATTATACAGTCAAGGAGGGTCTTTTAATGTATCAAGGGCGAATTTGGGTTCCCGATTTCAAAGGGTTGAGGGAATTATTGTTGCAAGAGTTTCACTCGTCACTTAGGGGCAGTCACGGGGGAATTCTCAAGACTTACAAGGCCCTTGGGGAGTCACTTTTTTGGCCTGGAATGCGAAGCCAAGTCCACAGGTTTGTTGAGCATTGTCAAGAGTGCCAAGTCACTAAGTACATTCCTGCCAAGTCCCAAGGTTTGCTACAGCCATTACCAATTCCGGTTAGACCATGGGCCGATATTTCCATGGATTTTATTGTGCAACTTCCTAAGTCAGCTGGGTTTACATGGATCTTAGTCGTGGTAGACCATTTCAGCAAAGTGGGTCATTTCAGTGCTCTGAAACCTGGGTTTACAGCTAAGGATGTGGCACAAGTATTCATTACTTTAGTAGTACGGTTACATGGCTTTCCTGTTTCTATTATTTCGGATCGAGACCCGATTTTCTTGAGTCGGTTTGAATTAAGTGGGACTAAGTTACTTTATAGCTCTGCAGAGGTGGTTAATTGAACACTTGAGCAGTACCTACGCGTATTCACACACACCTATCCGAAACAGTGGACCTCCTATTTATCATGGGCAGAGTTCTGTTATAATGGCTCCTACCATTCTACTATTAACATGACTCCACATGAAACTTTATTTGGATTTCCCATGAATGTACTCCCTGGGTACTCCTCAGGTATTACGAGTGTTATAGAGGTGGATGAGATGTTAAAGGTGAGGGAAGTTCGGAATAAGGAACTGACTTACTTTATTCAAAGGGCTCAAGATAAAATGAAGAAGTGGTATGCGAAATTGTGATCACTACTTTTTCACAACTCAAATAATCCCTAGTAATGGCCCCAAAAACTTGGTGCTCAATACCATGGCATAAACACGACTTCGCATAACTAACCAGCAAGTGTACTGGGTCGTCCAAGTAATAAACCTTACGTGAGTAAGGGTCGATCCCACAGAGATTGTTGGTATGAAGCAAGCTATGGTCACCTTGTAAATCTCAGTCAGGCAAACTCAAGTGGGTATGGTGATAAACGCATAAAACTTAAAGATAAAGATAGAGATAGAGATACTTATGTAATTCATTGGTAGGAACTTCAGATAAGCGTATGAAGATGCCTTCCCTTCCGTCTCTCTGCTTTCCTACTGTCTTCATCCAATCCTTCTTACTCCTTTCCATGGCAAGCTTAAGCAAGGGTTTCACCGTTGTCAGTGGCTACCTCCCATCCTCTCAGTGGAAATGTTCAACGCACCCTGTCACGGCACGGCTATCCATCTGTCGGTTCTCGATCAGGCCGGAATAGAATCCAGTGATTCTTTTGCGTCTGTCACTAACGCCCCGCCCTCAGGAGTTTGAAGCACGTCACAGTCATTCAATCATTGAATCCTACTCAGAATACCACAGACAAGGTTAGACCTTCCGGATTCTCTTGAATGCCGCCATCAGTTCTAGCCTATACCACGAAGACTCTGATCTCACAGAATGGCTGGCTCGTTTGTCAGGCGAGCACTCGGTTGTCAGGCGATCAACCATGCATCGTGTATCAGGAATCCAAGAGATATCCACCCAATCGAAGGTAGAACGGAGGTGGTTGTCAGTCACACATTCATAGGTGAGAATGATGATGAGTGTCACGGATCATCACATTCATCAAGTTGAAGAACAAGTGGTATCTTAGAACAAGAACAAGCGGAATTGAATGGAAGAACAATAGTAATTGCATTAATACTCGAGGTACAGCAGAGCTCCACACCTTAATCTATGGTGTGTAGAAACTCCACCGTTGAAAATACATAAGTACAAGGTCTAGGCATGGCCGAATGGCCAGCCTCCCAATGATCTAAGATAGCATAAAATGAAGATAGCTACCAAGATGAAAATACAATAGTAAAAGGTCCTACTTATAGAAAACTAGTAGCCTAGGGTGTACAGAGATGAGTAAAAGACATAAAAATCCACTTCCGGGCCCACTTGGTGTGTGCTTGGGCTGAGCAATGAAGCATTTTCGTGTAGAGACTCTTCTTGGAGTTAAACGCCAGCTTTTATGCCAGTTTGGGCGTTTAACTCCCATTTTGGTGCCAGTTCCGGCGGTTAACGCTGGAATTCCTGAGGGTGACTTTGAACGCCGGTTTGGGCCATCAAATCTTGGGCAAAGTATGGACTATCATATATTGATGAAAAGCCCAGGATGTCTACTTTCCAACGCCGTTGAGAGCGCACCAATTGGGCTTCTGTAGCTCCAGAAAATCCGCTTTGAGTGTAGGGAGGTCAGAATCCAACAGCATCTGCAGTCCTTTTTGGTCTCTGAATCAGATTTTTGCTCAGGTCCCTCAATTTCAGCCAGAAAATACCTGAAATCACAGAAAAACACACAAACTCATAGTAAAGCCCAGAAAAGTGAATTTTAACTAAAAACTAATAAAAATATACTAAACACTAACTAGATCATACCAAAAACATACTAAAAACAATGCCAAAAAGCGTACAAATTATCCGCTCATCAAGAAGCAAGCTGATTCACATAAAAAGGACATGAAATTTAACTTTGGGGATTGGGTTTTACTCAAGATTAAACCCTATAGGCAGCGCTCCCTAACCTTGGAGCCACATAATAAACTGCGGAAGAGATATTATGGTCCCTACAAAGTCATTCAACAAGTCGATGGAGAGGGGGATAATTGATGCCATAGTTATCAAATCCGGACCGGACCGGCCGGGTTGACCGGAAAACCGATGAACCGGACCCTTAACCGGTCTGGATTAACAATCAAACTGCACAAGCATACGAACCGGTCAAACTCGGAAGACCCGGTGAAAACCGGACTGAACCGCGCATTGAAACCGGACCGGTCAGACCGGGCACGTGCATTTTAAAAATTTTGACGCTGCGTCATCTGCTGGATTCGAACCTGGCACTCCTTGGAAAATAAAGGAATTTGTAACCACCAGGCTACCATGCTTTTTTGATATTTTTGATGCCTTTTTATAAATATATTATAACTTATTAGACATATCCTAATTAATAACTTTATCTTTGACTCTTTTATTCATGTAAAATTTAAAATCTCCTTACACTTTTGTCTTTTTATTCTAATGATTAATTTTATATTTACTCACTTAAATTAATTATTTTTTTAATTTTACATAATTATTAAAAATATTAAATGTTGTTAAATATTCTTTAAATTAAAATGATAAACAAAAATATTTTTATTAATCATATCATATTTTTGTTATTGATAATTATATAATATTTATTAATATTAACTCTTTTTCAACATATATTTGATTAATATAATTAATTAATAAATTATTGATATATTAAAATAATTTAATTTTGCATAAAAAAATTTTAGTATAAAAAAATTAAATTTTATATAATTATTTAATTATAACCGAGTCAACCGGTTCAACTTGTGACTCAACGGTTGAACCAGTGACCCGGTGACCCAGTGGTTTCACCGGGTTGATTACCGGTTCGGTTCTAATAACTATGATTGATGCGAACCCAAATCCAAACTAACAAGGCCCAGCTGAAGAGAACCAATTGAAGATGAAAAAGAAGAGAGTAATGGGCCAGAGATATTGGGTCCTAGAAGAAAGAAACGCCCAACTTGGCACCAAGATTATGTGATGTAACAAATTGCTTCTAGAATGTCTACCTGGCAAAGTTAGTTACATTTGAGTATGAGAATGATTGATATAGAGTAAAAGTAGCATCAAGAGAGAGTAGAGAATTATCATTTAGCCATTAGAGAGTTAGCTCTGGAGTATAACCCTCACTCGAAGCAGGGAAACATTTGTGTTCGTACTCCTTTTCATTCATACTATTCACTAGTAATACACACTAATTTAGTATACTTTCTTTCCATTATACAAATTCATTACAAATCCTATTACACATCTATCAAAATGCCAATTATAACCGGAGATTAATAGAATGGATGGCGTTGGCTGGCCCAAACGTGTGAAGGAGGAGGTTTCCGAGTGGATCTGTAACTTCGGGAGGCTCCGTCCGACTTGTTTGTGCGAGGAGAGGGGGGTGGTACCTGCAAAGACACTCCGATGCCTAAGTTAGCAAGAGTGTGAGCAGGTCTAGAAAGTATTGGGCTTAGAGATACCTGAGGGGTGTCAGTGTATTTATAGTGGTGAGCCAATAACCACCGTTGGAGTAGTGCCATATTTTTAGGGTGTTAACCGTCCCATTATCTTAGGGAGGTTATGATATGGCTTGATGAAGTGGTTAGAGAGATTTTAGGGGCAGTTACTCATTTGAATGAGTGTTTATCTGCCAGCTAATCTCGTGCCCGACTTCTTTAGGACAAATCGTAGTCAACACCGACTTCTTAGTACGAAGGTCGGTGCTCAGCAAGGCTCAATCCTCTGGACTAGGCCTTTCTTTTGGACCTGGGCCTTTATTATTGGGCCAGGGTATGAACAGTGCCCCTACTTGAGCCCAAGATCTCTTTAAGACTTGGGTTCAAGTATTTAACTCGGGTTCGTAGCCGACTTTCTTGGAGGAGACGCGGGTTTTTAAACCGACGTGATTTTCGCAACCTTTTGTTTCTGACAGTTACGTCTATTCAAGCGTCGTGTCCGTTAGGGATGCACTTAGGGATTGATGGCTTTGGTAACGGTGCACTCTCATTAATGACTGCTCCGTTTTTACCATTATGCCCCTAGAGTATTTATAAATACTTTCCCTCTCTTTCATTCTTTCGTTTCTGCAATTTTTCAAATTTCTTCTTTCTTCGTTCATGCTGTGTTCTTGCGTTTGGAGACTTCTGCTTCTTCCAACCTTCCCTTTTGGATAAAGGTTAGCTTTTCTTCTTTCATGACATGCTTTGTGTTTGCATGCTTTCATTTTCTTTGGAGAGGGAGAAGTGACGTTGTAGGCTTCTGTTAAGTTTCGTAACCCCTTAGGGACTCTCATTTTTTATTCTTTTTCTTTTTCTTTTGTAGATTTTCATCGTATTTTTAGAAAAAATGTCTTCTGTAGAAGCTCTTTCTCAATGGGTTGATGTCACGGTTCTAGAGGAGGAACCCTTGGTCGATGCTGAGTTTATTACTCATCTTTGTACTCACCACAGGATTTGTACTTCTGAGGAGGACGAGCCAAAGTATGAGTTGGTAGTCCCGGGTCCAGAAGACCGGGTTTGTTTTGGGAGGGCCAATGAGGCGGCTCCTCATTTTTTCTTTATGTATGAATGTATGATCACCCGTTTGGGTGTTTTCCTTCCTTTTTCGGATTTTGAGATGTCTGTTTTGCACCACTGTCGAGTTTCCCCTACCCAACTTCACCCCAATTCTTGGGGTTTTCTGAAAATTTATCAATTTATTAGTCACGCTTTGGACTTTCCGACCTCTTTGAGGATTTTCTTCTTTCTTTTTCACATGACTAAGCCCTTTAGTGGGCTAAATAACAAGCAGCAATGGGTGTCTTTCCGAGCCATACAAGGTCGGAGAATTTTCACCCTTTTTGACAAATCTTTCCACGACTTCAAAAATTATTTTTTCAAAGTGCAAGCCGTAGAGGGTCACCGCCCCTTTTTCCTGGATGAGAATTCTTCCCCTCGCTTTCCCCTCTATTGGTTGGAGGCCTCCCCTTGTGAGAAGTACGGTCTGGATGACCTGGACGAGGTGGAGGCGGCCATTGTGGGGTTTTTCCGAGAAGTGTGGGGGAGGGCCCCATACTTGGACACTAGGAAATTCCTCCAGGGATCGCCGACCTTTGTTTGGTCGCAACTAGGTAGTATATGCATTTCTTATTTTCAACTTGTATCTGCCGACTTGGGTTTTGCCGACTTGTAAATTTTGCTAATTGTTTCTTTTGCAGACATGGCAAGGAAGAATGCTCAGGAATCTTATCAGAGAGTTCAGAAGGCTAAAGCAAAGTCGCGGGCCAGGGCTGGTGGTGCCAGGGCAATCATCTCTCCTCCTCCTCCTCCTCCTCCTCCTCAGAACGTGGGGACTCCCTCTCAGGCCATTGTGATTTCTTCTTCAGCCTTATCTCGGCCGCTCCCCTCCGCTCGACTTCTCTCTGAGCCAGAGAAGAAGAAGCACAAGACTTTAGAGTCTGGCTCTTCTTTTGATGGTGGGGTTAAGGCGGATGCTCTTGCATTCGTCTGAAAGAACATCTATCCTCATATAAGTATGGATGATGTTTCTGTTTGAAACCACCTCACCACTCTGACTGAGGAGAGTTTTAGGGCGGCGGGTGTTTGTGGCAAGCTTTTGGATATTTTTGAGAAGACTCCTCTAAGCTTTTTGGGGTTAACCTCGAAGGTTGAGGAGCTGGAGGGGAGGCTTCTTTCTTATCAGGAGCATGAGAGGGAGTTGAAGGAGGAGGTCGCCAAGCTGAGGGCGGAGAGAGATAGCCTTCGGGAAAAGGAGATTAAGCTGCGGGCCCAATGCAACATGGAGGCGAGTTTGAGGAAAACAGCACAGGAGAGTTATCAGAGTTTATTTCAAGATCTTGTGTCTGTGAAGAAGGATTTGCTGAACTCTCGAAATGCGTATGCCGAGTTGGAGGACTCTATCGCTGATGGTGCCGAGGAGTCTTGGAGGATCTTCCTGGAGCAAGTCAGAGTTATTGCTCCCGACTTGGATCTTTCTCCTTTACATCCTGACAAAGTTGTTATTGATGGTGCTATTGTGGATCCTCCTGCCCCCGTAATCGTTTCCGAGTCAGAATTGAAGACTCGGGGGCAGAGGATTATTGAGTCTCCTCCTCGTTCTAAAGACGCTCCGAGTTCTTCTGTTGTTCCTCCGGCTTCCTCTTCATCTCCCGTGGTTGCCTCTCTTCCCGGTCCTGATGGCGCTCTTCCTGACTCTGGTGGTGGTGGTCCGTCTACTCCTCTGCAAAAATAACTTTTTATGGCTATATGGGGCTCGGCCTGTGAGTCCCCCCCTTTTTAAACTCTTTATATGTCGTTTGTCGGTTGAACAATTTCTTTTGGCCTTTCAAGGCCGTAAACAAAATATTTTATAAGTACCCTTTTTTAATAAGGGTTAACTTAGCAAAATAAATGCCCTTTTTTGGATAAGGGTTTAAGTTACCTTATGCGTGTATGCTTTTCTGATTTTGATTTTTCGAAGTCCCCTTGATCTTTTCTGAAAACCTTTTCCTTTGGCTTGTCTGTTTTTCTGAGCCTTTTGTTTAAGGACTTTAGGACAGCCTTTAAACTTTTCCCTATGTTTTTCGATCTCTTTTTTATTATTCCTTATACTCAACTTTGCTTTAGTGAGTTCTTATGACTTAGGTTATTTTTGCGATGCGTTTTTCTTCTACTCGGTTCTTCACTCCGACTCACAGGTTGAAGTATTTCCGAGCTTTTTCACTCGGATTTTCATTTCGACTTATGATTCGGGTTGTTCTCGATTTTTTTACGATCAACTCATATAACCTCTTTACACCGACTTGTACCTCGTCGTTTTATCCTGACGACCATCTAGATCGGTTCATGGGATTTTCACGTTTTGTCGAGCTTAAGTCGGCGCGTTTCGTGGAAAGACTTAGAAAATAGAAAGGAGCTTATAAGAGATATTGTAGATGAAAAAGATCTTTATTAATTGGGGAGGTACCTTCTTGCTACTAAGGGTTTTAATAGCCTATTTTCCCTTAGCCTCTACTATGATGCCTCGTTAAAAACCCTCCTCCAGAAAAAACCCTTTAATTTTGGAAAAAAATCATGAAGTTGGGAAAAGAGTACATCAGGGAGTAGAGTTCGCTTTTAACTGTAGTACCTTTTCATATTACAAGCATGCCACGACCTTGGGAACTCAGTGTCGTTCAGGTCGGTTACTTTATAATAACCTTTTCCTAAAACTCCATTGACTTTGTATGGTCCCTTCCAATTTGCGGCGAGCTTTCCTTCTCCTGATTTGTTGACTTCAATGTCGTTTCTGATTAAGACCAAGTCATCCGGGGCAAATGTTCTTCGAATGAGTTTTTTGTTGTACCTTGTAGTCATCCTTTGTTTCAATGCTGCTTCTCTTATCTGGGCATCTTCTCGGACTTCGGGGAGCAAGTCGAGCTCCTCTTTGTGCCCCCGTATGTTTCCGATCTCGTCATGGAGAATTACCCTTGGGCTTTGCTCATTGATTTCTATTGGTATCATTGCTTCCACACCATAGACTAGTCGGAAGGGCGTTTCTCCAGTGGCGGATTGGGGCGTTGTCCTGTAAGCCCATAGCACTTGAGGGAGCTCTTCAGTCCAAGCTCCTTTTGCTTCTTGCAATCTCTTCATTAGCCCTGCCAGTATGACTTTGTTGGCTGCCTCGGCTTGCCCATTGGCTTGTGGGTGCTCCACCGAGGTGAACTGATGTTTGATTTTCATACTGGCTACTAAGCTTCTGAAGGTAGCATCGGTGAATTGGGTTCCATTATCTGTAGTAATGGAATAAGGTATCCCATATCTTGTGATGATATTTTTGTAGAGGAACCTCCGACTTCTTTGAGCGGTGATGGTGGCCAATGGTTCTGCTTCTATCCACTTTGTGAAGTAATCTATTCCCACGATCAGGTATTTGACTTGTCCTGGCGCTTGGGGAAAAGGACCTAACAAATCCATTCCCCATTTTGCAAAAGGCCATGGAGAAATGATACTGATGAGCTCTTCTGGTGGAGCCACGTGGAAATTTGCATGCATCTGACATGGTTGACACTTTTTCACAAATTCTGTGGCATCTTTCTGCAAGGTCGGCCAGTAGAATCCAGCTCGGATTACTTTCCTGGCTAGTGACCTTGCTCCGAGATGGTTTCCGCAAATCCCACTATGTACTTCCTCCAATACCTCGGCGGTTCTTGAGGTCGGTACACACTTTAACAATGGTGTCGATATCCCCCTTCTGTAGAGGATATTTCTCACCAAGGTGTAGTGTTGTGCTTTCCTTTGGATCTTTTTAGCTTCTTTCTCCTCTTTAGGGAGGATGTCGAATTTCATGTATTCGACTAAGGGGTTCATCCATCCGAGGTTTAAACCGACTACCTCAAGTACTTCTTGTTTGTCTTCTATTTTTTACTACTGAGGGTTCCTGGAGGGTTTCTTGGATCAGGCTTCTGTTGTTCCCTCCTGGTTTGGTACTTGCTAACTTGGACAGGGCGTCTGCTCTGCTGTTTAAATCCCAAGTTATGTGTTTAACCTCGGTTTCTGCAAAATGCCCAAGGTGCTCCAGAGTTTTCTCTAAGTACCTCTTCATATTTGGGTCCTTTGCCTGATACTCTCCGCTTATCTGGGAGGTCACTACTTGTGAGTCGCTGTATATCATCACCTTTGTAGCACCGACTTCTTCTGCCAACTTTAATCCAGCGATCAAGGCTTCATATTCTGCCTGATTATTTGAAGCTGGAAATTCAAATTTTAGGGAAACCTCTATCTGGGTTCCTCTTTCATCTACCAATATTATGCATGCGCCGCTTCCTGTTTTGTTGGAGGATCCGTCTACATAGAGTTCTCATGTAGTTGGTTTTTCCTCCTGATCCCCTGCGTATTCTGCAACGAAGTCGGCGAGGCATTGGGCTTTGATCGCCGTCCAAGTTTCATATCTTAAGTCGAACTCGGAGAGCTCTATTGCCCATTGGACCATTCTCCCAGCAACATCCGTCTTTTGGAGGATTTGCTTCATGGGTTGGTTCGTACGGACTCTTATTGTGTGAGCCTGAAAGTAAGGTCGTAGCCTTCGTGAGGCTGTTACTAAGGAGTAGGCAAACTTCTCTAGTTTGTGGTATCTTAGCTCAGGGCCTTGTAGAACTTTACTGATGAAATAAACTGGATGTTGTCCGACCTCATCTTCTCTTATCAGGGCTGATGAGACAGCCTTGTCTGCTACGGATAAGTACAGGACGAGGTCTTTTCCAGATACTGGTTGGGTCAGAATAGGAGGTTGGCTTAAAAACTTTTTGAACTCCTGGAACGCCTCCTCGCATTCAGGAGTCCATTCGAACTGGCATCCCTTTCTTAATAAGGAGAATAGTGGAAGGGACTTTAGTGCCAATCCTGCCAAAAATCTGGAGAGGGCTGCGAGTCGGCCATTCAGCTGCTGGACTTCTCTCACACAAGTCGGACTTTTCATTTCTAGGATGGCTCTACACTTATCGGGATTGGCTTCGATCCCTTTTTATGTTAGCATAAATCCTAGAAATTTCCCTGCCTCCACCGCGAAGGCGCACTTTGCGGGATTTAGTCTCATCCCGTGCAGCCTTATGGTGTCAAAGGCTTGTGAGAGGTCTGACAAGAGGTCGACTTCCTTCTTGGTTTTTACCAGCATGTCGTCGACGTATACTTCCATTAGGCTCCCCAGGTGAGGGGAAAACACTTTATTCATCAGCCTTTGATATGTGGCTCCTGCATTCTTCAATCCGAATGGCATGACCACGTAGCAGAAATTAGCTCTGGGTGTGATGAATGATGTTTTCTCCTGGTCTGGCTCGTACATCGGGATTTGATTATATCCCGAGTAGGCGTCCATAAATGATAAGTATTGGTACCCCGAGCTGGAGTCCACTAGGGTATCAATACTTGGTAGGGGATAAGGGTCATTGGGACATGCCTTATTTAAGTCGGTATAGTCGACACACATTCTCCATTTGCCATTCTGTTTTTTGACTAGCACTACATTGGCTAGCCATGTTGGGTACTTGACTTCTCTGATGAAGCCAGCTTCCAGGAGCGCCTGCACTTGCTCTTCTACTATTAGGGCTCGTTCTGAATCGAGCTTGCGTCTTCTTTGTTGTACAGGTCGGGATCCTGGATAAACCGAGAGCTTGTGGGACATGAGCTCCGGGTCTATCCCAGGCATGTCAGAGGCCTTCCAGGCGAAGAGGTCGGAATTATCTCTTAGGAGCTTGGTCAATTCTTGTTTTAGGGTTTCCCCTAGGTTGGCTCCTATATGAGTATTTTTCCCTTCCTCTTTGCCGACCTGTATCTCCTCGGTTTTTCCTCCCGGTTGTGGTCGCAGCTCTTCTCTGGCCCTTGTGCCACCGAGCTCTACTGTGTGAACTTCTCTGCCCCTTCCTCTCAGATTTAGGCTTTCATTGTAGCATTTCCTCGCCAACTTTTGGTCTCCCCTTACCGTTGCTATCCCCGCTGAGGTCGGGAATTTTATGCAGAGGTGGGGAGTGGATACTACTGCTCTGAGTCGATTAAGGGTAGCTCTGCCGATTAAAGCATTATATGCTGACCCCACATCAATGACTATGAAGTCTATACTCAGAGTCTTTGATTTTTCCCCTTTTCCAAAAGTGGTGTGAAGGGGCAAAAATCCTAGTGGTTTTATTGGCGTGTCCCCTAATCCGTATAGGGTGTCGGGGTAGGCTCTTAATTCTTTCTCATCTAACCCTAGCTTGTCAAAAGCGGGCTTAAAAAGAATGTACGCCGAGCTTCCTTGGTCTACTAGGATTCTGTGGAGATGGGCATTTGCTAGGATCATAGTTATTACTACTGGATCATCGTGTCCAGGGATTATTCCTTGCCCATCTTCTTTTGTGAATGAAATGGTAGGGAGGTCGGATGACTCTTCCCCGACCTGGTAGACTCTTTTGAGATATCTTTTTCGAGAGGATTTGGTAAGTCCCCCTCCCGCGAACCCTCCTGAGATCATATGGATATGCCTCTCTGGTGTCTGCGGTGGTGGGTCTCTGATGAGCGGATAATTTGTACGCTTTTTGGCATTATTTTTAGTATGTTTTTAGTATGATCTAGTTAGTTTTTAGTATATTTTTATTAGTTTTTAGTTAAAATTTACTTTTCTGGACTTTACTATGAGTTTGTGTGTTTTTCTGTGATTTCAGGTATTTTCTGACTGAAATTGAGGGACCTGAGCAAAAATCTGATTCAGAGACTAAAAAGGACTGCAGATGCTGTTGGATTCTGACCTTCCTGCACTCGAAGTGAATTTTCTGGAGCTACAGAAGCCCAATTGGCGCGCTCTCAACGGCGTTGGAAAGTAGACATCCTGGGCTTTCCAGCAATATATGATAGTTCATACTTTGCCCAAAATTTGATGGCCCAAACCGGCGTTCAAAGTCACCCTCAGAAGTTCCAGCGTTAAACGCCGGAACTGGCACAAGAATGGGAGTTAAACGCCCAAACTGGCACCAAAGCTGGCGTTTAACTCCAAGAAGAGTCTCTACACGAAAATGCTTCAATGCTCAGCCCAAGCACACACCAAGTGGGCCCAGAAGTGGATTTTTATGTCATTTACTCATCTTTGTAAACCCTAGGCTACTAGTTCTCTATATATAGGACCTTTTACTATTGTATTTTCATCTTGGTTCTTCTGGTTCCCTCTCTGGGGCCGAAGCCAATGATCACTTTTGTTCTTATGTATTTTCAACGGTGGAGTTTCTACACACCATAGATTAAGGTGTGGAGCTCTGCTGTACCTCGAGTATTAATGCAATTACTATTGTTCTTCTATTCAATTTCGCTTGTTCTTGTTCTAAGATATCACTTGTTCTTCAACTTGATGAATGTGATGATCCATGACACTCATCATCATTCTCACCTATAAACGTGTGCCTGAAAACCACCTCCGTTCTACATTAGATTGGGTGGATATCTCTTGGATTCCTGATACATGACGCATGGTTGATCGCCTGACAACCGAGCGCTCGCCTGACAACCGAGCCAGCCATTCCGTGAGATCAGAGTCTTCGTGGTATAGGCTAGAACTGATGGCGGCATTCAAGAGAATCCGGAAGGTCTAAACTGTGGTATTCTGAGTAGGATTCAATGATTGAATGACTGTGACGTGCTTCAAACTCCTGAGGGCGGGGCGTTAGTGACAGACGCAAAAGAATCACTGGATTCTATTCCAGCCTGATCGAGAACCGACAGATGGATAGCCGTGCCGTGACAGGGTGCGTTGAACATTTCCACTGAGAGGATGGGAGGTAGCCACTGACAACGGTGAAACCCTTGCTTAAGCTTGCCATGGAAAGGAGTAAGAAGGATTGGATGAAGACAGTAGGAAAGTAGAGAGACGGAAGGGACCAAGCATCTTCATACGCTTATCTGAAATTCCCACCAATGAATTGCATAAGTACCTCTATCTTTATCTTTATGTTTTATTCGTATATCACCCATATCCATTTGAGTTTGCCTGACTGAGATTTACAAGGTAACCATAGCTTGCTTCATACCAACAATCTCTGTGGGATCGACCCTTACTCGCGTAAGGTTTATTACTTGGACGACCCAGTACACTTGCTGGTTAGTTGTGCGAAGTTGTGTTTATGCCATGGTATTGAACACCAAGTTTTTGGATTCATTACCGGGGATTATTTGAGTTGTGAAAAGTATTGTTCACAATTTCGCGCACCAAGTTTTTGGCGCCGTTGCCGGGGATTGTTGAGTTTGGACAACTGACGGTTCATCTTGTTGCTTAGATTATGTATTTTTCTTCAGAGTTCTTAAGAATGAATTCTAGTGTTTCAAGGTGATGTTCTTATCATCACCAAAGCTGATTGATCTTCATCAATTTAGCTCTTGAATGCAATGTTCTGCTGAAGCTTGGCTAGCCATGTCTAATTCCTTTAGACTGAAGCTTTAGACTAACATTGCATGATTCCTGGAATTCTCATTAAGAATTTTGATACCTTTATTTTCTTTTTCCACTTAATTTTCGAAAAAAAACACAAAAAAATTATAAAATCATAAAATCCAAAAATTTCTTGTTTGAGTCTAGAGTCTCATTTTAAGTTTGGTGTCAATTGCATGTTTCTGTTCTTCTTGCATTCATGCATGTATCTTCAAGTTGTTCTTGATGATTTCACTGCTCTGATTTTTAAATTCTCTTGACTTGAGTGTTCATGTGTCTCATGTGCATTCTCATTAGTGTCAGTAGTATACAAACTGCTAAGTTTGGTGTCTTGCATGCATTGTTATTTGATTTTAGTTGTATTTTGATTATTCCTTATTATTAAAAATCTAAAAATATTTTTAATTTGTGTCTTTTCAAGTCAATAATACAGAGAATTGAAGATTCAGAACATACTGCAGAGGAATTGCACAGAAAAAGCTCGGCGTTCAAAATGCCCAGTGAAGAAGACAGACTGGCGTTTAAACGCCAGCCAGGGTACCTGGTTGGGCGTTTAACGCCCAAAAGGTAGAGTTTTGGGTGTTAAACGCCAGAATGTGCACCATTCTGGGCGTTTAATGCCAGGATGGCACAAGAGGGAAGATTCTGTTTTCAATTCAAATTTTTTTCAAGTTTTCAATGTTTTTCAAAATCAAATCTTTTTCAAATCAAATCTTTTCAATCAAATCTTTTTCAAATTCAATTTCTTTCTATTTTCAAAGATACTTGCTATCAATTAATGATTTGATTCAACATTTCAAGTATGTTACCTTTTCTGTTGAGAAAGGTTTAATGATTGAATCATATCTTTTCTTGATAGCCAAGTCATTAATTTTTAAAATCAAATCTTTTTAAAATATTTTTCAAATCATATCTTCTCAATCACATTTTTCTTAAAACCAATCATATCTTCTTAACCACATCTTTTTCAAAATAGTTTTCAATCAAATCTTTTTGATTTCTAATTTCAAATTCTTTTTCAAAAATCACTTGATTTCTTTCCCACTTTTATTTTCGAAAATCAATTAGTGTTTTTCAAAATGTTTTCAAAATCTTCTACTCAATTTTCGAAAATTACTTCCCTTCTTCTCATATCCTTCTATTTATGGACTAACACTATTCCTTAATGCAAAATTCGAACTCCATCTTCTTTGATAAGTTCGAATTTTCTACTTCTGCCTTCTATTTTTCTTTTCCTCTGACACCTCAAGGAATCTCTATACTGTGACATAGAGGATTTCACATTTTCTTGTTCTCTTCTCTTTCATATGAGTAGGAGCAAAGACAAAAGCATTCTTGTTGAGGCTGATCCTGAACCTGAAAGGACCTTGAAGCGAAAGCTAAGAGAAGCTAAGGCACAATTCTCTGTAGAGGACCTAACAGAAATCTTCAAGGAAGAAGAACACATGGCAGCCGAAAACAACAACAATGCCAACAATGCAAGGAAGGTGCTGGGTGACTTCACTGCACCTACTCCCGACTTCTATGGGAGAAGCATCTCTATCCCTGCCATTGGAGCAAACAACTTTGAGCTTAAGCCTCAATTAGTTTCTCTAATGCAACAGAATTGCAAGTTTCATGGACTTCCATTGGAAGATCCTCATCAGTTCTTAGCTGAATTCTTGCAAATCTGTGACACTGTCAAGACTAATGGGGTTGACCCTGAGGTCTACAGACTTATGCTATTCCCTTTTGCTGTAAGAGACAAAGCTAGAATATGGTTGGACTCACAACCTAAAGAAAGTCTGAACTCTTGGGAAAAGCTAGTCAATGCCTTCTTGACAAAGTTCTTTCCACCTCAAAAATTGAGTAAGCTTAGAGTGGAAGTCCAAACCTTCAGACAGAAGGAAGGAGAATCCCTCTATGAAGCTTGGGAAAGATACAAACAATTAATCAGAAAGTGTCCCTCTGACATGCTTTCTGAATGGAGCATCATAGGTATTTTCTATGATGGTCTGTCTGAACTGTCCAAGATGTCTTTGGATAGCTCTGCTAGAGGATCTCTTCATCTGAAGAAGACGCCTACAGAAGCTCAAGAGCTGATTGAAATGGTTGCAAATAACCAATTCATGTACACTTCTGAAAGGAATCTTGTGAACAATGGGACTAATCAGAAGAAAGGAGTTCTTGAGATTGACACTTTGAATGCCATATTGGCTCAAAACAAAATATTGACTCAACAAGTTAATATGATTTCTCAAAGTCTGTCTGGAATGCAAAATGCACCAGGTAGTACTAAGGAAGCTTCATCTGAGGAAGAAGCTTATGATCCTGAGAACCCTTCAATGGAAGAGGTGAATTACATGGGAGAACCCTATGGAAACACCTATAATCCTTCATGGAGAAATCATCCAAATCTCTCATGGAAGGATCAACAGAGACCTCAACAAGGTTTCAACAATAATAATGGTGGAAGAAACAGGTTTAGCAATAGCAAGCCTTTTCCATCATCTTCTCAGCAACAGACAGAGAGTTCTAAGCAGAACACCTCTGACTTAGCAACCATAGTCTCTGATCTAATCAAAACCACTAAAAGTTTCATGACTGAAATAAGGTCCTCCATTAGAAATTTGGAGGCACAAGTGGGACAGCTGAGCAAGAAAATTACTGAACTCCCTCCTAGTACTCTTCCAAGCAATACAAAAGAAAATCCAAAAGGAGAGTGCAAAGCCATCAACATGGCCGAATTTGGAGAGGAGGAAGAGGCAGTGAACGCCACTGAGGAAGACCTCAATGGACGTCCACTGGCCTCCAATGAGTTCCCCAATGAGGAACCATGGGAATCTGAGGCTCAAAATGAGACCATAGAGATTCCATTGGATTTACTTCTGCCATTCATGAGCTCTGATGAGTATTCTTCCTCTGAAGAGGATGAGTATGTCACTGAAGAGCAAGTTGCTAAATACCTTGGAGCAATCATGAAGCTAAATGACAAGTTATTTGGAAATGAGACTTGGGAGGATGAACCCCCTTTGCTCACCAAAGAACTAGATGACTTGTCTAGGCAGAAATTACCTCAAAAGATACAAGATCCTGGGAAGTTTTCAATACCTTGTACCATAGGCACCATGACCTTCAAGAAGGCCTTGTGTGACCTATGGTCAAGTGTAAACCTCATGCCTCTCTCTATAATGGAGAAGCTAGGGATCTTTGAGGTGCAAGCTGCAAAAATCTCACTAGAGATGGCAGACAACTCAAGAAAACAAGCTTATGGACTTGTAGAGGATGTTCTTGTAAAGGTTAAAGACCATTACATCCCTACTGATTTCATAGTCCTAGAGACTGGGAAGTGCATGGATGAATCCATCATCCTTGGCAGACCCTTCCTAGCCACAGCAAAGGCTGTGATTGATGTTGATAGAGGAGAATTAATCATTCAAGTGAATGAAGAATCCTTGGGTTTTAAGGCTCAAGGATATCCCTCTGTCACCATGGAGAGGAAGCATGAAGAGCTCCTCTCAAAACAGAGCCACACAGAGCCCCCACAGTCAAACTCTAAGTTTGGTGTTGGGAGGCCACAACCAAACTCTAAGTTTGGTGTTGAACCCCCACATTCAAACTCTAAGTTTGGTGTTGGGAGGTTCCAACATTGCTCTGAGCACCTGTGAGGCTCCATGAGAGTCCTCTGTCAAGCTACTGACATTAAAGAAGCGCTTGTTGGGAGGCAACCAATGTTATATTTTATCTATTCTCTTTTGTTATTTTATGTTTTCTGTAGGTTGATGATCATGAGAAGTCACAAAATCAATGAAAAAAGCAAAAACAGAATGAAAAACAGAAAGAAAAATAGCACACCCTGGAGGAAGAACCTGCTGGCGTTTAAACGCCAGTAAGGCTAGCTGTTGGGCGTTTAACGCCCAGTCTAGCACCATTCTGGGCGTTTAACACCAGAAAGGGGCACCAGACTGGCGTTAAACGCCAGAAAAGGGCAAGCACTTGGCGTTAAACGCCAGAAATGGGCACCAGCCCGGCGTTTAACGCCAGAATTGGCTAAAAACGCATTTTTGCATGCCACTTGGTGCAGGGATGACTTTTCCTTGACACCTCAGGATCCCCACCTACCCTACCACTCTCTCTCTTCTTCACCCATTCACCAATCACCTCAACACCTCTTCCCCAAAAACCCTTCACCTATCAAATCCCATCTTTCTCTTCACCACTCACACCCATCCTTCATAAACCCCCACCTACCTCACCCTTCAAATTCAAACCACTTTCCCTCCCACACCCACCCATACATGACCGAACCATGAGCCCCCCACTCCTATATAAACCCATCTTCACTCCTTCATTTTCACACAACCTAAACACCACTTCTTCCCCTTTTTGGCCGAACACAAGAGCCATCCCCTTCTTTCTCATTTCTTCTTCTTCTACTCTCTTCTTCCTTCTTTTGCTCGAGGACGAGCAAACCTTTTAAGTTTGGTGTGGTAAAAGCATTGCTTTTTGTTTTTCCATAACCATTTATGGCATTCAAGGCCAGAGAAACCTCTAGAAAGAGGAAAGGGAAGGCAAATGCTTCCTCCTCCGAGTCATGGGAGATGGAGAGATTCATCTCAAGGGTGCATCAAGACCACGTCTATGAAGTTGTGGCCTTGAAGAAGGTGATCCCCGAGGTCCCTTTTTCACTCAAAAAGAGTGAATATCCGGAGATCCGACATGAGATCCGAAGAAGAGGTTGGGAAGTTCTTACCAACCCCATTCAACAAGTCGGAATCTTAATGGTTCAAGAGTTCTATGCCAATGCATGGATCACCAAGAACCATGATCAAAGTGTGAACCCGGATCCAAAAAATTGGCTTACTATGGTTCGGGGGAAATACTTGGATTTTAGTCCGGAAAATGTAAGGTTAGCATTCAACTTTCCCATGATGCAAGGAGATGAACATCCTTACACTAGAAGGGTCAACTTTGATCAAAGGTTGGACCAAGTCCTCACAGACATTTGTGAAGAGGGCGCCCAATGGAAGAGAGATTCAAGAGGGAAGCCGGTTCAACTGAGAAGGCATGACCTCAAGCCCGTGGCTAGGGGGTGGTTGGAGTTCATCCAACGCTCAATCATTCCCACTAGCAACCGGTCCGAAGTTACTATAGACCGGGCTATCATGATCCATAGCATCATGATTAGAGAAGAAATAGAAGTTCATGAGGTTATATCCCAAAAACTTTATAAGGTGGCGGACAAGTCCTCTACCTTGGCAAGGTTAGCCTTTCCTCATCTCATTTGTCACCTCTGTTATTCAGTTGGAGTTGACATAGAGGAAGACATTCCCATTGATGAGGACAAGCCCATCACTAAGAAAAGGATGGAGCACACAAGAGATCCCACTCATCATGAGATCCCTGAGATTCCTCAAGGGATGCACTTTCCTCCACAAAACTATTGGGAGCAATTAAACACCTCCCTAGGAGAATTGAGTTCCAACATGGGACAACTAAGGGTGGAGCACCAAGAACACTCTATCCTCCTCCATGAAATTAGAGAAGATCAAAGAATCATGAGAGAGGAGCAACAAAGACAAGGAAGAGACATTGAGGAGCTCAAGCACTCCATAGGATCTTCAAGAGAAAGAACAAGCCGCCATCACTAAGGTGGACCCGTTCTTTAATTTCCTTGTTCTTTATTTTTCTGTTTTTCGAAAATGGTGCTTATGTTTATCTATGTTTGTGTCTTGTGATCATTAGTGTCTTAGTGTCTATGCCTTAAAGTTATGAATGTCCTATGAATCCATCACCTTTCTTGAATAAAAAAATGTGTTCTTAATTGAAAAAGAAAAGAATTGCATGAATTTTGAATTTTATAACAGTTTAATTATTTTGATGTGGTGGCAATGCTTTTGTTTTCTGAATGTATGCTTAAACAGTGCATATGTCTTTCGAATTTGTGGTTCATGAATGTTGGCTCTTGAAAGAATGATGAAGAAGGAGAAATGTTACTGAGGATCTGAAAAATCATAAAAATGATTCTTGAAGCAAGGAAAAGCAGTGAATACAAAAAAAAATTTCGAAAAAAAAGAGAAAAAGAAAAAGAAAGAGAAAAAGAAAGAAAAAGAAAGAAATAAAGTTGTGATCCAAGGCAAAAAGAGTGTGCTTAAGAACCCTGGACACCTCTAATTGGGGACTCTAGCAAAGCTAAGTCACAATCTGAAAAGGTTCACCCAATTATGTGTCTGTGGCATGTATGTATCCGGTGGTAATACTGGAAGACAGAGTGCTTTGGGCCACGGCCAAGACTCAATAAGTAGCTTTGTTCAAGAATCATCATACTTAACTAGGAGAATCAATAACACTATCTGGATTCTGAGTTCCTAAAGAAGCCAATCATTCTGAATTTCAAAGGATAGAGTAAGATGCCAAAACTGTTCAGAGGCAAAAAGCTAAAAGCCCCGCTCATCTAATTAATACTGATCTTCATAGATATTTTTGGAATTCATTGCATATTCTCTTCTTTTTATCTTATTTGATTTTCAGTTGCTTGAGGACAAGCAACAATTTAAGTTTGGTGTTGTGATGAGCGGATAATTTGTACGCTTTTTGGCATTATTTTTAGTATGTTTTTAGTATGATCTAGTTAGTTTTTAGTATATTTTTATTAGTTTTTAGTTAAAATTTACTTTTCTGGACTTTACTATGAGTTTGTGTGTTTTTCTGTGATTTCAGGTATTTTCTGGCTGAAATTGAGGGACCTGAGCAAAAATCTGATTCAGAGACTAAAAAGGACTGCAGATGCTGTTGGATTCTGACCTCCCTGCACTCAAAGTGGATTTTCTGGAGCTACAGAAGCCCAATTGGCGCACTCTCAACGGCGTTGGAAAGTAGACATCCTGGGCTTTCCAGCAATATATGATAGTCCATACTTTGCCCAAGATTTGATGGCCCAAACCGGCGTTCAAAATCACCCTCAGAAGTTCCAGCGTTAAACGCCGGAACTGGCACAAGAATGGGAGTTAAACGCCCAAACTGGCACCAAAGCTGGCGTTTAACTCCAAGAAGAGTCTCTACACGAAAATGCTTCAATGCTCAGCCCAAGAACACACCAAGTGGGCCCGGAAGTGGATTTTTATGTCATTTACTCATCTCTGTAAACCCTAGGCTACTAGTTCTCTATATATAGGACCTTTTACTATTGTATTTTCATCTTGGTTCTTCTGGTTCCCTCTCTGGGGCCGAAGCCAATGATCACTTTTGTTCTTATGTATTTTCAACGGTGGAGTTTCTACACACCATAGATTAAGGTGTGGAGCTCTGCTGTACCTCGAGTATTAATGCAATTACTATTGTTCTTCTATTCAATTACGCTTGTTCTTGTTCTAAGATATCACTTGTTCTTCAACTTGATGAATGTGATGATCCGTGACACTCATCATCATTCTCACCTATGAACGTGTGCCTGACAACCACCTCCGTTCTACATTAGATTGGGTGGATATCTCTTGGATTCCTGATACACGACGCATGGTTGATCGCCTGACAACCGAGCGCTCGCCTGACAACCGAGCCAGCCATTCCGTGAGATCAGAGTCTTCGTGGTATAGGCTAGAACTGATGGCGGCATTCAAGAGAATCCGGAAGGTCTAAACCTTGTCTGTGGTATTCTGAGTAGGATTCAATGATTGAATGACTGTGACGTGCTTCAAACTCCTGAGGGCGGGGCGTTAGTGACAGACGCAAAAGAATCACTGGATTCTATTCCGGCCTGATCGAGAACCGACAGATGGATAGCCGTGCCGTGACAGGGTGCGTTGAACATTTCCACTGAGAGGATGGGAGGTAGCCACTGACAACGGTGAAACCCTTGCTTAAGCTTGCCATGGAAAGGAGTAAGAAGGATTGGATGAAGACAGTAGGAAAGCAGAGAGACGGAAGGGACCAAGCATCTTCATACGCTTATCTGAAATTTCCACCAATGAATTGCATAAGTACCTCTATCTTTATCTTTATGTTTTATTCGTATATCACCCATATCCATTTGAGTTTGCCTGACTGAGATTTACAAGGTAACCATAGCTTGCTTCATACCAACAATCTCTGTGGGATCGACCCTTACTCGCATAAGGTTTATTACTTGGACAACCCAGTACACTTGCTGGTTTGTTGTGCGAAGTTGTGTTTATGCCATGGTATTGAACACCAAGTTTTTGGATTCATTACCGGGGATTATTTGAGTTGTGAAAAGTATTGTTCACAATTTCGCGCACCAGTCTCTTCTATCCATATCGTCTCGCTTTCTCTTTCCATGACCGTCCGACCTTTCTATGAGATATCTATCAAGCCGACCTTCTCTAGCCAGCTTTTCTATCACATTTTTAAGATCGTAACAGTCGTTTGTGGAGTGACCATATATTTTATGGTACTCGCAGTAATCGCTGCGGCTCCCCCTTTTTTATTTTTAATGGGCCTAGGGGGTGGCAGTCTTTCAGTGTTACAAATCTCTCTGTATGCATCCTCTATAGAAACTTTCAGAGGAGTATAAGAGTGATATTTTCTTGGCCTCTCGAGACCGAGTTCTTCCTTTTTCTTGGTTTCCCTTTCCCTTTCTTTTGTTGAGGGAGGGGGCCCAGGTCGCCAACTCAGGTCTCTCAATTTGGCGTTTTCCTCCATATTGATGTACTTTTCAGCTCTTTCCTGTACATCACTTAGAGAAACGGGGTGTCTTTTAGATATGGACTACGAGAAGGGACCTTCTCTGAGTCCATTGACTAACCCATTATGACTGCCTCTGTGGACAGGTCTTGAATCTCCAAACATGCTTTGTTGAACCTTTCCATATAGGCTCGTAAAGATTCTCCGACCTCCTGTTTTATTCCCAGGAGGTTCGGTGCATGTTTCACTTTGTCTTTCTGGATTGAGAACCTCATCAAAAACTTCCTTGAGAGGTCTTCAAAACTAGCAACCGACCTCGGAGGGAGGCTATCGAACCACTTCATCGCTGCTTTTGATAGAGTGGTCGGGAAGGCTTTGCATCGCGTAGCGTCGGAAGCATCGGCTAGGTACATCCGACTTTTGAAGTTGCTCAGGTGATGCTTTGGATCCGTAGTTCCGTCGTAGAGGTCCATATCAGGGCTTTTGAAGTTCCTCGGAACTTTTGCTCTCATTATGTCCTCGCTGAAAGGATCCTCCCCACCTAAGGGCGGCTCTTCTTGTTCGTCACGGGAGTTGCGACCTTTGAGGGAGGATTCTAACTTTAAGAGTTTTCTTTCTAACTCTTTTCGTCGTTCCATCTCCTCTTTTAGGCTCTTTTCAGTTTCCTTTTGTCGCTCCCGCTCTTGTTCTAACTGTTCCAGGCGGCTGTGGACTAATCCCATGAGTTCAGTTACATGGGATGGTCCTTCTTTTTCTGACTCACGCCCTTTTGAGGAGTTTACCTTCGGGTTTTTTACTCCGAAGGTGCCTTCTCTGTGCTGATTATCAATTTCCTGGTGGAGGGTGAAGTCCACATCGTTATTGCCTGTGTCCAGATTCTCTTGCTCAGAATCTGTCTCCACATGACCTTCTTCGTGGGATCTGTCCGCCATCGGTGGATGATCTCTCGAGTCCCCGGCAACGGCGCCAATGTTACTGTGGGTAACCGGAGATTAATAGAATGGATGGCGTTGGCTGGCCCAAACGTGTGAAGGAGGAGGTTTCCGAGTGGATCTGTAACTTCGGGAGGCTCCATCCGACTTGTTTGTGCGAGGAGAGGGGGGTGGTACCTGCAAAGACACTCCGATGCCTAAGTTAGCAAGAGTGTGAGCAGGTCTAGAAAGTATTGGGCTTAGAGATACCTGAGGGATGTCAGTGTATTTATAGTGGTGAGCCAATAACCACCGTTGGAGTAGTGCCATATTTTTAGGGTGTTAACCGTCCCATTATCTTAGGGAGGTTAAGATATGGCTTGATGAAGTGGTTAGAGAGATTTTAGGGGCAGTTACTCATTTGAATGAGTGTTTATCTGCCAGCTAATCTCGTGCCCGACTTCTTTAGGACAAATCGTAGTCAACACCGACTTCTTAGTACGAAGGTCGGTGCTCAGCAAGGCTCAATCCTCTGGACTAGGCCTTTCTTTTGGACCTGGGCCTTTATTATTGGGTCAGGGTATGAACAATTGATATAGAATAAAAGTAGCATCAAGAGAGAGTAGAGAATTATCATTTAGCCATTAGAGAGTTAGCTCTGGAGTATAACCCTCACTCGAAGCAGGGAAACATTTGTGTTCGTACTCCTTTTTATTCATACTATTCACTAATAATACACACTAATTTAGTATACTTTCTTTCCATTATACAAATTCATTACAAATCCTATTACACATCTATCAAAATGCCAATTATAATTTTAAGTCTCATGAAAAGGTTAGATCATACATATGTAATATGGCATAATTTGAAAAGACATAAATGTAATTTTACTAACCATCTAATCATCTATGGAAGCCTAAATGAGAAGTAAACTTTGCTAAAAGTTCTGCACACATTTGAGCATACTCTTTTGTTTAAACGGTTCATTATCATAGTTCTGAAAATCGGTTTAGTTAAATTGATTTGACGGAGAATCGAAAGCGTTTATAATTCGGTCTATTAAAAAAACCATCATTTTAAAAACCATGTGAGAACTATTGAACCGGCTGAAAACTAACTGGTCGGACCGAACTGAAATCCGACGGTTTACATCAAATGACACTGTTTTATGTCATCCCCTTTCTCCTTCTTTCTTTCTTTCAGAATTGAAAATTCACTCTTCAGAAATCAGAACCTTACCATCAACCAAAATAAACCTTAGCTAACCTCCACCACTGCCGCCGCAAGGATTGGGATACTGCCACCATCCGTCACACTCAGGAGCTTCCCCCTTCATCTTATCGGCGTGCTCCAAGTCTCCAACCCTTTGTTCGCTCCCCTCACCGAGCACAGCTTCTTCCTCGACGTCAGCTCGCCGTCCGTCGTCTTCGTCTGCCCAGTCGCGCTTCCGCCGCCGTCCGTCGCACTCAAGAGCTTCCGTCCTCGTTTAGTGCTCGTGCTTCGAGTCTCCAACCCCTCTGCTCGTGTGGTCCTCGTGTGGTTGTCATCTGGTCTTCATCTGGTCACCGTCGCGCTCAACTTCTCTCAATGATACTCTACACATACTGCTCGGATCGAAGGTCAGTGTTCCCTGCATCATCACTTCCCCTGTTCTCTCTTTTCCAGATTTCTCGTCTCCCGTATTTTTTCATGTTGCTGAATTACTAATCAAGTAATTTGCCTTGTTGCTGATCTAAATGTTGCGGTAAATCGTAGCTGAACTAGGATTGTTAAATTTGTTGCTGTAAGTTGAATTTGTTGCTGAAAATATCACTAAGCTGATTTTTTTTGTTAATGAAAATCATCACTGAGTTGAATTTGTTGCTGATTATCATCCGCTGAATCTTGAATTTATTGCTGTTTTGCTGAAATAATCACTTAGCCAAATTTTTGTTGTTGCTGTAAATCATCTTTGGAGTTAAACTTTTTGTTGCTGAAAATTATCATAGTTGAACAGCCTATAATTCATCACTCCTTGATTTTGTTGCCGGAAATATCATTGAACTAATTTTTTTGTTGCCGAAAATCATCACTTTGTTGAATTTGTTATTGATTATCATCACTGGAGCTTGAATTTGTTGTCTTGCTGAAATAATTACTTAGGTACTTTTTTGTCGCTGTAAATCTGTAAATCATCTTTTGAGCTAAGTCTTTTGTTGCTGAAAATTATCATAGTTGAATTTGTTGTTGAAAATGCAGTTCATGCTCTCTGCAACCCAGAATAAAATTGTTCAGTTAAATTGTTGTTCCCATGCTCTTTGTTTGGTTTTTTTTTTTTTGGCTAGAATTTTAAAAATGTCTTCTTCACAACTCAGTTGCTATTATGAGTTATTCTTGGTATTGATTTGTGAAAAATACACAAGTGTAGATATAGATGCATATCAAAATGAAGAAAATGTTGGTCAAGCTTCAAATTTGTCCTATGAAGATATAGATGCGACTTTGAGATCACCCCTTGAATTTGATTTACTGATTATGTTATTTTCTGCCCTCTCTCTTGTTTATTTAAATTGAGACTAGTTTATTCTCTTTTTGCATCATTAGTTATGTCTAAAGATTGATACTTAATTGTTATTAATATATTTGTGAAGACATGTATTTTAAGTTTTAACTTTTGATTTTATTTTTATTTTTATAATTTTACATTTTTATTTAATTATGACCGGGTTAACCGAGTGAATCAGTGACCCACGAGTTTAACCAGTGACCTGGTTGTATGACTGGGTCAATTACCGGTTTGGTTCTGATAACTATGCTGTTTCTTTCACTTTTCTCGATGCTTTTTCTGTGTTATATTGGAAACTGAAACGAGCCGAATTACTCTTATTGTTATGGTGTTCAGTGTTCTATTCTAAAGACAGTTCTTCAGGATGCATGCACTGGGAGTTTCTCCTTTACTTATTGCTAAAACATTTCAAGCAATGGGAATTCCATCAAGCACACGAAGCACTGTGGTAAGATTTGGGAAGTAACATTACTACGATTGTTAAAATATGCAAACTCTTCCAACTTCAAACATTTTTTTTTTGTCTGAATTTCTTTTGTTGTAATTTCAGGTGTGTGCTGCAAAAGGTCCAAGGCCACGCTATCCACGAGTTTGGAAGACCCATAAAAGAGTTGGGACCATTAACAAGGCTGCTAAGCTTGTTGAGACTGTAAGTTCTTAGTTTAATTTCGGATAAACACCATTTCTATCATAAAAGTTCAGCATGTCGACAAATCTACCATGAATAAAGGAAACTAATTTTGTACAAAAGACGAAAAATTCTGATTTCTATCATTGCAAGTTTGGAATATTGACAAATCTACGCATGAATAAAATTAAATTTGAATACGTTTGTTGCATAAACCATCTTTCGTAGGTACAAAACTAGTTTCTTCCATTCATGGTTAAATTTGCCAGTGATTTAAAGTTTCATAGTTAAAAATGGTAGTTTACTCTTTAATTTCTGTTCCAATTTTTTCTTCTCACTTGATAATCATGATAGTAGAAAATTTCTGATTGATTTTTTCTTAGGTGATTTGGATTCTTGAGAAAGTTAATGTCTCTGTGTGGCTTGTGTGTAGATTAGACAGCTGTCAAATGTCAAAGAGGAAGTTTATGGTGCTCTTGATTCCTATGTTGCTTGGGAATTAGAGTTCCCTTTAATTACTATGAAAAAGGCACTCAAGACTCTAGAAGATCAACAAGAGTGGAAGCGGGTAATACAGGTACTTAAACAAAGAAATGTTATCCATGTAAACTTTTAGATAGGGTTTGCTTTCGAGAGTGGGACTGATACTAGGAGATTGGAATTCAGTATTGTGTTTGTTGGCTAGAGACGGTAACTAAAATTTTAGTCCTGTGATATAAAATTTTAGTCTCTTCAGTACCTCTAAAAAGTGAGGACATGGGACTGAAATTTTTAAAGGCAGAGATTGAAACTTTGATAACAATTCTTCTCAAAAACACCTTCATTTAACTTTTCAAATTCCAAATCTACCTGTCAATTTCCATGTTTATCTTAAACAGAACATAATATTGAGACATAACACATTAACACAGTCCAATACATTTTACACCAAACGCAATCCAGAGATTTAATTTAGTCTGTCTCTCAGCCTTTGTCTTTCGGTCTTAATCTCTCAGTTTTAGTCTCCCTTCCAAACACAGCCTTAACGCCCTTGTCTTCATTCATGTTGTATTCACCAAGTTGTTGGATACCTTCTTCAGGAACCAAAGCTATTTAATTTTATTCTTTTAATTTTTGTTTCGTTTAACCTTCTAATGTCTTATGTTGCTGTGCATACTCGATCTGGGGATATCCTCTAAATTAGTTCCTGCGTATGCAAATTACCTATGGAACTGTAGGTAACAAAGTGGATGTTAAGCAAAGGTCAAGGTAGGACTATGGGAAGCTATTTCACATTATTGATTGCATTAGCAGAAGATGATCGAATCGATGAAGCTGAAGAGCTTTGGACGAAGTTATTAATGCAGTATATGGAAAGCTTGCCTCGTAAATTCTTTGATAAAATGATATCTATCTACTACAAGAGAGGCATGTATGACAAGATGTTTGAGGTATTATTCTGATTTGTGATTTTAAGTCGATATAAAAAATTTGCACCTTTTATAATCTGCTTAGTAGTCATGAAATTCCTAAATTCTTGGATATTACTTGTTCAACCGGTGAAATGTATTTAGGAGGAAATGATAATTACAAGAATAGAAGATAAATAAAATTCAAGAGCTATATAACCAAGACAAGCTAATTGTTAGAAAATATTCAAACTCTAAATATCCACCAAATATCACCCTGAAACAGACATGATCTGATTGTAGGTTTTTGCTGATATGGAGGAGCTTGGTGTTCATCCTAATTTGACTGTCGTGCAAGTGATTGGAAGTGTCTTTAAGGAGGTGGGCATGTTGGACAAATATGAGAAGATACACCAAAAATATCCACCACCTAGGTGGAAATATAGATACGTCAAAGGAGGGCGCCGTATAAAAGTCAAGGTGTCTGGTCAACCTTATCAAGGCAACTACAGAGAAGGGAATGAGCATGCAAATGCGAATGGTGAACCAAATTTGGACTTAGACGACAATGATACATCAGAAGAGACTTCAGAGTTAGAGGAAGTTGATGAACAATTCAACCAGGACGCTAATGCAAGAACCATGGAATCTAAACAAATATCAGATGATTCATTTGAGACTAAGGAATCAGTTTTGGATGTATAATAGTTGGGGAAAGATGATTTAAGATAATTCAATACTTGATGAGTTTCCATTGGCAGTTATTTCTGTCATAGTTGGAATGTATTGTTTACATGCCTCTATCATGGAAGGATGGAAAGTGTTAAGGATATAGAATGGAGACACTCTTGGACAAGAAGAGCATGCTTTTGAAACTAAGGTATTCTACATGATTATAATGAAAAACCAAGATGTGATTTTCTTCTCTAGCCAGCATGAATGAACTTTCGTAGTCATGATTATAATGTCATTAGTTGATGGCTATATACCAAGTCTGAAGATTTATGTTCTACCTCATACAATGACACGTATTAGTAGTGAAATCATCTTGTGTTGTTGTGCATACTTTTCTTTTTCAAAATTGAAAAAATAAAAATGTTATTCTTAAAGAATGTAAGTCAAAATGAGTCGTTAAGAAAGCAAATTATTTACCATTTAAATTTATAATACTATATTTGATTGAGTAATTGAGTTGTGTAAAGGCAATATGACGATTCGCTCACTAGAATAAAAAATAATAGTAAAATACATACTAATTTAAGAACGCAGCAAAAATTATACAAATTTAAATTAAAAATAACAAAATAAAGTTTCATAAATGGTTAAAAAATATTATTACGAACAATGAGTACTAAAAATTTCATTAAAAAAAATAACAAATGAAAAGAAAGAATAAAATTAATAAAAAATATATAAATTTTCTTATGTTTTTTTTATTATAAATGAGAAGAAAAGATAACATTAGTAGAAAAAGAGTATTTTTTTTAATTACTTCTACAAACATAATAATTGAATGCAAAAGCTCCAATTTATAATTTCTAGAGAACGAGTTTAAAACCATAGCCAAACAAAAAATTAAAATTGAGACTTGTACTTAATTACCTAAAATAAATCTAAACTTTATTCATAGAATTTCTTTAATGTATTTTAAAACACTTCATAAGTTACTTTTTGTTAGGGACGGACATACGGGGTGAGTGAAGGCTTCGTCCCAATTTTTTTTAAAAAAAATTAATAATAATAAATTATTAAGTATTATTTAATTTTTTAAAAAATTTATTTAATATTTAATTTAATATAAATAAAAGTCTAATCTAACTTAAATATTAATGATTTTTAATATCTAAAAGTTAAGTAACAATATTAAAAAAATTTGAAAAGATATTATTACTAATATTTTTAAATTAAATAAAATTTTTTAAATTTCATAAAGTATATTTTTTTTTGTGAGTGTCTTTCTTGATTCATTTGATATTAATTTTTTATGTTTCAACTACTACAACTGAGAAATCTTTTTTAACTATGAATGCTGTAAAGAATAACTCAGAAACAAAATAAAAGATGAATTTTTTGCTAATTGGCTTTTAATTATATTAAAAAGAAAATAGTTGAAAATTTTAACACAAATTCTATTATCAATAAATTTTATGATACGAAAAATCGACCACTTCGTTAATAAAAAATATATACATATTTTTTGTATTTTAAAATATATTCTTTATCAGTATATTTTTGTAATATATTTTATATTATATAATTTTTTGCATAATTTTTTAATATTATATATTATTGGTCCCATAATAATATTTCTGGATCCTGCTTTTTGTAATATTAGCCGTACTCGCAAAAATTATCTCAAAAGTTAAAAACGTACTTAACTATATTAAATATAAATCTACATTGTTAATTGATAAAATAAATCTCAAGGTAGGTTCTACACAAATATTTAATCAATAATTTAACATAGTTCTAGTTAAGTAATTTTTTCATTAAAATAATCAATCCATATTATTAACTTATTTTTTCTCTTTTTTTTAATATGATTTTTTCATATAATGCTAAATACACATGATTGTGCCAACAAATTATAACTTAAATAATATAATATTTCTTTTTTTAAATAGAGGTCTCGGGTTAATCACTTTAATCCATTTGTTATTTTTTTTATTGGTAGCGTCAAAATTTGTTAATGTGACATGTTAAGTGACACCAGCCCACATTTAAGAGTACTAATTATCTATTAATATGATAAATTTATGAAATTAGATGAAATCAAAATCTAATTGAAAAAGAGACCTTGAAACATTGAAATCCTTCAATGTGGAGTTAATTTGATCTAATTTCATAAACTTACATGTTAGCTGTCAATTAAGATTACTTGATATATGTTGTGGTATCACTTAATATGCTATATCAGCAAACTCTGATGTTGTTTAACAATAGAGATGACGAAAGGACTAACATGACTATTTAAAAGTTTTTAAGAATGTATTTGGTTAAAAAAAAGTGATGGTTTCAGTGGCTAAGAGAAGGGAGGGGGTTGAATCTTAGCCCCTTTTTCGCTTGCTAACACTTGCTGGACTTAGAAGAAACTTTTCTGTTTTTAGCTCGTCCCTAGCCACGAGACATTTTCATTTTGTCTCGTCACTTGGCACGAGACATTTTTGATTTTTCATCTGAACAGTAAAAACAGAATTGAAGTTGGAAGAGAGAGAAGATTACACCCAGATATATCCTGGTTCAGCTGCTAAGTGCAGTGCAGCCTACATCCAGTCTCCATCACAACAATGATGGAATTTCACTATAATCATCCAAATTACAACTTACAAGGGAATTCCCACAGAATCATGAAACACAACACAGATGTACAAAGGAACTCTAAGACATCTATGGCTTTTTCTTTTAATTTTGCACTCTCTGCCTTTTTCCGCTCTATGGCTTTTTCATACAAACCTCACTGTTTGCCTTTTTCCATGAGACTCAAGACATGACAAAATTAAATAGAAAGATACTAAACAGAAAACATTGAAGGAGAAGAAGAACTGCTAGCTTAGGTAGCTCTGAGAACTCTGTGCCTTGCACTCTCAAATCTTACTCCTTACTCCAAACAGTGGTTGTTCTCCCTTTTTAAAGAAGAGAGAAGCCTCCACACTTGAAGCCAACACCCAAACCAACTTCTTCCTCCTTCAAGAAACAGAACCGGTTCGACCACATAGAGAGAGAAGAGATAACTATGCAAAATCCAACATGCAATTACCTCTAGTCCTTTCTTGATCATCATTCTTCATCAATCTGAGCTCTCCATCCTTGGCTTCCTCTCCAAGATGGATTTCTGGCCCTTGATGCTTCATGATGATGATGACTTCATCTGTTTCAATCTCTGCCTCAACCATCACTTCGCCACTCTAGCTACTCCCTGTGGTGGTTGAGCAGAATCAAAGACAAGCCATGCTTCAAGAATCTCACCTTGCTAGCCGAATCTTCATCCTTCTTTTTGAGTATGAAGGATCCGAGATTACCTCACCAAATCTTACCACCTTTGGTGATAATCTCAGCCACAGCATACTTTTCTTTTTCTTTTTCGTGCCATCAACTCGATGGTCTTTAGGCTTGCTTTCCTTTTCTTTCGGTAGATCCAAGTAGCTTCCATGGCTTCCTGGTTAAAGACCGAAGAAAGAAGAAGAAAGAGATGAGAGAGAAGAGAGTATCTGAAGTAAAAGCAATTCAAAGTGATTAAACAAATTAAAAATTGTTTGCTTTTACTCCCTTGCATAAGGTAGCGTGCAGCACTTATGACAATCAATCAATTCAGCTGCAAATTTCTCTCTCATATTTCCCATGCAATAAATGGTAATTTAATGAAATTTGGAATCCATCACATGGTATAATACTTGTATCCATTGGAAGCTTGTAACATAACCAAGGAAATGGGTTTTAGTTAAAATGAATAAGACAATATGTGCCCCATTTCCTTTTTAATTCGGACCAAGCATTTTTGGTCTTATATCAAGACTTTTAATTGGGCTTGTTATCACAATTGCTGGCCCATTTAAAGCATTTGCTTTCCTGGTAAGTTTGGATCAAGCACAGGAAGCTTTTAAAACAAATATGGGCTTAGTTGCAACAACTTTTGTTTTTCGGCCCATTTAAAAACCTGCATCACAAAATTATTAATTAACATATGATTAATGAAGATTGAATTAATAATTTTACAATTAAATATTTTAATAATGTTTATTTATCACAAATATTAATTTGACGTTTTCCAAACTCATCAATCTCCCCCTTGATGACAAACATTATTAAAATTGAAATGGAAAGAAATTTAAAGATTGAGTACGAGTACTCCCTTTGAAGATTGAATTTCTCCCCCTTTCAAATTATCACATGGCTCCCCCTTAATGTATGCTATTTTACCAAGGGAAGCACTAAACCTGTAACATTTAATCAAGCTTCAAGAACAATGTTATTTAGCATGTTATATGATGCTAAATGCTTGATTTATGAGCAGTTTTAAATTGATAATCAAAACTCATTTGATATCATAAACTGATTTTCTGCTCAATACTATTTCACACATTAAAAAATGTTGTTCAAATGATTTTCAAACATTTTCTGGTCAGGATATCAGAGCAAAAAGAATTATTATGGTAAGAAAAATATTTGAAGCACACATGATCAAAACATGGCAGTTTTTATACTTTACAATTTAAAGGAACTGTCCAAAATATCAAGCATGTTAACCATGATGAAACAGAATATTCAATACAATCATGCATATTCATCAAGGTTAATTAACAACCAGTCACTCATTCATTGCCAAAAACATTATAAAACAGTAGCATCAATAACAATTATAATGAGGCAAGGGCGGTTTCAATGCTATCATCAAAAATCATCAAAATATATACTTTTAACAAGGGTGATCATGAATTTTCAACAGAAAATTTCATCCCTTGTTTTTCCAGAAAGTTTCATTTTTTCAGCTTTTCTCCCCCTTTTGTCATCAAGGGGCACCTGCACAAAATATGAAAAACACCACAAAATATCCATAACAAAAAATAACAAGAGTGTATCAAAGTATCACAGAGCAGGGAGTTTCAAGTTATGCTCATACAAAAAATAGATTGAGCCTAATAGAGCCAATATCAAATAAAAGAAAACAGTCATTAATCATCAGATAAATTGAAATCAGAGTCCGCAACATCTTCTTCATTGCCAGCTCCCAGATCCTTTTCCAAGTTTTCTAGCATCATACCCACTCTCTCTTTACATCTCCCCCAAGCACGTTCATTTTCATAGGCTAGCTTTCGAGCAGTCCTATGGAATTGAATCATGAGTGTAGACATATTAGAGAATTCGGTGAGGATTTTCCTTGTTGACTCGGTTGCTTTGGAGGATTCAAACTGGCTTTCAAGGTCACTGTCTATTGGCATTGATTTCTTACTCTTTGTTCCTTTTACAGCACCACCACCTTTGATCATAGAAAATTTGTTCTCCATAGTCTCATTTGTTAAGTCTACCTTATAGTACTCAAAAATACACGTGAGAAATATTTCATAAGGTAAATTAGCCTTTTTTGTACTTCTTACAGAGTCCCACATATGTCTAATCATGAGATAAGCAAATGAAATAGGAGAAGAAGTAACAAGGGTAAAAATTATTAAAGAATCAGATACGGTTACCCTATTGTGAGAACCACTTTGTGGAGTTAAAATGTGGGTAGTGATGTGATGCAGCAATGAGTTGGTTGGTCCAAGAGCTTTGTGAGTAGGGACAGTGCCATCTAATCCAGACATGTTTGCACAGATATGAGAGAGAACTTGTTTGTAAGTAAGCCCAATATGATCATCCCATTTGTCACTCATGTATACCCTCGGTCCTTCGTCCGTGTAACCAAGAGCGGCACTGATGGTTTCAGTGTTCAGAGCAATGTGCACACGTTTCACGTAAGAGTGAAGACTACCATCAATCAATCTGAGATTCGCATAAAATTGCCTAACCAATTTTGGATATACCATTTTGTGAGTGTGTAGCAGTGGAGATCATTTGATGTTGTCAAACAGAGGTTGCAAAATGATTCCTTTGGCTGACAGTTGATCAAGATTCACCAAGTAGGAGGGACAGATATGCCTCTTTTCCAGAACTTCTTCATGAAATTCATAGAATGCACAAGTCAAGAATCTGGATGGATCATAGTGAGAGTGTGGCTTATGAAATTTGTTTTTGAATTCCAGTGACTCAAGATTTGCCGGTTCCCTAGTTTCATGCAACACGAAACCTTTGGGCTTCTGAGAACTTCTGCCTGATGTGTGTGGTGTAGCCCTTTTTGGTGAACGCGGCGGTGGAGAAGGAACAGGTGAGGTTTGAGACGATTTTTCTTCAACACTGGGCTCCTTGTTTTTGCCATGGCCAGAACTCTTGTGAGCAATCTTCTTTCTCATGGTGGGTGTTTGTTTGACAGATTGAGAGGGAGAGGAAGAAGATGTAGAGTGAATGTGAATATGAGTGTGTGTTTGTGGAGTGAACGGTTTTTGAGAGAGATTGATTCTTCCACTCTTTCTTGATGCAGTTTTCTTTTTCATTATGGGGAGAGAGATAATGAGAGTGGAAGAAGAAAGGTTGGCCGAAGGTGGAGAGTGGATGGAGGTTAAGGAAGCAATAAATGTTGATTGGAGAGAGATGATGGGGGTGGTTAATAGTCATTATGCGCGGTTATTAACCAGAGCGGTTTCCCAAAAATTTGAAAGGAGAGTTCCTTGAATCAAGGGATTAGTTGAAAAGGAAGGATTTGATTTGACATTATCCCTTTTTCAACTAGATATGATAGGACAACTTTGAGATTTGGTTTTCAAAAAAATTGAATAATTAACAAAACAGTCAGAGATGGGTCAAAGGGATTTTGTGGGGCCCATTGGAATTTGTTTCTGCGCAGTCTCTCCCTTAAGCATAGCTCTCCTATCATGCATTTATTTTTATCTCGTCTATTCCTGCGAGATAAAATTGAACAGAGTCAGAAATTCACAGATTTTCAACTTGATTTAAATCAATCATTCCCAAGCTTTTCCTCAACAAACAGAATCTATCTTCACAGAGGGGTTTTGTAAAAATATCAGCAAGTTGTTCTTCAGATTTTACAAATTGAATATCAATAGTACCCTTTTGCACATGTTCTCTAATAAAATGATATTTGATTTCAATGTGCTTTGTTCTTGAGTGCAGAACAGGATTCTTGGAAATATTTATTGCACTCATGTTATCACAAAATAAGGGTATGCTATTGATTTTTAATTTGTAATCTTCCAATTGAGTTTTTAACCAAATTAATTGTGAACAACAAGCAGATGCGGATATATATTCAGCTTCAGCTGTGGATAGAGCCACTGTGGCTTGTTTCTTTCTTGACCACATGTTGAGTGAGCTTCCAAGGAAGCAACACATGCCCGAGGTGCTCCTTCTATCCACTCGATCTCCCGCATAATCTGCATCACAAAACCCTACTGCACAAAAATCATCAGACTTTGGATACCACAAGCCATAATCACATGTTCCCTTAATATATCTAATGATGCGTTTAACGGCCGATAAATGGGATTCTTTTGGGTGAGATTGAAATCTTGAACATACACCCACACTTTGAACAATATCCGGTCTAGAGGAGGTAAGATACATTAGTGAGCCGATCATTCCCCTATACCGTGTCTCATCCACATCTAGGCCATCATCATCCTTTTCAAGTTTATTGTTTGGATGCATTGGAGTTCCCATTGGTTTGGAATTTTCTAAGCCAAATTTCTTTATCAATTCTTTTGCATACTTGCCTTGGTGAATAAAAGTACCACTAGGAGTTTGTTTAATTTGGAGGCCAAGAAAGAAAGTTAGCTCTCCCATTAAACTCATTTCAAACTCACTAGTCATGAGTTTTCCAAACTCTTCACACAAGGACTCGTTGGCTGATCCAAACACAATATCATCCACATAAACTTGAACAAGAAGGATATCATCATTAGAAACTTTAATGAACAAAGTAGTGTCGGTGGTTCCCCTTTGAAAATGATTTTCTAATAGGAAGGCACTAAGCCTTTCATACCAAGCTCTAGGAGCTTGTCTAAGGCCATAAAGAGCCTTTGAAAGTTTAAAAACATGATTAGGAAAATCTTTATGTTCAAAACCGGGGGGTTGAGCCACATACACTTCTCTATCAATAAAGCCATTAAGGAAATCACATTTAACATCCATTTGAAACATTTTGAAACCCTTATGGGCAGCATAGGCAAGAAGCAACCTAATTGCTTCCATTCTAGCTACCGGAGCAAAAGACTCATCAAAATCAATTCCCTCTTCTTAATCGTAACCTTGGGCCACTAATCTAGCCTTGTTACGAACAACTTGTTCATTCTCACCAAGTTTATTTTTAAATACCCATTTAGTACCCGTTACCTTCTTACCATCCGGATGAGGTACTAATGTCCAAACCTCATTCTTGTCAAATTGAGCAAGCTCTTCTTGCATGGCCTTGACCCACGATGGATCTTCAAGAGCTTGTTTGACATTGTTAGGCTCCATTTGTGACAAGAGAGCAAAATTGCTAGGTTCGGTTTGCCTTTTGGTGGAGGATCTTGTGGTTATACCTTGAGAAGGATCACCAATGATGAAGTCATGAGGATAACCCCTCATGGACTTCCATTCTCTAGGCTTTCGGACAGGTGTTGAGCTTTGATGATCTTCTGGTGGTCTCACTGTTTCAGTTTCTCGTATCTGCTCAGGAGATAAAATGGAAGTTTCTCTTTCGATCTGACAAGACAAAACTGGGCTGACAGATTCTTCATTTTGCACAGATTTGGGATTTTCTTTATTTGTTCCATCTTCTTCACAATCTGATTCATTATCCTTTACAGTACTGGGAATTAAGTTAGAATCACAAAAAGTAACATGTATGGATTCCTCTATGGTTCTATATTCTTTGAGATAAACTCTATAGGCCTTGCTTGTGGTGGAATATCCAACAAACATTCCTTCATATGATTTTGGATCAAATTTTCCAAGGTTTTCCTTATTGTTAAGAACAAAGCATTTGCATCCAAAAACATGGAAGTACTTAAGATTTGGAGGGGTTCCTTTCCATAGCTCATAAGGAGTTTTCTTTAACCCTTTTCTAATGATTGTTCTATTCAAAATATAGCATGCTGTGTTCACAGCTTCAGCCCATAAAAATTTAGGAATTTCATTCTCACATAGCATGGCCCTAGTCATTTCTTGAAGGCTTCGATTCCTTCGTTCAACCACCCCATTTTGTTGGGGGTTCTAGGGCATGAAAAATTATGAGAAATCCCTAAATCATCATAGAATTTTTCAATGTCTTGATTTTCAAATTCTCTTCCATGATCACTTCTCAAATGGGCAATTTTCAAATCTTTTTCGTTTTGAATTTTCTTGCAAAGGGTGGAAAAAGCATAGAATGCATCGTTCTTATGAGCAAGGAAAAGTACCCAACCAAATCTAGAGTAATCATCAACCACTACAAGACCATAGTGTTTACCTCCTAAACTTTGAGTTCTAGTAGGACCAAAAAGATCAATATGTAACATTTCTAATGGCCTTTTGGTTGAGATTCCATCTTTTGATTTAAAAGAGGATTTTACTTGCTTGCCCAATTGACATGCATCACAAGTAAGATCCTTATCAAACTTGATGTTTGGAATTCCTCTAACCAGATTCTTTTTAACTAGCTTAGAAATTTGATACATGCTAGCATGTCCCAACTTTCTCTGCCAAAGCCATTTTTCAATTTCAAAAGATGTAAAACATGTTACATTTTGTTCCTTTAAATCCTCAAAAGTTAATCCATACACATTGTCTCATCTCTTGGCTTCAAATAAAATATCCCCAGTTTTCTCACAAACAACCAAACAAACAAACTTCTTAAAAATAACATCAAAACCTAGATCACACAATTGACTAACACTAAGTAAGTTATGTTTCAATCCATTTACAAGAAGCACATCATTTATACAAGATGAAGAATTTTTACCAACTTTCCCAACAGCCACTATTTTTCCTTTTGCATCATCTCCAAAAGTGACAAATCCTCCATCATATTCATCAAGCTTTATGAAGAAGGTTGTCTTTCCGGTCATATGCCTAGAGCATCCGCTATCCATGTACCACATATTTTCCCTTTTCTTGGACGCTAGGCATACCTACAAAATAAGCTCAAGTGACCTTAGGTATCCAAATTTTCTTGGATCCTTTCACGTTAAACCATCTCGTATGTCCCAAATCATTGTAATCAAAAACAACTTTGTAAACTTTGTCACCAATCATTCTTTCACCAAAGAAACATTGAACTGGAAAATGACCACTTCGGTTACATAGTCTACAAAATCTTGGAGTTGCTGTTTTGTTAAAGTAAGTTGGGTCTTGATACTTTACATCATTTGAAGATGAAGCAATGTTTTCAAAATGTAATTTTTCAGATTTATAAAATCCCAACCCAGCTTTATCATAAAGAGGTTTTTGACTAGCCAAGATTTGATTCAAATTTTCAGAACTTTGAGTGAACTTAGCTAAGTCTTCCTTAAGTCTTTTAACCTCTTTGAGCAACTCTTCATTTTGCTTAAAACAATTCACATATGCAAGGATAGAATGGTCACTTTCACAGCTTCTAACTTGGACTTTTAACTGCTTATTCTCTTCCACAAGATCACAAGCAGTTTTGGCCTCTCTTAGTTTTTCTTTGAGGAAATCATTTTCAGCTTTAAGAGTGAAATTTTGTTGTTCAAGATCTTGATTCTCAGTTAGAAAACATCTTATTTTTTCAGAAAGATGATCTATCATAAGATGAAGGTCTTCAGTGTCAGGGTTTTGAAAGGATACCTGCTCTACCTCATTTGCCATGAGACAAGGCTGTGACTTAGTCTCAGATTCTCCATCATCATCATCTAAGTCATTTTCCAAATCTTCCCATGAAGCCATCAGTCCCTTTTTCTTTCCCTTTTTTTGTTTTTTCTCCCTTTTTAACTTGGGACACTCAGATTTGAAATGCCCCATTTCCTTGCAATTGTAACAGATTACTTTGCTAAGGTCCTTCTTTATCTTTCTTGAGCTGCTGCCTTTGCCTCTGAGTTTCACCATTTTTCTGAATTTTTTTGCAAACAACACAAACTCATTTTCAGAAGAATTATCACTGGATTCATCATCCAGAGGGTTAGTCACAGAAGAAAAAGCAATTCCTTTCTTTTTTGAGTCCTTTTTTTTAAATAAGTGTTTTCAAAAGCAAGAAGATTTCCTCTCAAATCATCAAGTGTCATGGAATCAAGATTACTGCTTTCAGAAATAATCAAAGCTTTAGTTTCCCACTCTTTAGTGAGACATCTCAGCACTCTTCTCACAAGCACAGAATCAGAATGTGTAATTCCCAGAGCATCTAAGCCAACAATGATAGTGTTGAACCGTTCGAACAGTTCATTAATGGACTCTTCTTCCTTCATTGTAAACATTTCATATTCTCTGTTCAACATATCTGTCCGAGTCTTCTTTACAATAGTGGTTCCTTCATGAGTGATTTGTAGCTTGTCCCAGATTTTCTTTGCCGTTGTGCATCGTGATACCCGTCGGTACTCCTCAAAGCTGATAGCACAGTTAAGCAGATTTACTGCCTTGGCATTTAACTCTACCTTATTTCTATCTTCCTCGGTCCATCTTGCTTCGGGTTTGAGAGAGACTACCCCTTCAGCACTTGTGGTAGTTGGAAATTGAGGTCCTTCAAGGATAATCTTCCAAAGTCTGTAATCTACTGCCTGTACAAAGATCTTCATCCTCTCCTTCCAATAGGTATAATTTTTTCCATTGAAAAGGGGAGGTCTGTTGCTTGATTGACCTTCAGTCAGATTGTAAGACACTACATTTGCGCCACTGTTTTCCGCCATGAGGATCTTTACTCCAAGCTGCAAAGCTTGATCTCTTTGAGACCAAGCTCTGATACCAATTGATGGTTTCAGTGGCTAAGAGAAGAGGGGGTTGAATCTTAGCCCCTTTTTCGCTTGCTAACACTTGCTGGACTTAGAAGAAACTTTTCTGTTTTTAGCTCGTCCCTAGCCACGAGACATTTTCATTTTGTCTCGTCACTTGGCACGAGACATTTTTGATTTTTCATCTGAACAGTAAAAACAGAATTGAAGTTGGAAGAGAGAGAAGATTACACCCAGATATATCCTAGTTCAGCTGCTAAGTGCAGTGCAGCCTACATCCAGTCTCCATCACAACAATGATGGAATTTCACTATAATCATCCAGATTACAACTTGTAAAGTGCTAACCCAACTTACAAGGGGATTCCCACAGAATCATGAAACACAACACAGATGTACAAAGGAACTCTAAGACATCTATGGCTTTTTCTTTTAATTTTGCACTCTCTGCCTTTTTTCGCTCTATGGCTTTTTCATACAAACCTCACTGTTTGCCTTTTTCCATGAGACTCAAGACATGACAAAATTAAACAGAAAGATACTAAACAGAAAATATTGAAGGAGAAGAAGAACTGCTAGCTTAGGTAGCTCTGAGAACTCTGTGCCTTGCACTCTCAAATCTTACTCCTTGCTCCAAACAGTGGCTGTTCTCCCTTTTTAAAGAAGAGAGAAGCCTCCACACTTGAAGCCAACACCCAAACCAACTTCTTCCTCCTTCAAGAAATAGAACCGGTTCGACCACATAGAGAGAGAAGAGATAACCATGCAAAACCCAACATGCAATTACCTCTAGTCCTTTCTTGATCATCATTCTTCATCAATCCGAGCTCTCCATCCTTGGCTTCCTCTCCAAGATGGATTTCTGGCCCTTGATGCTTCATGATGATGATGACTTCATCTGCTTCAATCTCTGCCTCAACCATCACTTCGCCACTCTAGCTACTCCCTGTGGTGGTTGAGCAGAATCAAAGACAAGCCATGCTTCAAGAATCTCACCTTGCTGGCCGAATCTTCATCCTTCTTTTTGAGTATGAAGGATCCGAGATTACCTCACCAAATCTTACCACCTTTGGTGATAATTTCAGCCACAGCATACTTTTCTTTTTCTTTTTTGTGCCATCAACTCGATGGTCTTTAGGCTTGCTTTCCTTTCCTTTCAGTAGATCCAAGTAGCTTCCATGGCTTCCTGGTTAAAGACCGAAGAAAGAAGAAGAAAGAGATGAGAGAGAAGAGAGTATCTGAAGTAAAAGCAATTCAAAGTGATTAAACAAATTAAAAATTGTTTGCTTTTACTCCCTTGCATAAGGTAGCGTGCAGCACTTATGACAATCAATCAATTCAGCTGCAAATTTCTCTCTCATGTTTCCCATGCAATAAATGGTAATTTAATGAAATTTGGAATCCATCACATGGTATAATACTTGTATCCGTTGGAAGCTTGTAACATAACCAAGGAAATGGGTTTTAGTTAAAATGAATAAGACAATATGTGCCCCATTTCCTTTTTAATTCGGACCAAGCATTTTTGGTCTTATATCAAGACTTTTAATTGGGCTTGTTATCACAATTGCTGGCCCATTTAAAGCATTTGCTTTCCTGGTAAGTTTGGATCAAGCACAAGAAGCTTTTAAAACAAATATGGGCTTAGTTGCAACAACTTTTGTTTTCCGGCCCATTTAAAAACCTGCATCACAAAATTATTAATTAACATATGATTAATGAAGATTGAATTAATAATTTTGCAATTAAATATTTTAATAATGTTTGTTTATCATAAATATTAATTTGGAATTTTCCAAACTCATCAAAAATTTTGAGGACCAATTTAAAAAACGAGTAATTTTTTAAAGGCTAATTTGACCATTTTCTCGATATAAAAATTTAAATGAACTATTACTATAATTTATATTAGTATAAAAAGTTCATATTTATTTATTTTTGGGAGGTTGGGAGGTTAATTTTTTTGGTCTACAATATACACTCACTCACACTATCCACTTCCTGATTTTAACTAGGACTTGAACCCTTTGCATCTCTCTAGGAGCCAACAATTTCTATACTATGCCATTGCCTCAGTTGCGCAGAGACATTTGTATAAGCAGACGAGTGAGCTAACCACTCGCTCAATCCAAGTTGCATCTTTTTTTTATTATTTTGGAAACTTGCATCTTACACAAAAATCTAAATCCAATATGGGCCTTTTGGATATGGAAATGGGCTTTTTAGCTACAAAGTACTATACTCATAATAGCCCAATCTTCCATTTGTTGGGCAATCAAATAGTAACGAACCTAATTTAGTATCATATCATGACGGGCTGGGCTCTAGGCCTTCTCAGCTTTTTAGTCCAAATGAAAGTTTTAGATACAAAGTTTACTGAATTTTGGGTTATCCCATTAGATCAATAACCACTTTGATATAAATTATTCTCACATGGGCTGATTGGAAACCTTAAAACAAAAATATTGGGGAATCCCAACTAACAAATTATAATGGATTAGATCTATAAATAATTACAATAATGGATTAGGAGAATCATTAGTTAGTTGGAAGAAATAATGGTTAGTTTAATTTATGTTTAGTTGATCCATCATCTTTGACATTTTGTGAATGTCCAACGTTGTAACAGCTGCACAGCATATATAAGTCGGAAATTTCGTTAGTTTTGGTGAGAATCAAAGTAGCCGAAGCAGGTAATAAGTTCCAAAACGAAAGCTAAATGTGACCTAATCACCCTCCACCTAAAGGCTATAGTCCAGAACCATTCATTATTCATATATTTGGTACAATTATTTATGTATATATATGTAAAGTGATTATGATTATTGATCTTGCATGCACCCTTAGCTTTGAAGGCAAGCAATACTTATAAGTTATAACCACCATAGAAATTGAAGTGCTTCTCTCTTAGTACCACACTATCTATATCTCCATGCTTCTTCGTTACACCCTTGTATATATTTCTTAGCGCTTGTAATTATCTCTCTTTCTTTTGTTTCTATCATTTTCTTCTGTCAATTGTTATAGTGGCATAAGTACATGCACATGCTAAAATTATCAACATGACAAGTTGAATGATTTATTATCTAATACTAAGTAGATAACCAATAATTCACACTAACACACTTTAATCAAAACTCAGGGAAAAAAAAGTATTATTCCCTCCACAATGTCTTTTTTTTTTCTACTTTCCCCCGCGCCATGTAATAATTTTCTTTCAAGGTTCTTATTTTTAATAAATTTGTAAAAATGATGCCCCTTTTAATTTTATTTATTGATAATGTTACTATCAATTCGATAATGCTATAGAGACAAAAAAAAAAAAAAAAACAAATAAAATTTGTTTTATTTAATATTCATTAATTATTACAACAATTAATAAATATTACATAAAATAAATTTTGACTTTTTTTTTCATTATTAAACATTTTTGCTATCAATTAATTTTCTAATAGAAAATGTTTCCTGTTTATGTTTTAGGCATAGAAAAACCAGTATTTAAATATAGAGCCATGCTCCTATATATGATTTCATATATACTTAAATAAAATGACCTTTATGTGATATTTGTTAAGGACTTGTGAATTTCTTTGAACGTGTAAAATGGTAAGTGTTACGTTGGGTAACCGGAGGTTAATGGGCTGGACTCGTTAAGTTGGTCCAATCGTATGAAGGAGAAAGCTTTTGAGCGGGTTTGCGCCCTTGGAGACTCCTTCCGACTTGTGAGCGTGAGTGAATGGGGGGTGGTACCTGCAAAGACACTCCGATGCGTAAGTTAGCGAGAGTGTAAGCAGATCTAGAGAGTATTGGGACTTAGAGATACCTCAGGGGTGTCAGTGTATTTATAGTGGTGAACCAATAACCACTGTTGGAGTGGTTCCACCTTTTAGGGTGGATAACCGTCCCTTTATTTTAGGGAGGTTACGATATGACTCCTGGAAGTGGGTTGAGAGATTTTAGGGGCAGTTATTATCTGCCAGCTAATCTTTGCTCCCGACTTCTTTAGAGCAAGTCGTGAGGAAAACCGACTTCTAAAGAAAATGTCGGTGTTCTGAGGAGCCCAACCTTGTGGTTGGATCTTATAGTTTGGACCTGAGTCTTAGAGTTAGACCAGAATATGAACAGTAAGTATTTGGAGGTTTTATTTTCACTGTATTTAAATATATATAATACACTAAGTTTTGTTTAAAATATAACACAGTAATAATTTGAGAGTAAAATTAAAAAAAGGGTGATTTTCATGGCATATTTTATTCTAAAAAACATTAAAAAGATAAATAAACAAAAATGTCAGATGATCCTGAAATATTATTCGGCCATAAATTCTAATTTACTACATGTTTCCCTATTGAAGGAATTTCTCATGATTCAAGTATAAAAATGCAATTAAATTACCACATAAAAAAATAATAAAAAGAAATTCCTAAGAATCTTTTTGATATATTAGTAGCTTCACCGTGATCTTCCAGAATATTTTACCTAGATAAATGCAAAATTGAGGTTCATGTAATTTAAAGAATGGGTTAATTAGGATTAAAGATATTGTGACCATATGCATGTGAGATAAAGTCCACTTGGCTCAATCAAGGGCATACATATACCCCACCTTACCTCAATTTGGTGTTTGTCTAATCAATTCGGAGAAAGAATAGATGATGAGAGAAACAATGTGGCGACAAATTATAGTAAAGCTATAATACACATTTTTATTCAATTATCAAATTCCAACTTTATAACTCTTATTATTAACTCTTATTATTTTACTCATCAATAATGGGATTAAATAAATTTTTGGTTAGGTAAATACACTAAATAATTAATTGGCGGTCTTTGAAAACAACAGCCATAGCGTCAATATAAACTATATAATTATATGATTATACTGGACTAAACTTATTAAAATTTATATTAATAATGTTTTAATTAACTTAATAATAATGACTAATGAGCCAATACCATAGTTGTTGTCTTGACCCATTTTTATAATGGCATTAGATATAATAATATATAGTACCTGTCTTTTTTTCTAAAATGAATAGTACTTATTAGCCACCTTCTAAGCAAAGCAAACAGAAAGTAAAACTGAATAAGTAACCTATCATTACAGTTTAAATTATTTTTCGTTATAATCTCATTTTCATGCTATACAATAGAAAGCTTTTTGAAAGTTAAAAAGAATTCCATATTCTACTCTAAAATAAAGGGGAAAAAAACTACTAAGTGTAGTTTATTGTTGATAGATAGATGTTGATTCACTCAAGCTTTGTTAAATACTAGACATAACTTTAACTATCAATATATATCATTCATATATAGTAATACTAATTAAAATGAATAATGACATATAAAAAATGATAATAATTAAATTACTGCTATTGCACTACTATGTTGTCATCTGCTGATGCCATCTTTTTCACTTCTCATTTACTAGTCCATTCTACCTACTACTATATAATGCCACATTCTTAAAGTATAATCTATTAATTTAGTTACACAAGACTTAATTAAGCAACAACGAATGAATTTCTGATTAATAATTTTTTACATACTTAAAAGAAAGAAAAAGAAAAGGCCAAACTATAAGAAACAATCAACAAACCCTAATAATTAAACACAAATGATGGTCCTCCCTTCTTTTTTTTATCCTCCATTTCCAATCATTGTCATTAATTATTTATATTTTTCAACACAGTTGTGTGCTTAATAATAATTCCTCATTTTCCCAACATGCATGTTTTTATATTTGACGGCAGAAATTCAGTCTTTTTCTTCGTATTATTCTATGAATTTCTTAGAGAGTAGTGATTTGCATGCTATAATAATAATAATAATAACAGTAATGAGAGGCAGATAGAGAGGAGAGGAAAAAAAGAAAGGGGAAGGCAAGAAGAAGAATATCGAAAACTAACAAACACAAAGGTAGGAGAAGGTGGGTTTTTGGTGTGTGCATGCAAATTAAATGAAGCCACCATTTTCACCACCTTCTTCTTCTTCCTCTCTTCTCAGTCTGAGAGGCAAGGGTCGCCTCTCTCCCTACCTCTTCACACTCTTTCTTTTCATCCTCTTCGTCGCCGTCCTCTATGGTGAAGATTTCATGTGCATTTTTGGTGAACAACTCCAACTTTATTCCACCGCCGACACATTTTTCGCTTCTTCCTCCTCCTCCTCTTCCTCTTCGCGTGAGTACTACTTCATTGTATTCTCTTCTTTCTCTATACATAAACAAAAATCTTAATAAACAAAGACTCTCGTGCAATTGTTTTTCCGTAAATTTATTAATTAAAAATTATTAAATAATTTAATATACTTAATTAAATTATTATTTAATAGTGTTTAAAGTTGATTTCAGGTAAAATTGATAGATAAAAGTCGTTAGATGAAAATTGAGTCAAATCAGTCAAATCATTTAACAACTCTCAATTATTAACTTTACGTGAAGTTGAGTACACTTGAGTTTTCATCTTTCAACTTATAATTTTACATAAAGATAACTATATACGACTTTTTTCTTCAAAAACAAATCTTTGGGAGCCAATATTTTTTGTATAAAAAATAGAGAATTGAATAGTATTAATTTAAATATAAAACAAAAAAATTATTGATCATCTAAAATTTGTCTATTTATCTCATGGAATAACAATGTTGGTTTGATTAAAGAGAGGGTGAAGAGGGAGCGGAAACTGCCGTTTGCGGTGGGAAAGACGGAGGAAGGATGCGACGTGTTCAGCGGACGGTGGGTGAGGGACGAGACGAGGCCGTTGTACGAGGAAGCGGACTGTCCGTACATACAGCCTCAGCTGACGTGTCAGGAGCACGGTCGACCGGACACCGGCTACCGGCAATGGAGGTGGCAACCTCACGGTTGCGATCTTCCCAAGTAAGTATAATAGAAAAAACGAACATTGTTTCTTTAAGTCCTCATCAGCGTAGTTGAGAGTTGGTTAAGACATGATCGAAGTGAAGCTCACGTCAAATCTTTTCTATTAATAATTAGAACTATTTGCCCATTAGACATTAGGTTTTTGCTTCAGTGACGTACGAAAACAAATTTTCTAATATTTTAATATATTTTAATTCAAAAAATAAGATTTGCTTATGATAAAAAATTATAAATTTAAGGACATATGAAATATTATATATTTTATTATTCTCATAATGTGAATAATACTACTCTCATCTCTACGGGACTATGAAAGTATATTTGTTTGGTGATAAAAGGAAATTTATTCATCAATCTTGTGTATATGTACGAGTTTAGTTCCTCAAACCTCATGATTTAGTGACTAAAATTTGAAGGCATCGTTATTGCTCTTCAAGAATGATTCGTTTCTGTTCGCAAGGAAAAGTTCAGAAAATTAGCAACTTTATTAAATTATGGTCAGCATATAAATAACAAAGAAAAGTGAATCATCGGATAAAATCATAAATCAATCTTATACCATTAAATCATCATTGATAGTTATTTAATGGTTACAAATCACAAAAGTTACTCGCCCCTTACACTCTTCGTTACATAATTTGAAGCCATAAATGACAAAATAAAGGCAACTGCAACAATGGGCCGAGTGTAGTACAAAAAAGGCTGTAAATCCATCAGGCCCATCTGATAATAACAAAAACAAATTATATTCGGATCCAAGAGCCACAAAAAATTTCAAGGAAAATAATGTAGGGTATACATTAGTCTTTCTCCAGTCCAAAAATAAAAAATAAAAAAACACAGTAAACCAGGAAAAAACTGATTTTGTTTTTGTAAGTAATACAAGACCCCAAAAAAAAACTTGGAAGTAATAAACTAATTAATAATGCAGTGAATAATGTTATGTAAAAAAAAAAAAAAATACTGCAGATTCAACGCGAGCATGATGCTTGAGACACTTCGAGGGAAGAGAATGATGTTTGTGGGAGACTCCCTGAATCGTGGTCAATTTGTTTCTTTTGTTTGCCTTCTCCATCACCTCATTCCTCCTCATCAAAAGTCCATGCAAACCTTTGATCATGATTCACTCACTGTATTCACAGCCAAGGTATATAATTATTTCACCTACCATATTCTTATGCTGTTATTCGAATAATGTTAAATAATCAATAAATATTATTATTTTTTGTTTAAAAATTATACATATAAATTAATAAAATTTATTTATTAAAGATAATTTAATATTTATATTCGTCAAATAATAATAAAAAATAATAAAAATGGCTGGTTTTACAAGGGTTTCTTTTTCTATATTATAATATTATTAACTATTATTATTATTACTACTAGGAATATAATGCGACAATTGAGTTCTATTGGGCACCATTTCTTCTTGAATCAAACTCAGACAACGCAGTGGTTCATAGGATATCAGATAGGGTAGTGAGAAAGGGTTCAATCAACAAGCATGGTCAACATTGGAAAAACGTTGACATTATGGTTTTCAACACTTATCTTTGGTGGATGACTGGCTTGAAGATGAAGATCTTGTATGTCATGTTCTTCTTCTATTCAAACAATAACTTTAATTTATTTGATCTTTAATTGAATTTTTGTATTATATAATAGGCTTGGATCTTTTGATGATGAAGTGAAAGAGATAGTGGAGGTATCAACAGAAGATGCTTATCGTATGGGTATGAAAAGCATGCTTAGATGGGTGAAGTTGAATATGGACCCCAAGAAAACTAGGGTCTTCTTCACCAGCATGTCACCTTCTCATCAAAAGTTAGTATTATATCTCACATATACATTTAAACTTTAATTAACATTATTGGGTTAATTTAATATGTATTTTCATCCATTTTGCGCCCTTTTTTTTTTTTTGAAAAAAACTTTCATCTCTTTTTTCCATTGGTTTAATAATTTTTTTTTCTGTCTTTCTTATAGAACCATTTTTTCATGAATCATCTAGATAGTTTAATGGATAAGTCAAGAGCTTTTTTGTTTCTCTTGTAGTAAAGAGTATTTTAAATTATAAATGAATAAAATATTTTATATTATCATATTTAGTCAATGATTCTCTAGTCAAATGGCAAAGCCAACTAAAAATATGTTTATAAGACTAAATTTTGGTCTTTACGTAAGAGTTATGCTAAATAATTTAAGAATTAGTTCGATAATAATGGAATACTCGAAAAAAAAAACAACATAATGTATTTATACATCATATAATAAGTTCTAAACCTAATTATCTTAAAAGTCAAATTTTTGTGATGATGAAAACAAAAGTATGTGTACATTAAAAGTTAGCTATTAAATTAATTATTAGATATTTGTGTATAAATTTATGTGTTATATTTAACTCATTTTCAGTGTGTATTTTATATTTTAACATATATTTTATACGAGTGAGTAATTTAATAGTTAATTTTTTATGTATATATAAGACAGTTGATAAAAGAATTTTACACTTATTGATAGTATGTTTATACATGGCAGAAGTATAGATTGGGGAGGTGAAGCAGGAAAGAATTGCTATAATGAAACAAGTATGATCGAAGATCCAAATTATTGGGGCTCAGATTCTAGGAAGAGCATAATGGAAGTGATTGGAGAAGTGTTCAAAAAATCCAAAGTTCCCATAACATTGCTTAACATAACACAGCTATCTAGTTACAGAAAAGATGCACACACTTCAATATACAAGAAGCAATGGAGCCCCTTGACACCAGAACAATTAGCAAACCCTGTTAGCTATGCTGATTGTGTTCATTGGTGTTTGCCTGGCCTTCAAGACACTTGGAATGAGCTTTTGTTTGCAAAGTTATTCTATCCTTAAAAAAAAGGTTTTTGAATTTTGAATACTCTTGTTTGTTTTTGTGTCATTGCTTAAATTGTATATTAACAATGTTAGTTATTTTGTGTCCTGAAAGAAGAAAAATTCATTCATCCACTTTTTGTACTCCTAAGTTTAAAAGATGACTAAGAGGATGTCAACTTTTGGTGTGCAGAAAGATATTTTTTAATGGAGAATAGTAAATATATAATTTTTTTATTTTGGCAAGTGATATGGAAGATGGTAAAGATTTTGGCAGTTTAATTTTGTTACCCAAATAAAAAATAAAACTGCAAATTTTTCTTTTGGTTAATCCTAGAATAATGATGGATATAGAGTTATTATTTGGCATTAAAAGAGTCATATTAACTTTTTATTATTGGGTAAAATGCATAACTAAACCAAAAGCATCTCAAAATTACATAAAATTTTCAAACAAAAATTGTTACGTTAAAGTCCCATATACATATTTATATAAATCGAATTGACCTAATTCGAATTAGCTTTTTCAGTAGTAAATCGAATTAAGTCAATTCGATTGATATGAAATATAGTGCATATTAGACTAATTCGATTTATAAAGGAATCGAGTAGATGCTAATAAATTGAATTGACCTAATTCGATTTACTATTGAACAGTCCATATAAAATAAATCGAAATAGCTTAATTTGATTTATGTTTTAAAGTTAATTATTTATTTATTTTATATTAATTTTAAAACATAAATGTTATTTATGTAAATAAAGAAATATCTTCATTTGGATTCAAATAAAATATCAAAAAAATCAAAATAAATAAAAAAAAATCCAACTTTTGTGTTTTATTTCAAATTTCAGAAAATCTATATTTTTATAAACTTATGAATTTAAAATAGAATATTAAACGATTTCTAAAAATTCATTAAAAGTTATTCTTTAACTCATTAGCATCTAAAGAGTCATTATCGAAACTTTTGATATTGAAAAAGTTAATATAAAATATAGCTCTCCAAAGTGGCATAGAATTAAAACTTGAATTTTTTTAGAGTTAGAAGTAACAGATAGTTATACATTATAAAATGACCAACTAAAAATATAAATTTTTTAAAATTTGAACTAAAACACAAAAATTAGATTTTTATTCTTATTCGTTTTGATTTTTTTGATATTTTATTTGAATTCAAATGGAGTATTTTCTTATTGATATTTATATTTTCAAATTATTATAGAATAAATAAACAATTAATTTAAAGGTAATAAATACCAATAATCTGTATCAGTACTAAATCGAATTAAGTTGATTCGATCGATTTACTATATAAATTATTCAATAGTAAATCAAATTATGTCAATTTGATTCACTAACATCTATTCAATTTCTTTATAAATCGAATTAGGTCAATTTAATTTACTAGTATACACTATGTTTTATGTAAATCGACTTAGATCAATTTGATTTACTATTAAAAAGACTAATTTAAATTAATTAGGTCAATTCAATTTATATAAATATATGCATAAAACTTTGTATAACGGTTTTTATTTTAAAAGATTCATCTAATTTTGGTATATACCTTTGGTATAATTATATATTTTACCTTTTATTATTATATGTTTATCATTTTAACCTTTTTTTTATTTAGATCAATTGGATAATAGAAGTATAAATATGATCTTATTATATTCGTAAATCACGACTCAAATTAGTAGTTAGTTAAAACTCCTCATTCACTAAATTAGTGAGAAATTGACTAAATACTCTTACATGAATTCAAGTCTAACATACGTTAGGTTATACTAGTGTACTTGGACTGGAGTGAAATATAAACATGAATCCTTTAATTTTTAAATTTTATTTTAATTTTTTTTTATTTATTTAAAAAATTTTAAAAGTTATTTTTTTAAAATTTTTTATTTATAAAAATAATAGTATTAATGTCTAATATAATTTTTAAAATTAAATTATAATTTTAAAAAAAATTATTTAAATGTTTATAGAGAAATTAAAAAAAAACTAATTTCTCTCATAATAAATTTTTTTATCACATTTTTTTTAAAATAAATACTTTTAAAATTAAAAAATCAAACACAAAATACCTTATTTATAAGTTATTTTTAATATAAATATTTATTATTTAAACTATTTTTTCAAAAAGATCGGAGTTTAATTAAACCGTTTATTTAAATTGGATCAAAGTGTGATTTTTCATCATTTATTTCATAAGTGAGATAAAAAAATATAAAAAAAATTAAGAATGAAATATCACACTTTATCCTCTCAAGTAAAAAATTTAAAATTTAGATAATACAAATTTACAGACATAAATACTGAAAAAGTTATACGAATTAGTTTATTTATTTTTATTTGTTTATGGATTTTAATATTTTAGTTCAGACTATTAATGACCACTTTGATGAATTAAATGAACAGACTCATTTATTTTTTTATGCTTTATTTAAAAAATATAAAAAATCTAATTTTAAACCAAAAAATTGGAAAAAATGATACTATTTGACAAAAAGCTTAAACAAATAATTTTTTTAGTGGATTGAAATGAGTTTTGGAATCTAATTAGTAAAAAAAATTAGAAAAAATAGTATTAATTCTTTTGAAAATTGTCAAAGAAAATTTAAACTTGTCGTCCCTTTAACATGTAAGTTAGTATGTTTAACCTTTTTTTAGGTTAATCAAACTTAATTTGTGCTAAAATGAATTGACTCGATTGGTTTATTCCATTTTGACAGTCTAAAGAAAATACAAAAAAGATGTTTGGACTTTGGACTGAATTCAAAAAATCAGATTGTGGATTCGAAATTATTTTAGACAGTTTTGGTTTTGGTATCATTTTAGACATAATTGTTTTTGTTTGGTTAGGCATCCAATTCCTAGGTACAACACACACTCATACGCTCCTCACATATTTATTATTTTTTCTTCTTCAATTGTGGTTGATAGGAATTAAATTCGAGACCTTTGAAATAGAGAGGGAACAGAATGCCATGTGAGCTAAGACTCATTGGCCATTTTAGACATAGTTAACACTTAGTGGGGGCGGCAAATCAGCCATGTTGGGCCTAGTTTTAGGGATAAACATCATTTTTATAAATAGGCTTATGCTGCTGAATCTATTGTAAAAATAATGGACCTCAAGCCCAGTTATGGAATGGGCAGTTGAAGTGGATACATGATCGACCAAAAAAAAAAAGCAGATACAGGCATATATGCACTTGTTTCTTATAAAATGCTAAAAGATGTAGTGCCCGAGTGTATATGACAAAAAAAATGCTAAAATATATAGATGACTTCATAGGAACGTAGACACATCACCTATTTGCAGCCGAAGTTTTAGTTGAATGGTAAAATATAATGTCTTTAGGAAAGTATAAGGAGCCAATGAAATATTTATACAATGTGTACAATAGAAGTTTATGGAGTATTATAGATATAATCATTAGTATTACATTTTTCCATCAGTTGAAACTTTTGAGATGAGTGGTATCATGATATGGTATTAAAGCGCTAGATCTGGGATCCCATGTCTTTTAATATAGTGGGTTCAGGGTTGTGATGCTTAAGATTCAAAATTTTCTAATTTATTTGAAAAATAAAGGTGAAGTATGTTTTCATCTTTAATATTTATATTTTTTTTAAAAAAATTATCTCTAACGTTTAATTTAATTCAATATATCTTTAACACTTTCAATTTATATCAAAATTATTCTTAAACGTTAATTTCATGTAAAACATTAGTACAAAATTAAAAACATTAACGATAAAATTTATCAAAAAAAAAACACATATCACCTATTAATACTTCTATGCAATGAAAAAAATTATCATGATTTTATGAAAAGTATTGGAGGAAAATCATGTGGTTTTTTTTTTTTTTTTGCCTTATTGGCTTTTTTTCGAAATAACTATCACTTTAAATAAAGCAATACATTAAAAAATCTAATGTAGAATTGGTATGTTAGTTGTAACCCCCTTTTTTTTTTCCGTTATGGTGTTAGTTGTAAGTTGTAACCTTTTGTGTGTTTGTGTATATAGAACACTTATAAGATGTCTTAAAATCTTAGAATTACTATGTTAATAGTTTAGGTTAAAAATTATTATTCCTTCCAACACATGTGCATTAAATATTGACATGTATCATTAACAAGGAATTTAATTGATTAGTTAAAGAATGATGTAGACAACGGATTGAAAATGAAACATGAGACCAATTAATTAGTTGAACTGTTTAGATTTTTTTTTTTTTTGTGGAGAACTGTTTAGAGTTATATTTATAGTTTATGCATCCAATTCAAAATACTATCATGAGTTTAACCCTAAAAAGTGATTGCTGGAGATTCGCAATTCTCCTCAATTTAGTTTATTACTTGGCTGAGGAAAATCTTTTATTTTTTTAAAAACATTTATTTTAATTTTCCCCATTTAATGGGAGTGGGAGATGGTTTCCACTCACATGCTCATGTGAATAATTTTATAATCATAGTGCCTGCGGCGTGCTGAGTCTTCAGTCTTCACTTAGCTTGAAAAGTTGAAAATAAGAATTTCTAATAAAATAAGTAAATAACAAACTCTTGTAAACACAAAACTATATCTAATACTCATTAATAACTTAATATATTTTGTTCCTACATACCGGCTTTAAGATATAGCTCGTCCTACTCAATGTTTGAATTTATTTTTCCTTGAATTGGATGAGATATACGTCGACTCCTTTAACAACAGCAGCGGTGAACACCTGCAAAGACACTCCAACGTTCAAATTTAAAAGAGTATAAAACGAGATATATGTTGTTTAGAGTGAATAGCTTACCTTTCTCGTCTCAAGAGTTTGTGTATTTATATGGCTGTTTGTAATCTAAACGATTATTGATATTCTCAGAAATATTGAAGATATTGGCCTACTTTTGTGGTAACTACTCCTGAGTGATATTTAACTTCACAGGATAAGTCCATTATGAGAGCACTGTCACGTGTTTTTTTGTAAATTTGCCAAATGAAAAATTTTTTGAAAAAATGAGGGATGGATGAAAAATAAAAATAAAAATAATAAAAATAAAATGCAGGTTTGCTGTTACAGCTATAGTTATCGAGAAGGTTATACTGGCCATGTTTGTAGATCATGTGTGGTAATAGCTTGAATCAATGGTTTGCATTTGGATATATGAAAAGTCTCTTCATCAGGAACATTCGATTACTTTACTTTATTGGAGTGAATGGTTGTGTTTGTGAGATAATAAAATTGATATTTTTTCTCTTCTTTTGTCGCCTTCGGGTGTAATATAGTTTTTCAAAGAGAAGAAATGAAGGATGAATAGTAGAAAAGGTTAGTAGCGTTTTGCCTTAGTACTTTCTTTTTCTTTTGCTTGTGTGGTTCAGTCAATTGTTGTGCTGATGTTTGAAAGTAAATGGGTGAAAAAAAAGGGAGGTGAAAGGTGGGAAGATGAAGAGAGGAAAAAATAAAACAAGGGAAGGGAAGGAAAAAGATGAAAACGAAAGGATAATAATGAAGAATTTATTCCAGATGAAAATGATCCCTACTCATGGGTTGACGTTGCTTTTAAGAGTTATATTTCATGGTTTTGTGATGAATATAGCGTGTCTCAATTGGGTATTGTTGGGTGGGTTAAAGAAGGTAGTGGTGTGAAGTTAGAGTTTGTTCCCTGTAATTTGTCAGATAGGATTTGCCATAGAGGAGAAGGGTTTGAATTTTTCTATATGGATTCGTATGTGTTTGTGGAGTTAGGAGTGAAGTTTCCGTTTATTGAATTTGAGTATGGTGTTTTGAATCAAATGAGGTGTGCGCCTTCACAATTGCATCCGAATGCGTAGGTATCTGTTAGAGTTTTTCAGATTCTGATGGAGCACTTGGAGTTAGAACCTTTATTAGAGGTATTTTTGCCTTGTTTTAGGCCAAAGGTGTTAAGAAGGGAGTGTAGATAAACTTGGCTAGTGTGCCGAACTGAGGTATATTTAATTTGTATAAATCATCTTTAAAGGTTTTTAAGTTATGTATGTAAAGGTGAGGTCCGCTGAGTATGAGTTTTCATGGTATTTGGATGAGTATTTATTAGAAAGGTTCCCATTGTATTGGTGTCATCGGCCTCAACAAATATTAGGTATGGAAATGGAGTACCAGGATAAAATGGTGGTGAATTTTTTAGTGAACAATATATCATCGTCTAGACTGTTGTCTGTGTTTGAGTTGCTCGAGTGGGAAGTAGATAGGGATGGTGTTGCTGAGTATATAGGTAATGAAAGTTTTTGTATTAAATAGCTGTATAAGTGTAATTTTTTATGGTTGTTACTTTGTGGTGTGCAGATGGGAGGGCTCCAAAGGTCACAACAAGTAATTTGCGCACCTTCTTCAAAGCAAAACATGTGGAAAAAGAGGGTTCAACCAGTAATATGAAGGTGGAAGGTGAGGCTGAGGTAAATCATCCATCTTCATAGAAAAGGGTGAAGAGGAAGAGAACAAAGGCTGAGATTGAAAAAGGTGATGTGGCAGATTTGACTGGTTCAAAAGTGACTGAGAAGCTTGTTGACCTGGTTGAGGAGGAGAAGTTTACCAAAAATTAAAAAAAAAATTACATGGCTATAAAGGGAATGACGATCTTACTTTGCTTTAGAGTGAGCATTTTCCTTTCATGCTTATGTGTGATTACTATTGTCAGTGTCCGATGAATGTGAAGCTGATTGAGAATGTTGGAGGTGTTGGGGTGGTGCAATATTTACAGGTAATTTGAAAGGCTGTTTTGATCTATTTTTGTTGATGTAAATTGGTTGGGTGTTTTATAGCGTCTTGTGTGCAGGTGATGGCTGCTCGTTTAATGTGCATAGCTCGGACTTAGGAGATAGCTCGTGTCAAAGATTTTTATGATAAGAATATGTATGAAAAGTTGTTGGAAAAATACTGAGAATAAAAAACAGTTGTAAAAAACGCTTGAGCAATTAAAGTTGGAAAAAGAAGAGAGGAAAGGGTTGAGCAAACAACTGGCTCATGTTGAAGAGAAAGAAAAGAAGTTGGAGAAAAAGAATGTAGAGAGTAAAAGGGATCATCATAGGTTGGAGATGTTCACAAGTGGGTTTGAAATGGCATTTCAACAAGCTAAACTCTTTGCTTTTGGTGTTGATTTTTTTTTGTATGGACCCATCTAAGATTGTGGCTGATGGGAAACTGGTTGATGATGAATCAAGCAGGAGGGAGAAGATGAGAATGTCGATGCGCCCTGATTGTTTTTTTTTTGGTTTAGTTAAATGAACTTGTGTTATATTAAAAATTTTGTAACTAATTAGATAGTAGTAGGTGTTCATGAACTGATGACCAGGATACATCTCGATTAAACTTGGTATTTTGGATTAGACAATGCTGATGTTTTGATGGTATTTTGGTGTTAACAGAATTTGATATTTGTATTTACAGTAGGTATTACGTTGCTTTTGATGTGTATGCATGTAGTTTGGTTGATGTTGAAAATATTTTGCAACACCATGTTTTGTTTGATATAATTTGAATATCATAGTTTTATGTTTGTATAAACTGGTATGGATCGGAGTTGGTTTGATTTTGAGAAAAAATAAGGATAGTACATGTGAAAATGGCAAGTAGTGTGTTTGATTGTGATGTAATGTATGAAAAAGTAATAATGAATAGTTTGGTTGAGCCAAGGACAGTAAGTAGTGTAAACAATGAGGTATAGGATAGTATGTCATTGATTGAGGATTTGACAGAGTTAGAAAGTGTGTGGGTGTGTCTCGTTAAAACCTCTCCAACATAACCCAACATAGAGATAAAATTTGGTTGTAGGAAAAAGAGTACAACACCTTGTCCCGACATATAGACTTAACTATAATAAAGTTTTAGAGATGAGATATTCCAAGTACTTGGAAGGTCATTGCTGGCAAAGCTTTGAAGCTTGTATGCTTCTCATTCGAGGACTTTCGATACTCAAAAAGGGCCTTCCCAATTGGCACTAAGTTTTTCATGTCCCGATGGTTTGCGTGCTTCTTCTGTTTTCCTTAGGATGAAGTCTCCTTCATGTAATGACCTCGGTTTGATTCTCTTGTTGTATTTCCAAGTTATAGTAAGTTGAGTTGCACATTGTTAGTTTAATTCTTTGTCACGGTTTTCTTCTATTAAGTCGAGTTCTGGTTGCTCTTAGCTCGGTGTTTGCGTCGTCAGTGATAGTTTGTGTTTGGTGGGATTGGTGTGATACTTCAACTGATATCATGGCATCACAACCATATACTAGTCTGAAGAAAGTCTTGCGTAAGGGAAATCGTCGGTTCAGAATTTTCACAAAATAATTCCATTGAAGTATAGATCCAAACCAACAGATAACTCGCAATCAAAGTTTAATTTGTTTGTCACTTAAGTCAAATTAATAAAAACCGAGAGTATTTAAACCTCGGGTCATCTCCCAAAGAAATTGTAGGAAAGTGTACATATTATTGGTTATGAGAATTTTGGGGATTTTTAGAATGATGAACAAGAAAGTAAAACTACAACTAAGGAACTATAAATGTTAAAAGACACTCATGGCAAGGATTAAGAGTCAAGGTTTCCTATCTTAGATCATTGACCACAACATGGTAATTACAATGGATTAATTCCACTTTGTTATCCTCTAACATTGGAGGGTGAAGTCAAGTGGACATAATTGATCCTAAAACCAACTAACAACCCTAAATTACCAATCACACTAGACATTAATGATATCAAGGAACCTAAGTTTTCAATCTCAAGTCAAGAGTACTAAAATCTCCTCTAAAATCATACCAAACATTTTATTAAACACTTGGAAGGCATAAAATCAAATCTTGGTAAAAATTGTAATAATAATAAAATCTAAAGCTACTTAATGCAAGATAACAACAATAACAACTCAATTAAGCAATAATAAACATAGAAACCTCCAATTGCATTAAATGGAAATTAAAATCAATAGGGTTCATAAGAGCAAAAGCAACAAAATAAAGGAAATAGCAAGTAAAACTAAGAGAGTAAGGACGTAGTAATAAGAAATTGCAAGGAAAACTAAATCAAAATAAGATTAAAACCTAAATCTAAGGGAGATTAACCTAAATCTACCCTAATTCTAGAGAGAAAAGAGAGTTTCTCTCTCTAGAAAATAACCTAAAACATGATTCTAAACTAAACACCATTGCTCTTCCCTTTTTCTTCTTGAATTTGGCCTCAGATACTTTAGAAATGAGTTGGATTTGGGCTTGAATAGGTCCAGAAATCGCCAGCCACATTTTCTTTAAGTGAGTCATGTGCTTCGTGTCATGCATATGCGGAAGGAATGCATACGCGCAACATGGCGAAATTTCAAGTCGTGTACGCACAACCGGGCAGATTTCTAAAACTTCATTTCTTCATGAATTCTCCACTTTACATGTTTTTTTTCATTTCTTCAATCCAATCTTTTTCTTCTAAGCCTGAAATCACTTACCAAACACATCAAGGAATCAAATAGAATTAAATTGAATTAAATTTAGCAAATTAAGATCCTAAAAAGTATGTTTTTACTCTTAAGCACAACTTAGGAGAGATTCACGAAAGTATGCTATTTTATTAATTAAATGTAGGAAAAGTTGATAAAATTTACCGAATTCGATATAAGATAAACCATAAATTTGTGGTTTATCAAGTCTCTTTAGTTGATGATTGTTCTATTGTGTTATAGCTCCATAGAATTTCTGGAATGAACTCGACCCGTTGTCCTTTAGAATCGTTCAATTTTTTAAGTGCTTGCAATATGAACCTATTGGCAGCCTCAACTAGACCATTAGTTTGAGGGTCTTCTACAGATGAAAATTGATGAGTGATTCTAAATTTTTGTAAAAAAATTGTGAATTTTTTGGTCTATAAATTGTCTGTCATTATCAGTTATATAATGGAACGAGGTATGCCAAATCTACACATGATTTTTTTCAAACAAAAGATATCATTTTTTCAGAATTCATTTTTGCTAAAAGTATAACCTTTATCCATTTTGTAAAGTAATTTATAGCAACAATTAAGAATTTAACCTGACCTGGTGCTTGTGAAAAAGGGCCGAGGATATCTAGTCCCCACTTACTGAAGGGCTAGCTTACCTCAGATGTGTGTAATTGCCCGGCTAGGTTGTGAATGGTGGGTGCATGGTGTTGGAAATGGTCACAATATTTGACTTTGTTCATACAATTTCGTTGTAGTGTAGGCCAATAGTACCTTGCTCTTAGTATTTTGGATGCCAAGCTTCTTCCTCCTCTGTGCGTGCCACATTCGCCTTCGTGGACTTTGTACATGGCGAGGTTGGCATCTTCTTTGTTTAGGGATTTTAATAGAGTTCTTGTGAAACCTCGTTTGTATGACTCAACTCCCACTATGGTAAAAAAGTTAGATATCCTTTTGAATTGTCTTTTGTCTTGGATATTCTCAGGTATCGTTCTTATTTGTAAATATTGTATAAATGACCTTCGCCAATCTTCTTTCTGTGAAATACTCAAAACCTTTGTTAAGGTGATACTAGATTCATCCAGTGTTAGTTGTGATAAGCTTGTTTGATGGGCTAGGCATTTGGTGATTGCAAGTTTTGATAAAATATCAGCTCGACAATTTTGTTCCTAAGATATATAGGTGATTTCAAATTTCAGAAAACAAGAGATAAGATTATTAATAATAGAATTGTATTTTTCTAGTAGTATGTCTCTTACCTGAAAGTTACCTGTTGTTGCACGATTAGTAGGGAGTCGCATTTGACATGGAGGTGTGTTATTCTAAGGGTATGAGCTAATTTCAGGCCTGCTATGAGTGCTTCATATTCTTTTTGGTTATTACTAGCATGAAAAGTAAATTGCAGAGATTGTTCTATAGCCGTTCTTTTGCTATTTTCGAGTAATATGCCGGTTCCAAAGCCTTGCATGTTTAAAGCTCCATTCACATATAATGTCCATATTTTGTTACATGAAGAAAGCTCATTGGGTGTGAGTCTATGAAGTTAGCTAGTGCCTGTGACTTGATTGCTCCTCGTGCTTAGTATTGGATGTCATATCCCGAGAGCTTTATAGATCATTTAATAACCTTCCAGCAAGTTTTGGACGTGTTAAGATTTGTGTAAGAGGGTGTTCTGTCCGTACTATGATAGTATGCCTTTAAAAAATAGTGTCTCAGACGTTTTGCTGTCATAACAAGAGTCAGTGCTAGTTTCTCTAGTTTTGAGTATCTCAATTCGACATTTTGAAGAGATTTGCTGGCGAAGTATACTGGTTGCTGCTACTTACCTGTTTATGTTACCAAAACAGAGCTAATAGCATGATTAGTGACTGATAAATATAAGTAGAGTGGTTTACCATATTCTGGTTTCTAAAGTATTGGTGGTGAGGATAATATGGCTTTTGGCTCGGTGAACGCTTGCTCGCATTCTTCGAACTAGATGAATTCCTTTTGCTTTCTTAATATTTTAAAAAAATAGTGTGAACGATGTGCGATCTGAGGTAAGAAACACGATAGTGTTGCTAAACGGCCGGTGAGTTGTTAGACTTTTTTGATGGATTTAGGGCTCCTCATTTCCAGTATAGCTTGGCATTTTTCTGAATTTGCTTTTATTCCTCGGCAAGTTAATATGAAACCTAAAAATTTTTTGCCGTGTACTCTGAAAGCACATTTTTCTGGGTTTAACTTCATGTTGTATAATTTCAATTGTTGGAATATCTCTTGGAGATCGTTTGTGTGATTGCTTACGGATGTAATTTTTGCTACCATATTGTCTATATATACCTCTATATTTTGTCCGATTTGGTTAGTAAAAATTTTATTCATTAGCCTTTGGTAAGTTGCACCTGCCTTTTTTAGCCCAAATGACATAACCTTATAATAAAAGTTACCATGGTCAGTAATAAAGGCTGTCTTATCCTGGTGAGCCGAATACATAAGTATTTCGTTTTAGCCAGAATAAGCATTCATAAAAACTAAACATTGAAGATCAGATACACAATCAACTAATTTGTCAATACAAGGTAGCGGGTATGCGTCCTTTGGGCATGCCTTGTTGAGATCGGTGTAGTCTATGCACATTCTCCACTTATCGTTGTGTTTTTTTTTTTACCATGACTACATTTTCTAACTAGGTTATGAATCGGAGTTCCTTTATAAATCCAGCGTTTAGTAGTTTCTGAGTTTCTTCTAAGGATGCTTCCCTTTTGTCTGTGCCGAGTGGCATTTCTTTTGGGCTATAGGCCGGATTGTAGGGTTAATTGCAAGTCTGCAGAAGATGACATTTGGGTCAATTCCTAACATGTTTGCTGGGGTCCAAGTGAATATGTCGATATTTTGTTGTAGTAGTGTGATAAGTTGTTCTTTCTCCTATCTTTGTAAAGCATCTTCGATGTAGGTATGCTTGTCTTCATTGGCAATTTTATTTTTATTAAGGTGTCTATAGGCATAGGTCGGTCTTACTAGTTTGTCCGAGGGTCTAGGTCTGCTAAAGCAGATAGACTCTCTGAGTTATAGACTGCTTGGATATATCGCTGGTCAGCTTGTCTTGAGGGATTTGCCTAGAGGCTCACAATATAGCATTGTCCAGCTTCTCTCTGGTCAGCTTGGATGTGATTATTATCCTGCAAAGAAAACTTGACACACAGGTATATATTAGAAACAATGGCACAAAAAGTATTTAAAGAAGGTCTACCTAGAATGATGTTATATGGACTTTTGTAGTCCACAACCAAATATTGAATGTCTAGGGTCTTACAATCGAGATAATTACCTAGTGTTATTTGTAACCATATATAACCTCGGATTGGAACATATTCACCTAAAAAACCTACCAATTCCCATGTAGATGGTTGTAGAGCTTTGTCACTTAGCTTCATTTTTTGGTATGTGGAATAAAGCAGTACATCAGTGTTACTTTCTGGGTCCATAAGGACTTTTTCCACCAAGGGCTCACCAAATTGAAGTGATATAACTACAGGGTGATCAAGGCTTTTATATAAAGCTGTGTAATCTGAGGAACTGAATGTGACATTTGGGATGTTCACGTTGGTGGTATAGATCGGCTCAGAGCCAGTGACTAACATCATGGTCCTGTAGGACCTCTTTCTAGTCAAGTTGCTCATCCTCCACCTATGAATCACCAGAAATATAGTTAATAACTCTATGAGGTTGGTTAGGATTTTCATCTACCTTCTTCCATTTGTCTTTGTAATTGTCATTTGATTTGGAGTGTTGGCCGAGGTCTTTCGTTTACGTCGTTGTCCTCGGCTATCAATGTATTTGTTTGGTAGGCCTTGGCGAGATAGCTTTTCAAGGAGGTCTTTTGCTATAACGCAATCATCTGTAGTGTGTCCATATTTTTTATGGAAAGTGTAATACTTGGATTTGTCCGCATATCGCTAGTCTTTGTATGTCCCTGCCTTGTTTAGTGGTTTGATCAATTTGGAGTGTAAGATGTCTTCTCTTTTGGTGTTAAAATGGGTGTATGTGTCGAATTTTAGTGTAATCTTGAATGGTTTTTGGTCCGTCCTATTGCTTGAGTATTTGTTTCTCTTGTCTTCTTCTTTGCGAGGGTTAGGCCTTTCCACCTTTCGAATTTGTCGGAGCACTTTTATTTCGATCTAGTTTGTGGCTTTTTTTCGGAACTCAGCCAATGTCTATAATTTTGTTACAACTATAGTCTCTTGGAATTTTTCAGGGTAGAGTCCACTCTTTAATGCATGTAGATGGACCTTTGGATTGAGGTTAGGTATCTCCATGGTTGCCTTGGCAAACCTCGTCATGTAGTCTTTAAGACTTTTATGCTGTCCTTACTTTATGGTGCTAAGGTAGTCTTAGTCGTGCACATAGATCGTTGATGTAGCAAATTTTTTGACGAAGAGATGGGCTAGATCGTCAAAACTTGATATAGAACCTGCAGGCAAATTAGAAGACCAAATCAAGGTAATACCATCTAAAAAGGTAGGAAATGTACGATAGAGTATTGGATCGGATGCACCGTTCATGAACATCATTGTGTAAAACTTGATGACATGCATGTTGGAATCGCCAATTCCTTCATAAGGTTTCAATGTCGGTAAGGTGAAGTTTTTGTGCATTTGGAAGTTCATGATGTCTTTTAAAAACAGGTTTGTCCTCTTCACCATTGACTTTGTGGATGTTGTTATTATAGGCTTGGCTTTTGACGAGTGCTCGTCTTGATCATCTTTGTTCTCAGTGTTCTTGTGTTCCCCTCCCTTACTTTGGCTGTTTTGCTTCTGACGTAACAGGTCGGCCATTCTTTGGTTTTCCACTCTTAGAAATTTGTTGATGGCCAATAGCTCAGCTTGAGTGGGGGGATAAGGGGGGTTGCTTGGCTCGTCCACCATAGGTTGTGACCTGCAAAAAAGCGGCAACAATAGTGTAGGAGAGATGAAAGTAGGGTTAGTTTAAATCTTCGGCCCACAGTGGACACTAAATGTTCCTGCATAGATAACCAGCTTCAAGGTATTGCTCGTCCTACTTAATGTTCGAACTTGTTTCTCTTTGAGTTGGATGAGATATACGTCGGCTCCTTTAAGAACAGTGGCGGTGAGCACCTGCAAAGATACTCCAACGCTCAAGTTAGAAAGAGTATAAAACGAGATATATGTTGTTCATCGTGAACAATGTACCTTACTCGTCTCAGGAGTTTGTGCATTTATATGATTGTTTGTGTTGTAGACGGTTATTGATATTCTCGGAAATGTTGAAGATATTGGCCTACTTTTATGGTAACTGCTCCTGAGTGATATTTGACTTAACAGAATAAGTCCGTTATGAGATCACAATTACGTATTTATTTATATTTGTTCAGATTTCATGTGGTTTGTTATGCATGTTTATTATAGTTCTGATTTATAGGTGGACTCAGTTTGGGCTTATAGGTAACAAATCATATTTAAATCTAAACATATATCACATTTTCAAGTAATAGAACGTTTTAGTTTTGGTTTTTATATGTTACTGATGCATTTGTTATAGCTCATACCTGTTAATCCTATAAATCAACAACATGTTAAATAAAACAAAGCAAAGATCCTTATTTTAGGAGAGAGAAAAGAAAAGAGGTAGTTATATATAACTTCCGCAATATACCGAACCAAAAGAGGATTAGGTCAAATAAATTAACCGCACACCGTACTATAGAACAAGGCGAAACTTAATTCATTCTATAAGAATAGGACACAAGAAAAAGAAGGTACATTATTTATTTTGAGAATAATAATATACTTTATCTCACAATTTTTAACTTGAGTGATAGATAATCTTTATAAATATCCGTCGTTGTTATTTCTCTTAAAGTCGATATATACCCTATTTTATCTGAAATGGACAAGCTATACCTCTTTTTAAGATTGACCACAGAAACAGTTACAATAATTAAGTGGTGTTATTTGCATTAGCACTAAACGTTATAATTTTTTAGAAAGGAGAAAAAGCTTAAACTAAATATAGTTTGAAAACGTGTTTTTGTGGGAAAAATGAGTCACGGGACACTTGCTATCTAATTGCTTGTAAAGGAGAATAAGAGAAACAAAAGGAAACACATATAAGGTAAACAAACATTAATAATTAATGAAAGGAGAAGGCCCTTTCTGACCAACTTGCAACCCAACTTGCCAATCCGTATCAATCTCTTCCGATCCCATTTGTATTATGATATAAAAAAATTAATAATAGCTATTGTTAAAATAGAGAGAGGGAGATAGAATATTATTAGAGTATTAGTGAGGAGACAGAGAATGGCAACTTGACCATATTTTTTATTGAACAAGTTGAGTTCAGCATAGGCAAGTTGCACTAAGGAGGTTGATTCGTCCACCATACAAAAACGAGTACTATAATAATAACGTCGTTATCAAAATGTATGCATACACAACCACCCTAGTCATTGTCATACAGATAAATTCTATATATATTGTTTCCTTTATTTGATGTTCTTTTCCTTTCATTACTCAACATTTATGTACAACAATGATATTCGCCTTCAATTTTTACCTTATCAATTGGATGGTTCAGTCACAAACTCACAATGTCACATGCATCGGATCACACAATATTAAATAACAAAAATACCTTATTCTATTCGTATTTGTCCCTTTTTCTTTTTAAACCAAAACTATATATAATTAATTATGCATAATACTTTTATTGATCTAATAATGTATAATGAAATATATGAGTTTTTTAATTTATGGAGTTACTGAAAAAATTTATCTGATCATCAAATTAGATTCATATGTTTAAATAATAAATTTTAAAATTAATTACTTTTATCAATATATTAATATACAATTAATTAATTATTTATGTAAAACTCATTTTTTCTACTAACTGTTAAATTATTAAATACATATGTAAAGAATCTCGCTAAGGAGCCAATAAAGCATCTGTAAAATATGTACAATGGACTATTTATTTGGCTTAATATAAGTTAAAAAACGAACATCCATCCTATTTTAGTTTCTCTTTTAATTTTTTGTTTACATCAACACAATAGAATCATAAATTATACTACAAATAATATACCCAAAGTAATCATCCACTTTAGAATAAAAAGAACCATCTACAATTATACTAAAATGAATATTCCTCTTAGTTTAAAATTTCAAATTATAATAGACTCCATGTAAAATTATGTTAAATTCAATCCAAATTAATTAAACACCCAAATTAAAATGAAAATAACTATCAGTCTACCTAGTAAAACGAACATCTAGCCTATTTCAGTTTTTTCTTTAAATTTTTTGTTTACATTAACACAACAGTGTAATAAATTGTACTACAAATAGTATACCCAAAATAACTATCCACTTTATAATGGATAAACCATTCATAATTATAATAAAATGAATATGCAATTTTTTATTGAACTCTCAATCCGTCTTCCTAAAATGAACATTCGGACTATTTTACTGATTGGAATGTTTTACTGATTGGAATGCATCAAAATCGTTATTTTGTATATTTGTTACCTAATACATCTTTACACACAATCATACACATGTACTGTTCCAGCAGCTAGATGCCAATCTCCAAAAGCATCAACATTTTTCAATTGAAATCAATAAATTAAAAAAATTAATTATTTTGCATTAAACCTATCATACCCAAAGAAATCCACAACTCAAACAGGGGAAAAAGGAAAATTTCAACGCACACACCAAAAAAGAGAAACCGGAAATTGTACGTGTTGTGAGTAGCGGCGCAACACGGGGAGAGAATGAGATTGGATAAGAGCAATTCTGTTCACAATGAGGAGAGGAAGGCAGTTATACTGCGCGACGGTGTTGCTCGGTCTTTCGGAGTGCGTACGGCGACGTCTTCTGAAGCTATGCGCGCTGGCAGCTGTTGCGGATTGCAGAACGACACCGTTGAGAGAAGATGAGAATATCAAAAAAATAAACATACAAATGGGAGAAAAGATTGACAGTTTTCAGGTTTGCATTGTTTACGATATAAAATTTTTATTTAGATTGAATTTGAAATTGAAAATAAATAATATTAATTAATTTAATTATTATTTAGTTTTAATTACAAAAATATTGTTATTGTATATATTGTACATCAATTATATTGACACCCATACTTTTTTATATGTAAAACTTCTGTAATTATAGTGAGATATAATTGATTATAAATTTCAGATAGTAAATCCTAATCGTAAAACTTTTTTTTTTTTACTAGCGGAATTGTAATGGTATATATGCTTTTTCTTATGATCAAGATCCGAAATATACACATACATGTTTAGAGGGCGAAATCGAGAAATTGATAAAAACCTAGTACAAAAATAATTGTCCGTGAATTTCTCTCCATCCGGAAAAAATTAAGGAAGGCACCGTCATGGTCATGCACCGACTGAGTGTGTATGGATAACATAAGAAAATGAAGGAATTCATGGATGGAGTGACGAAGAAAGAAAGTAAACTTGCAAGTCACGTAATTAATACACTTTCTTGCCGTTTATATTACTGCTGCATATTGTTGGCTGCCCTCTGCGTCTCTCATTATATGCATTAATGCATGCATATATCTTCGCTACTCTCTTCAAAACGCGTCATTGAGGTGACACACCATCATATATAGATCAATTCACATGGCTACTCTCTTCAGTTTTCTTTTTTCTGTTTTCTTCAAAAATATTTATTCTCAAATATAATGGCTAACATAAATTTGAACTCCCAATCAAAGTTTGATTTATAAAATCAACAGCCAAATCTTTAAAAACAACGTAAAGGCACATATTGTGAAACTCATTAATTTGATAATATTTTTTGTTATTATTTAGTTAGTATAAATATTAAATTATCCTTAATAAATAAATTTTATTAATTTATATATATAAATTTTAAAAAATATAAATATAAACAGTATTAATTTATGTAGATAAAATTTTAATAATATAAGTATAAATTATATATTTTTTTATACAATATATCTATAAATATAAATTATTATTGATTAAATACTGATAAAAAATAATAATATTTATTAATTATATAATATTTTTTTATTATTATTATTATATATAAAAAAAGATCCTACAACACCAAAATCCAAAAATCATGCTATCCAATAAAATCTTCTCATAGATCGAAAGAAGGAGGAAGTAAACCTTCTTCCAAACGTATTACCCGATCCTAGTATCCTACTCCTACCAATAAAATTCTCCCATTGATTAAAAGGAGCGATATTATCATATAACACTCGACAAAAAAAAAAAAGACTATTTAATGACTTAGCAACCAATTACCACTGTTAAAAAAATCACTGAAAATATTAACACTGGTAACTACTACACTAATATAAGTAATATTACCAGAGCTTGGTATCGAAATATTAAACTTCCTAATTTCTTTTTATATGAAATGATTAAAATGAAATTGCGAGACTTAAATTAAAAAAAAAAAGTCCACTTTTCTATAAATCAAATATGAATTTCTACTATTAATTGACGATAATGCTAACCTAACAAAAACTTCTTAATTTCTTATTTTATAAGTATCTAAATAATGATTAAATCCACAAGTGATTACCAACTAAAAAAAATTGACTCCGCATTTTGATTTTCGATTTGAGGTCAAATATGTGGAAGCTAGCTTTGAGGTCAAATATGTGGAGGCTGCTAAGGTTATGATTTTTAAAAATTTTCCAAAATTGAGGGCCAGGTGCAGAATAAAGGTTTTGAATAATTTGGAAGATTAGATTTTCCCATCAATTGATGCATTTTTCATGGCCAACCATTTCAACTAACCATCTCACTAACTGAAACTGATATTGATGAGTGCAGTACCAGAAATTAATCTCATAAAAGAACAGTGAAAATTAAAGAAATACTAAAAAGGAACAAGCTCCCAATCGATATAGAATCATCAAATAATCCACTACAAATTAAGACGAATTTAATTTACAGAAACAAAAACTAGTACCAGTATACCACAATTGAACTATCCTCTATCATTTCAACCACCATCGATTTGGTGAAAAAAGCAGCATCAGCAGCAACAGCAGCACCTCTTGATCAGAATCAACAGTAGAACGGAAAAAATCTGAGGCATATATATGAACATTTCTCATCTCATATATATAGAATAATCACATTCAACCATTTTCCTTTCTGACCAACGGTCCTCCAAAACCTACTGATCTAACCAATTCCCAACACCAGGCACATGCATCATCAATGATACAATCGCAGTAACAAAGACCCGAATCCGAACCAGAATCCGAATCCGAAAAACGCGAGGTTTTAGTTTTGGAGAAGAAAAGAGTAACACTTATTCCTTCCCTCCTTCTGCTCTTCCTCTCCGAAATTCCAACTCAGCATATCAAAATAAAATAAAAAAAGAAAAGAAAATGAATGACGGTTACTTTTTTTTTTTTGCTTCATTTGTGAGGGGTTGTTTTGGCCATGTTCTCAGCGATCTGAGCGAGGGACTGCAAGTTGCACCGTACGATCGTATCAACGAACACGCAAGTCTCTTCTTTAGTGTTACCGATCGGTACATCAACGACGTACGATTCAATCACAACTGTTCCGCCGTTACCGTCACCGTGAAGCGTTGTAACGGAGCGGTAGTTCCTCAAACGGTGGTCTCCGCCTACGACGCTGAAGCTGATGACGTGGCGCTCGTCATCCAAGATCTCTAACCGTTCCGTGCTTGACTCAGCTGGCAAGCCGGAAACCACGCGCACCTCGCGCAACGCGCCGACTCCGATTCCGTCGTCTCCGCCGTTTCCCGAGGCGACGACGTGGCAGCTCTTGACGAAGTTCTTGTATCCCTGCGGGTTGTCGAAGCGGCGCACGACGGACCACACGGTGGATACCGGAGCGTCAATGGACTGGATCACGGAGGAGCAGCACTGGTGCGGTCCAACTCCGTGCGCGTGGTGCCGTGCTAGAGCCTCCGGGAGAAGGCACGGCGGCGATGGAGACGCTGTTGCCGTGAAGGCGTGCTCCTTGGGGAAGTTGACGCCGGTGGCGATGGCTGTTGCTGTGGCGGTCGCTGCGTCGGTGGAAGGATCGAAGCGGTGGAGTTGAAGAGGAGAAGGCATTCTCGAAATAACAAATAAATTATTATTATTATTATTTTCTAATAATAATAATATTAAATATTGTAAGGTATGTTGTTCTCTCTCTTTTTCTCTCCTCTCCCCACCAAACCTAAGAGATACTAGTTTTGCTTTTGGGTAAGGGTCTTATATATATCTCTTCTAACTTCAATTTTTGATTGATTATGTGGTTGTTGAATAAGCAATTGCAAATATATAAATGTGAGGGTTTTGAACTTTTGATATATTTGTGTCAGAGGGGAAATTAAAATTAAAAAATGAGACGGCTATAATACAGTCTAGCCACTAGCTTGCCCTTTCTTTTGCTTTGGGTTTGGTGGTTAATATTTAATAATTTAATAGTTAATATAATATTTTCCGTAATCCAACTTGGATTAGCTTAATTGATTTGGTGCTTAATTTTATGAAATATGATTGGTATTGAATTGAATTGAACTGAAAGAGGGACATGAAAGGAAATATGGCGGTGCTTGCAAGTGGATCCTCAACTTGCAAGTAGCAGCTATCTTTAGACTTGGTTTTATCAATGTTCCCTTTTCTTTATTTATTTATTTACATCAAACTGCAACTTTGCCACTCCATCAATTATTATTTTATTGTTAACTTGCAAGAAAATAATAATAATTTATTTATCTCTTTTCTTAAGTTGTTTGCTGATTATTAATTCATGTGAAAAGAAAGCCTATCTTCTCTCTCTCTGCATGCCGCTATAATCTATATCTCCTTACTTTTTCTTCTCGTTGATTTTTTCTTGATCCATTCATTTTTTTTTCTTTTGTTTTTGCATGCATTCCTAGGGCGTCTTTGGAAATAGATAATATATTTGTGAATTTGAAGGAAAACTCTAGAAAGTCCCTGCACAAATTGAACAAGTTGCTTGCGATAATATTGTTCAATTAGTTGTACACAGATTTTTCCAAAGCAAAAAAAAAAAATAATTGGATGCTTTTGTCCGGTTAAATTTTGAATAGAAAGAAATGAGCAAGTTGGCACGATGACGACATGCATAATATTAAGCATGTAACATATATTTTATAGTACAGTCTTTTCTTTCACTTTGGATTTGATAGCTAATAAATTAATAAAAAATATCATATAAATACCAAAAATCAATTACCATAAAAAGATTTTTTTTTTATCATAGTTTATAAGTCATTATTCATTAGATTATTCTGAAGTACCTATTGTTATTTATTTCGATCATGGAAAGAATTTATCACGATAATAAATATTTCTGCTTGGTTTGGTATATATAGTAGTTTGAAATGTCAAATGGACAAGTAGTATATATTATAGAAGACATTGCTCACATGGTACATTTTGATAACAACCTACAACTAATAAAGTAGTTGAATTATCTGAAAATTAACTTGAACGAATATACAGTATACTACTATTATCAATAAAAAACAACTTTCAAAGATGCCGATTGTATGTAAACGGGAAAAGCACAAAACACGACTCAAATAAAACTTCAAAAAGAAATCATCATGAATAATGTAAGTTATTACAATTATTTTGTCACAAGGGATTACATATATATTTTTGTTAAATATTTTTATTAATCAAAATATTTTTTGTTCACTCATCTTCATCAATAACTAAAATATTTCTAAAACTTTTTAACAAGTTCATAAATAAAATGTATTTTTAAGATATCTGTATACTTTTAGCTAAGAGATAATTTGTAGCATGCAATTATCTTCTTTAAATTTTGAACTTGTATACTAATACATTTTCGTGAATTGATCGTGTGCCAAGCTAATTAATTGATAAATACCACTATATTCAACAAATTAAATAACAAAGATTACGCTGATATATCAAAAACATAAAGCTTGCCATATGTATTTACATTTACTTAAGAGGGAAGAACATATACATACACATATATAAAATGCGTCAACATATATATTCAAAGAAACTTAGCTTAACAAGGATATATATAATCTCATAATAATTTTATATATCAAGTTGGGCATACTTTTTTACCTTGTCAACTTTAATCATCTAAGGCTGTTGGTATTATCGTTTAATTTACTCTTAAAACACTTCCAATGATTCCATATCTTCGAACTTTCTTTTGTGTCCTTATCCCTTCTTTGTTGCCCTATTCTCACCAACTTCTCCCAACTTGTGTTCTTTTCCCTCTTTTTCTTTTTTTCCAAATTAATAATTAACTTACCTACAATAGTACCTCCTACTTTAGTTTAATTTGTCTTTCCGGAAAATGGAAATAAAATAACATAAATAAATAAACTAAGTAAACATCTACCGGATTTAATTATTAGAGATTTCAATATTAATATATTATTAAATACTAAGTAACCAATATTAACGACTATGCAAATTAAAGTATTTATGTTTTAACTATGTGCTTCGGGTTTAGATCTGGAAAAAAAAAAAAAACTTGTTCATATATTTAAACCCTCCTTTAAAATGTCTACATCCTCTGCTCGATGGATAAGAATTTTGATCATGAAATCTAGTGAATTGGTCGGTTTGCCAAAAAATTATGACAACGTTTTAGAGTATTATTGTTAATATTTCAAAAATAATACTGTTCAAACAATAGTTAGAAAAGTAATTAGTTTTACAAAAATATAGTGTACACTCAAAAAAAAAAAACCTATCAGATTAGTTATTATATATATTAATTACATATAGATTTAACTTTTAATATATATATTTTGTATAAATAATTAATTTAATAACTTTTTTTGTCTACAATAATATAGCTATTACTTTTGAATTATTATAATTAGAGCTATTAATTTATAATACAATTCTATTAGGTACTAACAGAAATTTAATCAACAATAAGTCAATAATATTTTTGAATTATATTTTATATTAATTAATTATTATTAATTAATATTTATTTAAATTTTATTTTTTTTAAATACAGAACTAATTATTATTAATTGCAGTGATTTAAAATTGGATAGTTAAGAATTATTTATTTATATTTTTTATAATAATAAAAAAATTCTATTTAAAAAATTATGTAATTAACTTAGCTTTGACGATATGCCTTGCTGTCTTTTGACCAATCACAATCGATATTTTGTAACTTGTTGCGGTTTTTATGGGGTCCACTGTTCCTAGTTCCACTCAATTCAACTTTATTTAAAATAAAATACATGGCCAATAATATACATTTAAAGAAAAATCATATAAGATATTTTGATATTTAACAAATTTTTATTTTGTAAAAATGTTTGAGAATTATTTTTCTTAAATAGATTAGACTTTGAATTACTTTTAAAACGGATTAATTTATTTTAACATATATTTTTTAAGAATTAATTATTTAACATAATAAAATTTATTTATTTAATATACATATTAAAATTTAATTTAAAGTGACAATAAAATTAATTTTTTAACAAAAATAATTTTAAAAATTTTTAGAAGATAAAAATTTATTAGAAATTAAATGTTCGATCTTAAATTTGTTAATAATCACTTTGAGTATTTACTAAAGAAAATTATTTCCTTCAGTTAGGGGAATTTTTAACCTTATGTTTAAAATAATATAGTACAAATTGATCATCGAACTTTTCTAAAGAAATGCAAATTGATCCACAACATATGGATTAAGATAACGCGTTTAATAAAAGGTAGTGCAGATTTATCTTCTTTAATTATCGTAATACAAATTTGTTCTTTCAGATAAAATTTTGGGTCACCAATTTTTAATATTTTTTATTATTATTTGTTCAACATAAATATTAAAATATTTTTAATAATTAAATTTTATTAATTTATGTGTATAAATGTTAAAAATATAAATTTAAATTATATTAATTTATATATATAAAATTTTGATAAATACATATATAATTTATTTATTTTTATATACAAAATATCTATATATAAATTATTACTAGTTAAGTATTAATTAAAAATGGTGATATTTATTAACTATATAGTATTGCTATTTTTTAATTTAACTTGACAATAATTACTACCCTAATTATTTTTCCATCTAACAAAGTTCTCAATAATTAGTCAGTGTAAATGTTGTATAAAATTGTTTTTATTATTGTCAACCGACACTTATAAATTGTAGTGAGAACGTTAGATCTAGATAATATCTATGGATACTCTATCCATCTCAGTGCAAAAAGAGTCTTAGGCAGGGCGACATGAGATCGAGCAAGATGAAAATCCATCACTATTCTTTCTTTTATATATATATATATATATATATATATATATATATATATATATATATATATATATATATATATATTAATTGAATTTTTATACATTAATTTTTTTTAATTTAGTCTTTATTAACGTTAAACATCGAAAAAATGTTAGTAAATTATAAAATTACTTGTATACCCTTAAAAACTTAATTAAAAAAAAATACAAGAATCTAATTAAAAATTTAGTGAAATCATAAATATTCAATATGAAAGATATTCTTATAATTCCTATTCAATAATTCTATGCATTGAAAGATATTCTTATAATCTCTTTTATTTTGTCACTATCATTCTTTTGCTTTATTTATATACAACTTGTACCAAAAATACATTTTTTTTATTTCTAAAATACCTTATCTTAAGAACATACAAAAAAAATGGATAAAATAAACAAAAATTGTAGTAATAAATATATATATAAAATTCCATTTCCATCATTCAAATATTTATTATGATCATGTAATATTTTACATTTGTATAAATTCATAGAATATCATTTATGTCTTTATCATATCATGATACACCATAGATATTAACATACCTTATCATATCCAAAATACCTTATCAAATAATTGTAAAAACAATTTATTGCATATAAAAACAAATATATGCAACTATATATGATCCTATCAACATAATAAATTTATCAAAGTCATAACTTGCCATTCAATAAGAAATATAAATAATCAAACATATTTCAAATAATTACACTTAAAACAAAAACTGTTATTAAAATTTCAAAGGTCAGGTAAGCAATAACTTTCTTAAATAACATGAACAACAAATCAAAACACACTATACTTTTAAATTATCCACCTAAATCTTAATATTAGAATAATCATCCACACATCACCTAGTAAAATAAACATCTCATAAATCTGTTATTCACATTGTCTAGTATTTTTATTGTTTACCTATACTTTTTCAATTTGAAAATACCATCTTATTCATAGAAACATCATCATTTGAAACCTTATCTCCACTCTATTAACTACAAAAAGAGGAGCACTTTCTCTTGAAGTAACAGCAGAACTAGCATCGTAATCTACAATCTCAAAACCATAAAAACCAATCCATAAAATTGCATGAACTAAAACAAGAGACATACTACAAGCCAAAGTCACTACAAGATGAATCTCAGCGTTGGTTAAAATCAACTGCATTGCCGTTGCAACCGCAATCACAGCCAACGCAAACCATTTGTTTATGATCTTATCAAGCAAAAAAGAATTTAGCCATGTCCTTAGAATCAAAAGATAAAGAGATGTCACGTATGTCATGATAATAAGAAAAATCAGTGACACTTTTTTCTGGTAAGTATAAGAGTTATGAATAGTATGATCCACACAAAGTGTGTGTAGTATAGGCCATAGGTTCCAAAGTTTCTTATGATTCGAACTGCTGCAAATTCTGATGTTAAAGAAATGCTAAAAGGGCAGAAAATCTTGAAGTGATTTTCATTTTTGGAACTTTTAGTTCATAGTTTTCAGGCTTTGACGAAGAGTTTGAGGAAGAGGTTGCTACTCTTTGTATAATTCCATAATTTGCCATTTATATAACACAAAAATAAGAGAAATTCGTTCTAAACTTAGTATACTACATAAAAGGTAGGATATATATAATATTTGGATCAATATATAAATACTATGGTTCTAAAAATCGAACCGGACCGGTCGATTCAATCGGATTAACCGGAAATCGGTTACCTAACCGGTTCGGATAAGGTCAAAAACCGTCTGACAAAAAATTGGTAAAAAATTGGTCAAACCAACAGTTAATTGGTGAACCGAGAGAACCGTCTGATTTTTTAGCGGTTTTTGGTTAAGAAAGAAAAAGTGCTAAACAACGTCGTTTTTCCTTTTTAAAAAAAAAAGAAAAGAAAAGAAAAGAAAAGAAAGGCTAAACGCCTAATTGCCTAAACGAAGCCCTAATCCTTTCAGCAGAAATCACCCACAACTCCACAAGCCAGAAGAGGGATCTGGGATCAACAGTTCAGCACCACCATCGCCACCGCATCCCACAGCGACAACAGCGACGACGTTGAGAGTCGCAACCATCACCGCGTCTTGTTTCGTCGCTGAGCTCGCCTCTTCGTTGGTCGTCGCCGAGCTCGCCTCCTCGTTGGTCGTCGCCGAGCTCGCCTCTTCGTTGGTCGTCGCCGAGCTCGCCTCCTCTTTCCTCGCCGTTACTCACCGCTGGTAAGACTCTGTTTTTGTTCGGTTATTCACTTAGTCCTCCTCGCTGCCTTCTGATTTTCTATGCTTGATTATATGATTTATTTGTTTGTGATTTTGATTTATTTGTTATTTGTTCATGATTTTGTTTGCTGGCGTCATGATTTTTTTGTTTGCTGGCTTCATGATTCTGAGGTTATTTGTTCATGAATTTGTTTGCTGGCTTCATAAATTTGTTTGCTGCTTCATTTGTTCGATTTTGATTTTGATTTTTCATTTCCTAAGGTTATTTGCTTGTTTGCTGGCTTCATGATTTGTTTGTTTGCTGGCTTCATAATTCTGAGGTTATTTGTTCATGAATTTGTTTGCTGACTTCATGAATTTATTTGCTGCTTCATGAATTTGTTTGCTGCTTTATTTGTTCGATTTTGATTTTGATTTTTCATTTTCTAAGGTTATTTGCTTGTTTGCTGGCTTCATGACTTGTTTGTTTGCTGGCTTCATGATTCTAAGGTTATTTGCTCATGAATTTGTTTGCTGCTTCATGAATTTGTTTGCTGCTTTATTTGTTCGATTTTGACTTTGATTTTTTATTTTCTAAGGTTATTCGCTTGTTTGCTGGCTTCATGATTTGTTTGTTTGCTGGCTTCATGATTCTGAGGTTATTTGTTCATGAATTCGTTTGCTGGCTTCATGAATTCGTTTGCTGGCTTTATTTGTTCGGTTTTGATTTTGATTTTTCATTTTCTGAGGTTAGTTGTTTGTTTGCTAGTTTCATGAATTTGTTTGCTGGCTTTATTTGTTCGGTTTTAATTTTGATTTTTCATTTTCTGAGGTTAGTTGTTTGTTTGCTGGCTTCATGAATTTGTTTGTTGCTTCATGATTTTGGTTGCTGAATTATTTATTTGTTCATGATTTTCTGAAGTTATTTTCTGATTGTTACAGATGAAACAATCACAAAGTAATCCATAGCCACAAGATAATGCTGTTCAAGATTCTCAAACTGGTTCATCCAGAGGTAAACTTTGATGTTTGAAGTTGTTTGTGAACTTCTAATATTAAGTAATGGATAATTTATTATGTGAAATTTTAAGTTTTAATAAGTTAGAAATTATTGAATTTATATATTTAAAATTATTTTTAGATTTTTTAATAATTTTATTTAATATTTAATTAAACTAGTTGAATCCCGGTTGAACCCTGGTCGAACCAGTAAACTATTGAACTAGTGACCTCACCGGTTTATTGACCGGTCCGGTTCTTGCAACCTTGATATATACACACCAAGTAAGCGAAAGGGGAGTATGATCAAGTCTAAAAGAAAAAGCATATCGAATACTTTGAATCTGAAGACTTGAACAAATATTGAGCATCATCACAGCAACAACAATCAACAATAAATAAAATTCATAATCAGCAAAATTAATTCATATGTTAATTCACCAATTAATAAAATTCCTGTACATATATATTCATATTGTAAATTCTAAACCATTATATAAAAAAATTTAGAAATCAATTCAAGTAATAGGTATTCAACCAGTGCCATATTTCAATAAAATTGACATATGCATAAACATGTTTCATCAACTTTAAAAAACTAAAAAAAATAAATTTTAATGTCACCTGTTTTTGGCAGATCGAGTACAGACAGCAAGACGAGGTGCGGCGAGGAGAGGCGCAGCGTGGTGCAGTGAGGTGAGGCAATGCGAGGCATGGCAAGGGCTGCGAGGGACAAATAGTGCATAATGGCACAGAACAGAGCAGTGCAGAGAGACGGAGGCGACGGACGGAAGGAGGACCACCAAGCGTCCACCACGGTTGACGATGGATATGGATAAAGACGACGGACCAACGGAAGAGAAACGCACTGCACACGATCTTCAGAGAGCAAGTTAGGGCTGGCTAAGGTTTTTTTTTTCTTTGAGAAAGTATAGGGAGCCAATGGTCTAAGCGTACAATGTGTACAATTAATGTTTAGATAGTATTAGAGATATGACTATTAGTATTACATTGTCCTGTCAGATTACGCTTTTGGGATGAGTGGGTTCATGACATAATATTAGAGTTATAAATCCGAAAGGTCAAGAGTTGGATCCTTGGTGAACCCCAAAATCAGCTTAGGTTTTTTGGGATGAGTGGTTTTATGACATGAGATGTTTGTTATCCCTGGCATCTGGATGGTTATTCTGGATAGTATGGGTGATGTTCATTTTATTCATGAACCAAAAATTTAGCCCATTGTACACATTGTACGCTTAAGTCATTGGCTCCCTAACACTACCCTTTTTCTTTGGGACAAAATGTCAAGGATGCTTTAGGTATTTTAAAAAAATAGAGATATGCTCAATTAGTTATTTTAACCTAATCATGTGAATATTCTATTATATTAAACGTTATTCTCATGGTAGGGATTTAATTGCAAAAAAAAAATCAATGTGTAGGGACTCAATTGAAAAGAAAAAAATATAAGAACTTAATTGAAAATTCGATAAAATTATACAGATTTATAAAATAATTTTTATTTTTATTTTTTTTAAAGATAAGAAATTCGAATTCACGATTTCTAAATGAGTATGAAAAAATTATGTCATTTGAATTATAACTCATTAGCGATCTACAAAAAATATATATATATATATATATATATATATATATATATATATATATATATATATATATATATATATATATATATATAGACAACTTTAATACTGATTAAAGTATAAAAAAGTTTTTAAATATTTTGAATATCAGTATTACATTAAATTTTAATCATAGATCTTAGTTATATATATATATATATATATATATATATATATATTTTATATTTTTTATAATTAAAATTAACGGTTAAAAATTATTAAAATATTAATATATTAATACACTTCAAATTTTTTTTAATAAAATATAATAAGTTGGAGTTAGAGAAAATGAAAATTTGTTTATATCTATTTCATTGACACCCAAAAAGATAATATTCAATTTTAAAAAATTTAAAAAATAAAAATAAACATTAGTTTCTAAATTTATACAGATGTTTGATAATATAAGATACCTTGTTCTTTTCTCCCAAGAGATCTGCTAAATTTCCAGACTTAGCAAAAAATGTTCATGAATATTAAACTTTTCTCCAAACGTCGTCTTCTCCTGCACGAGGGTCAACACTACAAAAACTAAAAGGAAAAGTATAAGGAGTCAATGGTCTAAGCGTATAATGTGTACAATTGAGGTTTAAGAAGTATTAGAGATATGACCATTAGTATTACATTGTTTTGTCAGGTTACGCTTTTGGGATGAGTGGGTTCATGACATGGTATTAGAGTTCTAGATCCGAAAGGTCAAGGATTCGATCTTTGGTAAATTCCAAAATTAACTTAAGTTTTTAGGATGAGTGATTTTATGACATGAGATGTTTATTATTCCTGTTATTTGGATGGTTATTCTGAATAGTGTGAGTGATGTTCATTTTATTCATGGACCAAAGGTTTAGTCCATTGTACTCATTGTACACTTAGGTCATTGGCTCCCTAGCACTACCCAAACCAAAACTATTCCCCCTTTCTCTTTTCTCAATTATCATGTTCAATATTAGTGAAAAAAATTAAGTGAAGGGAATTAAAATTACCGTGAAATCTAATAAATGATCATGGTTATTTAGTTTAATTAAATTGACAATCATGAAACTTTGTCGGGACAAATCCCTTTCGTAAACTTCATAGTTCAGACCGGGGAAAGGTTAGTAAAATATCCAATTATCCATAACTAAACTTATTTACTGCTCTGTTATCATTATATGATTAGATAGGGTAATTAATAACTAACTATAGGCACCTTAATGATTACAATTTAGATTGTGCTGTTTAGCGGCTATTGACCATATTAGGTAGTCAAAATTCTATTTTCTCACGTGTTCAACATGTGACAATCACTATTTTACCTATTTTAATTCATAACATGAAGATACGTAACAATAATAAATAAATAAAGGAACAGTGTTAGGTATTAATATTTTTAGTAGATATATAAAAAAGAGAGAATTAGGTTAGTATTAATTTAAATATAAGATAAAAAAACATATTGATCATTTAACATTTTTCTTCTACATATAGTTTAATTTTTTTTTTATTCACCGTTAAAAATAATAATTATTTATTTTGTTAGTTATTTATTTGGTAACTAAATAAACAATATAGGAACTAACTTTTAATTAGTTGATATTAGTCAATTTTAATATTTAGATTTATAATTTAAAAGGTAAATAACATAAACAAACTAAATGACTTTTAATATTATATTAATGTCCTAAAACAAAATATAGCTTACATGCATGTCCTAAGTGTTTTTATATGAATTGAATTAATTAGATTCGATTTATATTATTGAACAACACATATATAGTAAATCGAATTAGTTTAATTTGATTTATTACTTGTATAGAGTATTGATATTTATTACTTTTAAGTTAATTATTATTCATTTTAAATCATAAATATCAATAAAAAATATTCTCTATTTAAATTTAAATAAAATATAAAAAAATAAAAACGAATAAGAATAAAAATTCAACTTTTATATTTTAGTTCAAATTCTATAAAATCTACATTTTATAAATTTATAAATTTAAAATAGAATAATAAATAATTTCTAAAATTTTATTAAAAATCATTCTTTGACTCATTATCATCTAAAGAATTATTATCGAGACTTTTAATGTTAAAAGCCCTCTAATATGACATAAGGATTAAAACTTGAATTTTTTTAAAGTAAAAAAATAAATAATTATACTTTATATAAAATAAATTACATATTATATAAATATAATTGGTCATTTTATATAAGATATAACTATTTGTTACTTGAAAAAATTTAAATTTTAATCCTTATTTTATTTTGAAAGACTATATTTTATATTAATTTTTTCAATATCAAAGGTCCTAATAATGATTCTTTATATTAAAATAAATTTGAACAGGAATGTAATTAAAAAATTTAATTAACAGATAGATTATCATATTTAAATGACAGATTTAGATAGATAATTATTTTTCATTCTTCCCATGTACGCTCACTTAGCTTAAACATCAGTAAGTTTAGGTTTGTAAATGGATTCATGTCTCATATATCTGAATTCCTATGCAACTCCTTTAAAATCCTCAAAATGTATGGGAGCTATTATCCTTTTAATCCCAAGTTAATTTTAAAAATAATTTCTGTACGAATATTAATTACTTTAACTAGCTAGCTAACAATAGTAAACAAGACGATCTTCAAAGGTCATGATTTGTTTGGTGCAAAAATTTCAACATACAATTTAGAAGTTTTAAATAAAAATTCATCCATCCAGATAATTTTCTGTTTATCATTTTTCTCTCTCGTTTTTTTTTTTTTCCCACTCTGTTGAATATTGCAACTATTATTCTTGTCGTAAGGCACACCACACCATTTGTAAAGGTTGTACGCTTTTAGTGGAACCTTTTCCTAAAGTACAAGTAGGGTTATTATGTTATGCTTAGCCCCACAAGAAAAACAACTAGTAAAAGAAACTAAACCATGGACGAAAGGCCCATAGAATTTGATGAGCATCTAGAAATTATTTTACGAAAAAATGTGACACACCTCACAACAAATAATCAACAATAATATACGTATATACATACGCGTACATGTGATCCACGAAAAATACATATTTAAAATATAAATATATATTAAAAATAAATTAAATTATATATTTATTTATACATAAATACATTAATTCTAGTAGTTATTAATTTTAGTATACCAATATCGGTTTTGATATGTAATATTTGGCTTGAGTGTAAGAGTTATTATTAAGAGCTTTGATAATAAAATATTAGAAATATAATTATTTTATTAATTTAAATTTTTAGAAAAAATAATTTTAGGATATGATATTAAAATTTTATATCTAAAAAATTTAGAATTTGATCTTTGATAGAATCCAAAATTAGAAAAAATAGCCTAAGACAAGTAAAAGAAAAAAAAGAATTTTATATAAAAATCAAATAAATTCAAAAGAGATTATTGAAAACGAGTACTAAAGATATAATTATTTATGTTATCTCTTTCTATTAATTTAAACGTTGAGAAAAATAATTTTATGATAAAAATAAAAAAAATTTACTCTCTTCAATCAATTTATGTTACTTTTGTCAAAATGATTTTGTTATAAACACTTATCATTTTAAGTGTATATTAAAATCAGCCAATAATATAAAATATATGTTAAAATATAAATATATATTGAAATTAAATTAAACAATATATGTATTTATATATAAATATATTGATAACTAATTTTTATTAAAAATAAATTTAATAATATATATAATTATATACAAATATATATTAGTATCTGATTTTAATAACTGATTTTAATTTATAAATAATATTTTTATTGTAATAATTTTAATTTGTACCAATACTACATGATAATTTTTTAGTCTAAAATGACGATTATGAACTTTTGTAACATACGGTCGCAACGATATTTCATTATTTCAATAATCTATATATCTACTATACACGATAATTTTTGCCTTGCATGTTTCATGCCCCCCCAAAGAAAAGAAAACGCTATCCAGATGCATGCTGAAGAAGCCAGAGATGCTCAGCAGTTGTCTCTTAAATATTTTATCTTCATATTGAATGGTGATAAATGACTAAATTACTGTTCAACCAATAAAAGTACATTAGAAAAATAATCTCATTCTTTTACTTTTTCCTTTTTTTTTAAATAATCTCCATCCTCTTTTTTCTTTTTCCTTTGTTGCCATTTTTTCTACAATTTTTTTTGTATATTTTTAATTTTTTTAAGAAATTAATTTTTTATTTTATCCTTTTTTTCTTGCTTCTCATCTTCTTGTTCTTCTTCTTGAAAAGAAGAAATAAAAAAAATTAAGGTTAGAAGAGAACAAAAAAAAACAAAATTAAAAAATAACGCACAAGAAGAGGAGAAATATAAAATATTGGAAATTTGTTGTATTTTTATTTTTTTAAATTTTATTTTTTTTAAAAATCTATTTGTTTATTATAAAAAAATTGCATTTGATCTTAAAATGTTTGTATTTATATGTTTTTTTAAGTTCTTAATTAAAAAAACACTTATTCACCTATTTTTTCTTTTATATTCATCTTCCGTTGATAAAAGAATAATGAATAAATTATTATTTGTACCAATAAAAGATATAAGTACTAATAAATATATCCATCAAATAAAGAAATTAATATTATACTAATAAAAGATTAATTTTTTGTGACAAAAGTATTTAAATTTTAATTTTTTATTAATTTTTTTATAAAATTTTTAAATTACCCCACCCTTTATTTCCAACTTCAACTCTCTCTTTAACTCTTAATCGTTGGCTACTGAAACTCGCTTTTTTGGCAACGTTGACGATGCAAACGCCCTTCTTCATCTTAGGTGCACTTCTCTCCGCCCTCGGACACTATCCACCACCTCCTCGCCTCCGCTCTTTTTAGAAGTGTATATAAGATTAGGTGAAATCGAGTTTGTCTTGGTCTGGATTTTACCCTAAATAATGATCGAATCAATTTTTGAGATTCTTACTTGATTTTAGATCGGATAAAATCACACTACTTTTCAGTCATACTAAAATGGATCTAAATCAGGTGAAGTTTAAATTTGGATAAACTTTATATTAAAAAATTATTATGTGTTTATTTATAAAAAAAAAACTTATTTGTTACCAAGAAATTTATTGAAAAGTATGCTTAACTTCTTTATATTTTATTTTTGGTTTTGTTACAAAAATAACATTTTTTTAGTAAAAGATTAAGACAAGAAAATAAATTTAAAAATAAAAAATAAAAAAATTAGTTAGTTATATTAAAAAATTAGTATTTCATTTTTTTTTTCTTATTATTATTACAATGATTTTTTTTATCTTGCTAAATTATTAAATTTTCGAAGTCCAGACTAACAAAATGTTTGAACCTGTTTTAACTAAAAAATTCTATGACAAAAACAGACAAATATCAGAAAACAATTTTATGATGAAAAAGTTTTTGTATCGAGAAAATAAATAAAAGTATATAATAAATTTTTAAAAAGTTACTAAAAATAAATAACATATTATTTTAGATAACTATTTATTAAAAAAATATTTATTTGTTTATAATTTTTTTTTATTCACATAGCATGTACTAAAACAAAGGCTATATATATTTGAATGGAACAGGAGTTGTTTTTTTCTTCTTAATTAATGTTTCAAATTCAACGATACAAAAAATTTGAATGAATATTATCAATTAAATGTTATCACTTGGCAATTGAATATATAAATTTGCTGCCCCATAAAGGCTATAGGATTATCTGATCTTTCTTTCTTTTTGGCATTGATACTAATTTCTGGCCAATTACAAGGATGGCTTTGAAGTTGATGGTGACTTTCCTTTTACCTGTCTTCCTTTATTTATTGGCAAATTTTTTAATGCCTATAAGTTTGGTATCGAATTTGTCAAAATTTTTTTTTATGGTAAATTTTAAATATTTAAAAATTATTTATTTTTATATTTTTAAATTAAATACTAATATTTATTACTTTTTAGTAAATTAGGTAATTTTTTATAGGCATGGTAGCAAACACCTATTTATTTATTATAGTTGAATAATCTTGTAAACAACTTTTTCATTTTTCCTCTTGTATGTATATATATACATAGTGCTAGTGCATTACTAATGGTGATTTATTTATTATAATTAAATAATTTTGTGAACTGTTTCAATTAGAACTTCTTCTATTTTCTCTCTTTTGGGCATATAGATAGTGTTACTGCTATTCTATTAAATGACTATCAAAAGTTAAATTTTTAAAGTAGCAATTACTATTTTTTACCAAAAAAAGCGTTAAAAGCCATTATATTTATTGTCGAATTTTTAAATGTTGAATTGATTTTTTAAGTATCTTTACTAGTAATTTTATATAATTTTTTTATTTTAAATATCTTATAACATGCAATGTTTTATATTATATTATTGATTCAATAACTCATCCTTTTTATCACTATTTTCTTGTTATGACTCCAAATATTACCTCTAATGCATGTAAATTATATGCTTTAGAAAATATGAATTGAATTACTTAGAAAATAATTAATATTATAATTATATTATATATGTACACTAAAATCAATTATTATTAGTATAAATTATAAATATTAGAATATAAATACACATTAAAAATAAATTAAATCACACACACACATACACACATATATCCCAACCTCCTCTAAAATAACATGTAAGTTACCCTTCATTATATGTCACATTATAATTAGTCTTTATCTTAACCATAGTTAGGTTATTTTATAATTTATTATTCTTGAAATATCAAAGCTCTACTCCCGTTAATTGAAGCACATTCCACTCCTCCATTCTTTATTTATCACTTCATCACCTAGATTTGGTGCTTCCAAACACCGTCGCGTTCGTGACAAGAAGCTAACGTCATCGCCATGCCCTCCCACACAACCTCTCTTCCCAGTATAGTATAGTCGGTGCCTCTTTTTGGCGTGAATCACTGCTTACCCACATAATTAATGGTTAATTTGGTTATTAAATTTTTTTATTAAAAAAATATATCTTTATTTAATTACGTGATGGAACATATATTTATATGTAAAATATAATATAATAAAATAAATCTATTCAAAGTATTTAAAAGTATAATTAAAATCATGAACATACAAATATAATAATAAAATTTGTACTCCAAAAAAATAAACATATTTTTTTATCATACATATATTATTTAAAAATAAATATATTATTAAAATTAATAACAGAAATTTAAAATGATAAAATTCAACTTTTTTACCGTATTTTTTATAGTATTTTTATTTTTTAATTTTTAATTTATTAGTACTTTATTATTTAATTAATAATTAAACAAATTATTTTTATGAAAAATTATTTTTCATATTATATTAGAGAAGAGACCAATATAACCGTTTAAAAAATAAATTGTATAAATATTTAAGAGATAAATATGAAATACATACCTAAGTAATGTTTAGTTTAGTTATTAAATTTTTTTATTAAAATAAATTTTTATTTAATTACACGATAGAACATATATTCATATGTAAAATATAATATAATAACTCTATTTAGAGTACTTAAAAGTATAATTAAAATCAGAAAAAATATATTTTTTATTGTACATAAATTATTTTAAAAAATAATAAATTGTTAAAATTAATAACACAAGTTTAAAAGGATAAAATCTAACTTTCTTACAAGTATTATTTATAGTATTTTTATTCTTTTAATTTTTAATTTATTCATATTTTATTATTTAATTAATGATTAAATAAATTATCTTCATGATAAATTATTTTTTGTATTATCTTAAAGAAGAGATCAATATAACAGTCTAAAAAATAATGTAAAGATGATTTTTAAATAAAAATAGATAATATTAAAATTTTTAAATACAAAAGTAAATTATATAGATAGATATTTAAGAGATAAATATGAAATACATACCTAAAATAAATAAAACAGACAAAAATAATTCTCCATTTCTCAATAGTACTCCCATTTTGTCTATTTTATTTATTTTAGATATGTATTTTATATTTATCTCTTAAATATTTATACAATTTATTTTTTAAACTGCTATATTGGTCTCTTCTCTAATATAATACAAAAAATAATTTTTCATAAAAATAATTTGTTTAATTTTTAATTAAATAATAAAGTACTAATAAATTAAAAATTAAAAAAATAAAAATACTATAAAAAATACGGTAAGAAAGTTAAATTTTATTATTTTAAATTTCTGTTATTAATTTTAATAATATATTTATTTTTTAAATAATATATGTATGATAAAAAAAATATGTTTATTTGTTTGGAGTATAAATTTTATTATTATATTTGTATGTTCATAATTTTAATTATACTTTTAAATACTTTGAATAGATTTATTTTATTATATTATATTTTACATATAAATATATATTCCGTCACATAATTAAATAAAGATATATTTTTTTAATAAAAAATTTAATAACTAAAATTAACCATTAATTATATGGATAAGCAGTGATACATGGCAAAAAGAAGCGCTGGCTATACTGGGAAGGACAAGTTATGACTCAGGGATGATGCACTAAAGAAATAGAGGTTGTGTGGGAAGGCAGTAGATGACGTTGGTGCTTCTTGTCACGAACGCAAGGGTACTTGGAAGGACCGAATCTAGGTGATGAAGTGATGAACAAAAAACGGAAGAGTGGAATGTACTTCAATTAACGGGAGTAGAACTTTGATATTTCAAGAATAATAAATTATAAAATAACCCAACTATGGTTAAGATAAGAACTAATTACAATGTGACACATAATGAAAAGTAACTTACATGTTATTTTAGAGGGGATTGGATAACATTCACCAATATATATATATATATATATATATATATATATATATATATATATATATATATATATATATATATGTATTAATGACTAACTTTAGTTACTGATTTTAATATATTAATAATAAACCTTATTAAGAAAAGATTTTAATTGTAGAAATTATTTTGTTAATTATTATGAGAACCGATACAAAATATGAATTAAACAATTTAAAAGACATTAAGATTGTTAATTATTGTAGAAGATTTTAGTAGTATAGACTACTTTACTAATTATTGTGAAAACTTTTACAAGAATTAATATTAAAGTTGAAAAGAGACATATACTTGATTCTATAATAGAATAATATATACAATAATTTGTTTATATAATAAAGTTATAAATAATTTATGTACCATCATTTGAATATAAAATGATTTTGATATTAATTTTTATAAAATATAAATACATAGATTAATAATGAGCTGCATTACTCACCCAGTTACCGCATTTCTATAAGTTTAGATGGCTTTTCTCCTTTCTAAATTATTTTCAAATGGAAGATATTTTAAAAATATCTTCAATACTAGAATTTAATTTGCTTTAGTTCAATCCTAAATTCCTAACTCGAGAAAAAAAAAATGAAAGAAATATATTTTATGTGCAAAGACCAAAGTATGATATTTCTGAACTCTATCAAAAGAACATGTACCTTTGAAATTAGGTTTAATTTAACCAGTGGAATCTAGCTGTAAAAATGATCAGGATAGTTATGCTATAATTATTTATGTAATTAAATCTAACTAAGTCATTACATTTACACACGCGGACTCAAAGTTATCGTCGTCTTCTTCTTTACACTTCTATTGCTATTGCTTTTTTTTTTCTCTTCTTTTTTTATATCTTTTTTTTATTATTGTCATTATCACCATCATTGTACTACCATGCTACTTCCATCTCCTTCTCTCTTTTTTTCTATTTAAATTTTTTCGATCTCCTCCTTTCTTCTCCTCCTTCATCATTATTATTATTATTATTATCGTTATTGACATCATTGTTGACTTCTTCTTATACGTATAACCGTTTAAATCCAGAATGCACCAAAATGAAATCCAGAATACATCGAAATTACTTAATGATAACGACACACAAATTCAGTTTGAAAACAAGATTGAATCATGAACAAAAACTAATCCAAATCTTTTAAGTAATTTTGCAGCACTATGTGTTTCTTTTTCTTCTTTTTTATTTAATTTTTTCTTGTTTTTATTCTTGTTAATAGGATAAAATAAGAAGAATGATGAGAAGGTAAATCAAGAAAGGAAAGATGAATAAAAAAAAAAGAAGAATAGAATAAAGAATTTTAAAGTGTTTTTTATTCTTGTTTCTTTCTCTTTTTTTTTTGTTTGTTTTTTTCTTTTCTTTTTTATAGTTTTATTCTTTTTAAGAGAGTAAAACAAGAAGATACTCTGTACGAATGAGATTTACTTCTTTATTGTAGTCCTTCTTCTTACTTAAAATTGGAAAAACAAGCTTTTAGTTCTCAGTCGAATCCTAATTTCAGATCTTTTCTCTTTCTTCTTTCTTGACTCTGAGTAGGTTAAAGAGAGATGGGTTTGAGTGACACCAACGAAGTGGGTTTAGATCTTTATTTGGTTGAGGTTTGATTTCTTTTTTTCTTATGGTTTAGCTGTCCTAGCCTTCATGAATCAACTTGAATCAATATGGCCTAAATTGATATTGGCCCAAGTGTGTGTACAGGGTTTGATATTTTGCTTCTTGGATAAATCAATTTTTTGCACATTTAAATAAATACATTACACAACCAATTAATGATGTTTTAATAATATTTGGTCATCACTTTAATCAAATTTTAGTATTTTAAACTCAACAGAGGAAAAGGAAAAAAAGAAAAGAAGAGAAAAATTTTCAATGAAAAAAAAAATAAAGAGAAGAAGAAAGTGATGTTAATTTTAGTATTTTAAACTCAACAGAGGAAAAGGAAAAAAAGAAAAGAAGAGAAAAATTTTCAATGAAAAAAAAAGATGAAGAGAAGAAGAAAGTGATGTTAATGACAACGATAACGAACGAAAAAAATAACGAAAAAAAGAAAAGAAGAAGAAGACCCAACATAAAAGATAAAGAAGAAGAAAAAGAGATAAGAAGAAGAACGTACGTGTATAAGTGTAAATAACTTGATTGAACTTATTTAGTTAAATAGTTAAATGACTTAGATATAAAATTTTATTGAAAATTTAATTAACATGCATAAAATACTACATAATAATCTCATTGTCGTCAATGTATAAAAAAGGAAAAATAAATATTATTTTTCTGTCCATGTTTATTGATCTTCATATTACATAGCACTGCATCTTAAAAGGCTAAATAAAAAGTGGCCATAAACAAGCCTTTGTCCCGTCACATGGCTCGGCTACATGGATGAAACACGCCACAACGCCACAGTAACCTGTAACAAATAATGTTTACATTCACAGCCAGTTCATGAAAGATTTTAGTGTGACATATGCATATATATAATATTGAGCAAAAGAAAGAGACAATATTAACCTTTTATCTGTTGTTTGTTGAAGCCTTTTCATTCTTCATAATCATATGGAATGACTTGGACTTGTCCTCCTCAACCATTTCCCTCAGGATTTCATCTTCAATCTTCTGAGCTTGCCATTGGGAAGGATCCTCCACAAACTCCTCACTGAAAATCATGCTTGACACCCACTCTTTCCATGTGGTTCTTCGGTACTTATCTTCCTCCAACGAACCGGTTACCAGGAGCTGATACACATACACCATTTTCTGCTGGCCGGGACGAAAAGCCCTTGCGATGGCCTGCTTTGTTTTCGACGGATTCCACTCGGAATCCAGCATGATCACCCGAGAAGCTGCCGTCAAACTAATGCCTTCGGCACAAGCTGTAATCGAAGCAAGGAGTATCTTTGAAACTCCACCAGGTTCCTCAAACTTATCCATCACTCTGCCGCGCTCGAAGAGCTCTAGCTCCCCGGTTAACACCAGAATTTCCCGCCCTTTTTGCCATTTGAAGAACAACTCAAAATATTCTATAAATAACTTCACTGGTGCAATGTTGTGGCAGAAGATGAGGATCTTCTCCTTCTGGACCACGCGATAGATAAGACTCATAACAAATTTTACCTTAGACCCCATCTTCAAATCAAACTTGCATTTCTCTAGCTCCCTCAGTTCCTCCATTGTGAAAAACTTGTTAGCACATACAGCAGTTTTGATCAACCAAGGATGTATGGACCCAAGAGTTATCAAAAGCTCTAACTCCAGAGGATATCCATTGCACTTTTGCATTTTCTTGTGCAGTCTCTTCAACATCTCATGCTGCATATCGGTTGTGTTCATCAACAAAGTATAAATTTGCAAACCGGGTAGGTCATCCGAGCTACTACCTTCATAAACATCTATAAAACCATTTGTTAAATTTCTCAACATGTTAAGACCTTGCATCCTCTCCTCGCCATTGTTCGAGTCGATTTTCCTAGAGATCACTTCTATGAAGAATTTCCTTGCCCGGTACTCCACTGCCCTCACTTTTCCTTTCTTCTTCTTGTATTTTGGGTCTAATACTTTCAGCACCTCATGTGCAAACTTTGGTCTTGCCAACAAGAGAGTGTTGAAGTATTCACAGAAATTGTTCTGAAACAATGTGCCAGACAGCAGTATTCTTAATTCTGTTTGTACCTTCATCAAAACTTTCCTCAACCTGGACTTGGTGCTTCTTGGATTGTGCCCTTCATCCAATACTAGGAGTCCGGGACTTTCCCTCAGAACTTTAGCCATATACTTTCTATGTGCATACTTTGAATCCTCTCGCATCAATGTCAAAAATGAAGTATATCCCATGATTAGAACACTCGGGTGTGAATGCCACTTCTGTATTTTCTCTAGGCAATCCAAAACATGCTTGACATCCTCCGTCGGCTTTGGCATTCCGGGAAAAACCATTGATTGTTTCTGGTTGAATACCCTGTAGGTTCTTCGACCATGAATTAGATACACCGGTATTGGAATCTCCCACTTGATAAATTCTTTATACCAGGTATAAAGTGTTGTTTTTGGTGCAAGGACTAGAGGTTTCTTTCCCGGGAATAACTTCAAGTAGCTAACTAGAAAAGCAATAATCAGGAAAGTTTTTCCGGCTCCCGGAGTATGAGATATCACACAGCCACCTCTTTTTCTGGAGTTCTTGTCCATAAGTGCTGGTTCTGTAGACCCGGCAATGTTTCTCCAAAGAAACTCAAAAGCTTTCTTTTGGTGGAGGTGCAACTTCTTTCGAAGATCCGGAATTAATGCCCACACATTATCATGTTCCACTGATACAGGTTCATCTTCATTCTCAACATTTGAGACAAGATTGAAATCTTCAAATTCAGCAGCCTTCGATTCTGCATCTTCTTTGCCGTCGTTCTGCCTCTCCTCTTGGTGCCACACTGAATGTTGAAGCTGCCATTAAGAACATACTCATCAGGTTTCAAATCAAACCACAAGATTATAAGTTAAAATTAGGAACAAAATTTAGAGAGAGCTAGATTTTCTAATAACACTTGTCCCTCTCTTTATGATGCAACTTGTCTCTATCAAGATCCAAGGTAATGAAAAAAACTAATGATGAGATTGCTTGATAAGTTTAAACTGTGACTTACAAAGGCTGGTGTGATAGCTTTAATGTCCATCTCCACAAAGCCACATTTCTTGCAGCAAATTCCAATTTCATCATCCAATCTAAAGTAATGTTCACAAGCTTCCTTTGATTTTTCCTGAGTGTCGAAAAGATTGGCTGCATTCGCATCCTGATTATATAGTCCAACAATGTAAGTCTTAGGAAAAACAAAACTAAAACAAAAGGTTTAAGGCCTAGTAATTAAGTTTTACTATTTCCCTCCTTTTAAAGAAATAAACTGTGATATCTTCTTAAAAAATTAAGAGCAAAGTCATGATCAATGGTTAAACCTCTGTGTCTTCAATGTAACTTGATGCCAGAGACACTTCCATTTCTCTCCACAAATTATCCAACTCAGAGGTTTCTTCTGCATAATCGGTATCGGATATTTGTATTTCCTTCGTTTTCCCGACACTGCGTGAATCCTGGAACTGCTTCCACTGGTCACTAATAGGCATTTCTTCTTTCGTTGGTTTCGTGTTAATATTCTTTAAGTAGGAATTTATCAACTCCTTGTAGGCTGTGGCATTCAATGTTCTGTCTTTATAAGTTCTTTCTTCATCAGGATGTCTATTTCTCGAAAATGTCGGACGGTACCTTCTATCTTGAGCTCCCTTACTGGAATGTATGCCTTCCCATTTTGGTGCAAGATTCATATCATCAAGATCACTTAAAGCCTTCCTCTGAAACTTGGAGGTGCTGTAACTATAAGTATAATGCAATCTTGAAGAAAAACCATCACTTTTCTCCACCTCCTCTAACTGCGCAAGCACATTATCTGGATTGAAATTCAACAGATTGACACTATTCCTTCTCTGCTTAGTGGTATTAACCAGATGACTATATTTCGAAGGAGTTTCGTCTGGTTCTTGTTTGCCAATTCTACAATTCATGTCATTGAGCTTATGATGTTTAAGAGTAGGATGAGGAATAATAGCAAGTTCATTGAGCTGTATGTCTCGATCAGCATCGCCTGTCTTCGCCTCCTTGGCTTTAGCCCTCCTGTTGTACACTATAATCTCCTGGCAACCGTTCACCTTGTCCTCCTTAGGACTACTATCAAGATCCTGATCTTGACTGATTTGTTTCAATCCAAACAGGGAAGATAATGGCATTGACAGTTCATGATCTTCATCAACTTGTTCCCATGTGCCTAATTTGTATGGCCTTGTTCTAATAGTACCAATATTGAGCTCAGGAGCACTATTGCAACCAAGGTAACGGTCAGGTTGTACATGTCGACGCTTGGAACGCCGTAAGCCTTGAACATTATATGATGATGGTGACACCTCATCTTCATGGGATTCTTGATGTTCATAGTCAACCCTCTCAGTTCTGGATACAATAACTTGAGAAACAATAGGTATTAGCATGTCTTTCTCCAGTTTGAAGTTTACAACATTTATATGAGACTCGGTATGGAACGGAGGGATAACAATGTCATTTGACAGAACTTCATAAACAAGCTTGTTTTCCACAGATCTTATAAAGAAAGAAACCTTCTTTAAAACAGATGTCGCGATCAACCACGAAATATCAGGTAAAAATTTCCCCAACAGCAATCTAGTTTGTGGTATTCTAGAGCAGTCCTCTGTTGAAGTCCACCGATAGTGCTGATCTTCATCACAATGTGTATGTTCAAGCCTTTGGAGGATGAAGATATGATCTAATCCAACCACATTAATATCCTTGTTAAGCGTTTTCATCTCTGCACCAAGCGAACCTTGATTAACATAGTAGTTGACATAAAATTGGCATGTGCACTCAGAATCATGGGGCTTTCTCTGTATAGAACTAATTCTAGCATCTCTCCAAACCTACAATAAAGGAAAAGACATTGTTGATCAGACTTTAATTAGCCGAATAACGAGTGCAAAAAGAACCAAGAAATGCCATGATGATTACCTAGTAAATGAATACAAATTTATGCAAGTTTTCACATAAATAAAGCAAGCAATTTCCCATGTCATAATAAAGCTTCAAATCATAGTACCTTCCCAACATATTCATTAAACAAAGTACTATTGTGTTGAGCTCTTGCTTTAAAAAAAAGGCAAATGTGAAAATCAGAGAAGAAATATAAGTAATCACAACTGCAAACCACATTCCTGTATGCATTGCATCGAGTTCAGTCTATTACATAAAAGAATTCATTACTTTCTAACAGGTAGATTGCATTGGATATGTGATGTTATCTCAGGAGACAATCAAGAAAATTATGGCTTGAAGATTTTGTTGAAATGCCATCAAGTTCAATAACTTCAAATACAATGTACTTTGAAATTCAGCTAAAAATGGCACTTACAGGCTCGCGAGCACCAAATTCATCCGAATCACCAGTTCCTTGAGGAGATGATAGCACACATACATCAATTCCCCGTCGTAAAATGCAGGAGCAATCTGCAGTAGTAGCTATTCTCGACCTTATCCGAACGTCTGCAGAGGGGCCTTTTTCCATAGAAATATGGCGTTTATCAATGAAATGTATGGACATAACTCCATACTCAATTTTTATGAACTCCACCGCTTTCCATGAACCATACACACATGCTTCAAAGGCTGATTAGAAATAAAGTTTGCATAAGTTAATACATTAGTAGAACCCTTGCTAAAGAATGTAAATGTATGATCATAGATAATGCCATTCAAGTTTTTATCTTGATTGTCACACTGAATTACTAGCATTCCATTGTTATATATATAATCAATTGGTTTTTACCCCACTCATTGTTAGTCATCAAGCATAGTGATCAACTGGTAAAAAGAGAACATAAAACTTACGGTAAGCATTGAATGGATGCTTGGATTGATGCAAATACTTCCTTTTTCCTACCATATTGAGAATCTGCAGGAGTTAATTAGATTAGGCACACAAACTTCCACATTATAAAATCAAGGCTTCAAAGGCACCCAGAAAAAGTGCTTCATGAATTTCTGTTCTATTCTCACACAAGATGAAATGAAAATTAAGATCAAATGCCTTAATTCTAAAGTTTATTGTAAGTCAGAAGTACCACCTAAAGCTGAGTAAATCTTAGTCCAATTAAGCAAAAGCTGTAATCCTGAAAATCTCTCTTGGGAGGAGCGATGTACTGTTTACCACTCTAGATTCTGGGACTCAAGAATTTCCTTCCTTACCTTTGATTAATCAGAAACAAAAAAAAAATGCAAGTCATAGACATTGATTCACACATCTTAAAGAGTATATCTTCATCTTAGAGAAAGAAACATATGCTGAAAATGGGGAAGAGAAAAAAAAAAGTGAAAAATCAACCTTTTTCATACATACCCATTTTTATGTAATATCCAGAATGACAATCTGCCAATTTTTCTAACAAAAACAGAAGTATTCTTTTTTGAACATGATTGCTGATTTTCAGAGAACAAACTCCCATAAATACAATCCAAAAGAAAAACGATCAAATAAACATTGATCAGCACAAATTAATGTTGACACATAAATGCAAATTAAAGCAGAGTGAATCCAACACAAACATATGAACCATGACACCATTCAGATTCTTTTGTGATTAAAAAGGAACAAAAGAACAGTGAGGTAAGTGAAACTAAAACCTCATCACTAATTAGTACTTACCTACCTACCACAAGATTATGGTAGCAGATAGCAGGGGTTGAGGTGGGAGAATCTAAAGTAGCATCATCAGAGTTGAGAGAGAGAAAGAGAGAGAGAGTGAAGTAAGAACAAGGGAACAGTGTGAAAAGAAGGGGTAATAATGTTGTTGGAAGTGAAGTAGTTGAGAGTGGTGAGTGACTGAGTGAAGAGAGAGAAGCGGAGAAATCTATAAGGGTCTTGAATTTCGTGCAGTCGTTGCATGACAACATTCATCAAGTTGAAAGAAAGCGAGAAAATTTGTGCTGCTTTTAAGGATATTGAAGCAGCAACGCCTTACGCACCAGGTTGCACCCACTTATCAATTGGTCTATGTGTCATAACCTTGCGTTGCACATTCATCATTCATCTCGTTCTATAACAATTTTCTTAAGTCTTAACCATTGTTTACCAGAGGAGTTTAATTTTGATAATAATAATTGCAGTAAAATAAAGTTGAATTCGTTTCCGGATTAGTTTCTTAGACTACTTAAATAAGTGTTAGAAAGTTTGAATCTCATTTTTTATATGCAACAAATCATTAATTTATGACAAATTCTTAAATTAGAGTTTTGGTATGTAATTAATTAGTTCTTAATTTATTAAATTAAAAAATATTATACAAAATCAAAAAATAATAATGACAGTAATAATAATATTAATGTTTTGCTAACTTTGTTATTATGACGAATTGATTAATAATGATTTTATAGTGATATCTTTTTTATTTAAATAATTAAATTTGTATAAATAGGCTATTGAGTATTGAGTATTGACTATCTCAAAAGTTTAATAAAAAGCAAGGTGTTCTTTTGTTTCTCTAATATGAACCTTTTTTGTTAAAGTATAGTGGCTAATTGACCAATTCTTTATGCTTATAACCACTTTTTTTATGCTTATAACCACTTTAATAGATGTAACTGATGATGTAATACTGCATGTTTAAATTTTTTATAAATTAAGTCAAATAATAAAATTTAAAATAATATTAGTTATAATTAATTTTTGTTATATTAAATTAATTTAATTAAAAAAATTTGAATATATAATATTAATTTTTTGATATTTTTATAAAAATTAAATTATCAATACTTGATTAAAGACAAGTTAGTTTCTTTTATTTAATAAATTTAATTTTAATATATTATTAATATAAAATAATTTTATACGTATATTTAATTATATAATACTACATTAATAAAAATAAATATTTTTTATATTAATTATATGAATAATCATTTAAAAAAATTGTAATAGTATAATTATATACTGTGAGTACATTAAAATTAAACTCTTTTTTAATTATGCACCTTAAATTTGATTAAAAAAATTATAATTAAAAAATAATATAAAAAAATAAAGTGATAGTATAATACACAAATTGTAGGATGCATTGATGCCGTATATGATGGAAAACGCTTCTGAGGGGGTGTAATTTTTTAATACCATATAATATAATATGACACTCGTGACCAAGGCTTAGAATAATGAATAGTACTAAGATTATTATATAGCACTATGAAATGGACCTATCTTTCTTGGAAAGCGAGGGAAAAGAAGAATATCAGCAAGCAGTAAAGGGCTGGGATTGATTTGACAAAGCCATTGAATGGTTGTGATTGCTTTGTGAACGGCCGAGTGGTGGCCCTCAGTTTTGGACCATCAGATTCTCGCGTTCTGAAGCCTATTAAAATTTAAAAGCTTGGAACTTGCATCCAGGAATTAGGTTATAAATGGAGTGATTTTTTTTCATTTAATTTTTAAATTATAGCGTAGATAAATTAAATTGATCAAATTTTTTTTATACAAAAAAAATATTAAATAAAAAATAGAATAAATTTTTATTTATTTTTTAATTTTATTTTTTTTTATCTTTTTTTATTTTAATTCTTTTTTTTTATTATTTTTTCCGTATTATTATTATTTTTATTATTTTTTTATGTACTAAATGTAGGTGTAAACGCAAATCGGATTAAATATTTATAATTCTTACGTTTGAATCCGATCTATAGATCGGATCTTAGATATATTCACAAAACATAAAAATATTTTAAAACTTATTTTTTATTAAAAAAATTAATAAAATTTTTTTTCACTCTTTTAAATATGTTTATTTTTAAAATATTATTAAACATACTTTTTTTAGTTTTTTTAATCACAAAAAAAACATATTTTTTTAAATAATAAAAATAAAATAATATAACATTATGATAATTATTAGTTGAAATAAAACATAAAAAAATATTTACTTATTTATTTATTTATTTTACGGATACTTACATAAAATTTGTAATATAATCTTATTAGTATGTGAATCTGACGGATCTGATCAATATTTACAATTTTTTTATCGAACTCAAATAAATATCATAAATACACGAATCGGATCCATTTCATGAACACATGCATTGAAATATTAAATGCATTGAAAATATATTATTAAAAATAAAAAAATTGTCTTCAATTTAAAAAAACATTTCCAAAAACACCCGTAAAAATTTAATGCAAGAATTAAATGTAGAAAGAATCATTATTCTTAAATATATAAAGATGCAAATAGAATTGCATAAAAACTTCAATTATTTTAAAATTGTTGTAAAATAAATAAATAAATAAATAATAAATATAAAATAAAAAATATAAATAAAAAATTCTAATATTAATATTCATTTATATTAACTTTTCATATGGTGCATTATACATATAAAGAGAAAAAGTGTTTATGTTATTGTTGTGTGTGAGTATTTTATCTCAGATTATGTTTCTATTCATATACTTACAAACATATTTTTGAACTTTATTAACTTCAGTTTGTCTTGAGAGACTGAATTCTTCACTATTAAAAAGTGAGCCGCCCATAGTATGAAAAAAATCACAAGTCATTAAATAGGGATCCATCCATATCACATTTCTCCTTAAATGTCCATTTAGAATTATACCTCATTAAAACTTTACAAATAAAAATTCAATAGAAAAAAAAATCTTAGTAAAAAAAAAGAGTACAATATCCTTTGTGACAAGGATTACTTCATTAAAAACCTTGTCAAAAAAAATTTAATAGAGATAAAAATCTGACCAAAAAAAAGAGTATCACTTTCTCCTCTTGTTGACATTATTTAATATCTCAAAATCAATGCATTCCAATGTGATGTACCAATCTTTCAAAAGAGAATTTTGAAAGTGACTTTGTAAATAAATCTGCCAGATTATCGTTTGAGCGGATCTATTGGATATCAATTGTTCCTTGATTTTGAAGGTCACGAGTGAAGAAGAATTTGGGAGAAATATGTTTTGTTCTATCATCTTTGATGTATCCACTTTTAAGTTAAGCAATGCATGCTGTATTATCTTCAAATAGATCAGAACAGATGGAGCTATTTTCCTATCAGTCAGTCCACATGATGATGTAATATATTGGATTAAACTTTGAGCCAAAAACCCTCGTAACTTATTTCATGTATCACTAGTATTTCAACATGATTAGAGGATGTTATTTGTATTGTCTGTTTTGTGGACCTCCATGATATAGCTGTATCACCGTATGTGAATAGATATTCTATTTGAGATATTTCTTTGTGTAGATCAGACAAGTATCTTGCATCTGCATAGCCAACTAATTGTGACTTGGATTTATATGGATAAAACAGTCCCATATCAATTGTTCCATGAATATATCAAAAGATTTATTTGATTCCATTCCAATGTCTTTTGGTTAGAAATGAACTATATCTTACAAGTAAATTTACAGTAAATGATATGTCAGATCGTGTATTATTAGCAAGATACATTAGTATTCCAATGACACTAAGATATGGTACTTCAAGATCAAGGATATTGTTATTTTCTTCTTTAAGATAGAATTGATCTTTTTTTTACATCCAAAAACCTTACCATCATCAAGAATGGATATGACTTATCCATATAAAATATCTCCAAGATCTTTTCTTTGTATGTTGTTTGATGAATAAAGATCCCATTATTTGCATGCTCGATTTGCAAGTCGAGACAAAATTTAGTTTTTTTTTATATCTTTTTATCTCAAACTCTTCTTTTGGGGATTTTATAATTGTTTGAATCTTTCTAGGGATTCCAATAATATTTCATTGACAATTGTTTTATTTCGGTTCCATTTTTCTCCTGTAAAGACATAATTTATCCAGATCTCATCATTTTCACAATTTTTACAATTTTTAAATACTTGAATGTCTTCTGACGCCAAAATTATATTAAAATTTTGGACACCTGCTAGTATCCTTTCTATGTGTTTATCCTTTTCAACAAGATTGGAGTATAATTTATCTCGGTAATATCAAATGCCTCTTTTCTTTATCGAGGATTTTGTTTTTGGAACTAATTGGTCTACCACGCTTTTGGCGTGTACTTGTTTCAGTAGTCATTTGTCCAATTAGAATATCAATTCGAATTATAATATTTCAGTTGGTATATAAGATTTGGTTATCTTTTTTGTATCAAAAAATGTATCATGTAATTTATTTGTTATTCTTTAAAAATGTATAATCTTTTGAATTTTTAATTCACATTGTCCTGATCGTGGATCTAGATGCATTAATAATGATGCATTCTAATTAAATTCTTTCTCAAGTGGCTTATTTTTTTCCTCCAGTGTTGGAAACATTGATTCATTAAAATGACAATCTGCAAATCGAGCTTTAAACATACTCGTGTTTGTATCTCAAGATATCTCACTATAGAGGGAGAATTATATCCCACATAAATTCTCATTTTTTTAAGGTTTTATTTTGGTGCGAGAAGGTAGAGCAATTGAAAAATATATCACTACCCAAATAATCTAAAATGGAAAACATTTGGTTACTGGCTAAAAGCTAATAGTAGAGAAGAGAATTGATGGTAATTAGTTGGCTTCAAACAAATAAGTGATGCATCATGTAAAATTGCATGCCCCAAACAACAATAGAAGGATTTGTTCTCATAAGTAAGGGGTCTAGCAATTAATTGAAGACGTTTAATAAATGATTCTGCTAACTCATTTTGTGTGTGAACATGAGCTACTAGATATTCGACACTTATTCCGTTAGCCTTACAATAAACATAAAATGTTTGGGAAGTGAATTCACCAACATTATTATGGCGAATTGCTTTGATTGAATTTTCTAGAAATCGTACTTTTAATCAAATAATTTGAGCAGCGTTTGCGAGATGACAATAAGCACACATATGACTATCTCGAGAATGCGTCTGTTAGGACCATAAAGTATATAAATGATCCACATGGTGGATGAATCGGTCCACATGTATCTCTTTGAATTCTTTCTAAAAATTCAGGGGACTCAAACATGATTTTTACTGTTGATGGCCTTAAAATTAACTTTTCTTGAAAATAAGTAGCATAAGAGAATTCACTAGATTGAAGAACTCTCTGACTCTTTAGTGAATGTCCATGGGAGTTTTCAATAATTCTCTGCATCATGGTTGTTCTAGAATGCCCAAATCGATCATGCCAAATTATGAATTCATTTAGAATAGTAAACTTCTGGATTATAATGGCATGTGATTTAATTGAACTGATTTTAGTATAATATAACACAGAAGAAAGTGAGAGTAACTTTTTTAATATAACCATTTTATTTAAATCATGAGTTGTGATATATAAGTATTCGTGATTTTCTTCATTCATTATTTCAATATGATATCCATTTCGGCAAATATCTTTAAAACTCAACAAGTTTTTTAGAGACTTAGTAGACAATAATGCATTATTTATTATGAATTTTATTCCTCCAGAAAACAAAATTATATTTCTTCCGGAACTTTCTATCATAATGCCTGAACCAATAATGGTGTTAACACATTCTTCTTTTGATACAAGATGAGTAAAATATATATTACTTTGAGAGTGATATACTAACTTGCACTATTCTCAAGGCAAACATCTTCATTATATGTTCTTGCCATTTTCTTTAAAGACAAATAATAATAATAAGATGATAAAATGAGTAAAAATACATGACAATAAAATTGTATTCTTAATTAAAACTGTTTGTCTAAATAGCACTATACATAAAAATAATATCATATACTAAAAATTATTATTATTATTATTATTATTATTATTATTATTATTATTATTATTATTATTATTATTATTATTATTATTATTATTATTAGAGTAAAGTATCATTTTTGTCCTCAACGTCTGGAGTAAATCCTATTTGTATCCCTAACGTTTGTAAAAGTGATTCAATGTTATCCTGTCGTCAACTACACATCATGAACGCTTTAGTTTGGGTTTTAAAAATCTCTTCTTGAAGTTAGAATACAAATGTCTGGTATAGAATCGATGATCCACTTCGAAAAATAGCTCATCAAAAGTTGAAATTAATTCCTACAACATTTATATAATTCACTTTTCTAGGGACATAATTGAATCTAAACACAAATAGTGGATATAATATTAAAATCGTTCAAGTGAGACCTAATTGAGAATGAATACATCCAAGTAAGAATAATTGAAAAATATAATCTGATTTGTTAGTATAATTGATATTAGGATAACATTGAATCACTTTTATAAACATTAGGGATGCAAATAGGACGATTTAAACGTTAAGGACACAAATAGGACTTACCCCAAATGTTTGAGACAAAAACGATAATTTACTCTTATTATTATTATTATTATAGAATTTGACATATTTAGTAATTTTTTTAATTCTTAAACATAAATATATATTAATATTTTATTAAATATTATTTTTATACATTATACTTGAAATTTAAATGCATAGGAAATAAAACTTAATAAAAAGCTTCTTATATTATTTATTTACATAAGTACTTAACGAATCTAAATATTAAATTTTTTCATCATTGATTAAATGACTAATATTTTCTTCAAGATTTCAAAGAAATCAGATACTTCATAATGAGTGGTATAATTTTCAGCAACATCCTTTGAAATAAAATTTGTCTCCTTTTCTTTGTTATCATTTTTTAAAGATGCTTGATAAAGATCAACCAAGTGTCTTGGGATATGACAGGTACGTGACCAATGACCCTTTCCATCACAACAGAAACATTTATCCTCTGCTTATTTATTTTGCCCATTATTTCTTTCTTTATCTCATTTTTGGTGAGATTCTTTCTTGTGAAAATAATTTTCTTTCTTCCATAATTTTTCTTGTTACCAAAGTATTGCCATTTACCTCTTTCGAGGTTATAATTTGCCGCATTTGTTTTAGAAAATGGGACGGCGCCAACTAGGCACACTTTATGATTTTTTAAAAGCAATTCATTGTTACATTCAGTAATAAGAAGGCAAGAAATTAGTTTAAAATATTTTTAAATTCTTTTTTTTAGTATTACTACTGCATGAGCACATTTAAGACATGGAAGATCGAAAAAATTTTATTCATGACGTAATTCAGAATATTGTTGAATTATATTCATTTATGGATTTAAAATCCTGTAAATACAAGTGTGTCAACTCATATTAAGCTTAAGGAAGTATCACTGTTTTTTTATGATTATATCTTTCTTTAAGATTCTTCCACAAATCTGCAGGATCTCTTAGTGCGAGATATTCATTTTTCAATCATTCATCAAGATGTCGACGAAAGAAGATCATGGTTTTGGCTTTATCCTTCTGTGATGTTTTATTTCCAACCTTAAGAGTATCTCTAAAATTCATTAAATCAAGATAAATTTTGACATCTAATATCCATGATAAGTAGTTGTTTGCAAATATATCAAAAGCATTAAATTTAAGATGAAAAAACTTTGATATAATGAAAATTTATTATCTGAATCTTTCTAAATTTTGATTAGAGTCTCGTACTGATAATGTGTTGTAAAATAAATAAATAAATAAGAAAAAATAAATATAAAATAAAAAATATAAATAAAAAATTTTGGTATTAATATTATTATCTCAATATACTGAGATGATATATATATATATATATATATATATATATATATATATATATTAACTTTTCATATGTTGCATGGTATATTAAGAGAGAAGTGTTTATGTTATTGTTGTATGTGAATAAAAGTTATGGTGAATTCTTCCAAACCCATGGCAATTTTGTGGGTAAGTTACTCTTGTACATGTGTCTTCATCTCAGCCATTGATCAAAAAAATTTTTAACCTTGCATTAATACATTCATTGATAATAGCAAAAGCCTTTAATGAACATATACTATAACAAATACTACATTAATTATTGTATACATATACTATATAATGTATTGGGGAACATTTATAATTACTCTAACTTGTTTTTCATTTTATAAAATACCCTCCATCACTTTCTGAAATTCAACATGCATGTCTCACAAGCCTTTAATTCATGTTTCACTTCCTGGAAAACGCATAGAACCCACTGCCCGGTGGTTTTTCCGCCTTCGTTCTATACCCAGTACCGAACCGTAAAATTTGTTATCCTAGAACCCACTACCGAACCCTGTTTGATTTTTTCACCTTCGTTTTATACCCAGCGTCCATTTAGCAAGAATGATATCCTTCGAGTAACAGGTTCCGGAACTGGTACTCTGCTTTCGTCGGATTGGCGTCGACGTCAACTGAGGAGAGGGCGAACGCTAAACTGATGTGGCTCCGATAGAGAAATTTGTAGCAGAACTTCTGCTAGATCCGAAGCTGTGGCTGCTGGAAGCTAGTTTACCAACAATCAATTTTCGGCTGCCTTTGAATTAGGTGCGTCGGATTAGGTAAAGGTCACCTCCCTCCGACTCCGACAGTGCATTTTTTATCCGCCGAAGCTCAACCTCTGCTTGTCATCAAGGTATGTCCAGATTAGTTCAATTTGGATGATAGTCTATGCCTTTTTAATGGTTCTCTGTTTAGGGTGTTGGTTGCTATCCTTGAATTTGGAAATTAAGTTACATTATCTAGTTCTATGCTGTGGCTAGGTCTGGGAAATTGAAATTAAATTGGGTTAGTTTAATTGGATTTGGTTCATTTAATTTTACATGCAGCTTATTTTAGCTTCCCTTCGTTGTTGCCATTGGCTCCGTTTATTGACATTTTTGGGTAAAATTATGGCAGGAGTTAAATTATGTCCATAAACGAGGATGATGTGAAGAATGATTCTGATAATGATTTGGGTGATGATTTCGATTATCAACCGAATGCAGAAGACGATGCTGAAGACGACGATGTGGATTCGCTGGATTCTACTAGCAAGAGTGAAGAAGTTTGTGGTGTAAAAAGAATAGCAGATCTAATGGTGGAGGATATTTGGAACCTGGAGTTTAGGACAGAGGATGAGGCCTGCCAATTTTATAACGCTTATTCTTGTTGGCATGGATTTGTAATGAGGAAGGACGACGTGGTTAGGGATAATCAAGGTAGAATTATTAGCAGGCAACTTGTTTGCAACAAAGAGGGCTGGAGAAATATGAGGTATCTTGATATGGATGATAGATCAAGGGAGGCAAGGTCACTAACGCGAACCAAGTGTCCAGCTCGGCTTAGGGTAAAGCTTGACTACGGCTGCGGTAGATGGAAGGTATCATGTTTTGTGGAATCTCACAACCACGATCTGACGCCACCCCAATTTGCGCATCTGGTACCGGCCAATCGTCGTCTCACTGTGACTGATAGAGTCCAAGTGGAAAATCTTCATAATTTTGGTGTCAAGAGCTGCCATATTATGGGGTATATTGCATTCCAGAAGGGTGGATATCGTCATGCTGGCTTCACACGGAAAGATTTGTACAACCACATCGATCGCTATCGTCGGGCAAAAGTTAAAAACGGGGATGCCAATGTGGCAATAAACTATTTGATTGGCAAGTCAAACAACGATCCGCTGTTCTTTGGAAAGTATACGTTCACTAGTGACGAAAGGCTGGAGCATATTTTTTGGGCAGATGGGCAGTCGATTATCGACTATCACTGCTTTGGAGATATTGTTGCCTTTGATTCAACCTACAAGAAGAATAAATACAACAAGCCTTTGGTCATTTTCTCTGGATGCAATCATCACGGGCAGACTGTTATCTTTGGCTCCGGCCTACTATCGGACGAAACCACAGAGACGTATAAGTGGTTGTTGGAAACCTTTGTTGAAGCGATGGGTGGGAAAAGTCCAAAAGCAGTAATAACTGACGGAGACCTTGCCATGCGAGATGCAATCAAGAATGTTCTGCCTGATGCGACCCATCGGTTATACGGCTGGCATCTGCAGAGAAATGCATGTGAAAATATAAAGAATCCTAATTTCCTGCGCGATTTTAAGGGTCTTATATACGACAACAACGACCAGAGAGAATTTGATCGGAGATGGACAGCCATTTTGGATAAGCACAACCTTGTTGGTAGTACCTGGATGGAGAAGACGTACGAAACTCGTGAGATGTGGTCCCATTGTTTCCTCCGGGATAAGTTTTTCGGTTACATAAGGACGACATCACAGTGTGAAGGTATAAATTCTCTCATCAGATTTTATGTTAATCGCAAGAACACCCTCATTGACTTCATGCATAACCTGGATAGGGCCTTAAAGGAGTATAGAAACAATGAATTAATAGCTGACTTTAAGTCTCAGTGCTCAGAGCCTGTGATGATTACCTCATTGGAGGTATATGAAAGATCTGCATCATGTTATTTCACGTGAAACATTTTCAAGGAAATTCGTAATGAGATTCAGAGGGCAGGGGCTTTGAATATAATGGTACTAAGCACAACTTTGGACAAGGTAGAGTTCAGTGTGACTGCTCTGGGAGACCCGGCCAAAGATCGCCGGGTGGAAGTCGATAGAGGTAAGAATCTGTTCTCGTGCTCGTGCAAGCTGTTTGAATCACGTGGTATTCCCTGTAGTCATATCTTTTGTGCCATGAAGTTCGAAAACATACTTGAGTTTCCAGATTCGTTGATATACAAAAGGTGGACAAAGAATGCAAAGAACGAATTTATTAGCACAGATATGCCTGTGAATGATGACATCGAAAGGGTCTTAAAGTTTCGAGTTGGAGCGTTGGCATCGAATTGCAACAAGCTGTGTGATATTGCTTGCAAGGATCTTGCAGACTTTGATGAAGTCCAGTCTGAACTTGTCAATTTAGTTATCCGCCTGCAGTCACGCAAACAAGGCAAGTCAACTCCTAATGTTAACGTGGAAGGCATCAACGATCCATTCGTTGTCAAAAGCAAAGGAGCCCCTTCCAAGAGGTCTTCTTGGAGGAAGAAGAGAGCATGCTCTAATTGCCACAAGTACGGTCATTACTACAAGCGCTGTCCAGATCTGATGCAGCATAGTGTGGAAGGTAACCCTCGCGATCGATCATACGGCAATGCATCAGCCAAGGACTCAGGTTTTAGTCCAGAAAGGTTTGCTAATTCTTCAAGGTCGTTCTCAATTAAGTCCGAACACCACTCAGGACCTAATACCAAGGTACGATCTGTTTATTCGAAATAGGCTCCTGCTGTGAAAATCTTGTTCGGTGTGTGTCCCTTTAAAAATCATTAAACTATGTGAATGTTCCTCTGTTTGGGCAGCCTTTTAAAAAGGGTGGAACAAGGAAGTTTACGACGACGGGTATGAGGAACCGGAAGGGTAAAGACAACACTTTTGTTGAGGTAATTTTTTTGAATATAAACATCTAATTTCCGTGTCATGAACTGGGTAAATTAATGATGATCTCGGACTTCTTGTCTAAAAAAAAAATTTATAAAACAGCGGAGCCTCCATGAAAGCAGCGAATCCATTGACATCGCGTCCACGAATGGTGTTTTCAATAAAAATCTCTACTCGTTAACACAGGTGTGATGCGTAAAACTCCTCTTAACCACTTTGCGATGAATGACCATTATGGTTTTATGCATGATTATAGTTTCTGATTAGGGATTATGATGTTATCAGCAGGTGAAGGAGTCACAGCAGGACAAGAGACATTCATTCAAGAACTATGAATGCGTTAATGATGTCGTTGATGATAAATGTGACACACGACATGTGCAGATCGATGTCCGAGATCCGTTAACATTGTCACTGCCTTGTGGCAACAAACAAGGATCGTACATGGCATTGTTTGCGTCGATGCACAGGACACTTTGACCATTTCAAGGAATTAGTCTTCTGAATTTAGTGCAATGCAAGTATAATTGGTTCTAAAAGCATGATCTATCCTGATTTACTGACCGCAATGTATTAGTCACTGCTTGGTATTGAGGAGTTTTTTAGTTGTAGTTATTTACGTTAAGTATGAACAGTGATGTGTTCTTGTTGCAGTAAATTGCGGTTGACTTTTGGGTAACGATTTGCAACCATTGTGATTATGCAATTCAGTTGATCAATTAGAGTTGTGTAAATTGATTTTTTTCCCTACTTAGTCCATTATGATGACAATAATCAATATGCATGTGTTTTGCTTACATTGCTGTATTTTAGTTGAAGTTTATTGTGGTTGCATTTGGAGTAAGGATTTCCTACCATTGTGGTTATGCAATACAGTTGAAAAAACAGAGCTGTGTTAATTGAATTTTTTTCCTTTCTTATTGCATTTGATTTACCAACCAAATTATTTGATTGAATGGGTTGTAGTCTCCAAGGTTGAATTGTTCTTAGATGGTTACGAATCTCTTTTGTAACGTTGAGTTTGTGAATCTACTTTGTTATTATGGATTTCCTGTATTCATTGAAAATTTTATTTAAGGGAAAATGGCACACTGCGTATGGAAAAAGTTTGAAATATATATAGATATATGAAGCAGATAATTCGTAAACAGAAACACATTTTTATTCGCTCATATCATAGTTTCGATTGTTAGGTTCAATAACATTTTGAGGTTGTTAGAGTCTTACATACTGACTGAATTTAACACTAGAAACAATAAATGTTTGAAACACTGCGGACATTTCCTTTAAGTTGTACAATAATGAATCTTTCTATGTTCTCAGCTACTTGACTACGGCATGATTTTACTTTGACAGGCAGGGTTTTCCTTCCTGGCATTGAGAGCTTGAATATTTCCAGAATGTAGTCATCCATCATCCGTAACATTGTTTACTATTATGACCTGATATTAAGAAAACTCATCACGACAACTATACACATTAGATGAATCAAAAAAATCAATTAATTCAGTAAACATAAAAAAAAGGATCCACGAAACTGCTACTTACCCTTTATCCTTTGGGTTCTAGATTCTTCATCAATTTCCTTTCCCAGTGTTCCACCTACATACACAACAACAGCCTATGTTAAATATAAGTATATAAATTCAAAGAAATACATCACATGGACCAACCATACATTAATCAGATTATTTTAATAGCTCTACTGCATGCGCCCAAACACCATCCGAGACACTTGTACTCTAAATTACAACAAGAAGCATCTTTTTTTTTTTTTTACCTCTAGACGGATTTCTTCCGTGGGAAAATGAATCGGTGCCGCAGCACAAGTGGCTAAGTTGGTTTGGGAATGGTACTTCTCATTTTCACCATCTTCCTAATCTCTTGGGGGAGAAGCAACGTCATCTGTTCCCTTCGCGCATCCTCGTCGTGCATTGAGATGAGATATGGTTAGTTAATATTTTGCTTTTTTCTTCGGTGCATAAGTATGTGGAAAAGGTACCGCGGTCGTAAGTACAACTGTTCGTGAAATATATACGGAGTTCCGCTACGTATGAAAATTATGAATTACTCAAGACAAAACCCAAGGCAGTATTATCGAGGTCTGTAGCCGATGACATGTTGTCGAACTTTAATTTAGTGTGTCAAGCGACTACAGAAGACGTTCCTTGTTCGGCTAAGTGGGAATGAGTATCAACTCCAATTTTGTCGGAGCTACCAACTGCTGACGGAATGAAAGTCAGACGGAGGAATGTAGATGATAGTGTTTGGTTAAATGAAGGTTGGTATGCACTTCCTGAGTTCTTAGGACTAAAACATGGATATTTTGTGGTTTTCAAGTACATGCTAAATCCTTGTACGAATTAATTGTGATCCACTTTGAGTGATGCAAAGTTTGACTAGTCAAGTTTGAAATGTTTTCATAACGACCAGCAGGAAGTGATACGGAAAATCATTTCCCACATCCGGTGCTCGTGATGGAAACCGATCAACCTCGAAAATTCAATCATCTATTCACTCAGTAGTGTCATAAGGAATTCATCATGGATTTACCAGTGTACAAAAAAACAACAAAATACCCATGCCTCAGCGCTAAGAAACCAACAACTCCATACCAACTTTCATTCAAACAGACACGAGTATCTATATTTTTTCTCAGTCAAAACTTTTTCCCGTCACCCGCTGGTATCTTCGACAATATTGTCTCCGACAACATTGTCTTAAAAGAGCCTAACCAAGTAACCCTTAAAATTTTATTCACATTACAACCATCACGCCATTGTCTTACCTTCATAGTCAGATTTGTTGGCTGCTTTGGGTTCGGTTATTGAGTGGCTTCACATGTGACTGCAGTTTCCAGCATCCGAACGGCGACGGCAACCCCATGAAATCCCAGCAACACTTGGAAAGAACACTGCTTCCCGAACACAATCTGAAATCCCAGACAGACACATCAGGTATAAAACACTCAATAAGTCATTCATCAAATCAATTATATACATTAACAACCATGTTCCAACAAAATCATCTCCAAATACACAACCTAATATAATGACTTCACAAATTATTCCATAAATCGAGAAGAACTTACCATCGTATCGACGAAAGAGCCACTTTGATTTAGCGAGAAACAACCCATCCTGTGAGTCGATACAGGGCATCCATGATACTACCGCTAATTGTGACGATTTGTGAAATTAGGGAAAACCTCAACCGAACGAGCGTTGATGGGGTTGAAGACAATCTGCCCATTTGTAGAACCCTCGCTTGGTGTTGGATAGAGTGATATTGGATGTGGATAAAGTCTTATCTCATTAGGATCGGCAATTTGTGGTTCTCGTTCTTCTCTTCCAGATCCACCTCTTCTTATCTATGCGCTGGACCTGCAAAATAATTAAAAAAAAAATGCAGACACTCCACGCTAGACCAGTGACCCAACTGAGATCCAAGCCCAACAACAATAAATTACCCACCCTTGAGTGATTAAAATAAACTACGGTTGGGCTATTTTACTCATTGATTGGGCCAAATTAAGTTTCTACTATTCTGTTCATGTGTCAAAAAGAAAAACATTTTTCGTTAAACCAAGTTAAAAAAAAAACTGTTGACATACGGCTTCATTCAAACATTACCGGTGTTTTCATGTTTCTCGATTTACTTTTTTTTCTTTAACATTTTGAGGTCAAACTAAACCAATTTTTTTAAAAAAAACCCTTTACATTGTAAATTTAAAACCCAACATATAAAGAGAGTGTCACATACAAAAATACGAGGTTTTGTTTTCTTCCTTGCCTATTGGGCCAGATTTTTTTTATAATTTTTTGTAAAGGCCATCAAACATTTATTCTGGCTATACTTCAAAATAAAAAAAATTAAGGCAACTCTGCCATTTGTACTTGGAAAACTAATTTCTGTCCAATCAAGTTAAAATGGAAAAGTCAATTTAAAAAATGAGCAGAAAAATATAACATTTGAGAATGCGATTCTATTTTAGGGTTACTACCAAAAGTTGTTTTCAATTTCATAACACAAAAAAAAAAGTCATTATAACTGTTTAACAAACAAGACACATATAATACTTTCTAAACCTAATGGAAAACACTGAGGTCAAACACAGGGGCTAAGCGCCTTCAGTCACTCATCCTTCTGCATCCTATCTGCATCGGACCTGGATGATCGTCACTGGCTCCGTTGATATCACCTCGAAGACACCCACGCCACCTGGCTTGAAGTTGCACAATGAAGCAAAGTTCTCCCATCCTCCAGAAATAACGCCGAAGCTACCATCCCTTTTTCCACTATACCTTGTATATGTAGCTTCGACCTGTATGTGGCCATGTGTGAGGATGAGAGGGTGTCTCTGACCAGTGAAGTGACTGAGATGAGGGACGTTCGGCTGATTATAACACAAGAAATTTCAGTTAGTATTATCTACTTTAACGCTTACTTCAGTAAAACAACATTCCAACCAAAATGTCTTAACAACTTAACGCTTACCAATAATCGCGACGACATCATACGAGCAGTTAGGTCCATCACAAAGAAAGGCCACTTGCTTTTGACCTTTGCGGCAACCGCTCTAGCACTGGCTGAAGGAGGGATGTTGATACACTTTGCAATTTCATAATTACCAGTCCTTATATATGGTGGTTCTTCAGGATCACGGAGTTGGTACGAGTTCTCAATGCCACCAAAATCAAAAATCCTGACTTGGAAAGTGGAGTTTCCTTTGTGTGTGAAATATAGCATGAAGTCCAGATTGATTTTGTACATCTGATAGAACTCCTCCCAACCTCGAGTCAATGCAATTTTGCCACTTTGGAGCTGCGTCCAGAAGCACCGACAGGGGTTATTCCTTCCGTCAGGCACAACCAGGTCCAGGTAGGGGGTACGGTTTGGTAGCTCATCGGGAGTTATAGGTAATGACTGTTACAAATTGGTGAAGTTCTGTCAAAACATCGATAGCATTGCAAAAACTCTAAAATTAAGAGGTGTTAAGGAAACAAATGTTAGTTACCAGTTTGAACATTGAAGGCCTTATTATTGGCTTCAGAAACCTCATCTTGTAGCTTTGTGTCGTACTGTTATCAATCTCTTGGACTCTCTTACCCTTGTCCTTCGAAGTCGTCGTCTATGGCAAGTGTCACACAGATGCCAAGTTCAGAAAGGAACAAGGTCAAAGTTCATTTAAAAAAACCCATACAGTAGAAGCTTCTGAATTAAAATCAACACACATGCATGTTTTTGAAATTGGAAACTAAGTGGTTCAATTTTTCCACACACAGTGCAACTATATTTTGTTGTAATCGTTTACTGTTGTGATCTATTGAATCTTTAGCAGAACAATCTTAATCAAACCTAAATGCATAAAATCCTTTTCAGACGATCAAATCAGAAACCCAAATCATTCCCCCAATCATTTAAAAAATGCTCTAACCATCTTAATTTGATTTTACTACGATTGCATTTTTAGTACATTGACACTAAATGCAGATGATGATAAACTAAAGACCACTATCAGGATAAGAGTTAGGATAGAGTTTCACCTTGTTTGACATATTCTCCGAGACGAAGCTGTTGGAGTCGATGCCTTCAGCAGTGTATTCTGTGTTATGTTGGGGTTGCTTTAAGGGTTTTTCTTTAAAGGAAGATGGAAGGTGAATAGTGATTACAGAAGGATACTTATGTTACACGCTTGTGAATCAAAAGAATATATAAAGTAAAAAAATGAGGGGTTAAAAACGCGGCGTTTTTACAAAAAAATTTAGTGAGTAATTTATTCAGCTACTTAAACGTTGTGGTTTTCGATAATCTCCAACAAATATTCTGTTCTATCCCAATAACTCCCCATAAATCCCTCTCCTTCGAAGTTCGTTTTCAACGAAATACTAAATAAAATTTAATTTAACTCCAAAAAAAAAATCCTAGGAAAAAATCAATTATTAATTGATTGCTATTAACCGCATTAATTTAATAAGTCGGTTTATACGTAACTACTACTATTTCCTTTGAAAATTAAATTCTTCAACAATTGATACTACCGAAATTAATGCTAGATTAAATCAAAACCGCTAGAAACTCGAAACAAACGTTTTAAAATTTTTAAAATTAAATTCAGTTTTTTAAATAACCTGATTATTGGGTATCTTTTTTTCTTTTTTAACATGCCTGTGACTAACTATTTCGTAACTATTATCGTTTATATTTAGATTCTTCAACGAAAATTATTAAACTACATAAAATTAAAAAAAAAATCTTTGCACATTTATAAACGACACATTTCCAAAACATTTTGATAATCAATTTTATGTTACGTTTTCCAAAATTTCGGATAACACAGAGTTGGCTAATAATAAGTACCATCTACCACTGATTCGACGTTTGGATTAATTTTACATTAAAAGGATTAATAAATTCTCATCTAACATAGTCACATAGCAAAGCAACTGAAGAAGAAAAAAAGCTACGTTCATTAACCAACTATTGTTCGTCTGAAAACTTCATTGGCATCTCCCTCCCTTCAACCACAGCAATTGTTGAAGTCATTAATCTAGAATGGAGTCTGGATTCCGGTAAGCATCTTCTTTAATTTTTGCTACCTCGTTTGATAGCAGCCGATTCTGTAAAGAATAAAATGGAGCATATTGAAATAACTGAATGCATTGATTAATTAAATAAAGAGTGACAAAATGTTTGGCTACTCCCTTCTTTTATGGTTCCGGGCCACTCTGTTTTATTCGTTGTTGTTTCTACATGTTGGTTTAGGTATGTTAATGCATTAAGGAACATTCAACAATCATACAACCAGTTCTATGTGTTTGGGCTCTTTGCAACAGATGTACGTATATCCACAATTTTGCCTTCTTTTGTTGTTATGATTCTGTTAAAAAAACGTTTGGAAAACTAAGTTACCATGGTTTTGTCTTGTTCCGCCACAGGATGATGTTGAATTCCCACCTAATATTGTGCATCTCTTCAAGTGGTACAGTACCACTGATCTTTATTTGGTTGACACTCAATACAATTGCCTCCACATCACACCCAAGCAAGAAGGTAACAGGTTCTGGATAAAGGGAGCTGATTTAGGGAGGATACGGCGCATGTACAGAAGAAGTTCTTTGCTGAGTGTGGAGCTTAGGTACGTCGGCTGGGGAGTATTCTACATGCTCGTCCGGGACATTAACCGGAAAGATGAACCTCCGTGTGTTGTTGATGAACTGTATGCGGCGAAGGTTTTGCCTGACTATATCGTTCAATGCTTAGCTTCGGTGTGCGGGGCTTACTTCAACAAAGAAGCCCAACTTAGAGTCTACCAGACCGAGATGTTCCTGAGGAATAACCGCCGGATCCAACAACAGCAATATTTCGATACTCAGCAGTCAGGGTGAGTAACAATGGACCATTATTTTCTGGTATAATTTCTCATGTTTTCATGTTTTCTGCCTAAGTTTTTTCAACTCAACTACAGTGTAAACAAGAGGCAACATGGTGGGGGGCTGAGGCAGGTCCTAGTAAGCGACACCGACCCCAGACCTCTCCTGACTCGTCTGTCAACTAGGGGTCAAATTAACAGATTTATGGAGACCTATAAACTTTCCTGTGTAGTGTAATTAATCAAAATGTTATCCTTAATGTGTTATTTTGTATGTGATGTAATGTGTTTGACATTTGGTGATCAGCTTTGATATACTATGGTTTGTATTTATAGTGCGTATGTTTGGTTTCTATTTTATTGCGTCTATGTTTGATTCTTTAACTTTGTTATTTTTAAGTTGCAGCACTCTCCCGGTTTTGGGTTTTCAAAAAAGTCAAGAAAAAAAAGAAACGTACTATATTTCCAAAACACGTACATTCTCATGGGCCCACTTAAATGTCATTTAGAATTTTTGGTCATAGTGTATAATTATTGACGTTTTAAATAAGATTTTTTTTTCCTAACAACACCTTTAGGGCCCACGAATAAAATTAAAACTTAAACACAAATTGTCTGCCACATACACCAGTCCGAATTTAAAATGACCAACTAAAAAGGGTGAACTTCAAGTAATATAGTTGTAAAAACATTCTTGTTGTGTCTCCTACGTTAGTCCCAGTAAGTCCAAGTACATAATAATATCTCGTGTTTGGGAGATACATGGTGAAGGACTCCAAACGACATTAACTTAATTAATGGTCGTATGGTTTGTTATTTCCAATTTAAACTTCATGACCACAGCCGAATAAGGAACCGGATTGATCAAGATTCTATCAACAGAATCAAGTAACATGGAAAGATAATCTAACTTGGATATTAAAAATGAGCCTACAACGTATATTTCATCTCCCTTAACAAGTAAAGATTCTGTTTGAACTAGATTATTTTGAAAAAAAAAGAAACTAACCTTTATCGTAAATTATATGACTAATTCACACAGCGATAATGTGTTCCTGTCCACCATCTGATCCAACATTTCATGCCTTGTATCGTATGATGAACGACATTTTTGTCCCCCATGATAATGCGCGGTATTGATGCGTCGTTGAAAAGAACGAAAGCAAAATCACCCGATTCTTTGTCCCTCCGAGGCATGACTGTCACCCTTTGAACCACATGACCAAACATGTTGCAGAAAAACTCAGCAATACCCTCTGCAGTGGGCATGGACTCTCGACCGAAGCATACGGTCAGTGTCTTTGGACGTTCCGCGTCATCCAGCTCCTTGCAGACGTACTTCTGCTTTCCCTTATCTTGCTCAGTTTGCCTTCCTCCTTGTTGCATATGCATTCCTCGGCCATTGTTATGTCTACTCAATGCCTCTGGTGCAACCGATATGTACTGGTCCTGTGTGTTGAAACCCAGTAGTTCTTTAGGAGTCCTGTGGTACTCCAACCACACCGCATCCATCGTTATGTCGCCTAGAATTCTAGCGCAAATGGTTGATAGGGTATCGGGAATCAGAGTTAGGAGGGCGGATCTCATCCTATGAACCTGGTATAACGTGAGATCAGTTTTCAACACGTGTCCGAGGGTTTCGAGTTTTCTGGACTTGTCCACAACCCCAGAGAACTCCTGAGATAGTAGGCATTGCAAACAAATGACACATTCATCGGCAAGACTGTTCATAAACCAGCCTTCATTTTTTACGGCTGTCTGCACAATACCATTCAGTCCCATTGTCTCCAGTGACAATAGAAATGCCATGACCATCAGGGACTGTTTAACTTCACGGTGAAGGACTTGCGTCAGCATCCTGAATGTAGTTCGATCGATTCCATGGAACATTTCCAAACATTCGATTGCCATGGTTGAGGGCTTCCTTCTAGTATCCATGTTGTATGGGTTAGAATTTGTAAGTATATAGTTTGTAGTTGTAGTTTTTTATGCTTAGACCACCAACTCATTTCCTCCTTCTTGTAGTCATGCAGCATGGTCTCCACTTTATTGTACCATCTTCTTGCTCGTAGTCCTAGACTAACCATCACCTACCTAATTGGAATATTATTTATTGGCCTTAATTACATTCTATACATGTATGTGATTTTATGGATACCACTAGGTGGCGGTTTATAGTTTCTTCTTGAAAAAAAAAACATGTGATAACTTTATCTACTAAGTCGAAATTGAAATTAAATTGCGTAAACCTCGTCATATTCTGTGAATCATAACAGGTTATTTACCATATGCAGTAATAATTTTTGTATACTACATTATCATTTTAATTTACATAACTAAATATATGTTACTAATTAATTCTGTAATAAATTTAATATTTATAGACCAAAATTAAAATAATATATAAAAAGTGGGAAACTATAGTGAATGATTCTGTGCCCCTGGTTTTTCGTTTGGCGGTTTCCGGTTCAATGTTAACGGTTTAGGGTTTGCGGTTTGATCGCTATGTCTTTTAGTGAACGGCTTCGTGTATCTTGTTTATGGTTTGCCGGTTTCCGGTTCAATTCGCACGGTCCAGTGTGTACGGTTATAATGAATAGTCCTTAGAGTGAACGGTTCCGTGCTAATGGTTTATTGTATGGCGGTTTCTCCTTCAACGTGTACGGTTTAGGGTTCGCGGTTTCTTCGATTGGTCTTTTAGTGAACGGCTTCGTGTATACTGTTTATTGTTTGCCGGTTTCCAGTACAATGCGCACAGTTCAATGTGTGCGGTCTAGTTACTAGATCTCAGACTGAATGGTCTTCGTGCTAATGGTTTTATTGTTTGGTGGTTTCCCGTTCGATGTGTACGGTTTAGGGTTCGCGGTTTCGTCGGTAGGTCTTATCATGAATGGTTCTGTGCCCCTGGTTTTTCGTTTGGCGGTTTCCGGTTCAATGTTAACGGTTTAGGGTTTGCGGTTTGATCGATAGGTCTTTTAGTGAACGGCTTCGTGTATCTTGTTTATGGTTTGCCGGTTTTCGGTTCAATTCGCACGGTCCAGTGTGTACGGTTATAGTGAATAGGCCTTAGAGTGAATGGTTCCGTGCTAATGGTTTATTGTATGGCGGTTTCTCCTTCAACGTGTACGGTTTAGGGTTCGCGGTTTCTTCGATTGGTCTTTTAGTGAACGGCTTCGTGTAAACTGTTTATTGTTTGCCGGTTTCCAGTACAATGTGCACGGTTCAATGTGTCCGGTCTAGTTACTAGATCTCAGACTGAATGGTCTTCGTGCTAATGGTTTATTGTTTGGTGGTTTCCCGTTCGATGTGTACGGTTTAGGGTTCGCGGTTTCGTCAGTAGGTCTTATCATGAATGGTTCTGTGCCCCTGGTTTTTCGTTTGGCGGTTTCCGGTTCAATGTTAACGGTTTAGGGTTTGCGGTTTGATCGCTAGGTCTTTTAGTGAACGGCTTCATGTATCTTGTTTATGGTTTGACGGTTTCCGGGTCAATTCGCACAGTCCAGTGTGTACGGTTATAGTGAATAGGCCTTAGAGTGAACGGTTCCGTGCTAATGGTTTATTGTATGGCGGTTTCTCCTTCAACGTGTACGGTTTAGGGTTCGCGGTTTCTTCGATTGGTCTTTTAGTGAACGGCTTCGTGTATACTGTTTATTGTTTGCCGGTTTTCAGTACAATGCGCACGGTTCAATGTGTGCGGTCTAGTTACTAGATCTCAGACTGAATGGTCTTCGTGCTAATGGTTTATTGTTTGGTGGTTTCCCGTTCGATGTGTACGGTTTAGGGTTCGCGGTTTCGTCAGTAGGTCTTATCATGAATGGTTCTGTGCCCCTGGTTTTTCGTTTGGCGGTTTCCGGTTCAATGTTAACGGTTTAGGGTTTGCGGTTTGATCGCTAGGTCTTTTAGTGAACGGCTTCATGTATCTTGTTTATGGTTTGACGGTTTCCGGGTCAATTCGCACGGTCCAGTGTGTACGGTTATAGTGAATAGGCCTTAGAGTGAACGGTTCCGTGCTAATGGTTTATTGTATGGCGGTTTCTCCTTCAACGTGTACGGTTTAGGGTTCGCGGTTTCTTCGATTGGTCTTTTAGTGAACGGCTTCGTGTATACTGTTTATTGTTTGCCGGTTTCCAGTACAACGCGCACAGTTCAATGTGTGCGGTCTAGTTACTAGATCTCAGACTGAATGGTCTTCGTGCTAATGGTTTATTGTTTGGTGGTTTCCCGTTCGATGTGTACGGTTTAGGGTTCGCGGTTTCGTCGGTAGGTCTTATCATGAATGGTTCTGTGCCCCTGGTTTTTCGTTTGGCGATTTCCGGTTCAATGTTAACGGTTTAGGGTTTGCGGTTTGATCGCTAGGTCTTTTAGTGAACGGCTTCGTGTATCTTGTTTATGGTTTGCCGGTTTCCGGTTCAATTCGCACGGTCCAGTGTGTACGGTTATAGTGAATAGGCCTTAGAGTGAACGGTTCCGTGCTAATGGTTTATTGTATGGCGGTTTCTCCTTCAACGTGTACGGTTTAGGGTTCGCGGTTTCTTCGATTGGTCTTTTAGTGAATGGTTCTGTGCCTCTGGTTTTTCATTTGGCGATTTCCCGTTCAATGTGTTCGGTTTAGGATTCGCGGTTTGATCGATAGGTCTTTTAGTGAACGTCTTCGTGTATACTATTTATTGGTTATCGGTTTCTGGTTCAATTCACACGTTCCAGTGTGTACGGTTTAGGGTCCAAACACACACTTAATGGTTCCAGTATTAGAGTGAATAAATCCAATGTTATGATACTAATAAAAAAGTTCCAAACACATTACTAATAGTTAGTTTTAAGTTTCGTTATTATCTTTCGGGGAAGGAAGTGCTTTGCGATAAGGGATGGGAAGTTCAGTCTCCTATAAGTGATAGGCAACGGGCCTAAAGGTGGAAAGCAAAAAAGTCATTAGGCAATAAATTAGGGTGCACCATAAGTTAGATGATGAGTGACCATGACAAAGGAAAAATCAAAGATCTGTGTTGGAGACAGGTAATGGTATACACATAGTTAATGAAAAGGAATATAACTCATAGGAAATGGAATAAAAAGTCCCCTTTTCTCGAGCTAGCAGCAAATACGTGTATTATTTTCATGCTAACCTTTTCGAGTGTTTAGCCGTCGCATTAAACTATGTTGCGGACTAGATCTTTGACCGAGTGTGTGAAACAACAAGAGATAACAACAAACAAAATTCTGTTATATGAGCTAATTACTTTATGAGCAACTTAATGGAGACAAGCATTCATTACGAAAATTAAAACAAATCTTCCAGTCACCGATTGGTAAAAGAAAAAAAATAGACGGTTACCAGAAAATGTTTAATTGCTTTGACTACAGAAAAGAAAATTAAACAAATGTATTGAGCTGAATAACTTCAAATATATTTAAAGGATCGATACCTCGACCAAACGAAAATAATTTAAAAAAAAATTGGTTGTAGCCTTATCTTTTACTAATCAGAAAAAAGATGTTTTTGTAAATTTTTTTTATTCAAAAATTTAGGAATATAAAATGGAAACGTAAACTACCTGATATATTATATTAAAAGGTCAAAATCCAAATATCACTCAATTGTCAAAACTCCTTTGAATAGAAGGGACAACCTACCATGTTTGTTATTCTTTTAAGAAATTGTGCTTGCTAGTGGAGTGCAATTCATTAACTGAACATGTTGCAGTACTTTTCATTTTTTTTAAATAAAAAAATTAAACAGCTAAAACACCCAATGGCTGCCAGAGGAAAGCGACGCTCAACACAAAAAATAGAAAAGGGAGACGACGAAGCCAAAAATGAACAAAGTAGAAAAATCTCGAGAAAAGTTGTCGACAAGGAAGTGATAGAACTGTCATCAAGGTTAGAATTAAATTACATTTCCAGAAACTAGTCAAGTCCTTTTATAACGATTCCGAATATAAAGTATTCATATTTTTAAGTTTTGTTTCTCATAGTCTCCGAGGAAGCACCATGCATGACCAGCGACTACATGTAAATTTTAATGGTGGAGCCAGCAAAGAGATAGGCGACGACTTCGGTAAAACTACAGTCGTAGAACCTTCCCTAAAAGAAGTGGTAACGCAAATGTCGACGATGATGAATACACTTACAAACCTGATTGCTTCCCAGACCAAGACGTGTTATCCTGTGTTTGGAACAATGCCACAAACAATCAATCTTCGGAATGGGCCGGCCGATAACTTCAACCCCACATTAATGCCTGTGATCATGAGCGGATTCAGCATGCCGTCCGGTAGTCTTGAGAGGAATCTGGATTCCTCCAAGAAGATTAGATCCAACATGTCAAGCATTCATCAAGCTGCGGATTCAAAATCGCATATGGCTACAAAGTGTTGTTCAATGTCTCCGAAGTGTAACAGACACCGCCAGATGATTATGTTATTCGCCGAAGTTTGTTCACCGATGATGTACTGGAAAGAAGACAGCTACAGAACCAGTTATAACGAGTAGCTTAGACAAGGCTGTATATGTTAGCTACTTCAACCCGGCTGACAGAAAATTGCCACTAGCGAATGAAACCGCAAAGATACTTGCGGTAGGTTATATCATGTTAAGTAAGTTTTACAGATTTGTTGTGCTGGTTTACTATTAATATATAACGGCTTAGTTTTCGTTGTATCAGTGGAAGCCTGTTCTGTTCCGTCCCCCAGCTGATATGGCACTGTGCAAGGACGAAGTTTCAGTCGTAACCTACGTCTTTGGTTCAGATATGGAGGATGAAGAACTGAATTCGGAGATAATTTCACAGACAAACTTGTGGCACGCTAACAGGAGAGTCATGTATACTCTACTGCCGAACAAACCATTGGTGGACGAGGTATGGATTTTTCAGTCTTTAGCCTTCGTTAATTTCATAAATGAAACTCCTTACATATAAAATAATTTTAACAAGGGAATATATGTTTATATTTTTTCTTATTGGCCGTCAATCAACGAACGCTGAAGCAGATCATAAACCTGACATCAAGCATGCTCATGTGTGATGCACGCAAGGACACCGGTTTTCCCTGCTTGTGGTTTTTACCGACTACATTTTCGGTGAGTGAAAACCATTAAGAGGATCTCCATCTCCTGGTTTCTATTGATCTTATACATGTTTATGAAAAATCAAATTTCAGCAATTTGCCCTTAATTGGACTCACTCCCCAAAGACTTTGAAACGCTATTACGCTGAGGAATACATGGGAGAGTTTGAGTCGTTATGCAAGGTAACTTTATAATTTAATTGTCGTAATATATGATAATGTAAATAAAAAACGCTTATTCCAATATAACTTATTTGTGTATATTTTTGATAGATTTTTGTTCCAATGAATGAGGATAACATGCACTGGTACCTGGTTGTAATTGATATAGAAAAAAGACACCTAATATTACTGGATTCTAAACCATGCGTCTCAAGCAGAACCAGACGCTGTCGTTGTGCGAAGCTAATGGTAGTGTTGCAAAATTTCTAATATGTGGAAAATAGATTCTAAATTGCTTAAACAGACACCAGAGTTGACACCTGAATTAAATTTTACTTTGATTACAGGCACTGTTTATTGAGGAGATGCTTGATGACTCCACCTTCTATGCTAACCAATAAACACACAGACCAGTAATTTCAGAGTATCCTATAATACACCCTGCAGAAATTGGCGAGCAGAACGATGACTCGTAAGAAATCTTACAAGTTATTATTGATTGTTGAGTTCTCAATTACTGAGATGCATCAATGAATTTGCTAACGTGTGATGAATACATTTTCCTTATGCACAAGTAAAAGAGACCGCTAACATATTTATTGATGTTGTAATAGTGCTATACATTGCTTTTCCGGCCAGCCTTGGTTACAGAAGATAATATTTTTTTACAGTACCATTTCGTCTGCTATGATTTTTTTCCCTTAGGAATTAAGTTTGTTATAGACTTCAATAAACTTTTTTTACATATACAAGGAATGATTGTGGAGTTTGGGTGACAACCTGGATGAGGGAGTGCCAATGGAGGAGTAACTACAATATTAAGGTAGTTATAAAATAAAATTTGTTTCATGGTTTCATATATTATCTCAAAATTTTAATCTAACCTATGCGTCTGAATTCTTTTGTTTTTTCTCCTAGGTAAATGATAGCACTAGATTACGGCTGGCTATTGATCTGGTGATGAATCTGTTCAATTTGAAATCCCAAGAAGTTCTTGAAGCAGCAAAGATATACTACAACGAAATATCTAAAAAGGAAGAGCGATTGGTTAAGGGGTTAGGCAGTATGCTCTGAGTTATTTATACCTAAGGCATTAAAATAATTGTGTCCATTGCATAGACTTTTAATACTATAATGCGTGCAATAAGTTATTCTGGTTATGTTATTTTAAGTACGTTCGGTTAATTTTTGATTGACGTTTTGTGTTGCGCTTACTGAAATTGAAAAAGCTACTGGGTCTTAAAAATATGATTATGTTATTTGAAGTTTTTTATGTTAATTTATGAATGGAACAGCACATTCTGATATGTTAATACATGATTTCGTATATTTTGTAAAACAATTTAGTAAACATGATTTCAATAATTTACGTAAATATGAACACAATACTAAACGTTATATTTTTTAACTTTATTATGTGTAACCTTCGTTATGTTTATTCATCTAGTGATACGTATACCAATGAATGGTTATTAAACTACATTTACCTTTACCAAAACATGAGTAACACAATTCAAATAGAGTTTATTATGTGTATTTATTATTTAGTTTAGATTTACGAAAAGGTATGATTAGTGATGAGGTTCGAATCCTAATTGGTGGCTTCAATATATCCCTTCAACTTCATTTCCAACCGGTGTGACCTCTGGTTTTACCCTCTTTAAAAGTAAAACTTGACTTCCTATAGAAAATCATTTGACAACACCATTGTAATTTGTAAACCCTCTCCTAATTCACTCACGGCGGCTATCAACTTCAGAGACTAGTCACTAATATTAGCAAACAAAGATGGAGCCAGAATTCCGGTAAGCAGATAACTATTTTTTTTATTTTGTTAACTATTTTTTCCATACGCATGACCATCTCTCCTTGCATGGTTTGTTCTTTTTTAACATTGATTACTTCTCAAGTTTCGGTTCTGTCCTTCCATGGTTTCTTATTCTTAACAATACTGACTTTTCAACATTTGGTTCGTGGTGGCTACCGGCTAGTTACGTCAGTGCCTTAAGGAACGTGAGAAGATGCCCTGAACAGACTTTTGTCCTAAACCTATTCCCAACAGATGTAAGCTTACTTCCGGCGCTGCAGACACCACTTTTCTTTACGGTTTTCTATCTAATTTTTTTAAAATCTGTTTAACATCTAATTTTGTTTCTCTGACTATAGGAAGATGTAAGGATTCCACAGCACATTGTATGGCACTTTTCGTTCTTCACAACACTGATCTGTACTTAATTGACAGACAAGACAACTGTCTCCATATCCACCCAACTAGAGACGGTCATAACTACTGGATCAACGCAGCCGACATGGAGGATAAGATTCTCTTCGACCAACTCCACGGCTTATGCTGGAACTCAGTTACGTAGGTTGGTATCTTCCATGTTGCATGGACATACTCTTCTAATGCCAGAGCGTTGATGGATATTGCCCATATTCCA